>NC_055989.1:85364796-86622296 GCF_018446385.1 Zingiber officinale
TAATCCTTGGTCTTGGCAAATAAGGAAAATTTAATAAAACTTCCTTAATTTTTTTCCATTGAAAATAAAATTTATTTAATTAAAAATAATTTTCTTCTCATCAATTCATATGGCTGCCTTAAGCTAAAACAAGGAGAGTTTTAATTAATTAAAACTTCTTAATTGTCTCTAGAAATTTATAAAATTTCTCCAATAATTTTCATCCTTCATGATTGGTTAATAAAAAGAAATTTTATAAATTAAAATCTTTCTTTTAAACATGTGGATAAAAGAAAGTTATCTCTAAAAATTAAAATCTCTTTAATCTACAAATAAGGAAAGATATCAAATCTTTTCTTAACTTTGTAGAAACTTATAAAAGAGAATATTTAATTTTAAACTCTCTTTTAAATCATGAACATGGTTAAAAGAAAGTTTTCTTAAAATTTAAAATCCACCTTTAATCATCAACAATAAAGAAAGATTTCAAATTTTAAACTCTCTTTAAACATGTAGATGATTTACAAATAAGGAAAGTTTTACCAAAATTAAAACCATCCTTTTAATCTACAAATAAGGAAAGAGATTAATCTCTTCTCTTAATATTTTGTAGAAAGCTATAAAAGGAAATTTTTAATTTTTTAAACTTTTCTTTTAAATCATGATATCTACATAAGAAATAATTTTAATAAAAACCTTTTTAATATTCTATGGCCGCCACCCAAGCTTGGGACCCAAGCTTTGGCCTACCACCAACTTCGCTCATCCTTTGGTCTTGGCCGGCCCTAGCTTGGGTTCCAAGAAAGCTTAGCCGGCCCCTTGGATGGGTAAGAAGTGGGTATGTGGTGGGTATAAATCTTCATATACAAGAGGCTACGATAGGGACCGAGAGGAGAGATTGGTTTTGGTCTCCTGATGTAATTAAGGTTCCCGTGTTCGCCCCGAACAGCCAACTTAATTTCATCAATAATAATTCATTCCACTAAAGAACTATTATTGAACTACCACACCAATCCCAAATTACATTTTTTCTTATTATGAGTGTGTTAGTCTCCTGTGTTTAAGATAACAATTTCCATTAAGTAAGTTACTGACAACTCACTTAATTAATATCTAGCTCAAGAGTAGTACCACCAACTCAACTTCATGTCTGACTAAGTCCACCGAGGGTTTAACATGACAATTGAACTCCTCTTGGGGACATTCTCAACCTAGATCACTAGGACACGCTTCCTTCTATAATCAACAACACACACTATAAGTGATATCATTTCCCAATTTATCGGGCTTATTGATTTATCGAACTAAATCTCACCCATTGATAAATTAAAGAAATAAATATCAAATATATGTGCTTGTTATTATATTAGGATTAAGAGCACACTCACTTCCAAATAACTAAGGTCTTTGTTCCTTTATAAAGTCGGTATAAAAGAAATGACCTCTAATGGTCCTACTCAATAGTGTACTAGTGTAATTATATAGTTAAGATAAACTAATACCCAATTGACCTTCGAATGGTTTGTTCCTTTCCATTTTGGTCGTGAGCTCGCTTATAATTTATATGGATCGATAACATGATCCTCCGTGTGTGACACCACACCATGTTATCTACAATATAAATTAATTGAACAACTACATTTATCATAAATGTAAACATTTGACCAATGTGATTCTTATTTCTAGATAAATGTTTATACCAAAAGCTAGGCTTTTAGTATACATCCTAACTCCCACTTATACTAAAGACTGTTGCCATATACGCTACCATACATCCGATTCCCAACCCTTAACATGCCCATCAAAAGCTCTTGCCTTAAGGGCCTTAGTGAAAAGATCTTCATCATCCGATGCAATCTAGGCAAGAACAACTTCTCCTCGTTTATACGATTTCTCGTATTGGGTGGTACGCTCTATTGTGTTTACGCCTTATAGACTTATGGTTTCTTCGAGTTTATTCTTTGCACCAATATCATTGTAATAATCTTTGGACAAACCGGAAATCATATCTAAGTCTATCTTGAGGTTATTAAGTCATTCAGCTTTTATGGCTACCTCATAGGCTTGCCATATACTAAACTTCTATGGTAGAGTCCAAAAACACCTATGCTTATCACTCTTCCATAGTTATGACTTACCTCCTAAATTAAACACAAAACCCCGAGGTTGACTTACTATTGTCCCTATCCATTGGAAGTCAAAACAACCCATGGGGACCAAATTAACTGTAAGCTAGCATATAATCTCTAGTGCCTCTAAGGTACTTTAATATATGCTTTATCGCAGTTCAATGTCCTTGTCTAAGGTTACTTTGATATCTGCAAACTATGCCCTTGGCAAAACAGATTCTCGTGCATAGCATTACATTAGGCTTCCCACAGCCAAGCAAGAACTGCCTTCATTTCCTATCTCCTTTGATGTCTATGGAGACATTTCTTTAGATAAAGTTACTCCATGCTAAAAGGTAAGAAACCTTTCTTGGAGTTTTGCATGCTTAAAACAAGGATTTTTTTTCGATATATGAAGCTTGGGATAAGTAAATATTCTTTTCTTGTGATCTCTTATTACTTTGATCCCAAGAATATATACATTCTCCCACGTTCTATTGTTGGACAACCATACCCTTACTTCGACAACATTTTGATATTGTTTCCAACTACCAAAATGTTATCTACGATAGTACAAGAAATACCACCACGCTTTCATCACACTTTTGTATACACTAGACTTATCCGTTACTAAATAAATCCATAGGTATGGATTACTTTGATAAATCGGATGTTCCAAGACAATAAATTCAGTCCATAGACCGATTGAGCTTGCACACAAGATGCTCTTTGCCCTTTGCAATGAACCCTTCCGTTGCTTTATATGGATGCATTCTTCAAGACTTCCATTAAGGAATGTTGTCTTGACATCCACTTGCCAAATAGATAAAGAATCCAGATAGACTTAAGCATGGCTACCAGTGAAAAGTTTCCTTTTCATCAAGCCTTGCTTTGAAAGTTTTCACCTTCCCGCTCTATCCATCTTTCCTATTAGACATTAACTTTTATACCATCTGGTGATTCTACAAGCCCAGATTTTATTAGAATACATATATTCTAATTTCGATTCATTGCTCTTTGCCAAGATGCCGCATCTTTATCTTGGAGTGCTTCATCATATGTCCGGATCGATCTATTCATTTGGGATCAAGTCCAAAAACTCTCCCAAAACATGAATTTTTAGGTTTGCTTGACAACCGTCCCACTACGATGAGCCACCGTCTGTGTATCATTTATGATACGTGTTGCAGTTTCTTGTGATATTTCATCTTGTACAGTTGGTACTAGATTAGACATGTTCTTTATAATTTCTTTAAGAACAAATTTACTTATAGTCCTTTTCTAAAATCGGTCATTGATTCTAACAATGACCTTCTGATTTTAAGACTATAAACTTACTTTCGTTTCTTTAGGATAACTCACAAACAAGTGAACTCCTGCCCAACTTATCAATGTCTCTCATGTGCTAGACCACCCAAATCTGCTTGAGACTAGGCTTACGCTCATTCTGCAATTCTATGGGAGTAGAGAGTTCTGACTTTAGAAGGTATTATGTTCACTTCTGTTTCTAGTGTATATCCTTAAAACAAATTTGGTAATTAATTCATCATCAATCTACTTATTTCCATAAGAGTCCTATACCTTCTTTCTACTACACCATTCTGTTGGGGTGTACTAGGTGCAGTTAGTTGGGATTGAGTCCCGACTTCTGATCAGTGACTCCTAAATTGTCCCAAGAGGTACTTGCCACTACGATCTCACCGTAGTGTCTTGATACTTTTACTTTGATGTTTCTCCACATCAGCCTTGTACTCTTGAACTAATCAAAGTACTTAGTCTTGCGGCACATTAAGTAAATGTATTTGTATCTTGAATAGTTTTTATAAAATAGATGAAATATTGATACTACCTCTTACCGGATAGTCATAGGATCACACACATTCCAACATATCTTTGGCTCCATACCCTTAGACTTAAAAGCTTCTTGGTTATTTTTCCTTCCAAGTAAGACTGTTGGAAAGATTTTCACTACTAATGAACCCAAAGTTCATCACTACCAATGAATCCTACTTAAGTTAATATAACCCAAAAGTTCATCGATGCCAAAGATATAATTGGTTCATTTCAAGGTTGCTTTCTCTTAAAGTTAAGATGTGTTATTTGTTGCATCATGGGAGTTATTGGATTATAAATTGTCAACTAATATACGAATAGATAAGTTCCCTATTTTCTGATAACAACTTCTATCAAAATAGACACAATATCTATTCTATAATTTAGAAACTGAAATCAGTTCTTTCTAAACTTATGTAAAGACAATTTCTAATAATCCATATTTTATTCCTATTAGAGAATAAACCTCCCATAATCGCAATCGCTACTTTGAAGAATGCCCACGATGACGGGTTTTATTTTCATTTAGTGTTCACGGAACCCTATGAATTGCATGTAATGGCATCCGTCAGATCTACACCTCCGTGTTACGGTAGATAACACCACTAGACATGTTTCAACTAATGAATTAAATACACCTAAATTGTTCTTAGTTCTAAGAAGACAGTCTACCTTAATGTCCAAGTCATATTTCCAATCATTACAATTGGGACTACTAAGTCTTTTCTATAGTATAACAACTAGGGGATTGACAAACATTTTAAATCCTAAGAATCATAAAAATATTTGGTCAAGATCAATTCTTTAAAATCCCTATGAATTTTGTATGCCACGATAGTGTGGACGTATACAAAATTAAAAAGGATATTTTATCCATTAATTTTATTATCTCGTCAACTTTACTTTGTGACTAATAAAATTAATAGTTGTTCTGTCTTTGATCAAATATTTGGTCAAAACTTTTTGAATTTAAAATAACATTGATTCCTCAAACAATATTATTTAAATTCACCAACACCTCAAACACCGTGAATTTTGCATGCCACGATAGCGTGGACTTATACAAAATTTAAACATTTGTAAGAGGAGGGATTTACCAATTAATTATCTTGTCAATAAATCTTTAAAATAAAATTACCTCAAACACCGTGAATTTTGTATGCCACGATAGTGTGGACGTATACAAAATCAAACATTTGTAAGAGGAGTTTTAATTTTATTATCTTGTCAACTTATTTATTTGACAAATTAATAGTTGGTTTCTTGGTCACACAAACAATAGCGGTGACCACTGGGAGGATACTATTAGACGTGCCTAAGTGTATACCATTACTTGACACTAAGTCCATTAATAAGATTGTGCCCCTTCCGATGGGGAAGATCACACGCTCTTAATTAACTTCCTATATTCATCCAAAATGGAAGTTTAAGCTAGTGATCTGCAAACAAGCTCATCCGATATGGAGGAAGGCACTCAGAGCCAACGCGCAAGCTTGTTGCATCACTTATAAACCAGTAATGGAGACCGTGGAATTTATTTAAAAATAAATCCCTCTCCCACTTAGTTATTTAAAGTGAGGAATTTTGACTATGCTAGCCTACTTAGCATGCATACACAACACAACATAAAAAGAAATAAAATAGAAAAACTAATTTTCAACTATTATGACTTTTATCTATTGCTGTCCTCCGTGTGTCGCTAACCCTAGCTGCTGCCATCTTTGGCCACCGCCACCGGGTCTAGTTGTCGCATCCATCTTGCTCCTTGTTCCGCTGCGCCTCTGGTCCTCAATAGGTTCCACGCCTTGCAAGATTCGATCCGCGACATAAATAGAATTTTACATTTTTCGATCCTATATTCCTCGAAGGAATGTACATGTAAACTAGATCGAACATAAAATAAAATTTACATCCATCGATCCTATATTCCATAAAAGGAATGTACATGTAACTAGATCAAAAAATAAAATCCTAATAAAACTAAATACAGCTCCTGCTATATTTTATAATACAATCATGCACACACAATAAAATGCCCTTCACATGTCCAAGGGTCCAATCACACACATAATAACTATAAGCCATAATAGTTGCATCCTGCATCCACAAAGTTAGCACATCCTACTATTATCCTGCCTAAATTATGTATGACATGTGCATAATTAAACTAATACCAAATACACAGAGGCAAAACCCTAGCTCTGATACCAATTGTTGGTTGCTACTCGGAAAACCTAGAGGTTCCACTGTACAAAAATTTTGTACAAAGGTCTAAACCTTTTCCTAGCAACCATGTGTTCTTTTAAATTAAATTTTGGATCGCCTGCGAAACTTAACACGTTTGATCCAAAACTTAATCTATTTATTCTTTTAGGTTTTGACTTGGATCTCCTGCGTAACTTTACACGTTTGATCCAAATCACCTAAGTTATTAATTCCATTAAATATTAATTTCCAAAATTGGTTCCCAGTACTGACGTGGGGAGGCACATGGCCTTCTTGGATATGGGAACAACCACCACCGACTAGACAAAACCTTTTAAGGAAAGCTAATATTTAATTTCCTAAAATAACTTTAGGTTAACCGAAAAGAACAATCAAATCACAAGGAAAAGAAAAAACAAAAGAACACAACATCGAAAAACATATTCGAAATACTAGAATCGTAAGCCTCTTGTATTTGGTATTATTTCCAAAAATAACTAGTATGATGCGGAAAGAAAAATTACTAGTTATACCTTTTAGAAAAACCTCTTGATCTTCTACCGTATTCCTCTTCTAACCTCGGACGTTGTGTGGGCAACGATCTTCCGAGATGAGAACCACCAAGCACCTTCTTCTTCCTTACAAGTTTCGGCCATCAAAACTTCTCCTAGGATGAAGAGATTCGGCCACCACCACCATGCTCCAAGGGATGCTAGAAAAGAAGCTTCTTTTCTCTCCTTCTTCTCCTTCTTAGATCCGGCCACCAAAGCTATCTCCACCATGAGAAGGTTTCGGCCACACAAAGGAGAGGAGAGGAAAGAAAGGGCCGGCCACACCCAAGGAAAAAAGAGAGGAAAAATAGAATAGAGTTATTCACCATGAAGCCTCCTCTACCCCCTCTTTTATAATTCTTGGTCTTGGCAAATAAGGAAAATTTAATAAAAACTTCCTTAATTCTTTTTCCATTGAAAAATAAAATTTATTTAATTAAAAATAATTTTCTTCTCATCAATTCATATGGCCGGCCATATTAAAGCTACAAACAAGGAGAGTTTTAATTAATTAAAACTTCCTAATTTGTCTCTAGAAATTTATAAAAAATTTCTCCAATAATTTTCATCCCTTCATGATTGGTTAATAAAAAAGAAATTTTATAAATTAAAATCTTTCTTTTAAACATGTGGATTAAAAGAAAGTTATCTCTAAAAATTAAAATCTCTTTTAATCTACAAATAAGGAAAGATATCAAATCTTTTCTTAATCTCTTGTAGAAACTTATAAAAGAGAATATTTAATTTTTAAACTCGCTTTTAAATCATGAACATGGTTAAAAAGGAAAGTTTTCTTAAAATTTAAAATCCACCTTTTAATCAACAAATAAAGAAAGATTTCAAATTTTAAACTCTCTTTTAAACATGTAGATGATTTACAAATAAGGAAAGTTTTTACCAAAAATTAAAACCATCCTTTTAATCTACAAATAAGGAAAGAGATTAATCTCTTAATCTTTTGTAGAAAGCTATAAAAGGAAATTTTTAATTTTTTAAACTTTCTTTTAAAATCTTGATATCCACATAAGAAATAATTTTAATAAAAACCTTTTTAATATTCTAGTGGCCGGCCACCTAAGCTTGGGACCCAAGCTTTGGCCGACCACTCATCCAATTGGTCTTGGCCGCCTTAGCTTGGGTTCCAAGCTAGCTTAGCCGGCCCCATTGGATGGGTAAGAAGGTGGGTATGGTGGGTATAAATCTCTATATACAAGAGGCTACGATAGGGACCGAGAGGAGGAATTGGTTTTGGTCTCGATTAAAGCATCCCGTGTTCACCCCAACACACAACTTAATTTCATCAATAATAATTCATTCCACTAAAGAACTATTATTGAACTACTGCACCAATCCCAAATTACATTTTGGGCTCCTTATTATGAGTGTGTTAGTCTCCCTGTGTTTAAGATAACAAATGTCCACTAATTAAGTAAGTTACTGACAACTCACTTAATTAATATCTAGCTCCAAGAGTAGTACCACTCAACTTCATCGTCATGTCGGACTAAGTCCACCTGCAGGGTTTAACATGACAATCCTTATGAGCTCCTCTTGGGGACTTTCTCAACCTAGATCACTAGGACACAGTTTCCTTCTATAATCAACAACACACACTATAAGTGATATCATTTCCCAATTTATCGGACTTATTGATTTATCGAACTAAATCTCACCCATTGATAAATTAAAGAAATAAATATCAAATATATGTGCTTGTTATTATATTAGGATTAAGAGCACACACTTCCATAATAACTAAGGTCTTTGTTCCTTTATAAAGTCAGTATAAAAGAAATGACCTCTAATGGTCCTACTCAATACACTCTAAGTGTACTAGTGTAATTATATAGTTAAGATAAACTAATACCTAATTACACTACGACCTTTTAATGGTTTGTTCCTTTCCATTTTGGTCGTGAGCTACTGTTTATAATTTATAAGGTACTGATAACATGATCCTCTGTGTGTGACACCACACACCATGTTATCTACAATATAAATTAATTGAACAACTACATTTATCATAAATGTAAACATTTGACCAATGTGATTCTTATTTCTAGATAAATGTTTATACCAAAAGCTAGGCTTTTAGTATACATCCTAGCAGGCCCGACTTGTACCACATACATACATGAATGCGCGCAATCCCTAGGACAGGGTAGTTAGCCCCGAACCTACTAGGGAACTAGGTCCGTACTACGACCGTCGACCTAGGGGCGTACTAAGGAGCCCATCCCTTTTTACTAGACCCGTTCATGGTCCGTCGGCCTAGGGGCGCTTATGGAGCCCACCCTTGGTACAAGCCATACAAAGTAAAATAGCATGTCATATCATGTCATATCATAGCATTTCATGTTCTTGTTATTTCATGAAGAGAGCTCTTGATCCCAACTTAAGGGAAACATCTCTTTGTCATATCATGAAGAGTGGTCCTGATCCCATCTCAAGGGAAGCATCTCTTAGGCTTTTCATTTTACATAAGCCTTTCATAAACATTTCATAATAGCATGAGGTGCACATAGCATAAATCATATCATAAGGAATCATAACATGAGTGCACATAACATTAAGCATATCATAAGGAATCATATCATGATGTTATAAGTGCACATAACATAAATCATATCCTAAAGAAACATAACATGATATCATAAGTGCACATAATATAAAGCATATAACATACAACATGGTGACCTAAATATCATAGCACATCATAGGAGTCATTATCATGCATGGTTGGGGGTTTTGATCTTCCTACCAACCCTAATTCATTGTTGGCCGAAACCTAAAGGTGAGGTTCCAACTTTCAATACCACATGTAGCATGAAACTAACAACATATAAGACATCATCTTTCATAGGGAAGCATAAATAGGCATAGTTAGGTTTCAAAACTTTGCCCTAAGTTACAATTTCAACCTTGGCCGAAACCTAAATGTGATGCATTTAACTTTTAAATACAACATGAAGCATGAAACTTAAACCAACCATATAATAATGATCATACATCATAAGGAAGCATATACAAGTATGAATAGATTTCAAAACCTTGCCCTAGCCCTTATTTCCAACTTGGCCGAAACATCAAGGTAAGGGTTCTAAATCTTTAACACCACATGGAGCATAAAACTCTTAACTAATAGCATACAAAAGATCATGTAACATGAAAGGGCATAAACAACATGTTTTCATTTCAAAACTTTGCCCTAGACCTTGTTTCTTAACTTGGCCGAAACTTTAAGATAGGGTTTCTAGGTTTTTCATGTAACATAAGCCATGGGCATTTAACCTAACATAGAATAAGAAAGCATACATCATGAGGAAGCATCAAACAATATAGTTAGGTCAACAACTTTTCTTTAAACCTTTAATTCAACCTTGGCCGAAACCTAAGGGTAGGGTTTCTAGGGTTTTCATGCAACATAAGACATGGAATTTCAATCTAACATTTCATAGAAAATCATATATCATGAGTAAGCATAAACAAATATAGTTAGGTCTCAAAATCTTGTCCTAGACCTCATGTTCATCTTTGGCCGAAACCTAAGGAAAGGTTCTAGGTTTTGTTTATACATCATGTAGCATGAGAACTCATCTAGCAACATATAATAGATCATGTATCATGAAGGAGCATAATTAAGCATGTTTAGGCTTCAAAATTTTATTCTAATCCTTCTTGGCCGAAACCTAAAGTAAGGATCTAGGTTTCATTTATCCAATATGTAGCATAAAAACTTAACTAACAACATGTAATATAACATATGTCATGAAGGAGCATAAACAATCATATTTAGGTCTCAAAGTTTTACTCTAAGCCTTGTATCCTATCTTGGCCGAAACCTAAGTAAAGATCTAGGTTTCATTTATACAACATGTAGCATAAAAAGATTTAACTAACAACATGTAATGTATCATATGTCATGAAGGAGCATAAACAATCATGTTTAGGTCCCAAAGTTTTACTCTAAGCCTTGTATCCTATCTTGGCCGAAACCTAAAGTAAGGATCTAGGTTTCATTTATACAACATGTGTTGGTTGCTACTTGGAAAACCTATCGGTTCTACTGTACAAAAATTTTGTACAAAGGTCTGAACCTTTTCCTAGCTACCATGTGTTCTTTTAAATTAAACTTGGATCGTCTGCGGAACTTAACACGTTTGATCCTAAGTTTAATTTATTTGTTCTTTTAGGTTTAGACTTGGATCTCCTGCGGAACTTAACACGTTTGATCCAAATCACCTAGGTCACAAAGTTGATTAAATATTAATTTCTAAATTTGGCTTCCAGGACTGCATGGCGAGGCACATGGCCTTCTTGGATATGGGAGCAACCACCATCGCCTAGACAAAGCCTCTTAAGGAAAGTTAATATTTAATTTCCTTAAATAACTCTAGGTTAACCAAAAAAAAAACAATCGAAGCACAAGTTCGAAAAGAAAATAAAAGAACACAACATCGAAAACTAATTCGAAACCTAGAATCACATGCCTCTTGTATTTGGTATTTTTATAAAGAAATAAAACTAGTATGATGCGGAAAATAATTACTAGTTATACCTTTCTTTGTGAACTTTCAATGACCTCTTGATCTTTTACCGTATTCCTCTTCTAACCTCGGACATTGTGTGGGCAATGATCTTTCGAGATGAGAACCACCAAGGCACCTTCTTCTTCCTTCCTTCAAGTTTCGGCCAAGCAAAAACTTCCAAAGGATGAAGAACTTTTTCCACCAACCAAGCTCCAAGGGATGCAAGAAACGATTCTCCTTTCTCTCCTTTTCTCCAAGCTAGATCCGGCCACTTCTATGTCTCCAAGAGGTGATGAAGTCTCGGCCACAAGAAGGAGAAGAGAGAAGGGGAAGAGAAAACTCTAGGGGTCGGCCACACCTAGGAAGAAAAGAGAGGAAGAAAAAAGAATAGAGTCGTTAGCCATTAAGGCACCTCTACCTCCTCTTTTATAATCCTTGATCTTGGCAAATAAGAAAATTTTAATAAAAACTTCCTTAATTCTTTTTCCATGAAAAAGAAAAATTAATTAATTAAAATCAATTTTCTTTTTCCAATTTTCTTGGCCGGCCACTTTTCTCCCCAAAACAAGGGAAGTTTTAATTAAAACAAGAATTAAAACTTCCTAATTTGTTTCAGGAAATTTATAAAAATTTCTCCAATAATTTTTATCCCTTCATGATTGGTTAATAAAAAGGAAAATTTATAAATTAAAATCTTTCTTTTAAACATATGGATAATTTCCAAAAAGGAAAATTATCTCTAAAAATTAAAATCTCCTTTCAATCTACAAATAAGGAAAGATATTAAATCTTATGTAGAAACTAATAAAAGAGAATTTTTAATTTTTAAACTTTCTTTTAAATCATGAACATGATTAAAAAGAAAGTTTTTACCAAAATTAAAATCAACCTTTTAATCTATAAATAAGGAAAGAGATTTAGCTCTTCTCTTAATCTTTTGTAGAATCTTATAAAAAGAAATATTTAAATTTTTAAACTCTCTTTTAAATCATGTTATCCACATAAGAAAAAATTTTAAAATTAAAATTCCTCTTTATTTTAATAGGGCCGGCCACCTAAGCTTGAGTTCAAGCTAGGGCCGGCCACATGAATTCACCCATGAACCTACCCATGGCCGGCCCTAGCTTGGTCGGCCCCTATAGGATGGGTAAGAAGGTGGGTATAGTACTCTATAATTAAGAGGCTATGATAGGGACCGAGAGGAGGAATTGGTTTTGGTCTCCCGATAAAATTAAGCATCTCGTGTTCGCCCCGAACACACAACTTAATTTTATCAATAATAATTCATTCCACTAAAGAACTATTATTGAACTACCGCACCAATCCCAAATTATATTTTTGGGCTCCTTCTTATTATGAGTGTATTAGTCTCCCTGTGTTTAAGATGTCGAATGTCCACTAATTAAGTGAGTTACTGACAACTCATTTAATTAATATCTTAGTCCAAGAGTAGTACCACTCAACCTTATCATCATGTCGGACTAAGTCCACCTGCAGGGTTTAACATGACAATCCTTATGAGCTCCTCTTGGGGACATTCTCAACCTAGATTACTAGGACACAGTTTCCTTCTATAATCAATAACACACACTATAAGTGATATCATTTCCTAACTTATCGGACTTATTGATTTATCAAACTAAATCTCACCCATTGATAAATTAAAGAAATAAATATCAAATATATGTGCTTGTTATTATATTAGGATTAAGAGCACACACTTCCATAATAACTAAGGTCTTTGTTCCTTTATAAAGTCAGTATAAAAGAAACGACCTCTAATGGTCCTACTCAATACACTCTAAGTGTACTAGTATAATTATATAGTTAAGATAAATTAATACCTAATTACACTACGACCTTCCAATGGTTTGTTCCTTTCCATCTTGGTCGTGAGCTACTGTTTATAATTTATAAGGTACTGATAACATGATCCTCTGTGTGTGACACCACACACCATGTTATCTACAATATAAATTAATTGAACAACTACATTTATCATAAATGTAGACATTTGACCAATGTGATTCTTATTTCTAGATAAATGTTTATACCAAAAGCTAGGCTTTTAGTATACATCTTAACAACATGTAGCATAAAAACTTAACTAACAACATGTAATATATCATATGTCATGAAGGAGCATAAACAATCATGTTTAGGTCTCAAAGTTTTTACTCTAAGCCTTGTCTCCTATCTTGGCTGAAACCTAAGTAAAGATCTAGGTTTCATTTATACAACATGTAGCATAATTTGTAACTTGACAACCCTAAGTGACCACAACTTCTTGTTTTAGCCAAAACTTGCAAGGAGATCCCTAAATCCCTTTTTACTTTTTTTTTTTAAAACGTAAAGTGTACGATAACTATTGTACTGTCGGTGAGAGGATACTTACATCCCTTGCTTAACTCTCTAAGAGAAGAAATCCTTGGTTGTGAAGCCTTTCCTAGAGGGCAACCCTTCTTGCTTGGTTCGACAATGGTGAGGGAGAGGAGGTGGTTTCGATGGAGAGAAGGAGGAAGGAGAAAGAGAGCAACAAAAATGAAAATTTTCATTCTTTCCTCCTTTTATTCCAATTGAATGGAAGAAGGAAACATGAGTTTTTCCTTCCCTTTTCCTTTACTCATCCTTAATGAAGGGAGAAAGTAAAAACTTTCTTTTCATTGTGAGAAGAGGAAGGAAGCTTGGACTTCTCCTCCTTAGTAAAGAGGGCCTCCGCTTCCTTACCTTTAACAACAATTCCCCTCTTTTCATATCAGCACACCCCTGCTGGGGCTATTGGTTATGACATGAAACCATTTACCAAGAGGTCCAAGGTTCAATCCTTGGTCATGCCTCTTTTTGGTTCTTTTTATTTTATTTTCTAAAGAAGAATCCACATAAGGCCCATATTATATCATGTATAAATCTATTTGAATTATTAAGGCTTATTTTAATCATGCATTAATCTATACTAATCATGCATAAATCTACATGAATTATTAGAGACCCTATGGGTGTTACAGCTTGGCTCCTTGCAACCTCAGCACCTAAAGCCTGCAGGAGATGACTGGGTATCCGAGCTGATCCTTTAGAGTAGGCTCGAAACATAGCAGTCTCTGCAAAGCAAACAGGAAATACTTCAGTTAGTGAAGACCAGTGGAGGGAAAAATAACATCTTACCAAGAGGAGCTCCTATGGTCGCAAGGACTGGGCTGAGTCCAAAGAAGTACAAAAAGCCTTCCCGTAATATTATAGACAAGAGAAGGCTGACTCCTTTCATTTGTAAGGAAGTTGTGTGGCACTCGGGCTGATGGCGATGCTCTGGTAATTCTAAAGGAGTAGGAAGATCAGGGCGCCATTGGGTCATCCAAGTCACTAATTCGGGTAGTCTAATGAGGAAAAAGCGGGATTTCCAACCTTTGTTGGAGGAAGGCATATCAGAGAAAAACTTGCATCCCACCCAGGATTGCACCATAAATACCCCAGGCTCAGACCTTTTAAGCGAATAAAAATGATGAAAGAGCTCGGGAGTCAAAAAAATTTGGTACACTCTACATAGGATGACCATGCCACAGATGGCGCGAATAGCATTTGGGGCGAACTGGGAAAGAGGGACCTGGAAGTACTGACTCAAAGAAGAGAAAATCAGATGAAGGGGAAAGTGAAGACCTCCCAAAAGTTGATCATTGAAAAAGGTTACAAAGCCCTGAGGAGGGGAAGAAGGATGCTCTATCTTTCTGGGAGCACACAGTCGATACTCATGGGGAAGATGCAGGCTTTCCCGGATCATCATCAAATCACTATTATCTATGTCGGAAATGTAATATGTATACCAAGGTGCTATGTTACCTTCCGCCATTGGAAACTAGAGTAGGGAAGAAGATGAAGATGGGGAGGGGAAGTGTTATTGAGCAGCGATCAGGGACGAGCTTGAGAGAGGGAACAAGAAGCGACAGAACCAGAGAACGATAGTAGGATGAGAAGGTAGCGGCGAACGACCTTTAGGGCTTATAAAGAGGGACCCCTCGGAAGAATTAAAATAAGGGAAGAGGACACGGTAACTGGAGTCGTCGAATCTAGGGTAGTGTGTTAAAAGACGCTCATCATCTACAATAACGCTATAGGGTCTTGGGACACGTGTCGCCTCTCTAGGAAAGACATTAAAAAGGTCTTAATGATGGATGTGACAAGGAAATCATGAAAATAGATTTTTGTACGGCATCATTGCGGCGCGTGTAGATCGTACATCAGCAAGAAAGGCAGCCATGCGGTTGCCTTGGGAAAAACAAGACCATGCGTCATGAGTAGGGGGCTACCTCGGGAAAGAGGAAGGAAGACGAAAAGACAAGAATTTGAATTTGGCGCTTCTCAGATAAGATGTAAATAAATACCTATCTAATTGGAGTTTGCTTGAGATATGTGTAGGAGGCATCACACGCATAGCATTGCTGGTCGGCTATCCAGAGTATGTCACCTGGGCAGGAACTTCAAGAAAGCTTCATTGGCCAGTCAGTAATTGTTAGCCCGATCCCTGGATCAGCCAAGAAGAGTTTTTCATAGCGTCCCGATCGGGTCCTAGACTCTCGCCTCAGAGCGAGTTATAAGTGAGCTAAGCTCTCACGCCCAACGACCGTCTAGGTCGAGTCCCAGACTCTCGTCTCAGAGCGAGTTATAAGTGAGCTAAGCTCTCACGCCCAACGATCGTCCAGGTCGGGTCTCAGACTCTCGCCTCAGAGCGAGTTATAAGTGAGCTAAGCTCTCACGTCCAACGACCGTCCAGGTCGGTACCCAGACTCTCGTCTCAGTGCGAGTTATAAGTGAGCTGTGCTCTTACGCCCAACAACCGTCCAGGTCGGGTCCCAGGCTCTCGCCTCAGTGCGAGTTATAAGTGAACTAAGCTCTCACGCCCAAAGACTGTCCAGGTCGAGTCCCAGACTCTCGCCTCAGTGCGAGTTATAAGTGAGCTAAGCTCTCACGCCCAACGACCGTCCAGGTCGGGTCTCAGACTCTCGCCTCAAAGCGAGTTATAAGTGAGCTAAGCTCTCACACCCAACAACCGACTCTCGCCTCAGAGTGAGTTATAAGTGAGCTAAGCTCTCACGCCCAACGACCGTCCAGGTTAGGTCCAGACTCTCGCCTCTGCGAGTTATAAGTGAGCTAAGCCCTCACGCCCAACGACCTTACTGGTCGGTGTAATAACTCTCCTGATCGGTATCCTTCACCTTCGCCAGGGCAAAATACAAGCCATGTTCTCATGCCTAACCGGTCAGTAAGCCATATTTCCATTGTTTCTGATAAATGTGAAAATTAACAGGCATATTCTCAAGGGTCTTGGCTACTCAAGCCTTGGGATCTTCTGGTGAGAGGTAAGAAGAAGACGGGGTAAGCAAGTTATCTTTATTATTTTTACTAGAAATGTCAGGAAGAACGTAGGTGCTTTATAGAAACATAACAATACCATAGCAAGAGGACATGGGGCTACACCATAAACGGAATCCAAGAAACATGTTTTATTTCGTTAACCAGGGGAACATTTTTTAAGGGTTTACATTACTACCAGACCCAGAAGCTTGATCCTTCCTGGCCAGATGAGCCTGAGCTCTAGTTAGATCTTCCTTAATGAGATCGATGGCGCGCTTCAGTTGGCCAATAGTCTCATCTTTGATCCATCCTTCCTCTTTCAGGAGGGTCATCTCGTCCTCATGTTTCATCTTCAAGTAGATAATATAGTGAACTCAGCTCTGGAAGTCCGATTGAGCTTTAAGCTTAAGAGCAATCTCGGCCCGAGTTCTGGATTTGGCGGCCAGCCAGAGGTTTTCCATTTCATGAGTAAGGGACGCTTGAAGATCTCTGCTCGCAGTCATCTCCAGCAAGGCTTCCTCTTTCTGATCCAATAACTCCTTCAGATGGACAATTTGTTGAAGCAAAGAAGCAGGTTCGCTGGATTCCGTTGCAGGTGACATGAATGCTTCATACTCTATTAACAAAAGGATAGAAGTATACTCGGACCTTTTATAAGGAAGGAGAAGGTGAAGGGATTTCCTCGGAACTTGAGTTGACGTTTGGAAAACAGTGTAACATTTATAGGAAAAGAATATGCTTGGAAATTGAAGAGTCAACATACCAATGGAACAATCCCGTTTATCTCATAGGACGACGAGAAACTCCAAAGAAGATAGACGGAAAACAGGTGTGCAGAAGATGCGAGAACCAAGTCAGGTAACAAAGAGACTTGGGTCTAGTCAGTCGGACTAGAGCCTCCTTCGACTAGACTTAAGGGGGAGGCTTGTGATACAATGCATGAAAAGGGGTCAGGCGTATGACGTGGCCAAAAATCAATCCCATGGAATGGTCTGACGTCTAGCCCCTGTGGAGGTCAGAAGTCAAACTTGCATGGCCATGGTCAGAAGTCAAGCTTGAGTGGTCATGGTCAGAGTCATAGCTAACGGGGCAGCCAAAGGATAGGATTGCAAGTTGGACAAGATCCCACCTCGATAGAAGTCAAGGGCAAGGCCCACAGGCCAGGTACAGCTAAGGACTGGGACCACAGGTCAAGCAAAGGCGCGGAAGGAAGGGCCTCCGGCGTAGTACAGACCGGACATACAGGTCGGAACGTACAAGCCATGGATAACAGAGGACAGAAGCAGGTCGGAATATAAACCTAGTGTACAGGTTGGGACGTACAAGTCATGGATAACAGAGGACAGAAGCAGGTCAGAATACAGACATGGTGTACAGGTTGGGACGTACAAGCCATGGATAACAGCAAACAGAAGCAGGTCGGAATACAGACCTAGCGTACAGGTCGGGACGTACAAGTCATGGATAACAGAGGACAGAAGCAGGTCGGAATACAGACCTGGAGTACAGGTCGAGACGTACAAACCATAGATAACAGAGGATAGAAGCAGGTCGAAATACAGACCTGGTGTACAGGTCGGGTTAGATGAAGTCAGACGTACAGATTGGGAGTAGGGATAAACAAAACAGAACTAAGGTATACAGGGCGCGACACGTAATGCCAATAAGAGGCAAGACCGGTCTGGGTCTGCAATATGAGATGCATAGGACAAGGTTAGAAGCACAAGTCTGGAGGCGATATCAAATCGGGGTTAGCAAGATATCAGAACGGGGTTAGCAAGTGTAAAGACTCAGCGTAGCAATCACGAGCGGAAGATACCAGGCACTACAGGACAAGCAAGTAAGGGAATCGTAACTGTCTGTCAGAGAATAATCAGAGTGTCAGAGAATATGCTAACAGTCGGGGCTCATTACCCCTTCGGTTCTGCCGCCTGCCTATGAGAAGGTGTCGCGTGTCATTCATCGTCAGACAAAGCCTGACAGCCAACATTCCCTGACATCCGCCAGACCCTAGAAACATCCGCTACAGTATAAAAAAGGAGGCTTTGTCCCTTATGCAGGTACGCTCACTCGTCATTTTCTTATTCGTCTTTACTTTTCATCCTTTCTCTGCATTTCTGGGAAAAAAGTATCTGACTTGAGCGTCGGAAGGCCTGACCCGGGGACTTTTTCCCTGGTTTCTGGTCTCTAACGACTCGTGGACTCGTCTGAGTGTGCGCAGAGTCCTCGCGTCGTCATCCTGGTCATCACCCTTCGTCATCCGCCCATGTGAACCCTTCCGGAGAGTGCCAGATAGATCGGACGTCGCAGCGACTTTCCGTCAACCTCTAGTATATCAAGACCCGCCTTCATTTGACTCAACTTCCGGACGAGATCAATTACCTTACGTCGTCGTTCCTTCCCAATCCTGAACTTCGCAGAGCACTGCAGGTTTGGGAATATATCAATTTATAACAAAACAGGCGTACACCATGCTAAATTATAACTTGGGGCCACTGCACTGCACCCTCTCGAATCTCGATCTAGGACCACGATGCTTAATTCACTAAGGACAAGGGTATACGGGTTACGTTAAACACTCTACGCTATTTGAAAGGGTCGATCTATCTATCTAGTCTACGAGAAATTGTATTCCTAACAAACTTCATATTCATACTTTACAACTACTGAGGCGTATGGATTGAGGAAAATAAAAATAAGAAAAAATAAATGAATATATATATATATATATATATATATATATATATATATATATATATATATATATATATATATATATATACTTTACAACTACTGAGGCGTACGGATTGAGGAAAATAAAAATAAGAAAAAATAAATGAATATATATATATATGGAAAAGGAAAAAAAAAACTAAAGAAGGAAGGGAAAACATGAGAGAGAAATCGCTATGTGAGTCGTGGTTAGCTTGGCCGAGGATAGATCCTCTAGTCCGCAATTTACGGATCAGGGGATGATCGACTATTGTAGACTGTTGATTTGGATAGACCCTACCAATTTAAAGGTGGGCTCCATCCAAATCAATGGTCCTTATATAGTGGATCATCCCCTGTTCCGCAATAAATTGGTAGGGTCCATCCAAATCAACGGTCTATAATAGTGGATCATCTCCTGGTTCGCAAATTGCGGACCAGAAGATCCGGCCCGAGCTTGGCCGGTCTATATCGTAACTGTCATAATTATAAATTATAATTTAAAAGATTATAATTTTTATTTTGAATTAATTACAGGATTCATAATATATCAATTTAAAATTCATTTAAAAATCTCTATATATTATATATTTTATAATTAAATCTGAATAAAAAAATTATGATGTCTCAAAATTTATTGTATATATGTTATAATAATTATAAAATTATAACAATTACAACTTATTTACAGCAGTCACGATATCATAATTATTACAATAATATAGTAGTCATAAATTTATAACTATTATAACATACCAATTTAAATTTTAAAAAAAAAATATGAAAGAGAAAATAATAAAAACATTTCATTATTTTATAGCAAAGGATAACTGTGTTATTTTAATAGAGATGGGCGCCCTTTCAGTAATCAAAAATAAAAATAACGCCTGTTTTTTTAGTTTTATCCTTTTACTTTATCTCATTCATTTATTTTTAGTTTATAATTCTAGTTTATTTTTTTATTGACATTAAATATCTAACTATTCACTAATTCTGGAGATGGCCCATTTAATCTTATCAAAATTTTTCATTGACTAGATAAATAAAAAGATACTTATGAAACTTCATTCAAACGGCCAATAATTTTGGATCAGGCTTTTACCTGAGAAAAAAATTAGGTCCATTACATCGTTATCGAGCTAGTTTATCTTTTTCATTGTGGCAAAAGATGAATACGTTCGACCCTAACACTCCCGTCAATCCGTCCTAAGACCAACACAGAAGAGGTAAATCACGGACGGCTACTAGCCTTTAGAATAATGATTAACACATAAGGAAAATATTTACCGATATTCGAACCCCATATCTTATTGTCATAAAAAATTCTAATTATTTTGCTACATAAGGAGCTAGTTTATCTCCTTCATAAACAGATAACTAGCGTCCAATTTACCGATTCAATAATGTATCGATGCCATAAAAAATATAAATAAATAAAATTTTATAAATTTCTAAAAAGGTCTGTCTTTATAGGCTTGTTCCAGTACAAATTCTAATTATTTTGGTACGATATAATAATTTTCATATTCTAATCTAGAATTTTGGTGCAATACACTTTTCTATTTATATATATAATGCAATCCCGCTCATTTTAGAAGGATCTTTTCATCCAATTAATTTTTTTTTTATCTTTCCAAAAAAAAAACACAAACAAATATATTACATATCGAGAAATTAATAGTCAGTCGAATAAAAGAAAAAATTTAGAGGACGTTTGATTTTTTCTTAAGAATAGGAATCGGAATAAGAATCATAATATTATAGAATATGAATGAGTATGAGTATGAGTATGAATATCACTCTTAAAAGTAATGTTTGGCTAGTTGAATATTTTCTATCAGAATAAATCAAAAGTTACTTTTTTACCCTTAAAGGACAATAAGAGAAAAAATTAGATGTGAGAGAAAAATATGATGAGAGAGAAAGTGTAATAAAAAAGAAAGTGTGATGGAAAAGAATGAAAAGAGATAAAGTGTGATGAGAGAAAATGAGGAAAGAGAGTGTAATGGGAGAGAGCATGATAAGAGAAGATGAGAAAAAATATGATGAGAGAGAAAGTATGATGAGAGAGGATGAAGAGAGCGAAAGTGTAATGAGAAAAAATGAGGAGAGATAGTGTGATGGAAAAGATTGAGGAGAGAGAAAACATAATGAGAGAGTAAATGTGATGAGAGAAAGCGTGATCAGAACAAAAAAAAAAGGAAGTGAGTGTGATGAGAGAGATTGATAAGAGAGAAAGTATGATAAAAGAGAAAGCATGATAAGAGAGAAAGCATGATGAGAGAAAAAGTGTGTTAAGAAAAAAGATAGAGAATATGATAGGAGAGATTGAGAAGAGAGAAAGCCTAATGAGAGAGAAAATGCGATGAGAAAAAAGAGAGTGTGATGGGAGAGATGAGGAGAGAGAAAATATGATGAGAGAGAAAGTGTGATGAGAAAAAAGGAAAGAGAGTGTGATGAAAGAGATTGAGGAGAGAGAAAGTGTGTGATAAAATAAAGAGAGAGAAAATATGATGAGAGAGAAAAAGGAAAGAAAAGTGATAAAAGAAAAATTAAATAGATATATTTTCATATTTGATATTAAAGGGAGAAATTTTAATTTTAGGTCAAAGAGTATTTTTGGGAAATATTTTGATTGTTGAAAATAGAGTAATGATTCATTGAAAGAAGATATGAGAATAAATCATTACCTAATTATAAAGATCCATTCCCTTATTATATTTTCATTCATATAATCCAAATATTAAAATAATAATTAATAATTTTTATTCTCATTCCCCATTCTTATTCTTTTAAATCAAACGCTTTCTTATTTCTTCGAGGCAAAAAAAATTTGCTATCAAATATATTTAAGAAACAAATTATTTCAAATGTAAAAAGAGAAATCATTTTTATTTTTATATATTAAAAAACACCCCTAAGGAGCTGCTTTCCTTAGCAGCTCCTTGCTTGCTAGCCGAGCCAACTTGCCAGCTCGCCTTTCCTTGTCCCTGGTCCCTACTGCCATCAATGTTGCATTTTAGATTTTACACAGATTTTCCTTAATCTTCCTCAAATTTTTTTAATAAAAAATATCATGAAAACAATATAAAAAATACTTATATATATTAAAGAAAAGAAAACAGTAAATTGTTTCCATCATAAATCACATTGGGATCAGAAGAACTTCTAGAGTGTATTAGTAAATTAAGATGTTTAAGTGATAAAACTAACAGATTTAAGCTCCACGAGACCAGTCCCCAAAGATTCTTCCTTGAAAGATTTCACTTCACCAGAGATTCTCATACTATATTTCCTTGTATGTAATCTAAATAGTATTTACAATTTTCATGATTTTTAAAATTTTATAAAATTTTTAGAAAATTTCTGAAATTCACTGAAATCAAATTTCAGAAAAATCAATGCTTCAATCGATCACCCGATCGATTGAAGTGCCTCAATCGATCGGGTGATCGATTGAGAAGGTGTTTTACGCGAGCAGAATTTTACTGGATCGATTCTCCAATCGATTCAAACATTTTGAATCAATCCATTGATCGATTAAACATGTTTCAATTGATTGGGACTCAACCCCAATCGATTGGGAATGCTGATTTTAATTAGGAAAGCCTTATTTCAACATTTTAAACTGTTTTCCGTCCATGTAACCATTCCTAACCCCTTGAACACATTTGTATATTTTTAAGGGAAGTTTTCATGATGAAAACAAGAATGAATTTGTTAAGGAAGACTCGGTAGAAGTTTAGATTGAGATTTGATTTCATTATTGAATTTTTGAATCTCAAATTTCTAAATTTAGGTTTTTAAAAATTTAAGGATTTCAAATCATTGTTGGTGCAATGACAAAAATAATCCTCTTACAAAGGAAGATTATTATCACGGCTAAATCTTCTAACTTTTTCATTTGGTACTGTCCCTACCTATTTTGGAGCTGCTTTCTTTTGTCTGAAACATCGAGGCTTAATTCCAAAGCATCAAACCATAACCATAGTTTGGTTGGAGATACTAAGTGTTCGATATTGTGAGATTCTTGTTTTGGGTTCCTTTTCATCCCTTAAAAATTAATTAAACCTCAATTAAGTTGATAAAAGAATTGAATAAATCTTTAGTTTTGTCCTAAAGTGATCAATTTATGTTGGATCAAAAGATAAGGAAAAGGATAAGGATAAGGTGCAGAGCAGAAGAGGCAGCCAATCAGAGCCACAGAGCATTCCACCTCATCACAAACTAGATTCTCCTTCTTCAGATACACCAGCCAGCTCTCTCACCACCATTTGTTTCTGCTCCTGTTCTTGGGGAGGAGACCAAGACAATGGCAGTTGCTTCAGCACCTTCCATGGCCTGCCAGCTCAAGACCAGCTTGCTCTGCTCCAGCAGCAGCAGAATCAGAGGCCTCTCATCTCCGGCGCTCGCCAGGAAGAGGCTTTGCCTCACTGTTAGAGCTATTCAAGCAGAGAAGGTAAATCTTCTTCCTTTTTTTTTGTGGAAATTTTGATTTGTTTCTTGGAGTTCTGTGAATTATCGATCGGCAGCGATCTGTTGCGATGTGTGAGTTCAGCCGACGACGTACCAAGTGATCCAGCCGATCAACGGCGACCCGTTCATCGGCAGCCTGGAGACGCCGATCACTTCCAGCCCGCTCGTCGCCTGGTACCTCTCCAACCTCCCGGCCTACCGCACCGCCGTCAGCCCTCTCCTCCGCGGCATCGAGGTCGGCCTCGCCCACGGCTACCTCCTCGTCGGGCCCTTCGTCAAGACCGGCCCGCTGCGCAACACCGAGGTCGCCGGCGCCGCCGGGTCGCTCGCCGCCGCCGGCCTCGTCGTCATCCTCACCGTCTGCCTCAGCATGTACGGCGTCGCGTCCTTCAATGAGGGCGACCCGTCGACGGCGCCGACGCTGACGCTGACCGGGCGGAAGAAGGAGGCGGACAAGCTGCAGACGGCGGAGGGCTGGGCGCAGTTCAGCGGGGGCTTCTTCTTCGGCGGAATCTCCGGCGTCATCTGGGCCTACTTCCTCCTCTACGTCCTTGACCTCCCTTACTACATCAAGTAGAGTGGATCAAAAACTTGTGTTTGTGACGTCGATCAAGAAGAACAACAAACAAACAAAAAAAAAATCCCCAAAGATTTGTATATTCAAGAAGAACTTCTTATTTAGAACGTAATTATAACGCCGAGTTTATCCAAAGATGCATCATTTCTTTTATCTCCATCTCAAGAATTAAGCTCTCAGTTAAGGGATATTAATGTTATTGAATTGCCAAAGAATTAGAACAATCTGACAAGCATACAGAAGCTCTGATCAACCAGACAGATCGATCAAGCATACTCGGTCTGCCAAAGGGAATAATGAGGTTGACGAAATGGAAACGTTGACCTGCGGCGACTTGTTCCTGTTTTTGAAGGCTGCCAAATTAAGGCATACGACAGTTGACGAAATGCCGTCAAATTGTGCTCAGTTTGTATCGAGATATTTTCCTTGTCGATCGAGTTGCTTCCCCAAATGGCTTGGATACAGTTATCAAATGCTAACAAATTGGAAAGCAAGTGGCTTTCCAATTTATCGAGTTAGTGCTATCAAACAGATGAACTTGTTGTGAGCCGGATCGGCTTGTTACACAATATGTTAACTTATCAATAAGATTAACTCAATTTATCATACGATATATCTACTCATGAGTCTATACAAAAATTTAAAAATATTAAAATTTTTAAACTTGAACGGTAGATTATGTGAGTTAAGCTCACAAGTTCACACAATTTTTTACTTTAATTTTAAATTTTTAAAAATTAAAATTAAAATTTCTCCAATCCAAAGTCACCACAGAGGCACAGACCGATCCACAAGGATCGTGGCCCGCGCCAATCTTTTAAAAAAATTTAAAAATATTATTCAATTTCAATAAATCTAAAAAAAATAAGTAACCTTGCAAGATAGTAGACTACACATTCACCGCAAGTAATGCATTTCCGAGCAAAGTAATTACCTTGCAAGACAATATAAATATTCACCATTTTTTTTTTTAAATGTACATATCCATCAATCAGGTTTATAAAAACACTGTATCTTGTCATGAGCCATAAACCGTGGGGCGAACGATATCACTCCAAGAGATTTACATCAACACTACAAATTTAAAAATAAAAATAAAAATATGAGGTGACAAAAACGTGAAAAGGTCATTCAAATGCGAAATAAGTATATTAAATACTGACACAAAAACTTCCCGTGAGATTTAGATACATAACCCACAATTCTCAGGTAACACATTCGTTTAACATTCCCATCCATTTCTAAACATCCTTCAAGTAAACAAATGGCAATGGCAAGGCAAGTGGTGTTTGTTCTCTTGCTACATTTCTGAAAACACATTTTTGCTAGCCATTATCCCCTTAGAATAAAGCATAAAGGGAAGGTCATTTCCTTCTATCCTTAGCCCGTTTCCACGTCTGACGACCTTTATGTTTCCACTTCTCGTGCCCACCGGTCTGGTGACTCTCATGAATTTCACGCAGCTTTCGTTTTCTGAGAAAAGGTAAAATTCTCGTGTTAGCAGAACATATAGGGTTGAATAGAATTCACTGCCTAGCATTCGCCTATTGAACCTGCATTACCATAAGTAGTGCGCAAGAGAAAAAAAAAAAAAAACACAACTTTCAAAGGGCTTTCAGAGCAATAATCCGACATCATAGAACCTATCTTATAATTTTTCAAATGACATCTTGTGAGAAAAATATTCTCCCGACATTATCAATATATTTTGATTCAAGGGCTGTAAATGAGTAGAGTTATGCTGAAATGACCTAAGCTAAATCAGGTTTGTGCTTAAACATATAAGCAAACACAAAAGCCTGATTTCATTCAATCTAAACTGGGCCAATAAATTGAAGCTCAATAACTTGAGCTGGAGTTTCATCAAATTTGACTAAAACATGCTTGTGCTTATACATAATTCAAATTAGACTCGGTAAAAAAACCTATCTTGTAGATTAGATTTTACACGATGTTATAATAAACAACTATAGTTAGATACTTGTCTCTTTAAAATTTGTACATTACAATCATCAACACCACGAGCAAGTTGTGTTCATGCCAATTATTTGAGAGCTCTACAAGAAGCTATATCACTACTAATGTTTAAACCAATCAAATCATTAAATAACTAAAGTTCTCTATGCTTTCTCCTTCCCCTTTACACCTTCCACTTTAATCTATTCAAATTCAACTAACTATAGAATATTATAATGGTTGCCTCTGTACATATCCTAATTTCACTCAACTTGTCTAGAAAATCTCCACAATTGCTTCCAAATAATAATGTTTATTATTTGATCTTTTCTAGAAACCAACATTTTTCATCTTAGCATTCTCACATCTGTTACATATTTTGTGTGCCTGGAATTTTCAAACAATCCAACACTCTTGTTGGCAAAGGCAACTACGCTCACCCCCACGCCCCTGTCAATCGTCCTAGAGCCAACACGAGGTAAATCATGGATGACTACTAGTCCTTGGAATAATGACTAGCGCATGAGGGAGACATTTACCTCAGCTATGCCAAGATTCGAACCCCAGATCTCAAGTTGGCAACACCACATGCGCTAATCAGACCCGAGGGGACAACAATCCAACACTCTTGATCCACTAACAAATTGTACCACAATCATAGCATATTCTATTTGGCCTAAGCAATGATCACATGAGAGCACAAGAATATTGATACAGTGATCCAGCCAAACTGGAAAAAAAGAACTTATACAATGATTTCATGAACATAATATTTAAAAAAGATGTATACAAAATTTTGATTATTAATTCACAAAAACTATTGCAAGTATATACAACAACAACCAAGTTTTTATCTTATTATCAAGTGAAGTGAGCTATATCAATCCTCCTACACAATTAGGCTCGATTCCCTATTATATCATCATCTATATTTAAATGAATTTTATCTTATTTCATCATTACTAATCAAGTCTTCTTTGGTCTCTCTTCCTCTATTAATGTATGTATTTGTCATGATCTCACAGTGCATAACTGAGACATTTATTAGATGCATAAATATGTATCCATATCATCTTAAACACGTCTCTCTGAATTTTTCCTCAATAAATGCAATCCTAACTTTCTCTTTAATGTTCCCTCAATATTGCAAGTACATAATCTATATTAAACATTCTTTTAATTTCTTACAAATGTATATATGATTAGTAGTACATAGCATCAAATACGCATGCAAGCTTCAGTTATAAAGTTACATTCAGATTGGAGTTTATATGTTATTTCATGTTGAATAAGATAGAAACGACTTTGTAAATAACATTGATCACCATGTGTCATTAACAATTTAGATCATGAATTGCCCATGAAAATTAGTGAGTCAAACTTAAATTATGATTGACGTTCATTTGGTCATTAATTGAGCCTAAAATGAGTGTTCGAGTTTATTCATGTTCTTGTTGAAAACAAACAAAATTGAGTTCTTATGAAGCCAAGCACCAAAAATTTGGTTTTTATATAACGTTATGATAACCCTAGCAAAAATATTATTAAGATGGTAAATTCTACCTAAAAATATTGTTAAAAATTATGGGATGCCCGATGTTTAGCCATTATGGAAGCAATTTCATACTTAGTGTTTTCTAGATTCACTCAGTGAAAAATGTGAAGGATTAGTACCTATAAGCCTTCAGAGCATCATCATGTAAGAGTTCATCTGCTAATGTTGCCTTCCTCTCTTTCTTTGTTAGCCTGCTTGAGAAAAATTCTGATGCAGATTCAATAACAGTGCCCACCTAAACAAGTAGCCAAAGAAGAATTTAGGGATGCTGCATCATCAATCATTGGATTGAAAAACTCTTGTCATAACAATGATGAAAGCAACTTGCCTGAAAGTACTTTGGAACTGTCTTGGAATTTTCACTTCTTTTGAAATGCCTTTTTGGATCAATAACATGTCTCAACTGGAAGAAAGATAAAGCTGTTAAAGTCCCAAAATTGTTAATGCATCTGACTGAAGATGAATCATGGATGTCTCATCTTTTAAATAAGGGAAGACCAAATCATGCAAGTCTCGTCTTTTCAATAAGTAGATAGTATAAAATTGGATTAACTATGAAATTAGTTATGAGAAGTGATGCCAGTTATAAAATAAACAATAGATGATGATTTAAATTAAACATAAATGTAATAAAATCAGTTACTGACAACAAGGATCAGGTACGTGGGCAACTGTACTGGAGTCTTTAGAAAGAAGAGGATACTGACCTTAGAAGAAAGGATGGCAAATAAGGAAATAACTATAAGACAAAGTAGTTTGATTATGCACATGAACATTTTATATATAGATATTTTAACTTGGTAACACTCTTATATAATGAACATAATGTGCTAGACTCTATATCGGACCATTCTAAATAAAAACTAATTTTATTTAAAATTAATTATTTCAGCTTTGTGAATGGTGCGAAGCTCATTTAAATAAATTAAAACAACATAATTTTACAAATAAAATTCAAAATTTTAATAAGATTATATCACTGATATGGCAGAGAAACAGATAACAAAATAGAAAATCACACAATGCATTTTTTTTTAAAATGATGTAAATAAAATTATTGTTACAATCTACATGCAAATCTAAAGTGGAATAGGAATGTAGATATGGACAAACTAAATATATCACTAGAAATAAAATAGCAACGACAAATTCAAACTTATCAAAAACTCTATGATAAAGAAATTAAAGCCAATGTGAAAGATAAAAACAGAAGTTTATATAGTTAGAAATCTAGCTACATTTGTAATTAGGTATCTGCTTTGTAAGAAGGCATATTTATATCCACATCTGTACTCTTTTATAGCAAAATCCTAATAACATGAACGTAAGGCAGGTAAAACTACATAATTCCAACTTCAATCTGAAGAAAATAATAAGTTTAGAATGAAATTTTATAGACAAATTTGTGGAGAAAATAAGCTTGTGCCTAAAACTAACCACATGCTACCAACCATTATTAATGTCCCAAAAATAAATTGCCACTAGAAGTAAAACACAAACTCATTGTGATAGTATGATCTAGAAGAAACTAGTCAGTCCATTCTCCAACATTTTTCAATTTCAATTTGTCAATAATTGAAACATTAGGTCAAGATTACAATATCATAGAACATCTGACTACACTCCTAAAGAACCCAATGAAAACCACATGCACTTTTTTACAATAAAACTTAACTTAAATACACAAGAAATATTTTCAGATCAACTTGAAGAGCCCTAGTGCCTTGTGTTCACAAACAGTGAAACACCATTAATCAAATTCAGCATTGCAATCAAATAAGCAAATGGGAGAAGTCAAATCTTCACAGCATGACATTCTCTCAGTTTTAAAAGAGATAAATAGCAGAAGAATTTGGTTAACATTGGGAGCCTAGAATGAAACAAAAAACATACCTTGAGAATCTCAAGGTCATTCTTTATCTCAGGAGTAATTTTAGGGGCAGACATATCAAACCTGCACAAGAAAATATGTTAGGCATCTAAAAATAAGTGAAAGGTGGAGCCATGGAGTTTGGTATCTACTCACCAACTTCGACCAGCTGTGTCTTTTGCATTTCTCTTCATCAACTTATTCAGCTTGCGTGGATCTCTAGGTGGTAAGTACAGGCCATCCACAAGCTCAACAGAAGATTTCTCAATAAGATCTTTTGTTTGACTGTGCAACATCTCTGACCCATTTTTCGCTCCACCAAATGAAGGTAGCACCTTTGGTGCCCACAAAAGCCCAATTGTTGATTTACTTTCTGGCATGCTGAACCAACAAACAATACATGATCACCATGGTAAGCCAATACATGAAACACATTAAAAGAAATTAATAACCATTAAATTTGATTTCACTTAACCCAAAAGGCCAGGCTATTAATAAAATGATCAAATTACATATTTATATTCGTAAATCTCCCTCTTCGTGTGTGGTGGGATCATGGTTCGTCGGAACGGGCGTTCCGGCACGGGAACGCCTCACGCCGTTCCAAAGTTCCGGTAAATAACGTGGCTGGCTCTGAAACGCCGTTCTCGGACGTTATAACAGTAAAAGAACGGATAGGAACGCCGGAACGGAACGGATCGGAAATGATTACCTCCTGATGAATCGGAAAACGACGTCGGAGGCGCTCCGGCGTGGCCTGATCGGGAAGCTTGCGCGCAGTCGAAGGCGGCGGCGGCAATTTAGGTTTGCTCCGCGTGAGAAGTGAGACAAGAGAGAGGCGACGGAGAATTTAATAAATAAAATTTATTTTCTAAAAATATAATCATTTTAATATAATAAAAAATCATTTTAAATTTTTAAAAAATCTATATAATCATATAAACTTATTTTCTTATTAACTATTATTTATATTATTATTATTATTCTAAATAAATTTAATTAGATTAAATTTTAATTATTATCATTATATATATATATAACATATTTATTATTATTTATTATTATTATTATTTAGTATTTTAGACACAACTTTAAATGATTAGTATATCATTAAATATTTAATACGAGAAATTACCAATAAATTAAACATAAATTAAAAAAAATTATTAAGTGAAACGTCAACCGTTCTAGTTCTAGTTCCGACGAACTGTGAGGAGGATGGGTTATGATTATTAGTAGTCTATTAAATAAATAGAAATTTTCTCACTATTATTCCTTAAAGAGATTTTCATATCAAATTTAAATACGATCAATTCAAGTCAAACTTGAATGTTCTTCCTTTGTCATCAATTATTTCAAAATAATAATTATGAAAGATATATAAAGTCAACTACCAAAATCTTATTTTGACAAATAGAATGACGGAAATTCAATGGCAGTGACCCCAGCAAAATGCAAACTGAGTTTAGTTACAAGTCTTCATAGTTTTAGCATTGAATCCATCCAAGCTCTACAATGCAATTGATAGTTGACTCTTTAAACTGCAATTCCACCACCTCCTTCCTCAACAGAAGGAACAATCAAGAGGAAGTATAATTTCTTACTTTATAACTCTGCGAAGGATTTTATCGTTGCAAATCCATGGTTATCGGGGACAGGCGCGTTTCCAGGACGCAACGATATCAGCACTTCGAGGCCTACAAAGAAACGGAGAAGGATTATTTGAATTCTTATAGCACATACACTATACATTTCACACACCCTAATGAGACACTTGACTTTCTTGTGAGAATGAGTCACATCAACTTAACATCTCAAACCAAGGGCAGAAACTTAAGACTAATAGTGTTTACCTGCAGCCTTTGCTGCCACTGCCTCTTGATAAACATCAGTTACAAATAAGACTTCAGATGGTTTATTCACTCCAAGTGACTGAGAAATTTCATAATAACTCTGTGATTCTTTTTTGTTTCTATGGAGCCGAAAACAGAAGAAAAATCTGAGTCAATGACCTAAAGATAAAGAACACTGTAACTTAAGACATGAAGGTTAGCTTACCCAATTGTGGTGTCAAAAAACCCACACAAGTATTTCCGTAAGTCTCCATAAGAAGTATTTCCAAATATAAGTCTTTGAGCCTCTCTGCTACCACTTGAATATATGTAAACCTGCATTGGAAATGCTATTCAGGAAATTTCATAATGGTTTGTGGCAAGAGGCACAAATATTATGATTAGAGTTCCAGCAATGTTGTAACATGCTGGCCAATATCACAACCAGGAGTGAGAAATGCTTTGTTAGACAGCAAAGGAAGTTGAACTAAAAGAACAACCCCCTTTCCAAACTAATAAATGCACCTAAGTTGGCACAATAAATCAACGTAGCAAAATTTGTTTGATGTATCTTTGAGTTGAGTATCTCGACACAAGTACACAACTGATCCAATAAGACTGTTCTTACAGTTAGAAAGTAAAGCATAGCACACTTTGTTTTACCTTCTCGTGCATATAACTAGGATGCAAATATCTACTAGCTTCGAGAGACGAGTCATTTTTTGTTTGTGTATGTACAGAAACATACATTTTTGTTATCTGTTAATCCTAACCTCTTCCAGAGTGGACAATTTCAGGTGTTTAGTCTTCAGGATAAGGGTATAGATTTCTTTCTCTTTATTGAGCAAAATTTGAGAGTTAAGGGCTTATCAAGTAAAATATATATACATAGAAAGGACAATTTACAACAGAGCAATCTGCAAGAGCAAGAGCAAGATAGGAAGGCATGGGAAGGAAGATCAAATTATTGCAGAATCTTTTGAATTTTTCATTTCAAAAAGAAAGATGGTCTAGAAACCTAGTTTAGTTACTTGACCACTCATGATTTGCAGATTCCACATATACAAATCTGGAAATATAGATCACTGGAATTTGATCACCTTTATGCCATTAGCATGCCACTTCTGAAGAGCTTCAGGTACATCCTCATAAACAACCGCTATCAGTTCTTTGTTTTCAAAACCTTTCCTCCATATATGACCCTGCTTGAAGCAGTCAAAATATGAGAACTATAACTTGTTCTATTTACTAATTCAGAGAAAGCCAGTTTGACCACCTGCAATTCTTTAAGGGAGGTTATTTTTCTGTCAGCTTTTATCATTGCCTCAACATTAGCAACTAAAGAATCGATCACTTCCTCCTTTCCAGCGTCGTCAGATGGGACTGGTACTGAACCCAAAATACCTTCTCTGAGATCATCCTCAACCTAAGAACTGACATTAATAGAAAATGATATACATCCAAACACATGCAATATGAATAAATAACTAAAAGATGAATTAGTGTCACCATGGTAGTCAAGTTTGTGATTTTGATGTCATAATTCTAGTTGGATTTAATTGAAATAGATTATATAGGGGGTCAGCTTACTATCAAGATAAAAGTGGGTTTACAAGGAACATTCCAAGATCAAGTTTATAGAAATTAAAGCAAGTTTATAAGAGCTATGAAAGAGTAGTAAACTTTATATACAAAATATTTACCATAACAATAATAATAAGCAAGTTAATCCCAAATAATTCCTTTCCCTTTATCCTCTTCCAACAAGATCTGATTTCACATCTTTAAAACAAATCCAAGGAGATCTTGCACTCTCGTCCTAGCAATTAACATCAAGAACAGTCCATAGGTAATTCATCTCAACTCCTCAAAGATCCTTATAAGTTCTTGTTTCAATTTCTCAAAGAGCTCAATCAAGATTATGTGATTTGATTAAGAGGCCATGCAAGGAGCAAAGTGTCAAGAAGAGAAATCTTTGCTATAGCTCTCTTGTCCTCCCTCCCCCTTCTCTTCCTTGTCTCCTCCACCTCCTTACCAAAAAAGAAATCTCCCTATCTCTCATACTCACCATCTTCTAAAGAAGCCCCCCAAATAATCCTCCTCTCTCATATAGAGGATCATCCTCTTCTACTACCCCTGTATATATCACCTCATTTTCCCACAAATTCATTTGCCCCATTCTTGTGCTTCATCTTGCATGTGTTTGTGTCATTGTGCTTTGCACAGTTCCGGGAAGCCAGTATTCTCACCCAGTCAGCCTCACCCAACAATGTTAGATGGCAATTACATCTGTGTGTTGTATATCTCCCTGCATTTGAGCACTTCAACGAGTAGCTCCTCATCCACAAGACCAGGTCTCTGTGATGATGCTAAAAATAATTAGTTTTCCTATTTTGTGTTTGAAGAAAATCAAGTTTTTAAAGAGGGAATGATGTTATATACCTAAAAATACTTACACACTGTTCAAGTTACCACTAGTTCACTCATCTAAACTCATAAACCTCTCTGATTAGCAATGACAATCAATGTGGGGCTAGATTGCTGTCACACAATATTTTTATTAGTTATATTATAAGGAAAATTGTATACAATTAAATGAATTAAACAAGAAGCCTATGCTTACGTGAATTCACCAATTGCTAGTCACTTATATATTATAGGCTCAATGGATCAATGCCTACTGTTTCATCTAGTGGAAAAGCTTCACAGATATAAAGGAAAAACCATCATAATAATCTTCATCGTGTGCCATATATTTCTCAATAAAACAAAAGATAAACAAATAAATAACCATGAGTCCCAACTATTTGGGGTCAACAATGTAGGTCTTATGTGTTTCATGCAATTTTCTTATTGAGATTGTGGGAAAAAAGGATAATTCAAAAAGAAAAACGAAGGGCTTTCAAATTAATTGCCTTAATAATTTATTCAAAACAGTCGAATTAGTCGCATATAGCCCTTGGTATTTCCTGAAGAAAACAATGTATGTGATGACATAATTATGCACTAAAATCTTACTTGAGCACGCAATAGATTAATATCTGATTTTGTTTCCTCACTGTCATATGTGGACATCAAATGCTTTCGAACATTATCACGAGCATATGGGAAAAGAACATCTGTGACAAATGCTATTGGAGTAGTTGTTCCTTCAATATCGAGAACAATGCAACGCTGCAAAATAAAATCAGAATTTCTTCAAAAGATTGCCTATAAGGTAGCGAAACTAGTATTTATTAACACACATATGCACAGAGAGATCTGACCACACTTATATGCGAACTTACTCTTGTTGGCCCGGGTTCATGCTTAGCATTTGAAAGTCCTGCCCTGACAGAACCAGTTAGACGTCTATCTTCGCGAGATAATATTTTCGACCTAATTGGTAGCATCCTCTCCTTCTGAACCAGAATCCCTGGCAAATCGCCAATCAAAACCATCAATGTTTCAATCTTTAAACTACAAAAAGGAACTTGGATATGCTGAAGGACAAATCAGTTATCGCAGTTGACATCAGACGATGGTATCAACACAAAAAGGGGAAAAGAGGGATTTTAACCAATCTCAAAACACGAATTAGCAAACCTGAGGAATGCACGAAGGTGAATTGACGGGGTTGGCAGGCAGCGGCACGAGGGTTTTTGAGGGCGATGTAGGTGCGGGTGCCGGTGTACGATGCTTTGCCCACCAAGGTTACTCGCGAGACCAGCAGTGGGTGTACGCCGGTCGCCATTGCGGTCTCTCTCGTGCTGCTTTAACACAGATACAAGCCTATCTTGTGGAAGATAAAGATGGTAACCAGGAGCGTCGGATGCGAGCGCTGCGGCGCCAGTCTATCCTTCAATCTTGCCCACTCCTGAAAAAGGAGTTCAGAATATTTGAGAACTTACCATAAAATAGTTTTGTAGATAAAGTTAAGTGATACGGGGCGTGTTGTGTGTGGTTTAAGCAACATAAGCTCAATAGTTAAGAGATGTTGGAGTCAACGTCGGATGTAATAGTTAAAATTAAGATAATATGATACTTAAAGTAAAGAGATATATATTGACCCTATTATTTTTAATAGGACTTGAGCTCTCCATTTTTTATGGATATAAATTTAATTGACCTAGAATGGTCGGTCGCATCTTCAGACCTTAGCTCCTTATTTCTCATTGACATGATTCGTAATATTAATTCGACCGACTCTAAAGTCAGTTGATCTTCAAGGATCAGTTCTCCACTTTTTTTAGCATGACTCTCAACATAAACATGATCGATTTTAGAGTCGGTCGGACATTTAAGGCTTAGTTCCCTACTTTTTATGGGCATGACTACCAATATAAACACGATCAGCCCTAGAGTCAGTCGGACCTCCAGCATTCAGTGTCCTATTTCGCATGAGCATGACTCCCAACATAAACTCGACTGGACCTAAAGTCAGTCGGATCTCTGGGGCTCAGTTCTCCACTTCTTATGGACATGACTCCCAACATAAACTCGACTGCCCCTAGAACCGGTCGAACCTCCGGGGCCAGTTCCCCACTTCTCATGGGCATAACTCCCAACATAAACATGACCGGTCCTATAACCGGTCGGACCTCCAGGGCTTAGTTTCTCACTTCTTATAGGCATGGTTCCCAACATAAACTCGACCGCCCATAGGGCCGGTCGGACCTTTGGGGCTCAGTTCCCAACTTCTCATGGGCATGACTTTCAACATAAACCCGACCGACCCTAGAGCCGGTCGAACCTCCAGGGTTCAGTTCCCCACTTCTCATGAGCATGTCTTCCAACATAAATCTGACGACCCTAGAGCCGGTTGGAACTCGGAGGCTCAGTTTTCCATTTCTCATGGGCATGACTCCCAACATAAGCCCGGTCAGCCCTATAGCCGATTGGACCTTCGGGACTCAGTTCCCCATTTCTCATGGGCATGACTCCCGACATAAACCCGACCGACTTTAGAACCGATCGGACGTACATGACTCAACTCCCCACTTCTCATGTACAAGACTCTCAGCATCAACCCGACCAGTCTACGCTGATCAAACTTCAACGAGGCTTGGCTCCCCACCTCATAGGGACATGAATCCCAACGTAAATCCGATCGACTCCAAGCCGATCGGACTCCCTCTAGGAGACAGCTTTGTCAAAGAATCATAATCGCCTATCTAAGAATAACGGCTACTCACCATGGAATATTCCCCTGCTTTGACATATACACAACGAAACCTTCCTTTGCTTAGGAGAAGACGGTTGTACATCCTCCACTACCTGACATATTCTGACATCTGATATTCTTTGACGTCTCATTATTGTTAAGGTTATGAGAGACAGTATAAAAATGGATCATCTCCGTTGGCCAGAGAGGCACACGCACACATATCCACATTATTGTTTTACTGTTCATCTTCTTCTTCATTTCTCTCGGCTACCATTCTAACTTGAGCTTCGGAGTGTCTGCGTTAGGGACTTCCTTCCTGGTTCTCGCTCTAACATTTCTGTTGGCTCTATCTATGGTGTGTGTAGGTCCGCAGCTCCTAGCTCCAGATCCACAACTCCCAACTTAAAGTCTTTCCTCTGTCAACATTCCTACCCCTCATCGACCACCTATTTACTCAGTTTCCGGATGAAATCATTAAGAATTTGTGATTTACAATTTACCACTGAAACCTCACTCTACATCAGAATCAATTAATTTTCCTGATCAAGACTTCCGATAAGAGATATTTGACAAGCGCGTGCATACCCTCGAAAGCTAAGCTGTAGAAGCATGGCCCATGATCGTCCACCAAACCCTTCCAAGATAAGAACAAACCCACAGAGCCAGTTAAAGCGCGAGCAGGCCTTCTTCTTTCCTAGTCGCTACATGATTTGGACGGGTATATGGGTGCGCGTCAACTTGATTGAATGCGCACAAGGAGACGCCTTGGTCGCTTCAGTCCGAAGCTGTCCATTTGCAGTGAAAAAGTATGTCGTCGATGAACCTGAAGAGCTTCCATTCCTTTCGGTGGAGTGGGAGACGGCCTCCCTTAGCTTTCCCGTGAAGCAAGCATACTACTTTTTGTCTTCTCTGCTCGTGAGCTACTCTTGAGCGGATTTCTCTCTGTCCTGGAGGCTGGAGCTATGATTCTTGCAATAATTTTACAAGTAGCTAGCGAACAGGACTTGGTTACCACAATCCCACTGGACAATATTGTGGCAACTGTTCTTTCCTTTTAGTAGTATCATCAGTTGCATTGTTCTTGCGTGGGAGTTTGGCTGGCAATTGCTAGTGTGTTCTTGGTTACTCAATATCACAAGATCAGTGTAGTTTCAGTTCTACAAACACTAATAATAAACCTCCATTAACACATACATCAATCAAACACTAATTACTAGTTCTCATCCCCTCAAGAGGGATAGTTGGCTGACATATGGTGTTGTTATCACCATAAAATTTGAGGTCAAATCCTAACTAATAATTAGATGTCTGCCTTCTCTGTTATTTAGCTGCCCAAGACGAGTAACAAACATCATACATTGTTATTACATGCAAACATCAAAATTTCAGTTCTTCAAACATCATACAAATGCTAATTATACAATTTTATTACGAGATAATACTGCTGAGAACGAGGCATAGTCAGCAGGTAAATCGTATGACGAAAATTTCTGCTGTCTTGTCAGGGATTTACATATCCTGTTAAGGTATGATGTCAGAGTCATTTTTCTAACATGTCCTTTCATATGACAATTTAGAAAATGTGCCCACGTCTTGATAAACGTACACGTCGTCACTGGGGAGTTATATAAAAGGGGTCCATGTATCGACAGATGTACACATTATTCACTATTTACATCTGTGCTTACTATTACTCCGTTTTCTTCTATTTTTTTATAACTGACTTGAGCGTCGAAGTATTAACACCGGAGACTCCTTCCCTATCTCGACAACACTGATGTTTCTTATATTATATAGCAGAGTGAGGTTTACATATGGTCAATAGAAAAACCACAACCACAACTAACATTCTTCGTAATTTTCGAACAGAATCACATGAGATGAAAGGATAATCAGCTACTACATAACTTAAACCACATTACCATTACATAACTTAAACCACAATATATAATATCTTACTGTTTTATAGATTAATATATTATAATAGTTTTGATCTTTAAAATTCCAACACGTGGCTTGAAAAATCCAAAATAAAATTATTGTATACAAGTAAATAAATATGTCAGAATATTAAGGATCTAAAATTTAATTGGTAAAAAAAAAATAAAAAGCGTCCTTCATTTTTAAATCATCACCACGGTATCTCATTTTAATTTTGTTGACTTTCATGTACCATTATACAAGTACTCTCCCTTATAATATTTCCATTATTATCTCTCGTATATATTTTTCTTCAAAATAATTGGCGAGGGTATATTATTGTAACAGCTAATTTACTAACTGCTACAACTTAGTTACTGTATTGATACGAATTATAATAAATGGACTCAGAAGATGATGTAATAGTTAAAGTTACGAGAACATAGTAGTTAAAGTCAGGATGGAAGGATATTTCCCACCTGGTCCTGTTAACCGCCCAGCATCAAAGCTCTTGGGGCATGCACGAGCAGCCCTAAAGAAGGACGCTCTCGACCGACTATAAAGTTGGTCGAATATAAGGACTTTAATATTTTATTCTGAAAATAAAAAAATAACGTGCTCGATCAATCAATGGCCGGTCGGGTTCTTGTTCATAGAGGAGCATGTTTGGATGAAAGGTAACCGGGCTCAAAGCCCCTAAGCCTCCTGAATCTCCAAATACGCCCGGCCATGTTAAAGATCAGTTGGGCTCAAGGCAGTCAACCTTGTATATCTTTGTACAAGCTCGGCCAGGTTAAAGATCGGTCGGGCTCAAGGCAGTTAGCCATGAATATCTTCATATACGCCTTGCCATGTTAAAGACTGGCCGGGCTCAAGGCAGTCAACCTTGTATATCTTTGTACACGATCCAGGTTCAAGGCAGTTAGCCTTGTACAGTTTCATATACGCTCAGCTAAAGATCGGTCGGGTTCAAGGCAGTTAGCCTTATACAACTTCATATGCGCTTGGCCAGGTTAAAGACCGGTCAGGTTCAAGACAATTAGCCTTGTACAGCTTCATATACGCTTGGCTAAGTTAAAGACCGATCGAGCCCAAGGCAGTTAGCCTTGTACAGTTTCATATACGCTTGGTCAGGTTAAAGACTGCCTAGGCTCAATGCAGTTAGCCTTATACAGCTTCATATGCACTTGGCCAGGTTAAAGATCGGTCGGGTTCAAGGCAGTTAGCCTTGTACAGCTTCATATACGCTCAGCCAGGTTAAAGACAGGTTGGAATCAAGGCCAAGGCAATCAGCCTTATGCATTTCTGCATACGCCCAACCAGATTAAGGACTGGCCGAGCTCAAGGCATTTAGCCTTATACATCTCCAAATAAGCTCGGCCAAGTTAAACACCGGCCGAGCTTAAGGCAGTCGACATTGTATCTTTGTAATATACGCCCGACAAGGTTAAGGACCGGCCAAGCTCAAGGCAGTTAGACTTGAATATCTTCGTATACACCCGACCATGTTAAAGACCGACCGGGCTCAAGGCAGCCAGCCTTGTATATCTTTGTATACGCCCGACCAAGTTAAAACCCGGCCAGGCTCAAGGCATTTAGCCTTGTACATTTCCAAATACGCTCGACCACGTTAAAGACCAACTGGACTCAAGGCAGTCAGCATTGTATAGCTTTGTATACGCTCAGCCAGGTTAAAGATCGGCTGGGCTCAGGGCATTCAACCTTGTATAGCTTTGTATATGCTTGGCCAGGTTAAAGACCAATTGAGCTCAAGGCATTTAGCCTTGTACATCTCCATATGCGCTCGGCCAAGTTAAAGACCAGTCAGATTCAATGTAGTTAGCCTTGTACATCTCCATATACACCCGGCCAGGGTAAAGACCAATCGACCTCAAGGCAGTTAGCCTTGTACAGCTTCATATACGCTTTTAAGACATCTTCATATTCACTCCTAAAAGAACTACAACTTATCAGATGGTTTCTTAAAAGGATTTCTAGCATGCTTGATGTAACATATAAACCTCTGAATATATATATGATATCAATACATGGCAGAGCAATTTATATCATCTTAACAAGGCGGCCGACTTATAGGCCGACTGAGATATATTCAGCATGCAGTATTAGCAATTTGGTCGGCTTAAGGATCGGCTGAATTATGCTTGGCAGACAACATCATAACAACATGTCAAAGAATATTCTTCTGGAACATTCTCTGGGGACCATCTTGTCTTCCATTAGTAGGTCATTTATAACAATATATTACTCCAAGCGTCTTATCAATGGCATAAGACATAAACAACAAAGGAGGTACATCTGTGGGTAAATAAAATATTCTTCGGATAATTATACTCTCCATTACCTAACAAACTCTACATACTAGGTTACCTCATGATCACGGAGGTTATGAAAGATAGCATAAAAAAGGGGTCCTCTCCGTTGGTAAGGTACGGTCACTACTCTCACGCAACGGTCACTACACAAAAAACATCATCGGAACCCTACTCTCGCACGAGCACTTTCTCTATTGTTCTTCGTTTCTCCATCTGGTGTCGTATTGACTTAAACGTCGGAGGACCTTACTAGGGGCCTCTTTTTTAGTTTTTGGTCACTAACGTCTTGTTGGATCATCGGAGTGTGTGCAAGATTCGAGGAAGTCTCTCACTAGTCAACAAATCAGCCAGTGCGCCATCTTCCTAGCTTTCAGATAGGATCACGCACAATTGTAACAACTATGATTTCATAGCTGATACAACGTGAATGTTAGGTAAGGTTTGAGAGACCATAATTTTTAATTCAAATTGAACTATGAGACACATAATATATAAAATCAAAATTCATTCAAATATCCATATTTATTATTCGGTGTAACCCATAACGGCTAGTTTTAGATTAAAACAACGTCATTTAAAGTCTTTTTAGAGACTCCGAAGAATTTTAACCCTCTTTAGTAAGGTTATTTTTCATATTGTAGTAATTATAAAATTGTAACTGCTACAACTATAAGTTACAATTGTTATAATTGTAGCAGTTATGAAATCGTAGTTGCTAAAAACTATAACTATTATAGTTGTAATAGCTACGTAACCATTTCGTAGCTACTATAATGTGCCCATTTGATTTAGAATTTAAACAGGAGACATATGTTAGATGATACGACAATAAGGGAGAGTTCATTTGTCATGGGTCAGTTGATACGGTATCGGTCAAAGTCAAAGCGGTCAACGCCAGAACTTATGAAAAGAAACTCAGCCAAAGGTGGATGTCTGTTTATCCCGATCGACAAATGAGAAGGTCGAGAGGATCACTCGGCCGGTCAGACGAGCAGATCATCCGGCTGGTCAGACAAGCCAACATTATTAGTCGGTCAGACGAATGAACAAACTCGTAGTCAGTTGTTCCGGTCGGCAAGAAAGCTGGCCGCTCGGACCACCCATCCGGCGCAAGGAATGACCCTACACAAGAGGAGAGAAAACAAAAGAGAACATTACGTCTATCATTACTACACGAAAGTCAAGACAAAGAAGGGCACTCCACCTCTCATTAATGCACAAAAATCAAGATAAAGAAGCCTTCCTCCAACAATTAATATCATTAAATAAGGGCATACGAACGATCACAAAGAAAGGTATAAAAGGGTATGCTAGGTATGAGAAAAGATAAGATTTATCATTTTCTTGATTACTCTCTCTTCTTGATTTTGACTTGAGCGTCGAAGGGCCAACACCAGGGACTCCTTCCCTGGGTTGGTTTTGTTTTGTAGGATCAAAGTCTTCTTCCGATCAGTGGTCACCCCATCCCTGGCTTTCCAGCTTCCTTCATTTGGACATGATCAATTTGGCGTCATTTGTGGGAACGCTGCCTGTATCTGAATAAGAAAATGGAAGACGCTGGACAACTGACAACAATGACACTAACGCAAGAGGAACTCGATGCACTAATACAAGCTCGAGTGACAAAAATATTGGAGCAACAACAATAGGTGTTGGTCGATCGGCCAATGCATGAGCCCGCTGCCTCTGCAGCAGGTTGGCAGACTGAAATAGAAAGAGAAGATCGAGCTGATCAACTTTCCACTCGGGAGCCAAATAGGAGACTGATCGACTCCTATGGGGGCGCCCGTAATGCACCAATCCCCTTCAACCGAGTGTTATCATGGGCTCCCCCAGAAGAAAGAGGTCGAGCAGATAGAGACCAGGGATCCTAAATGACCCTCTGCCGAAGCATTATACCCCGTTGACGATCGGAGAGTATAATGGAACAACCGATCTCGACGACCATTTGGCCAAGTTTGACAGCGCGGTCACCCTTCACCAGTACACGGATGCGGTGAAATGTCGAGTCTTCCTTACTACTCTGTCTGGATCAACGCAATGGTAGTTCAAACGATTGCCGAATAGCTCAATCTACAGCTTCAAGGACTTCCGAGCGACATTCCTACATCACTTTGCTAGTAGTCGCCGCCACCAGAAGACTAGCATGAATCTATTCTCGCTGAAACAAGGGTCCCAAGAGGCCCTGAGGGTCTACATCCAGCGCTTCAATCAGGTGGCGATGGGCATTCCCGCATCCTCCTCAGATGTATTGGTGAACGCCTTCACCCAAGGGCTCACCGAGGGAGAGTTCTTCCGATCGCTCATTCGACGATCGCCGAAGGACTTTGGTCATCTCCAAAAGAAGGCCAATAAATACATTAATGTAAAAGAAGACCAGGTAGTAAGGAATAAAGAGACGACCGTCGATCCCGCAGTAGCATCCGAGTGACATCAATCGAGCAGTCATCAACCACCAAAAGGGCCCCGATCAGGAGCCCCTTCACACCAAGAGACTAAGCCACATGCCATACAGCAGGTGGCAACTGCTCGTCCAAGAAGAAAGAGGTGGGCACTAATATTTTACACCTTCCACCAGTCGACGACGCACAACACCAAAGACTGTTACGACCTGGAAGCTAATAGATCGGTTCCGCATGGATACTGCCATCGATCGCCACTTCTAGACTGGTGTCATCGAAGGCGATCTGCAAAATGAAGGAAGGAGGAGAGGACGACCAAGCCACGCCACCACCATAGGGATCGAATCCCTGCCTGAGCCTCTTCCGAACGGACCAGACCGTCCGCAAGGGAAGAAGAGAACCAGAATAATGCCACTCGAGGGGAAATAGGAATGATCGCTAGAGGGCCGGCCGACGGAGATTCTAACCGAGTAAGGAAGTTGCATGCTCGACGGCTCGAGATACATGTTGTTGGTTGCAGCAAGGAAAAATTTGAGGGACCTAAGATTAGCTTCGACCCTAAGGATTTGGAGGAAGTGGAGGTCCCCCACGATGATGCATTAATCATCCGAGTGGTAATCTCCAACTATACAGTCCATCGAACTTTTATTGATGCAGGGAGCTTAGTTAATATTATATACAGGAAGACCTTCGATTAATTGCAAATTGACCGGAGTTAACTACTGCCCATGTCGACTCTGCTCTACGACTTCATGGGCAACGAAGTGTTGTCAATCGACCAGATCAAATTGGCCATCTCACTCGGAGAAGAACCCCTAAAGCAGACAAGGACCACAAATTTCATAGTGGTAGATGTGCCCTCGGCCTACAACGTTATTTTGGGCCGACTGATACTCAATGAGTTCTGAGCGGTGGTGTCCACCTACAGTCAGAAGATCAAATTCCAGGTGGACGGTAAAGTAGACGAAGTCAAAGGAGATCAGTTGGCCGCTCAACGTTGTTACGTCGAGATGGTCAGAATGGAAGCACGAGCCGCTCAGAAGACCCCTCGCCTGGAGGTGAATGCCATCGTTGACCCCCCCCCCCACCCCCCTACCCACCCACTCTGGTCTATGAAGAAAAAGAAGAAGCTCATATCCACCCTGACAGGTACACTGGTCTGGATGGTTCACATTGGTCGGAGATCAGCTGTACAGAAGAACCTTCTTTAGGCCTTTGCTCAAGTGTGTTGGACCAGATGACGTAACGTACATCTTGTAAAAAGTACACCAAGGCTTCTGCAGAAGCCATCCGGGCGACCGATCGCTAGCTCGAAAGATTATCCTGGCCGGATACTTTTGGCCAACGCTCCAAGAGGATGCTGCTCAGACGGTAGCCACATGCCTATCCTGCCAAAAGTATCATAATATTTCGCATCGGCCGACTGAAGAAATGAAGTCATCCACTGCATCTTACCCGTTCGACCAATGAGGCATGGACATCATGGGGTGGTTCCCCATGGCAACCGGTCAACGGAGGTTCTTGCTCGTCGCTATGGACTACTTTTCAAAATGGGTGGAGGCTAAGCCCCTGGTAAAGATAAGTGAGCAGATGGTCATCAAGTTCATCTGGCAGAACATTCTCTGTCGGTTTGGCATCTCCCTCTGGCTCATCTCAAACAACGGGAGACAGTTCGCGGGTTAGAAGCTCAGGGAGTGGTGCGAGGGCTATTGCATCCAGCAGGCTTTCACCTTAGTCGCCTACCCCTAGAGTAATGGCCAAGCGGAGGTCACAAACCGAGAAATCCTTAGAGGCTTACGAACTCAGCTTGACCACACGGGAGGTAGCTGGGTCGATGATCTCTCAAGTGTCTTGTGGGCACTTCGCACGACTCCAAAGGAGTCGACCGACATAACACCATTCCAGCTGGTATACGGAGGAGAAGCAGTGGTTCCTGTAGAGATTGGAATAGAATCCGACCGGGTGTGACTCTACGACGAAGGAAATGGCGAGCGAAGGCTAATGGAGCTCGACTTGGTGGATGAAGCGTGGGATAAAGCGGTCGTTCGGCTAATGGCTTACCGACAGTGGATGAGGCAGAACTACAATAAGAGGGTGAACCCGAGGTCCTTCCAGGTTGGTGATCTAGTGTGGAAGAAAATCAAGCCGGTCGGCGAGGTCACCAAACTTGAAGCTCCATGGGTGGGATCTTACAAGGTGATGTGCGTAAATTGTATACACTTGTTTAGCATGTTTTAACGCACATTTACATATTTTACGCATGCTTTGTCTATACACTTTCATACTCTTTGACTTACTTTCAGCATAAATACTTTTCTTTATTCGAAGATCTTCTCTTGTGTATTTTCTGTCTTCAGGAGTCGAATTTAGAGAAGAAATGACGTTTGTGGCTGATCTAGGCAACAAGCAAAGGAAGACAATATTGGTCATCTGAGCTACACAGCTGTGCCAAAGGAGCAGGAAGGAAAATGACCTTGGCAGTGTGGAACAGATAGACCGTGTAGCTTCACCAGAGGAGGAGAATGACACGACCATATGGATTAGCATGGTCGTGTCATCCTAGCAAGCACAACCAGAACCTGGCCGTATAGATCTACACGGCCTAAGCAACTTCTCCACATGTCCGTGCAACATTCCAGAGAAGAGGCAAGCCCAGGCCATGTGGGCCACACGGTCATGTGAGGTGTCCAGAGGCAAAGATTAGAACGGACGTGTGTGCCACACGGCCATGTGAGCCAACTAGAGAAAGAACAGTACACGGTCGTGTGACCTTGGCCGAGGGTAGAGCAGTTGGGACCGTGTGTGCCACACGGCAGTGGCACGGGCCGTGTGGTGCCCATGCCCTACACTATATAAAGAGCTTCTTCCTCTTTTCAAAGGAAAAAGGCTCTCCCTTTTGGGGAGATTAAGTTTGTCATCAATCTCCAGTCGTAATCCAACGTTCCTAAGTCATTTTCATCTCAGATTCAACTCCAGAAGCGAGGGATTGATTCTGAAGATCACTCATCGTCGTTAGATAAACATTTCTATTCCCTTCTCTTAATTTGGGTTGAAATGTTTGTGATCTCTTCGTCTTCGGATCTCTATCTTTACATTATGGAGTAGATTCATTATTCTAGGACTAAGGGAGTATTTGTGGTATGATTTGATGCAAGAATCTCATGGATCTTGTGTGGATTGATTGTGTTTGGATCTGATTTTCATGCTGGATTGGATGTTTGTGCCACTTGTGGATCTCGTAGAGGGATTTCCTAGATCGTTTGACTGAGGAGCGCTAGTGACAAGCTGCCCCGCTAACAAATATCTAGGGAATCACCTTGAAGGGTGAAGCTAGTCTTACAAGGAGGTGGATTGGTTGAGTGCATTTATTCCTTATGCCTTTATGTGGATTGAATGATGATGTGCTTCTATGTTGTATGACCGAGGGGCGTTGGTGATAGGCTGCCCTACTAACGAACTTCATGGAAACCATAGCTATCAAATTACTAGAGGTATAGATAAAAATTCCTTGCCGGTTGACTTCTACAGGAGGAAACCGGCAACTTCCTGTAAATTCATGACAATTGAGGATAAGAATTGGTAGATCACCTTACATTAATAAATATCACAATGAAATCGAACTCCTAGAACTCTCACAAAACCAAGTTCTTACATTTGCTTTTCTATTTCTATTCTAGTTGCTACTCAGTACGTTTATTTCCTTTGTCGATTATTTAGCTAATTTGTTGTGAGACATCTCTAGTGCTTATAACCAGTCTCTGTGGATTCTATATCTTTTTATTACTTACGATGAAACTGTACACTTGCGGTTGAGTTAACAAGTTTTTAGCATCATTACCGGGGGCTGCGTCTATAACATTAGAGATAATCATTTGAGTTAGACTAGACATTTCTTTTCTTTTCTATTACATAGTTGTAACTAGTCTTAGAAATTATGTTTTCACAATCCTACCTTTTATTTCTGTTTACTCTTTCTTGCAATTTAACTTGCTGCAATTCAAATTTTGCATTTTATATTTTTAGCATTTTGATCTAGTTTGTTTTTCAAGTAAAAAGAAATTCTAAAAATAAACTTAAGATCTTGTTCTTTTATGCGTAGATCTAACTTTGCAGGAAATCTATTACCTCTTGATTCAGAGATTGATAGAACTTTTCAAAGAAGGAAGATTTTGTAAAGAAATCAAGAAGAACAAGAATTTTCAAATATGGTATTTAGATCACTAAAAGATTATGGGACTCCAAAGTCTGTCCAAGATTTAGGGCCCATTGTTTAACCAGAGATTCAAGCAAGAAATTTTATGCTTAGACAATCTTTTATCTCAAAAATTCAGCAGGATCAGTTCGGGGGGTTGGAGAATCCTTATTCACACCTCATGGAATTTCACAGATATTGTAATACACTGAGATATGAAGGGGTTCCATCTGATGCTATTCATCTATTGATTTTCCCTTTTAGTCTTAAGGATGCTACAAAGAAGTGATTTAATACCTTACAACCTAGAAGTATCAGAACTTAGGCTGAGTTAGAGCAAAGATTCCTGAACAAATATTTTTCTCCACAAAAGACCATATATTTGAGAAATCAGATTTTGAATTTTAAGCAACATGGAGAGGAATTACATCAAGCTTGGGAAAGATATTCATCTCTTCTGAATTCTTGTCTGCATCATAGTATCGAGAAATGGTTGATTATACATTTATTCTATATTGGGCTTTCTTTCCAAATAAGAGTCAGTTAGATGTGGCATTTGGAGGATCTTTTATGAAGAAAAGTTTGGATGAAGCATATGAAATGATCTACAGGATAACATCAAATCTTAATGATTGGTCAGGGTAAAATCTAATGACTCTCACATATAGTGCATTCGAAGATAAAGAAAAGGAAAGCGATGAGGAAAATAAACAAGAACTTGCAAATGGTAAAATTGAGGAGGAGGTTGAAGAAGGCATCACTGTGAATCAAAGAGATCTTCAAGATTTATTTCTTGGGTGTTGTGAGTCTCTATCAAAAATGTTTGGAGGAGGAATATCTTCAACTAAACCTATTGAAAGGGAGGAGTTTCCAAATGTTTCTTATGTAGAAGATAACCTTGATTATGAAGAAGATGAAGAGGTGATATCAGAAACCGAGGAGAACTTAGGGAAAGGATATCCAAAAGAAGGAATAAAGTTGTTGGAGCAAGACCCAACTTTCCCAGAAATTATGCCACCTCATCTTGAGTTAAAACCATTGCCGCCTAACCTTAAATATGCATTCCTTAGACCGAATTCCACTTTTCCAGTGATAATCAATGCAAACTTGACTGAGCTGGAAACACAAAGATTGATTAATGAGTTAAGGTTGCATAGAAAAGCGATTGAGTACACTATTGATGATATTAAGGGAATTAGCCCTTCTCTTTGTATGCATAGAATCTTTCTTGAAGAATGACACAAAAATTCAATTGAACATCAAAGAAGATTAAACCAAAACTTGAAAGAAGTAGTAAAGAAAGAAGTACTTAAACTTCTCGATCCTGGGATCATTTATTTTATTTCAGATAGTAAATGGTGAGTCTAGTGCATGAGATTCAAAAAAAGAGGAATGACTGTAATCAGAAATGAGAACAATAAGTTGGTTCCAACATGAACAGTCATAGGGTGGCAGATGTGTATTGATTACAAGAAGTTGAATAAATAAACTAGGAAGGATCATTTTCCTTTACCATTTATTGATGAGATGCTTGAAAGATTGGCGAAATACTCATATTTTTGTTATTTGGATGGCTATTCAGGATTCTTCCAAATTCCAATTCATCCTCAAGATCAAGAGAATACCACTTTCACATGTCCCTACGGAACTTTTGCTTATCGTCGTATGCCATTTGGACTTTGTAATGTCCCAGCTACTTTTCAAAGATACATGATGGTAATTTTTTCAGATATAATAGAGAAAATCATGGAGGTATTCATAGATGATTTCTCAATTTATGGAAATGACTTTGACACTTATTTACTAAACCTTTCTACAGTTCTTCAATGGTGCGAAGATGTAAACTTAGTATTAAATTGGGAAAAATGTCACTTCATGATTAAAGAAGGGATTGTCTTGGGACATAAAATATTAGAGCATGTGATTGAAGTGGATCTGGCCAAAGTAGAAGTAATAGAGAAGTTGCCCCCGCCAATTAATGTAAAAGGAGTAAGGAGCTTCTTAGGGCATGCTGGGTTCTACAGGCGTTTTATCAAGGATTTTTTAAAAATCTCTAAGCCATTAACTAATTTGTTGAATAAAGATGTTGAATAAAGATGTTGAATTCTGTTTTAATGATGATTGTATGGATGTTTTCAAAAAGATTAAAAGAGCCCTTACCTCAGCTCCAATAATTCAAGTCTCGGATTGGGAGCTTCCATTTGAAGTTATGTGTGACACCAGTGACTTTGTAGTGGGAGCAGTTTTAGGGCAAAGGAAGAACAAGATTTTACATGCAATCCACTATGCAAGCAAGGCATTAGATGCAACCTAAGTAAACTATTTCACTACCGAAAAAGAATTCCTAGCAGTAGTCTTTGCATTTGATAAGTTCATATCTTATTTAGTGGACTCAAAAGTGATAGTATATACTGATCATGTTGTCATCCGGTATTTATTTGGCAAGAAAGATGCAAAACCACGGCTTATCAGGTGGATCTTACTTCTTCAGGAATTTAACTTAGAGACCAGGGACAAGAAAATGGTAGAAAATGTAGTGACTGATCATTTATCTCGTGTATGACAAAATGGAAAAAAATATGCAGAATATGATGTACCTATTGATGATATTTTCCAGATGAACACCTTTTGGCACTAGCATGTGTAAAGACACCTTGGTATGCAGATTTTGTCAATTACCTGGCAAGTGGAGTTCTACCCCCAAATTTCTCTAGACAACAAAGGAATTTTTTTTTAGACATCAAGAACTATATTTGGTATGAACCACTTCTTTACAAGAAATGCAATCATATAATCTATCAAAGATGTGTACCCAAGGAAGAAGTTAAGGACATTTTGTTCCATTGTCATTCTTCATCATACGGTGGGCATTTAGGATGTTTAAAAACAACTACAAAGATCTTACAAGAGGGATTTTATTGACCAAATTTATTCAAAGATACACGAGAATTTGTGCAATCTTGCGATCAATGTCAAAGGACTAGAAATATTACCAAGAGAAATGAAATGCCACTAAACTACATTCTTGAAGTAGAATTGTTTGATGTATGGGGAATAGATTTTATGGGACCATTTACTTCCTCATGTGGAAATAACTTTATTCTGGTGGCAGTGGACTATGTATCAAAATGGGTGAAGGCTATAGCCTCTCCTACAAGTGATGCAAAAATAGTCATCAAATTATTTAAGAAAATAATCTTTCCGCGATTTGGCATACCTAAAGCAGTCATTAGTAATGGAGGGTCACATTTTATAGAAAAATAGTTTGAAAACTTACTTAGAAAATATGGAGTAAGTCACAAAGTGACAACACCATACCATCCACAAACCAATGGGCGAGTTGAGATCTGTAATCGTGAAATTAAAACCATATTAGAGAAAACTATCTCTACTTCAAGCAAAGATTGGTCATTAAAGTTAGATGATGCTTTATGGGCATATAGAATTGCTTACAAAACTCCCATTGGTATGACCCCATTCCGGCTAGTTTATGGAAAGTCATGTCATCTTCTGGTTGAATTGGAATATAAAGCTTACTGGGCAATTACAAAACTTAATATGGGTCTCAGGGTAGCAGGAGGAAAAAGAAAGTTCCAATTGAATGAGCTAGATGAATTAAGGATGGATGCTTATGAATATGTCAGATCTTATAAGGAAAGGACAAAGAAATTGTTGGGATCCTTCGTACGGCTAGAGAGGGGGGGGTGTGAATAGCCGACCCCAAATGCTCGCGTTTCTTTCTATAAACTAGGGTTAGCGCAGCGGAAATAAAAACACGAAACGAAAACAAGAAGATCAAACCTCAACGCGTCGATGTAACGAGGTTCGGAGATGAAACTCCTACTCCTCGGCGTGTCCGTAAGGTGGACGAAGCCTATCAATCCGTCGGTGGATGAGACCCCGGAGAACCGGCTAATGTAAACTCCTTATGGGTGGAGAAACCTCACCACAATATCTCTTGCAACAGCAAGAATGAAGTACAGAAATACAGCAAGAAATACAGACAATATGAATGTAAAACACCTTGCTTGCCTTCGACTGGTTTCCGTTGACGAAGCAGCAACTTCACGGAAGAACAGCAGCAGCTGACCAGCCGGGGAAGCTCACACGAAGCTTCAGAACCAAAGAGCTCAGCAAAGCTCAAATCACAGTCTCGTGAGAAAGAGAGTTGTTTTTTCCTTCGTCTACTTTTTAGGTCTTATACCTGCACCTGCGAAGAAGACAAAGAAGACACAGAATCTAGTCGTTGTGTCGCAACGGCTAGTGCGTGGACCGATCAGGCTTCAGCCTGATCGGTCCAGATCCTCTCTGATCAGTCTTGGGGACCGATCAGGACTTGTGCTGATCGGTCCCCAGACCGATCAGCACTCTTCACAGAGAACTCGCCCAAGTTCTCTGATCGTCTCCTGATCGGTCTGTGGACCGATCAGGGTGCATGTGGATCGGTCCACAGACCAATCCCCTCCTTTTCTCTTTGCCTTCTGTTCGCTTTCTGATCGGTCTGCAGACCGATAGCATACTGTTTGGTTACTGATCGGTCACCAGACCGATCAGATAACCCAGTGTATCACTGGATCGATCCACTGATCGATCCAGAGCTCGGTTTTTGCCCAAACCAAGTCCAAACCAACATCCGGTCAATCTTGACCTGTTGGTACATTGCGCCTAGCATCCGGTCACTCCCTTGACCTGCTAGGACTCCCCGCTAAGTGTCCGGTCAATCCCTTTTACCCACTTAGACTTTTCTCTCCATACCAAGTATCCGATCACTCCTATGACCTACTTGGACTTCCCATCACCAGATGTCCGATCACCCTTGATCCATCTGGATTTTCCCTTGCCCGGCTTCACTCACCAGGACTTTCACCTAGCTTCACTCACTAGGGTTTTCACCTGGCTTCACTCACCAGGATTTCCACAACTGCCTGGCTTCACTCACCAGGACTTTCCAACTGCCTAACATCCCAGTTAGGACTTTCTCATTCACCTAGCTTCACTCACTAGGATTTTCACCTGGCTTCACTCACCAGGATTTTCCCGAATGCCTGGCTTCACTCACCAGGACTTTTCAACTGCCTAACATCCCAGTTAGGACTTTCCCACTGCCTGGCTTCACTTACCAGGACTTTCCACACTGCCTAACATCCCAGTTAGGACTTTTCCATGCCAAGTCTCCATACTTGGACTTTCCAGTGCCAAGTCTCCATACTTGGACTTTCCCCGTGCCAAGTCTCCATACTTGGACTTTTCGCGTGCCAAGCTCCCTGCTTGGACTTTTCCAGTGCCAAGTCTCCATACTTGGACTTTTTCCCGAATCAGGTCAACCTTGACCTAAGGTTGCACCAACAATCTCCCAAACATCTATTCTTATCCCATATCAAGAATACAACTCTTCCACGAGTGTCAAACATCAACATGCAACTCAACTAGGTCAACCTTGACCTAAGGTTGCACCGACAATCTTCCTAAGTCAAACATCAAAATACAACTCGAGTCAGGTCAACTCGAGTCAGGTCAACCAGGTCAACCTTGACCTATGGTTGCACCAACAATCTCCCCCTTTTTGATATTTGACAAAACCCATAATCAAGTTAGGTTAACCCGATAACCTAACTTAGGTTTTCCAATCATCTTCCAATGTCCAATGTTCTTTCCTTGAACATTCTCTGGACATTCTCCCCTTAGGTTAACCCGATAACCTAACTTGGGTTCTCCAATAATTCTCCCCCTTTTTGACACACATCAAAAAGAATTCCAATGTTCTTCCTCGAACATTCCTTGACATTCTTCCCCTAGCTTAGGTTAACCCGATAACCTAACTTGGATTCTCCAATAATTCTCCAATGAACACTCTTCCCTTTTTGACACACATCAAAAAGAAAAAGGAGGGTATCAAGGTCAAAAGTTTCTTCCTAATGAAAGTCCCATACCTTTTATTGAAACTCTTAATTTCCCCCTTGATACTAAACTCAACAATCAACTTAGTGATAATCCCATATCACCAATCCTCAAAAGTCTTAAGGAGTAAAAACTCCCCCTAAAAGTCAACTCCCCCTTGACAATTAGGTAAAACTCCCCCTAAAGGTCAACTCCCCCTTTGACCATTGCACCAACAATGTCTTTGAGAGTTCCAAACCTTTAGAAATCCAAAAACACCACTTCCATAACTGAAATTTCAGACAACAAATGAAAAATCAGAAATTGGCACGCACTGATCGGTCCCTGGACCGATCACGAAACCCACTGGATCGGTCCGCAGACCGATCCACATTCTGGATCGTCACCCGATCAGGGAACCTCCGGATCGGTCCACAACCTGATTCTGATTTCTAAATTTCTTCTTCCGAAATTCGAAACCCTAGAAAATTCCAGAAAATTTCGAAAATTGTGAAATTTTGAGGATACATTCCTCATAACATATACTATCATGGAAAAATAATTTTCTATGAAAATAGTTTCCATTTTCAAATCTTGATACAAAATTCGAAAACTTTGAAATAGTTCAAAGTTAAGTCAATTTTGTATCACAATGTTCAATGATGAATGCTATCACTAGGAAAGCTTCATCAAGGTTTTTCAAATCAATTTTAAAATGCTTTAAAAACCATTTGAATTTAGGACCATAATCTTAGGGCTAGATGTACATGACTTGTACACAAGCTTTCCCTATGATCCTTAATTTCTTGAATTAGGGTCATCTAGGTACAAGGACTATGCACCTTGATCCTAACTCATGATCCTAATATCTCACACACATCTAAGGTGTATCAAACCACATTCAAGTCAATTTGATGTGAGATATGGGTTTAGGTATCTTAGACTAAGGTCTCATGCATTTTCTAAATACAAATTTGATCTCAATATCAAAATGTGTTTTTCATCCTTAAATCAATTTCATTGATTATTAATGCAAGAGATGATGACATGGCATAAAATGATATCATAAGTAAAAACATGTGCCAATGTCATGATGTCATGGCATAAAGTTTGAAAACTTAAATAAACATGACATATAGATAACCTAAGCATTATCATGACATTTCAAATGATAATAGAATAAATATGATGTCATGGCATGGCATATGGCAACCAATCATGGCAAGTTAGCACAAATAAAATACCTAAATTCCCTATCTAAGTATCCTTAGCCTTTGCTAACTTAAAATCTAACCCTACATTGCCCATATATCCCTAAGAGAAAACCAAAATCCCAATTATGGTATTTCTCTAGGTTTTCTTAAATTGTGCCAAATAAGATTAAAATCGATATTTTTCAAATATGACATAATTTACTCTTCAAGGAGTAAACGATAATTCCTTTTCATTTTCAAAGGTTCACAAAACCTTGAAAATGCTCATTGAGTGTCAATTTCCTCAAAGTTGGGTTAACTACCCTTCTTATTGGAGTTGACACTCTCTAACCCATTTATGGGGTAGAGAAGATGCTCCTAGGAACTCAATACCTATTTGAGCTCATTGGGTTCACTAAATATTCACTAGGGATGACTTCCCTAGCAACCCTCCTAATGACTCTCTTAGGATTTGAAGCCTTGGTCGTTTGGGTCTCGTCAAGGTCAACTATAGGGGTGACTCCCCTTGTAACCTTGGTAATGGTCTTCCTAGCCCTAGGTTTTGTTCCATAATTGAATGGAACATTGTGGTAAGTGGGCTTGACCATTTGGGACTTAGGTTTGTGACCCAAACCTTTCTTGTCCTTGGACTTGGGTTTTTGACTCCTAGGCCCTAGAGTCAAATCCTCAAGAGCCTTTTCTAGAGAGTCAAGTCTTGACCTCAAGACTTGATTTTCTTTCTCTAATACCTCAAGCTTTAATTTATCATTTTTCTTTGAGGTATTTCTAGGCATATGTCTAGATGATTTTGGATTCCTACCTAGGTTTTCCTTAGCCTTAGATGGGCTAATTCTAGGGTTGGCTTTCCTAGTGTTATCCTTATCTAGGCTCACATGTTTGGCACCCTAAGCATGTGTATCGATTTCTATAATTAACATGCTTATCATTCTTGACAATAGCAATAAGGCTACTAGCATGCATCCTACTAGAATTGCAAGAATGTGCCTTAGAGATTACCTTAGGGTTTGCCCTAGCTCCCCCTATACATGTGCTCGATCTCTTGTCCTTGTGAGATTGCCTCCCTCTCGGACATTGGCTCCGATAATGTCCCCTTCGCTTGCATTGGAAGCACACCACGTGCTCCTTGCCCTTGCGTGTTGGGACTCCGGCTTCCTTGACCTTTGGCGCCGGTGGAGTCTTTCTAACTCTCTTTGGACATTTACTTTTGTAATGTCCATACTCCCTACACTCAAAGCACATTATGTGTAATTTGCTAGAAATTAAAATGCTTGAGTTACCTAGGTTTGAGGGTGAATGAAAGATCTCTTCTTCATCCCTTCCGGAGGTAGACGCTTCTTCTTCTTCTTGCTCCGAACTTGAAGAGGAACTCTCCTCCTCTTCTTCTTTAGATGTTGAGTGGCCCTCAACTTCTAAATCCATTCCTTCATGAAGTGAGCTCTTTGGCTCACTTGACTCCTCTTCATGACTTGAAGTGGAGTTCTCCTCATGGAGCTTTGCCAAGTTATTCCACAACTCCTTGGCATCGTTATACCCACCTATCCTACACAAAACATCATTAGGTAAAGAAAATTCAATGATTTTCGTTACCTCATCGTTGATGGTTGATTTGTGGATTTGCTCCTTCGTCCACCTCTTCTTCTTGAGAGGTTTTCCTTCTTCATCCTCCGGAGGAGTGAAACCTACTTGCACACACCTCCAATTCTCAAGATTAGTCATAAGAAAATATTTCATTCTTACCTTCCAAAACGCGAAGTCGTCGCAATCGTAGAAGGGTGGAATCGTGATGTCCTCTCCGAGTTGATCCATCTCTAGCTTGTGCTCCCTCGGGTGTTAATCCGGCGAAGAGCGACCTCGCTCTGATACCACTTGTTGGGATCCTTCGTACGGCTAGAGAGGGGGGGTGTGAATAGCCGACCCCAAATGCTCGCGTTTCTTTCTACAAACTAGGGTTAGCGCAGCGGAAATAAAAACACGAAACGAAAACAAGAAGATCAAACCTCAACGCGTCGATGTAACGAGGTTCGGAGATGAAACTCCTACTCCTCGGCGTGTCCGTAAGGTGGACGAAGCCTATCAATCCGTCGGTGGATGAGACCCCGGAGAACCGGCTAATGTAAACTCCTTATGGGTGGAGAAACCTCACCACAATATCTCTTGCAACAGCAAGAATGAAGTACAGAAATACAGACAATATGAATGTAAAACACCTTGCTTGCCTTCGACTGGTTTCCGTTGACGAAGCAGCAACTTCACGGAAGAACAGCAGCAGCTGACCAGCCGGGGAAGCTCACACGAAGCTTCAGAACCAAAGAGCTCAGCAAAGCTCAAATCACAGTCTCGTGAGAAAGAGAGTTGTTTTTTCCTTCGTCTACTTTTTAGGTCTTATACCTGCACCTGCGAAGAAGACAAAGAAGACACAGAATCTAGCCGTTGAAGCCTGATCGGTCCAGATCCTCTCTGATCGGTCTTGGGGACCGATCAGGACCTGTGCTGATCGGTCCCCAGACCGATCAGCACTCTTCACAGAGAACTCGCCCAAGTTCTCTGATTGTCTCCTGATCGGTCTGTGGACCGATCAGGGTGCATGTGGATCGGTCCACAGACCGATCCCCTCCTTTTCTCTTTGCCTTCTGTTCGCTTTCTGATCGGTCTGCAGACCGATCAGATAACATACAGTAGCATACTGTTTGGTTACTGATCGGTCACCAGACCGATCAGATAACCCTGGATCGATCCACTGATCGATCCAGAGCTCGGTTTTTGCCCAAACCAAGTCCAAACCAACATCCGGTCAATCTTGACCTGTTGGTACATTGCGCCTAGCATCCGGTCACTCCCTTGACCTGCTAGGACTCCCCGCTAAGTGTCCGGTCAATCCCTTTTACCCACTTAGACTTTTCTCTCCGTACCAAGTATCCGATCACTCCTATGACCTACTTGGACTTCCCATCACCAGATGTCCGATCACCCTTGATCCATCTGGATTTTCCCTTGCCCGGCTTCACTCACCAGGACTTTCACCTAGCTTCACTCACTAGGGTTTTCACCTAGCTTCACTCACCAGGATTTCCACAACTGCCTGGCTTCACTCACCAGGACTTTCCAACTGCCTAACATCCCAGTTAGGACTTTCTCATTCACCTAGCTTCACTTACTAGGATTTTCACCTGGCTTCACTCACCAGGATTTTTCCGAATGCCTGGCTTCACTCACCAGGACTTTTCAACTGCCTAACATCCCAGTTAGGACTTTCCCACTGCCTGGCTTCACTTACCAGGACTTTCCACACTGCCTAACATCCCAGTTAGGACTTTTCCATGCCAAGTCTCCATACTTGGACTTTCCAGTGCCAAGTCTCCATACTTGGACTTTCCCCGTGCCAAGTCTCCATACTTGGACTTTTCGCGTGCCAAGCTCCCTGCTTGGACTTTTCCAGTGCCAAGTCTCCATACTTGGACTTTTTCCCGAATCAGGTCAACCAGGTCAACCTTGACCTAAGGTTGCACCAACAATCTCCCAAACATCTATTCTTATCACATATCAAGAATACAACTCTTCCACAAGTGTCAAACATCAACATGCAACTCAACTAGGTCAACCTTGACCTAAGGTTGCACCGACAATCTTCCTAAGTCAAACATCAAAATACAACTCGAGTCAGGTCAACCAGGTCAACCTTGACCTATGGTTGCACCAACAGAAATGACATGATCAACATATACTACGCAGAAATTTCAAAGAAAGAGACCTAGTCTTATTATTTAATTCGAGGTTAAAACTTTTTCCAGGAAAGCTAAAATCACGATGGACAGGTCCGTTCAAAGTTAAAAAGGTTTATCCTTTCGAAGCAGTGGACATTTGGAATGAAGAGCTCGGGATTATTAAAGTGAACGATCAACGTTTAAATGGATATGTACATGATATGCAGTCAGAAGAAAAACAAAAATTGTCTTTTTCTGAACCTCGTCCTCCTGAATGATCTCCCACTGGTCGAGCTAATGACCTTAAACAAGCACTTCTTAGGGGGTAGCCCAAGGGTTCTTTTATTAGATTCAATTTGAGTTTTTTTTTTCAGTAGTTAGTGTTTCTAATCTGTTGATGTTTTTGTTTTCAAGTTGAATGTAGCTTCCATGAGCTGACCATTATTATTTCAAGGGCATGGAGGCATTGGAGAAGTCAGGGAGGAAGTGCAGCATTTTTTTGGTTTTAACAGAACTCGACCATGTACCATACACGACCGTGTGACATTTACAGGGGTGGAGGAGCACAAGGTCGTGTGACTCACACTGTGCGTGTGAGTTCACCCGAGGAAGAGAAGGTCAAGGCCGTGCGATTTCGCACGACTGTGTGAAAATTCAAGAGAGAGAGATGAAGAAGGTCAGGTGTGCCACATGGATGTGCGGGACCAGCAGAGAAGAGAAAGGTCTCGACCGTGTGACTCACACTGCCCGTGTAAGCTCACCTAAGGAAGAGAAGTTTTTAGCCGTGTCAATTGACACGGCCAAATAAAAGGGGTAGAACAGGCCGTGTCCTGAACACGGCCATGTGACGGAAGAAATAATTTTGCACGACCCAATCCTAGGTTTTAAAGGTTAGGGCACGGGGGTGAGAGCCACACGGTCGTGTCCACCATATGTCCCTTATTTCTCTCATTTTCCCATCTCTTTGTCTTCTCCAAAGGCCCTAAATCACCCCCTCTCAATCTCTTCACCCATTTCTCTTAAAGTCCAACCTCTATCACTCCTACAATGTCAAGGCTAATCAAGGAAACTACATCAACAAGAAGAGGAAAAGAGAAGATGCTTGCTTCAAAAGGAAGGAATTCATGTTTCAAAGGTATCTCTAACAACTTTGACATCATTTTGTCTAGTAATGAACAAAAACATCGTTAATTTTCATTATGTAAATGTTCCATCTTAAGCACTAATATATGGATTATGCAACCTTAGATGCTTTAGGTTTTAGAGGTGGTATTGATTGACTTTTTGAAAGAATAGGTTGGGAAAAATTTATGAACATAAAATACCCAACGTATCCTAGAATTGTTTTAGAAATTTTAAGTTCTATCATGGTTGACAATGTACAAGGTGGAGGAAAACTCAAATTCCAAATATTGAATGAAGATTATGAATGGGCATTAAGTGATTTCGTTACTTGTTATGATTTGCCTAAGGATGGTGCATGTATGATTCTACCTAAATTTGAAAATTCACACTTTTGACAATTAATTTATGGGGAATCTTATTTTAACCCTCACACATCCAATTCCTCTAGTATCATTAATCTCGTCTTTGGATACATTCATTTGGTTATGAGAAATACTATATTCGAACGGGAGGATAAGGAAGAAACAGTAAGACTTATTGATTTATATTGTCTATGGGTAATGGTTGAAAATGTTTCAATAAGTTCTGGTTATTTTTTCCTTAAGCATTTAGTGAAACTAGGAAAGGCTGAATCTACCACACCTATTATCTTAGGTGGGTTGTTAACTCATATGACACTAGTGCTAGGGTGTGATCTAGATGGATTAGAGATGGTTGAAGAAACTTGTATATTAGATGTGAATTCATGTTTAGCAATACGAATGTTAAGACGTGAGGAACATGGATATAGCCTTCTTGTTAAAAATAATTTCCCTTTATGATTGCCAAATCCTGATTTAACTACCATTCGAATTAAGGAAAATTGACGTTTGATCTTAGCAAATCAACACTCTAGAGTCCTATTAAATAAAACTTCGAGGAATGCCACTCCAGTAAATAGAGACATTCTAAAATGCAACTTCCATGAACTTTATTTTGTTTTAAATAACATTCATAATGATTTGGATTTAACTAATAAATTACTTACGAATGGAGATTGCATGAGGGATGAACAATGCAAGAAACTACAGGAGTGTTTCAAAAGTGAAAAAGAGTTATGTATCAAAATTTCTGAATTCATGAACTCTTATAGGGCTCAAATGGAGTTTTGTGAAGATTTTCGAGGCTTTATGAGATATTTGCAAGATGACTTAGACAAATTGTTTGAATATCATAAATTTTTTAGGGATGAAGTCCGATGGTTCATTGATCTGTTCCCTTTTCCCCTTCCCGAATTCCCAGAGCTCCCTCATCCTCTACCACCATATTGATTTCATCGAGACGATGAAAAGTTTAAGTCGGGAGGGAGGGAGGGTGTTTGCAACTTGAAAATTTCTGCATTTTTTGTTCAAATTTCTGCATTTTACATTTTCTTTTACATTTTCAGTCTTGTATTTTTCTTTGCTTTGCTTGTTGTATTTGTTTTTTGACTGTCACTTGACTGTCCTTTGAAACCTTTTGGTATACTGAGAACATCATTCCTTTCTACTACTGACTTGTTTAAGAGCAAAATTGTTAGCACGTTTATATCTTAATTCATGATGTTATTGGTATAATGCTAGTATGTCTAGTGCACATCTTTTCTCTATCTTAAGTTGCATGATATGAGCTAAGTATTGTACGAGGGCAAATTTGAGTTTTGGCTTAACCTTAAGGATCTTACTTTCACTTTACTTGAACTTGAATAGTTGATATCATTGAAATAGTCATGATTTATCTTATTTGTTTAGTACTTAGTTCCTATGGTGATTTCTCAAACTATATTTTGGTTACTGGATGATGCTCGAATCATGTAAGCTCATTTGGAAAATTTGAAATATCCCAACATTTGTACTTATGTGCATTTGTGTTCAAGTGTTGCACATTGCAATCACTTAAGATAAAAAAAATTGAATAAGGGATATAAAAAACAGTTGTCATGAGTGGAAACTAGCAAGTTATTCCTTTGAGACCGAGTTAGGTTACTGGGGAAATGACTGCTAGGCTTCTCTTGATATCGAGCATGCCTTTGAGACCTTGGGTGGATTGAGAAACATGAACCAAGTGTGTGGCAGGTAAGTATCTATCACCGGGAACATTAGGAACTCGATTGGATGACGACTTGACTAAGACAAAGATTGAAACTTGAAGAGTTTGAGTCACTTATTGCACTGTGCACAAGAGACTTATGCTTAGGCCATACTTCAATTATTTCCATGATCATGCTCATTAATAAAACTTGTAGATAGGGTTAGAAAAGTGCACTAGGGATTATGATGCATTATAGAACTCATGAGTTTAGATTGTGGCATTTTGCTTAAGGACAAGCAAAAGTTTAAGTCTGGGGTGCGATGTGCGTAGATTGTATACACTTGTTTAGCATGTTTTAACGCACATTTACATATTTTACGCATGATTTGTCTATACACTTTCATACTCTTTGACTTACTTTCAGCATAAATATTTTTCTTTATTCGGAGATCTGCTCTTGTATATTTTCTGTCTTCAGGAGTCGAATTTAGAAAAGAAATGGTGTTCGTGGTTGATCTAGGCAACAAGAAAAGTAAAACAACATTGGCCATGTGAGCCACACGACCGTGCCAAAGGAGTAGGAAGGGAAATAACCTTGGATGTGTGGAGCAGACAGGCCGTGTGGCTTCACCAGAGGAGGAGAATGATACGACCGTGTGGATTGGCACGACCGTGTCATCCCAGTAAGCACAACCAGAACCTGACCATGTAGATTTACACGGCCCAAGCAACTTCTCCACATGACCCTGCAACATTCCAGAGAAGAGGCAAGCCCAGGCCGTGTGTGTCACACGACTGTTTGAGGTGTCCATAGGCAAAGATTAGCACGACCGCGTGTGCCACATGACCGTGTGAGACAACCAGCAGCTGGGGTCGTGTGTGCCATACGACCGTGGCACGGGCCGTGTGGTGCCCGTGCCCTACACTATATAAAGAGCTTCTTCCTCTTTTCAAAGGAAAAAAGGCCCTCCCTTTTGGGGAGATCAAGTTTAGGGTCAATCTCTAGTTGTGATCCAGCGTTCCTAAGCCATTTCCATCTCAGATTCAACTCCAGAAGCGAGGGATTGGTTCCGAAGATCACTCATCGTCGCTAAATAAGCATTTCTATTCCCTTCTATCGATTTGGATTGAAATGTTTGTGATCTCTTCGTCTTCGGATCTCTATCTTTACATTATAGAGTAGATTTATTGTTCTAGGACCAAGGGAGTATTTGTGGTATGATTTGATGTAAGAATCTCATAGATGTGCCAATTTCCTATATCAATGATGTTGTTATGTTTTGTATCTATTTGATCTTGTGTGGATTGTTGTATTTGGATCTGATTTCCACGCTGGATTGGATGTTTGTGCCAGTTGTGGATCTCATAGAGGGATTCCCTAGATCGTATGACTGAGGGGCGCTAGTGACAAGCTTCCCCGCTAACGGACATCTAGGGAATCACCTTGAAGGGTGAAGCTAGTCTTACAAGGAAGTGGATTGGTTGGGTGCATTTATTCCTTATGCCTTTATGTGGATTGAATGGTAATGTGCTTCTATGTTGTATGACCGAGGAGCGTTGGTGACAAGCTGCCCTACTAATAGACTTCATGGAAACCATAACTATCAAATTACTAGAGGTATAGATAAAAGTTCCTTGCCGGTTGACTTCTGCAGGAGGAAACCGACAACTTCCTGTAAATTCATGACAATTGAAGATAAGAATTGGTATATCACCTTACATTGATAAATATCACAATGGAACTAGACTCCTAGAACTCTCATAAAACCAAGTTCTTACATTTGCTTTTCTATTTCTATTTCTAGTTGCAACTCAGTACGTTCATTTCCTTTGTCGATTGTTTAGCTAATTCGTTGCGAGACATCTCTAGTGCTTATAATCAGTTCCTGTGGATTCGATATCTTTTTATTACTTACGACGAAACCGTGCACTTGCGGTTGAGTTAACATAAGGTCGTACAGAAACTCCGCTCAGGGGCCTATTACTTGGAAGACTAAAACGGGAGATGACTCGAGCGGCCGTGGAGCGCGAATCATCTTCAATCCTACAGACCTGAGTGAGAGGTGTGTGAGCAAATATAAATGTACTTGTGTATATACCTTCTGGATGCAGGGTCAACATGAAATAAAAAGTTTTCCTGACTCTTGGGCCGATCAGACCAAGTTAAAAGTTGAGTGACGACTATAAACCCCTGTCTATATTAACGGTCGAGCGACGACCTTAAACCCCTGTCGTCATCAATGATCGAGCGATGACCTTAAACCCCTATCATCATCAACGATCGAGTGGCGACATTAAACCCCTATCGTCATCAACGGTTGAGCGGCGACCTTAAACCCCTGTCGTCATCAATGGTTGAGCGGCGACCTTAAACCCCTGTCGTCATCAACGGTCGAGCGACAACCTTAAAACCCTATTGTTATCAACGGTCGAGCGACGACCTTAAACCCCTGTCTCCATCAACGGTCGAAAGGTGACCCTAAACCCCTATCTTTGTTAACGGTCAAACAGCGACCTTAAACCCTTGTCTACGCTAAAACGGTCAAGCGATGTCCTTGAAAACAAAATGGATTGATCAGCTAAGTAGATAAGTCGTTGCCGATTAGAAGAAACACGAGGCCACACAAGTTTACGTGATGCTTGCAAAATTAAAATACTAGAAGAAAATAAAGGTTAGCCGGATGGATGAGCATTCATTGAAACTCAAATTTTTTACAGGAGGCAAAACTCTCAACCGGCTCACTCCAGATAATCTAAGACATCATCAGGCAGCGACGCAGTCAGCTGGTCCCGACTGATGACCTTGCTTGATAGAGCAGCGGGGACGTAGTCGCCTTTCCTAAGTTGGCCGAACGTCGCTTCGATCGCCAGGTCGAACAGATAAAGAACCCGATCAGTGACTTTGTCATTAAAAGCATCCGAGCGGATGTAGACTTGCTTCATGAGATCAAACCTACTCGACTTGACTCCCTGATAAGTCTCTAGGGCAACTCGGGAGGCCTCCAGCTCTTCCATCAACTTGGTCAGCTCTTCATCCTTGGCGTCGAGCAGGGCCTTCACTGCAGTTTGGTCGACCGACCGTCCGTCTCGCTCTACCTTCAAGACAGCCTCAACATCCTTCACATTTTAAGGCAACACCCTATACTCTTTGTTTTTTATTTCTAGATCTTCAATGGCTCATAGCTTTCTGGTGTTGGCCGAGTGGATTTTCGACTCAAAGGAGGTAGCTTGTTTATTGAGACGAGCCAGTTGTGTCGCCTACTTGGAGCTCTTGCCTTTTTCCGTCTCCAGCAGCTCGGCGCTCTTAGCCAGATCAGCCCTTAGTTGCGTCATCTCAATATTCATCTGCTCCAGCTGTGCCTGAGAAGCAGATGACTGGCTGCTCGGCACACGCAGTTGCTTAACTTTGTGCTCCAAAAAAGTAAGCCTTTGGCATATAACCAGACTCTCTACCCAATACTACGAGGAATTAGGAAATTATACGCCGATCATGGATAAATTAAGAATATATAAAAAACTTATCCCAATAAACATCTGGGTATGACTGTCCACAAACGCCCTCGAAGGCATGATCGCTGCATGAGCTAGGGCGTCCACCCATATCTGTGCAAGCGACCCTTGAATGATTATCTGGTGCTCGGGATTCAACGTCGTTCGACTCACGCCATTCCTCAGTCGGAAGATGGATAACCGCTATTATGTGGCGCTGGCCGCTCGGGGCTGATTGAGCCGAGGTGGCTCTGTCAAACGGCTGAGACGATGACGCTGGCCGGATGCCAGACTTTTGAATCTTCGACGGTGGCGGCATAAAGGCAACTAACGGTGCGCAAATGGTTCCTTGAGGCAGACCGGATAAGGATGGTGTCCGATCAGACGATGTAGGGGGAACAGTCGCCATGATGGGAGCTGGTGTCGAGGTTTCAACCCGCTCGACAGAAGGAATGCGTGGACTAGTTCTGGTGGGGGTCCGCACCACGGAGGAAGTAGATCGCGATGTCGCCTCCGTCCAACGCCTCTTGCGGCTTATCAGTGACTCCCCAGAAGAGGCCGAGTCCGACGCCCCGTTGATCGGAATCATTGGCAACCGTGTGGAGGGAGGATTCGATGCACCAATCGCTCCACCGCTGGGCGTTCGGCTGACTATCCCTTCGCTCACTAATGCTGGCGCTCCCTCTCTCTCTTCGAGCGGGTCTTCTTGCGAGCCGATCTGCCACAAACCGCGGCTCTCCAACTCAGCCACGGTCGTCGCATTGATCTCAGTATCCGCAAGCTTAGCTTTGCCCGCCAGACATGCATGCAACATGACTTGAGTTGCAAAAGAGAAGAAAAAATCAGTTAGATTCAAAAGTTAAGCCAAGAAAGAGCGTACCTAAGCTGGACAGAAACTTTGTGCGGATCGGGCTCAAGCCGAACACATAGAGGACTCCCTCATGCAGCAATTTGTGAATTTGATATTTTTGCCCAGCCAATTGTGAAGCTGCGTGGAGATAGTCCGATCGGCTCTTGTATTTCTTGAGCTCGGGAGGATTTGGCATTTCTAATTACCATCTAGTCGGGAAGTCCGGCCGCTTGGGAAAGCGAACAAAAAAATAGCAGTCCTTCCATTGTTTATTGGAGGACAACATCTTATCAAAGAAAATAAGGCTCACTCGGGCTTGGAAAAGAAAAGTCCTCGGCTTAGACAAAGTCCGGCCGCTTGGGAAAGCGAACAAAAAAATAGCAGTCCTTCCAATGCTTATTGGAGGACAACATCTTATCAAAGAAAATAAGGCCCACTCGGGCTTGGAAAAGAAAAGTCCTCGGCTTAGACAACTTCGGATAATAGAAATAATGGAAGAGTCGAGGAGTAAGGGGAATGTGGTGCAGGCGGAATAGAACAACGACCCCGCACAGCAGCTGAAAGGAGTTCAACACTAGTTGATGTAAGGAGATACAAAAATATTTGCAAACGGATGAGAAGAAAGGGTGGATCGGGAATCGCAGACCGATGATAAATTGGTCTCTAAAAAAAGTTACAAAATTGGGCGGCGATTCGTCCGGACGGTCAAAGGTGGAAGGAAGACCAATTTGATAGTTAGATGGAATTTCGTATGCAACCCTCAAACTCTCCGCATCACCTACATCGAACCTAGACTCAAGGGTGGTGTATCAGAGTCCAGGGACGACGATGGGAGGCTGAGATGAGCTTGCCATCGAGAGAACGAAAGAACAAGATTGAAGATGGCCAATAAAAGAACACTAGACCGAATCGATTGAAAAACTTACAAGGAAGATTATACAGAATTGATCACAGAAACGAGAGATTACCGGAGTACAAGCAGATCACCAGCGAACGAGCGAAAGGCCATAACAACGAAGCTCGAAGACAAAGGCACAAAGTGGAGAAGACGATGGCACACGCGAGGCTTATAAACCGCATGGCTGGTCGCTCTCAGCTGTCCGATCCAAGGTTTTGAAAACCTAGAAGAAGATCTGACCGTCGAATTCAAAAAGACGCTAGTCACGTCAACAAAGGATATCCGTTTGTCTTATCAGGCGTGCGACAGCAGAGAGAGGGACACGTGGCATGCGGTTATCAGACAACATTTAATGAGCTTAATTAAAAGGGATGACCGCGTGCTCGGCCATAATTATCAAGGATTTGCACGGGCTTCGAGAAATATGGATGACGTTGGCGACGACCGCGCTCTCTCGAAGAAGCACATATGGAAAATTCTCAAAGTATGGTCGCTCTTCGCTCCGCTCTGCATATAGTTACCGGACCGATCGCCCATTTGTCATGGTTAGACAACGACTAAGAGACATTGGTTGATGCGCCGATCAAATACTAGGGATTGAACACTCTGATCGACGAAGAAATCACCAAGGAAACTAGTTGTCCAGTCAGTCGAACATGTAGCCTCCTTCGACTAGACTTGAGGGGGAGACTTGTGATACGACGATAAGGGAAAGCCCACCTGTCACAGGTCAGTTGACACGGTATCAGTCAAAGTCAAAGCGGTCAACGCCAAAACTTACGAAAAGAAACTCAGCTAAAGGTGGCTGTATGTTTATCCCGATCGGCAAATGAGAAGGTCGAGAGGATCACCCGACCGGTCAGACGAGTATATCACCCGGTTGGTCAGACGAGCGGACATTATAGGTTGGTCGGATGAATGAACAAGCTTGTAGTCGATTGTTCCGATCGGCAGGAAAGCAGGCTGCTCGGATCGCCCATCCGACGCAAGGAATGACATTACACAAGAGGAGAGAAAATAAAAGAGAATGCTCTGTCTATTATTAATACACGGAAGTCAAGACAAAGAACACTCAACCTATCATTAATGTACGAAAGTCAAGACAAAGAAGCTAAGCCTTCCTCTAACCATTAATATCATTAAATAAGGGCATACGAACGATCACAAAGAAATGTATAAAATGGTATGTCAGTATGAGGAAAGATAAGATTTAACATTTTCTTGATTACTTTCATTTCCTGATTTTGACTTGAACGTCGAAGGGATAACGTCAAGAACCTCTTCCCTAGTTTGATTTTGTTTTATAAGATCAAAGTCTTCTTTCCGTGAGTGGTCATCCCATCCTCGATTTTACAATTTCTTTCATTCGGGCAGAATCACTGGATAATAATGAGAACCATATTAAAAGATAATTATATCATTTTACCTAGGATAAGAAACCTTTTAATAAAAAATCAAAATAGAACTTCCATTCGACGATGCAATCCATTCATAAATATCACCTTATTTAGTTTCCATCTCGTCACTCAAATCAACTGCAGCCATTAGTTTGCCTCTTTCTCTGTTTTTTTTTACCTTCATCTTTCCCACCAAACATGGAACCCTCACCGCTGAGGCTCCCACCACTGCCATTCCCATTCCTCTTGCTTGCTTCTATATATATCCTTCCTCATTCTTATGCCCTTCCAGTCTGAAGTGCTATCTATCGATCGGGTAGCCAAGATGAAGGTACGAAGCTTCTTCTCCAGTCTAAATATATTTCTAAGGTCGACCGATCAATTGCATGCCATCAGAGAAGCCCTTAATTAGCTTCTAGCAGTATTAATTAATCATGCTCATTTTCGATTGTGATATCGAAAGCAGCCATTTTGTGCACTCTAATTTAACGATATATGAAGTTTAGATTCTACCTTTGTAAGCATTTGAGCTGGTGAATGGCTGTGTTTCTGTTGCGCAGCTGCTTGGTTGGATGCATCGGAAGTTCCGGCAGAACAGCGGCGAGGAGCTGAAGGACCTGGGAGGCGCGGCCGGTATGCTTTCCTTGCTGTATACTGTCATTTAGCATTAGAACGTCCGTAAACGTGTTCCAGCGGGGCCTGCGCACGTTATCCGGGTATGGTTGGCTTTCGCTAAATTGCGCTCGTCCGCATGCGTCGTCGCAGGCGGCACTTGCAATTGCCTCTCCGGGCGCCCGTCGCTGGATCTCGATCTCAACCGGCGCCGGCTTAGCCGGTACGACCCCCTCAAGGCAAGGAGCCTTCGCCTTCGGGTTGAGGCTGTCAATGACGGCGGCGACGAGGGGGCGGATCGGACGGCGGAGGAGCTTTTTGGGGGACTGCTCGCTATCGGAACCCTGGGAGTCGGGACGGAGCCTATCGAGGAGAAGAGGGAGGAAGAGGATATGGAGGACTTGGCGGCGAGTGAGGAGGTCGAGGGCAAGGCGTTAGAGGCCGAGTCGGAGGAGGCGTTGGCCGCGGCGACCCCCGCGGCGCTGGAGGCCATTGCGGAGAAGGAGGCGGAGGCGACGACGGAGACGGACTTGATCATGGTGAGCGCGGAGCTGGAGAAGGTGCTGGCGGCGGAGGAGGAGAAGAGCGGCGGCCGGATGTCCTCGGCTCGCTCCAGCCACGCCGGCGCCGCGGCGTGCCCCCTCCAGGGGTTCCTCTTCGGCCTGCCCGTCGAGGCGGCGGAGACGGCGCTGATGGCGGAGGAGGCGGCCGGCGGCTCGCGGAAGGAGAAACGGGCCTCGCTTGGCGAGCTGTTCCTGATGAGCCGGATCACAGAGGAGAGGGAGGGAACAACGGAGGGTGAATCCAAGCTCGTCGGAGTAGACGGACAAAGAAAACTGACGGCTGAGATGTGTTTGGCGAAGAAGAAGCACCGGGGAAGGAAAGGATCGGACGGTGTACACGCATCGAATGGCTCAACCGTGGAAAAGAAGTTTCAAAAGGTACGCCTCACTATATCACCCCATTTTCGGATGCAGCTACCAAATGCATGCTTCAGCTTCGAGAACAACTTGATTGATTCTCGAATAATAAGCAAGAAAATAGTTCAAAATATTATCAGAAGAGATACAATACCGTGAATTGAGCTTTGACAAATTGATTTGGGATTGATATGATCTATATATTCAACAACAAATAGTTGGAACTAAGATCAAGCTAAGACATGGTTTGTAGCCTTCAAGTCCCTTAAAGTGTGAGTGATTTAGACTTTGGGTTTTCAACAATTTCACCATTTGTTTCAGAGTTTAACTGGAGAGGTATGTGAACCAGGATTACTCAACACTTCATCTTCGATATTCCAATTCTTATCGAGAACAATGTTTTGGTGATCGAAAAGGTTGTTTTAGTTACGTTGTCTTGGAAGGTTCTCTTGCTTCTACTGAATCCTCTTTGTTGAATTCCCTTATTGTGTATCGGCTTTTCTATTTTAATCTCATGCCATTCTTGCAAAACTCTACTCAAGTGAAATGTGAGAAATGTAGGTAATTAAGCAAATATTTGCTTGTTTTTCCTCCGTAATTTATGGATCTTTCGCATGTCGTTTACAACTAAATGGTGTTGTCCACATCGCATATCATGAGGAGCATGGGTATGGGGTTAGAAAAATTCTCCATGTTTTCTTTCCTTACTTTGTTCTATCTTTTTTTTTCCCTTTCAGTTTGCTCCTCTAGTTTCTTCGCAATACGATTGCCTACACGGTGTTCATCATCAGTCGATCCTAAGGAATTTTTCCTTGAAGCTAATCTTTCTTCTGCAAGAGAAGTAGGCCTTATCGATGACTGATCTTTATTTACACTAGTCATCAACAAGAGTTCCATGTTACTGTCCTTGATACATCATTCCACAACGACACCAACACATTCTTGTGTTTCCTTTTTTCCTTGCACCAAGTGGAAAATCCTCTGTAGATGATGCTGATTCTATCATCCTGTCACAGATGGCCCGTTCGTCGGGCCGAGCTGTCCCGCGACTTTAACATATGGCTACAAACCAGTGGAGCCAACTAGGATCGAAACAAACACCACCAACACCTATTAGTTGACAATCAAGTATCATCTCACTTGATTCATTAAAAGTGACCCAACAAATGTGATTGAAACCTCCATCTCTCGGCCAACTTGATTAAGCAATCAAAAGCTACATGTATTCGATACTATTGAATTGAATACAAATGGTTTCTTGTGACTTTGTTCTTAATTTGTAAGTTGATAATCAGTTATAATTTCCATGTTTCAGATCCTGCAGTTGTTTCACAAAAAGGTGCACCCTGAGAGCAGCACCGCCATCATTTCTAAGAAATTTTCTAAAACTGGTAGAACTGAGAAAGAACACTACGTGCCTGGACATGGAGGCAGCAGTGACAGCAAAGTCATCACCACTTCAAAGGCAACAAGCAGGAAACAAAACACTTCCATCTCTGTCTTCGCCGATGCTCCATCATCGGCCTCCAGTGTTAGTGATTCGAGCGGCAAGAGCAACGGGGAGCACTGGATTAAGACAGATGCAGAATGTAAGTAATTTCCCTCAAAATTCTAATTCTGCCATTGATGCAGCAGTGTCATTGTGTTATGTGCTTGCAGATTTGGTGCTGGAGCTGTAGAAATGGAGGATAATGAACTCCTTTTGTGTTCTTCCTGTCGAATAATAGCGAGTGTGAAGTACTTTGATGGGATTAGTAAAAATACTAAACCAGTTGGCCTATCTGAAACTTGTTTATATTGAAATTTACTCATTTTGTATCATCTTGAACTGTGGCTTGAATAAACTACTGCTTGATTTATTTCACTTGTTGGATTCCATAGATTCTCTTGAGTTGCAAAAACCACTCAACATGTGTTTCTAGTGCATGGCTTCATATGAGAAGTAGGAACTTGGTGTCTTTTTGCATGAACAACATACAATGATAATGAGATATCTTGAGATGTATTAGTATTATTTTTTAAAGAATTCAAATCTCTCTTCTTCACTAATTTGTGAAAGTTAGAAGTTTCTCTGAGTTGCTCAATCATTCTTTGAAAAGTGCCAAGATATATTGTACAAACCACATGTGATGGACATTATTTACCATCTTTTGTTTTGTTTATTTATTTTTGATCAAATCTTTTGCAACTTTCTCCAAAATCTTCGATAAATTACTGAACCATGTAGGTAAGTTTTTTAAATATTTAAATCATGTATACTAATTTTAAAATTACTAAATCACATCTCCAGTGATCCGGATATGAAAGGGGCAGAGAAGGAATTAAGAGGAAAGGGGAGGGCATTTTAGACATTTGGAATCAGATTAGGTTTTGGCTTGAAAAGGAGATCACGGTTCATTGGGGAGAGGGGGGGGTTTCGTGATTTTTGCCGCCGCCAGCCATCAAGGAGGCTCTCTCTCCTTCTCCAGCTCTCCGCCAGCGCCGACGAAGCCGCCGGCGCTCCCTTCTTCTCCTCCTCTCCTCCCTCGCCGGCAGCCTCCGCGCGCACAGCGCCTCCCTCGCCGGCAGCCTCAGCTGCAGATCCGATCCACCGCTACGACTTCGGCACCCATCTGTTGTGTATTTGGCCATCGAGCCGTTGTGCTTCGTCCTTCGTGTCACCATTGGTCTTGTGAGCAGTTCTTACTAACTAGCCTATGAGCCGTGACTTTGTTGTGTTCCAGCCGGCGCGCCGTTGTCACATTCCGACCCGCGGGCGATGTCATATGCCGGTCGTGTCGCCGTTGTATTCCGATTGTGTCACCTTTCGGATCCATGCCACATTCGGCTCCGTGTTATCACCCCGGACCCAGCTCCTCTTGGTCGGTTAGAGGCATCCACCCTTCCGGGTCAAGACGACTCGGTCAGCTTCACAGCTCACCCATCCATCCGAGGGCGCCCGAGGGGCTCTCGTACCTTTTCCGCATTTAGTTAACTATTCCGTCTTTATTATTCATATATGTCTGGGATTCGCCTCGAGCACCGAGGTACCAGAGACCGGGGGAACCCGGTCGCTGGATACAGGTACAGTTGACCGGAGGGGGACTTCTGACGATCTGGTCAACGTAGAGGACAGATCATCGACCGGGTCATGGGGATGCGGTCAACCTTCCAGACACGTCACACCGGCAGGTTCGTTTTCTCAGCTTCCAGACAGGATCAAATTGGCGCCGTCTGTGGGAATGCGCCTGATCTGGAACGTGAAGATGGATGATGCCGGAGAGTTCTACTATTCTCATGACCTAGGTCAGTTTTCCCGTTATCTGTCCTCGGTTAGTTATATGATCTGTATTAGTCCCTCGAGTCAAAGCCCCCGAGCCGATCGGCCGGGAGGTTTATATCCGAGCCACAGGCTCGAAGCCGAAGGCCCCCGAGCCGTTCGGCCGGGAGGTTTATATCCGAGCCACAGGCTCGAAGACGAAGGCCCCCGAGCCGATCGGCCGGGAGGTTTATATCCGAGCCACAGGCTCGAAGGGCCCCGAGCCGATCGGCCGGAGGTTTATATCCGAGCCACGTGCTCAAGACGGCCCCCGAGCCGCCGGCAGGAGATTTATATCCGAGCCAAGTGCAAGACGGCCCCCGAGCCGCTCGGGAGGTTTATATCCGAGCCAGGGGCTCGATGGCCGATCGGCCGGAGGTTTATATCCGAGCCTGGGCTTAACAAGGCCCCGAGCCGATCGGCCGGAGGTTTATATCCGAGCCACAGGCTCGCCCCGAGCCGTTCGGCCGGAGGTTTATATCCGAGCCAGGCCTCGGTTAAAGGCCCCGAGCCGACCCCGAGAGGTTTATATCGCCACGTGCTCAAGACGGCGCCCCGAGCCGCCTCGCCGGAGGTTTATATCCGAGCCATGGCTCGAAGCCCCCGAGCCGCTCGGCCAGAGGTTTATATCCGAGCCACAAGCTCAAGAAGGCCCCCGAGCCGATTGGCCGGAGGTTTATATCCGAGCCACGGGCTCGAAGACCGAGCCGCTCGGCCCGGAGGTTTATATCCGAGCCAGGGCTCGGTGAAGGCCCCGAGCCGATCGGCCGGAGGTTTATATCCGAGCCAGTGCTCGAAATCGAAGGCCCGAGCCGTTCGGCCGGAGGTTTATATCCGAGCCACGTGCCCCCCGAGCCGATCGGCCGGAGGTTTATATCCGAGCCAGGCTCGAAGAAGGCCCCCGAGCCGTTCGCCCGGGAGATTTATATCCGAGCCACAGGCTCGAAGACGAAGGCCCCCGAGCCGTTCGGCCGGGAGGTTTATATCCGAGCCAGGGGCTCGAAGCCGAAGGCCCCCGAGCCGATCGACCGGGAGGTTTATATTCGAGCCACAGGCTCGAAGACGAAGGCCCCCGAGCCGATCGGCCGGGAGGTTTATATCCGAGCCAGGGGCTCGAAGACGAAGGCCCCCGAGCCGTTCGGCCGGGAGGTTTATATCCGAGCCACAGGCTCGAAGACGAAGGCCCCCGAGCCGTTCGGCCAGGAGGTTTATATCCGAGCCACAGGCTCGAAGACGAAGGCCCCCGAGCCGATTGGCCGGGAGGTTTATATACGAGCCCGTGGCTGCCACGGGCTCGATGGCGAAGACCCCGAGCCGATCGGCCGGGTTTGAATTAGCCCACAGCGTCCGTCGAGCTCCGACGTTAAATATCGAGAGTCGAACCGACGACTATAAAAACCCCGGCTTGAAGACCGTCGAGCTCCGACGTTAAATATCGAGAGTCGAACCGGCGACTATAAAAACCCCGGCTTGAAGACCGTCGAGCTCCGACGTTAAATATCGAGAGTCGAACCGGCGACTATAAAAACCCCGGCTTGAAGACCGTCGAGCTCCGACGTTAAATATCGAGAGTCGAACCGGCGACTATAAAACCCGCCTTGAAGACCGCTGCATGGACTAGTTATCAGATATTCTATCTCCCCCGTTCGGGGTTGAGCGGCCTTCGCTGGTCACGGACCAGATTCATGATCATCTATCTCCCCCGTTCGGGGTCGAGCAGTCGTCGCGGCCAGGTATCTATTCTTCCGATCGACATCATTCCGGCCGCACACGCGGCATCGTCCGCTCGGCGTTTATTCGATCGATCGCCATCATTCCGGTCGCACGCGCGGCATCGCTCGCCCCGCATTTATCCGACCGATCGACATTCCAGTCGCACGCACGACAGCGTCCTTCTAGCATCTATCCATCCGATCGGCATCATTTCGATCGCTCGCACGACAGCATTCGTCTAACATCTATTCATCCGATCGATAGCACTTCGATCGTCCGGTCGGTATCTTCGCGGATGCGCACTCGGCATTGGTTCAATTACAGACTTGGTCCGTTCGGTATCGTTACCGTCTCCTACGACATCACTATTATAGCGACCGCTCGAGCGACATTATATTATTGGTTCAGCGATTTGGCTTTGACATCGAGAGCGGTTCAGCTCTTTGCGATTGACTGTCCAGTCAGTCGGACTCATCGCCTCCTTCGACTAGACTTGAAGGGGAGGCTTGTGATCCGGATATGAAAGGGGCAGAGAAGGAATTAAGAGGAAAGGGGAGGGCATTTTAGACATTTGGAATCAGATTAGGTTTTGGCTTGAAAAGGAGATCACGGTTCATTGGGAGAGGGGGTTTGATTTCGTGGGAGAGGCCACCGCAGCCAAACGGAGTCCTGTGTGTCACACGGCCTCCTTCTTCTCCTCCTCTCCTCCTCACGGCCAGCTCACAAGACAGCCTCCTCACGACAGCCTCCTCGCCGGAGCAGCCTCTCACATCGCACACAGACAGCCTCACGGCAGCCCTCACTCTCACAGACAGCCTCCCTCACACTGGCCTCACACAGACAGCCCTCGGCCGGCTCACAGACAGAGCCTCCTCACGGCCTCTCTCATCACAGACAACCTCCTCGCACACAGACAACCCTCACGGCAGCCTCCACACGCAGAGCCCTCCCAGACTCCCACGGCAGCTCCCGGTGCCGACTTTGCCTAGTGTTCCGACCTACGCGCCGTTGTCAAGCCTCTGCGCGCACAGCAGCTCCCTCGCCGGAGTGTCCCTCCTCAGATCCATGCCACATTCGGCTCCGCGTTATCACCTCCGGACCCAGCTCCTCTTCGGCCGGTTCAGAGGCATCCACCCTTCCGGGTCAAGACGACTTGGTCCGCTTCACGACCAGCTCACCCATCCATCCGAGGGCGCCCCCCTGGGCCAGGGTACGTTCTCGTACCTTTTCGCATTTAGTTAACTATTTTGTCATTATTATGCGATTACTCAGCTGGATACAGGTACAGTTGACCGGAGGGGGACTTCTGACGATCTGGTCAACGTAGAGGACAGATCATCGACCGGGTCATGGGGATGCGGTCAACCTTCCAGACACGTCACACTGGCAGGTTCGTTTTCTCAGCTTCCAGACAGGATCATCCAGTATTATTTTTGCTCCTGTTATTATTCTCAATCGACTACTACATTATAGCAATCAATTCATAATACTATTTATCAACGTAGTAAAGTCCTTAATCAATTGTTACACTGTAATAATTGATTAAAAAAATTATTTTATATTTAAAAAATTACTACTCTCAATATAATTGATTAAATTTATATTTGAAGACGTGGATATAATCAAGAAAATTAGACTAACATATAGAACTTGTCTCTATATCATTCCAACTTCTCTAAGTCCATAAAAGGGCAGTCCGATGCACGAAGCTCCCACTATGCGAGGTCTCGGAGAAGGATCCATTGTACGCAGCCTTACTATGCTTTTTACAAGAGGTTATTTTCAAGATTCGAACCCGTGACCTTTTGGTCACAAAACAACAACTTTATCATTGCACCAAGCCTCCCCTTCAAGTTAGTTTCAGCCAAATCCGGACTAAAATCTTTTGATTAATCTAAAGAGCTTGGAATGATATGAAATTATATCCTATGTATTCGTCTAATTTTTCTTATTATATTTATGCTCTCAAATATTAATTTGACACACTATATTTAAAACAGTGATTTTTTGAATACAACACACTATATTGAGGGTAATGATTTTTTGAAATGAATTGATCCGGTGGTAAGGACAGGGCACCCACGTTGGCGGCGGTCAACGACACGTGGAGGTCAAAGGTCAATAGGAGCGGCCCCGAGATCCTGCCGAGCAGACAGGACCTCTGACCGGCCGGCCGGATATCCCCCAAGCCGAACGGAGTATAGCTCGACCGCAGGTCGAGCTTCCGACGCTCAAGGTAAAGTAGCTTGTGGGCCGAGCGGACAGGCCGCTCGGTCGGAGCACAGATCACGGAGGTGCGATCCCATCCGAGCATAGAACCGAGGATCTTCCCGCTCGGTCCGATGCATACACGTGCCCGAGTGCTAGGAGCGCCGAGCGGCAGGACCGCCTGGCCCTGGAACAGACAAGAGACGCAAAAGGACGAAAGGGACAGCTGGTAAACATCATCCTCGAGACGCCCGCCGCCGACAAGTAGCATGGTCGGCGGCCGGACCTGACAGAGTATCATACGGTGGAAGTTTCCACCGTCACGTCAGGGATATGCTCGGACGATTGCGGAAGGGTGTCAGACATGCTTTTCTGACACACTCATTTGGAGGTATGTTTGGGAAAGCGTGCACACATCGAGAAGCGTGCCCGCACCTCCCCGGGGTCCTATATAAGGATCCCAAACTTCGACGGAGGTATGCAAAATTCTCATCACTGTAGCCACAGTTACTCTGCCTCTTTTCTTCTTTACCTGACTTGAGCGCCGGAGGGTCGTCGCCGGGAACCCCTTCCCGGCTCGGCTTCTTTGCAGGTTCGCCGGAGATCCACATCACCAGTCGGAGACAGCGGAGAGCGTCACGCCCCCAGCATCTGTCGACTCAGCGCTCGGACAGGATCATGAATCAAATCGTTTCATGTTCAAAAATCATTATTCTCAATATATTATGTCAAATTGATATTTGAAAACAGGGATATAATCAAAAGATCTAAACGAACAGATATGACCTAGTTTTATGTCATTCCGAGCTCTTTAGATCTATTAGTTAATTTCGATCAAAATCGGCTGATGAACCTAGAGAACTCAAAATGATATAAAATTAAGTCCTATATGTTCATGTAGTTTCCTTGATTATATTCATATTCTCAAATATCAATTTAAGCCACTATATTAAGAATAATGATTTTTTAAACATAAAATGAATTTTTTAATTGATTGCTACAATAATAACTTTACTGCACTAATAAATTGATTATTAAGAACAATAACAGGGGTAAAATGATATTAAGTACGTAATTCGATAATTTTAATATTAGACATGTGGTTTGAATATTTTATGTGGTAAAAGGTAATTCGCTCGTCTCTAGTATCATTGTTAATTCGTCTCTAAATTAATACGAAAAAGATAAATCATAAATATTTACTAATTATTAATGTAAGTAGCTAAAATATCAAAGAAGATATACTTAGATACATCAAATTTTGGCCTTACAAGCTGTGGTGATTTGAATATTTTAGAAACGTATCTAGCTATGTGGTTCGGTAATCATACGTGATGGACATTATTTACTATCTTTATTTTTTTGTTTATTTATTTTTGATCAAATCTTTTACAACTTTATCCAAAATCTTCAGTATATGAAAGCCCAAGTCAACATTTGGAAAGTGGCATAGTGCAATGACTCACGCCCCAAAGCTTCTAACAACTAAAAGACACAGATGTGATGGTCGACATGATTATGATGGTTCATGAGATTAAGTCCACTAGATCCAATCCAACACAAGCTAAAATGACTTGAATAACCCATTGATCTCCCTTTAGGCTATTCATGGGGTATAAAATTTACTCGTCCCTAGTATTCCGGCCAATCCATCCTTAATTAATACCGAGGAGATAAACTCTAATTAAGAGTATGGTGGAATGATAAAATACTCAAATGAATTCAAATCCCACTATAAAGAATATTCTAAAGATCTACTTCTAAAGTAGATAAGCTGAACTTAGGGTATCTTCAATAGTTAAATCTTTTCATAAGCTTTTTTTTTTAATTTTCAATATGCCACAATAATGTCACATCAAAACTAGAAAAACCTACTATTCTCTCCACAATCAAAAAACCTCCATACAACTTTTTTTTATGGGTCCTACATTACAAATCATACATCTTTATTTTTATTTTTTCATTTAATATCTCTATATAATTTTTACTTAATATTTTATTTAATTCTCATCTTTAAATTAATTTATTTGTAATTTTTAATTAATAAAATAATAAACTTATGATTTTTAATTTAATTTAATTTATAATTTTTATTTAATATTTAATTAACTTATGAATTTTAATTTATTTATAGTCATTTGTATTTTTTTTAACTTATCAAATATATTTATTTTCAAAAGAAAAATATATAATTTAACTATTAAATAAAATATTTAATGGTTTTAAAAAAATCAAACATGCAATATTAATTTTTCAATGATTAATGGCTCCATCTTCAAGAGAAAAAAAGTAGGTTTGAAATATCAAACCTGCTCTTAAAATAAAAACCTCAAAGCTTAAATTATGTCTCCACTCATTAGAGTTTTTTTGTTGAGCTTTTTCAACTCTACAAACCTGTTAAAAAAGTTACATTGGAGATGCTCTTAGTATATTTATCCTACAAGCGAACTAAAAAGGAAGATTATCAACCTAATATCAACTACATAATTAAATTTTGGGTAAAAATTAAAAAGGGTACTCTTTATTTTTTTAAATTATCGAGATAGTATTCTGTTTTATTTTTCTTTTCAAAAGAATGTTTTACCCTCATATAAAATTATCCAATTATCCTCTACTCTATTATTCTCATTATTATCTTTCCATTATATTTCTTGCCTAAATCATGAACTCGGAGCATGTTGTAATAACTACAAAATTGTAACTGATACAATGTAAATATTATATAAGTTTCGAGATATCATACCTTTTAACTCAAATTATTATACAAACCACAACCACATGTGATGGACATTATTTACTATCTTTTGTTTTGTTTATTTATTTTTGATCAAATCTTTTGCAACTTTCTCCAAAATATTCGGCAAATTATCAAACCATGTAGGTAAGTTTCTAAAATACTCAAATCACGTATACTAATTTCAAAATTACTAAATCACATCTCTAATATCATTTTTGCCCTTGTTACTGTTCTCAATCGACTACCACAGAATAGCAATTGGTTCGGAATACTATTCATCAACGCAGTAAAGTCCCTAATTGATTGCTACACTGTAACAATCGATTAAAAAAATCTATTTTGTGTTTTAAAATATTGGTGCAGGTTGCACTGATAATCAGGTTTTGATGTATGACAAATAGGTTAAAGTTAGATGTGTTGTTTGTCTAACCTTTTATCGAGTGTGCAGAAGTTAACTGGTCTAAAGGACTAAATACCAAGTTGAAATTCGGCTAGGTCTGCGGGACCCGATAGCTGGTGGGAAGTCTGGATGGTCTACGGGGTCCGATATCTAGCGAGAAGTCCGGTTGAGTCCGCATGACTTGACAACTAGCCGAATTCCAGTTGAATTTGCGGACTTGACAACTGGCAGGAAGACCTGATGGGTCAAAGACAAGTCAAGCGATTATAATTGGTAAATGGAGGTAAGCAACTGGAGGAGAGATCCGGTGAGAACGCGTTCCCGGTTGAGGGAACTATAGATGTCGGTCCAGCTTAGGTCTATTTGGGAAATCTAAGTTGAGACATTGGCTAGATCCTCGTCTCAAAGAGACAAGATCTAATTACTACTCCTATTTTATTAATGTTGTGCTAACTGTATTTTGCAGAATAAATATATTTTCTATTGTCTGGACTAACCTTTTTTGCAGGGAAGAAGCTACTTAAAAAAAGGGAGTTCGAGCGCCCGGAAGGGATCCGGGTGCCCGGACCAGCTCGCTCGAGCTGGTGCCACAAGCACGCGGGCAACTTGGGCGCCTCGGAGTTGGTCCAGGTGCCCGGATCATAAAACTTATCCTAGAGCTGAGTTGGAGCTCGTCGACCGGCCGAGCCACGTCAGCATGGTCTAAGCGCTCGGAGGGGTTCTAGGCGCCCGGAATGAGCTTATATAAGGGCCTTCGACCAGCAGCTTCAGTAGAGCATCTGCTACAAGTTTCATTTCAAGTGTTGCTCCAAAAGCTCCGATAAAACCGAAAGGCTGCTCCAAAGTTCGAGGAACGAGAGACTTCATTTTCCTTTCTATGTGTCAGTAACAAGTTTTATTTTCAGTTCTTGTACTCAATCTTTGTAATCTATTTACGAACTGATAATAATTGCCCAACGAAAGTGATATTGTTAGTGTTGTCTCTTTGTTTCCCTTTTCCGCTGTGTAACTATTTTTAAATCAAGATTTTCGACGAACGCTATTCACCCCCACTCTAACGTATTTATGATCCTACAAAAAAATCACTGCTCTTAATATAATTAGTTAAATTTATGTTTGAAGACGTTGATATAATCAGGAAAATTAGACAAACACATAGAACTTGACTCCATATCGTTCTGAGCTCTCTAAGTCTATTAGTCAGTTTTGGCCAAATCTAGGCTAAAATCTTTTGATGAATCTAAAGTGCTTGGAGTGATACGAAATCAGATCCTATGTATTCGTCTAGTTCTCCTTATTGTCTTCATGCCCTTAAATATCAATTTGACACACTATATTTAAAACAATGATTTTTTTAATACGACACACTATATTGAGAGTAATGATTTTTTAAATATGAATCAAATTGATTTGTGTTAAAAAATCATTGCTCTCAATTTAGTGTGTCAAATTGATGTTTGAGAACATGGTTATTATCAGGAGATCTAAACGAACACATATAACCTAGTTTCATGCCATTTAGAGTTCCTTATGTCCATTAGTCGATTTTGATATTTGCTAATGGACCTAGAGAACTCAGAATAGCATGAAATCAAGTCCTATATGTTTGTCTAGTTTTTCTGATTATATTCATGCTCTCAAATATCAATTTAAGCTACTATATTAAGAATAATAATTTTTTAAACATAAAATGAGTTTTTTAATTGATTGCTACAGTAGGGACTTTAGTGTGCTAATGAATAGTATCCCGAATCGATTATTAAACTGTAACAATCGATTGAGAACAATAATAGAGATAAAAATGATATTAAGTATGTTATTTGATAATTTTAAAATTAGGTGAGTAATTTAAATATTTTAAAATTTTACCAATATGGTTGGTAACCATATGTAATGGACATTTTTACAATCTTTTTTGTTTGTTTATTTATTTTTATCAAATCTTTTCCAACTTTATCCAAAATCATCACTATATGAAAGCCCAAGGCAGCATTAGGAAAGTGGCATAGTGCATGACTGACACCCCAAAGCTTCTAACAACTAAAAGACACAGATGTGATGGTGGACATGATTATGATGGTTCATGAGATAAAGTCCACTCTATATCCAATCTAACACAAGCTAAAATAACTTAAATAGCCCATTCATCTCCTTTTAGACTATTCATGTGGTATAACGTAATTTATTCGTCCCAATACTCCAGTCAATCTGTTTATAAGTTAATACAGAAAAGATAAATCATATGTGATTATTATTCATTAGTATAAGTGGCCAAGGTACATAGGAAGGCATGTTTGAACGTGCTGAATTTTGACTCCAAAACCTTGTATAATAACATCCAATGCTTCAATTATCGCATCATCTCGACGGGACTCCCTTTAGACTATTCAACTCTAAGAGTAGGGTGGACTGATGAAGTATTCAAATGATTTGAGCTGAACTTAGTATTTATCCTACAAGCGAACAAAAGAGAAAGATTATCTACCTACTATTAACTAGACAATTAAGTTTTGGATAAAATTTAAAAGGGTACTCATTAGTTTTTTGAATCATCGAGATAGTGTTCCACTTTAATTTTTTTATCAAAAGGATATTTCACCCTCATATGTAATTATTCAACTACCCTTTACTATATTATTCTCATTATTATCTTTCCATTATATTTCTCGCCTAAATCATGAACTCAAAGCGCATTGCAGCAGCTACAAAATTAACTACGACAATGTGAATATTATATAAGTTTCGAGAGATCATAACTTTTAACTCAGATTAAACCACATGATATACAATTTATCAAATCGGAACTCATAACGACCTATTCTTAAGTCCAAAAAATATCATTTAAAATATTTTCGAAAGCTTCAAAGAATTTTAATCTTTTTTATTAAGGCTATTTTTAATATTGTAGTAGTTATGAAATCATAACTGCTACAACTATAAATAATAACTGTTATAATTGTAGCAGGTATTAAAATCGTAGCTACTAACCGTTATAAAACTGTAGCTCCTATAATTACAAGTTACAACTGTTAAAGTTATTGTAGTTATAAAACTATAGTTGTTATATATATTATAATAACTACGATTTTGTAGCTACTATACATGTTACAGTAGCTATGGTTACTATAATACATCTGAAGATAGTAATACGAATAATATTAGAGAATAGTTATATTATTTAATATGGTATGAACGTTCTTTTGATACAAATAAATAAATAAAGTGTGGGCCCTTATGATTTTTACCCTTAAATTTTATCTAGTCTATTATACGTATGCCTAGAAAGGGAGTATTGGCGCAACGTTAAAGTTATTGTCATGTGACCAAAAAATCACGAGTCTGAATCCTGTAAACAGTCTTTTGCAAAAAGCAAGGTAAGACTGCGTACAATGGATCTTTTCTCGGGACCCTATATGATGAGAATTTTGTGTACCGGACTATCCTATTATATGTATGCCTTTTTCGATTAATTATTACATAATGTTGTCCATGCCAACTTATAAAGTTAAGTGGGAGGCAGCCATGAAGTTCCATGGTCCAATGACCTACTTATTGGCTATTGAATTAAGAAAGTGATGGGAAAAGCATGAGTGCTTTTTAGTTGTCTGTCCTAAAGGTCAAATCCAATTAGATATCTAAACGCATCACCATTAACGACCCATCATAAAATAGTATAATTAACAAGAACTGCCCTGTTGAGCTAACCCAACCCCCACATGATTGAGTCATTCAATCATATGCCAAAATGAAATGGACGTTCCAGAAAATATATTTGAGTTGAATATACGATATTCTCAATTTAAAAAAATTACAAGAATATATTTGGGCCACTATGTTAGGCAAATGTCTCTCATAATTTATCCCTTTCAGAAAATATAAAATTATTTAAGAGGGCAACTAAGAGGACGACTTTATCTTTATTCCAATCGAGAGAGTATATTTTATTATACTTTAATATTATGCAAAGATTTATTTATTTTCTAAAATACTTTTAGGAAATTAATTACTGCCGATCAAATATTATAATCATTTGTTTATGCTCTTTTTCAATATTTTATTTTCCATTTCATAGTCTTAGTTGAAGATAACAATAGTTATATGCCTTGGCCTACATCACTGGTCGCATGCTTTTGCTTAGGACATTAGTTGTATCCTTTGCTCATGGTGTTAGACTTTGTTGCACCACTGATGGAAGAGATGTAAATTGTAGGTGGTCATAATTTTTTATTCGAGTTAATCAGAATCTTTAATATATTAAATCAAATCTAATTTAAAGATGTATGTTTATTATGATTTTTATCCCAAAAAATCATTTAAATTCTTTTGGAAGACTTTGAATGATTTAATCCTTTTTATTAAAATTATTTTAATTTTTTTCATCGTTAGAATTTTAAGATTATTTAAATATTTATTTAGTTAATATTAAGACTTTATCTTTTTTATAAATAATCTTTATTTAGTTAATATTAGGACTTTATATATTTTTTTTATTGTGAATCAATATTATTCGACTAAATCCAGAGACAACTTTAATGATTTTATGTATGAAATTCTTCTTGAAAATTAACCACTTCTTCAGTCCGGCATCAACCACTTGTCACACAACCTCAATCACGTGGCTTGCCTAAATAAACTCATTATTATAGCACCACGTTTGCCTAGGCAAATGCGTTTCACTATTATAATTACCCTCAAAGAGACTCCTCTTTGGGAGCTCTCTACCAAAGTCCAAAGAACACCAAGAGGATCTTCTCTAGCTACAAATTTTTTAAGACAAAGATTACAAAGTGAAAATTCCCCTTAGTCATTACTTTTTGTGTGTTTGATGGCACATAATTAACTAGTAAAAAAAATGAAATAAAAAGATTCAGAAACAGGCAAAGTGGTGGCGAAAGCATTGATGATTCATGCTTATTTATTTACATCAATTAATTCACCTTCTTCGAAAACAGAGCCTTGAGGCTAAAAAGGGTCCTGCTGCTTTCCCCAGCGGTGCGCTCACGCGCGCTCATCCCATCCTTATCGTCACCCCTGCAGCCCCGCTGGCTGCCCCGGTACCCGATGCACGTGTTCACGCTCAAGTGGAGCACCCTCGTGTCGGCGCCCGCGGTGGCTCTCCTCCCACTGAAGGTGCCCTTATCCCTCTTCCTGTGCTCGGCCCGCCGGATCTGCCACACCGGGCTGGACCGCCCGACCGGGACCCCACCGCTGGGCCGCCCGGGGCTCGACGCCCATCTCCTCCCTCCCACCGCGGTGGAGGCGTGGGGCTTCGAGGACTCCCCCCGCGAGTTGCTCCTCGAGCAAGGGGCGCTGCTCACTCTGCGTCCGGAGATCGATGTTCGCGGACGGACGCCGCCCGCCGCTGCGCTCCCGGCGGACCGGCTACGAGAAAAGGGCCAAATGTGGATGTTGAGCTCCGCGGCGGCGGCAGCGGCGCCGGCCCTGCGCTCCTTGCGGCGATCCTTCTCCTCCCCCGGCTTCTTCTCGCCGATCCGGAAGATGTCCTTCCAGCGCTTGGATCCCGAGGTCGGGGAGCAGGAGATCGAGGCCGTGATGTCGGCGTCGGGAGGCGGAGGCGGAGGATCTGACGCCGGCTCAGGCTCAGGTTCCGATTGCGATACGGGCGGGACGTCGGGATCGGGATGAGGAGTTGGGCGGAGGGAGAGGGTATGGAGGGGTAGGAGGATGCCGTCGGCGAAGAGCTCGTCGGCCGTGAGGAGCTGCGGCGGGGATTCGCTGGCGGCCCAGAACTGGAACTCCAGCGCGGAGGAGGAGGCGCTGCTGCTGCGCCTCGGGTTTCCTTCCGTGGACGCATCCATTTGGAAGAGGAAGAGGAAGAGGAAGAAGTGAAGAATAAATACAAGGGGAGAGCTATGTACCTTTCAAAAGTAAGACCATGGCAAATTTTTAAAATGCCACTGAATATTTAATGACTTTTCAATAATATCCTACAAAATTCTCTTATTATTAAAAATATTTTTATTTTATAATTATTTTTTTTTAAAAATCTTTTTTATAGCCATGAAGTTTTTCACTCAAATATATTCAAGCAAAAGATCGAACTACTTTAGGGCCCTTAAGCTATTTAGATGATAGAAATTAAAATAATTACATTCCATTGTAAATATTTTTTATCCCAAAATACCTCTCTTTTATATTATACGGTAGCAATTTTAGTTAAATTATTTTATAGTGAAAATTGAAATAAATATGTTAAAATAATTTTAATTAAGTTTGAATAATTTTACTTAATTTAGAATGATGTTTATTTTTTTAAAAAATATTTTGATACATTACTACTCAATGCGTGTGCGCGTAATTTTAATTAAATCAAAATAATTTTATTTTATATTATAATAATTTTGATTAAATATATTATAATAGTACTAAAATAAAAGGTATTTTTAAATAAAATAAAATAAAATAAAATATCTTTTTTTTAAAAATATTTTTGTTTAAAATTAGATTTTACAAATTTATAAATCTAATAAAAATATTATTTTTGTATAATCTAAGTTTCTAAATTATGCCCGAACAATTTTGGAGTAGCAGTCTTTGGAATTCAAATTTTGATATTTTTATTTATTTTTAAAAATATTCTATCATTTTTTTATAAGTCCAATCCTTAAAAAAAATTATTCACCGACCACCAAAATAAATCCGAGAAGTACAGATGTTCATGATTTGACAGCCCAACGACCCAACATCACCAATAGTTCGAGCACGGTAAGCGATCGAAATACTCAACGTGAGAATTGAACCCTTCTCACTATTTGAGTTATTCGTCATGTCATTTATCATCACACCATATCATGTGACTCTAAATATTTTATTATTTTTTATATACTAGGTATTCAGATCTTATAACCAAACTAATCTTGGGTAGATGGTCTGATTCTACATTCAACCCACTAAGTAAATTTAAGAAGTGCGATAGCTCTTGACGTAACGTCTCAACTACATCAATAGTTTAATTATCGTTGATATGTCCGTATGGAAATTGAACCATTGTTACTTGAAAAATGCACTATGCCTTTTACCATCACCCTATTAAGCCTTGAGTCCTAAATATTTTATGGTGGTAAAAAAAAAGACGAATATGTTTGCCCCCAGCGCCCCTGCCAATCCGTCCCAGGGCCAACACGGAGGAGGTAAATCACGGACGACTACTAACCTTTGGAATAGTGACTAGTACATAAGGAAGTCCTAAATATTTTATGATTGAAGTAAAAGGGGATTAGCGCTTCTCCACTGCCAGACGCACATCATGTGGAAGGAAAATAAATTAGGGATGATTTTCAGCATACCGAGCGGCCTCCTAGATGAGAGGGTCTCTTGCACATGGCAGCTATTTTTTTTTTTAAAATTAGAATCAAATATTCAACTTCTGCCGATTCATCATGGGGTAACAAGTTCAATTCCTTAAAAAATTTTCATCGACTGTTAGCATAAATTAAAAGTGCTCAGGGTGGATAGTCTGAGTCCAGTGTATTACGTGGGAGGAGGTGAAAGGAGAATATGGAATGATTGTGGGGTGTATTTTAAATCTAAAATTAATTATATTCGCTCATAAATATGAATAATGGATCGGCACATGGGATGCGATTCAGGCCGCCACACTCAGTAAAGAGGCTTAGTAAATGTGGAAATGCCACTTGGGCTGAGCGCCCACGACCCCATCTGACCTAATTCGACTTCGTACGTTCATGTCTAAGTCAGGCTCAATTCGGTGACAGTCGGAACAGCTTAGCCAACGATCGAACCGGATCACGGTTGTACTGCAGCCACAGCGAGCATAGTGAATTGAGTAAGCCGATTGAAGAAGGCTGACCAAGTGAATCAATAACTCCGATGAGTCAGTGCTCGCCATTAGTCTCCTTTCTAACTTACTAATGCTTGTTTCTTTGTCATTTGAAGCCTTTAGGTCCAGTTTAAGACCTAAAGGCTTCAACTTATGGTGCTTTGTTACAGAAGAAGCTGAACACGACATATCAAGGTAACAGGGCCCTTTGACATTTACACGACATATCAATTATTAAATACTCAATTATTCATACAAGAATGTTGATCCAATAGCCGGGTTTAGCCTAGTAAGTCAGCTCAATGATCAATCGACGACTCGAACGGGTGAATCTTGATATGACGACGCACTACAAGTAAATTGTCCATCAGCCATCGATCGAATTAGCGATCAACTTTAAATTCTATTGCTAAATTAGCAACCAAATTAATGTTTGATTGCTAATTAGCGATTAAAAACAATCAAATTTAAATTGTCACTAAATTAGCAACTAAATTAATATTAGATCATTAATTAGTGATGAAATTTAAATTTCATTACTAATTAGTAACTGAATATTAATTCGATTGCTAAATTAGTGATGAAATTAATTCCGTCATTAATTAGATTGCTAATTTTTCATTGCTATTTTAGCTTTCTCATTTCTCACATCGCCCGGTCACTTTCCCAATTCTCATGTGATTTCCATCTTCTCTCCCGATCTCCTCTTCCGACAACTCATACTTTCATAATGTGATTTTATTTTCCAATGATCTCCTCTTCTGTTAGACCCTCCTCACACGATTTTCTCAAGTAAGCTTCTCTGCTCTCTCCTCTCACACCCCCTATAGGCAAAGCAGCCAAAGCGCGACCTCACCATGCCCGAGATTAGGTCGTACTTTAGCGGTAGCCTCGCAGCAAGGTCGTGGCTTAGCTGCAGAGCCGTACCTGTCTTTGACGGGACCCGAAGCGAAAATAAAAAATGACCCTTTTGTTGATAAATAATTGTAATGTTCAATTTACAAATAATAAATACACAAAACACACAAATAAACGAAAAATAATGTATTACATCAATAAAAAGTTAATAAATATTTGAAATAATTACATAAACACTACTCGTCTAGCTGTTTTAGAGGCAAAAATATTTATTAAATCTGCATAATCTAATTGCCGGACTATTTCTTTCTCAATCGATAACATTGCTAGTCCATTTAGTCTATCCTGTGACATTGTTGATCGAAGATAATTCTTGATTAACTTCAACTTCGAGAAACTTCTTTCTGCCTGATACGGTTAGTGATGGAGGGGTCCAAGAGGAAAGGATTAGAAAAGTTAAGGCTATGTGGCGGTCAAAAGTCAAGGGGAGGTGGCAGTCAATAGGCATGGCGACTTGGCGGTCAAGTAGTCAAGCTGACGGGGCAGTCAGAGTTAAGTATAGGGGGTAGCCAGTGGCCAAACAGATTTGTTGATCGAAGAGGCAAAAGTAGGTCGGGATCGGCAGAGCTGAGCAGAGGCAGATCGATCTACAGACCTGCTGTGGAGGGCCAGGAAATACAAGGCGCGAGAGTAGGTCGGGATCGGCAGAGCTGAGCAGAGGCAGATCGATCTACAGACCTGCTATAGAAGGCCAGGAAATACAAAGCGCAGAGGCAGGTGGGGATCGGCAGAGCTGAGCAGAGGCAGATCGATCTACAGACCTGCTGTGGAGGGCCAGGAAGTACAAGGCGCAAAAGTAGGTCGGGATCGGCAGAGCTGAGCAGAGGCAGATCGATCTACAGACCTGCTGTGGAGGGCCAGGAAGTACAAGGCGCAAAAGTAGGTCGGGATCGGTAGAGCTGAGCAGAGGCAGATCGATCTACAGACCTGTTGTGGAGGGCCAGGAAATACAAGGCGCGGAAGTAGGTCGGGATCGGCAAAACCAGGCAGAAGCAGGTTGAGATTGGCAGAGCTGAGCAGAATCAGCTCGATCTGCAGGTCTACGCTGAAGGGCCAGGAAATACAGAGCACAGAGGCAGGTCAGGATCGACAGAGCTGAGCAGAGTCAGCTCGATCTACAGACCTGCAGTAGAGGACCAGGAAATACAAAGCACAAAAGCAGGTGGGGACCGGCAGAGCTGAGCAAAGTCAGCTCGATCTACAGGTCTGCGGTAGAAGGCCAGGAAATACAAAGCGCAGAGGCGAGTCGGGATCGGCAGAGCTGAGCAAAGTCAGCTCGATCTACAGACCTGCGATAGAAGGCCAGGAAATACAAAGCGCAGAGGCAGGTGGGGATCGGCAGAGCTGAGCAGAATCAGCTCGATCTGCAGGTCTGCGGTAGAAGGCCAGGAAATACAAAGCGCAGAGGCGAGTCGGGATCGGTAGAGCTGAGCAGAGTCAGCCCGTCTGGCGGGTAACATGTAGAGGCTAGAGCCGATCAGAAGAGGCGAGGCCGCTGCAGGTCACAATGGATCGGAGAAGTTAAGTAGGGCGGGTGCGGGGAATCTCAACGGTCCGTCAGCGGTAATCATTACATACCAACGATGCGGGCGAAGGCGAAGGTTCCTGAAACGAGAAGATGCCCTCATGACCAATAGTAGCTTGCCAGCTGTCCCTCACTACAAGACAAAGCCCAAGTGCGAAAGTGGAGGTTTCTAAACAGAAAGATGCTTTCACGACAAATAGCAGCGCGACAGGTGTCCAGCACTAGACGACAAAGCCGGGTGTCTAACGTTTTCTGACAGGAGGGCAGGTTCTAGCAGGGGGACGCATAAAAGGGGAGAAATCCCTCGTACGCAGGTACGCACACACACTCTCTCGTCACTTTTTTCCACAACTATTTTTCTCTCCTTCTACTCTCTGCTTTTTTCTGGGGAAAAAGGACCTGACTTGAGCGTCGGAGGGCCTGATCCGGGGACTTTTTCCCTGGGTTTTGGTCTCTAACGTGGGTGGGGAGATCGTCTGAGTGTGCGCAGGGTCCTGCAGCCGCATCAGCCACCCGTGGGGAGCCCGCAGCGCCCGCGACTTGCCGTCAACGCCTAGTCCACCGCGACCGGCCTCCGTCCGACTCAGCTTCCGGACGGGATCAAATTTGGCGCCGTCTGTGGGAACACAACAACCTGTTCCGGAGCGTGAAGATGGAGGACTCCGGTTGAAGCTCTAGCCGGAGGATCAATGTAACTATGACTGCGGGGGAGTACGAGCTTTTCAAGGAGGTCAGGAAGCAGGCCGCCTCCGAAAGACAAGGCACAGTTTCACGACCTCGCCTAGCCCCTGAGGCATCCAAGGAACTAGCTCCCGCTTCCGACAGGAGCTCAAAAAGGAAGCAGCCGGAAGAACTCCCGCGTGCTTCATTTCGAGAGCCCCGCCGCGATTATCATCGAACCGGACCTCGCGGGAGTAGTCCAAAGAAGGAAGAGCCGCCAGCCTCAGTGCCGGAAAGCTCTCTACATCCGCCTCGGGATTCAGGAAAAGGGAAGGCTGTGATCCTGGCTGAAGATCTGCCCGAAGATCCTGACGATAAGGTACCTTTCTCTGCCCAGATCTTGAAAGAAAGCCTGCCGTGAGGTTACCGAGCTCCAAACATTGGAGAATATGATGGGAGCAAGGACCCAGAAGAGCATCTGAGAAAGTTCAAGAACGCGGCTATATTGTATCAATATAGCGATGCCGTCAAATGCCGAGTCTTCCTGCACACCCTGTCCGGATCGGCGCAAAAATGGTTCGATGGATTGCCCCCAGAATCCATCAGCCGCTTCAGGGACTTCAAAACGGCCTTTCTGCGTCGTTTCGCCAGCAGTCGTAAGTACCAAAAAACCGACCACTGTCTTTTTGCTCTCAAGCAGGAGTCAACTGAGCCACCCTCACGTGATTCTACGGCGTCGAGGTCGTGCCACCAGAGTATGACCCATCCTTGGGCTTTTGGTACGTTTGATGCCATCGCTGGAGGCTTCTCCAGAAGCGATGGTGGAAGAGCGCAGTTTGTGTCGAAGAGCCGAGAAGACGGTGGCACCAGGCAACCGACCTGAAAGAAGAGCACCACAGCCAGCCCAGCCCTTCCAGCGCATTCAACCCCAGGCCTGCCCCCAGCCCGCTCAAGGAGCCAGGCCAGCTCCGCGAGTCGCCGCCATACAAGCGCCCAGGCCTGGACCAAGGGGAGCGCCATATTGCACATATCATCGGTCCAGGACGCACGATCTCAGTAACTGCTTCCAATTCGCCCGGGACTCCAGGCGAGCCGCGGAGCAAGGCTTGCCCCCCCCGGCGCTGGCACCCCAAATACAGAGAATGGAGGAAGAGCGGGCTGCAGCTGGGCGTGCTCGGCAGGCCCGGCCCGACCTAGCTGGCCCATCTAACCAAGCTGGCCCCAGCGAAGAGACGCCGGAGAACTTGATAATCGGGGCAACGTGGCTGTGCGAGAGATTGGTATGATTTCAGGAGGGCCCACTGACGGGGACTCAGGCCGGGCTCGTAAATCACATAGCTGGCGACTATATGTGGGGGCCGTGGGATGCAGCTACGAGCAGGCATCTGGCCCTGTCCTCAGCTTCGGGCCCCAAGACTTGGAGGGTTTAGAGCTGCCCCATGATGACGCCCTCATAATTAAAGCAGTCATCGCTAACAGCCGAGTAGCTCGGGTCTTTATAGATACCGGGAGCTCGGTCAACATTTTATTCAGGGCCGCGTTCGAGGAGATGCAGATCGACGCCGCTGAGCTCCAACCTGTAACCACTTCCTTGTACGGGTTTACAGGTAATGAAGTCAAGCCCATGGGTCAGATCAAGCTGGCCATTTCCATGGGCACTGAGCCATTGGTGCGTACGCGGAGGAGCACTTTCATTGTGGTGGATTCCCCTTCCTCCTACAACGTTATCTTGGGAAGGCCAGCCCTGCATGAGTTCCGAGCTGCCGTTTCCACCTTTCACCAGAAGATCAAGTTCCCGGTAGGCGAGCAGGTCGGAGAGGTCAAGGGGGAGCAGAAAGTGTCTCGTAGCTGCTACATAGACATGGTCCGAGTAGAGGCGCGCAAAAGCCGGAGGACGCAGGATGGGGGAGTACACGCTATCCAAGAGGAACCGCTACCTATTACTGAGGAACCGATCTCTTGGGGGGAGGTCCAGCTACACCCCGACAGATCGGAGAGCATCACTCGCATCACCAGTGACTTACCTCCGGAGCTTAAAGTGGAGCTGATACGGTGTCTGAGCCGCAACCGAGACGTCTTTGCTTGGTCGCTAGAGGAGTTGCCCGGGGTTAGACCAGAAGTAGCTGAGCACAAATTGCATATTATACCCGAGGCTAAGCCAGTCAAGCAGAAGAAGAGAAACTTCCCTGCCGAGCAGAATAAAATTATCCGAGCTGAAGTAGAGCAGCTCTTGAGGGTTGGACACGTCCGAGAGGTGCAATTCCCGTCTTGGCTCTCCAACGTCGTGTTGGTGAAGAAGCCAAACAACAAGTGGAGGGTATGCATAGACTTCCGCGACCTCAACAAGGCCACCCCCAAGGACTGTTATCCTCTCCCCCGGATCGATCAGGTGGTGGACTCAACGGCTGGTTGTGAAAGGATATGCATGATGGATGCTTATCAGGGATATCATCAAATACCCTTAGCCCGGGAAGACCAGGAGAAGGTCAGTTTCATAACGGCTGACGGTACTTTCTGCTATACCGTCATGCCATTTGGACTCAGGAACGCTGGGGCTACCTACCAAAGGATGATGGGCAAAGTCTTTCGGGCTCAGATCGGGCGGAACGTAGAGGTTTATGTTGATGACATCCTGATCAAGTCCCCTCTGGCGTCCAGCCTAATAAAAGATGTAGAAGAAACTTGTGGGACTCTGAGGCAATATGGTGTGAAACTGAATCCCCTGAAGTGTCTGTTCGGGGCCAAAGGAGGCAAGTTTCTGGGCTATCTGGTGACCGAACGAGGGATAGAGGCCAACCCGGAGAAGGTGCAAGCACTTCGGAACATGCAGATCCCTCAGAATCTGAAGGAGACGCAGAAGCTGGTCGGCAGGATAACAGCGCTGTCCCGATTCATCTCCAGATCTGCAGACCGAGCTGCGCCCTTCTTCAAAGTGCTCAGGAAAGCGGCCAAGTTTCAGTGGACGGAGGAGTGCACCCAGGCCTTTGAAGAGCTGAAGCAGTACCTGGAGTCTTTGCCATCACTGTTCAAGCCTGTTGTGGGAGAGCACCTTTGGGTCTACTTGTCAGCCACCCCCGAGGCCGTGGGGGCTGTGCTAGTTAAGGAGCAAGATAATGTACAACGGCCGGTGTATTTTTTCAGTCATCTATTGAAGGGGGCCGAGTCTCGGTATACGGCCTTGGAAAAGTTGGTCTATGGACTTGTTCTCATGGCTCGGCGTCTCCGACCGTATTTCCTGGCGCACCCCATTACCGTTTTGACGAACAGTACAATGGGCCGAGCTCTCACCAAAGTGGAAGTGGCGGGTCGGCTTATCAAGTGGGCAACTGAGCTAGGGGAGTATGACATACAATATCAGCCTCGAACTGCAATCAAAGCACAAGCTCTGGCAGATTTCCTGACGGAAGTACACCCAGCGGACTCAGAAGAGGTCTGGAAAATCTACGTGGACGGGTCGGCTACCCATCGCAGGAGTGGTGTAGGAGCACTTCTCATATCCCCACAGGGAGATATCATGCAGTTGGTCGTGCGGTTAAATTTCAGAGCTACCAATAATGAGGCAGAATATGAAGCTCTACTAACAGGCCTGCAAGCAGCTCGGCATGTGGGGGTGAGCCGAGTCATCATATATTCCGATTCCCAGCTAGTAACTCAGCAGACAACCCGGCAGTTTGGGGTGAATAGCGAGAGGATGCAAGTTTATAAGGAGGCTTATGAAAAGATGAAGGGAGAATTCAAGGAGGTCACAGTCACGAAGATTCCTAGAGCTGAAAATGAAAGGGCGGATGAGTTGGCTAAAATGGCTAGTTCCCTGAGTACTTGGACGCTCGACAGATCTATAGCGCAGACCTTCCTTGTAGCCCAGATAGATCTACAGAATAACGTGGGAGAAGTAATCGATTGGAGAGCGCCCATAATGAGCTTTCTTCAGCAAGGAGCCATACCCACCGACCCCGAGGAAGCGCGTATGCTCAGGAGGGAAGCCCACTCTTATGCAATGATTGGGGATCAGCTGTACAAAAGGTCTTTCTCCAGGCCCCTACTCAAGTGCCTGAATATGGAGGAAGCGGACCAGGCCTTGCGAGAGATACATTCGGGGTGCTGTGGTAATCACGCTGGGGGAAGAACGCTGGCTCGGAAGGTATTGTTGGCTGGTTATTTCTGGCCTACCTTGCAGAAGGACGCACAGAGGTTGGTAAATACTTGTCTATCATGCCAGAAGTATCAGAGCCTGACGCACAGACCTACAGAGCTGCTGAGGACTTCTACAGTATCTTGCCCTTTTGACCAATGGGGTATGGATATCGTGGGACCTTTCCCGATGGCTACCGGGCAGAGGCGTTTCTTGTTGGTAGCAGTAGACTACTTCTCCAAGTGGGTAGAAGCAGAAGCCTTAGCCAGAATTACTGAAGATGCGGTGATCCAGTTCCTATGGAAAAATATCCTTTTGCAGATTTGGCTTACCCCATAAGTTGGTATCAGACAATGGTAGACAATTTCAGGGGCACAGGATACAGAAATGGTGCAAGGGGTTCGGCATAACTCAGGCCTTCACCTCAGTGGCTCATCCTCAAAGTAATGGTCAGACCGAGGTAGTCAAAGTCAAGCTGGATCACATGGGGGGCAGCTGGGTGGACGAGCTCCCAGGCATTTTGTGGGCCTACCGTACGACGCCCCGAGAGAGCACAGGTCTGACACCCTTCCATCTGGTCTATGATAATGAAGCGGTGGTTCCTCTGGAGGTCGGGATACCTTCTGTAAGAAGGATGATGTACGACGGAGAGAACACCGAGCGACGGCTGGCTGAACTAGATTTCATCAGCGAAATTCGTGAGCAAACAGCTGCCAGGTTGGAAGCCTACAGACAGAGGATGAGACAAAACTATAATAGGAAGGTGATCCCTCGATTTTTCGGAGAAGGTGACCTGGTCTGGAAGCAGATAAAGCCCTTAGGGGAAGTGACAAAGTTGGCACCTCAATGGGACGGATCGTACAAAGTCGTCAAGAAACTGGCATCGGGGGCCTACTATCTGCAGGACGCTCAAGGAAGAAAGCTGGATCGACCTTGGAGTGCTAACTACCTACGGCCTTATCGAGTTTGAGGGGGCTGGCTCTGTGGACGTAAGCCGGATCAGACGAAAGGCGTGGAGACAGTAGGACAGTCAAGTGAAAATTCGAAAAGACATGTGTACATGTAATGATTTCTTAGTTTAAGTGGCTAAAACAGATCATTTGAAAGGAGCAAAAATCTCATCCGGAAAGCCTTGAATGATTTGGTCGTGATTCAGGAAGTCTGCTGCGGGGATGGAGCTCAAGAAGCCCTGCGCGTTCAGTTGCTTGATAACTCCAGCCACCGTATACGGCACGGTCATAGCAAAGCGTGCCCCAGCCTGGGATAGAAATTCGGGAGAAGTCAGATACGACATTCGGCTTCGCTGGCAGCGAGCTTCTTCTCCCTCTTGATAGACTGACAAAGCGGTAGACACTCCCGCCAGAGCCGCCCGAGACTGAGACGGTTCCTCCTTCAAGGCCCGCAGCTCTGCTTCTTGAGCTGCCAATTTAGCTGCCTGAACCTCCATCTTATTGTCCTTCTCCCGTAGCAGGGTATCTTTGGATTGAGTCTCCCGGACCTGGTGGGCGAGCTGTTGCTGATGTCCCGCCTCTTGTGCAGCTCTTTCTTCACGCACAACTCGGAGCTCATCTCTGATCTGCGTCAGCGACCTTTTTTGCCGCTCAGTCTGGTTGGTTAGAGCTCGAATCTCGGCTCGCAATGCGTGGCTGGCTTGATCAGGATCATTCAGTTGCAGCTCTAATTCAGAGACTCTTTCCCGGAGTTCTTTACTCTCATGATGGAGGGTGTGGAAGGATTGGTTCAGCACCAGGGACTCTGCGTGAGTCTGGATCAAGAATGACAGCCCTCAGTTAAAGCAAGCTCGCATTCAGAAGAAGGAACAAGGTACTTACTTTAGCCCAAGACTTCGAGAACCTATCTATTTGGGCTAAGGGCGACAAGTTACCCATTTGATTCATGCTCTCTGCCCACAAGCTGCCAAGGCAGCCTTTCATCGCCAGGACGCTAGTAGAGACATCATGTCGTCGAGCCTGAGCTGCTTCAGAGGGGATAGTGGTCCTATAACAATGGCGGGCAGGTTGAGAAGGGCCTGCGTCCGAGCCGGGAGGAGCAGGAGGCGGCTCGGGAGTGGGCTCGCCTGATGCTGGGCCACGTTGCTCACCTGGGCTGTCCTTCTCCTGAGGAATGGGGGCAGAACGAGATGCAGAGGGTCTTCCCCTGTAGGGGTTGGGGGAGGCTGCCAGGGAAATAACTCAACAATAACAAGAGGAAATGATGTTAGAGCCAGCCATGATGACGGCAGGGAACACTGCGGTGATAAGGGAACAACATCGAGTTTGCGAGAAGTCAGACCTGGTCTTCGGCGCCGTCTTTGAAGTTGGGGCTGACCATCAGAGCCAGAGTCGTCAGAACGAGGTAGACCCTGGGGGGAGGCCGCGGCATCGCCACCCGCAGCGCCTTGACCAGACAAGCTTCGACCCGCGCGATGAAGAGCTGCGCGACCCCTTCTGGAGGCCCGGGGGGCTCCTCGGAAGACCCGCCTAGCTCGATGGCTAGTCTGAGCGTGACCCCGATTCCCGCTTGGGGCGACTTGTGGAGGTGGAGCTTCATGCGCAGTGGGGTCGGAAACGGGTTGGACTGCTGCCCCGAGGGAAACGGGGCCGGGATGAGGGAGTAGCCTCCTCTCCAAGATTACTCGACCACGTCGCATTATTTCCAGATCGTCTAGGGGCAGGGGCAGAACCTCTGAGGCACGATACAAGGCCTCCGCTGTAGGCGTCGACACGGAAGGTTATCCTTACAGAGAAAACAAGCGTAAGCAGGAGAGAAGAGCCAAGCGTGGATTTACCCAATGAGCGCGGCGCCCCGGAGAAGGAGGGATTCAGCCGGAAAAAAGAAAGCATGTCTTCAGATAACAGTCTCGTCAGATCCAGGCGCCAAGGTGCCATTCTTGTCGCCGCTGCAGCATAGGAGAGGTCCATGTGAAACTCTTCCAACGCCGGAGGCGGAGGAAGTTCAGGTTGCCAGCGCATAGGCCAGCCTGTCTCCTCGGGAAACCAGAGCAGTTTGACTGCGAGCTTGAAAGTCAAAAAGACCATCGGCATGCCGAGCGAGAGCGAAGAAGCAGTGGAAGAGGGGAGCAGACCAGGAAACTTCGCAAACCTCACAGAGTATCACGAAGCCACATAAAATCTTTATGGAGTTGGGAGTTAACTGACCCAAGGAGATGTTGAAGTAGCGGCACACTCCAGATAGGAAAGGATGTGGAGGTAGACGAAGGCCAGACACAAATTGCTCAGTGAAGAAAGTACACGAACCCAGTGGAGGATCGAAGTAATGGTTTGCAATAGTAGGGATGATAGGGCGGAAGCTAGCAGGGATTTCATAAGTGTACCGTAGGTCATCCCAATCTAACTCGACGAAGGTCGAAATGTCTGGAAAATGCTCCGTCAACAGAGAGACCCAGGAAGGAGAGGCCATGGCAGAAGATAGCGCCTTAGAGGGTGGAGAGGACAACCGCAAAGAAGCGCCGAAGGGGAAGGGACGGATCGCAGCAAGGTTTCGGAGGAAATTAGTCGGCGGCGGCGACGTTCGAGTGCTTTACTGTGATGATGAAAGAAAGAGTCAGATGATACTTATAGGTATGGTGGGTGGAGGACATTTTCGTAAGTCAACAACGGACGGTAGATGCAGGGTCTGGAGTAGACGAGGAACGCTCTGTGATGAACTTCGAGAAGGTAACCAGGGGGCATTAAGGGAAAGACAAGGGCTCGATATACGAAGCGCCTCCCTAGGAAGTTGTTGCAAACAGGACAAAAGTGTACGGAGGGGTCGCCAGAAGGCGGATAAGTCAAATCAGCAAGCTGCACGGACACGCGAGGCAGCCTTTAGCCCAGGCAGGCTCAGTAGAAGGGCAGCGATCGGAGGAGAAGCTACGTAGCGAGGGAAAGTAGACAAGGGAAATCTGATCATCGGAGCTCGGCCGAAACCAACGAACAACTGGCCAAAGAAAACAAGCTACAAATACGCGAAGGGGACGTGGCACAGTTGTCGGATCGCAGGGGAAATCGGAGATAAGCAGGCCGAGGTCAGTACGATTACACAAATACCACCAAAGAAAAGCCGGTATCAACACATCAAAAAGCAAGCGGCATAACATAGTTCTAGTTACACTACATTCGGAGAAGGAGGAGACGAGTTATCAGGGGCCAATCGAGGGGAAGCCGGGTCGGCCGATTCAGCAGGAGGAGGGGCAAGGGCTTCAGAAGCTTCGGGGACGGCGGCAGGAAGATCTTGGGGAGACACCTCTACGGGGGTTGGAGCGGCAGCAGGAGGAGGAGCAGCCTGGAAGAAGAGCCCGTCATCCGCCTCGAAGGAGGGGAAGGTGTCCTGCGGCAATTCCCGGGCCAGGCGAGCAGTGTCCAAGAAAGTGGCGGGGGGCGCTGCGCGCAAATAACCTTGCTCGAAGGCTTGTCTCACCCCGCCAGCAGCCCCGTAACTCAGCAGCACGACCATCCAGCGCCCCAGCTTCTGAAGGAAAAAGGAAGAACGAACATAGGCCAATCGGTAGGCCTTCAGCCGCCCGAGCTCTCCCGCCAGGTACTCTGCCATGGCGTCCTTGTCCTGGGCAGCCTCCGCGCGAGCTGCAGCCAGGTCACTCTGGCCCTGAGACACTGCCTCCTGGGCCCGCGAAAGCTCCGCCTGCAAAGATTGAAGCTGGGCCTGGCAAGCTTCCCACTGAGCTCGCAGGGTGGTTTCCCGACCCACAGCAGCACTGGACACGGTTTGGGCTTCAGCCAGCCCCATCTGTAGGAGCTCCCGACCTTGCTTCAGCAGAGCCAATTCCCTGGACTGGGCAAGCAGCTCTGCCTCTCGGTTTTTCAGTTCAGAGGTCGCCGCTTGACGGCGTTCCACTTCAGAAGCCAGAGAGGCCTCACTCGCCTTTAAGGCCGCCTCCAATGCCCGCAGTTTGTTGAATACGGCGTGAGAAAGGGCCCGGGCGGAAGCCGCTGATTCCCCGGCGGCATGCAGACAGGAGTCCAGGCCTTCCAGGGAGGGCTCAGAAGGAGCTGTGGAAGATGAAGGGGGTTCCAGTTCCCAGAGACGTGCCTTGAGTGCCGCATTCTCCCGCTCTAGCTCGTCCGCTCGTTGGACTACGCTCAGACCCGCCGAGCAGGTCTGCAAGTGCCCATAGGAGGGGGAAAGGAGGTTATGGAAGCACACACACCCCCAGAAGAAGGAAAGAAGGGACTCACCGCGACCAGAGAACAAGCAACATGATCGAGCTCTTCCAGAGGGTAGTCGCTTTCCCAGAACTGTCGATGAGCCGATTGCCAGGAGTTGGCCAAGGCTCCGTGGAAGTCGACCCTGCCAAAAAAAGGGGATGAGGTGGCAGCCGGCACGTTCGCCGGGTCAGTCGCCGAAGGAAGCCTCCAGAGGGCCCTAAAGGCCCAGTCCGAGGAGGGCGGTTCAGAAATAGGCACGGCCGAGCTCGTTGGTATCAGAGGGGAGGAGGCTGGAGGAGTCAACGAACTCAGGGGCTGGCCACCAGAAGGTGAAGGTGGGGCAGGTAGCACGCTCTGGAGTGGCGCCGTAGTAAGTCGGTCTGATGGCGGGCCTGCCACCTCCAAGTCATAGGCCTGTTCCTGGCCCAAACTAGTCTCCTGAGCCGAGCTCGTGCCCGAAGACTTGGAGGGGGAAGAAAGAACCACCACGCGTTGGCGCTGTGAAGGTGGAGGAGAAGTGGCGGTGACCGGGGCCGTCCGTTTGCTATTTCGCGTCACACGCAGCCGCAGAGTAGGACGGAGAGGAGGAGCCTGTCTAGTAGGCAAGGAAGCCGTCGCCGGTTGATCGGAGGTGTGGGATAATGCTGGGTCTACAGCGCTGGGAGAAGGTAGCACTGCGAGCGGCGGGACAATCACAACATCAGAGGTCGGGGGTGCTGGAAGTTGAGGATCGAAGGCAGCAGCTGGAGCAGAAGGCAGGCCAGGTGTCAGCTCCTCATGCAGGGCTTCCAGGACAGCAACTGCAGGCGTCTCTTGACAGGCGAAGGAACGAAGGATAGCAGCCGCTACAAGAATAAAAAAGAAAAGGCACCTCAGTTAGCGAAGAGCGGCGTGCAAGAATAGACAACTTACCAAAGGGAGCTCCGATTTCTGCAGGGACAGGACTAAGACCGAAGGTGTATAAAATGCCTTCCAGCATCAATACAGACAAGCGAACAAGAACACCGGTTAACTTGTCCGCAGCTGCAAAGCAGGCAGATTCATGAACATGTGGGGGAAAAGCCGAAGCCGGGAGGGGGCGCCACTGAGAAGAGCCGGCTAAAGGGGAGGGCGGTTTAAGAAAGAAAAAGCGGGACCTCCAACCCTTATTGGAAGAAGGTAGGCCGTCAAAGAACTTAAAGCCCGGCTTGGCCTGAACGTTGAATATCCCCGCCTCGGCTCGCCGGAAAGAATAGAAGTGCTGGAATAGGTGAGGCGTCAAGGGAATTCGATAGATACGGCATAAGATGACGGTTCCACAGATAGCTCGAAATACATTGGGAGTAAACTGGGAGACGCCGATGCCGCAATACTGGCACAAGCCTGAAATAAAGGGGTGCAAAGGAAAGCGAAGACCGCCCACAATCTGATCTCTAAAGACAGTGATAAAGCCTTCAGGAGGAGACGAAGGATGTTCATGGGGTGATGGGAGTCGAAGCTCATATGAGGAGTCCAATCGCAGAAGGGATTGTAATACCGACAGGTCACGGTGGTCTAAATCCGAAAGATAGCATGAATACCAGGGGAGGTCCTTACCATCCATCGTCGCGAGAAAGAAGCAAGCAAGAAGGTTGGAGGCGAGAAGGATCACAGGCCAGGAACGATCAGGAGGGCAGAGGGGTCGCGAGCTCAGGCCGGAAGATGGCAAGTTGCACTAACAAGGATGAGCACGGAGGAGGAGAGGAGGAGAGGAGGAGAACGAAGCGTTGGAAAGAAAGCGGCGGATTACCTTTAGGGTTTATAAAGCCCATTCATGCCTAAGAAACATCGAGAATCGGGCCGAGTATCTTTTTGGGTAACCCGCCCCGCGCCGTCTAAAGGGAAGTAAGCACGGAGGCGTGCGAAAAAGGTATGGAAACTGACGTCAGGAAGCGTGGACCATAAATGCAACGGACAGGTGTCAGCATAAGAATAAACCTAGTAAAGACTAGCGCAGCGGGGTAATCATGACAAGGTATGGCTCTAAAAAAGAGGCATACCTCGGTAAGATCAAGCGGGAGATTTTACAGAGCTGCAAAGGCCAGGCAATTCAGTAGGGGTCGCGCAAGAGACAGGGCTGATCAGCGGAGGTTAGGAAGGCACGGGTTGGCAGCCGGGGGAGCTGCTTACTCGGAGTAGCTAGGCAAGCATCTCGATAGAGACATCCCCCAGGCCGGTTCGTTAACCACACCAGCATGCAAAGGCACGCGAAGCTCCCACAAGCTAGAGAGAGCGTTGCATGCCCAGGGCCGAATAAGGTTCATGTTCCCTCTCTCTTGCCCACATCCTATACTATGCAGGATATGCTTGCAGGAAGACAAGGGATGCGGTCGAACGAGCGCAAAACTGGTGAATAGCGCCCAGCCCGGCAGAGGTAATTAAAACGGTTCAAAGGAGGCAGATGGAGGCTGAAGAGAGCATCACATCTGTGCTACTGGCGAGGAGGGTCCAGCAGGTCTCAGACCAGCGCCATCGCCACCGGTCTCGAACCGGAGTATCATTACTGGTCTCGGACCAGCGCCATCGCCACCGGTCTCGGACCGGAGTATCATTACTGGTCTCGGACCAGCGCAATCGCCACCGGTCTCGGACCGAAGTATCATTACTGGTCTCGGACCAGCGCCATCGCCACCGGTCTCGGACCGGAGTATCATTACTGGTCTCGGACCAGCGCCATCGCCACCGGTCTCGGACCGAGTACCTGAACTCTCGCCCGGTCACGAGTTATAAGTGAGCCACTGCTCCCATGACTTTTGCCTCCATGCGAATTAAAAGTGAGCTCTGTCTCACGCCCAACGACCTTTAGGTCGGTGTTCTAGACTCTCGCCCCAGCGCGATTTATAAGTGAGCAATGCTCTCACGCCCAACGACCTTCTTGGTCGGTGTTCCAGACTCTCGCCCCAGTGCAAATTATAAATGAGCTTTGCTCTCACGCCCAATGACTTCCCGGTCGGTGTTCCAGACTCTCGCCCAAACACGAGTTATAAGTGAGCTCTGCTCTCACGCCCAACGACCTTCCTGGTCGGTGTCCCAGACTCTCGCCTCAGGGTGAGTTATAAGTGAACTATGCTCTTACGCCCAACGACCTTCCCGGTCGGTGTCCCAGACTCTCGCCTTAGGGCGAGTTATAAGTGAGCTATGCTCTCACGCCCAACGACCTTCCCGGTCGGTGTCCCAGACTCTCGCCTCAGGGCGAGTTATAAGTGAGTTATGCTCTCATGCCCAACGACCTTTAGTCGGTGTTCCAGACTCTCGCTCCAACGCGAGTTATAAGTGAGCTCTGCTCTCAGGATTAAAGTGAGTCTTGTGCTCCATGCGACCTTTCAGGTCGGTAGCCCCAGACTCTCGCCTCAGTGCGAGTTATAAGTGAGCTCTGCCCTCACACCCAACGACCTTTCAGGTCGGCTCCCATGCGAGAAATAAAAGTGAGCCCCGTGCTCACGCCCAATGACCTTTTAGGTCGGTAGTCCCAGACTCTCGCCCCAGTGCGAGTTATAAGTGAGCTCTGCCCTCACGCCCAACGACCTTTTTAGGTCGGCTCCCATGCGAGGATTAAAAGTGAGCCCTGTGCTCACGCCCAACGACCTTTTAGGTCGGTAGTCCCAGACTCTCGCCCCAGTGCGAGTTATAAGTGAGCTCTGCTCTCACGCCCAACGACCTTTTTAGGTCGGCTCCCATGCTAGAATCAAAAGTGAGCTCTGTCCTCACGCCCAACGACCTTGCAGGTCGGCCCCACGCGGGGATCAGACATCAACTCCTCTGCGAAAATCATAAGCGAGCTCGGTGCCTATGCCTAACCACCTTTCTAAGGGATGCGCCTCGCCTTGAGCTGGGCATTTTCAGGTCAGCTGCATCTGGCCTTATTTTATGCAAATTGCAAATATGCAGCAAATACGCAGGGCAAAGGATGCGAAAGGCCATCTACCCTACTCCTACAGCGCCAATATTGACTACGAAATCAGGTTTTACACGTTCATCACAGTTATAATTTTCAAGCACTACCTTGACTTTATTATCCAAAATACATGCATGAAAAGAAATCATGAAGCGACTCTAGGCTCTTAAAGGGCCAATTTCTAAAAACATGTTTGCTAGATGAAAATCGAGCAGGAGAAGCAGGGCCAAAAGGGGACGGATCTACAAGCGTAGCAGCGCAGTTCAGCAAGGGAGGGATACAGCCAAGGCCACAGGCAGAAACGCCTCCTGACAAAGGAGCCACTGCGACAACTATTCCCCAGGCCAGCTTTGACTTGGGGAAAAGATGGGCCCTGGGGAATGAGCACTTCCGCGTGAAGACCTGTCGGAGATTCAGGGGCGTTCACGGCTCGAGCCAGCTCCGCGCGTAGAGATCCGATGACTGCTTGTTGCTGAGTGATAATGCGTTGCTTATCCTCGAGGCCCGCGCGGAGAAGGGAGAGCTCCTTTTCATGCTCTCGACGCAACTGTTCCTGAAGACCAAGTTGACGCTGCAGGCTAGACTGGCACTGCTCCTTCCTCGTCTTCTCCGCATGCACGCAATGCTTCGCAACGCGATACTGAGCTTCCAGGGAGTGCAGGGCAGCTGTCTGACGAGCGCAATCCTGGGACACGCGCTCCAGTTCACGATCTCTCGCGACAAGCAGCGAGGTGAGCTGATTTACCAGCGTTTGGGAGGGCGGTTGATCAACTTCGTTAGAGGAAGGAGAATGCATCTCAGGGTGAAGTAGCGGGTAGAGCGTGGATGAGCAAGAGATAGTAGGAAAGCAGGAATGGAGAAGGATAGAGCGAAGAAGTGACCGTGAGGCTCTTTATAAAGAAGGCGGGTGGCCAAGTCAAAGTAAAGGCGTGGGAACGACGCCCCAATCTACTGACAACACAGTAAAGGGGGCATGGTATCCCAGGCGACGCGACACAAGAGTTGACGCATGAGTCAGGAAGCAGAGCGCGCAGAGATATGCTGATGCCATATAGATATGCGGAGGTAGAAACACAATGATATGCTGAGGTCATTAAGATATGCTGAGAGCACAGAGATATGCGGAGGTCTAGTCAGTCAGACTGTCGTCCTCCTTCGACTAGACTTATGGGGGAGGCATGTGATACGGTTAGTGATGGAGGGGCCCAAGAGGAAAGGATTAGAAAAGTCAAGGCTATGTGGCGGTCAAAAGTCAAGGGGAGGTGGCAGTCAATAGGCATGGCGACTTGGCGGTCAAGTAGTCAAGCTGACGGGGCAGTCAGAGTTAAGTATAGGGGGTAGCCAGTGGCCAAACAGATTTGTTGATCGAAGAGGCAAAAGTAGGTCGGGATCGGCAGAGCTGAGCAGAGGCAGATCGATCTACAGACCTGCTGTGGAGGGCCAGGAAATACAAGGCGCGAGAGTAGGTCGGGATCGGCAGAGCTGAGCAGAGGCAGATCGATCTACAGACCTGCTATAGAAGGCCAGGAAATACAAAGCGCAGAGGCAGGTGGGGATTGGCAGAGCTGAGCAGAGGCAGATCGATCTACAGACCTGCTGTGGAGGGCCAGGAAATACAAGGCGCGAGAGTAGGTCAGGATCGACAGAGCTGAGCAGAGGCAGATTGATCTACAGACCTGCTGTGGAGGGCCAGGAAATACAAAGCACAGAGGCAGGTCAGGATCGACAGAGCTGAGCAGAGTCAGATCGATCTATAGACCTGCTGTGAAGGGCAAGGAAATACAAAGCACAGAGACAGGTCAGGATCGACAGAGCTGAGCAGAGTCAGCTCGATCTACAGACCTGCAGTAGAGGACCAGGAAATGCGAGGCACGGAGGCAGGTCAGGATCGGCAGAGCTGAGCAAAGTCAGCTCGATCTACAGACCTGCGATAGAAGGCCAGGAAATACAAAGCGCAGAGGCAGGTGGGGATCGGCAGAGCTGAGCAGAATCAACTCGATCTGCAGGTCTGCGGTAGAAGGCCAGGAAATACAAAGCGCAGAGGCGAGTCGGGATCGGCAGAGCTGAGCAGAATCAGCTCGATCTGCAGGTCTGCGGTAGAAGGCCAGGAAATACAAAGCGCAGAGGCGAGTCGGGATCGGTAGAGCTGAGCAGAGTCAGCCCGTCTGGCGGGTAACATGTAGAGGCTAGAGCCGATCAGAAGAGGCGAGGCCGGTGCAGGTCACAATGGATCGGAGAAGTTAAGTAGGGCGGGTGCGGGGAATCTCAACGGTCCGTCAGCGGTAATCATTACATACCAACGATGCGGGCGAAGGCGAAGGTTCCTGAAACGAGAAGATGCCCTCATGACCAGTAGTAGCCTGCCAGCTGTCCCTCACTACAAGACAAAGCCCAAGTGCGAAGGTGGAGGTTCCTAAACAGAAAGATGCTTTCACGACAAATAGCAGCGCGACAGGTGTCCAGGACTAGACGACAAAGCCGGGTGTCTAACGTTTTCTGACAGGAGGGCAGGTTCTAGCAGGGGGACGCATAAAAGGGGAGAAATCCCTCGTACGCAGGTACGTGCACACACTCTCTCGTCACTTTTTTCCACAACTATTTTTCTCTCCTTCTACTCTCTGCTTTTTTCTGGGGAAAAAGGACTTGACTTGAGCGTCGGAGGGCCTGATCCGGGGACTTTTTCCTTGGGTTTTGGTCTCTAACGTGGGTGGGGAGATCGTCTGAGTGTGCGCAGGGTCCTGCAGCCGCATCAGCCACCCGTGGGGAGCCCGCAGCGCCCGCGACTTGCCGTCAACGCCCAGTCCACCGCGACCGGCCTCCGTCCGACTCAGCTTCCGGACGGGATCACTGCCGATGCAACTGTTACTGGTATGGTTAACAAAATCTTATAGGCAATGTAAGTATTTGGGAATAAACCATTTAGTTTTGCCAGACATTGTAGCATATCAATTGTTCTTTTTTCATTTGTTAAATAGCATCTCACGACCATCAACTCTGAACACAACTCATCACCATTAATGTCTGAACGTCCATCGTGGCTCAAAAATTGTTGAAGCTCCATACAAGACTTCATCAAGCTAGTTAAAGGCTCACTCTTCAACTTCTCCAAATTCAATAAAAACCCAAAAATCTCTTGATATTGTTTAAATTGTTCAAATCGAACTTGAAGAGAAGATCGAGCTTGATCAATTATAAATAGAAAATATTCAACTCTAAAAGACTCTTCACCTGATCGTGTCACATTATCATTGTCACTTTCATCAAATTGTTTCTTTCTTCGAATGATGCGTTTTTCTTGAAATTTAGGTTCAATCCCCATTTCACTTGCCATTTGTTTAGCTTCATTCATGGAACTAGCAAACCCTTCTTCTCTGAACTCATCAAGAAATTGATCAAGTCCTTGTAACAAATTGATCGCAATATCAATATCCATATCCATATCTTCAGATTGAATAAACTTACTCACGGTATTTATTGTTCGTAACAAGTTATACCAGATTACTATTCCAAGCAAGAACTCAAAACTCTCAAGATCATATAGGGCTAAGGTCTCAGCATCACTCTTTGTTTTAGAATCTTCAACAACTTCTGCCAAGTCAAGTAAAGCATCTCTTATATGTACAATTTGCTCCTTTATGGCTTTTACACTTTCAACATGACTTTCCCAACGGGTATGTGACAATGGCTTAACAGTCAAACCAGACACCTTATCTTTAAAATTTTTCCATCTCTTTGTAGAGGAAGAAAACAATGTGTAGATGCGTTGCACCACTCCAAAGAATGACTTGGCTTTAGGACAACATTCCTCTATATCAACTAAGGCCAAATTAAGACTATGACAACCACACGGTATATAAAAAGCTCTAGGATTTATTTCAAGTAATCTTTTTTGTACAACTTTGTGTCTTCCACTCATGTTAGATCCGTTGTCATACCCTTGTCCTCTTATGTCATCAATGTCAAGCCCAACTCTAGTTAACACATTCATAAGTTCACTTGATAACCCAAGACCTGATGTGTCATCCACCTTCAAAAACTCAACCCAATATTCTTCTACTTTTGGTGTGTCTGTTGAATCATCCAAGCATCGTAGCACTAGAGACATTTGTTCTTGATGACTCGCATCTAGAGTACAATCAAGTATTACTGAAAAATATTTTGCATGTTTAACTTTTGCAATGATTGACCTTTTCACTTCATTTGCCAAAGTTTCTATCAATTCATTCTGAATTTTGGGACTAAAATATGTATATTGAGATTCCCTTGCTTCACAACGTCGAACATGCTCTTCCATCACTGGATCAAACTCAGCAACCATTTCTATCATTTGCAAAAATAGCCCATTACTCTCGACATAAAGTTTCTCATCATCCCCTCGAAAGGCCAAAGTATTTTTAGCAAGTGCTTTCACAATGGAGATTATTCTTGTTAACACTTGCCTCCAATGTTGTCTTTCTTTGTTGATTTGAAGTTGCATACTGTAATCAATTGTTTGATTTTTTTCAGCCTCTTTTCTGATTCAACCCAAGCAATCATGCAGTCCATATGATCTCTACTAGCTTCATGTTGTTTAAGACTTCTATGCATATTACGTCAGTCTTTGTATCCATCATTAGCTAAATTCCCCATTCTACTCATCATTTGTTCAGTCTTGAACAACTTGCAACAAAAGCAAAATATTTTATCCAATGAAATAGAATATACAAGCCATCTTCTATCTATTGTTTGTCCATTTGTCATTACCCGTGTATAATGCGATGAATCAAAATGTCTATTGTTACTATCCTTGGGAAACAAAAAATCATTCACTCTTTTTGGACCCATTTCTATTAAGTAATCTCTCAATTTTTGACTGATGTTATTTCAATTTTCAGGATCCTGCAAATTCAGAGTTGAATCTAATTTTTCATGTTGAGAGTCTTCTTCTAAGTTTTCATTCGACTCGATCAAATTGGGAGCCTCAACCAATTCCTCATTTTCATTGTGACTTTGTTCTTCAATCACCAAATTATCCCCTAATTCCTCTCTTTCTATTCTGCTACTTCTCCTAAAATATTTGTTAATATCACCGGCTTGACTTTGAATTAATGTCGTCTCTCTTTGTTTCATTTTTCTCTTTTGAGCTCCAGACATATATTTAGGAGGCATTTTTAATATTATTTTATTATACCTGCAAGGTATTAAAATTAAATATTAACTCAATAATTCTCTACATTCAAGAGTAACAATATATTATGTTAGATTTTTTTGGATAGTTTTCTGATAAAAAATTGATTAAACCAAACGACATTTAATAAGAAGAGACCACTACAATTAACTGACAATGTATATAAGAATACTATTAGACTAATTTCAAATTTTCAATGAATAAGAAAACACATTATCTTACAATTTACATAATATATTTATATAAGCTAATTGCATATTCAAAAGATTTGATCACCTAACTGATTTTCTAATAGGTGATATATACAAACAACGTAACAAAGTAAAAGACGTAGCATGGAAAATCATCAAAAATGAAAAGGAGTTTAACATTTTCTAGAAAATCATAAAAGTAAACTAATTGCTGGTTCAATTATGAATTAACAAGCCTGAAACTAGAACTGATAAAAGAAAAAAAAAATCTGTGAAAATGATAGCACAAAAAGTAAAGCAGAGATCAAGAACTGATAAAAGAACAATGGAGAAAAGAAATACCATCCAATGACCTAACTAACCTTTTTCTGTGAACTAATAAATATCATCCAATTATCCAATACAAAAGTAAAGCAGAGAAAGTCTAAAGAAAGATTAAAATTTAAACATTTAAACTTAATATTCAGACAATGATGCACAAAAATAAAATCTTACCAAATTGTCTAATGTAATGTCGAAATCCTACTGCTGAGTCCAATATTCAAACTAAACTCTTTCTTTGCTTTCTGCAAGTTGAAGCACAAGAAAGAACTTTGTTGTAGATAAAGTGCCTGAGAGGTGATAAAAATGAAAATAACTAATTGATTAAATGTGAACTGAAATTGAGCTCTTATCTTCACCAAAAAATATGCCCTGAACAAAAGGCCAATGCATGCTTCCACAATTCATACTAGACATAACATAGTAATTTGATTTGACATTAGCTGAAAACATTCTAGAGAATCGTTCAATGTACTCACGGCATATGAAGATTGAGAAAAAAAAATTGGAGGCTTTCCTAAATCTCGAGATAAAACAAAATAAAAGCTTTATCGACCAAAAAGAGGGGGGAAATCATTGTCGTCATTCCAGATCTAAAAGAGCAAAGCAACGAAAAAAAAGAATAGGAGATTTCGGAGGAGGAACCTGATGCAAAAAACAAAAAAGAAAGCTAGCGGAGATCGCCGCTCCAGGGCACAAATTCGACTCCACTCGACACGACGCAGTAGGGAAGAGAGGCCGGGAGAAAACTGAAAAGGGTTTAGCCTTTTACCATTGTGTTTTTGTATAATAAAAATTTTTTTTTTTTGGGCCCCTTCCTGGGCCGGGCCTGAGGCGGTCGCCTCTCTCGCCTCGTGAAAGGTTCGGCCCTGCTTAGCTGCGGCCTCTCAGCAAGGTCACAAGGTTGGGCACGACCTCGACCCGCGACCTTAGCCTTGGTCATGACTCAACCCCGGGCTTGATAAGTGAGTTTATACAAAGCATAATACTATAAAAATAAATAGCTTTACTGACGGGAAATTCTATCGATATAGGGGTTTAGTGACGGAATTACGACAGAAGATATTTTGTCATGAGATAATTCAGCGGGAAATACTTTACCGATGAAAAATAAACATTGTCAGTGTTTATCGATAGAAGATTATTTTCTGTAGCAAATATCACCGAAAAATAATATATTCCGTAGATATATATTTATAAAAGACTTATCGACAGAATCATCTATTCGGTCGGTAGCCACCAACGGAATAGGTGATTTTGTCGATAATCTATTAAGGGATTACCGACGGAATATAGTATTCCGTCGATAATCACCGACGGAATAGGTGATTCCGTTGGTAAATCTTTTGATATTTACTGACGGAATAGGTATTCCGTTGGTATTCCCAAAAAAAAATGAACCCAACATATCTAAATTAGACTTTGCCTAGTTTACAATTTTCATATACAAGTAAAATCATCATAAACGATGACATTCACAATCCACATAAATATATTTCACATTCATCCATACATTTACATTTCACAATTGACACATCAAACTCATTTTCACAATACAAATACATTTCACAATCTATAGTAGAAACAAACAACATTTAAACATAATCCGATAATTGAACATCCATACAAACAATCTAATAGAAAAAAATTACACTATCCATAATCTATAATCCAAATAATACATCCATATATAAAATATAAATAAAAAAAACCTCCTATAGAAAGTCAATATGATAGATTTATATTATATTTATGTATAAATAAAAATGTTGCATATATGTATAACCAAATTTAATACTTTGATAAAAGAAATAGGTAAATGATGATCATCACTGTTAATAGGCTTGGACTCCTGAAACATGTAGTAATACAATGTTTAGAAATTAGCTAATTTCTATATGATAAATATATTTTGTATGATTTATGTTTGATAAAAAAAATTGGGTTTAAGTTGAACAAATCTCAGAAAATTTTAATCAGCTGGATCTAATAGATTCTGAGTCTTATGTGAATCAAAATCAAAGGGAATTGGTGGCGGGGCAAATTAGCTATAAATCGTCGCATATGAGCCATGAGAGCATCATGATCCTCACGCCACTTCTTATTAGGGGTGTAATCGAGTCAAGCCGAGCCGAACTCTTGAATATTTATGTAACGACCCAATTTTCCCTATTTCAAGTTCTAAAAGTCCATAAAAATATTTGGAAATACTTTTAAAATATTCTAGAGATTTTTAGAAATTTTTAGAGTATTTTTACGTAATTTTTGGAGGTCGTTTAGTAGGGTTACAAAAAGAAAGAAGTGTTGACAAAAAAACGTTGAAGGTGAGACTCGAACCCAAAACCTCCGGCCGGACCTGACCCAACCGGACGCAGCCAACCAACTGAGCTACGCGGGTTTGTTAACCAAGTATGTAGCAAGATGTATTTAAGTTATTGTAAAGGGCAGAGATAAAACCTAGGTTATAAAGGGTTAAGTATTTTCCCGAGCCCTAAAATCCTTTCTCCCTCTCGTGTGCTCGTGACGGCGCTGTTCTTCTTCTCGGGCGGAATCGTGGCAGCGAGTGAACACGTTTCCGGCGGCCAGCGAGGTTGTTTTCCGAGGGGTTTTCTTCACTTCTCGTCAAGGAGAAGCTTTGAGCACGAAGAAGAGCCGAGATTTGAAGCTTTACCCGAACCCTAGATCTCTCCTTCTCCGGTTGTAAGTCCAAGAACAGCGATGTGAGTTGCTTCTCACCTGCAGTAGGAGTTGTTCCGCGAGTTTTGATTTGCGATTTGTTTGGTGTTCCCTTGTTTGTTCGAGTTTTACTGTGAAGCATGTTTAGGGATTTTACTTGCTGCCGTGTACTTCAAAGAAGGGAAGAAAAAAAAATATAGAATGGGTTAAGTATGTGGTTTAGATCTCTTTAGTTTCAAACAGAGCAAGGATTTTGTGTTTTGAATTAGCTACCATGAATAACAAGGGAAGAAAGTAGTAATTCAGTTTTTCTTGACTAAAATTCCTGTTTGTCACCTTGTTTGGCATGTTCGGTTTATACAGTGCCCTGCAAGTTCGGATTTTTGTGCTAAGCAATGAACATAGAATGGGTTAGATAAATTTCTTTTAAGCATGTAGTTTGGTTCATTGTCATTGCTTGGTTTCAGTTCGGGTTGTTGCTCACTGTTGCTTACAGTGAGCATAAGGTGGCTGGATTTTGAGCATGTTTGCCATTTTGTGGGTTACTGTTGTTATACAATTGATCAGGCTTAAGAATAGTTTCAATTGGATTTCCTTCTTTCTTGCTAACGTTACTGCTGTTGGGTTTTTGAACAGGTTTTGGTTGAAGCATGAGTAGATTTATCCTTAGTTTCATTCGCTACTTTTATAAGCCATGAACATAAGATAGCTTGATTAAATTTTGGAGCATGTAGTTAGTTTTCACTTACTGTTAGTAAAGCATGAGCAATTATCCATTTGCTAATAATTAAGCATGATCAGTTTACCATTTTGCTAATATTCGAGCATGAGCAGATTTCTTTTCCTTTGCTAATAGATGTGCATGAGCAGATTTGTTGAGTATAGTATGCAGACTTTTAATAAGCAGATTTTTATAAGTATAGCATGCAGATTTTTATAAGTATAGTATGCAGATTTTTAACAAGCAGATTTTCATAAGCATTGCTTGTAGATTTTGATAAGTATTGCATGCAGAACTTCAATTTTAGGACAGATTTTTATTAAGCTTAATATGCAGAATTTTATTAGCATAGTAGGCAGTTTTTTTTTGGTTTAAGCATTTCAAAGATAGAATTTACTTAAACATTTCAGTTTCTCTTTAAAGAAGTATTCTGTTAGAAGTATTAACAAGTATAAGAAAGATAAAGAAAAGAAAGAAAAAAAGGCCAAGGCCTTAAGTAGATCCCAAAGTCAAGACTTTAGGGATTTTTGGCACACAAGGTGCTTATTAAAATGCTAAGGCATTTAAAGAAGAAGTAATTAAGATAATAAGTATTTTACTTTTAAAGGGCATGTACCGGACACAAGGTCCAAGGGATGGGCTTCAAGATGCCCCTAGGCACAAGGCCTAGAAGTATCTTAGTAGTTTCGGGATTAGCTACCTCGATTCTTATTAAGAATGCGCGCAAAGTGGTACAATGCCGGGCCCAAGAGAAGTTGATTATTATTTTGAAGTATTAAAGTATAAGTTTTGAAACAAATGAAACAAGCTTCAAATATGTTTAGAATTAGAAAGTTTAGTTTCTAGTTATTTGAAGCATGCAGTAGTAGTTTTATTTGTTTCTTGCTATTAGATTATTCAGCATGTTTAGCTTTATTTGCTCTCAGCATGCAGTTATAGTTTTATTGGTTTATGAGCATGATCAGCTATACATGTTTAGTATTTCAGTTAGTATGATTCCTTTATTGGATTTTGAGCATGATTAGCTATACATGTTTAGTATTTCAGTTAGTATGATTCCTTCATTGGATTATGAGCATGATTAGCTATACATGTTTAGTATTTCAGATAGTATGATTCCTTTGCTATTTATGAGCATGAGTAGCTTTACATGTTAGCATTCAGTTTTAGCATGTTTTTATTGATATACATGCATATCGAGTTTTTGTGAGTAGATAGCGCTCACTAAGCTTTATGCTTATAGACTGCACTTCCTCCTACTGCAGATAAAGGAAAGGAAAAGATTTAGCAAGGAAGGCGACAAGGTGGTGGTGATGAAGGTGTGTGATGGCTGGACTATGGGGAGATCAAGAGTTTGCTAAGGAATTGTTAAGACTTTTCTGTTTAGAGTTCTTTAGTTCTCTTTAAATGCTATTATGAGTCAAGATTGTAATTAAGTTTATTCCGCATTTGTAGTTGGGTTCTATTGATGGAGTGATATTGTTGTTTGCTATTATTAGGGTAGTTTCCTTCTTTTATTTGTGATATTATACTGCGTGGTTGTGAAGATATATATTCCAGCCGCCTGTGGCTGAGTATAGTTTGTTTGTATTGATGATTTAGTCATCGGTACAGGGGAGATTCTGCCGAAATTTTTCGGTAGAGATTTCTCGTGGTTTTTAATTATACTGGTTAAGTAGAGTTAGTAGTTAAGTAACGGTCACTCTTAGAGAGTAGTAGTAGTAAGAAGGGTGGTCGTTACGGTTTAAGTTTGGCTCGTTTATAATCGAGTTGAGCCGAGCCGAACTCTTGAATGTTTAGTTTGACTCGTTTAAAATCGAGTTGAGCTCGAGCTTTATTTAATGAATATATTCATGGCTCATGAACTTATTCGAACTTTTATCGAGTTTAAACAAACTTAACAAATATAAATTATAAATTTAATTATTCATTAAAAACTAAATTATATATTTAAAAAAAATTATAATATTCTTATTAAAATTTATAATTTTATTCTAATAAATAAATCTAAAATATTTGTCTATATGTTTCGTAAGTAAGTGTAAAATTTATAAATTCAATATCAAAACTATTATGTGTTTTTTTAAAAGTTGATTCATGAGCTTAACGAATATGTTCACGAGCTAATGAGCCGAATATTGTGAAGCTTGAGCTTAGTTTGTTTATCTTAACGAGCCTTATTAAACGAGCTCAAGCGAGTTTTTATCGAATCGAGCTTCGAATAGCTCATGAGCGGCTTGATTCATTTACACCCCTACTTCTTATTCTCATCAGCTCTCCTCTGCATCTCAGTAGTCATTCATTGTTTCATCTTCTTATCCATTGAGACAATTTGAGTGCGCAGTTCTTGATTTTCCTATCTTAAAGATTACATCTTAAAAGAAGAGGAAGAGGATCCATCATAACTCTTAGAAGTCCTCAAACGATCAAATGCGACTTTGGCTTGGGAGTCAAGGCCGTAGAGGGTAGAGTTTGTTGTTGGTCCACTGACAATATCATAATAAATCTCATTTAGTATATTGGTGGATAGAGACTGTGACTCCCCCCCCTCTTCCCCTTTTACTAGTGGCTGAGATGCCTGAGCCACTATATATGTTATTTGATCATGTTTGGAAAAATATAATATGAATATTATTAAATTTGATCATAATTACTAAAGTTAATAAATATAGAAATAATTAAATATAATAAATAAATAATCTTACGTGTATAGTCTTAGATCTAGTATAGACAAATATGTCATTTTTCTTCTTGTGGGTCTTAAGAAAGACCTCCATACGAGAAGGTTGACGGGCTAGATCATGTTCCTGCATACACAAATAATTTGGTACAAAATTATACAAATTTAATAATAAATATAAAATTTACTTATTTAGCTTTAAATTAAACTCACTAGATCCATGACATGCTCAATAATAAATCTAGAACCTGATGTATATCGAGCGGTTCCTGTGCTCGGGCCACCTGACTTTGTATTTCTATTTGCTCTAGCCTTTTCAACATTTATTTTATACCTTTCTACAGACCAGGTGACCGTCCATGCACTCCATATCTCGGCTGACACATACGCCAATAATATATGTGGCAACTCTGTGGGCATCAGGTGTAAACCTGTAAGAAAAATTAAAATATTATGTATGAGAAATATTATAAAAGAAGTGATATATGAACTTGAATTACTAAAAAAAATACTTATGAGTCCCCAATAACTAGTAGAACCTTGTAGCCATGGGCGCTACTACCTGCTGCTCAACCATAATAATGTCTACAAAATTATATTACAATACATCATAATAAAGTTTACTATCATGATAATATAAATACAAAATAATATGAAAGCATAACTGTAACGACCCGCCTCTTACTGAATCTATGACTGTGAGGCCGGACCGTTACATTATGCTGTGCTAAACTATAAGGTACGGAAAGCTATGCTGAATAAAATCTTACTCTGCTAATGACTATTACAGCCTGTAAGATTAGGTTCAAAGACCTTTCTATTGACATACATACACTAGGGAAGGAACCCATACATTCTATTTGATCAAAAGACTGAATTGAGACCCTTCCAGCTGAAATCAGACACTCCAATCGATCGGCTGATCGATTGGAGTCATCTGATCGATTGGAGTCATCTGATCGATCCACTTATTGATTCAGCGTGCTACTGTGCACGGATGAATTTCTGGATCGATCGACCAATCGATCCAGCTATACCAATCGATCCAGCGATCGATTCAGAAGCTCTCTGTTCGCGAGGCTAATTCCCCGGTCTATCCAGTGATCGATTCCAGAGCTTACTGTTCGCAGAAATCAGCTCTCAATCGATCAACCGATCGATTGAGGTCCCTCCAATCGATCGCTGGATCGATTGGAGTTTCTGATTTCACTGCAGAACTCTGATTTCAGAGCTCGATCATACACAACTCAATATAATAAACCTAAAATGCCTAGAGAACATTGTAATTAGTCTTCACTAACATTATGCATGATTTACTACTCATTAATAAGCTAGCTAGTGTCTTAGACATGGCATAAACATGATTTCACAATTCAGGATTCTTAAACATTCTAAAAGTGCATAAACATTAAAAGAACAAAAGGTTCTAATTCTTTAAATTTGCTAGTTCCTCCCAGATCGTTATTCCAAGTTCCATCCACATACATCTTCATTGCATTGTCCTCCAGCCTCCGCTAATCCATCATTCCTTTACCTTTATCAGCAGTATAAGGAAAAGAAGTATCTGTAAGCTCGAGAGCTTAGTAAGAAACCATCTACCTCACAAAACATGCATACGATGCAATTTATGCTTTTAAAACATGCTATTTGAAATATATGCTGAACATTGCTAGACATGGATTCTAAAACATGGCATAATCACATACGATACATGGCAATCATAGCTAAGTATAAAACCATCATGTGGATCCATAAGAACTAAACTGAAATAAAAGCTAAGCTACACCACTGCTAACTGATGCTAAGCTGCTCTGTATTCACATAAACTATGTGGTGAAGTTTTGAAAGCTATATATCATAAATAGATGAAAATACATAATCATACTGTTGATGGGCCCGACAACTGTACTTGCTGTGCGCGCTTCCCTAACTAGACCCGGGGTTGCAAATTCTAAATCTAGTAAGGTTTACTAGGTTATCTAAACCTAGGGACGACTATGGGAGCCCAACCCAATGGACATCTAGTCCAGTACAGTGCCACTGCTGAAAATAAAATACTGGTTATAGCTGAATTTTCTTATCTTGCTATTTCTAGGTTATCTGAACCTAGAGCTAGGTTGTCTGAACCTAGAGGCGACTATGGGAGCCCACCCATTGGACCGTAGTCCCATATAAGCTGTAATAAAACTAAACATGCTGTAAAAATGCTTCTATTGCATTTACTGAGCTATTAAAATGCCTGTGGTAGCATTTAACTGAGCTACACATTTTATCAAACATATGGTGTGCACTAGTTCACACCCTACATACTAAAATTCTGCATACGACTAAACTAATGCGTAAAAATCTCGAAAGAAGCTACTTATACTGCAGGTGAGGGGTTTCTTACCTCCTGCTTGAAGTTTCTTACAAATCTAAATGCTAGGTTTCCGGTGGAGAAGATCCCTTCGTTGATCTCCTCGCGTCTACGTGCTCTTCTCTCGAAGAGGAGCGTTCTCGTGCCGGAGTTGTCGCCGGAAGATGCTCCTATAGCCCTTGGGATGAAACCCTAGGTTCCTCTTGGGCTTGGTGCGCCGAGAGGTGAGGAAGAAGAGGTTCGGCGGAATTAGGGTGAGGAGAGGAAAACTTCCGATGAAAACTAATAACTCCTCACTTAAGTTTTCCTATTTATATTAAGTGGTTTAATTCGGCCAACTTAAATATAAATATAATTGGTTCCCTCTTCTTTCAGCACGGCCCTGCTGGGTTCACTTGGTTACTAAAGTCCTCTATAAGGCATAGGGCTCATAGGTCTCGGGTTCAATTCCCGCTTAGACCATTTTACATTTCTATTTATTTTTGCTACTTCCGCTACTCTAAAAATTTCATAAAAATATCCTAAAATTCCAGGAAAATAATAGAATATTTCTACTAATTTATTTGGAAATTTTCGGGCATTACAATAACTTACTTGATGAACAATAATACTAATATTTAATCATCATTAACATCTAACTAATCCACATTAATAGTTTCTAAGTCATCATCGCTAGACTCTGTTAGTTCAACAAAATCCTCACTGCTGGACATCTCTCCATCATCTATCTCCTCGTAAGTGACATTAACATCTTCAAGTAATTGAGAAGTAGATTGGAGTTGTGAATCAACTGAATGTCTCTCCACTTCGTCATTCTGAAATGCATCATGGTTTTGAGCAGTGATTGTGTTCGGCATCTCTATGGTTGAGCGAAGTTTGATTCGACAAACCGACAATCATTCACTAGATCTTCTTCTCTTCGTAGGGTATTCAAGATAGAAAATTTGACCCATGTGTACTCTAAAAATGAAAGGTTTAAACTTGTTGAATCTTTTATTTGTATTAACCTCAACTAAATTATAATTTGAATATATTCTAGTACCTATTCTTGGGGTCGGATCATACCATGAATATTTAAACAACACACACCTCTTTATAGGTAATGCAGAATATTCAATCTCTATAATTTCGTCAAGTCTAACATAGTAATCAAACTAGTGTTATTGTTGTCCATAGATCCTTTGACGTAAACACTAGAATTATTGGTTAATCTTTGTGAATCTCATTGTGCCACGTGAAATTTGAGGCCATTAACATAGTAATCAGACTACACCATTATTATACGGAAGGGTCTTGATGCAATATTCATTATCTTATCATCTAGCACATTTGATATTCTACAGTCTTTCACCTATAAAAATAGTTATGATATAAATTAGGACACTTCTTAATAGTCATGACTAAAAAATTTCACAAATTCTCTAACTTACATATATTTGAAACCATAATACAAATTCGGTCTCTAACTTTGCAGTTACCTCACTTGCACTAATTGATAGATTTTGTAGATATAGTTATTGTTCGTACAAGCTGGGAAAGAAGGTAATTATATAAAAATTGGGATATCAAGCAAATTAATTAAACGAGGGATAAATATTTGATTAGAGAAGTTAACTTACTTTATGTATAGTTTGACCTCTTCACAGTTTAAGAGTACGTATGTTCTTTTAGTATGGTATTAAAAATGCATCAGACTCTATCATGCAGTGTGGACATGCTAATTTATCAGCTGTGCTCAATCCCGATAACATTGAGTATGTTGAAAAATCACTGATCATTTATAATAATGCAACATGCAATCTAAAATTAATTTTACTTGCAACATTATAAGCCACCGACCCTACATTCCATAATTTATTCAACTCGGTAATTAGAGTTTGTAAGAAAATATCTATCTTCTCTTTGAGATTGAGTGGACCAGGAATAAGCATTGTAAGGAATATAAAATCTTCTTTTATGCACATCCCTAAATTATACGTTGCTAATATAACTAGCCAAGATGAATATTGCTACCTCGACTAACCAAATGGTTGAAATCCATCTGCGGAAAGTTTCAATCTCACATTACGTGGTTCCATTGTAAAAGAGAAAAAAAATACAACATCAAGATATTTCCATGTAGGGAAATCATAAGGAGGACACATTATACCTCCATCCTACTCATGCTCATGATGCCACATTATCTGGCAGCAGATGCATACAAATGTTGTAGTCTAGTAGTTAATGAAAAATATGTTAGGATCAAAAAGAATTTAGATATCTCTGTAATGATATGATATTATCCACTTTGGGTCTAAACTCTCATGGTTTTGCTCTTGGGCTCTATCCAAAAGGCCTCATGCCAATGGAGATATCTTTTTCTTATAAACCCATGATCTTTCCCATGTGTTTTCAATATGAGACTATGTTTGCAATCTTACAATCCCAATAATCCCCCCTCAAACAAATGACCACAGAGTCTCCCTCAAGCATCAGATCACTCTTGACCTGCTCAGGGTCTCCTCTACTTTGTTCAAGGTTTCACCCACATGTGCTGCTTTTGGCGGTTAGTCCGGTGAAGCGCGACCTCACTCTGATACCAATTGTTAGGATTGAAAAGAATTTAGATATCTCTACAATGGTATGATATTATCCACTTTGGGCCTAAACCCTCATGGTTTTGCTCTTGGGTTCTACCCAAAAGGCCTCATGCCAATAGAGATATCTTTTTCTTATAAACCCATAATCTTTCCCATGTATTTTCAATGTGGGACTATGTTTGCAACCTTGCAACCCCAACAAAATAATACATCACTTTCCAAGTAATTTTTTTTTCTTCTGCTCTGGTATATGAGTATCATGTTTATAACGAGGGCGTGTATAGATTTTGCATTCACTCAGGTCGTTGTTTTCATTCCAAAATATCATGCAATTGTTTATATAATAATCAATCTTCTCTACAGGCAAACCTAAACCTCTAACCAATTTCTTTATACTGTAAAAACTATCAGTCATTATATTATCAGCAGAAAGTAATTCTGACATCAATTGACATATGTCATTGTAACATCTTTTTGAAAAATGATGTTCTTCTTTCATATTCAATAACCTTGCAGTAGTTAATAGTTGGGAATGACTAAAGGGAATGTCTTCCCACACTTCTCTTTCACTAGCCTTTAATATTTCATATAGTTGCTGTTATCCAGGTGTTGATGTTTCATCTATATTGGAATAATTAACTGCAACATTCATCGCATCGTGAACTATTGATTGCCTTGCAATATCATTAGTTGATGATTCAAATGTAGTAAAAGTTATGGCAGATGACGAATCACCAGAAGGCTCAATTGGTTCATACAAATAAGGATCTCTGTGACAATACCAATTGTAGTAATTTGACACAAAACCATTTTTACATATATGTACTTTCACGGTATCCTCATCACAGAAGGCTCTATTGCTACATTTTGAATGGTTACACGGACACCGTAACTCAACACCATTCATATATTCCAGATGACTCTTAGCAAAGCTCATAAATTCTTTAACTTCAGCAATAAAGTTATCTCTAATAAATCCTTTGTCTAATTAATTGTACATCCAAGCTTTTGTTTATAGACATTGTCACCTAATGAGAATACAATTTCATACAGTTTGTTATAAAGTACATAAGTTGTTAAAACTATTCAATTGAGAATTAAAATATAATTTGTGAAACCACACATTGAATTTATAATATATATCAACCTAAATAACAAAGAAATGAGGTTTAAAATTATCTTAGATGTAAATAAATTATACCTAAAAATGAGTAGGGCAGTCGAAGAAGAGCAACAAATGCAGTATACCTGAAAAATCAGAGCTAAAATTAATAATAAACAATAACAAGATAGTACAATTTCACGATAGGACTAAGTTAGCTGTAAAGCTCCTAACATCAATAAAATAGTTAATGGGTGTCAACGCCCTAGTCGATTTAATCCGGCAAAGCCGCTAGCACGCGGCTGGTGGCCAACATAGCCAGCACAGCCGTGTGCCGACACAGCCACTAGCTTAGTGGTTGGCACAGGCGCCAACACACAACTAGCGGCCGACACAGTGACTAGCCACGTGCTGGCGGTCGACACAACCCATATCCGCGTGTTGGCGGCCGGCACAGCTGCCAACCGCGTGCTAGCGGCCGACACATCCGCCAGCCGCGTGCTGGCTGCCGGCACATCCGCCAGCAAGCTGCTGGTGGACGACACAACCGCAAGCACGTGGTTGGCGGCCGAAACAACCACGGGAAGAGGAAGAAAGGGGGAGGATTTACTGGAGAATCGCCGGAGTCGAAGGAGCTTGGGGAGATTTTCTGCGCGCGTGCATAAAGAGAAAATAGAGGTTGAAAAATCCTAATAATTTGGATTATCGATGGAGTCACTATTCCATCGGTAAAATATTATACTATCGATGGAATAAACTATTCCATCGGTAATCCAGAAAAGGAATTATCGATAGAATAGTTATTCCATTGGTAATCCTTAGAAATTACCGATGGATTCCTTTTATGGATTCCTGACAGATTATTCTGTAGGTAATCTCTAAGGATTACCGACGGAATACGTGTTTTGTCGGCAATTCCTTTTATGGATTACCGACAGAATATGTATTCTGTTGATAATACCTAAATTTTTAGAAAATATTTATGAATTCCTGACAGAAATAAATTTTAATCACGGATTACCGACGAAAAGATATTTTCGTCGGTAAGTCCGTAAGTAATCCAGGTTTTTTTTGTAGTGTAATGTGATGCAATGCATAATGCTTCAATGGTAGTTTCTTAAAATATGTGCATTTTAAGAGATAACTGTCGACCTAGGTTCTTTAATAAAATCCTTATATTTTTTTATACGAGTAATTGATTACTAGATCCTTATTTCATTATTAGGTTCAAAAGGATAAGTGGAATATTGAAAGAGTTTCATTGATATATTTAAAATATTATGTAATGTGACTAAGTATAATTAATTTTTTGTTGTTTTTTGTTATCTTCAAGTATAAAAAAACCTACGAATAACAACAAGCATAACAATGGAAAACAAATTTTGTTGAAAATAAATTTTATCTCTAATATTGTCACTATAGAGGCGACGAAAAACCTTAAATCCTAAATTTCATCCCCAGTTAGCGACAGTATTTATATTCCATTACAAAATTCACAATTTTAGATTTTGCTAGCCATTTTATTCCCTATCTTTTCTCCCAAACTCTCCTATTCTCTCACTCTGATCGTTGGTCGATAGCTTCTCCGGCACACATGGTCTTCTTCGGTACGCAGGTAAGCTAGATCTTTTCGTCTCCTCTCTCTACGAGTGCGAGCCTCATCCATGCGACCTTGAGGCTACCACAGATGGCATGGTCGGCTGAGGCTGCGCGTGGCCGGCCAACAATAGTAAGCTTACCCGTGAGATTAGCCATGTCCATAAGCTTAGTCGACCCTGACCTCAACAAGCTCTGGCTGCGAACTTAGCCGCAATCTCTGCTAATTCAAGCCTCAATTTTGGCCGACCGTTGTTGTATCTCATTTTGTATTTAAGATATTATGTATGTGATAAAAAATGGCTAATTTTTTTTTTTTATCTTCAGGTATACTCCTATATTTTTTCATCTATATGATTTTCAGGCATATGTTTAGCTATATGTTTGTATTCAAGCTATGGCTTTTTTTTTAGGTTCAAACATAATGTTTAGTTTTAATTTAAGTGTTATTGATATTATAAGTAGTTTAAGTTTTTAAAATTAGGTTTACACTATATGCATGTTTAGTTTTACACATTTAGTAATGTTGCAATTACTTGTTCTAATTCTATATATTGATTATTTTGAACTAAAATAAAAATTTTTAGTAGAATATTTTCATTATGTAGAATATCCTGACTAGAAAAATGAAGTTCTTTTTCCCTCGTATACCTATAACTAAAATGTCACAATATTTTTTATTCATGTTTCGTTTTCACGTTTATTAATAATGCCTCTATTCTCATTATAATACAATGTATATGAATAAAATATAGATATACAATAAGTTATAAAATAGTTTGAGTTTCATCGCATCATAATATTTTGATGGAGTTGAAGATTTTGTAAAATTCACTAAGTCTTATCTAGAATATATGAATAGCGCATATTTACAGTGTTTGTATAAGCATTATAAATATAGAAATACAGCTTTCCGTGATGAAGAAATCGTAAAAGTACATTTATGTAGAAATAATTTTATTTTAAATTATTACAATTGATATTGTTATAGAGAACCTTATGTATTTGATCTAATTGGACGTTTTGTTACTTCATCATCCTGCCCGATTGTTCTAGAGGAATTATCAAGGCATGTGAATGCAATGCAATCAATGGTTTATGATATAATGAATGCAATTGATCATTCATACTAAGCAGATGAAATATCAATACCAGAAGTTTAGAAATTATATGACATATTAAAGGCTAATGAAAGAGAAGTATAGGAAGACATTTCTTTTGAGCATTCTCAACTATCAGCTAGCTATTGTAAGATTATTGAATATGAAAGCAGAATATCATTTCCCTAAACGATGTTATGATGACATGTGTCAATTGATATCTACTGCTAATCACCTAATGATTGATAGCTTTTATAGTATAAAGAAATTAGTGAGAGGTTTAGATTTACATATAGAGAAGATTAATTATTGTATCAATAATTGTATGCTTTTTGGAATGAAGATAGCGAACAAATGGAATGTAGGATGTGTAATCACCCTCATTATGATTAGCGTAGTCACATGCCTGGCAAGAAGAAGACAAATATTCCATTGAAAGTTATGTATTACTTCCCGTAAATTACTAAACATCAACACTCATATGCATCTCCTGCAACAGCAAGTCACATGAGGCGGCATCATGAGCATATACACGAAGGAGATATAATGTATCATCCTTATGACTCCCCTACATGGAAACATCTTGATATAACATTTATCTCCTTTGTAATGGAACCAAGTAATGTGAGACTTGGACTTTCTGCAAATGAATTTCAACCATTTGGGAGTTATGGACAATAATATTCATCTTGGCAAGTTATATTAACACAGTATAACTTACTGTTAGTGCAATTAGCCTCTAGGGTTTCAATATTTGATAATTTACCTAAGTCTGGTCAATTTGACGAAGGATTGATCCAAACCGAAGTTGATGTTTGGAAGAAAGAAGTCTAGTCAGGACTAGATAACTAGTAAGGGTAAATCCTAACCGGAGGTTAGGCAGGTGAGAAGTCTACTAAATGTCTAATCCTAACTGCAAGTTAGGCAAGAGTAAGTCCTAACCAAAGGTTAAACATGTGAGAAGTCTACTGAGTGACTAGTCCTAACTAGAGGTTAGGCAAAAGTTAGTCCTGATGAGTGAAACCAGGCAGTGAAAGTCTAGTGATTGAAGCTAGGTGGTAAAAGTCATAGTTAGTGAAGTCAGCTAGTGAAAATCCTAGTGAGTGAAGCTAGATCATATGAGTGAAACTATGTAGTGAAAGTTCTAGTAAGTGAAGTCAAGTAGTAAAAAGTCCTAATAAGTGAATCTAGGTAGTAGAAAACCCTGGGGGGAGGTAGCCCTAGGTAATGAGAAATCTTGGAGTGAACTCTAAGCATGTGTGATTGAATGGTTTCAAGTCGACCATGTGTGGTCAATTGAACCAACAAATCTTGAAAGTTACTAACATTGCTTTATCTTATTGTTTTATATTTATTGTGCTAACTCAGTATTACAGATAAGTCTTAGTCGATCAGGTTGATTAGACACTAAGCATGACTAAAAAAAGTTCAAACAGGTCTGGAAGACTTGATATTTGACAGGTAAGGTCAAGTAAACAATTAGAGAAGAGAGATCCAATGAGGATAAGTACCAGCAAGGACGAATCCCAGTGAGGATGTGTCCTAGTGGGACTATAGGCGCTGGTTCAAATTAGATCCATTTTAAAAATTTAAGTTGAGACTAAGACTAAATCTTGATCGTGTTAGACAGGATCTAATTCATAATTTTATTATGTGTGCTAACTCTGTTTTGCAAGTATTCTTTGTTATTTTGGACTAACATATTTTGTAAGAATCAAAGTAAAAAAATAAGCCTAAGATGAATAGTGCTCAAGACGCCTCATTGAATCGAGGGCATCCTGGATGAACATTGCTAGAGGTGCCTTAGATGGAGGCGCATCCGCATAGATAAACTTCGCGGATGAAGTTTCAACCGATGGAGGCACCCTGGTTCATTGGAGGTGCTTTGGATGACATTGAAGGTGCCCTGAGATGATTGGAGGAACCTCCAAAAGGATAAAGTCTGAAGACTTGGGATTGGATCAGAGTTGATGGAGGCACCCTAGATGAACGTAGACACTCCCAATGCACTATAAAAGGACTGTTTAGCTAGCACTCAATAAATAGCTTTGGTACAAGCATTCTAGATTCTTTCGCTCCGTTGACTCCTTGCAACCACTCTGTTATGACCCTGCTATACCCAACTGCTGCAATCAGAGCGACACTGACCTCGAGCTACGAGCCTCAATTAATACCAGTGTTGGTAACAATTTTTTTTTAAAAAAGTTAACTACTATTATTATTCTTGCATAAGATAGTGCAGTCTGTTACACTCTTTTTATTTGTAACTAAGATTCAATTTTTAGTGGATTACCCAATCGATATGGTTCAAGGGATTGTAGGCCTTGGAGTAAGAGTCGTCGAAGGCTCCGAACCAAGTAAAATCAAAAGCGTACTTATTTTCCATTGTGTTTTATTTTATTTTATTTATCCTTCCACTGTCGACTTAGTTTTTCGACGAGTTTTTAAAACTGAAAAAGGAAAAGTTTTAAAAATGAGATTCACCCCCTCTAATTCTTTTCAATCCTTCAAAAGGTATCAGAGCAGGGATACTTTAATTTGATGCAACCATTGATTAAAGAAATTAATTTCTTTTCATGAGTTTTTTATGTTGTTCCATTTTTCTTCCTTCCATACTACTTATCCCAAGACGAAGTCTTGGGGATTTTCTTTAACACTTGTCGTGCACGAACATAGAGCACAAAGAGATACTAGGGCTAAACGTCAATGAACCTCCACCATACGATATGGACGGATTCAACCTATGGAGGATGCACATGGAATGTTTCATTCTTATGGGTGACTTTGATAGGGCATGTCATTAAAGCAATCCACCCAAAACATAGGAGCTAATAAAAAAGGTAATAAATTCAATTGTAAAATTATTACCTAACAAAATTACATGTAGGATAGGGAAGTTCAAAGATGCCCACGAGTTTTGGACTCGGCTAAACGAGCTTCATGAGGATCTGTCAAAGTTGGAGGATTAAGTCAAAGTCAAACCCAGACTCAAATCAGAATCAACATAAAAGCCTACAGAATTAGGAATTACATTTAAGGTTAGTTCAATTTATCAAAATACCCTAATCAGTAGCAATTTAAATAATGTGCGTGATAGTTTAAAAAAAATTCTATAAATCTGCATGATAATTTAGATATTTATAAAAATACTCAATAAACATATCAAATAATTTAGATCTAATAAATTCATAAAATTTAGAAAATTTAAAATTAATTAATAATTCAAATAATAAAGATGACCAAGTTAATGTATATTTAGATTTAATAAAATATTTAATTTAGATAATTTAGACAAAGTCAATTTATAAATTTCTATCCCAAAAGATTTTAAATTTAAATAAAGATAATTATGCAAATAAAGATAATTATATAAACAAAGATAACTTAATAAATTTGAAATTAAAAATTAGTAACCAAATACCAAAGATAATTTAATTAATTTGAAATTAAAAATTAATAAATTTGTTACTAAAGATAAGACCTTAAACAAAGATAACTTAATAAATTAAAAATTAGTAAATGTTCAAATACTAAAGATAATATCCTAAATAATAGATATTTAAATGATAAGTTAAATAAGATAAATTCAACCAATTAAATACTTAAAATATAAATAAAACATAAATATAAGGATAAATTCAAATAGAGTTATTAAAAATATGATAAGATCAAATCATAATTCAAAATTAAATCTAGAAAATTTTGAAATAAATTCTATAACGTCAGAAATATTAAAATCAATAAATAATAACTTAAATCCAAAAATTAAAATTAAAAACTATAACTTAAATATTATTAAATTAAGAAAATTTTGATAAGATAAGTTTAAATCCAAAAAGTGCTAAATTTAAAATAAAATTTAAATAAGATTAAAAAATGAATTAAATTTAAAAGGTAAAAAAAATAATACATTAAATTAATTCATAATAAAAAATTAAATATGCAATTAAATAAATAAATAATTAAATTAATTTAAATTGATGGATCTCAATTCAATTAAATTAAAGATTCAAAATTAAATATAGAATATGGAATATATGATTCAGAGGAGGCATTAATTTAATTAAAGTCGTAGAAATATGACCTACTTATTTAGATAATTAGTATTAGATAAATCAAGGATAATTTTGACTTGTGAAGACTAAAGACTAGTACTAAGTTCTGTGGGTAACCAATTAAAAAGTTTTATCTAAGACATGTGATTATTTTAATGATATCTAAGTGACTTATTACAGTCTGAAAGTTTATTCAAGAAAATTTACTTGGTATATCTAATGTTACATTTGAATCTAACACAAGTAAAAATAACCCCTGAAAAATAACCCAACTCATCTCATAAAAAATATAGAATTATCTTATTGAAAACTTAGATTCAGTTATATGAACTCAAATTAAACTTATTTAAATTTTAATTTAAAATTAATTAAAACTTAAATTTAAACATAAAATAAAAACCTTAAAATTAAAAACATAAATTAATTTCAAATGAAAATTTTAAACATAATATAAAAAAACTTAAATTAATCCTAATTTAATTAATAAGTTAATTAATCTAAAATTCAAGAATTAATTAATTTAATTTAATAACCAAATATTAATTGATATTAATAAATATAATAATTAATCTAAACACATGATGAAATTCAGAATTTATTACTAAAACGTGATTAATACCTCAATCAAAAACCTTTAAAAAAACAAATTTTTTTTGGAAAAAATATTTTTAAAAATCCATTTAATAATTTTTTGAATTCCTTTTTAAATTATTTTAAAAATTCTTTTAATTGTTTTTTTAAAAATTTTAATTATTTTAAAATCCTTTTAAAAATCTGTTTAAAATAATTTTAAAAAATCTTTAAAAATCCTTTTAGAAATACTTTTAAAAACATTTTAAAAATTATTTTAATTAACAAACTAAAATTAAATTATTTAACAAACAAAATTTAAACTAATTGCCAAACTTAAATTAATTAATACACTTAAACTAATTTAATCAACTAAAAACTCATGAAAATAAGTTAACCTAATCTAATTAATCTGAAATTAATAAAATTAATTCCAAATTAATAATTATAAAGTAATAATCAAGTAACTTAATCTTAATCCGAATTTAACATTTAGTAAAACTTTAACCGTTAATAAAACTTTATTAACACTTAAATTAACCCTTACACAATTAAAATTAAAACTTAACTTAAATCAAAATTAAATCAAAACTTAACCCAAACCGACTTAGGTTAATTTTCAAAAAGTTTCTAAAATGTATAGATTATTTTCTAAAAATTATTTTCATAATAGTAATTCAACATTATTCATATTTTAATGAAATTCATGCTTGATTGAATATACTTATAGATAGATTTATAAAAAATTTATATATTTTTGAAAATTGATTCACCAACACTTAAACACAAAATCCATAGGTTAACACTAAGTTTCTATATCCTTAAGACACATAGGTAGATCAACCTTATTGTTAACAAGGATAACTAGGGTGTGTCAGGTAAGGGGAGGGAGTGTTGAAACATTTTAGAAATATTTTGAAAATACTTTTGAAAATAAAGAAGTGTTTTTGAAATATCTTTGGTCTTTGAAAAATCATGTAAATATTTAGAAAATATTTTAAAAATTCCTTAAAAAATGTTTTGACAATTCTTAAACATGTTTTTGGAAAATTATTTTGAAAACTTCTGAAAACACTTTTGACAACTTTTGAAAATATTTTATTTTTTTTAAAAAATTGGTATGAAAAATAATTTAGTTTTTCTTTTGATTTAGTTTAACCTCTAAGATACATAAAAAGTTTTTCTTGTGGTTAACAAGTATTCCTAAGGGTGTGTCAGGTTAAGGAGAGTCTTGATTGAAAGATCAAGCATAATTTTCAAAATTAGTTTTTGTAAATCTTTGTGTTAGGACCGGTTGAGCTAGAGGAGGGGGAGGGGGGAGGGGGTGAATGACTCACTTCGATTTCTTGGTTGACTTGATTTTGCACAATGGAAACTTGAAGACAATGTTAACTCCTTGTATTTACTTGGTATCCACTTCCTCCTTGAGGAGGTGACTAGTCCAAGGTTCCACACCACAGTCACCCTTCAACTATAGAAACTCTCCTTCTCGGAACTATGTTGAAGGTGGAGAAATCTTACAAGATTTATAGTTCTCTCTTTCTTAAAAGAAATAGCTCACAACAAGGAAGAAGAAGAAGAGAAGATTACAAACTTTGAAATAGCTTATGTTGGACACAAACAATCTGTAGTCAGAGATATACAGGGTATTAGCTGAATTTAAATACTCGAATTAAATTCAACTTACAATTGAGATGACCTGAGCTGATAATCTTAGACTACCAGCAGGGGCTGGTTTCTGCCAAGTGATGAAGGCAGTCTGCAATGTGTTGACTGGGCGGGCGTAGCAGATCAGAAAGGTCGACCGAGCAGTAAGGCCGACCGGGCAAAGTATTTGTTAGATCAGAGAGGTAAGTCGGGGCAGACCGCGAGGCAGGTCGGGCAGAGCAGACCGGCTGAGCGAGAGGAAGACAGATCGGGAAGACAGGTCTATTAGGAGGCAAACCGTGCGGCAGATCGGTCGAAGCAACCAGGTTGAGCGGGCTGTCAGAGAGATCAACCGGGTCGAGCAGACAGGCCGGGCGGCAGATCGGTCGAAGAAACCAGGTCGAGCGGGCTGTCAGAGAGATTGACAGGGTCGAGTAGACAGGCCGAGTGCGGGCTGGCCGATCGGGCGAAGCAGACAGGTCGGGCTGTCAAAAGACTGGCTGCGAGGCGCAGTTTCCTTGAAACAGATTCGCCCACCTCCGGCTGTGCTTCGAGACTTACAAGGGGCGTCTGTTTCCCAGGATACAACGACCGACCGTGAATCCAACCAAGCACTGGTGATCACAGCGAGCTGAGTGGTACCCGAATACTATCGCGGGCACTCTGCTGAGCAGGAGTTGCACGACAGAGGAGGGGAATGAGGAGGAGAGCTTCTGCTTTCTTTGCTATGGTCATTATTAGCCAAGTAGTGAAACGACCACCGTTTCACTCATTATTATTCGGCCGGTTTTATTCTGCATTAATCTCGAATTTAATCCACTTGGGAAAATTTTTGCCCCGACCAGTCTGGCATTCGTGTGAGCAGGTCACGCTCGCACACGAGTCAACTTGGTTCAGTGCAAATCCGGGCCCTGGATTTGCACCCCCCCTGCGCACCCACGCGTGAGAGAGAGCCTCTCCCCATGCATTTGTTCACAACCTCAATGTATGTGAATCAATATAAACCAACAAAAGTGCCTTGAAACTCCCAATGTGGGATTAAAGTCTCATTCACAATGGAGCTTCTTCTCTTCCACCTCTTTCTCCATTCACACTTATTCAACAGGTTCTTCTTTGAGTAGCTTGAAAATCTAGCAAGGAGGAGAGCTTGAGTTGATCTTGAGCACTTGAGAGATCTTGAGCACTAAAGAGTAATAGAACAGTAGCACACAATGGAACAGTGTTTGCAAGAGTGATACTAGTTTTTTTATTGAGAAGCTCCTTTAAACGTCTTCAAAAATATAGCTGTTTCTCACGAAGATGCCGCTGTCAATCGGGTAAATCTCCAATTGATTTTGAAAAATCTGTTGAGCGCCACCAACTCCAGATCAACAGTGTAGATTATTTTATTTGAATCCCAATCATTAGGCTAAAAACTTAATCGATTGAACTAACCAATTGATCCACTAATCGATTACGACTTCTGTTTCTTTTCATGAAAAGGCTGCACAATCGATCTGGTGATCGATTGGTTACCCCCAATTGATTAGCTGATCGATCCAGGAGCATTTTGTGCTTTCACGCCAAAAGCCTTGTCAATCGATCGGTTGATCGATTGGTTACCTCCAATAGATTAGCTGATTGATCCAGGAGCATTTCATGCTTTCGCGTAAAAATCTTGGTCAATCAATCGGCTGATCGATTGGAGGTAACCAATCGATCAGCTGATCGAATCAGGAGCACACTATTTTCGGTAAGTGCTTCTTAATCGATTGGTTGCTTCCCAATCGATCAGTTAATTGATTGATACACATTTTAGTTCACAATTTAATCTTTTACATAAACCCAAATCATTTCAAGTACCTCATCCTAGATGAACCTCCTGTTCTCTAGACTTTGTGCCTGGATCTTTCTTATCTCTTGGTCTTTATACCAAGAATCCAGTCCTCGACCTCCTTGGACTTCTCTTGCCTTACATCCGGTCTTCCGACCTGCAAAGGCTTCTCCTACAAACTCACAATTCATGTTAGATCCAACGTATTAACCTAAACTTAAATAATTATCACACATTAAAACTTCCAGGGCAAGATTGCACTAACACTTTGAAGCTTTAAAAGCCCTTTGGAAAATCTTGCAATATATTTTTAGAAAAATATTTGAAAAAAATCATCTTGTAAAAACATTATAATAAATTTTCAAAAATCCTTTAATAAACGTTTGTAGACAATATTTTGAAAGAAAATTTTGAAAATGGCATTTCCCCAAATAATCTCATTTCAAAAATAGTTTTTGAAAATAAATGATTTAGCTAAAATTATTCCAAGTGTTTTTAAAAATAAAAACTCATTGTTGGCGGGAAACCTAATAGACCTTAGGTTATTTATATTTTTTTTTGATAAGTGTCAAAAGGGGAAGAGTGACCTTAAGTTAGAAATATTTCAAATCTCCCAACTTTGGTAGAAAACCCTAAAGACCAATACCTGACTTAAGAAAATTATCAAATATCAAAAAGGGGATGATTATTCGTGCAATCAACCACTAGAATTTTGATATTTGACAATGTACCTAATCTAGTCAGTTTGACCAAGGGTTGATCCAAATAATACTTAATATTTTGAAGAGAGAAATCTAGTCAGAACTAGATAACTAGCAAGGGTAAGTTTTAAATGGAGGTTAGGCAGATGAGAAGTCTACTAAGTGACTAGTCCTAACTAGAGGTTAAATAAGGGTAAGTCCTAACTGAAAGTTAGGCAGGACAAAAGTCTACTGAGTGACAAATCCTAGCTGGAAGTTAGGTAAAAAAAAACTCTAATGAATGAAGTCAGACAATGAAAGTCCTAGTGAGTGAAGGTAGATCCTAGTAAGTGAAGCTAGTGGTAGAAATTCTCGAGAGTGAAGCCAGGCAATGAAAGTCTTAATGAGTGAAGCTAGATCCTATTGAGTGAAGCTAGGTAGTGAAAGCTCTAGTGAGTGAATTTAGGAATTGGAAAGTCCTAGTAAGTGAAGTTAGGTAGTGGAGGAGGTAACCCTAGGTAATGAGAAATCTTGAAGGAGTGAACTCCAAGCATGTGTGATTAAATGGTTTCCAACCGACCACACACGATCGGCCGGACTAGCGAATCTTGAAAGCTACTAACACTACTTTACCTTACTGTTTTATATTTATTGTGCTAACTCAGTGTTGCAAATAAATTTTAGTTGATCAGGTTGATCAGATACTAATTAAGTAAGACTAGAGAAAATCCAAATAGGTATAGAGGGCCAGATATTTGGCAGGTAAGGTTAAGTAAACAACTAGAGAGAAGAGATCCAGTGAGGACGATGTTGGAATCAAATTTGAAATTCGGTTATCGTGTTTCTATACTCCTATGCACAGCGAAAATTTAAAATTTTATTTATGATTTAACAATTAAATCAAAGGAGTGTTCGTATGATTTTTAAAACAAACATAAGCATGATCTTTATCTAAGCATGCATTACAATCTAACCGTATAAGTAAGATCCTAAAAGTATAACAAAGATACACTATCATGTGATTGATTCATATAATATTAATTTAATCATTTTATTTAGACATACTAAACTATCTAAAATAAATATATTAGATCATTTAAGCAAAATCTAAATAAAACTCTTAACGCATGCATCAATATGCATATGAATCAAAGTACAAACAACTTGTGTTTGGGGATGACTCCAACTATTTCGGTTGTAGCAAAATAACTCCTCGTTGTTGTCACGAGATCGTACTTCCTCCGTCCAATCTGGTCCACGATCAAAGTCCTCTTTCTATCACTTGATCGCACTAGAGATCAAGTGTCGTTTTTCGTCGAGACGATCAAAACGACTTCCTCGAAGATGAGGAAGGGGCTACCCAATTATCCCTTCGTAAGGGGTTGTCTAATAGCCCTCAACAAGGGCCTACGCCTTCTAAATTCTGCAAGAAGGTGGGCGGCTATGATACTTCTCGAAGAGGAGTAATAATAAGGAGATAAGACTTTTCGATGGAAGAGAAAGAGAAGATCTCTATCTTTTTCTCTGGAAGTGGCTATCGAAATTCTAAAGAGAAGATGAAGATGTGGTTGTCAAAAAAAAAAAAAAAAAATCTCCAAAAAAGAAGCCGTAGTTTTTTTTTAAAGCTTCATAAGAGAGCTTTCTTCTCTAATAGTTTCAAAATTAAAAAAAATAAAAAACGTGATTTCATTATGTGGTGGAAGTGGGGTAGTGGGTGAGTGGAGAGAGTGGGAAAACGTGGATGGTGGGAAAAAGAAAAACAAATTAATCTATATACTTTTTTTCTTTTTCTTCCCATTCTCACGTTGAACCAAGTTTTCCTTTTTTTTTTTTAATTTTATAAATTTTCTTCTCATGATGCAATATAATTATAATTGCATTTCCTCTTGGGCTTGAAATTTCAAAGTTCATTATCTCTTCCATCTTTACCTATTAGATTTTTAGAACTTTTCTAGAACCCAATAATATAAGTTCATTGTAATCATATCAACGATCCAATATCATTGACACAGCAAACACATTTGCTCGCTATTACAATAATATAAATCTAATTTATAGAGTTTATGTGAAACTCTTCCACTCTTCTTATTTTCATTGATTGAAAATCATTCTAACATTTGATCATATCAAACTTTATTTGTCAATACACTATTTGATCACATCAAACTTTGTTCGCCAAATTCAACTACTTGAATTTGATTTTCTCAACTGGAAATAGGGAAACCAATACTTGTGTGATCTTAATGGTTCAGGGATACAGCTAGCCGTGAGTTTACAACTCTTTGTGATTCAAGACTATACTTGTCCTTTATTCGGGCATACCCTTGATAGCCCCATCTATGATTAAGTACTCCTTAATTGTAGGATATCAGAACTAATTCTGATTAACACCCAACAAATCATGGTAAGAGCGTCTAGTACCACCGCCCCATGATTCCCTATGTATCATTGAATAGTACTTGCAAGAACCAGTCGATTATGGTTTAACGTACAGTCCGGTCCCTTCATCTCATATATCCCGGTCGAATCTACAACACTTGGTATATTGAGGATTGTATGTTGATTCGACAATTATGTGATATATCTTATAGTGATATCTCATGTGTAATTAGGTTAACTCCTTTCATAAAGTACATCTTATAGCTCTAATTAGAGATTTTATTCACTATAAAATAATATATTACATAGAATATCCACATCTATGGGTGTGTGGTGAATCCCCAACTACAATACACTGACTCCTATATGTTTCATTACTATACCCAATTCACCACCTGATGACCCTATTAGAGTCGGTAAATGAGTCGAAGTGCAACCCCAACATATAGAGTCTCAGTGTTGTCCCAGGTCATAAGGACTACTAGTGTACAACCACAACCAAAGACTTATCCACTCGATAAATGATAACCACTTAGAAAGTTTGTGTGAGAGATGTTCGATGAACTCATCATATGATCACCCATCTGTATGTTTGAACATCTCTATGTCCTTACTAATGAAACATGGTACTCTACATCACAGATGCTAGTCTCTAATTCAAGCAACCTTTTATCCTTATTTATTAGGTGACCTAATTGACTAGGAACAAATTTAGAATATACAATGAATATTGATGTATTTCATGATGACCATCATATGTACCACCACATCTCACTATATTATATTCAAGGACTTTATCTATGCATATAGCATGGGTATAAAGATAAAGTAATGTCAAACTAAATTGAATTATATTAAAATAATGATTGTTTATTTACAAGAGTCAACAAAGCCCTAGCCAATAGTTGACTTTGCAGGGCACCTACTCTAACAGACGAGTCCTAGTGGGACTATAAGTGCTGGTCTAAATTAGATATATTTTAAAAAGATGAGACCAAGACTATATCTTGGTCATGTTAGACATGATCTAATTCATAATTTTATTATGTGTGTTAACTCTGTTTTATAGGTATTCTTTGTTATTTTGGACTAACATATTTTATAGAAGTCAGAGTAAAAACTAAGTCTTGAATGAACAATGCTCGAGACGCCTCAGTTGAATGAAGGGGCCTTGGATGAACAGTGCTAGAGGCACCCTAGATGGATGGAGGTGCATTCGCACAGATAAACTTCACGGATGAAGTTTCAACCAATGGAGGCACCTTAGGTTGATTGAAGATGGCTCAAATAACATTAGAGGTGCCCTCCGATGATTGGAGGTGCCTCCAGAAGGATAATGTTCGAAGACTTAGGATCAGATCAAAGTTGATGGAGGCACCCCAAATGAACCAAGGTGTCCCACTGCACTACAAAATGATTGTTCGGCTAGCACTCAATATATAATTTTGGTATAAGTATTCTAGCTTCTTTTGCTGTGTCAACTCTCTGCTATCGCTCTGTTACAACCTTGCTACTCCCAACTGCTGCAATTAGAGCGACATCAACCTCAAGCTACGAACCTCAATTAATACAAGCGTTACTAGAATTTTTTTTTAAAAAAAGTTAACTACTATTATTCTTGCATAAGATAGTGTAGTCTGTTACACTCTCTTTATTTGTAACTGAGATTCAATTTTTAGTAGATTTCCCAATCGATATGGTCCAAGGGATCGGGAGCCTTAGAGTAGGAGTCGTTGTTAAAGGCTCCGAATCAAGTAAAACTAAACATATATTTATTTTTCATTGTGTTTTATTTTCTTTTATTAATATTTCTGCTACGTTCTTAGTTTTCCAACGAGTTTTTAAAACCGAAAAGGAAAAGTTCTAAAAATGAGATTCACCCCCTCTCATTCTTTTTGATCCTTCACTTATCACCATGGATGTGCATGGAAGATGAATTATCTTCCTTACTATGCTTATTCCAGGTCCTCAAAATCCAAAAAGGTAGATAGATTTTTTTTTACAACGTTTAATTGCATAGCTGAATCATTTATGGAATGTAGGGTCGAAGATTTATGACATTGCAAGTAAAATAAATTTCACAATGCATACTACTTTGTTATGGATGATTAGTGATTTTTCAGCATGCTCAATATTGTCAGGATGCAGCACGACTAACAAGTTAGCATGTCTACATTGCATGAGTGAGTCTGATATGTTTTCATTACCTTGCAGCGAGAAGATATCCTAGGATAATCATCATAAATTTTAACAAGTTGATCACTCATTTATGTAAAATAAGAAATATTTCAAAAAAAAAAAGAAATGGTCAAGAAACTTCCCTAATAATAAAGTTATGTGAAGAAGTTCTTGACAAAATTAACAACTTTGGATTTCTACCAGTATAGCAGGATATTCTGATGAAATAAATAAGTACATTATTAGAGTGTGCAAGTATGATTAGAGGAAAAGAAATATATATTAGGAGTTGCCATATTAGAAGTATTTGCTAATTCAATATAATTTAGATGTGATGCATGTTGAGAAATTTATTTTGATAATATATTCAATACATTGATAAATATTCATGGAAAAACTAAAGACACAGTAAAATCACATGAGGAATTAAAATAATTAGTTAATAGACCTAAGTTGTATTTGAATGAAACAACTGGTCAATATATGAAGACTTATTATACATTAGACAAAGAAAGAAAGCAAACATTATATACTTGGTTGAAAGAAATCAAATTTCCAGTTGGGTATGCCTCAAATATAGCTCGATGTGTAGATATGATTAGATTAAAGATATTTACAATGAAGAGTTATAACTATCATGTATTCATGAAAAGACTAATTCCAATAGCTTTTCATGACCTACTTTCTAATAATGCTTGGCAAGTATATTGATACGGGTCATAACGAGCGTATCCAGAAGAAGACGTAGTAGTCAAAGTCAAGGTGATGTGGTGGTCAAAGTCAAAATGGATGAACATTTGATAGCCGGTTATGTTGATCGTCTAGCCTCAGAGTTCTTAGATCTAGCCCATACGACCCCACAACAGAACATCTGGATTAGGACATCCGAGTGTGAACTTGGTTGAATATAAGGATTTTAGGGTTTTACTCTGAAAACAAAAAGTTAGGGTGGTCGTTAGTTAATGGCCAACTGGTTCAAGGAAAACCAGGTCGAGCAAAGGGTCAGCTGGGTTTAGCAACACTTATCCTCACAAAAATATAAGATCGGTCGGATGAAGGCCGATAGAACACAAGGCTATCTGTGTACACCTGGCTAGGTAAGGGCCGAACAAGCTTAAAGACACTTGACCTTATAAAAGTCTTAGTATAAGGCCGGTCAGATGAAGACTGATCGAACACAAGACTCTCTGTGTACGTTCGACCAGATAAGGATCAGGCGGGCTTAAAGACACTTGGTCTTATAAAAGTCTTAGTATAAGATTGGTCGGATGAAGGCCGATCGAACACAAGACTCTCTATGTACACCCAGATGGATAAGGACCGGACGGGCTTAAAGACACTTGGCCTTATAAAATTCTTATTATAAGACCAGTCGGATGAAAGTCGATCCAGCACAAGTCTGTCTATGTACACCCGGTCGGGTAAGGACCAGGTGGGCTTAAATATACTTGGCCTTATAAAGCTCTTAGTATAAGACCAGCCAGATGATGGCCGATCGAGTATAAGGTTGTCTATGTATGCCCGACTAGGTAAGGACCCGACAGACTTAAAACACATTTGGCCTTATAAATCTCTTAGTATAAAATCAGTCGGACGAGGGTCGATCAAACATAAGACTCTCCGTGTAGCCTGATTGGGTAAAGACCGAGCGGGTTTAAAGACACTTATCCTTAGAAAACTCTGCATATCCACTCAGTCCGGCATAGGTTGACCGAGTTTTAGTTACTTAATATCATCTTGTCTCTAAAATAAAGCTATAGCATACATAATCTACCATGTAACTTCTTGAATGAAGGTTTAACACATTGTGAGTACTATATTAGAATAGATTCCTGTAGTATTTAACATATGACAGGGTAGATTGATACAATGGTAAGCAATACGGCTAGCCTTATAGACCAACCAAGATACTATTATAGAATACAATGATAAGCAATACGGTTGGCCTTCCAGATCAACTGAGATATATTCAGCAGACAGACAACCGATAACATTTTAATAGCCTGGCATAATTGTCTGAGAATATTTCTTTGGAAACTCCTCCGAAGTCTATCTGGTTTCTCATCTATGATTCATCTATAACGACATCTCCCTCCAACGACTTTAAAAGAGGTTTAAGTTATAAACGACAAAAGAAGTACATTTATGGATACAAAAAAGATTTCTCAGAAGCTCTTCAAGGGACTACTTAACAAATCCTGACGCATGAAGCCACCTCATGGTCACGGAGATCGTGGGAGGTGGTATAAAAAGGAGGGGTCCTCTGCATTGGCAAGGTACGTAATTTTCACATCTGAAACCTTCATTCACGCATCCACTATTATTCTTCTTCTTCCATTTGCAAGGAAACTGTACTGACTTGAGTGTCGGAGGACCTTGCCAGGGACCCCTTCCTTGGTCTTTGGTCATTAACGCTTCATTAGATCAGCTTATTGTGCATAGGATCATTGAGGAGCTTCATCCCAGATTAGAGAATCAACTATTCATCAACAAACCATCCACCTGAGCCAGCGCGCCATAGCCTCAGCTTTCAAACAAGATCATATATCATGAATTGAGTCTATTTTTTTTTCCAGAGATTTGACTTTGAGGGTTGTTATCACAATTGATATGTTTCGGCATGAAATAGACATTCCTTTGATACTCTGTAAGCTTAAGCGCATATTCCCACCTAGTTTTTTTATTCAATAGAATATCTACCAGTTTATTTACCTTACAAGGCACAACTATGTAGTCTTATGTAATAAGATAGATGTATCCATTTGAATGATTTTTGTAGAAATTTAAAAATAATATTCATAATAAATCAAGAGTTGAAGGATCAATATATATAATACATATTTGGTTGAAGAAACATCTTTCTTCTACTCTTATTATTTTACAGATAATGTAAAAATAGACATCATAAGTATCCTAGTAAAACAATGTGTGCAACTATTTCTAGATGGTTAAATGAATAAGAATATCATGCTACAAAAACATACATACTCCTGAACTATGAAAAGGCCAAACCATACATAAAGTGAGTTAGCTTTTTTATATACAAACATTTATTTCCTTATACATGATTGTTATCTAATGTACTTTAAAATTACCTTCTTTGACATCTTGTATGAACAACTACACCTATAAAATCCATTAATAAGTGCAAGTGATGTAGATATAAAATTATAGACGGAATTTGCATTATAGTTTCAAATCTATGTAAATTAGAGATTAAATTTTATTTTCATTTAGCTATATTATATAAACATCTAATCTCAACTCAACACTATTTTTATAGGTAAATAATCATAGAATATCAAATGTGCAAGATAAAAAGATAAAAAATCTTGCATCGAGACCTCTCCATAACATAACATCCTACTCTGGTTATTATGTAAATGGATTCAAATTTCATGTGGCCTACGATTCACAAAGGCTTATCTATAATTCTGGTGTTTGTGTAAAAGGAACTACCAACAACAATGATCCTAAATTTGATTACTATGGTATACTTGAGGAAATCATTGAGTTTGAGTATCTTGCTTAACCCTTAAAAATATGTGTGTATTATTTAGATGTTCATAGTATGATTTCACTCCAAGAATAAGTACCAAAATACATTCAAACTAGAAGTTAATTAAGATTAATAAAAATAAAAAATTCAACAACTTTGAACCTTTAATTTTTATGGTACAATATGAAGGATAAAAAAGAATTTAGATATCTCCACAATGGTATGATATTGTCCACTTTGGGCCTAAGTCCTCATGGTTTTACTCTTGGGTTCTACCCAAAAGGTTGAGTGTCAATGGAGATATCTTTTCTTATAAATTCATGATCTTTCTCATGTATTTTCAATGTAGAACTATGTTTGTAACCTTGCAACTTCAACAATCCCCCTCCCAAACAAAGGACCATAGGATCCCCCTCAAGTATTGGGTCACTCTTGATTTGCTCAGGGCCTTCCATCGAGGATCGGGTCACCTTGACCTGCTCAGGGCCTCCCCTACTTTGTTCAAGGTTTCACCCACATGATTCGATCTTGGATCATGGCTCTGGCTCATGCTTCTTCCAGTGGTTAGTCTGGTGAAGAGCAACCTCGCTCTAATACCAATTGAAAGATAAAAAAAATTAGATATCTCCATAATGATATAATATTATCCACTTTGAGTCTAAGTCCTCATGGTTTTGCTTTTGGGCTCTACCCAAAAGGCCTCATGCCAATGGAAATATATTTTTCTTACAAACCCATGATATTTCCCATGCGTTTTTAATGTGGGACTATATTTACAACTTTGCAACTCCAACACAATATGGTCAAGTATTCTATCTTGAATACCCTAGTGAGTGGTTAACAGTTTGTCAAATGAAGATATGGTCGACTATAGAAATGTCAACCACTATCACTGTCCAAAACCATGATGCATATCAAAGTGAAGAAGTTGAAAACCAATTAGTTGATTATGAAATTCAATTCACATCACAATTACTTATAGATGGTAATGCCACTTATGAGGAAATAGATAATGGAGAGATGTCCAACAATGAGGATCTTGATGTACTAATGGAGTCTAGTGATAAGAACTTGCAAAATGCTAATGTAATTGCTTCATATTGACATAATGTTATAAACTTGTCATGGAACATTATATTCATTTACCTGTCATAACATGTACATCTCCGTATATCCTATAAGACATTATCATTTCGAATGTTATGCGCTATATTATGATTTTGCATCTATATAACCATGTTAGACATTTCAGTAACATAGGATGACCTAACTACAATCCTGAGGGTTTCTAGTGATTGGTAAGTAGTTATGTATTTAGTAATTCCAATACTTACTACTCTTTTTTTATTTATCATACATTTCTTAGTAATTCCATATTTTTTTCATGCAGCTTCATTCCAGATGGACATAAGATTGTAATGTACATATCTAAAAAATTCAAAGAACGAATGTGCACTACTGGTACTACATGGAAGCATATAGAAAATGAATTGAAAATTTTTATTATGGTGAATTTTTCGTAAATACTAAATATTTTGAATATAATTGGAGCATCGGTGTAATATAAAATTATTTTGATACTAATTTTCTCAATATTATTACAAAAAATATATATTTGGTAGGAGGGTCATGAGGTCGAATTTAAAGAAACATGGGACATCTACTATGCTAAACTTTACAAGGACTTATTATACAAGTGGAGGAAGAGCGGTACTAGGCCATCTGAGGCGTCTGATGATATTTGGGAGACTTAGAGAGCTATTTGGACTGCCGAGAGATGACAATGAAATCCAGGCAAGGTTGAGCTTGCTAGGCCAAGCATCAAATCCATAAAGCATACTGCTGGATCTCATTCTATTGTCGAGCATGTCGTAGAGTTGGCAAGTTTGTTAATTTAATGTTCAGGGAAAAATTTATTGCTATTATTGACATTGTTTCAATCTACTTGTATTTTTTGTATACAGATTTCTGAATTACAGAGACCTTCCATTTGTTGGGAGATATTTAACAAGACACATGCATAAGAAAAATGATGACACATTTATCGATTTGCGATCCCAAGCAATCAACAAAAGAGTATTAACTTTATCTAATTACACAATTATTATTCAATATATTTATAGACGGTATGTGGATATTAATTAATTATTTCTTTCTTTCACAAGATGAAATGACAAATAAAATTGCATAGACATCTGGGCCTGGTACAAAGGGAGAGGAGTGTACAAACTCTATCCACCGATGTGATTAATGACATTTATTATGATGTCGTCTGTGAAAGGAAGAAGATCTCCCTCTACGGCCTTGGCTCATAAGCCAAACTTATCTTTGATCGTATGAGGGGTCCTCCAGTGATTAGGGGCCTAGTTCCTCATCATCTAGTGAGGTACAAGCATTGTGACAAGAAAATCAAGAATTGAGGGATAGACTCATAACATTAGAGCAGTCGATGATTGCTCGGGATGCCAAAGCTGAGGAGATGTATCATCCTATGTGTGTTGTGTCAACTCAATTTACTCTGAGACAGAAGCTGTAGCTGCATTTGCATCATTTTCAGTCCCAAGATACCAAGGATTCCAACGATACCACTGATGATTAGCTCATTTTGAGGTGTGTTATAATATATCTTTTTTTTTGTTTATCTCTATGTTTCAATGAAAATTATTTCTATTACTTTTTAACTTATATGCATCTCTAACTATATTATATATTTTTTATTATCCATTTCAGTCGATGATATTTCTATCATCATATGTAGATATCTAAAATTTTTGAACTAAGGTATGTTTTTTTAAAGAATGTAAAATTTATGTTTATTAGTTTATGTATTTTTATGATAAGTAGTTATCCCTTATGTAGTTTAACTTTAAAAACTATTGTTGTATTCATAACCTATCATATCTTATTTTCTACAAAATTGAAGATGATTTTGTATTAGATATTGAGTTCAATGTCTTGTATTGGATGATATAGATTATTGTATTGAACTTCTCTTGATTATATTCAGATGTTTGATTTATATCGTTTCTTATGTTTAGATTGGATAGGATTGAATTTTATTATTGTTTATCATGTTTTGGATGTTGTGTTTGGATTGTATTATGAATTGTATTATTAGACTTGTTTATTATGTTTGAATTGGATGTTGTGGTATTTAATTTTGTAATGTAAATATTGTATTATTTAGTTCTATAATGTAAATGCGTTGTGATAACCATCGTTTGTGATGGTTTATTGATTGTTATAATTTATGTAAACAGGAAAAATGCTAGAACAGAGAGTTTCTGGCAAAATTTTGCCAAATTTAACTACAAGAATTTATAATTCTATCATTATTTATGGTAAAAATAGTGACAAAATTTTAAATTTCCGTCGCTATTAAAAACAGAATTATAAATTTCTATCGCTATTTTTATGATAAAATAGCGAGGAAAATTTATAATTATGTTGCTATCTTATGATAATTAGCAATGGAAATCTTAATTTTCCGTCACTAATCCCAAACTAGTTAAATATGAAAATTATTTGAGGTTAGCGATAGAATTTATATTTTCATTGCTAATTAGCGACAAAATATAAATTATCAACCTCTAAGCTTAAGCTAATTATTGATGTGTGATAAATCTATAAGTGCATGGAAATGTCGTCAAATAACAAAATATTGATCCACAAAGACTATTGATTAAACAGTTGCTGAATTCACAAAGTAAGTTATCTAGATGATTGTGGTTGTATAAGGTCATGAGAATAAGAGATTGAGAATGAGAGAGAGTCGAGAGAGCAAAAGGGAAAGGTTTGATAGAACCCTAAATCAGAAGTGGTCAAGGGAAGACAAGTGGTCGAAGGTAGATGTCAGAATTAGGGAGAACAATTCTAGAATTTCAGTTTCACCACAATAATTATAATAAACATTTAATTTATATTTAATTTCCTATCCTCAATAGTGGTTCATGTAGGTAGACTATCCTATGGTATCCGATGTGAAATTTTAGAAGTACGCCAGTATATCAATTCCAAGTCGTCGTTTACTTTCAGAGCGATTGAAATTAGAGATCGCTTCCTTAAGGAGACCCTGTCATGAGATCCCACAAACCCCAAATAATCCTTCTCCTTCTTTGTGGTGATGAATTGGGATTGATCCAATTAAGATCTATGACAACCTATTGCTTCTCATGGCATACCAATCTACTTTCATAACAGACTCTCCACGTCTCAGGTTTCTACGGGTCGGAGGATTGAGTTCTCCATTCGGTTTATCCATGAATCCTCGTGGGATATGAATCTCATACTTTTGGTATCAAGATCATGTATACATGTAGGCTCATACCATAAACACACATTTCATCGAACAAGTAACAGGCAAACTCAATAGATTAAACAAAATAGTGTTTACACATCAAAGGGGCTAATCCATACTCCTAGAAGTAAGAGAACTACTCCATAGTAAGGGAATTACAAACCAAAGACACTAAGAGAAGCATTCATACAATCCAAAATAGAGAATAGAGGAAGAAATTCTTAGCGAGAAGATTGTCAATATCTTCGGAATGGTTCCTTTCTCCGGAGGTGGACAGATTATCATGATGGATGAAGATGGTTGATCTAGGATTTTTTGAAGATGGAAAAACCATCTCCTAAGGATGGGAATAAAGTCCCCTAGTCCAAGATGTCCAAGCAAGGGTTTGCTTGACCCTTTTATACTTCCCCAAAATTGTCCAGATCTACAGATTTGTTGGGCTCTGTCAAAATAGGTTTTTTGGCACTTAAACCCAGTTTTCTCGGATTGGATCCTGAATCAAAATTGTATATTTTGAAATCATCTACATTTTCATAAATGGTACAACCCATGGCTCTGAAAGTTACATCCATTCAAAATTTGGTCTATAATGTACTCCAAGGCTGACACAACCCCGTGTTGCCTGGCACGGGATGAGCGCCCATGTTCAGCTCTAGAAAATCACCATTTTTGACATGGCCCATGCCAAGACAACATGGGGGGGGGGGGCATGATGGAAGCTTTTGGATCCATTTTGGCACTATTTTGGAGTCAATTTCTTCCGTACGAATATGCTCATGTCATAGGACATGGTCAGAGCATGTTCCTTGATTAAAACTTCATTTTTAAAGTATTTTGAAAGTTTTTTTCTTCATGTATTCTTCATGTATTTGGCTCAATGATGAGACATATCTAGCCCAAGTTAAGCCCTTTTATGCTCTATTCTTCATCTTTCTTGACTATAGGAGCACACTCATGACATGAGACACGACTAGAGCGTGCACCTTACTCCAACTTCACATTCCAAGGAATTTATGCTCCATAATCATATCCTATTAATAAAAACAAGAAAAGAACATTTCTACGAACTAAAAGAGTAAAAGTAACAAAATGAAACACAAAGAGATGAAAACATGAAATATATGCATATAAAATGAGATAAAATATGCATTAAACTACGATAAAAACCCTATATGAAATGCGTTCATCAAAATCCCCCATACTTGACCCTTTGCTTGTTCTTAAGTAAAACATGCAATCTAGATTTATATATGTAAATGGCGCTTCATAATCCCTAGTGAATCAGTCTAATCCTATCGTGTAGCTTCATTAATGAGCATGATATTAAATTATTTGAGTACGACCTAAGTAAAAGTTTTCTGTGCTCAATGTAATTGTAAGTACCCTAGGGTAGTTTTGATATGGTCAACCAAGTTCAGTTAGGTCCTATTATATTTGATCCTTGTGTCTAAGTATGTAGGTGCTTAGGAGTATAAGAAGTCGAGCGAAAGATGTAGCTAGTAAGAATGATGACATAGGAAAGAAGTCGACATGCTTGGTGCATTTGAGGGACGAGATGCTGCGAAAGAGTACACCGGTGGATGAGAAGGAGGTGTGCAGTGTTCAAGGGACGAGAAGTCGGGAAGGAAACCTACTCGAGGAGAAGGTCGGAGTTGGGTTCGGGTGAGCTCAATTTCGGTTAGCCGGAGAATCACCTACGTGAAGAGATCAGTTGAGTTGCCCTGTGGAAGGCGCCTTCCATGGCTGGAAGGCATCTTCGATGAACAGTGCGAAGACGCCTTCCCTAGCTATTAGCCGAAGATAAAATTTTATCTTCGACGATAAGATTTGCCATGATGGAGGTACCTTCCACCCTATTGAAGGCGCCTTTCAGCTTCGGATAGAATTTTTTAAGGGCTATTAAAAGACCCCAGGAGCTAGGAATAATCTAAAAACTTGAACAACAAGTATTTTACACTTTCCTAGTCTTTCTTTTGAGTTATCAACTTTTGTAAAAGGCTTCTCCACCTGCAACAAAGGAGAATTCTAGTGGAGCTTTCTTCAACGCTATGGATTAACAACCACCTAGGCTGTAACCAAGTAAATATAATTGCCCTCTTACTTTCTTTTATTTAATTGTTCAATTAATTCATTATTATTATTGTGCTAAGTCTAATCTAATCAAAGGATCAAGGAAGGGGTTTATTTTTTTAGATAATTCACCCCCTCTTGTCGGCCCCGCTGCACCAATAGTAATGAGTGACCTAACTTTTTCAAGTATTAATCTTCAATCCTAGTCAATTTGTCATTTAACCATGTTGCTTATGCCTCTGGCGATAGACACTTACCTGCCCCACACAAAGTTCATCCCTCTCAAAGTCTGCACAAGGTCTCAAAAGAAAACTCGGTATCAAGAGAAACATAATAGTTATTTCCTCAATAACTTAACTCGATTTTAAAGGGGTAACTTGCTAGTTTCAACTCATAACAATTATTTTTTTATCCCTTATTTTTTTTTCTTGCTAAGTGATTGCAAAGTACAACACTTGAACAAACTCTTTTTTTTTCTTTTAGGATTTTGATTTTTTCTAATGAGCTGAGATGATTTGAGCTTAACTAGTAACTAAAATCTAATTGAGAGGTCGCCTAAGAAGGAAGAGTATTAGTCCAATTCTATGAATTATAACTACTTTTAGAAATATCTATCATCAAAGTCAAGCATAGTATAATGAGATCCTAAACTAGGCCAACACTCAAATTCCTACGATAAACAATGCTCACTTCATGTTACTAGGGATAGAAAAAAATAGATCACTAGGTATACTAGCAAACATAATAACAATAACATAAATATCAAGAATTAGTGTGCTAGCATCTTGCTATGAGGAATAAACAATTAGTGATATGATATATGATGTAACTTGAAGAAAAAATTATTATGAAAGGAGAAACATGGCAAAACTAACTAACAACCCAACATATATACATTCCCCTAGACTTTAATTTTCAATGTCTCAAAGATAATCATAACTCTAATTCGGAGGAAGTTTAGAGTGAGGGGAGTTACCAAGTTATGTGTATTAAATGTTTGAATCATTCATGTACTGAAGACATCAATCTGTTGGATTGAGTCACACGTGAGAGGAGGGATGAATCACGTGATTTTTAAAAACATGTTCTTTTTTATTTAGAAAAGAAAGTACATAGCAGAAAAACATAGAAATTAAAAGAAACAAGTAAGAAGATAGAGACAGACACGGTCGATTTTATTTGGTTCAGAACCTTCGGCGACTCCTACTCCAAGACCCAAGTTCCACAGACCTATCAATGGATAATCCACTAAAATATCTCTTCCGGAATCACCGAAAGAGGGAATCGAGTACAAAAGAAAGTCAAAACAAGTGCAATATACTACACTTGTCCTTTCTACAATAATTAAGTACATAATTTAAAGTTACCAAACACTTTTTTAAAAGTCCGCCGGCTTGAGCTCGGTGTTTAGGGCTTCTCAGTGGTAGACAGGCGGAGCAGCATTGTAGCAGAGTCATAGTAGGAAGCTAGAGCAGTTGAAACCTCAATCAAACTCATAGAAGCTTGTGTATAAGGTATTGTTTGAAGCTTGGTCAAGATGCTCTTATAAAGGTTGTAGAAGGCGCCTTCTATAGAGTTGAATGCGCCTCTAGCATGTAAAACTTAATCCCGAAAAAAGTTGTTCCTTATCATCAAAGAGGTTAGAATTTTATCCTACGGAAGGTGCCTTTCATGCACCGAAGGCGCCTTCTATGAATAGTGCCAAAGCACCTTCCAATGCTTGAAGGGGCCTCAGGTACTGTTCACTCGAGACTTTTTGTGCTCTTCTTGCCCTGCAAAATATGTTAGTCCAATAAACCAAATAATAACCTGTAAGATTAGTGTTAGTATAATAATAATGAGTAATAATAATTCACTCTTGTCCTCCTTAGACCAGGAACTAATTAAGGTCTCAGTTTAGAAATCTAAAATGGACCTAAATTAGACCGACAACATACTGTTCCTTAATCGGAACACGTCCTCACCGAGTCACTCTCCTCCAGTGACTTACCTAACTTACCAACTTGTAGTCTATCGAGTAGCCTCTTGCCCCACCAAGTCTTCATATAAATTGTCAGGTCCACAGACCCAACTGGACTTCTATCAGTTGTCAGGTCCCACAGTCCTAACCGGACTTCCTTCCAGATATCAAGTCGGCCCTTTGACCTATCTGAGCTTTGCACCAACTATCAGGTCCTCTAACCTAGCTAGATTTCAGCCTGGTGTCGGATCCTTCAGACCCATCAACTCCTGCACACTTGGTAAAGTAATTAGATTACATAAAGACCTAACTTAACTTACTTGTTATTCATCAAAATTTGAGTTGGACCGTTATTGTAAATTACACTAACACAATTTATCTGGTACTCATATTCCTCCTCAACTTTGAATCCTAAAATAGAAAATTAGATAAGAAAAAAAAACAAGTGGGGGAAGATTAAGGGAGACACGCCCATGCTTGCTCTTAGCGAAATTTGGCACAGAAATAACATTTTCATCATTTTTTTTAGGTACCCAACATAGCTCGTGCCGGATGGCATGGCTGCCCGTATCAAGTGTAATGGCTATTGTCAAACTCCATCACAACCCATGTCAGTTGCATGGGTGCCCATGGTGAGCTCTAGAAATTGGGCACGACTCATGTCAGCTGGCATGGGCACTCGTGACAAGCTCCAGAATTTATCCATTAACTCCATTTTCACTCCTCTTTGTGCCTTGTCAAAGCAAATAACAAGAGCCTCTCTTCGAAATCATGCTCCTTGCCCTAAAATTAAGCAAAACAATAAGTTAAAACTATGAAACAAGAGAAAAATATAAATGAAAACAAGAACAAAACTTGAGTTGTCTCCTAAGAAATGTTTGTTTATGGTCATAAACTAGACCCCTTATTAAGTTTACCAACAAGGTAACTTTTAAACCTCACTCAAGGAGGAGTCAGATATTTCAGAACCCTCTTGTAAAGGGTTCTTGGTCTCTCAACAAATATGCTCATGTTTGAGGGTTCGCCATGAAGTTGTCCATGTGATTACTGTGAAACATCTATCCTTCCACAAACATATTCGAGAAAATGATGGTTAGTAATCTTAGATAATTTAAATGAAATTTTACATTCACCAACCATCATAGAGAGTAAATCATTGAACATGGTTTTAAATGTGGATAGGAAAGGCTCTAGCTCCGGCGGTGGTGTTACTAAGAGAGGTGATTCTTGGGGCTTTACCTCCATTGCACAAGTCCCTATACTTTCATCATCGAAAAATTCAAATCCTACAACATCCATAGTGTCAAGTGATTGTGTGACCAAAGAAAGTGATTCTTGGGGAAATTCACAAGTCCCTACACTTCTATACACAACATCATTATAGGGAAGATAGAATATACCAAGATTAACATCAACAACAGGAGTAACAACAATATCAATAGACACAACTAAATCTTTTTCTTCAAGTGATATTTTTATGGCTTCATTCATTTTGTTTTGAGTTGCAATTAACTTTTCACACTTGATTTGTAAGTTACGAAACCTACTACAATTATTGGTTGATGTTTTATTGCTTCACACATCTCACAATATAATAGTTGTGGCCTCGAAGGTAGTCAAGGAGGAAATCTCATTTTTTTCCCCTGCACTCCATATGCAGGGTCTAAAATCATTGGGAAATCATTGACTACATGTCATGTTGCACCATAGAGCTCACAATAGATATTAATAGAATTCACGACAGTAATTTGGTTGAACCTTTGAATTAGAGCATTCATCTTTGCATTTAAGGTAAACATGTCCATCTGCAAGGAAATAGTTAGTAAAGAATAGACATGTAATAGACAAAATTTTAGGAAAAGAGAAAAAAATGCAAAAATTATCAACAGAAAGAAAGAAATCTAAAGTAACTAAATTACTAGTCAACTAATGTTAACCAAAATAGTCCCCGATAATGGCGCCAAAAAGTTGATGCATAATAAATCTACAAGTGCATAAAATTATCGTCAAGTAATAAAATATCGATCCGCAGGGACTGTTGATTAAGTACTAGCTGAATTTACAAAGTAAGTTATCTGGATGATCGTAGTCATGTGAGATCACAAGAACAAGAGATTGAGAATAAGAGAGAGTTTAGAGAGCAAGAGGGAAAGGTTTGAGAGAAGCCTAGAGCAAAAGTGCTCAAGGGAAGGCAAATGGTAAAAAGACAGATGTCAAAATTGGGAAGAACGATTCTAGGATTTTGGTTTCACCACAATGATTATAAACACCTAATCAATATTTGGTTTTCTGTGCTCAAAGGTGGTTTATGTAGGTAGACTATCCTATGGTATCCAAAGTGAACTTTTGGAACTATACCAGTGTATCAATTCTAATTCATCGTCTGCTTCCAGAGAGATTGAAATTATGGATCACTTTCCTAAGGAGACCCTGTCATGAGATCTCATGAACCCCAAATAACCCTTCTCTTATTGTGTGATGATATATTGGGATTGATCCATTAAGATTTATGACAACCTATTGCTTCCCTTGGCATACTGATCTACTTACATAACCGACTCTCCACATCTCAGGTTTCTATGGGTCGAAGGATTGAGTTCTCCTTTCAGTTCATCCCTGAATCCTCATGAGATACATATCTTATACTTTTAGCATCCAGATCATGTATACATAGTAGGCCCAGACTATAAATACACATTTCATTGAATAAGTAACAAGCAAACTCAATAGATTAAATAAAATAGTGTTTACACATCAAAGGGGCTAATCTATACTCCTAGAATTAAGATAACTACTTCATAGTAAGAGAATACAAGCCAAAGGCACTGAGAGAAGCATTCATACAATATAGAGAATAGAGGAAGAAATGCTTAGTGAGAAGATTGTTAGTGTCTTCAGAATAGTTCCTTAATCTAGAGGTTGATGGATCATCGGGATGGATGAATATGGTTTCTCTAGGGTGTCCCCAAGAGGGGAAAACCATATCCCAAGGAGGGTAACAAAGTCCCTTGGTCCAAGATAATCCAAGGAAGGGTTTGCTTGACCCTTTTAAACTTCCCCTAAACTATCCAAATCTGCAGATTTGTTACACTCTGCTAAAATGGGGGTTTCACCCCTTAAACCTAATTTTCTTGGGTTGGATCTAGAATCAAAGTTGTAGATCTTGAAATTATCTACATTTTCATATGTGGCATGATCCATGTCTTAAATTGAGCTGAAAGTTATAACCGTTCGAAGTTTGATCTATAATGCAGCCTAAGGCTAACACGACCCCATGCCAGTTGGCATGGGTGCCAATGTTCAACTTTGGAAAATCACCATTTTTGATACGGCCTATGCCTAACCTATTAGAATTTAAGGGATGTCCTAAGGCAATCATCTTACGATTTTTTCTATTTATTTGATAAGTGTAGATTCACTATTTGAGTGCATATTATATGTTTGATTATCTTAAACTCATTTACTGAATGCCCGTAATATAATTCATAGCTTGAGAGAATTTGTAATTGGATCGCAACTAGTAATTATCTCTACATGTGTAATTATGAATATATTGAAATTTTCCTAGTCGTTGAATTGATGCATTCAGACATCATCAATTCTGTAAGACTAGCACAGGTTATACTCCTTGGTTCAGCCAAGCATATATTTTCTCACTGGCTAGAGATATTGGGATGTCAAAAGTTAAACATGGATGTTGGTTATGGTAACTATTTCATTGGAGTGACTCACTGTAAGACTTCATATGGTTCTCTACATATATATAGATATGTCTGTGAAGTTCTTACTACAGCACAAGTGCAAGTTTCCTTCGACTTGAAGTATACAAGTCATCTTGGTTATAGAGATTTATACTTTAACATCTTAAGCAAGCATCTCATTGAGGTGTAGATCTAAGATGATTGGGTATAAGTTGAAGTGCCTGAAGGTGTTTGGATAGCCCACAGAGGATTCACCGCTCCTTGCGAGGAGACATATACACTATAGCCGTTCGTTAGGATTATTACTCAAAGTCTTTGGCCAAAACATCATATGTTAAGAGTGCGAGACTCTTGTACACATGTATGAGTAATTTGAATCCGCAGAACGAGGAAGTATTACTTGGGCTACGCGTGACGTAGTCAGCCTAGTGGGGGCAAGACACATAGACCATATCTTGAACCAAGTGAATATAAGATGAGTGAAAGAAATGAGGCATGACTCACTATAGCTGCTGAAGGGTTTAGAATTAATTCTAAGACCAACTATGATTTTCTAACTAATTGGAGATCATGATGTACTACTAGGTGCACTTATGATGGTTCTATAATTAAGTAGTTAATTATAGACGGTCAAGATAAATCGGGAACCTATTGGGTCACATGCACTAACGAGTATCTAAAAGACGTAAAATAAGTTAAAGAATAGGAGTCTTAGATCAAGAAATAAATATTTGGTTAGACCATACATAAGACAAATATGAAAATATTTATCACAATGGAAGCACAGATGGGCCACATCTCTTATGGAAGAGTTGGACCATATTTGGTTTTATCATGAATTAGTCATGAACCAACTTAGTTTAGTTGTGAACCAAACCAAGGGGTTAAAGGGCTAATTTTTGGTTAAGAGATAATGGGTTGGATTTGGACTTTCTAATCCAACTCATTAATGAGGGCTACATATTGATATAGTTGAGAGAAGATTATACACATGAGATCATTAATTAGCTTGTAAGGTTTTTGAAAAACCTTAACCCAATTTCTCTTCTCTTCTCCCTCTCCCCTTCTCTTTGCCTCCGGCCACACAATAACAAGGAGAAGTTTTCTCCTTGTCACCGTGACCACCATAGGAAGAAAACTCTCCCTTGTGTACTTCTCTTCTTCCTCTTGATCCCTCTTCTTAGCTCTTTGCTAGTAACTTTCGAAGGAGAGGCTTGTACTTAAGGAGTTGTCTTGAGAAGCTCGGTGTGGATACAAATAGAGACGAGGTTTGACAACGTCGCTACGGTTAATGTCCTTCTCGTTACAGGTCATCCGTAAGGTACACCTAGCGTAAATTTACTTTCCGTAAAAATTTAATTATGCAATCATGTTTGACATGTTGTATTCTTATTTACGTGTGGTGCGTGTGATATAATAATTTAGGAATTATTATTATTTTATTTTCCGTTGCGCATGTTTATGAAACATATTTTAGCACACCGCATCGGGCATACCCCAACATAACTAACATTGGGGACAATGGTGGAAGCTGTTGGATCCATCTTAGCACTATTTTGGGCTCGATTTCTTCCATACGAACACACTCGTGTCATGGGGCATGACCAGAGCATGTTCCTTGATTAAAACTTTATTTTGAAAGTCTTTTGAAATATGTTTTCTTCATATAGTCTTCGTGTGTTTAGCTCAATGATGAGACATATTTAGCCTATGTTGAGCTTTTTTCCACTCCATTTTTCATCTTTCTTGGTCATAGGAGCATGCCCTTATCATGGGACATGGCTAGAGTGTGCTCCTTGCTCCAACTTCACATTTTAAGGTATTTATGCTCCAGAAATCACATCCTATCAATGAAAATAAGTAGAGAGCAATTCTCTAAACTAAAAGAATAAAAGTAACAAAATGAAAAATAAAGAGATGAAATATATGCATATAGAATAGGACAAGATGTGTGCCAAACTATGATAAAAATCCTATATAAAATGTGCTCATCAATTGCATGGTAAATTAGCGATGGAATATAAATTTTGTAACTAAATATAGCAATGGAATATAAGTAGTGACCCAAAAAATGGGGATGGAAAGATTCGGTCGCTAAACGGTCGCTATTGCGATTATCTTCCAATTAGGGATATATATTTCTGTCTCTAACAGCGGGATCTTTTGTAGTGTGAGCTCTTATCTCCAACTCGTTTGGTATCTTCTCTTTTAGTATTGCTTATTCTTTTGAGGTTCAAACTTAATATTTAGTTTAAGTGTTATTGATAGTATTAGGTTTTAATTATTTAATTAAGCATATGTTTAAATTATATACATGCTTAGTTTTACATTATTATTCTTATTTGATTATTATTTGGAATGTGTATAGGTTATAATATTATTTTATGGATAATCATGTCATATATTACAGTAGTATATGGTGGCTAGATTATGTTGAGGATGGTTGGAGATTGGTAAGTATTGAAGTTATTAGCAATTCAAATTCATCTAATCTTTTATTTATTATTTTTGAAAAATAAAAGTTTTTTTCATGTAATTTTACTTCTGATGGTCATAGTATATCAACTTACATAACCGAAAAATTAAATACATCAGTGCATTTTTGTTTTTACACAAGGCATGTATACCAAGATCTTAAAGATTTTTGGTAAGTAATTTGAATATTATTGATACTGTATAATATAATATCTTTTTATACTAATTTTCTCGAAATTGTTGTAGAAAAAAATATATTTGAGAGTTAGGATACAAGGTAGAATTTAAAAAATATATAAAATAATTATTGTCAATAACTATACAAGGACTTGTTATACAAGTGGAGAATGAAGGAACAAGATCATTCCATGTACCAATTGAGATTTGAGATGCATGAAAGAACATTTGAGCTGCAGAAAAATGATAGTAAAATTCATCGATTGCTTAAAATAATAAAAATACTGAGCTCATTTGCCCAAACACAGGATTCAAAAATATACGGCTAAATCACGATCTGTTGTAGAGCATACAATAGACATGGTGAATTTACAATAAAGTTATATAAGAATTTTTTAGTTATTAATAAACTTATTTTAATTTATAAAAAAATTTGTGTATGCAGACATATACTTTACAAAGACCTCTCACTTATTGAGAGGTATTTCATAATACGCATTGAAAAAAAGAATGATACTTTTGTCAATGCCCGATCAAAGACCATGACATAAGAATATAAACTTTATTATCGCTCATATTTAATAATGACTAGATTTATTAATTGTATATTAGATATTAATATTATATTTTTTATATACGATGATATTGTTGGTGCAATCGACCACTAGAGCTTTAATGTTTGTTTATCAATATATTTAATAGAGTTTGGTCAAGGTTGACCTAACCAAGAAGAAGTACTAACTGGAGGTTAAGCAGTGATGAGTAGTCTATTGAGTGACTAAAAAGTCTAAGTGGCCAAGGTGACTGAAGGTTTGGCAATGGTGACTAATCTACCGAGTGACTAGCAAATCCAAGTAGTCAAGATAATTGAAGGCTTGGCAGTAGTGAGTAGTCTACCGAGTGACTGGCAAATCCAAGTGGTCAAGATGACCGAAGGCTTGGTAGTGGTGAGAAGTCTACTGAGTAATTAGTCCTAACAAGAGGTTAGACAATTGAGACGTCTTAGAATAGTGAACTCCAAGCAAGTATGACCGAATGATTTTCGATCGACTGTGGGTGATAGACTGAACCAGCGAATCTTGAATATTGGTAATAGTACTTTACAATTTTATATCTATTATACTAACTCAGTGTTGCATGAAAGTCTTAGTCAATCAAATTGGTCAGACACTAACCAGGACCAAAGAAAATCCAAATAGGTATAGAGGACCAGTTGTTTGGTAGGTAAGTTAAGGTAAGCTCCTGGAGTAGAGTACAGTAAGGTCGTGTCCTGGTTGAATAAACCTTAGGCGTTGATCCGACTGAAGAAACTAACGGAAGTTTCTAAGTCAAGACCAGACAGTCTCATCCGTCTCTTTATAAGATAATAATTATAATTATACTATGCTACCTTTGTTTTATAGAAAAATGAAATTCAGCATGATTTAAAGGTTCGGTTGACCGAACCAAATGGTTCAGTTAACCTATCCCCGGTGATGAGATCGGATCATATTCAAATTGAGCCAAAGAAGGAAATATTGTCTCAATCAATCGATAGCATGATCAGTCAACCGATCCTATTTTGGTAACCAAAATTCAGATAAGTTCAGATCAAACAACAAAGCAAATGACAGAGTTCAATTGACTGAACATAGGGTCGGTCGACCAAAAATATTTGGTAAGAGCAAATTCGATAAGATCAGGTCGAGAAGAAAAAAAAATTCAAAGGTTGAGTTGACCCAACAGAGAGTCAGTCGACCAATAAAGGTAAATTTCGTGGAAGATACGATCTGGGTAGATTGTGAACCTGAAACTGGCAAATTCTAGAGGTCGGTCGATTGAAAAAGGATTAGTTACGTTGACTGAATAAAAAGGTTATAGAAGGAGCATCGAAGTCATAGGTTGAATAACAAGTTCTTTCCACATCTCATACTCTTCCTGTTGTTCAAATTGTTCAAGTATTGCTAGGATGCAGAGAGACTCTCCAACAATTTACACTTAATCTTCTACTTCTTCTATTGTCAGTATATTTGTTTTACTACTTGCATTTATTTAAGGTGATAGTAGTTTATTGTTATTCACCTTCATTCATTGTATGATTTTGCTTCGTCTATAAAATTTCTTGGAGAGAAAAACTATAGTGGATTGGCCATCGAAGCGGTCAAAGATATCGAATCTTAGAGTAGTAGTCGGTTGAGTTACAAACCAAGTAAAACTGATTATGTTTTTGTCTTTACTTTTATTTTGCTGCTAATATACTTTGATTTAGTTTTACGAGATAAAAGAAGAAATAAAGTTTTCAAATGAACGATATGCCCCCCTCTATCATGCTTTCAGTCCTATAGATATAACTGATTAAGTTGCATAGTATTTGTACAATCCGTAAGTGTGTTGGTGCAGGAAGTACTAGATGATTGAACCTATGTTTTGATTATGATAAAGGGTTCAAAAGTCAAAATATTTTGGTATCTAACAAGTGTGAATGAGCTTGCAGGAAAGTCCTAAATATTCTTAGATAAAATTCCTAGTGGATTCTAGGCAGGTAGAAAACCCTGGGAGAGGTAACCATAGGATATGGAAAGTCCTAGCTTTAGTTAGACAACAAAGTCCTGATTCGAGGGACTGGGCAACGTCTTGGTGGGTCGAGGACTTTAGACGAAATCCTAGAGTCAAGGACTCTAGGTGAAAATCCTGGTGGTCGCGGACACCAGGTGGAAGTCTGGACGGGTCGTGGAGTGGACGTTCAGCATGAAGTCCTCGAGTCTTGGGCGCTAAGTAAAAATCCAGATAGTCTGGAGGGCCGATCTGGAAAAAGGTAAACTCTTCTTAGAGGAGTAGGTGAGGATGAGTTCTATGAAGAGGGAACAATAGGAATCGGTCCGACCTAGATTTTCAATGAAACTTAAAGTCATGACTGGACAGTCTGAAAGCTATCAAAACTTATCTTTATATACTGCTTTATCTTTTATTTTAACTCTATGTTGCAGGAAAACTAACATTTTTGCAGGGTCAGATTATGCCTTGTTCGGTCGACCGAACCACTAAGCCAGAAGAGCATATTTCAGCTCGTGATGAAGTGTAGACCGAGGGATCGGTCTACCGAATAAGGAGGTTTAGTTGATCGAACAGTGGATAAACTTCAGAATGGGTTAATCAGATTAGATAAGTTGAGGAGTGTCAAGGGTTCGATCGATCAAATGGAGGGATCGATCGACTGAACGAAGATTCTATCCGAAGAGGCAGCATCTGGACCGAAAGACTGGAGGGTTCCGCAGGTTCGGTCGATTGATCAAGGGGATCGGTCGACCGATCAGCGTCAAGTAAAACTTAATCCCAAGATCAGTCGATCTAGATCAGATCCAACTTGGCTATAAAAGAAGGTCTTGACCCAACACTTCGATACAATGAACTCAGACAATCCTTAGCTTTGCACGCTGCTTTAATAACCTCTACAACGCTCGAACTCTACTCCGATGATGGAAATCTCGACCTTCCAAATCCTTAGAAGTCGTCGGTATACTTTTAATTAAGAGTACTTCAATTTTATTATTCTTTTACTTCACATCTGTATTTGTAATTTCTGAATTGATAGTGAATTTCCCAACGAAAGCGATCAACGATCACGACCTTGAAGTAGGAGTCTTTAAAAGCTATGAACCAAGTAACCCAAAGTATTAGCCCTTGCTTTATTTTATCTTCTATTTCCATTGTATTTTACTCCGATTAATTTTATATGAAAAATAGAAAAAGTCACAAGTGCTATTCACCCCCCCTCTAGCACGCATCGATCCTATAATTGGTATCAGAGTGAGGCCACTCTGAATTGGTATAACTACCATTCGAGCATTTTTGTCACTTTTTCATCCATTTTTTTTTATAAATTCTTATGCATTTTTTCTGTTTTCAAATTTTTACTATAAGTCTAGATTGATCTAATAACCTCTCTTGACAAATTTATCGATTCATCGAATGTTTTCTCAAAATTAATGCAACACTACTCGAGCCATTTTTTTGCCTTATTTTTTTTACCGCACTACTAATCCAAGACTAAGTCTTGGAACAAATTTCATTATTTTTATGTGTGCGAGAATCTTTAATGGACCATCAAGAAGGTTATAGTACCACACACCCACCCCTCTTCTGCGGTGAAGATTTTGGGTACTAGAAAGATCAGATAGAGTGTCAACTAAAGACCCAAGTGGAGATATGGATCATAATCCAGACCAGATTCATACTTCCATCAAAGACGGTGTGCCTATCTCCTACGACAAGTGGGATGCACAAACAAGGAGAAATATCGAAGTTGTTGTAAAAGTGACATGTACTCTCCTATGCGGACTAACAAATAAAGAGCTTGATCGAGTTGGAAATTTTAACAACCCTAAGGAGCTTTGGAAAAAATTGATCAAGCTTTCATGAGATTCCGTCAAAACTAGAAGACCAAGTCAAACCTAAGTTTAAATCTGAGTATGAATCCCCAAAGTCAACCTCTGAACCAGATTCAGAAGAATTAGATCAAATCGATTTCATAGCACTGATGGCCAAGGAAGAGATAGTTAAATCTGAGTCTGAATTCGAGATGACAACAGTCAAAGGGGAGAATCCTATCATGGATCTAAAAGATAAAATTGTAAATTCAAATTTTAAATTTCACATAACTTGTTTTAATTGTAGGAAGAAAGGGCACCAAAGAAACCAATACACTACTCATAAGATTCAGACAGCACAACCAGAGGAGAAGGAGAAATCGATGCCAGGAGTTTGGAAAGGGAAGGAGCATATTGAATGCTTCAAGTGCAAATGAATTGGTCACTACAAAAGTTAATGCCCAGAAAGAAGATCCAAGAATCCAAGAGGAGAAATCAAGGTTAGTAAATTTACATTATATAAAAATTTAATTTTTCACTACAACAAATCTGCATAAAGAAACACCACAAAGACAATGGTTTTAAGAAAAATCATTGTAAATTTAGAAAAAGACAACAATTTTTGATAAAATCATTGTCTTTGATGCAATAGTTACCCTAAAAGAATGTTGTAACAATGGTTAAATGAACTGTTGTAAAAGATAATATTTTCACAACGCATGAAACAACCATGCATAAACCGTTGTTGTTGTGCTAATAAGACAATGGTTTATACCGTTGTTAAGGAAATTAAAATCTGTTGTATTTTTTCCGCCACAAACTCTCGCCGAAAATTTTAGCAACACGCACTTTGCGCGCTATTAATAAATTTTTTTACTGAGACCGTGCTCAGCCTTGTGACTTATTTTATTCTGACCACGCCAAAATTTCCCCGTTGCTTGACTCATTGTTCCTTCACCTCCTTCATCAAATAATTGATCTCTTAACCTTTTTCGCCCCCTGTGCTAAGGCGACAGATCGACTGATACGCCGAGGTGGGGATGGTGATGAAGGGTGACCTGATACGTTGCAGCCGCCGCCCTACTTGGACCAGGTGCTGGAGAACATGCTAGAGCTTTAGTTCCTAGTCTGCTGAAGGGACCAGAACTCAACGTCATTGGTTTGTCGGTCCTGGTACCAAGTCGAGGCACAGGCCCGACATGAGCTCTTCGTCGGGAACTACTATGCTGTGTCGCCATCACGCGTGCTACTGTGATTCCACGACGCCCGAGCGCTCATGCTCAAGGGGCGCCCCTGTTTCACCGATTTCAACCTCATTCCACTTGGTTGCGACGCCCATTTCTCCCCCTGGCTCTCCGCTATGGACTCCATCAGCCCTGGCTTGAGCGTGGCTGCCTTAAGTAGATGACTGTCTCCGACGTTGGCCTCACCCTCCTCACCCACTCCTTCCCCTCCTTATGCGATCTCACGCTCATATGCTACAATGAGTTCAGCACCCCTAGTCTTGCCATCATCCCTGAGCTCTGCAGGTTATCCTCTCTGAGACATTCTCTCCTTGAGCTAATCCAAAATTTCAAGATCTAACTTCACTCATCCACCCCTAAAATTCCTTGATTTGGATCAGAATTCCTTCAATTGATTGTTCTGATCTACTTGCATGAATCTGAGGGTCTTGGATCTAATCAAGAACGATGTGGATGATAAGGACAAGGAGCTCGTCGACTGGATATCGAGGTTCCCCGAGACAAGTACCTCTTTGGAGTTGCTCTCATTCGAGTGCATGAATTGTATGAATTCCAGACAGCAGCCACATCTGAAGCTCCCTTGCAATCGTCGCCATCCATCTCCGATGTGTTGGGTCAATCTGTTCATTATGGTTATGCTTGTTGAATGTTGTTGGTTGTCTTTCTTTGAGTTAACATATAATTGATTGGATTCTTGTAATAGGATTTGCTCCCCATGTTTAAAATTGCATGTTTTAGGTTTTGAATTGGTAGATGCATATTAGGTGTTCGATGAATTTCCCCTAATCACTTGTATTTTTTTCATTTCTTGCAATTAGGTTAGTTTAATTCTTGCATGTCTTGTCTCTTTCAATTGTTTTAAGTTCTTGTTTTTGTTTGAATGTAATTAGATTATATTAGTATCGGTTTCATTCATGCTTTACTTTATGTTGCTTTTAATTTTCTTGCAACCGTAGTTTAGGTTAGCATAGATTCCCTTAACTTGCATTGTCTATCATTTATTATGATTAGATTTCATACTTGCTTTGCTATTTCATTCTATCACTACATTCCTCCACGTTGCTCGCCAAGGCGAGGACAAATTTATGTAGCCGACTGCAAATAGTTGGAACTAATTTGGCTTCTTATTGTTATTTCTATTGTATAAGCAGCAAAATACAGATTTTTTGTTACTATCCATGTTTGTCCTTTATGCTGTGGATAAAATACTCATCTTGTCTGTAATCTATATGTTTCCTATGACTGAAAATTTCTTGTATCTTCAGTTTTTCAGCATGTGAAGAAACCATTGATCTCTTTTGGTCCCAAAGATTCTATGAAGCTTAAAACATGTCCAATAAGTGTCTACAAGGTAAGTAAACAATTCTTTATTCATTACACTTATTTTCTCATAATTTAAATATGATTTGTCCATTGAAGTTGTGATACTTTGACATTCCTATTGCCTGTCATCTCTATAGGAGTTAACGTTAAGTTCCAAAGTGTTAAGTGAATTTAGAGTAGATGGGATTTTGCAACTAAATGACACTGGTGATTTTAGCACTTCATGGCTTAAGAACCTGACAATTGTTGATAATCCATGGCTTAAGTCACATATGTTCAGGATCTTATCAGCTAATGATTTTGATGTATTTCAGTTTCATGTACAACCCAGCCCTATACATGGGGCTATCTTGCAATTGGCTGGTGCATCTTATTTGCTTAGGTCCACGGCATGAGAATACTATGGCAGGTAATTCCAGTACTTCATGAACGAACTTAGATGGAGTGTTTTGGTTGTAACGACCCGCCTTCTACTACTAGACTGTAAGGCGAATCGCTACAATACTACTGTGCTAACTATGCGGAAATCTGGATTAATTTGAGTTTTTCTACTAAACTGATTACTGTAAAATCTGAACTTAGAGTTCTGGGTGTACCTAGGAGTTGTACACATGCTAGGGAAGATAATCTAAGCCTCCCGGACGACCTGCTAGCTGTAATCAAGCATTTCAATCGATCCATGGATCGATTGGGCTGTCGGATCGATCCAGTGATCGATCCATCTTGATACTGGCACGGAAGAAACCTCTGGATCAGTCGGCTGACCGATCCATAAGCTTACATCGCTTCTTTACGCAGCTGGATCGATCCAGGGCCACACTGATCGGTCGGCAGACCGATCAGTGAACTGCTGTTGCTACTGTATGCAACTGGATCGGTCTACCGACCGATCCAGGAGCACACTGATCGGTCGGTAGACCGATCCAGTGGCTCCATCCAGCTCTGATCGGTCTGTGGACCGATCGGGGTTTCTGATTTCGAATCAGAACCCCTGATTTCAGCACTGCTTCGTGCCAAAACCTCACACACAACTATCTAATGCATAATAAACTATTCTAATAACATGTAGTAACAATTCTAAACTTAAGCTAAAGCAAGGTTTACTGGTTCATGGCATTTTACTCACTAACACGCATTTTAACAACTTAAAGTGCATGAAGGTATAAATTTCTAAAAGTTCTAATTGTTTAAATTTGCTAATGTTCAAAAGTGCATAAAACATGAAAACTGAAACTAATAACTGTAAAGTGCTAAAGTAAATGCTAAATCCCCAGAGGGTCTTTTATTCCAGTTCCTTCCACACACATCTTGATCTGCATTGACCTCCAGCCTCCACTGCTAGTCCACTTTCCTTTTTCCTGTATCTGCAGTATAAGGAAAATAGTATCTGTAAACTAAAAAGCTTAGTAAGAAACCATCTACCTCACTAAAACATGCAACGATGCAAACATGCTTTTAAAGAATGCTATTTGAAAACATGTACTGCCATGACATACTATGGTTGCAAGCATAACTGAAATAACTGAACATGTAAACTGAAGCATGGCTTAGCAACTAATCATATGAATCAATAAAGATAAACTGAACTGAACATATAATAAGCTAAACTGATACTGAATTCAAACTCAACTAACATAACTAATTCTGAGTTTTGAAAACTAATTCATAATAAGTGAAAATACATAATCATGCTGTTTGGGCCCGGCAACTGTACTTGCTGTGCGCGCATCCCTAACTAGACCCGGGTTTGCAAGTCCCGAATTTAGTAGGGTTAACTAGGTTATCTAAACCTAGGGACGACTGTGGGAGTCCAACCCAATGGATATCTGATCCAGTACAGTGCCACTGAAAATAAAATACTGAATATAGCTAACTGTTTTAACTTGCTGTTTCTAGGTTATCTGAACCTAGAGCTAGGTTATCTGAACCTAGAGGCGACTGTGGGAGCCCACCCATTGGACCGTAGTCCCATAAAACTGAACTAAACTAATGTGCTGTTTTAAATGCTCCTAATGCATTTAACTGAGCTATTAAACATAACTGAGGTGGTATTTAGCTACACTAACATTTTACCGAACACTTGGTGTGCTCCAACTCTCTCCTATAATAGGGAGAACACCTCTAGGCACCCGACAACGTCTAGAATCTCCAACTAAAGGAGAACAACGTGTCCGGCCCGTCTAGAGGTGCTCAACTAGATCCCTAATCCTCGAGGAGGGTTTAAACACACCCTATGTGCCGAAAAACCTGCATATAGCTAAAACTAAAAGTATGCAATCAAACAAAAGCTACTTATACTGCAGGTGAGGGGTTCCTTACCTCGTATATGAAGTTTCTTACGATTCTAATCGCTGGAATTCCGGTGGAGATGACCCTTTCGACGATTTACTCGCGTCCACGTGCTCTACTCGTGAAGGGAAACGTCCTCGTGCTGAAATCGTCGCCGGAAAATATCCTTGGGGCCCTAGGGAAGGAACCCTAGGGTTTCCTTGGTGTGGCGCCGAAAGAAGGAGGAAGAGGAGAAGAGTTGGCGTGAGGGCTTCGGTGGAGAGGGATTTTGCCGAACCAAAATCTAAAATAAACCAAACCCTCTTTAAGTTTCCTATTTATATTAAGTTGGTATTTTGGCCCAACTCAATTATAAATATATTTGATTCTCCTTTCTCTCAGTACGGCCCTGCTGGGTTCACCGGTTACTAAGGCTAACTCAAGGTTTAGCGGACCCGAGAGGTCCCGGGTTCGATTCTCGCTTAAGCCTTTTTATTCTTCTAATTAGTTTTGCTACTTCCGCTACTCGGAAAATTCCGGAAAAATATCTAAAAATTCCAGAAAAATCATAGAATATTTATAATGCAAGTTTGAGAATTTTCGGGCGTTACAATCCCCCATACCTTATAAAAAGTTCGTCCTCGAACTTAGAACAATTCTGGGTACTTCTGTCTCATGCTGGCTTCTGTCTCCCAAGTTGCCTCTTCTGCTGTGTGACTGTGCCAAATGACTTTGACTAATGGTACTTCCTTGTTCCGTAATTTCTTAACTGCTCGGTCTATTATCTGAATAGGCCGACTATCATAGCTGAGGTCTTCGCGGATCTGTACCGACTGGGGCTCAATCACCTGGGTGGCATCTGGGGTATGCTTCTTCAGCATAGAGACATGAAATACGTTGTGGACAGCTGACATTTCCTGGGGTAGCTCTAGCTCATATGCTACCTTGCCCACTCTTCTGCTGATAAGGTATGGTCCCACATATCTGGGACTAAGTTTGCCCTTCTTCCCAAAACGCATTACTCCCTTCATGGGAGCTACTCTGAGGAACACTGTATCCCCGACTGAGAACTCTAAGGGTCTGCGCCGTGTATCAGCATAGCTTTTTTGGCGTCTCTGAGATATCTCTATCCTCTGGCGGATCTGCTGTATAGCTGCTGTGGTATCTGTGACTAGATCTGTCTGAAGCTCTAGTTCCTTCTGTTCACCACTCTCATACCAGCAGATTGGAGATCTACACCTCCGCCCATAGAGAGCCTCGTAAGGTGCCATGCCGATAGTGGCCTGATAGCTGTTGTTGTATGCAAATTCTGCTAGACTCAGATATTTGCACCAACTTCCTTTGAAATCTAGGGCACATGCTCGGAGCATATCTTCGAGTACCTGATTTACTCGCTCTGTCTGACCATCTGTCTGAGGATGGAATGCTGTGCTGAACTTTAACTTCGTGCCCAATGCTGACTGTACACACTCCCAGAAGTGTGATGTAAATCTGCTGTCTCTGTCTGAAATAATGGTTCGTGGGACTCCATGTAGTCTGACGATCTCCTTGAGATACAACTGAGCTAGCTTCTCCATGGAGTAGGATATCTTGATAGCTAAGAAGTGGGCTGATTTAGTCAACCTGTCGACTATTACCCAGATGGCGTCCAAACCATTCGTGGTTCTGGGCAGTCCCACTATGAAATCCATAGAGATATCCTCCCACTTCCATTCTGGAATCTGTATAGGCTGCAGAACTCCTCCTGGTCGCTGATGTTCTGCCTTGACCCTCTGACAGGTGAGGCAGATGCTAACATATCTGGCGATGTCTCCCTTCATCCCGGGCCACCAAAAATGGTTCTTCAGGTCTTGATACATTTTGGTGGAACCTGGATGCATCGCATAGGGAGTCTTGTGAGCCTCATCTAAAATCTGTCTCCGTAGCTCCTCCTGATCTGGAACACAGAGTCTGTCACCAAAATACAACAACCCACTCTCGGACACTCTGAATTCTCTACTTTCTGATTCTGCTAGCCCTTGCTTGATTTTCTGAATTTCATGGTCCTGCTCCTGAGCTGACTGAATATCACCAAGCAAGGTAGACTCTAAGGTCATAGTAGAGAGCTGCCCAACGATGAGTTCGAGACTGAAATCTACGATCTCCTTCTGTAGGGGCGGTGACATGGCTGTAAGAGATAATAAGGTTGCACTGGATTTTCTGCTAAGTGCGTCGGCTACCTTATTGGCTTTCCCTGGATGGTAGAAGATGTCTATATCATAGTCTTTGACCAGCTCAAGCCATCTGCGCTGTCGCATGTTCAGATCCTTCTGAGTGAAGAAGTACTTCAGACTCTGATGATCTGTATACACTCTGCACTGAGCTCCATATAAGTAATGTCTCCAAATTTTGAGAGCGAACACTACTGCTGCAAGCTCAAGGTCATGAGTAGGGTAATTCTTCTCATAATCCTTGAGTTGTCTGGAGGCATAGGCGATCACCTTGCCATTTTGCATCAGTACTGCTCCTAGTCCCAACTTAGAGGCATCACTATAGATGTCAAAGCTGCTGGTGTTGTCTGGTAGAGCCAAAATGGGAGCACCGGTCAATCTTCTTTTTAGCTTGCTGAAGCTGTTCTCACAGTCCTCTGTCCACTGAAATTTCCTGTTCTTTCTGGTAAGAGCTGTCAGTGGGGAGGCTACCCTGGAGAAGTCCTCTATAAACTTTCTGTAATATCCTGCTAATCCCAGAAAGCTCCTGATTTCGCTGGCGTTCTTAGGTCTCTTCCAGTTACTTACTGCTTCTATCTTGCTGGGATCTACCATAATACCATCCTTTGAGATGATGTGACCCAGGAAGGACACCTGATCTAGCCAAAATTCACATTTCGTGAACTTGGCGTATAGCTGGTTCTGCTGAAGGGTCTGCAATACTAGTTTCAGGTGCTCTGAGTGTTCTTCCTGAGTTCCTGAGTAGATAAGAATGTCATCGATAAACACAATAACAAACTTATCTAAATACTCCCTGAATACTCTGTTCATGAGATCCATGAATGTAGCTGGAGCATTGGTCATGCCAAAGGGCATGACTACGAACTCGTAGTGCCCGTATCTGGTTCTGAATGCTGTCTTGGGTATATCCCCTTCTTTAACCTTCACCTGATGATAACCTGATCTGAGATCTATCTTTGAGAACACTGCTGCTCCCTTCAGCTGGTCAAACAGGTCATCGATTCTGGGAAGGGGATACCTGTTCTTGATCGTGACTTGGTTCAGTGATCTGTAGTCTATGCACAGTCGCATGCTTCCATCCTTCTTCTTCACGAACAATACAGGCGCTCCCCATGGTGAGTGACTCGGGCGTATGAAACCCTTGTCAAGCAACTCCTGTAGTTGCTCCTGAAGTTCCTTCAGTTCTGCTGGAGCCATGCGATAAGGCGCTTTGGAGATAGGATTTGTACCAGGAATGAGCTCTATCTCAAAGTCAATCTCCCTGTCTGGTGCTAAGCCTGGTAACTCTTGAGGGAAGACTGCTGGGTAGTCGCATACGACTCGAACCTTTTCTAGCTGTTGGTTCTTGTCCTGGCTGGCGTTGACTACGTGTGCTAGGAATCCTGTACATCCTAAATCCAGTAGCTTCTGTGCTTTCATAGCTGAGAGAAACTTCTTGGCCTTTCTCTTTGGTTCTCCGCTGTATTCAAATTGCACTGCCACCTCAGGTTGGAAGATGACTTTCTATTTACGGCACTCTATGGTAGCACCGTATTTGATCAGAAAGTCCATTCCAAAGATAACGTCATAGTCGGTCATCTCTAGCACTATCAGATCACAAAAGAGCTCTCTGTCTGCTATAATAACCGGCACTGCTCTGAGCCAGTGCGTGGATGCCATGATCTCTCCTGAAGGTAGTGCCGTCAAAAACTGACCACTGAGTACCTCTGGGGGTATTTCTAATTTTTCGGAGAACATCCTGGCTATATATGAATGGGTTGCCCCAGTATCAAATAGAACAGTAGCACTATACTGAAAAATACTAATCTGACCTGTGACAATTGTCGAGGCATTGGCTACGTCCTCTCTGGTGAGTGAGTAAATCCTCGCATTCGCCATAGCTGGAGGGGCTTCTAATCTGCCCTGGCTGATAAGTGGACCTTCTAGAGCGGCCTGCATCTGATATAACTGAGCTGGCTTGCCTGCATACTGAATCTGCTGTGGCTGAGGAAGACCGGTCTTGTTCGGGCACTGCTTGGCCATGTGCCCTTCTTATCCACATTCAAAGCATCCTCGTGTGCCCTTGCGACAAACCCCTGGGTGGAATTTCCCACAAGTAGCACACTTTGGATAACTGGGTCGCTTGCTAGATGGTCCTCCTTTTGGGTCACTCCCTGATTTGCGCTTGCTGTTGGAGTTCCCTTTCCAGTTAGAGCTGTGGCCTTGCTATTTTTGAGTGTGAGAGTTTCCTTGGCCTTTGGACTCTGAGGAGACTTGCTTCTGCTGCTTTATGCTGTTCTGGTAATGCTCTATGGTCAAGGCACTGCTCACTAACTCCTCTGTGGTTTGTGGCCTATGTATGCCACCAGCCACGTTCACTGCTATCTCTGGCCTCAGCATCTTGAGCATCAACCGGATTCGTTCCTTTTCTGTGCTGACTAGCTCTGGGCATAGACGAGCCAACCTGTTGAATTTCTTCACGGCTTCCTCAACTGATAGGTTGCCCTGACGAAACTCAGTGAACTCGTCGTAGTGGCGGTTTGTAACCCGTATGTGAAAGAACTCCTCGAAGAATTCTTTCTCGAAGTCAGCCCATGACATCTGGTTCACTGGGCGCTTCGTTCTGATTCTTTCCCACCACATGCGTGCGTCTCCTGTCAGGCAGAAGGAGGCACACTTCACCTTCTCGTGTTCTGGCCAGTCCAGAAGCTCCATCGTGCTCTCCAGTGTTTTGAACCAGGCTTGTGCATCCCATGGTTCACTAGTGCCTGAGAAGTTCTCTGGCTTGACTCTCTGCCACTGGATCAGATAAGCTTCCTTTCTTGGCTCAGCTGCTGGGGCTACTGGTGCTGGTGCTGGTGCTGGTGCTGTAGGCTGAGCTGGTGGAACCTCTAAGACTACCGGAGTCGTCAAATTCGGTTCCGGGGTGACTGTGGGGGTATTCTGCTGATTAGCCTTTAAGGTGGTTATTTCCTATTGCTGTTCAGCTAGCTGCTGCTGTAACTGAGCCACTAATGCTGTAAGGTCTGGAGGAGGCACTGAACTGCCTACCTCTTGCTGGGGCTCAGTAGCTAGTGCCCTTCTAGCTGGGCGTCCTCGTGCCATTTCTAAAGACATAGAGAACATAACATAACTAATGTAATCACAGTTATATAACTACTGATATCATGTTTAAAAACTATCACATACTAACAAGCAGTAGGCATATAAACATGAACTGTAATAACAGGGAAAACAGAAAGCATAAATCAAGTAGAGGTATTCTTACTTGGAAGTTGTCGGTTCAATGCTGATGTGTGTGTAGGAAGTATAGAACACTGCTCTGATACCACTCTGTAACGACCCGCCTTCTACTACTAGGCTGTAAGGCGAATCGCTACAATACTACTGTGCTAACTATGCGGAAATCTGGATTAATTTGAGTTTTTCTACTAAACTGATTACTGTAAAATCTGAACTTAGTGTTCTGGGTGTACCTAGGAGTTGTACACATGCTAGGGAAGATAATCTAAGCCTCCCGGACGACCTGCTAGCTGTAATCAAGCATTTCAATCGATCCATGGATCGATTGGGCTGTCGGATCGATCCAGTGATCGATCCATCTTGATACTGGCACGGAAGAAACCTCTGGATCGGTCGGCTGACCGATCCATAAGCTTACATCGCTTCTGTACGCAGCTGGATCGGTCTACCGACCGATCCAGGGCCACACTGATCGGTCGGCAGACCGATCAATGAACTGCTGTTGCTACTGTATGCAACTGGATCGGTCTACCGACCGATCCAGGAGCACACTGATCGATCGGTAGACCGATCCAGTGGCTCCATCCAGCTCTGATCGGTCTGTGGACCGATCGGGGTTTCTGATTTCGAATCAGAACCCCTGATTTCAGCACTGCTTCGTGCCAAAACCTCACACACAACTATCTAATGCATAATAAACTATTCTAATAACATGTAGTAACAATTCTAAACTTAAGCTAAAGCAAGGTTTACTGGTTCATGGCATTTTACTCACTAACACGCATTTTAACAACTTAAAGTGCATGAAGGTATAAATTTCTAAAAGTTCTAATTGTTTAAATTTGCTAATGTTCAAAAGTGCATAAAACATGAAAACTGAAACTAATAACTGTAAAGTGCTAAAGTAAATGCTAAATCCCCAGAGGGTCTTTTATTCCAGTTCCTTCCACACACATCTTGATCTGCATTGACCTCCAGCCTCCACTGCTAGTCCACTTTCCTTTTTCCTGTATCTGCAGTATAAGGAAAATAGTATCTGTAAACTAAAAAGCTTAGTAAGAAACCATCTACCTCACTAAAACATGCAACGATGCAAACATGCTTTTAAAGAATGCTATTTGAAAACATGTACTGCCATGACATACTATGGTTGCAAGCATAACTGAAATAACTGAACATGTAAACTGAAGCATGGCTTAGCAACTAATCATATGAATCAATAAAGATAAACTGAACTGAACATATAATAAGCTAAACTGATACTGAATTCAAACTCAACTAACATAACTAATTCTGAGTTTTGAAAATACATAATCATGCTGTTTGGGCCCGGCAACTGTACTTGCTGTGCGCGCATCCCTAACTAGACCCGGGTTTGCAAGTCCCGAATTTAGTAGGGTTAACTAGGTTATCTAAACCTAGGGACGACTGTGGGAGTCCAACCCAATGGATATCTGATCCAGTACAGTGCCACTGAAAATAAAATACTGAATATAGCTAACTGTTTTAACTTGCTGTTTCTAGGTTATCTGAACCTAGAGCTAGGTTATCTGAACCTAGAGGCGACTGTGGGAGCCCACCCATTGGACCGTAGTCCCATAAAACTGAACTAAACTAATGTGCTGTTTTAAATGCTCCTAATGCATTTAACTGAGCTATTAAACATAACTGAGGTGGTATTTAGCTACACTAACATTTTACCGAACACTTGGTGTGCTCCAACTCTCTCCTCTAATAGGGAGAACACCTCTAGGCACCCGACAACGTCTAGAATCTCCAACTAAAGGAGAACGTGTCCGACCCGTCTAGAGGTGCTCAACTAGATCCCTAATCCTCGAGGAGGGTTTAAACACACCCTATGTGCCGAAAAACCTGCATATAGCTAAAACTAAAAGTATGCAATCAAACGAAAGCTACTTATACTGCAGGTGAGGGGTTCCTTACCTCGTATATGAAGTTTCTTACGATTCTAATCGCTGGAATTCTGGTGGAGATGACCCTTTTGACGATTTACTCGCGTCCACGTGCTCTACTCGCGAAGGGAAACGTCCTCGTGCTGAAATCGTCGCCGGAAAATATCCTTGGGGCCCTAGGGAAGGAACCCTAGGGTTTCCTTGGTGTGGCGCCGAAAGAAGGAGGAAGAGGAGAAGAGTTGGCGTGAGGGCTTCGGTGGAGAGGGATTTTGCCGAACCAAAATCTAAAATAAACCAAACCCTCTTTAAGTTTCCTATTTATATTAAGTGGCTATTTTGGCCCAACTCAATTATAAATATATTTGATTCTCCTTTCTCTCAGCACGGCCCTGCTGGGTTCACCGGTTACTAAGGCTAACTCAAGGTTTAGCGGACCCGAGAGGTCCCGGGTTCGATTCCCGCTTAAGCCTTTTTATTCTTCTAATTAGTTTTGCTACTTCCGCTACTCGGAAAATTCCGGAAAAATATCTAAAAATTCCAGAAAAATCATAGAATATTTATAATGCAAGTTTGAGAATTTTCGGGCGTTACATTGGTACATCCTTTGCATACTTTTTTATCAGGATTTACTATCATTATTAATGATTTAGCTGTAAATATTACTTTCTTTTATACTTTGTATTTAAGTATGCACAAAGTTCTATGTAGGCAATTCAATTGAATGGTCATGATTTCTACTTTTTTGTATATGTATTTTTTTTAAAAAAAAAGAAGCATGTTTCTTACCTTGATGAATCAAGCGTATATGCATTTTTTTTTTAATGCAATACTTACCCTAAAGGTCTAGCTATAGTGATTAAGGTTTGACTAAGTTAATGTGTCATTATGATAAAAAAATCTATTACTAAAAATTCTCTAAAGTATCATGCTTACTGCATACCACATTTACTATTAAAAAGAATTGAGCTTTCCATGGAGCTAGTTGGTCATTGAATCTATGAATATGGTGAATCTATTAGATTTTGTTGTTGTTATTGTTTGCTTACTTTTTTCATTGAGATATGCTATTATTTTGGTACTACATAGCTTTGACAATATTTTTTGGTGATGTTTCTTACATCTCTCATTTTGTGTAAATATATTGTTAAGGATCACTTTTTCATTCTAGTAAGTCTTATCACTATTGTCAATCTATGTATTTTCTGTAATATGATGCTCAACCTTTATCAAATACGAATGGATTTTCTTAATTTTAACAAACTTTTGACTCATACATAAGGATTTGGGTATAATCTGTAATCTATTTTGAATAATGCATTAAGGATAGCAAGAAGGTAATATGTTTTGTTTTTCCAGATTATGGAGTTCGTTTTTATTCTGTTGACTCTTGGTAGTGAAGCTGTGGAGAAAGAACTGATCCAGTAAGAAGTAGTAAAATTTGTTGTAAACTTTTTTTTTGAGTGAGCAATATGTTTTAGTGATGTTGTTAATGCTGGTTAACTTTGAATCTTATTATTAAAGGTAGATTCATATTGCAAGTACCCTTTCAATAGTTTTTTGCATCATCGTATTAAGAATATTATTGCATCTTACTTAGAGAGCAAGACAAATTTGCTACTTGAATACATTTTGCAGGAGTGTGACATTGTAAGGAAAATTCTTGCCGCTGAAAAAAAATCCTTTGCTCTCAACAGATTCTACTAAGGTATGGAGCTCATAGTAGTGCTTAGGTATAAATTTTATGCAAAAAAATTCTACTTGAATCACTACAACAAAAACCCTCATAGACATCAGTGGAACAACAACGGTTTTAAGCAAAAACCGATGTCTTTGAGTATTTTACACCGGTTTTTTCAAAAATCGGTGTCTATGAGCGCAGATTTTCGCTCATAGACATTGGTTTTTTTAGCCGATGTCTATGAGCACCTTTTTTTCATTAATAGACATCGATTTTAACCACAGTTTTTAAAACCAGTGTCTATGAACCAAAATTTTGGCAGACTTTCGTAGCGCCCTTTCTTTTGGGCTTCTCCTCACCCACAATAAATCGAAACCCTAATCCTCTGCATCCTCCTTTTAGGAGATACCATTTGAAAGACGAGCAATGGATCTCTTGACGGCGATGTGGACGGCGGCCGTCGTCGGTGCTATCGCAGTCTACTGGTTCGTGTGGGTGATGGGCTCGGCGGAAGTGAAAGGCAAGCGGGCAGTGAACCTTAAGATGAGATTGATCATGCAGGATAAGGTGCAGGACAAGTACAAGCAGTACTTGTCCTTCTTTCTCCGCTCCAAGGAGGGCATTGCCACCGCGCCCGACGACGATAACGTCCCTGCCTTCGTCGACACCTTCTACAACCTCGTCACAGACATCTACGAGTGGGGATGGGGGCAGTCCTTCCACTTCTCGCACTCACTTCCCGGCCACTCCCACCGGGAAGCCACACGCATCCACGAGGAGCTCGCCGCTGATCTGAGAGATGGAGATCTCCTCTCTCAGATCCCCATCTGAGGTCGCTCGCTCCTCCTTCCCTTCACTATGACCGGCAAAAGGATGGCCGCCCCATTTCTCTTGCTGCTAATCGCGTCCTGCTAATCTCTCTTGCTGCTAATCGCGCTCCGGGGTGAATCGCAGCGCAAAGGGCGGCTCGAACTCTTTGTCCCTCCATCTCTATCCTTTCTCCATCTCCCATTGCGTCGTCCGGAGCTAGATCGAGATGGTGGTGAAGCTCTCGAAAGCGGAGAAGAAGGTCCGCTACGACAAGAAGCTGTGCTCGCTTCTGGACGGGAAGGTCCTAATCGCCGCCGCCGACAATGTTGGGTCCAACCAGCTCCAAAGCATCCGCAGGGGCCTCCGCGGCGACTCCGTCATCCTCATGGGCAAGAACACCCTCATCCGCCGCTGCATCAGCTTCCACACCGAGAAGACCGGCAACAAGGACTTCCTCAACCTCCTCCCCCTTCTCGTCGTACGCACTCTTCGCCATTTCCCATTTCCTCATCTTTAGTTCCTCCATGAATCGATCATTTAGCTATTTAGTAATTATCCTTGACTGATTCAGGGGAATGTGGGATTGATATTCACAAAGGGCGATCTTAAGGAAGTTAGCGAGGAGGTTGCCAAGTACAAGGTGTTGAATATAATAAATGTGATTTTTTGATGTTGGTTATCACGATTATCATAGTTTTCTGTCGAGTGATCAATTTTTTTGGTGTTTTCCATTTGCAAGTTCGTAGACAACTTTTTTTCTAGATTGTATAAACCTTTTCCACTCCGTAGTATCTTTAGTTCAGTACCCCATGCGTACATTTGAATTCCTTCACCAAAGGGGCCAGATATGAAACACTGAATCTATGCTGCTTGATCATCTATCTGTTAATGTGTTTTTAATGCTATTTTATGTTGGATATTACAATGATCAGAGTTTTGGGTCAAGTGATCAATATTTGTTGGTTGAGGTTTTCCATTTTGCAAGTTCTTAGATAACTTGTTTGCTATATTGTATAAACCTTTTCCACTCTGTAGTACTTCCTGCACCAAAGAGACCAGATATGAAACACTGAAACTAAATCAGCGATTAAAGGTGATTAATCATCTCTAGTTTAAGCCATTTTGTTCTCCAAAGAAAGTATCTTTCTTCTAGTGCTCTGTCAAGCAAATGAAACATTTAATAAGAGTGTTGATGCAGGCATTGATAATGAGAAGGCAGAAAAATTTCTAGTGAGGAACCGTTGTATCAATTCACCCAGCTCAACGGTAACCGTTGTATCAATTCACTAGCAAGAAAAATTTCTCCCAACAGGACTTCATTACTTACTAAACCATGATTTTATGGAATTTATATAGAAATCGCAAAAAAGAAACACACTGAATCATAGTGAGGAAATGATCATGTTGATCCCTAATCTTATCCCTAGCCGATCATTAAACATTAAATGTGTGGGAATTTACTAGAATCCCTAGCCGATCATTAAACATTAAATGATCGCAAAATTGTTAGCTGTTTGAATGGAAACTTTCTTGCAATCTTCATTGAAAAACCATTTATCATTTTTATTAGAAAACTTTTCTTCTATTCTCTCAAGTAGAATTTAAATGCTTCATTGATTTTAAGTACGAAGTAGAAGTCAGAGAATTTCATTATAGCTAATCCCTTATTAATTTTTATTGTAGAATCAGCTTAAAAGGAGACTTCACACAATGAGTGTTGCTTCTGCAACATGCTTTCTTTTTCCTCTTGCCATGTGGGACACAATATTAGTAAGTGTAATTGAAGAAATTAAATGTATGCCTTTAGATAAAACAATCTTGTTCTTTTTGTGTGATATTTCCACCAAATTAAACCAAAAGTTGTGTTTTGGTTTGATCTGTTAATGTGTATTTTTAATTGATTGGCTGCAGGGTTCAGCTTCTGATAGTATTGTTAAGTTTCAGTTTCCAAGCTGGGCATACTTGAGTACAATCTTCTTTGGAATTATTTTCATATTCTATGCCGATAACATTGCTGAAGAAAGGTTAATTGCTAATGGAACTTCTTCATAACTATACAACTGCCTTAGGAGAAACTGTTTGAATGATTATCTAACAATTGAATGTTCATGCTGATCTGGGATCTGGATTCACAAGATTTTTGCATGTCTTATCTTTCATTCTTTATGCCTTGAAGCTTCTTTGCATTGTCATTGACTTTAAAGTATAAAAAACTGAAAGCCATTGTGCGGTCAAAGCAGGGCCAGAATATGAAGTATTTCTTACTGTACTGCAAATAAAAAAGGAACTTCAGCATCATCGTTATTAGAATTGGACAAAACAATGTTCTCCACAAGCTTTAACTGCAATTAAAGCTTCATTGTCTAGAAGTTGAGATTGGAAAATATTTTGTTTTAGTTATACTAGCATCTATAATGCACTTACAAAATTAGCTAATAGATAATTATGGTTCATTGACACTTATAAGGCTATTACTTTTGTTAATGTATCTTAGATGAAGCAAGTAAGAATAAAAGCTTCATAGTCTCATTTTGATGCTAGAAAAAATCAAATACTGATCCAACCATGGCTTTTTAATAACTGATTGTTAAGAAACTTCACTCAAGTTTAAGTAGTATACCATTCTAGACCACACAATGACCCTACAAAACAAATTAAATGTTTAAATTAACTGGTATATTGTGCCTACAAGTTATATGCTCTAACTTGTATTAGGTTAGACTTTGTTACTGGTTGGTTTCACCAATTCAACCCATACTTGAAAAGTTTAAACCATTTTTTGAAACTTCAATTGATTATATTTGATTATTAACCACTGCCTTATAGGGGGATCACTGTACATAATTATTCTTATCTTTTTATTTTCAAAGCGGCACTAAAATTAAGATTAACCAGGGTATTGTAACTGGTTAAGTGGACAAGAACAATCAATCATAATTTAACAAAAAAGGATTGTAGATATTATAGATCTATGTTATTCTGAATCGGACATGCTAAGATCAATGATATGACTACCGTGTCTTTATACTGTTTAATTGCTTTTATACTACATGCATTATTGATTATGGCAGAGTCAAGTATAGTAAAGATATCCTAAGTTACTTGGAGGATTTGTGGCTGAACGATGAATGCCAATATAATGGTTCTATGCTGGATGTCTTTCTTGTTACTGATCAATGATCCCTCTCTTCCTGAGCTTTGTCTTAACTAATGTTAATGCCTGTTTACACTTACGTGTGGTTGAACATTTGCAGGCTGCATCTTGTTTTTTCTTCTCCAATGCATCTAATGATTTCTGGAGTATGCATTATTATTATGGAAATCTTATATCTAATGGATTTTCCCCTTTTGGATTTTGTGATTTGTTCTTCAATTTTGGGATTCGGCATGTTTCCTCTTCTCTCTTGTTATAATATATTCCATTTTGACATTGCATGTAGTGTCATGAGTTGCTGCTTCTGTAGTGATTAGAAACTGGACAAGGTCTTGATGATCCATGGTCCAATAGGTTGGTGGGTTATATACAAGGCTATCCTTGTATTGTTTACAGTATTCATATGGATTTTCTCTTTTGTGCTTTAAGTTGGTTGGCAGAGAATGCACACTTGTTTCGGGCTGTATTTATAATGATCTGACTTGTGTAATGTGAATCATATATGTTCAAAGATATACATGATCAAGAACAATGAATCAAGCTACTTAGCAATGCCGTGATTGTGTTCCAGCACCATAGTCATAGGCACAATATAACATTTCTATTTTCCAAGGTACTTAGGCAATGAATTTAGCTGTGTATTTTGATAAATATTTTTCTTTGTTAAATTATTTAGCACCCAGAGCAATATAGTTGTTTCTTATATCATTTGTGTATAGTCATCATGAAAAATGAAAATCTGATATTTGTTCAGGATCAAGGATAGTACAATTTAATTTAATGAAAATCTACTTTGTTCTTCTATGCTTCCTTCACTGGATTTGTTGTGTAGTCATATTTCTTTGTTCAACCATTATCATGCCTAGTAAGTTGTTGTATGATGCTGTCGGTTCTTATCAATCTGTACACTTGAATTAGAAGGAGCAAATTATCTATGTTATATTCTAAGCAGCATATACTAAGTGTCATATATGAAAGTTTTAGATTCTATGTTATATTCGTTATCTTCCACAGCAGCCTTTAAAAACTCAGTATTCTATTTTATTTGATACATGTACACATTTGTTTTAATTATTTGACATATGGTGGATTTATGTGTTTTTACAGTTTACAAATCTCAAGTACTCCAGAGTTGAAATTGATGAAGTGCGGTTCGAGTGGGCTGAATGCATGCTAGATTACATTTGAAGTGCGATTCTACCTTGATGTGTTAAAAGAATGTTCTACCTTGATTTTGATATCTATTAGCTAGCTTTTGATGTAAAAAGAATGTTTGTGTATTTTATGGATATTGTTGTAAGAAGATTATTTATAAAATTTGTGAATATTTGTGTATTTTATGAATATTATTGAATGAAGAATATTTGTATAATTTGTGAATATTTGTGTATTTTTTTTTGTTATTGTCGGTTTTTCATTGTTTCGGAAATCAAATTTGTGCTGTTAAAAAATATACATATTACATCGGTTTTCCACCGCTGCAAAACCGGTGTTATTAACTAATATTACATCGGTCATTTACCGTTGCCAAAACTGGTGTTATTAACATACAATATTACATCGGTTTTACACCGTTGATGAAACGGTGTCGTTAAGTGATACTACACCGGTTAATAACCAATTCGAAGATCGGTGTCGTTAAGTGATACTACACCGGTTTTAACCCGATGTCTAAAATGGCAGACTTTTAACATCGGCTTCATAGACATCGGTCGAAAATGAAATAGACACCGGTGGAAAACCGATGTCTATGAAGGTTTTTGTTGTAGTGAATGTTCATTTTTTCCTTCTTTGTCGGCTTGTCTAGCTCTTGAATTTGGTGTGTTAATATTTATTTATTTTTATTCATGTTTCAGATTACGATATTTGCAGAGGAAAAAATCACCCCCGAGGATAGGTAGTATAGGCCACATAACACGGATTGCTAACAAGCTTACTCAGTTGGGTAGTAACAACATCACAATCCAGACACACTTATAGGTCAATCATCTCTAGTTCTAAAAGAGTATAATTTGTTAAAACATTTGCCTCATTTTGATTCATGTTTTATAGGAAAGTAATATTATGGAGTCTGGAATTGTTTAGATGGAAGCTGTAAGCTTTATCCTTCTTTTGTAAAATACTTTAATCTTGTTTTCTTAGTTTTTGATATTTATTTAAGTTTCAATGTCTCATAGTATATTATAAAGTAAGAAAATTTGAAGAATACCCTTTTGGTCGAAAAGAAAAGCAGTAAGCATTAGTTTATTTCTTCTTTGTTTGTTAAATTGCTTCTCCGTGATGATTTCTGTTATGTTTATAGGGTTGCTACTTGTGTGCATTGTCATATTATTGCTTCTTGCTTCACTGTGGACTTAACTTCAATGAGAAATGTCATAGTTATTTTTACTATTATGATGAAATAATATTGTTCTATCTATTGATTTTATTTTTTTTCTCACTTGCAGGAAAATAGTGACTGGGTTGATTGGCTTAACAATGTGTTGTCCAAGAGGAATGTCATAGAAAATGTTTATCACTGGTCATGTGGGTAGGACTCTTAGTCACTATAGGGCGCTTGAATATGATTGTTACTAGTAATTTTTCTAATGAATCACTTTCCTCAGTTTATTCAATGATACACAAAACAATATTGTGTCGGTAGGACCCTAAACATATATTTTTTGGGGCACATGTGTTTGCCTCATTATATCTTTCACTTGGTTATATAATACACCCAATGTATTCAGTGTGCTTGCTCATCAACCCAAAAACTTGTGATGTGTGACCATATGTACTTGGATAAATCCATTTTTTTACTGGTTTGATTAGTTAGTGACCGGTTCATGATATACTTAGAGTTTACCATTAAAAATTGAACTAATCCTTGTTGAACTGGCTAAGCTATTTAGAGCATTAGTGGCTTGTGATTCATTCATGGGGATGTAAGATAGAAGTTTGTACTATAATTCTTCATTGAAGAGCTTGATAAATATGGAACTTATCTTTGCAATGGCAGATGTTATTAATTTTTTTTTTATCAATGAGTATGCCTTTTGAGATCTTTGTTGTTACTCAGATGATTTTACTTGGCTATGCGAGTTTCACATCAAATGTTTCTGACTGCAAACATCAAAACTTGTGCAAGTGCTTGTTTACCATGATTTGCTGGGAATGTTACAACATCTTCATCATGCCAAGGTAATTTTTTTTAATCAAATTTTCTTTATCCCGATCTTTCTTATATATTCATGGATTATCAACTTTCTGGTAGGTCACTCCAAAGTTCTGCAAACATTATGCGTAAGTGGGAGATGTCACAAACAAAGCCCTCACATAATACAAAGATGACACTTTTGTCCTTTGCAGGTAGAGTTCTAAGATGACACTTATGTCCTGAATTCATTGAAATTAGTTGATTGTAGAAGAAGAGAAGAAGCAAAAATCCTGGCTCTGTAAACATTGCAGAGGAGAGGCCACGACGTGCTTTTTGATATTGAAAAACTAAAATATTATTTGTTAGAAGGATTTTGGCGACAAAATATCGTTGTATGAATTTATTTTTGGAGGTTGTTTACTTTGTAGTAATATACTCTTTGCGTATGTGGTAAAGAGTTAGTATATATGTTTTGCTATAAGATTGTATATATAAGAAGTGATCATTTAAATTGGGATATTTATATTTATAGAAAATGGATTATTGTATATTGTTTATAGATAATGGTTTATTGACAACGGTTTATTGTTCTTTAGTGTGTGTTGAGAAATGACAACAGTTAAATTGATATGTAGAGAAATGACAATATTTAAAATGGACAAATGACAACGGTAAAAAACTGTTGTCATACTAAAAAACCATTAGATTTTTATGTGTGTATTTTTTTAATAAAAATGATAAAAAATCGTTGTTAAAGATCCAAACATACCGTTGTCATTTAACGGGTTGAGAAAAATAGGATCGCTTAAAGACAATGGGGAAAAATCATTATTTTTTTACTTTAAACACAAGGTTATAAACCGTTGTCGTTTTTGAAAAAAAAAAAAAAAAGCATTGTAATCTTTATCACATACACAGCGGTTTAACTTGAAACACAATGGTGAAAAATCATTGTGTTTCAGGTAAATAGACAATAATTTTTAACCATTGTCTTTGAGCGCTCCTATCTTTCTCAACGTAGATAAAGACAACGATTTTTTTGGGTTTTTCACAACTATTTTTCACCGTTGTCTTTGTATATTTTTATTGTAGTGTTTGCAACATATGTCGGTATCCTAACTAATCCTGGTTGGTCTAGTTTAGATTTCTATCAAAAATTAGATATGCATGCTAATAGTGTAGTGAATGAACTTGATTCAAATCTAAATAAGAATAACTCAAAATTATTTAATAAAAATAAGAAATTAACTTTTATAAAATTAGCAAAACAAAATAATATTTTAAAAGATAAAATTGATAAATTAGAAAAGATTATTAATAACTTAAACAATTCACAAAATCTAGACTTGGGTTACAAGTCTAAGGTAAAACTTAAGCTCTACAAACCAAGTTATAATCAAGTTTCTTTTAATTATGAAACTAATCAATAAACCATAAATTAATAACTTAAACTTAAAAAGTTAACTCAAACTTGTAACCTAAAATTAACCAATAATTGCTTGACTTGGTTGATCCATACATAATTACCATGATCATGCATATGCTGATAAATGTCATTCATGATTACTAATTGCTTAATCTAGAATGGATAGTTAAGGACTTAGGCTTGATCGATACTTATTTAATTAGACCAAGGATTCTCAGAAAAAAAATTAAATATTTAATTTCTTGAAAAGGCTTTGTCTAGAAGTGATTATTGTTCCAGTATCCAAAAATGTGTAGTGTCTCGCCACAGCTTGGAAGGAAATTATTGAAATGAATATTTAATTGACTAACTATCAAATCTTAGTCTAAATCAAATGTAAATGAATTCTTAAATTTTAATTTAAATTAAAGATTAAATTAACCATCTCACAAAATCCATAAGTTTCTTGATTGAAAATCTAGAAAGGGGAGGATGAATTTAGGTTTAAATTGAGAATTAGTCTAAACTAATTCAAACCAATCAATTACAAAATTAATTTCAAAACCTTAATTAATTTAGAAATGTTAACTAATTTCAAAACTTCAATTAGTTTCAAAACTTTAATTAATTTCAAAATTTAATTAATCATTAAACTCAATTATTCTTTAAATTTAATTATTTTCATATGTTAATTAATTTTTAAATCAAAAATTAATTTTAAATCATAAATAATTTAAAAATATTATTGACTTTCAAATGTTAAAATCTTAATTATTTTCAAATATTAATTAAAATTTTAAAATTTTAATTATTCAAATGTAAATATTCTAAAAAATTCAACCTTAATTATTTTGAAACTCAAACTTAAAATATTTTTTACAACTTCAATCTTAAATATTTTGAAAATTTCAAATTTAGACTTAATAATTTTTAAAATTCAAAATCAACTTTAAAATTAACCTAACTTCATCTTACACAAACTCATAAGTTTAATATGTTTGACAACTCAAAAAGGGTGAGATGGAAAAATTAGAAAAATAAATGCTTATTTTAAATATGTTCTTAATTTTTTTATGCTTGGACTCTTGAATTCCCAAACATAAATAAATTACCTAATTTTTCTTTGGGCATTAATCAAGGAGGAGAAAAAGGGAGTTAAGTTAATTTCAAATGTCAAAGTATTTTTCAAAAGCAAGTTATTTTTTTATTTACCTATTTTTGAAAGTTTAACTATTTTTTAAAAAATAACCTTAAATATTTTTGAAAAATCAAGTTTAAATATTTTTAAATCTAGAAAAATAAGTTTTTGAAAAAATGTTTTAACTAAGTTTTTATGATTTTTTTTTTCAAAATCTAAGTACTTGACAAAGTTTTTTAAAATCTAAGAATTTAGCTAAGTTTTTTTTATTAAGGAAAAAAGCTAAGTTCTTTTCTCAAAACCTTTAGGTATTATTTAAAAAAAAAACAAGGCTTTACAAAAAGGCTAAGTTTCTTGTTAAATTAAAAGCTGTAAATTTTTGAAAAAGTAAGTTTCAAAATTATATTTTTAGCCAAGTTCCTTCTAAAAACATAAGTATTGTTCAAAAGTTTTTTCCACAAGGTTTTAGCTATGTTAAACTCCCTATTTGAATTATTTTTCCACTCTCCTTTTTAAAGTTTTTCAAAATAAAAATTCTACTATCTCAAAAAGAAGAGTTTTGTTCCAAAGTATTTTTCAAAGATAAAGTATTTTCCAAAGTACTTGAAAAGCTAAAATATCATATTTTGAAATTAAGTATTTTTTTTCCTCCCTAAATTATTTTTAATATATGTCAAAAGGGGAGAGGATATTCAAAAGTTAAGGAGGAGAGAAAGTTTAAGGGATTAAGGGGGAGCTAACAAGTTAATTTTTTTCTTTATAAATGAATCTCTTAACTTTTGTTATATCTTGCATTTTTTTTCTATATCTTGATATATACTTTACTTAACTTTTGAATCAAGTTGTCATAATAAAAAACGGGGGAGATTGTTGGTGCATGGAGCACCAGACAATCGAACCTATATTTTGATTATGACAAAGGGTTCAAAAGTTAAGATGTTTTGGTATCTAACAAGTGTGAATGAGCTTGCAAGAAAGTCCTAAGTGTTCTTAGACAAAAGTCCTAGTGGATTCTAGCCAGCTGGAAAACCCTAGGTCCTAGGGGAGGTAATCTTATGTTATGGAAAGTTCTAGCTGCAGTTAGGCAACGAAGTCTTGGTTCGGGGGACTGTGCGAAGTCTTAGCGGGTCGAGGACTTTGGACAAAATCCTAGAGTCGAGGACTCTAGGTGAAAATCCTGGGAGTCGTTGACACCAGGTGGAAGTCTCGACGGGTTGTGGAGCAGACGTTTAGCATGAAGTTCTGGAATCTCAGGAGCTAAGAAAAAGTCCAGATGGTCTGAAGGACTGATTTGGCAAAAGATAAACTCGCCTGAGAGGAGTAGGTGAGGGCGTGTTCCCTGAAGAGGGAACAGTAAGCGTCGGTCCGACTTAGAGTTTCATCAAAACTCAAAGTCAGGACCGGACAGTCTAACGGCTATCAAAACTTATCTTTATATATTGTTTTATCTTTTATTCTAACTCTGTGTTGCAGGAAGACTAACATTTTTGCAGGGCTAGATTATGCCTTGTTCGAACGACCAAACCACTAAGCCAGAAGGGTAGATTTCAGCTCACAATGAAGTGTAGACCGAGGGATCAGTCGATCTAATAGGGAGGTTCAGTCGGCCGAACGGTGGATAAACTTCAAACCGAATTGATCGGACCAGATAATCCGAGGAGTGCCGAGGGTTAGATCGACCGAACAAAGGGATCGGTCGACGGAACGAAGATTCTATCCGAAGAGGCAGTATCTGGATAGAAAGTTAGGGGGGTTTAGCAAGTTCGGTTGACCGATCAGCGTCGAGTAAAACTTGATCCCGGGATCAGTGGATCTAGATTAGGTCTAACTCGGCTATAAAAGGAGATCTCAACCCAGCACTTCGAGACAATGCACTCAGACAATCCTTAGCTTCTGAGCCCTGCTCTGATAACCTCTACGATGCCCGAACTCTGCTCCGACGATAGAAAGCTCGACCTTCTAGACCCTTAGAAGTCATCGATATAATTTTAATTAAGAGTACTTCAATTGTATTATTCTTGTACTTCATATATGTATTTGTAATTTCTGAATTGATAGTGAATTATCAAATAAAAGTCATCAATGATCGCAGACCTTAGAGTAGGAGTCGTCAAAGGCTCCGAACCAAGTAACTAAAAGTGCCAGCGTTGGTTTATTTTATCTTCTATTTCCATTGCATTTCATTCCAATTGATTTTATACGAGAATGGGAAAAAGTCATGAGTGCTATCCCCCCCCCCCCCCGTCCTATCATGTATCAATCATACAAAGTGTACGGTTGTTGCCAAGTAATAAAAAATTGATCCCACAGGGACTGCTTAATAAGCACTAGTTAATTTTGTATAGTGAATTATTTAGACAAACAAAGGTTGGTTTTGTCACTAACGCTTAAGAAGAGAGAGATTGTGTGTGTATGAAAGAGAGAGAGAGAGAGAGAGAGAGAGAATAAGCGCAAGTGAGTGAGGAGAAGGGTGAAGTTGAATTGGTTGATGATAAAGTCTAGGATTATGGTTTAATTTCACTATGATGCTTGTCAATATCTCTATGAGTTGTTCATCTCTGAAACTTCATGCTCACACTCTTGTAGGGAATCTAACTAAAGTCCAGCACAACCCCGCAAAGGTCGCACTAGAGAGTTAACATCGAGTTCTAACACCATTAAGTAAAGAAGTAACGCTAAAAAATCTGGTTAAAAGGATATCCTCTATCACAGACTCCCCAATCATACAATCACTAGAGTTATCTAATTTACTCCCTAATGGTAGATTAATACTATTAAGTAGAAGAGGTAATACACAAAGTTTGGTTAAAGGGATACCCTCTATCATAGGGCCCTCGTTCATACAATCGCTAGATTACACAAATCACTTCTTAACATTAATTTGGAGAAATCTCCTAAAACTATAATTAGACTCCCTAATAGAGAATTGATTCTCATTTCAAGGTGATACCTTAGAAAGTAAGAGATACCCTCTGTCATATGGCCATACAATCCAAAGCACCTTCTCTATATGGTGACCAAAACCCTAATCTAAATGTATTGACCCCACACACATTTCGTCAAACATATACAATACACAACACATAAGAACAAGTCCATAAGCATTTCATTAAATACGAAAATGGGTAATTACATAGTTCATATACTAATATCACATCATAATTACTTTCTACATCCTAGATCTGGAGATCTATTTCATTGCATAGGAAATACAACCAAGAGACAAGAAATTAAGCATCCTACAATCCAAAACACTAAATAGAGAAGAGAGGAATACTTATCTATGTGTCATTTGTCTTCTTGGATAAAATCCTAGCTTCGGAGATAGATGGATCATGGAAGATGAAGCCTCTAGTGTTCCTTTAAGGGGGGAGAGAACTCTTCTCGAAGGAAAGGGGCAGAGCCCCCAACCCTAGGTTAGAACATAAGATGTGTGAAAAAGGGAAGAAAACCCCTTTTATAGGCCGGGGTACAACCCCTGCCTGGGTTGTGTTATGGTTGTGCCCTTAGGCACGTCTCCTCCTCGACCACTCTCTAGGAAATTGGTACGATCGTGCCAATTGGCACCACCTACCCGTGTTATTTTCTGGAAATGGGGTATTGTGACCGAATGATGTCCACATATCTTTACAATGCCATGATATTGCCCACTTTGGGCCTAGGCCCTCATGGCTTTACTCTTGGGTTCTTCCCAAAAGACCTCATGCCAATGGAGATATCATGCATCCTTTTAACCCCATGATCTTTACCAAATCTTTCTAATATGGGGCTTTATTTGCAACCTTGCAACCCCAACAATCCCCACCTCAAACAAAGGACCACAGGCTTCCAATGTCCGATCCTCAACCCACCAGGTCTTCCTGCCCCTTGGTCCACTCGACCTACTAGGACTTCCTGCCTGGTGTCTGGTCCTCTTAATCCGAACATAAGAGCCCCCACTTTCTTTGTTCGATGTCAATATTGTACTCATATGGTTCAATCAGACCATAGCTCTTATGCACAGTCGGCGGTTAAACCTTCTGGCAGTCAGGGCTTTAATATTAATTGTTATGATCGAAAAGAATTTAGATATCTCCACAATGGTATGATATTGTCCACTTTGGGCGTAAACCCTCATGGTTTTGCTCTTGGGCTCTCCCCAAAAGGCCTCCCTACGAGCATCCAGTCAACCTGACTTACCCCAAGCCTACCCTTTGTAACGACCCGGCCCTCTTGGCCCATTTGGCGACCCTCGGGTCGTCGATCGTCGGCCCTTATGTCTCGGCCCATTTAGCGACCTCTCATGTCGTCGACCGACGACCCTTGGCCGTGCCATTACTCACTAGGACTTTCCACCCCTGGCAGTGGATTTTTGCCTCCCCCAGGATTCGAACTCTAAACCTCCAGGCTTAAGTATTAGAGTTTATGAATCCTGGTAACCAAGTGAGATTTTATTGTAACGACCCGGCCCTCTTGGCCCATTTGGAGGCCCATTTGGTGTCCCATTTGGCGACCCTCGGGTCGTCGACCGTCGGCTCTTATGTCGTCGGCCCATTTGGCGACCTCTCATGTCGTCGACCGACGACCCTTGGCCGTGTCGTTACTCACTAGGACTTTCCACCCCTGGCAGTGGATTTTTGCCTCCCCCAGGATTCGAACTCTAAACCTCCAGGCTTAAGTATTAGAGTTTATGAATCCTGGTAACCAAGTGAGATCATAAACTCTAATACTTAAGCCTGGAGGTTTAGAGTTCGAATCCTGGGGGAGACAAAAATTCACTGCCAGGGGTGGAAAGTCCTAGTGAGTAACAGCACGACCAAGGGTCGTCGGTCGACGACATGAGAGGTCGCCAAATGGGCCGACGACATAAGGGCCGACGGTTGATGACCCGAGGGTCGCCAAATGGGCCAAGAGGGCTGGGTCGTTACACCCTTAACTTCGTACAAGGTCACCCCACATTGCATCTAGTCTGGACCATGGCTCTGTGAAACCAGCCTGGCCCAGTGCCCTCCTCTCTAAGAACCGATCAAACCGAGCCTTCGCCCAATTGATCCGACCCACCATCAACTTGGAACGGGCAAGCCTGAAAATAGCAAAGATGATCCACGCCTCCAAATCCAATCCATTATTTATCAACTAATCAAATCCAAAGTAGCTATGAAATTAACTTGAAAACTCACCTAAATCCAGATGATCAGTCTGTGATCCACAGTCGAAGATGTGTTAGCTGCCAGAAATATGGGTGGTCGGAGCTAGGGTTGTTGTCATGATAACCAAGCACCCCCACACCAACCGATCTGAATAGAAGTAAGGTCCAACCCTAAATTCAAGGGTAGGAGGATGGCCGGAGCTACAGTAGCCGACATACAACCTAAATCAAAAACCTCCCAAAACAACAGTAGACTCCAGATTGTTTCAAATATGAAATTAATGTTTCCTACCTTCAGTCCATAACATGCAATGAAGAAAATGCCTTGATTTGATGAAGTAGAAAAATAAAAATCAGTTGTGGAACTTGAATCCCTCTCTCCACCGGTAGTGCCTGTTCTCGGTGATCGAGTGACTCCAAGCAAGTGACGGATCACACCTTAAAGGCGAGAGGTGAAGAAAAAGAATGGCTAGAACCCTAGAGATAGCACCCCTTTTTCCTCCAAGATCGACAGTCGTGCAGGGAAGGAAGAAGTGACTGCTGATGGCGGCAATCGGCGACGCATCTAGACAAAGGCGTTGGGCAAAGGCTAGGGCACGCGACGGAAGAGGAGAAGGGGAACGTGGTCGGCGACGGGATGAAGAGGAGATGCTCAGTGTTGTTCAACATCGCGAGAGGGAGGCGGCGTCGGCGAGAGGTTTAGGGCACGGGTAAGGGAGAAGAGAGGATAAAAGGAGAAGAAAGGGGTGGCGGTGGCGAGCTCGGGAGAGGGAGAAGGAGAGAACTCAGGTTTAGCGTCGATGGTGAGGAGAAGAAAATAACACAAAAAAAGAGAAATTATATAAATATATATTTAGGTTTTGCTTAATCAAACCCTAAGTGCATTCCTCAATCAACTCTGACTTTTGGGTATTCCAAATAGGCTTTTTCCCAAGCCCAATAATTCATCCCCTTAACAACGTCATACGAGCTCCAATTAAATCTCAAAAAATTCCTAAAAATTCCGTTAAGGTTATTCCTCAAATAACCTTATTATTTTATCATTATTTGGGTGTCGTATTTTAGCTGTAATAGGAATAATGCAACAGGGTGAGTTCAATAACTCAACAGATACCGGATAGACGTGCATAATAAGATATAGCTACCAGTAATAATCATGGAGTACAACCTCCTAAACCATAACAGGTAATGCAAAATTGAAACAAGGGAAGAAGAACTGTACTCACCAGGGTCTCCTATCCTGACATAAGGGTGGGAATCACACCAATAAATGCAAGGTCATCAAATCAAATACATAATGTATCTTGTATACATGCCAAGCATATGCAACCACCAAAATGCAGCAAACAAAGTGCAGCAAACACAAACAATAAATGTAATCCAATGCATATGATGCAAAAATGACATATGTCACCCCTGACGCCAATCAACCATCTCACACGCGATGGTGAGACCGAGTGAGTAGGGCTATGACAACTGTGCACTCTGCCATCACTGCTCCTGAGTGATCGAGTGGATAAGATGATGTCATAGTACACCTATCCTCCTACCCCAATCAGAGTGGGGGAGCGCAATGCTCTTATCTCCCTGTATCATAGTCAAGGGGAGCGATCTCTGCCCGCTACTACGCTGCAGGCTCACTACCCATGAGCGGACCAGCGGAGCCTGGCAGAGCAATTGCACACACCCTGCCTGATGTACCACTAACCCATGAGTGGTTGTGTGTGCAGATCATGTAACCGGTGATTTGCTCAACAATAATGGAGCCGACAATCATACAACATGCAATCATGCAAGATGGTGCATGATATTAAGCATGTAAATTCTAACCATAATCACCTCCGCATAATATGTACCAAACAGGAAAATAAATCATACCATGACCTAGGTATCACATATCTAAGTACACATGCGAGATAATAAAATCCAGAAAACTAGTCCTATACTTAGTGAAGCCTAGTATGTCACTTCCTCTAGGAACTAAGGTACACATGGCAATAATCAAGAGATATAAACATGGATACATAACATGCAAAAAATAGAACATACAATAGGTATCAAATAGTGACATACCTGTTGGAACCCCAAGGTTATTTTGGTGTGATCAACAAGTTAAGTTAGGTCCTGTGTTGTTCTAACCTTGTGTCTAAGTGTGCAGAAGCTTAGGAACACAGGTAGTCGAGCGGAAGACGCAGCTAGCGAGAAAGACGGCAGTCCGAGGGACGAGGTGCTACGGAAGAGTACACCGGTAGACGAGAAGGAAGCGTGCGGTGGTTCTGAGGGACGAAAGCCGGAGCGGAATATTGCTCGGGGAGCAAGAGACGCAGCTAGCGAGAAGGACGGCACGCGGTGCGTCCGAGAGACGAAGACTGCAGATGAGTACGCCGGTGGATGAGAAGGAAACACGCGGCGATTCCGAGGGACGAGAAGCCAGAAGGAAGCCCGCTCGAGAAGACTGGAAGTTGAGTTCGGGTGAGCCCTATTCCGGATGGCAGAGATCACCCAAGTAAGCATATTCGGAGCGGAAGACCCGGGTCGAGGCGGGACTGAAACGGAGCAGAGGTCCCGGATGAAAAAGTCAACCAGAATTGACTTTCGGGGTCCAGGGCGCCCGGAACTGACCGGGGCGCCCGGACCCCTCCGGGGCGCTCGGAACCCTTCCAAGCGCCCGGACCAGCCTTTTGACCAGGATCGAGTTTTGACTCGATCTGATCGTTGGGGGATAAAGTTTATCCCCCCCCAGGGCGCCCGGAACCCTTTGGGGCGCCCCGACCAAGGCTATAAATATAGCCTTGGTCCAGAAACTTTTCAACGAACTCTGAATTGTAATTCCAACGCTTGTAAGCTTTAGTCTAGAGTTAAGCTTCTGTTTTCTGCACTTCAACGTTGTACGAGGCTTCTCCGCCTGAAGGAGTTTTTAGTGAGCTTAATCTTCCTTGGATTAACAACCACATCGGTTGTAACCAAGTAAATCCTTGTGCCTCGCTTTTTCTTTATGCTTTTAATTTATCAGCTTACTTTATATATACAAGTGTTAGCTTAAAGAGTTCGAGGAAGGGTTGTTTTATTTTTTATTTTACAGGACTATCCAGCAACCCCCTTCCAACCGGTCGCAACGGTCCTACAAGTGGTATCAGAGCCGAGACGCTTCAAGAAGGACTAACCGCCATCTGAAGCAACAAAACGATGGCCAGAGCTAGCGACTACCCACCTGCATTCGAGGGGGAGTTTTTCGTCTGGAAACAAAAAATGGAGGTATACTTTAATTCAGATTTTGGTATTTCTTTAATAATGAAATTTGGTTATGAAGAACCGAATAACGCGTACGGAGAAGAAATCGATAAACATCTCTGGACTCACAAGCAACGTGAGGAGTTTATGGCAAACGCGCGAGCTAAATTTCACATTCTAACCGTAATACCAAAAGAAGATCTCGACAGAATCGGAGAATACAAGAACTCAAAAGAACTTTGGGAAAAGTTCTTGAAGATCTACGAAGAACCAGCTGAAACCGAATCCGACTCCTTGATGGACACCGAGCCGCCGACAGAATAGTTCGAGAATGAGGAAACTGCCGAGATAGTCGATCTCCATCCCAAGGACACAGAAAGCTCATCCCAGGTGAGCATTAATGAAGGGGGAGAGATATTGGAAGAAAGCAACTCAACAGGGGGAGAATCAACCGCTGACAAGGTAAGTCAGGTATGGTCTTCACCTTCTGAGAAATTGGATAAATTTATTGAAAAATTGCTTGAAAATAAAAAGTTGATTGGAAATTTTTGCGAGTTAAAAATCGAATCATTGAAAGAGTTTTTTGGTTTACCAATAACTTTGAAAGAATTCTACAAATTAAAAATATTATCAAAAGAATTCTTCGAACTGTAAAATGTTTCGATGAAAGATTATTACGAATTACAAAATATTTTGATAAAAGAGTTTTGCAAGTTAGAAATTTTGTCGAAAGACTTTTGTAAATTGCAAAATATTTTTTCGAAAGAATTATGCAAATTAGAAATGTTGTCGAAAACTTTCTTCGAATATTTTTTCAAATTACAAATTACTTTCTCGAAAAAGTTTTGCGAATTAGAAATTGAGTCATCAAAAAAGTTTTTCGGATTAAGAAATCTGTTATTAATAGATTCCTGGAAATTAGAATTTTTGTTAAAAAATTCTTGCAAATTACAAAATATTTCTTCAAACGAATTTTGCACAAAATATTTCTTCAATTTAGAATTTAAGTTATTGAAATATTTTTGTGATCGAATAAAATTTTTAGCATGTTTAATATTTGTTGCCTTAAATCTGAAAAATTGTGATTTAAGAAGTTACGATAAATTAAAATGGAAATTTAAAACTTTCTGATAAAATTATGAGAATTAAAAATTAAATAAATGCATAAAATTTTTTTAAAATTTTTCTAAATATTCTAAAAAATTGTTTTAAATTTTTCTTGCATAAAGTTTTCGACTTAGAAAGTTTTTTCTTGATAACGAATGCTTAGAAATTTTTCAAAAGTTATTTTTGACTTAGAAAATTTTCTTGATATTTTCCAGAAAATCATCGAAATAGATTCTTATAAAATTTCTAAGTGTCAACCCTTAGATTTTTCTTGCAACCCCAATTTTTTATGTGATCAAAGGGGGAGAAGAAAAAGTATAAGTCTAGGGGGAGGTAGAAAATTGAATATTGCAAATTTTTGAAATTTAATATTTCTATCTTTTTGCACTAAATTGTAATTTAAGTTAGTTTTATTTTACGTCTATTTTGACCCTAGCTTAACTTGGGTTGATCACATCAAAAAGGGGGAGATTGTTGGAACCCCAAGGTTGTTTTGGTGTGATCAACAAGTTAAGTTAGGTCCTGTGTTGTTCTAACCTTGTGTCTAAGTGTGCAGGAACTTAGGAACACAGGTAGTTGAGCGGAAGACGCAGCTAGCGAGAAGGACGGCAGTCCGAGGGACGAGGTGCTACGGAAGAGTACACCGGCGGACGAGAAGGAAGCGTGCGGTGGTTCCGAGGGACGAAAGCCGGAGCGGAATATTGCTCGGGGAGCAAGAGACGCAGCTAGCGAGAAGGACAACACGTGGTGCGTCCGAGGGACGAAGACTGCGGATGAGTACGCCGGTGGATGAGAAGGAAACACGCGGTGATTCCGAGGGACGAGAAGCCGGAGGGAAGCCCGCTTGAGAAGACCGGAAGTTGGGTTCGGGTGAGCCATATTCCGGATGGCAGAGATCACCCAAGTAAGCGGATCCGGAGCGGAAGACCCGGGCCGAGGCGGGACTGAAATGGAGCAGAGATCCCGGACGAAAAAGTCAACCAGAGTTGACTTTCGGGGTCCGGGGCGCCCGGAGCTGACCGGGGCGCCGAGACCAACCTTTTGACCAAGATTGAGTTTTGACTCGATCTGATCGTTGGGGGATAAAGTTTATCCCCCCAAGGGCACCCAGAACCCTTCGGGGCGCCCCGACCAAGGCTATAAATATAGCCTTGGTCTAGAAACTTTTCAACGAACTCTGAATTGTAATTCCAACGCTTGTAAGCTTTAGTCTAGAGTTGAGCTTCTGTTTTCTGCACTTCAACGCTGTACGAGGCTTCTCCGCCTGAAGAAGTTTTTAGTGAGCTTAATCTTCCTTGGATTAACAACCACATCGGTTGTAACCAAGTAAATCCTTGTGCCTCGCTTTTTCTTTATGCTTTTAATTTATCAGCTTACTTTATATATACAAGTGTTAGCTTAAAGAGTTCGAGGAAGAGTTGTTTTATTTTTTATTTTACAGGACTATCCAACAACCCCCTTCCAGCCGGTCGCAACGGTCCTACAAAGGGTAAATCTAAGCATGATCATTGCTACTAGCTATAAATTACTATGCATATCAAAGTGACAATATCATAAAAGATAAGTCAAGAGATACCTGCCTTATACGTAGATTGTGTCAACCGTCTTCAATAAATCCAAAAGATCTTGAATCCTACAAATACAGGATACGAGATAAAACTAAGGATCTATAATTAATGTATCAACCAAAACCGATCCGAACTCTTCCTTCACATACTTCAATTAAATCCAAGAAAGACATTAATTAACAATCCAACACATCCAATTAATAATGGATTATCCACAATACTCACCGAATCCATCCATTAATCGTCAACTAATCAAATCCAAAGCAGCTATGAAATTAACTTGAAAACTCACCAAAATCCGGATGATCAGTCAATGATCCACAACCGAAGATGTGCTAGCTACCAGAAATATCGATGATCAGAGCTAGGGATGTTGTCATGTGAACCAAGCACCCCCACACCAACCGATCTGAATAGAAGTAAGGTCCAGCCCTAAATTCAGAGGTAGGAGGATGGTCGGAGCTATAGTAGCTGGCATACAACCTAAATCAAAAACCTCCCAAAACAACAGTAGACTTCAGATTGTTTCAATCTGAAATTAACGTTTCCTACCTTCTGTTGGTGCAATTTCCAATAGGTCAAGGTTGACCTAGTTGACCAAGCGTAAACCTTGGTCATGGTTTCGATGTTTGACAATACAGAAAGATATGTAGACATGGACAATACAGATGCAGTTGTCCATGCGGAGAGATACTGATCAGGGTCTGATCAGGTTGGAAGAAGAAGAGTCAAGTAGGTCAAGGTTGACCGGATACTTGACTGGGAAGTCCTAACTGGGATGTTAGGCAGTTCGAAAAGTCCTGGTGAGTGGTGAGTGAAGTCAGGCAGACAGAAAGTCCTGGTGAGTGAAGCCGGGCAGATTGGAAATCCTGGTGAGTGAAGCCAGGTGAAAACCCTAGTGAGTGAAGCTAGGTGAAAGTCCTGGTGAGTGAAGCCGGGCAAGGGAAAATCCAGGTGGATCAAGGGTGATCGGACATCTGGTGTTGAGAAGGTCAAGTAGGTCAAGGGAGTGATCGGATACTTGGCACGAAGAGAAAAGTCCAAGTGGGTCAAAGGGATTGACCGGACACTTGGTGGGGAGTCTTAGCAGGTCAAGGGAGTGACCGGACGCTAAGCATGATGTACCAACAGGTCAAGGTTGACCGGATGTTGGTGTGGGAGACTTGGGACTTGGTATTGGGAAAAACCAAGCTCTGGATCGATCTGGGGACCGATCCAGTGATACGGCTGATCGGTCTGGTGACCGATCAGTAACCACACAGTGAGCTTCTGTGTGTTATCTGATCGGTCTGGAGACCGATCAGAAGGCCGATCAGAAGGAGGCAACAGGCTCGGGAAGGAACAGCTGATCGGTCCGGTCCAGAGCCTAGCCGTTGTGACTCAACGGCTAGGCTATTTCGGGCTTCTGTGTTCTGGCCTTTTTGCTTGCAGGTTCGCAAGTTGACTCAGGATATCAGAGGCCATATAAACGCGATTGAGGGCCTCTACAGATCTAATTCTTCTTCCTCCTCTGAACTGCTGTGCTCTTGAGCTTTGCTGAGCTCCGAAGCTTCGTGTGAGCTTCTTCGACTGTGTTGCTTGTTGGCATTCGTCCGTGAAGTTGGTGCTTCATCCGGGACTTCAGTCGACGAGAAGGCAAGCGAGTAGTTGTACATTCATTGTATATTTTGTTCTTTCTCTTCTTTGTATCTCCTGTATTGTTTTTGCAAGTTATTGTGGTGAGGTTTCTCCACCCACAAGGAGTATATATTAGCCGGTTCTCCGGGGACTCATCCACCGAAGGATTGATAGGCTTCGTCCACCTTACGGACACGCCGAGGAGTAGGAGTTTCATCTCCGAACCTCGTTACATCGACGCTTATTGAGGTTTGATTTCTTGTCTTCGTTTCTTGTTTTCTATTTCCGCTGCGCTAACCCTAGTTTGTAAAAAGAAACGAAATGATTTAGGGGCGGCTATTCACACCCCCCCTCTCTAGCCGCGATCATCGATCCTAACAAGTGGTATCAGAGCGAGGTCGCTCTTCGCCGGATTAACACCCGAGGGAGCACAAGCTAGAGATGGATCAACTCAGAGAAGACATCACCATCCCACCCTTCTACGATCGCGACGACTTCGCGTATTGGAAGGTAAGAATGAGGTATTTTCTTATGACTAACATTGAAAATTGGAGTTGTGTCCAATTAGGTTTCAAGCCTCCGACAGACAAGAAAGGAGAAACCTTAGAGAAGAAGGAGTGGACCAAGGAACAAGTCCACCAATCCCTAGTCAACGATGAGGTATTGAAGATTTTTGAATTTTCTTTACCTAATGATGTTTTGTGTAGGATAGGTGGATACAACAATGCCAAGGAGTTGTGGAACAACTTGGCTAAGTTCCATGAGGGGAACTCCACTTCAAGCCATGAAGAGGAGTCAAGTGAGCCAAGTAGCTCACATCATGGAGGAGAGGATTTAGAAGTTGAGGGCCACTCAACATCTAAAGAAGAAGAGGAGGAGAGTTCTTCTTCAAGTTCGGAGCAAGAAGAAGAAGCTTCTACCTCCGGAAGGGATGAAGGAGAGAGCGTTCATCCCACCTCAACCCTAGGTAACTCAAGCAATTTAAGTTCTAGTAAATTGCATATATTATGCTTTGAGTGTAGGGAATTTGGACATTACAAGAGTAAATGTCCAAAGAGGGTTAGAAAGACTCCACCGGCGCCAAAGATCAAGGAAGCCGGAGTCCCAACACGCAAGGGCAAGGAGCACGTGGTGTGCTTCCAATGCAAGCGAAGGGGACATTATCGGAGCCAATGTCCGAGGGGGAGGCAATCTCACAAGGACAAGAGATCGAGCACATGTATAGGGGGAGCTAGGGCAAACCCTAAGGTAATCTCTAAGGCACATTCTTGCAATTCTAGTAGGATGCATGCTAGTAGCCTTATTGCTATTGTCAAGAATGATAAGCATGATAACATTAGAAATCGATACACATGCTTAGGTGCTAAACATGTTAGCCTAGATAAGGACAATTCTAGAAATGTTAACCCTAGAATTAACTCATCTAAGGCTAAGGAGAATCTAGGTAGAAATCCCAAATCAACTAGACACATGCCTAGGAATACCTCAAAGGAAAATGATAAATTAAAGCTTAAGGTATTAGAGAAAGAAAATCAAGTCTTGAGGTCAAGACTTGACTCTCTAGAAAAGGCTCTTGAGGATTTGACTCTAGGTTCTAGGGGTCAAAAACCCAAGTCCAAGGACAAGAAAGGTTTGGGTCACAAACCTAAGTCCCAAGTGGTCAAGCCCACTTATCACAATGTTCCATTCGATTATGGAACAAAATCTAGGGCTAGGAAGATCATCACCAAGGTCACAAGGGGAGTCACCCCTAGAGTTGATCTTGATGAGTCCCAAATGACCAAGGCTTTAAAGCCTAGGAGGGTCATTAGAAGGGTTGCTAGGGAAGTCATCCCTAGTGAATACTTAGTGAACCCAATGAGCTCAAATAGGTATTGGGTTCCTAAGAGCGTGATTTCATCACGCTAGATGAGTTAGGGTGTGCCAACCTTACTTGAATAGGTAGTTAACCTAATCATGGCAAAAGGTGACACTTTAGGAATTTTCAAGGTGCAATCAAGCCTTGAAAATGAATTTAAAAATTATTCCTAAGGTGATTAGGATGTGCCAATCACATTTGAGAAGTTCTCTTAGGTCAATTTAATTGGCACATAGTGATCTAAACATCCTTGGTATGTGATTTTAGGTCTATTTACTTAGGAATATAGAATTTATGGAAAAATGATCAAAATTATCAAAAATGGCAACTAAGGCTAGAATTAGGTATTTTCTATACCTTTATATGCTATTTGTCATGTATTGTTTGTCATATGGCATGTCATGACATCATATTTAATTTATGATCATTTGAAATGTCATGATAATGCTTAGGTTAGTTAAATGTCATGATTTATTTAAGTTTCATACTTTATGCCATGACATCATAACATTGGCACATGTTTCCATTTATGATACAATTATATGTCATGTCATCATCTTGTGCATTAATGATCAATTAACTTGATTTAAGGATAAGAAACACAATTTGATATGGAGATCAAATTGTTGTTTAGAAAAATGCATGAGAACTTAGATTAAGCTAACCTAAACTCATATCTCACATCAAAATTGACTTGAATGTGTTTGATACACCTTAGATGAGTGTGAGATATTAGGATTATGAGTTAGGATCAAGGTGCATAGTTCTTGTACCTAGATGAGCCTAATTCAAAATTGGGGATCATAGGGAAAGCTTATGTACAAGTCATGTACATTTAGCCCTAAGATTGTGGTCCTAAATTAAAGGGTTTAAAATCATTTCAAAATTGATTTGAAAAACCTTGATGAAGCTTTTCTAGTGATAGCATTCATCATTGATCAAATTGATACAAAGTTTTTGAAACTTTGAGATATTTCAAAACTTTTCGAACTTTGTATCAAGATTTGAAAATGGAACTTATTTTCATAGAAAACTATTTTTCCATGATAGTATATGTTATGAGGAATGTATCCTCAAAATTTTACAATTTTTTTGAATTTTCTGTGATTTTCTAGAGGTTTCTGAATTTCGGGAGAAGAAAAATTTCAGAAATCAGAATCAGAGGTCGTGGACCGATCAGGAGGTTCCCTGATCGGTCCAGGTCTGTATGGATCGGTCACTAGGACCGATCCAGGAGAATATGGATCGGTCTGGGGACCGATCCAGTGAAGGCTGATCGGTCTGGTGACCGATCAGCGCGTGCCAACTTGTTGAAATTCGACTGGTTGTCTGAAATTTCAGCTCGGGAAGTGGTGTTTTAGGTTTCTAAAGGTTTGAAACTCACCAAGGCATTGTTGGTGCAATGGTCAAGGGGGAGTTACCTTTAGGGGGAGTTTTACCTATTAGTCAAAGGGGAGTTGACTTTTAGGGGGAGTTTTTACTCCTAAAGACTTGAGTGATATGGGATTATCACTAAGTTGATTGTTGAATTTAGTATCAAGGGGGAAATTAAGGGTTTCAATGAAAGGTATGGGACTTTCATTAGGAAGAAACTCTTGACCTTGATTCACTCCTTTTGATGTGTGTCAAAAAGGAGAAAATGTCTAGAGAATGTTCAAGGAAGAACATTAGAGTTAGTGGGAGAGTTTGTTGATCACGACGAGTGAAGTTGTGAACAACGATAACTTACTTTTCAGGGGGAGAGTTTGTTGATGTGTGCCAATAGGGGGAGAATGAAGGGTTTAAGTTAGGCCTTCATTATCTAAGAAGGAGGTTGTCTTCTTAGAAGGAGAATGTAAGGCTGTAACTTATGTTTCATTACCTAGTGGCATGAGGAAAGTTGAGGCTATTGGATTAGCCTAACTTAAAGGTATTGTCAAACATCAAAAAGGGGAAGATTGTTGGTGCAATTTCCAATAGGTCAAGGTTGACCTAGTTGACCAAGCGTAAACCTTGGTCATGGTTTCGATGTTTGACAATACAGAAAGATATGTAGGCATGGACAATGCAGGTGCAGTTGTCCATGCGGAGAGATACTGATCAGGGTCTGATCAGGTTGGATGAAGAAGAGTCAAGTAGGTCAAGGTTGACCGGATACTTGACTGGGAAGTCCTAATTGGGATGTTAGGCAGTTCGGAAAGTCCTGGTGAGTGAAGCCAGGCAGTTCGGAAAGTCCTGGTGAGTGAAGCCAGGCAGTCGGAAAGTCCTGGTGAGTGAAGCCAGGCAGTTCGGGAAGTCCTGGTGAGTGAAGCCAGGCAGTCGGAAAGTCCTGGTGAGTGAAGCCAGGCAGTTGGAAAGTCCTGGTGAGTGAAGTCAGGCAGACGGAAAGTCCTGGTGAGTGAAGCCGGGCAGTTGGAAAGTCCTGGTGAGTGAAGCCAGGCAGATTGGAAATCCTGGTGAGTGAAGCCAGGTGAAAACCCTAGTGAGTGAAGCTAGGTGAAAGTCCTGGTGATTGAAGCCGGGCAAGGGAAAATCCAGGTGGATCAAGGGTGATCGGACATCTGGTGTTGAGAAGGTCAAGTAGGTCAAGGGAGTGACCGGATACTTGGCACGAAGAGAAAAGTCCAAGTGGGTCAAAGGGATTGACCGGACACTTGGTGGGGAGTCTTAGCAGGTCAAGGGAGTGACCGGACGCTAAGCATGATGTACCAACAGGTCAAGGTTGACCGGATGTTGGTGTGGGAGACTTGGGACTTGGTATTGGGAAAAACCAAGCTCTGGATCGATCTGGGGACCGATCGGTGTCTGGTGATCGATGCGGTGGCCGATCGGTAACTCTGATGAGCTTCATGTGTTATCGATCGATGCAGGCCGATCGGAATCGAAGGAGGCAGCAGGCTCGGGAAGGAGCAGTTGATCGGTCCGGACCGATCAGCCTAGGCTGATCGGTCCCCATACCGATCAGATAGGCTCTGGACCGATCGGGTGGAGCCTGATCGGTCGACCTAGCGTTGTGACTCAACGGCTAGGCTATTTCGGGCTTCTGTGTTCTGGCTTTTTTGCTTGCAGGTTCGCAGGTTGACTCAGGATATCAGAGGCCATATAAATGAGATCGAGGGCCTCTACAGATCTAATTCTTCTTCCTCCTCTGAACTGCTGTGCTCTTGAGCTTTGCTGAGCTCCGAAGCTTCGTGTGAGCTTCTTCGACTGTGTTGCTTGTTGGCATTCGTCCGTGAAGTTGGTGCTTCATCCGGGACTTCAGTCGACGAGAAGGCAAGCGAGTAGTTGTACATTCATTGTATATTTTGTTCTTGCTCTTCTTTGTATCTCCTGTATTGTTTTTGCAAGTTATTGTGGCGAGGTTTCTCCACCCACAAGGAGTATATATTAGCCGGTTCTCCGAGGACTCATCCACCGACGGATTGATAGGCTTCGTCCACCTTACGGACACGCCGAGGAGTAGGAGTTTCATCTCCGAACCTCGTTACATCGACGCTTATTGAGGTTTGATTTCTTGTCTTCGTTTCTTGTTTTCTATTTCCGCTGCGCTAACCCTAGTTTGTAGAAAGAAACGAAACGATTTGGGGGCGGCTATTCACACCCCCCCCCCCTCTCTAGCCGTGATCATCGATCCTAACACCTTCAGTCCATAGCATGCGATGAAGAAAACCCCTTAATCTGATGAAGAGGCAAGATAAAAATTCTATGTGGAACTTGAATCCCTCTCTCCACCGGTAGTGGCTGTTCTCGGTGATCGAGTGACTCTAAGCAAGTGACGGATCACACCTTGAAGGAGAGAGGTGAAGAAAAAGAATGGTTGGAACCCTAGAGATAGCACCCCTTTTACCTCCTACGTCGGCAGTCGTGCAGGGAAGGAAGAAGTGGCTGTTGATGGCGATAATCAACGATGCATCCAGACAAAGGCGTTGGGCGAAGGCTAGGGCATGCAACGGAAGAGGAGAAGGGGAACGTGGTCGACGATGGGATAAAGAGGAGAGGGTCAGCGCTATTTGGCATCGCGAGAGGGAGGCGGCATCGGCGAGAGGCTTAGGGCACGGGTAAGGGAGAAGAGAGGATAAAAGGAGAAGAAAGGGGCGGCGGTGGCGAGCTCAGGAGAGGGAGAAGGAGAGAACTCAGGTTCAACATCAATGGTGAGGAGAAGAAAATAATACACAAAAAAAAAGAAATTATATAAATATATACTTAGGTTTTGCTTAATCAAAATCTAAGTACATTCCTCAATCAACTCCCACTTTTGGGTATTCCAAATAGATTTTTTCCCAAGCCCAATAATTCATCCCCTTAACATACATCATACGAGCTCCGATTAAATCCAAGAAAATTTCTAAAAATTCTATTAAGGTTATTCCTCAAATAACCTTATTATTTTATCATTATTTTGGTGTCGTATTTTACATTCTCCCCCACTAATAAAAATTTGGTCCCCAAATTTTTGTTATTTACCATCCGCAAGTACTAACAATAGCTAAACAATATAAATGTTGAACGGAAACCTAACCCACAAACCTCAAGTAAACAAATGGGGGTATCGAGCTCGAATCGTATTCTCGAGCTCCCAGGTAGCCTCCTCGTCAGTATGATTCTGTCATCCGACTTTAACCAGCTGGATAGTCTTGTTCCGCAGCTGACGCTCTTTGTGGTCCAGAATCCGTACCGAAATCTCCTCGTAGGTAACGTCAGACTAAATAGGAACTGATATATCTGATAGAACAAGTACTGGGTCGGGTACGTATCTCCTCGACACGGACACATGGAATACACCGTGAATGCCTGCCAGCGACTGCGGTAGCGACAAATGATAAGCTACCGCTCCAATTCTCTCCAAGATCTGGAAAGACCCAATGTATTGTGGAACTAGTTTACCTCTGAGGTTAAATCTCTTCACCCCTTTGGGGGTGAGACTCTCAAAAATACATGGTTGCCAGTAGAGAACTCCAAGGATCGACGTCTCTGATCAGCACAACTCTTCTGATGGTCCTGCGCCTCAGACATTCTCCATCTAATAGTGCGGACAAATTCTGCCTCCAGCTCTATGAGGTCCTAGCAGCCGGGCCTCCCCAACCTCCTCCCAGAGGATGGGGGTCCGACAAGGCCTACATACAATGCTCCAAACGGTGTCATCTAGATAGTCGATTGATAGCTGTTGTTGTAGGCGAACTCTACTAATAATAGGTGGTCCTCCGAAATACTTCCAAAATCCATAACGCAAGACCTTAACAAGTCCTCTAAAGTCTGAATGGTCTGCTTTGACTGTCCATCTATCTGCGGATGGAATGCTGTATTGAAATGGTATTGTGTGCCCAAGGCCTGCTGCAGACTTTGCCAGAACCGAGACGTGAATCGTGGGTCTCTATCTGGTATAATGCTTAATGGAACACCATGCAATCTAATGTTCTCTCGATAATATAGCTCTGCCAATCGATCTAGCGAATCGGTCTTCCGAATCGGTAAGAAAGTGTGCGGATTTGGTTAATCTATCAACGATCATCCAAATCGCGTCATGGCCTCGGCGTGTCCTAAACAATCCTATCACAAAATTCATAGTTAGACTAGACATCTAGCTACAAACTCCGCGATATCTTCCTTCAGGTTGTTCCACCAATAGGAATGCCTCAAATCTCGATACAAACGGGTTCCACCTGGGCGGATGGCAAATCGAGAGTGATAAGCCTCATGAAGTAGCTCCTTCAAGACCAGATGAGATTGAGGTATGCATAATCTACCTCAGAAATAAGTAATACCCTCATCATCTTGAGTGATCTCGGTCTGCTGCCCGGAAGTTATCTGGCTGCTAACGAACTGTAAGTGTTGATCACTGGCCTGGGTCTCTCAGATCCTCGTCCTGATCGACGACTAAGCAACCATGGTAATAAGGATACCCTGCTCTGTCCATCCCTGCTCCTCAAGGCCCAATTCGGAGAAAACCCTGTATCAAGTTCGTGACTCAAACTCGGTGGCAAGCTAAAGTCCCTCTGAACCTCCGGTTAAGTGCATCGGCAACCACATTAGCTTTCCCTAGGTGGTAGCTAATGGTACAATCATAATTCTTCAGGAACTCCATCCATCTCCTCTGTCGGAGATTAAGTTCCTTCTGGGTGAAAAGATATTTGAGACTCTTTTGATCCGTAAGAATCCCAAATGTAATACCCTACAGATGATGCCGCCAAATCTTCAAAGAAAAGATAATAGTGGTTAACCCTAGATTATGTATAGGGCAGTTCTTCTCTTGCTCCTTCAATTGACGAGAAGCATAGGAGACTACCTTGCCGTGTTGCATCAAAACAGAGCTCAAACCCTGTAGAGAAGCGTCAGTATAGAGTACGAACTCGTCCTCTCCGGAGGCAAAACCAGAACTGGTGCCGACACTGATCTCCGATTCAGTTCTTGGAAGCTGGTCTCGCTGGCTTCTGGCCACGTGAACTTCATGCCCTTCCTGGTCAGGCGTGTTAGTGGCATAGCAACATGAGGAAAAACTCTCAACGAACCTCCGGTAATAACTAGCTCGACAAAGGAAGTTGCGAGTCTCCTGTATAGACTACGACAACTCCCAACTGGTAACAACCTCTATCTCTTATGGATCCACGGTATACCCCACTGGTGACCATGTGTCTCAATCATCTCACAGAAGACAATCAAAATATGCACTACTGAATTTCACAAGTAAATATTCCCGTCGAAACATCCTTAGAACTATGCGAAGATGGTGTATGTACTACACCTCGGATCAGGAATAGATCACCATGTCGTCAATAAAGATAACGGATACTGATCCAATATCCTAGGGATACCCAAATCATCGAGTCTATGATAACATCTAGGGCAGTATAAGCCTAAATGATAAAACCAAGAACTTATTGTTGGTGCAATCAACCTCCAAGGTTTTAATGTTAGACAAATATGTTTAAATATGTTTAATGGAGCTTGATCATGGGAAGTCCTAGTCATGGCTAGGCAAGGGTGAGAAGTCAATTAAGTCTTGGAAAGTCCTAGTTGTAGGCTAGGCAAGGAAAATCTCGGTATATCGTGGAAGTCAGCTGGATAGGTCTGGAGGACCTGATCCTTAGGTAGCCGAATACTGAGGCAAGGGAAATCTCGGTATATCGTGGAAGCCAGGTGGATAGGTTTGGAAGACCCGATCCCTGGGTAGTCGAATACTGAGTCCTGGTGAGTAAATCTAGGTGGAGAAACCCCTAAGGGGAGATAACCTTAGGTAACGAGAAGTCTTGGAGGAGTGAACTCCAAGCAAGGTTGATCGGATGGTTTTCGGTCGACCGTGCGCGGTCGACCGGACCAACAGATCTCGGTAAATCTAGGATTAGATTTACCATTATATTCTGTATTACTATTATTGATGTTGGCTAATATAGTATTACAGGAAAAGTCTTAGTGGATCAGGCGATCAAACACTAAGCAGGCAAAGTCCAAACATGTTTGGAGGATCATGTTTGGCAGGTAAGTTGAGGTAAACAACTGGAGGAGCGACAGTGAGGTCAGGTTCCCGAAGGAAATAACCTTAGGTCGCTGATCCAACTGAAGAAACTGGAAAGGTTTCAAAGTTGAGATCAAGATAGTTCTACTATCCTTTATATTACTCATGCATTATAATATTATTACTGTGCTAACATCTGTTTTGCAAGATTCTTTTCTGTCTAACACTGTGTTATAGGTCTGGTTAGATCGGTCGACCGAACCGGAGGATCGGTCGACCGAACAAGAAGAGATCAAAGCAGTGTTCAGATCAGACCAGAACAGACCGAGTCTGATCAAGCCATGATCGATCGATCGAACAGTAAGATCGGTCGACCGAACCCTGATGACTCAGCACAGACAGCAACGATCAGGAGCAGAAGGAAACTACACTGATCGGTCGACCAAACAGTCAATATTAAATGCACAATAAATGTGAATCTCGATGAACAGGCAAGGAGCCTATTCGGTCGACCGAACAAAGGGATCGGTCGACCGAACCCTTAATGGATAGTTAATACCGAAAATTGAATCAGCAATCGGATCTCAGCCAGGAAGGAAGGGAGCTGGTTCGATCGACCGAACACAGGGATCGGTCGACCGAACATCGACGATCTTATAAATTGAAGCTCGAGGTCTAAGGCTGAAAAAGCAATCTATTGTGGTTCAATTCTGTGCTAGTGCTGCTCGTGCGACTGCTCTACAATTCCTCTACATGCAAACAAGTGCCAACCAAGCTTCAACTCTTACACACAGTCGGTATACTTTATTGTTTTTGTATTGCACTTAATTTTATATAAGATAGTAGGTTGTTACTATCTTATATCATTGTATTTTGTACGCATTACTTCTTTCCGAGGTTTTCGGGAAGAAGAATCTTAGTGGATTGCTCATCGGTGCAGTTAAGGACCGTGGGCCTTCGAGTAGGAGTCGACCTAGACTCCGAACAAAGTAAACAAACTTTTCTATTTACTTTCCACTGTGCACGACTCTGATTTCAAAAGAAAAGAGAAGTTTTTAAAAAGGCGCGATATTCACCCCCCCCCCCCCCTCCATCGCACCCATTCGATCTATCACTTATAATATCTGTACATCAGATATCCTCAACCATAAGATCCCCGACAATAAATACCAAGGAATAGATCATCAAATGTGAGAGTAACACTCCATCACAAGAAAAATAACATATGTGGGAACAACGCTCTACCACAAGCAATCCTCAATATGAGGAGCAACATTCCACCACAAACGATCAATAATATATGGGAGCAATGTTCCACCACAACAATCTATAATATGTGGGAGCTACGCTCCACCACAAACAATCCATAAGTGATCAAGACATCTAACTATCTAGCTAGAGAATGCATGAGATCGCTCTACCATAGGTCACTGTGGGCAGCCAAGGGTATAACAACCTAGTAGACATATCAAATCCATTGTCAACTCTCTCAACATCGTAGTGGGTCACTCACTAGTAGGAGAATTAGTTGACAAGGTATACAGCCAAAGACATAATAGTAGACACTCAACATAGGTAGAATCATCATGATACTACCAATAATACACCCGACTCACGTGCACACACAACACGCACGTGAGCACACACAGAACTGATATAATCAACAAGATACCTTGAATAATACACCAAATCACATATACACATACCACGACACAGATTTAATCGACAAGATACCTCCATCATAACACCCAAATACATGTGCACATACCACTACCTAGATTCAATCGACAAGATACCTCCAAAAAAACACCCAAACACATGTGCACATACCACAACACAGGTTCAATCGACAAGATAGCTCCAATAAAATAATCAGACATGTACACCTAACCACATAGGTATAATCCACAAGAAACCTACAACAATCATAACTGGACATGTATACAAACACTACCTGCAAATGGACAGTCTATCCTAAGACTCCTACAACATATATCAATCATGTATACACATAACATAGATATGCATAATCAACATATTAACCCAATCAACCAGACAAAACCCTATGCTATATACTCTCATGGGTTAGTGGTATACCTCAAAAATCAAGCATAAGTATCAAGTAGGAAAAGTAATAATCATAGGCAATCCAAGGTATGGCAGCCTACTCATCCAGTAATAACCATGCTCTAAGTTCAAACGAACAAATAGAGGCCAAGAAAGAAATACTCGTCATGGTTCAACATTGCACGTCTATGTCGTACCACTATAGAGACTATATCTAATGGTTCACTCAACCTCCCAACTAAGAATCTACCTATCAAGAGTGTATTTCTAGAACTCTCATAGTCGTGACTGTAAATATCCTCCGTCAAATGTCGACATAAGGTAGAACACTCTCTGATCTGACATATAGACCTCAAGACCTTGGTAAATGATCACGTGATCAAGGCCTTAAGCTACTTGATAGAGACAATATTAGTTGAGCCATCTAACCATTATGTTGCAGTACTTGATGCCATGGTTGCTCTACCTGAGGTTCAGTAACCTCTAGAGGCGAGCAATGCACACAAGATAGAAAAACACTATAACTAAATAGCTAGTCAAAATATCTGTCAATTGATACTCTACCCCTCGTAGATCATCATATGATATTTCCACTCGGAATAGTGGATCTCATAGGTGTTAATCAACTAACACCTTGGTAACGGTTATATCTCCTAAGTGTTAAGTAATTAATTCTACACCTTCTTACATCAATGGGGGTCACCTAGCCCAAATGTACCTTCTAAGTTATCTAACAAGGTACATATAGTCTAAGATTAAAGCCCTCATGGAATAGGGTACATCGATCCTCTATAGACTGACCAAGCCGACAATGGCATACGACTAATTCAATCTTTTCCACGTCGATACAAGTCATGTACTCAAATGTGCTTACAATATCTAACTAAGCACGGGAAACTCAAATATCAGCATCTCTATAAAATAGAGTAAGTCGATCCCCTGCTGATCGGACCAACCAAAAATTAGATGGGTCATCTACTAACTAAATCTAACAAGAGTACATTAATCCTCTACAAGCAACTAAGGTAAATCGATCCACGACTACCCAAGTCGACAAGCGTAAATCAATCTTTTACTGACCGATCTAACAAGAGTAAATCAATCATGCCAGGGAGCACAACCAGGTTAATGGATCTTCACAAGTTGCTTCATTGTGTGTCTTTGCTCCATTTTCACTCTAATTTACATCTTGTCAATAAAAACATGTAACGAGTAGATCTCTGAATGAATATAATGAAAGTATGACATAATAATATAATAGGGTGCGATAAATATAGATTATACTCATAAAATATAAGTAGATATGCATCAAACGATGTCTAAAAACAAATATAGCATATGCATATCACATAGATATCTCAGCTTCCTATAGAGGGAAAGGTGTTACAGAATATATCACAGGATACTATAAATAATATATATTATGAGGTTGTCGGTGGAAGAAAAAGAATTCCTCTTATGATCTTGGCTTTCAAGCAAAGTTATATATGATCGTGTGATGCCTTCTAGGTTTAGGGGTCATCCTAGTTCTTCATCTATTGAAGTGCAAGTGTTAAGACAAGGAAATCAAGATTTAAGGGATCGAGTCACGACAATAGAGCAGTCTCGAGTCAATGAGCAGTCGATGGAAGATCGGGTCAAAAAGATAATAGAGCTTCAAATGTAAGAATTCATATATCGGCGGAGTTCAAATTTTCCAATGACGCATGGTTTTGACTCACAAGGAATTCAAAACCGAAACATTACTTATAAGTAACTCATAATAACAACCATTCTTTTAAGGTGTGTTGATTTTTTAACTTAGTTTTTTTATTTATCACTCTTAAAACATGTAAGATGGTTCCGTTAATTTTGATACTATATGTGCTCTAATTATATTACATATTTTTAGGAATATTGTAGATAAAAGATCAACACTTCAAAAACTAGATTTGATACTATTATTAAGGTATATATTCTTTTAAAATATGTTAAACTTGTGTTTATTAATTTGTGCATTATTCTAATAAATATTTTTGACCTTGTGTATGTCTATTATAACTTATATATATATATATATATGAGTAGGATTTTTTTTTAATAGAAAATTTAGTAATGTTTGAATCGTGTGCTTATTTTTTTTAATAACCTATTATATTGTTCTTGCTGTAGGATGGGATGATGATAAATGTATTAGTTTTTGAGGGTTTTAGGATTTAGGGATGAGTTTGAACTACATGTGCTTATTTTTTTTTATGGAAGTGATGAATGTATTGTTTTTAAATTATGTACGATGTTTTAAATATTGTTTTATTGTTAAACATGAATGTTGATTTGTCGATAAATGAATGAGTTTGTGAATATTGAATGTATCGTGGTTTGTGAATGTTGAATGTAATGAATGAATTTTTGAATATTAAATTAAAAGTTAGATGTAAACATGATTTAAATCTCGCAATTAAGGGGATTTTGTCAAAAATTTGCTAAAATAGCGATGGAACTTTTAAGTCCGTCACTAATTTAGCGACGGAACTTTTAATTTCTTCACTAATTTAGCGAAGGGACTTTTAATTCTGTCACTAAATTTAGCGATGAAATTTTATGCTCGTCGCTAAATTAGGGATGGAATTAAATTCCATCGTTAATTTCATCAGCGACCAAAATCTTGTGATTGAAATTATCGATCGTTAAATGCAATTAGCCACCGAATAATGACAAAATTTGCTATCACTAAATATGATTTTTCTTGCAGTGATGTGGATCTTGTCTCATTGAAACTATCGACACACCCTTCGGTTATATGGAAGCACCCATTCAGGTAATAGATGTACATATTTTGGGATTATCGTTACTAATTTAATTTTGTCGTCGAGTTATCCCTTCGAATATCGACACAACTCCTTCAAGTAAGTTCGCCCCTTCGGATAAGAGTATTAAAATCAAGGTAAAAATAAAATTTTCTTTCCTTAAGATGATATTATCCCGCTTAAGTATTTACAATTTATAAACAATTGCTTCCTAAGATACAATAATCTACATCTTAAAATAAGAGCATTCTAAATTTTAAACTAGCAAACTTTCAAAGTCTTGAAACCTTAAGAGAAGGGAGAGTAAAGAACTGAAAAGAATATTTCATAACTTGAGTAGACTAGAATTGAATGATTTGAATTAACAGAGTGAAATTACTTTATATGGACGAAGAAGGATTAATCCTTTCTTCAAAGAGGTATAAGGTATATCTTTTAATGAATGATATCATCCCTCATTTAATTAATAAATTAATTATTTAATTAATCAAATTTACTGCCACCTATATTAATTAACTAATTAATATTGCAACATAAATTGATTAAATTGTTTTAATCAATTAATTAATTAATCTTAATTCATTGAGTAATTCTTTTGCAGCTAAATTTCAAAAATTAATTCGAGCTCATCTCACTATTTAATCAAAAATTTATATTCAATTGATTTGGTAAAGCCACCGATCGAAATCATTTCAAAATTTATTAGTATCTTATCTTTTTCAAATTATACTATCTTATCACTTCTTCTTGCCATCTTATCAAAATTTTCATTTTCTTCTTCCTCTCTAATTTTTACTATAATTTTTTCTTTCTTATCCTTTTTATATCTATTATCTATTTCGATTCTTCTACCTACCTATCGATAGAATCATATCAATCTTCTTTATCTCTTGGATTCTTAAAAAAAAAATAATAATAAATATATATAAGTTATCTCATCAATTATTTAGGTGATATAATACATTATCGCTAGAGGTGTGATTTATAATATAATTTCTATATTATTTTCAGATTAAGATTTTTATAAAATAAATCATAAATAATATTATTTAATTACTCAATAATAAATATTTATTTTATATAATGCTACATTGATAATGAGGGCCCTACCCACTGCCACGATGGAAGTCAAAGGAGGTCAAAATCAAGGCGGTCAACGCACATAGGGCATCGGCCGATCAGGCGAAGCACGCCCCGACCGAGGAGAAGAATCCGATCTACCGTTGCACTCGACACGGGGAGCATTCAAACACCCGACGCTCAAGGAAGAACGATGTACAGAAGTCGAGCCGAGCGGGGTACGGCTACCCCGCTCGGCCAAACAACGAGGCATGGCATCGACGGAGTTCAACTTTGCCGAGCGACTTCTCCGCTTGGCCTAGCAGCAGACTCGACATCAGCCGAGCATGTGAACAGTGGACTTCAGGCCAAGCGGCTATCTCGCTTGGCCCGACAACAAACAACAAGTGGACAGTGGACTTCCGGCCAAGCGACTATCGCGCTTGGCCCAGCAACAGACAACATTTGGACAGTGGACTCTCGGCCGAGTGACAACACGCGGACGGCGGAATTCAAGTCGAGCGGCTATTCCGCTCGGCCAAGCAGAAGGCACAGCAGACTATCTTTCGACATCCTTTTGGGAGCTAGTGTCGTTGACAGGCGGCATGGTCAAACAGAGGATCGTACGGTGGAAAACTTTGATATACGAGCCCGCCTTAAGAAGCGTGCACACACACTACCAAAGCTCTATATAAAGGGGGTCCAAGCATCGACGGAGGTATGTGTTACATGCGATATTTATTGTTGCGCTATAGTTTTCTTGTTGCTCCACTTCTTTGCTTCTTCTTCTTCGCCGGAGACTGACTTGGGCGTCGGAGGGTCATCGCCGGGGACCCCTTCCTTAGCTCGGGACTGACGTCAGCTGTGTTGCAGGTTGGAGCGAAGTCCACAGGAGGTCAGCGGGAGCGCTACATCCCCAACATCCATCTCATCAACTTTCGGACAGGATCATATTTGGCGTCGTATGTGGAATGCCACTTGCATCCAAGCCGAGAAGATGGAAAATGTTGGACGACTCACCACCGTGACACTCACTCATGAGGAGCTTGAGATGCTCGTTCAAGTCTAAGCAACAAAAATGATCGAGCAACAACAACAGCAGGCGCTGTCCAATCGACAAGTGTCATAACCTGCAACATCGGCAGCCAATAAGCGAGCGGGGCAACAAGACCGACCGGAGCAACTCTCCATATAGGGGTAGAACAGAAGGCCGACCGGCACACAGGGGGAAGCGCCGCCCGCACCGATCCCCTTCCATCGAGCTTTGTTCCAAACTCCCTCGGAGATAGCCCAAGCGCATCAGGAGTGGGAATCATCTTCAGATGATGCTCCCATTCGGGATGCACGGAATGGCAAAACACCCCGAAACAACACGTCCCCCAAATGGATCAATAGGCAGTTCTCAGATGAGATCTTATAGGACCCTCTGCCCCGACACTACACCCCGTTGGCGATCGGGATATACAACAGATCGACCGACCCAGATGATCATTTGGATCGGTTCGATAATGAAGTCACGCTGCACCAATATACAAATGGAGTGAAGTGCCATGTCTTCCTCATGAGTCTCTCCAGATCGGCGCAACGCTGGTTCAGAAGACTGTCGGATGGCTCAATACGGAGCTTCAAAGATTTCCGAGTCACGTTCCAGCATCACTTCGCCAACAACCGACACTACCAGAAGACAAGCCTCAGCCTCTTTGCCCTGAAGTAAGGGCCCAAGGAACCGCTCCGAGCGTACATTCAGCACTTCAATCAAGTGGCCATGGGCATCCCCTCAGTCTCGTCCGAGACAATGATGAATGTCTTCACCTAGGGGCTTGCCGAGGGAGATTTTTTCCAGTCACTCATCAGGAAGCCGTCCAGGGACTTCGACCACATGCTCAAGAAGGTCAACGAGTATATCAATGTAGAAGAGGCCTAGCCTAGGCGGCCAGAAGAAAGGAGGCGCCGAACGAGCACCGACCATCAAGCCGCCATCAGCCACCCAAAGGGTCGAGAGTTGAAGGAGCACGACTGCACCAGGAGATCAGGGCACACCCCGTACAGCATGTGGCGTCAGATTGGCCTAAGGCATCGAATGGCAAGGTATGGACATCTATATTTTGTTCATTCCACCAGTCGATGACGCACAACACGTGGGACTGTCGAGAACTGACACCGATCGTCAGCTGACCGACCCCAAGGGGATACAATCGTCGATCTCCTTCTCCCGATCGGCGACAAAGGTATCGATCAACCGAGCGACGAGAGGAAGAAAGAAGAGAGCCCGAGCGCCATCACCATCAGCGAAGGGAGGACACCGATCCCTTTAGAATCCCGGCCGAGCGAAATAGGTCATCCGCTCGGGAAGAAGAAAACAGGAACAACGCTTCCCGAGGAGAGATAGGCATGATCGCCGGAGGACCGACCGGCGGTGACTCCAACCAAGCCCGGAAGTCATACGCTCGACAGTTGGAGATCCACGCTCGGCAAGGGGAAAATAAGAGAGGAGGGGCGTCATTCACAAGAGAATAGAAGAGGATTCTTAGGTTAGTTTTTGGGCACCACCCTCTCTTCTTTTATAATCTTTGCTGGCGGCTAAAAAGGAAAGATTTTAACAAAATTCTGTTTTAAATAAAATCTCTATTTTATTCCTATTGTGGATGGTTACAAAAAAGGAAAGATTTTTACAAAATTAAAATCTCTCTTTTAAACCATTGTAAATAGCTATAAAAGGAAAAATTTTAACAAAATTCTATTTTAAATAAAATCTCCCTTTTATTCCTATTGTGGCCGACCCCTTGCTTGGGCACCAAGCAAGGCTTGGCCGACCCTTATCTTGGGCACCAAGCAAGGCTTGGCCGACCCTATGCTTAGGCAACAAGGAAGGATTGGCCGGCCCCTTCCTTGGGTAAGAAGTAAGGCTTGGGTGGATGTGAGACTTTATATATATAGAGGCTACAATAGGGACCGAGAGGAGGAATTGATGTTGGGCTCCTGATGAACTTAAGCTTCCTATGTTTGACCCGAACACTCAACTCAAGTTCATCAATAATAACTCATACCACTAAAGGGTCATTATTGAACTACCGCACCAATCTCATATTACAATATGAGCTCTTACTTATCATGAGTGTGTTAATCTCCCTGTGTTTAAGATATCGTATGTCCGTTAATTAAATAAGTTACTGACAACTCATTTAATTAACATCTGACTCCAAGAGTAGTACCACTCAATTTTATTATCATGTCAAATTAAGTCCACCTGCAGGGTTTACATGATAATCCTTATGAGCTCTTCAAGGGGACATCATCAACCTAAATAAATAGGACACAATTTTCCTTTATAATCAACAACACACCATATAAATGGTACTATCTCCTAACTTATCGGGCCTATTGATTTAACGAATAAATCTCACCCATTGATAAGTTAAATAAATAAATACTAAGTATATGTGTTTGTTATTATATCAGGATTAAGAGTACACACATCCATAATAATAGAGGTTCTGCTCTTTTATATAATCAGTATAAATCGAACAACCTCAAATGGTCTTGCTCAATACACACATAGTGTACTAGTGTAATTATATAGTCAAGACAAACTAATACCAAATTACACTACAACCGTTCCAATGGTTTGTCCCTATCCATTTTGGTTGTGAGCTACTATTTATAATTTATAAGGAACCAATAACATGATCTTCTCTGTGGCACCACATACCATGTTATCTATAATATAAATTAAATGGACAACAGCATCGATATATATACAAATATAAAATGCAGACATTTGACCAAAGTGATTCTCATTTCAAAATATCTCAAAAATAGATGTTCATACAAAAGTTAGGCTTATAGTATACATCTCAACAATCTCCCACTTATACTAAAAGACTATGCTGCCATATATGCTGTCATACATCTGATTCTCATCCCCTCAACATGCCCATCAAAAGCTCTCGCCGGAAGGGTCTTAGTGAAAGGATCTGCCAGGTTATCTGCTGATGCAATATTGGTGACAATAACTTCTCCTCGCTTTACGATGTCTCATATCAGGTGGTACTTGCGCTCAATGTGTTTACTTGCTTATGGGCTCGTAGTTCTTTCGAGTTTGCTATTGCACCACTATTATCATTATAAATTGTGATAATTTTGGCAAACCAGGAATCACATCTAAGTCCATTAAGAAGTTTTTGAGTCATACAGCTTCTTTGGCTGCCTCAAAGGCTGCCACATACTCAGCTTCTATGGTGGAGTTCGAAATGCATTTCTGCTTAACACTCCTTCATGTTATGGCTCCACCTCCCAAAGTAAACACACACCCTGAGGTTGACTTACTATTGCCCCTATCTAATTGGAAGTTAAAATCCGTGTAACCCACAGGGAGCAAATCATTTGCCTGGTAAACCAGCATATAATTTTTAGTCCTCCTCAGGTACTTTAATATATGCTTTACGGCAGTCCAATGTCCCTGTCATGGGTTACTTTGATATCTGCTAACCATGCCCACGGTAAAACAGATATCCGATCTCGTACATAGCATCGCATACATTAGGCTTCCTACAGCCAAAGCATAAGGAACTACCTTCATCTCTATCTCCTTTGATATTTTAGGACACATCTCTTTAGATAAAGGTATTCCATGCCAAAAAGGTAGAAAACCTTTCTTGGAGTTTTGCATGCTAAAATGAGCTAGGATAGTATCGATGTATGAAGCTTGGGATAAGCAAAACATCCTTTTCTTGCAATCCCTTATTACTTTGATCCCAAGAATATGTCCACATTCTCCCAAGTCCTTATATCAAACTGCTTGGACAACTATACCCTTACGTCTGAGAACACTTTGGCATTGTTGTCAATGAGAAAAATGTCATCTACGTATAGTACAAGAAATATCACCACGTTTCCGTCACTTTTCTTGTATACATAAGACTTTTCCGGACACTGAATGAATCCATAAGACTGGATCACTTCATCAAACCAGATGTTCCAAGATCTCGAAGCTTGCTTCAGTCCATAAATGGATCGATTGAGCTTGCATACAAGATGCTCTTTGCCCTTCGCAATGAATCCCTCTGGTTGTTTCATGTAGATGTTTTCTTCAAGACTTCTGTTAAGGAAAGTTGTCTTGACATCCATTTGCCAAACCTCATAATCCATATGAGCAGCAATAGATAAAAGAATCCGGATAGACTTGAGCATGGCTACCAGCGAAAAAGTTTTCTCATAATCGATTCCCTCTTTCTGAGTATACCCATTTGCAACAAGCATCGCTTTAACGGTTTCCACCTTCCCGTCTGCCCCTCTTTTCCTTTTATAGACTCATTTACATCTAATGGCTTTGACACCATTTGGTGGTTCTATAAGCTCCCAGACTTGATTAGAATACATAAATTCTATTTCAGAGTTCATTGCACTTTGCCAAGATGCTGCATCTTTATCTTGGAGTGTATTATCATATGTCTAGGGATCAGGTTCATGTTCACTAGGGATCAACCCCGAAGATTCTTCCAAAAACATGAATCTATCAGGTTGTCGAACAACTTTCCCACTACGACGAGATACTACCTGTAATTGTGCATCATTTATGACACGTGTTGTAGTTTCTTGTGGTATATCATCTTGTACCGTTGGCACTAAATTAGACGTGTCCTCTCTTATTTCCTCAAGAACAATTTTACTCATGGGCTTATGGTTCATTACAAAATCCTCTTCTAAAAATCGGGTATTGGTGCTAACAATGACCTTATGATCTTTGGGACTATCAAATAAACCATCTTTCGTTCCTTTAGGATAACTCACAAACAAGCGAACTTCTGTACGTGATTCCAACTTATCAATGTCTCCCTTCAACACATGTGCTAGACTACCCCAAATCCGAATATGCTTCAGACTAGGCTTACGCTCATTCCATAATTCTATGGGAGTAGAGGGTACTAACTTAGAAGTTACCATATTCAGAATGTACATTGTTGTTTCCAAAGCATATCCCCAAAACGAATTTGGTAATTCTGAATAACTCATCATTGATATAACCATTTCCATAAGAGTCTTATTCCTTCGTTCTGCCACACCATTCTGTTGGGGTGTACCAGGTGCAGACAGTTGGGATTGAATCCTGGCCTCTGATAAGTAACTCCTAAACTCTCCTAAGAGGTACTCGCCACCACGATCAGACCGTAGTGTCTTGATACTTTTACCATGACGTTTCTCCACATGAGCCTTGTACTCTTTGAACTTATCAAAGCACTCAGACTTGCAGCACATCAAGTAAATGTACCCGTATCTCGAATAGTCGTCTATAAAAGAGACAAAATATTCGAAATCACCTCTTGCCTAGATAGTCATAGGTCCACACAAATCAGAATGAACCAATTCCAACACATCTTTGGCTCTATACCCCTTAGCCTTAAAAGGTCTCTTGGTCATTTTTCCTTCCAAGTAAGACTCGCAGGTTGGAAAGTTTTCCACCACCAATGAACCCAAAAGTCCATCGACTATTAACCTTTGAATCCTACTCAAGTTAATATGACCTAGCCTTAGATGTCAAAGATATATTTGGTTCATTTTCGAAAGATGTTTTCTCTTATTAGAATTAGAAGATGTGTTATTAATTTTCATTTGCTGCATCGTGGGAGTTATGGGATTAAGAGTGTACAAATTGTCAACCAACGTACCAGAACAGATCACCTCCCTATTTTTCTTGACAATTACTTTGTCATCAAAAGAAACAGAATATCCATCCATAAATAATTTAGAAACTAAAATCAAGTTCTTTCTAAAACATGGTACGTAAAAATAATTTCTCAAAATTAATATTTTATTCCTATCAAAAGATAAATAAATATCTCCCACTACAACAACCGCCACTCTCATAGCATTGCCCATGTAGACGGTGATCGCCCCTTCATGTAGTCGTCGGGTTTCTTGGAACCCCTGCAATGAATTACAGACATGATCAGTGCTTCCGTATCTACACATCAGGTACTGGTAGATAACACCGCTAAACATGTTTCAATAACTAATGAATAAGATATACCTTTATTGTTCTCCTTTTTGCGATGACAGTCTACCTTCCAATGTCCAGACTATTTGCATGTGAAGCACTTGCCCTTCAGCTTCTTCACACCTGCTTGCGGTCTAGTCCCTTGAGGTCGAATCACTTTCTTTGTTAAACCAACTTGTTTCTTTTTCTTCTTCCTACCTTTCGGCTTAGAAGCAGAAACACTTTTAGCAATGTGAATTTGAGAACTTTGACGAAATAGCTCTTCTGCTACTTGGAGTTCTGTCAAAAGTTCCACCAACGAATAAGTCCTTTTGTTCATGTTATAGTTCAGGCGGAACTGCTCAAAACTCTTGGGTAGCGTTTGGAGAATGATATCGACCTGGGGTTCCCCATCGATTTTAGCTCCAAGGATTTGTATCTCATTCAAGTGAGCCATCATTTTGAGGATATAATCCCTCACGGGTATCCCCTTAGTCATGGTGGTCGTCATCAGGTTTCTCATAGCCTCCTACATAGCAGCCCGATTATGGTGTCCGAAGAGTTATTTGAGATTGTACATCATGTCATAGGCAGTAGGCATGGCCTAATGCTGATGTTGCAGCACATTTGATATAGAAACCAAAATGTAACACCGCGTCATCTCATCTGTCTTGACCCATTTCCTATGTCTGTCAATCTCCTTTTCACTAGAATCGCTATCAAACACATTAGGATAGACCTCAAAAAGTACAAACTTATATCCTTCAACAGTTAAGACAATGTTCAAGTTTCATTTCCAATCAATATAATTGGGACCATTAAGTTTGTTTTCTTTTAAAATAACAGCAAGAGGATTGAAAGCCATTTTGAAATCCTGAGAATCATAAAATAAAATATTTGGTCAAAACTTTAGAATTTAAAATAATATTGATTCCTCGAACAATATAATTTAAATTCACCAACACCTCAAAACACCGTGAATTTCGTATGCCACGATATTATGGGCGTATACTAATTCAAACATTTGTAAGAGGAGGTTTTACCCATTAATTTTATTATCTTGTCAACCTAACTTTATGGCAAATAAAATTAATAGTTGGTTTGTCTTCTGTCACACAAATAATTGCAGTGACTCCGATGGGGAGGATACTATTAAATGCGCCTAAGTGTATATCATTACTTGATACTTAGTCCATTAATTAGAATTGTGCCCCTTCAGATAGAGAAGATCACATAACTTAAATAATATCCTATAATCATCCATAGAGGAAGTTTGATCTAGTGATCCGCAAACAAACTCATCCGATATGGAGGAAGACACTTAAAGCTAACGCGCAAGTTTATATGCATCACTTACAAACCAGTAATGGAGACCGTGAAATTTATTTAAATAATTCCTCTCCCACTTAGTTATTTAAAATTGAGGAATTTTAACATGCACACACATCACACATGCACACAAGCACACAAACACAACATATAAAGGTAGTAAATATGAAAATAAATTTTCAACTATTATGGCCTCATCCATCGTTGTCCTCCGTATGCCACCAACTCTAGCCACTGCCAACCCTAGCCAGGTGAGGAGGAGAAAACCTAGCCACCGACCCTAGGGTTTATGTCGTCGCATCTATCTTGCTTCCTTCTTCACCGCGCCTCTGACCCTCAAGGTAGCACCACGCATAGCAAGCTGCAACAATAAGAAATAAAAAATTATATTTATCGATCCTATATTCCACGAAGGAATGTACATGTAATCTAGATCGAACAAAATGTAAAATAAACTAATACAGCTTCGGCTGTATTTAATAATTACAATTATGCACACATAAAATACCCTCGATATGCCCGAGGGTTCAAATCACATACAAACACAATAGGCCATAATAGTTGGAACTATGATGCCTGCAACCACAGAGTTAATCTATTTTGCATATCCTACTATTATCCGGCCTAAATTATATATGAACAGTGCATAATTTAACCAAAAACTAAACACTCACAGGCAGAAAACTTGGCTCTGATACCAATTGTTGGCGCTGGGAGTTCCGTTCTATGTAAATCCCCTGTACAAAAATTTGTACGAGCACAGAACCTTTCCTAGCAACCCACATGCTCGATCAGACATGTGTTTGATCAATCAAGCAAGTTCTTGATTGATCAAAGCGCACCTTGATTGAAGCACAAGATCGTTGGCCTCTTGTGTTGGTGTTCAGGATCCATACGAAGAAAAACAAACTAATTGCACTATGGAATAAGAATTAGTTGTACCTTTCCTCGTATTCTAAGACCTCTTGATTTTCTGCTGTATTCCTCTCCTCCTCTTGAACGTCGTGTGGGCGACGATCTACCAAGACAAAATCACCTGACTCCTTCTTCTTGTTTCCAAACTTTCGACCACCAAGAGATGCTAGAATAAGATGCCTCCTTCTCTTCTTCTTCTCCTCCAAGCAACCGGCCACAAAGTAAACTCTTCTCCAAAGGGGTGCCGACCCTAATGAAGAGGAAGGGAAAGATGCCACCGGCCCTAGGGAAAGAAGCAAGGGGAAAATAAGAGAGGAGGGGTGCCAGCCACAAGAGAATAGAAGAGGATTCTTAGGTTAGTTTTTGGGCACCACCCTCTCTTCTTTTATAATATTTGCTGGCGGCTAAAAAGGAAAGATTTTAACAAAATTCTATTTTAAATAAAATCTCCCTTTTATTCCTATTGTGGATGGTTACAAAGAAGGAAAGATTTTAACAAAATTAAAATCTCTCTTTTAAACCATTATAAATAGCTATAAAAGGAAAAAATTTAACAAAATTTCGTTTTAAATAAAATCTCCCTTTTATTCCTATTGTGGTCAACCCCTTGCTTGGGCACCAAGCAAGGCTTGGTCGACCCTTATCTTGGGCAACAAGCAAGGCTTGGCCAACCCCTTGCTTGGGTAAGAAGCAGGGCTTGGGTGAATGTGAGACTTTATATATATAGAGGCTACAATAGGGACCGAGAGGAGGAATTGATTTTTGTCTCCTGATGGACTTGAGTTTCCTGTGTTCGACCCAAACACTCAACTCAAGTTCATCAATAATAACTCATACCACTAAAGGGTCATATTTGAACTACCACACCAATCTCATATTACAATATGAGCTCCTACTTATCATGAGTGCGTTAATTTCCTAGTGTTTAAGATATCGTATGTTCGTTAATTAAATAAGTTACTAACAACTCATTTAATTAACATCTTACTCCAAGAGTAGTACCACTCAACTTTATTATCATGTCAGACTAAGTCCACCTGCAGAGTTTACATGATAATCCTTATGAGCTCCTCAAGAGGGCATCATCAACCTAAATAAATATGACACAGTTTTCCTTTATAATCAACAACACACCATATAAATGGTACTATCTCCCAACTTATCGGGCCTATTGATTTAACGAATAAATTTCACCCATTGATAAGTTAAAGAAATAAATACTAAGTATATGTGTTTGTTATTATATCAGGATTAAGAGTACGCGCATCCATAATAATAGAGGTTTTGTTCTTTTATATAGTCAGTATAAATCGAACAACCTTAAATGGTCTTGCTCAATACACACATAGTGTACTAGTGTAATTATATAGTCAAGACAAACTAATACCAAATTACACTACAATCGTTCTAATGGTTTGTCTCTATCCATCTTGATTATGAGCTACTATTTATAATTTATAAGGAATTGATAACAATGATCTTCTGTATGGCACCACGCACCATGTTATCTACAATATAAATTAAATAGACAACTGCATCGACATATATACAAATATAATATGCAGACATTTGACCAAAGTGATTCTCATTTCAAAATATCTCAAAAGTAGATATTATTGTTGGACCCCGTGGTAGTTTTGATGTGATCAACCAAGTTGGTTAGGTCCTGCGTTTTGTCTGAACCCTGTGTCTGAGTATGCAGGAACTTAGGAGTGCATGAAGTCGAGCGGAAGACGCAGCTATCAAGAAGGACGGCACGGGAAGGGAGCCGACGGGCTCGATGCGTCCGAAGGACGAGAGAGCTGCGGAAGAGTACTCCGGTGGAGCAAGAAGAACGTGTGCGGCGTTCGAGGGACGAGAAGTCGGACGGAAGCCTGCTCGAGGAGAAGGCCGGGAACTGGTTCGGGTGAGCCCTATTCCGGATGGCCACAATCACCCAAGGAGCCTAACCGGAGCAAGTCAACTGGAAGTTGACTTGTCAACGGTTCGGTCGACCGAACCCTTCTTTAACCAAAGCCAACCGCAGCAGACACGTCGAATGCCACGTCAGAAGCTGACCGTTGGTGAAGCTGATCGGTCGACCGAACCTCCTGATCGGTCGACTGAACCGAAGCTAATCCAGAGACTCAGTCGAGCAATTTGATCGGGCCAACTCAGTTGGAGAACGTTGGTCGATCGGTCGACCGAACAAAAGGATCGGTCGATCAAAACTAAGCTCGATCCACAGAGGCTGTACCTGGACGGAAGAATGGGCAGATACAGCAGGTTCGGTCGACTGAACCTTGGGATCGGTCGACCAATCCCTCTCGAGTCAAACCTGATCCCGAAGGATCAGGTGATCTGATAAGCTCGAGAACCCCTATATAAAGAGGGTCTCGGGCAGCTTTAGATATAACGAAAAACAACGAACAAGTGAACGAAATTCAACTCTTGTACTCTCTAGTTAAGTTATAGTTCTATGCTCTTCAAAGTGTAAAAGGTTTCTCCGCCTTCAGAGAAGGAGTTTTTAACTGCGCCTTTCATTGCCCTGGATTAACAACCCTCTTGTTATAACCAGGTTAAAATAGCTGAGTCTCTCTTTTCTGTTCATACTTTAGTTCTGTTTAATCTTGTAGCTATTGCATCTATTTGAGTTTAAATTGGTTGAGGGTTTAGTTTTTAGTTGTAGGCAATTCACCCCCCTCTTGCCGGTCCCCGCTGCACCAACAGTTCATACAAAAGCTAGGTTTATAGTATACATCCCAACATGTGAAGATGGTCAAGACCGAGGCAAAGGTCGCTCGGAAGACTCTGCGACTGGAGGTAAACGCGATCACTGAAAACCCCCCTACTTTGGTATACGAAGAAAAGGAGGAGGTCCAGATCCACCCTAGCCGAGCGAAGGCAACAACCTTCATCGCCGCCAACTTGGAGGAGGAGAAGAAGGCAGAGCTGGTCTGTTGCCTTAAACAAAACCACGACGTATTCGCCTGGTCGACCCATGAGCTTCCCGGTATCTCCCCGAGCGTGGCTCGGCACGAGCTTCATGTCCGACCGGATGCTCGGCCGGTAAAGCAAAGGAAAAGGGATTTCAGCGTGGAGTAGAACGTGATCATCCGGGCGGAGATAGAGAAGCTACTGGAGGTCGGCCATATCAGGGAAGTCCAATTCCCGAGTTGGCTAGCCAATGTCGTGCTAGTCTCCAAACCGGGCAACAAATGGCGGGTATGCATCGACTACGCGATTTAAACAAGGTGTGCCCGAAGGACTTCTATCCGTTGCCTAGGATAGACCAAATGGTGGACTCGACGGTGGGCTATGAGCTAATCTACATGCTTGACGCGTATCAAGGGTACTACCAAGTGTTGTTCGCCCGCGTTGACCAGGAAAAGGTCAGCTTCATTACAGCCGATGGAACTTATTTGTACAACGTCATGTCACTCGGACTGAAGAACACCGGAACCACTTACCAGAAGCTGCTGAACAAGGTGTTCCGACGGTAGATCGGTTGTAATATGGAGGTATACGTCAACGACATACTAATTAAATCCCTCCAAGTTGTTGACTTATGCGCAGATATCAACGAGACTTGCCGGATGCTGAGGACATATGGAATAAAGTTGAACCCGAGCAAGTGTCTGTTCGGCGCAAAGAGTGGTCGTTTCCTGGGCTACATAGGCATTGAGCGGGGCATCGAAGCCAATCCCAACAAGGTCCAACCTTTGCAAGACATGCCTTCGCCTCGGAACTTGAAGGAAGCTCTGAGGCTGACCGGTCGAATCACGACGCTATCCAGGTTCATATCCAAGTCGTCCAATCGGAGCCTGCCATTATTCAAGGTACTACACCGAGCCACAAAATTCCAATGGGACGTCGAGTGCGACCGGGCACTGGAGGAGCTGAAAGAGTATCTGAACTCACTGCCTATATTAGCCAAGCCGGTTGTAGGTGAGCTGCTCTAGATTTACTTGTCATCCAATGAGCATGTGGTCGGGTCCGCTCTAGTTAGGCAGAATAGCCAAGAGTAGCAGCCTGTATATTTTTTGAGTCATATATTAAAAGATGTTGAGTCCCGCTACACTGGTCTCAAAAAGTTGGCTTATGCATTAGTACTTGTCGCACAGAGACTTCGCCCGTACTTCCTAGCACACTCAATAATTGTGATGACTAATAGCGCTTTGGGAAGAGCCTCCTCAATCTGGAGGCGTCCGACGGCTGATTAAGTGGACGACAGAGCTTAGTGAGTTTGACATTCAGTATCAACCCCGAGCGACAATCAAGGCTCAAGCCTTGGCATATTTCATCATAGAAGTCCAGAGTGACGAGTCGGCAGCAGCATGGAAGATATATGTGGATGGCTCGTCCACTCGGTAGGGCAGCGGAATCAGCATATTGCTTATCTCACCACGAGAGGACCGGATGCAGCTGTCCGTTCAGCTGAACTACCGAGCCACTAATAACAAAGCAAAGTATGAGGCGCTGATAACCGGCCTACAGGCAGCTCGGCATGTGGGAGCGGTTAAAGTCCTCATCCACTCGGACTCCCAACTCGCCGCCCAACAAATATCCAGGACATTCGAGATAAGCAATGCTCTGCTAAGGCTCTATGTAGAGGCTTTCAAGAAGATGAAGACCAACTTCAAGGAGGTCATTATACAGAAGATCCCCCAATCGGAGAACCAGACGGTGGATGAGTTAACGAAACTAGCCAGTTCGTTGACGTCGATCGTCATAGGTCAGCCGATCGAGTAAGTCTCACTTGTGGCACACATCGACTGGATGGAGAGAATAACCTTCCAGAATGACTAGAGAATAGCCCTGACAAAGTTCTTGTGGTTGGGAGCTGCACCGACCGATCTGGAGAAAGCCCATGTATTGAAGAATAGGGTCGGGCGGTTCACCTTGATCGGGGACTAGCTTTACAAGAGAGCCTTCTCCAGGCCCCTCCTCAAGTGCGTTGGAGCGGAAGACGTCGAGTACATCCTGAAGGAGGTGCACCAAGGCTCTTGCATAGGTCATCCGGGCGGTCGTGCATTAGCTTGAAAGATACTCCTGGCTGGATATTTTTGGTCGACCCTCCAAGAAGATGCCACTCGAACGGTGGTCACTTTCTTGTCCTATCAAAAGTATCACAATATGCCACACCAACCGACCGAGGAAATGAAAGTGTCCACGGTATCATGCTCATTCGACCAATGGGACATGGACATCGTCGGGTCTTTCCCCATGGCGATCGGTCAGTGGAAGTTTCTGCTCGTTGCAGTGGACTACTTCTCGAAATGGGTAGAAGCTGAGCCGCTGGCAAGAATCACCGAGCAGATGGTCATCAAATTTATTTGGCAAAACATTATTTACCGGTTCGGAATCCCACGCCGACTCATATCTGACAACAGAAGACAGTTCGCCAACCGGGAGCTTAGAGAATGGTGTAAAGGCTATGGCATCCAACAAGCCTTCACCTCGGTGGCCTACCCTCAAGGCAATGAGTAAACAGAAGTCGATCGAGAGATCCTCAGAGTCTTACGTGCTCGGCTCGATCACATGGGAGGTAGCTGGGTCGACGAGCTCCCCAGTGTGTTATGGGCTCTCCGCACGACTCCAAAGGAGATGACCGTTGTAATCTCATTCCAGTTGGTGTACGGTAGTAAAGCAGTTGCCCCCGTGGAGGTCGGAGTAGAATCCGATCGGGTACAACTCTACGACGAAGGGAACGTCGAACGGAGGCTGATGGAGCTTAACTTGGTGGACGAAACGCGTGCAAAAGTAGTAGTTTGGCTAACGGCGTACCGACAGCGAATGAAACAAAACTACAACCGGCGAGTGATCCCGAGATCCTTCCAAGTCGGCAATCTTGTCTGGAAGAAAGTGAAGCCGGTCAGCGACGTAGTCAAGCTCAAGGCACCATGGGTAGGACAGTTCAAGGTCATGCAGAATCTCCGTTCGGGCGCCTACTATCTGGAGGATGGAGAGGAAAGGCAACTCGGGAAGGCGCATGAAGAAAAAGTATTCTTTCCAGTGTTCATTGAAGGTCGGCATCTTGTCAAAGAATACTAAACCGACTTGGGACTGGAAGAGGAAAGTCCCCGGATCGGACAGTTTAGGGTAATAAAAATAATGAAAGATCCGGGGGGTAAGGGGGATGCCTTATAGACGAAACAAAACAACGACGCCGAACAGCAGTCGAAAGGATTTCAGCACAAGTTGATGAAGGGATATGTGGAAATATTTACAAACTGCGGGAATGAAGGGATGAAGGGGAAACCACAGATCGGCGATATATTGATCCCATAAGAAACAGATACAGTCGGTCAGCGAAGAATTTGGTCAATCAAAGGAAGAAGGCAGAACGATCTGATGATCGGAAGGGATTTCAAATACATCTCTCATGCTCTCAGCGTCGCCTCCATCGAACCTAGACTCCATGGATGTGTACCAGAGTCTAGGGATAGAGGCAGACGACTGCGAAGAACTTGCCATCGCGAAAGCAAAAAAACGAAAAGGAGGTTGAGGGGAAGAAATGCGATCGAAAAGGAAGAAAAGCTACTGGAGTATCACCGGAATACAAGAAGGTCGAAAAGCTTCAAGACGAAATACGATGGGGAGAAAGCTTACTAGGGAGAGGTTGTCGGAGAAGAAGCGTAGAGGATCGCTGGAGAATGGATCGTACAGAAGCAGAAAAATGGTCGCCGGAAGCACTCGAGGGAGACTGCGAAGGAAGCAACGTGGTGGGCTTATAAGCTTCAGGCTCGGCCGACCGGAGCCGTTCGATCTAGGTCACGAAAACCCAGGCCAATATCTCACCATCGAATTCGAACCATCAAACGTCATATCACGCTTGTCACATTAGGCGTGCGGCGGCATCAAGCGTGGCACGTGGTGCATCACCACGAGTCAGCAATTAATGAATGCGTGGGAACATGCTCAGTGTTAATGAGCGGGGATTTGCACGATTTCCAAGAAATCTGGGTGGCATCAGCCTAGCTCGCGCTCGCTCGAGACAGCCCAAGGTGAATTTTTGCTAGTGCAAACCTTCATCGAGCCGATCGGATCAAGCGAGCATACCTATGCCTGAACGACAAGCACCAACAGGTCGATCGACGAGGGTTGGTCTTATCCCGATCGGAAACCACATAGTGCCGAAGGCCGATCAGGAGGAAATCTGTTCGCCTTACACAATTGTTCAGTCAATTGGACTTACAGCCTAGTTTGACTAGACTTGAGGGGGAGGCTTATAATGTGATGATGATGAGGGGCCCTACCCTGCTGCCACGGTGGAGGTCAAAGGAGGTCAAAGTCAAGGCGGTCAACGCGCATAGGGCATCGATCGGTCGGGCGAAGCACGCCCCGACCGGGGAGAAGGATCCGATCCACCGTCACCCTCGACACGGGGAGCATTCAAACATCCGACGCTCAAGGAAGAACGATGTGCAGAAGCCAAGCCGAGCGGCTACCCCGCTCGGCTAGACAACGAGGCATGGCATCGACGGAGTTCAAGTTCAGCCGAGCGGCTTCTCCGCTCGATCTAGCAACAGACTCGACATCAGCCGAGCACGTGTACAGTGGACTTCCGGCCGAGCGGCTATCCTGCTTGGCCCGACAACAGACAACAAGTGGATAGTGGACTTCTAGCCGAGCGGCTATCCCGCTCGGTCCAGCAACAAACAACACTTGGACAGTGGACTTCCGGTCGAGCAGCTATCCCACTCGGTCCGACAGCAGACAACACGCGGACGGCGGAATTCCGACAGAGCGGCTATTTCGCTCGGCCAAGCAGAAGGCACAGCAGACTATCTTTCGACATCCTTTTGGGAGCTAGTGCCGCTGACAAGCGGAATGGTCAGACAGAAGATCGTACGGCGGAAAGCTTTGAAATACGAGCTTGTCTTGGGAAGCGTGCACGCACTACTAAAGCTCTATATAAAGAGAGGTCCAAGAATCGACGGAGGTATGCGTTACGTGCGATATTTACTGTTCCGCTACAGTGTTCTTGTTGCTCCGCTTCTTTGCTTCTTCTTCTTCGCTAAAGACTGACTTGGGGTGTCGGAGGGTCATCGCTGGGGACCCCTTTCCTAACTCAGCACCGATGTCAGCTGTGTTGCAGGTCGGAATGAAGTCAACGGGAGCACCACATCTCAACATCCATCTCATCGACTTTCGGACATCATCGTATAATTTATTCATGTATTATTTAACTAATACACTTTAATGTTCCATCTAAATTCTAAATTAACATTCACTTATATCCCTTTTTAATTTATCGATATTAATTTCTTATTAATCTCTAAATAGCCGGCCTAGTCAATTCAATTTATTGATTATGAAAATTTATTTTTTAACCGAATTAAATTTAAAAATAAATCATATATACTATTTTGTATGTCTATGTCTAGATTTTATAAATTATCATATTTATCATAACTATATTAATGTGTTTGTGTTATCGTGTGGTGCTAGTGGACTGGATGAGGATATTTTCTTTGGGATGAACTGACAGGCATATTATTGTAGCATTGTTGAACGCACAAAGGGCACAACAAGGACTGTTGGAGTGAAAGAGAACGCGAAGTGATCCAATGAGACAAGAGACAGATGGAGAAACGTGAAACAATGAAACGATGTGACCTTCTTACACGACAACTGACTGTGCCCAACAGTGCCCGTACGTATCCACATGCACCATGCACTAGATCCACATTCACACCGATAATACCTACATTAGCCAGCGTAGTGGTGGAATTGACGCATTTCACATTCAAATTTTTTTTAAAATATATATATATATATATATATATATATATATATATTTATTTATTTATTTATTTTTTCTATTTTTTCTCCTCCCGGTAATTATTAGAGGACAGGAGTTAGAAATCTTATATCTTAAAAAAAATCTACGGACTCCCTTCTTCTATCTTACTCTCACACATTTTGGTTGTAAATCTGGCAACTCCTAAATGCGGTCCGCATTGGGCCCCTAGGCTAAAATGTAAGTAGGTCACCGTGTGATTCTGCCCTTGCTGTATTTAAAAAATAATATTACTGTGGTATTGTACTCTCCAACCCTAAAAAAAAAATTATTTAGCGATCCAATTATCCGTTGCTAATTGAACAAAGCAATCGGTTATTATCGTTAATGTGAAATTGATCGTTAATGTCATTTAGTCATGGAATTAAATATTCCGTTGCTATGAAATATTTAATATCTGCCTCTAAATTTAATAACGAAATTAAATAATTCGTCGCTAAAATAGAGAGAAGTTTATTAATACTGTCTCTAATTTTAGAGACAGATATTAAATTTGATTTTTAGTAGCGATGAAATATTTAACTTCATCGCTAAATTTGTTAACAGTACTATCATAATTTAGCCAAAAATAATAAAATATCACCGCTAATAAAGGGACGAAATAATTAAATACTATTGCTAATTAGAGATGAATTAAATATCCATCACTAATTAATCGTAACTTTTTAAATTTTCATATATAAACTTGGTGGCGGAATAATAAATTCCGTCTTTGATTAGCGACGGACTTTTAATATTTCATCGCTAATTAGAAATGAAATATTAAATATCTATTTTTAATTATTATAATTTTTTAAATTTCATATCTAAACATAGCAACGGAATAAAAAATTTTGTCTCTAATTTGCAACGAAGTTTTAAAATTCATTCGCCAATTTTTGAAAAATTCCAACAACACCTGTGTGCTTTCATTTTTTTTCCCCTAGTTTACATATATTATTAATTGACACCATCACATACCATAGCTAAACTAAGCTATGAGCAATTAATATGTGAGCTAAAATTAGGTAAAGATTTCTTCTAGCGGTACTCTTCTCATTCTCTTTCAAACATGTTTCTCTAATATTTCTATGATTGAAAACAATAGAGGGTTTATATATTTAGATCAAACATGTTTTTACTATTTACTCTTTTCTTTTTCCAATGACTAAATGGATGCGATTTAGGTCACCAAATGAATACTTTAGTTTGAGTTCCACAATCCTCTTCCGGTTGCCAATTATCCACTCAAACAATAGATATGATATGAGTGGAAAGATATATGTCTCTATTTGATTTTTGAAGATTTAATTAGGTTTACTTTTTAATTCTTTTAAAACTATCATAATATATTTTTCACTTAGCATATTATTAAATGTGTATATATTTAATAATTAAGCATTTAATAATTATAACTTTTATATTAATTATGTAATTATTATAATAAAGGGTTCCATCACGGGGGAAATTACTTTATATTTAAATTATAATAATATTAAAATAAGAGTATTTATAAATTTTTTAAAGCAAAAGTAATGAGTCGAATTAGGTTATGTCCGTCATGATTTGATCCCCTCCAAGGTGTCTTGCAGCGGACTCCGTCCGACGCACGGCTCTCCGCCCGACACGTAACACGGTTCCGTGGGACCAGTCCCTTCAATGACACCGCCACCTCCAACGCTGTAGGTCGCTCTCTCATGGCGCCCGCTGGTAGTGCGTGGCTCTTCTGCGCCTCACCGCATGAATGTGCTCGTACGAATCCACCCATCCGACGTCGAAGCGATCCAGCGGAACTGATCTCGACTTCACGCAACTCGACCGCACAGATATTTGCGTGCGGGAGTGAGAAAATGGGGTTTCCGAGGGTTAAAAGAGTGGTGCCCTGTTACGGGTCGCCTTCAGCAGTTGAAGGCTCCATCCTTGCTATATATAGTAAGTGGGGTTTGGTTTCCCCTTCCCTTCTTCCTCAGTGCAAGGCTCCCTCTTTTCTTCTTATTCTTGTTGTTGATCTGGTGAGAGGGAGGCGATCATGGGGAGGGGCAGAGTCGAGCTGAAGCGGATCGAGAACAAGATCAACCGGCAGGTCACCTTCGCTAAGAGGAGGAACGGGCTGCTCAAAAAGGCCTACGAGCTGTCCGTGCTGTGCGACGCTGAAGTTGCTCTCATCGTCTTCTCCAACCGTGGGAAGCTCTATGAGTTCTCCAGCAACTCCAAGTAAGCCACCGGCTTGAGCAGACATGGATTTGATCTGGGATATAGATGTTTCCTTTCCTCTTTGGTTGAGTGGTTGATTTCCGCTTTGATCTGTTTCTTAGCTTAGAAGTTTTTTGTTGATTTTCCGGTTTTGTGAAAGAAATAGAATGTTGACTAGATCTGATGATGAATAGCACGAGATGGTGCAAAGGAAGTTTTTTTTTCCGCTTTAGTTCTCCTTTTTCTTTAGAAGACTTGTGTGGGTGTTCAGATCTGAATTTTACGACGTAAAGGATCAGACATCTAAAAGATAAAATTTTCTGCTGGCACAAGATAAGAAATTTAACGAAATTTGGAAGAGTTAAACTAGCTTCAGCTTTTGTTTATCCCTAACTTCAGGGTGTTTCTATTCGTGATTGACTATAACTAATTGTTAATTCAACTAAACAAAGTTTTTCTCGGTTTTAGGCCTTCTTATAGTTTCTACGCGCACAAAAATGTTTAGGTTTTCCTAGCTGCCTTAATGATGCACCACCGTCTCACGATGGAGCTCGGTAGCTTTGAGGGTAAACGTAAATCGAGATGTATATGTACTCAGTTGTTCTACTGGCTATGGCTTGAGATAGATATCTAAGATCTTTTTGCATTTACTTTTGTTCGTTTTTTTTAATATGAGATATTAAAAAATTAGAGGAAAGTTTAGAAGGAAACAAAGCCGTCAATTTCGAGTTCTTATGTACTTCTTCAGAGTTTTAGGGTTTGTGTTTCTTGTATAGTTTTATTTTTTTTTTATCCTCTGCCAACGGATCACTTCAAGGACATCATTTTGTTTAGATTCTGTGCAGGATTAGATCTTTCATCTGTCACACTAGTGGTGATCGAACACTAGGTTTTAGCTGGTGCCTTAAGAAAACGTCTCATCTATCATTTTGATTGTAAAGTTAACGGTATTTCCAGCAAACTAATATTTGTCTTTCTCCTCTGGCACTCAGAGACATCCTTGCTATCCATATAGTTATTTTAATTTTATTTACTTACATATTTCTTATGAAGAATTTAGGTTTTTGGATCTTCCAGTGACGCAACCTTGTTTTTTAGCCCTTCATTAATTTGTTTGACTCATTCCTGAAGACACTCAGGTTTACCTTCAAGACTTCTGCACTCCCTGGTCCTTTATCTGCTCTATAGTCTTTTTCATTGTTTGGAACCATTTGGTACGTAGATGCATGCTTCTTGGAGTTCTATCCATATCCTACTTGTCTCTGATTTGACAACGAGTTAATTCTCAGAATTTACTAACAGATTCTCTTATTGCTTCGTTGCTGACGCGTGATTACACACACAAAACCTTTGACCAGGAACCGTGTTATCCTACATATAACTGCGTGCTAGCAATTAATTTCTGAAGTTGAAATCACTTGATTTAATTACAAACTGTTCTAGGGAATAGACCTCAATCCAACAATTTACACACAGGTCGACTGTCACAATCTTGAGTAAGTTATTTCCCATACTTCCACCTGATATGCTCCTTTGGTTTTACCTGTTTAACTATGGGGAGTATCTATCTTAAAGTTGAAGGTCCAATTACTCAACAAGATAAACCCATATGTTCTTATGTATAATAGTTTTAATGTATGCTTTACATTATATTTTTCTCCTCGTATCATATTTGATATGAAATTATTTTTCATGAGTGGTAGAAAAGGCATATCCCTTTGTTATATAGTTTGACATATTAATCGAAAGTCTTTTAAATCTAATTCACTTTAAGCATGATATCAAATGACTAGGTACTGCACATTGCTTGTAAATCTCATAACTTTACTTAATGATGTAATGTGATGAAAAAATGGGAGCTAGTGGAAAACATTAATTAGCTTCGGTTTAATTGTTATATATATATATATATATATATATATATATATATATATATATATATATATATATATATATTTATTTATTTATTTATTTATTATTTGTGTTTTTAGGGTTCAAGTACAAATTTACAATGGTAGAAAAAAACCTTTTTATTTTTATATATTTGCTTAATTGATTATACTGATACTTATATTAGCTCACATGTGTAATCTGATGCTGTTTTTTAATTAATATTTGTGCAGCATGTTGAAGACGCTAGAGAGGTATCAAAAGTGCAGCTATGGGGCACCAGAAACAAATATAATATCAAGGGAGACTCAAGTAAATAGTCATTGAAAAGTTCTCTTGCATTATATATTTGCATAACAATTTTTGTTTTCTTTTTTTCTTTCTATATTTACTCAATAGAAATATTTTAATTAAATATCTAATATGGAGTAAAGTGATAATGAATGAATATTTGTCTTTACGAGGTGCACAATAGGCTAGAGGTACTTAATATAAACATTTTAATTAAATATCTAATATGGAGTAAAGTGATAATGTATGAATATTTGTCCCACGGGATGTACAGTTGGTTAAAGGTGATAACTTTACTATAATATGATAAGGGGTCAATTTTTGGCAAGTACATGTTCTTGGAGAAAAAAACTCCTCCCACCCTCTAGCCACTTAGTGGTCGATTATAAATTGACCCTATGATTTATCTCTTTTCATATAACCTGAAGACGGATTATGAAAAGCACATGAGATTAGTGTAATCATCTTATTCTATAATAATCAATGAATATTTGAAACGACAGATAATTTGATGGTTAAAAAGACATCAAATGTTTTCAGTAATTTGTCTTGGGATCTAATTTATAAGTATAATTTTTCTTCAATTATTTAAGGTAAATGACAATAATGCACAAAGCCTTACTTTTCCACCACTTTTTGTGGGTGTATCTAAATGTTAGTGTAGACTTACAATTGAAATGATCTAAACCTCTAGGGTTAAATGAAAATTGTCTTATTAATTTGCTCAACTCATTGGATTTGTGAAGAAAATTTGATAGTTTTGAGTTATTTTGTCCTCAAAATTATTAACTTTTTTTTCAAAAGAAGTTGTTATAAGGAGCCTTTGGAAGATGATATTCTATGAATTAGCTAAGATGGTGATAGATAACACATGGTTTAAGATTTTAAGTTATACTATCTAATACTATAGAAATTTATCATTCTGATAAATTAAATTTCAATATTGGTTTGCAAGGGATATTATATCCTATGTTGTGTGTGCCTAGGAATACCATATGATATTGATATTCAACACAGTTTAGTATACTTTGAGATGCATCGAAATATGTTAAGATAAATTTTCTAAGGATTTAAATGATTGTTCATTGTGTTTTTAAAAAACTTTTTTGAATTTAACTAAACGCACATTAACAAAAAAAAAATAGTAAAATTCTTTTTTAATCCACCTATCTAATTGATATATAATTTATATTAAAACTATAAATCTAAATAGAAGAACTTTAATAAGTTCTAATTATATGAATTTATCATGATGTAATCTCATGTCTACTAACATGTGCTAATGTTGATTCCATATAATTCAATTGAAAAATAAAACTTCAAAAACAAAATGATACTTTGAGCGATGAATAGCACGCACATACATAATTATATGTTCATCTTGAATAAATTATCAACTAAAATATATATGACGAGTATCATTAATTGCATGATCTTCATAAGTTGTTTTTGCTTAGATTTACATTTCAATATAAAAGTTAGTTTATTTGGGCATGAAATAATAATTCTGATGGGATGAAATAAGATACCATAAATGTGTTTTGGGTTCATAAATATCCACTAATAATTCCATCTCATGGATCTATGATGATCATATATCCATGGTTTATATGATCATCTCATGGATATGAGTGTCTGATAAGAGTTAGAGATTGTCTATTGAAGTTTGGATTGACTAAGTGACATGAGATCATGATCTAATGAGAGCTGAGAGCCATTTTATAAAAAAATGGCACTAAACCTCTATTAACAAATAAAACTAAATTTTATGCTAATTTGTATGACATCTTGCTAGTAGTTGACTTATTGAAGTTCACAACTGAAAGATATTTTAATGATAAATAAAGACCTGGGGAAAAGGATTTGTTCACCGGAATATATTTTAGAATTCAGTAGAGAAATTTCCATTTTCTAAAATGTTATTAGCTATGAATGTTTACTGGAACATAGTTTCTATAAGAATGAAACTTATGAATTCTCTACTGTTTATATATTTGAAAGTATAGGTTAATAAATGGGGCAGGTATACAAGAATGGTATATTAAGGTTTCCATTTCTATTGATCTGCATTGTCATGGCAGATGTCTTAATTCAGCCTACCCTAAATACTAAACCGAACTTCAAAATAAATTATTTTTATTCATGTCTTTTCTCACTTACTTTTTTTGTTACATTTCTTTCCAGAGATGAATATTCTAAAAGTCAACTTCTAAATATGCATAAGTTACACTGCGGATTTAACAAGTAGGCGAATCAAGAGAAAGCCCGCCTAACTAATATAAAAAAATTACTTAGAAGTATATCAATTATATTCTAAAAAAAAATACTTAGAATATTGAATTGTGCAAGTTACAGTCATAATTTCTTACATTATTCCTAGGTTATCATACAATTATTCTTTTGTTCGAAGTTTAAAGTTCTTCATTTATTATTTAGTGTGATGCTTAAATTTTTCAACAATTTTTTAATGTGTACTTATCTTATAAACCTAATTAATTTACAAAAATCTTCATTCCAGATTTTGTTTCTTGAAATCTAGATTATAGCCATTGTTGAGAAAAAAACAAAGTGGAAAAAAGATGGAAAGCTTGGGAAAATTTGCATGCAGTCCCCATTGGCAAACATAACTTTGCATGCAGTCCCTACTTCCCAAATTCTTTGTTTTCACTCTCTAGTCAAACATATTTACCTAATTACCCATGATATTTTTAGGTATAAAAAATTCAAAAATCAGTATAATTCATCTTAAATTCAGTACATTAAATTTAGAATCTAGTATATTTTTTATCAAATTGAGTATGATTCTTTTTTCATCTTAATTGGATGGAAAATATATTGAATTTTCTTTAAATGGTACTCAATTGGATGAAAAATATACTAGATTTTCTTTAAATAATAAATAGTGCTGAATTTAGGAGGAATTATATTAAGAAAAAAGTTGTGCTCAATTTAATAGAAAATATACTCGATTCTAGTTTAAGGTGCTGAATTTAATAGGAATTATACTCATTTTTAGACTATTTGTACCTAAAAAAATATGAGAGTTCATTTTGATAGAAAATATACACGATATCTTTAAATGTACTCAATTGGATGAAAATATACTAAATTTTATTTAAATGGTACTGAATTTAGGAGAAATTATATTAAGCAGGGAAAAAATCATCAATTTAATAGAAAATATATTTGATTCTAATGTAAAATACTGAATTTAATAGGAATTATACTCGTTTTTAGATTTTTTATATCTAAAAAATATGAGAGATAATTTTGATAGAAAATATACTCGATTCTAGTATAAAATGCTAACTTTAAGAAGAATTATACTCATTCTTGGACTTTTTATACCTAAAAAATCTGAGGACAATTAGGTCATGATATTTATATGAGGGGAGTTGAAGCAAAGGAAACTTTGCATGTAGGGAGTGGAAACAAAGTTTTTTGGATAGAGGGACTGCATGCAAAATTAAGAATGGGATTGGAGATTTTTCTCCACTTTACCGTTTCTTTAACACATTATATTGTGCATCATGATCCTTGGTATATAATTATACATATATACTCTCTAAGCATAACCTAGATGCATGGATTAGATTGCTTAAAATAGTCTAAATTTGTCAACATCAAATCAGATAAAATTTGTCATCAAAGTGTATATGGATGAGACATATATATATCATGTATTGATCAATTTTTGTTTTACAATACATTTCCTTAATTAAACTCGATCCTCCATACTTTTGATATGCACCATGCTATTTGTGAGATTGATCACATTGTAAAACTTTAGTAGTTGTAAACTCTTAACATGAATATTTCAATTTTTTGTGCCATTGATCAATTAAAGTTCAATAATCATTAAGCAAATGTTGAGAAGGTTATCAATCTTTGCAACCATATATGTATTTTTATATTATAGATATCTTCATGTTGACATGAGCATGATTGCCATAAAGGTCTTCAGCCACTCATGAGTTGTCTTACTTTTTAATCCTTTTATAGGAAATTAAGCACATCAATGCTTGCCATATCAAAAAAGAGAGTAAAAATTTCTATAACTTTCTCATATAGCGTAGTGTTGCATGTATCAGACTCTTCAATCTTCTGATATACTTCACATATTTCAAGTGATCAACATCTAAGCTCCTTTCTTAAAATCATTCTAGCAATTTTAAATACTCAATATTAATAATTTATAGTGCAGAATAATTAGGATACGTATTTTACTTTTTGTTTTTTTGTAAGTAACTAATAAATAGTTATTTGATGATTAATAGTGGACCCATACATAATACCACCCTCACCTCTTGGAAGCTAATATGAACAATTTAGTATACATGGAAGTGCGTACTCCTAATAGATATGGGTGGGCCGGTCTCTAAGATTTATAATATGTCCCTCCATTCTTATTTTTAATTATTTATATTGATTGATTTTTACAATTTGTAAATCTAAAAACTTTCTTTTATATTGTATTTACAAAATAGACTAGTCAACAAGAGTATCTGAAACTTAAGACACGTGTTGAAGCATTACAGCGATCACAAAGGTGAGTTACTTTGACCCTTGAGATCAATTATAGTTTGTGCAAAAACAATTCTTGGAATAGTTTCTTTATAAGCAAATCTCTAAAAGGTCTTTGTATGTTAGAAATCTTTTGGGCGAAGATTTGGGGCCACTTACCATCAAGGAACTTGAACAACTGGAGCGACAACTTGATGTATCATTAAGACAAATAAGATCTACCAGGGTTAGTTTCTTCTGATAGAAATAAACATCACTTTTGCATATGCCAATTAATGGTCAGAGTTACTATCAAATATTTGTTGTTAGATGTTGAAAACATGTATTATTAATACTTCATTTTTTTCACAGACACAATACATGCTTGACCAACTCACAGATCTGCAGAGACGGGTACCAATTAATGCATTGTGTAGTTATCTGAAAATAATATTTTTATATGTTATCTTGACAATTAGTAACGAGGCTGTTGATCCTCAGGAACAAATGCTTTGTGAAGCTAATAAAGCTCTGAAGAGAAGGGTAAACAACTATGTTATTTCACATATTTAAATTATAAAGGTCATATTATTAGTTGTACAAAAATATTAATTTTGAATCATACCGTTGCAAATAATCGACCCATTTATATTTCTCATAATCTATTTAATATATTCTCATTATCATTAAAACTAAACATTTTTTATTGTTGACAGATGCAAACGGCTTTATCCTTTGGTCACATTAAGGATAAGATAGATCGATAGACAATTTTCTGATAAAAAACTTATTTATATTATATGAAACAACTAATTCTCATAATATTTAATTAATGGGCTTATATATTGGAGTTCAAACGTAAGTTTACTAATTTTTTTTGTTTAATTGTATCAACCATATCAAAATTTGTCTTCTTTTAACACCAACGACTATGTTCTAGATAATGTACATGGCATCTTTTTCTTGAAATACAATATTTTTATTTCTTAAATAAAATATAAATGATCATATCGAGATGCTTGCCATGGTTTTCTTGTTTGTGTGAGATGCAGTTGGATGAAAGCACTCAAGCCAATCAACAACTGTGGGATCCAACTGCTCATGCTGTAGCTTATGGCCGTCAGCAGCCCCAACCACAGGGTGATGGGTTCTTTCAACCCATAGAATGTGAACCTACTCTACAGATCGGGTAACTCCTATTGCTATATATTAAGCTCCTTTTGATTTGCTAGTTCACAGTCTTTATCTCTCTACAACTCAATGTGAAAGACAGAAAGATGCCAATTATGATTGAATTATCTTGAACAAATAAATGTTTCCTAATGCAATTTTTTTTCCTTCTGAAACATTCCACATTCAAGATTATTAAAAAAAAAACAAAAACAAAACATGATTGTGTATGCCTGATGAATTCTTACTTTTCATTCAAGGTACCACCCTGATCAAATGGCACTTGCCGCCACAACACCAGGGCCAAGTGTTAGCAACTACATGTCTGGTTGGATTGCATAATCAAACTAGCTAAATCTAATTCGCATCTCTGCGCTAAGTAGTGTTTTGTATGTTAGCAAACCTTTGCGTCAACTATAAATTTCTATGGTTCCTCATTGGCTAGTATCTTGTCTGTCGCTATTAGACACAAGAAAACTACAATGTCTATAAGCCAATGATTATGAATTGCTATGATCTTCCACGAAGGAACATTTGCAATGTACGTATGCTTTTACTATTCTTATTAGCAAGAAATAACTACTTCATGTAGAAAGAAGGTGATCGCAATGATTTGAGTGGAACACACTGATTACAATTTTATATATGTTAGTATTTATTTTGCTCTCAAATTTCTCCTCATTGAGTTATTGTGGTTAACAAGGATAATGCATAATATTAGCATGCATGATCTATGTATGACTTAACTAATACTGAGATTAGCTCATTAGATTGTTTAATTAATCTATTTCTCTCTTGTGTCTTTAGCCATGTGCCAAGATGAACTCAACTTTCCTTGTTCAAGGCTTTCATTATATTGTCATTTATGCTGATAGTAGGATAGAATATAAATGAGAGTGATATTAATGGTTTGATCAGAGAATCCACTTCCTTTCCTTTTCTCTTGTTCTTTATAGTTTGATATGTGCTTAAAACCTGAAACACCTCCGGTGCATTAATCCATCACACAGGTGTTCTTTGGCATCATCCGCCATTAGACTGGCTAAACATTTTGGTGCCTGTCGCATTTACTTGTATTATTATTGTCATCGTCGTCGTCGTCAACAAAGTGAATGGTTTGATGATGTTTGGTTGCCGTTGGTGTAGTCTCTATTGAACATCAACTGGCCTTTTTCTTACAACACATGCTAAATCAGTCTTTTGAATGTGGTAAATGTTATGACCACTTGAGAGGGTAGGAAGAGGATAATCTGACCATTAATTAATTAATTAATAGATAAAAATTTAAAAAGACTTTCATTTTTTGGAGTTTAAGTATCTTTTCTATTAATTATTAAAATCCTGTGATTTGATTATAATATCCTTAAGTTTGATCTGTATGAATTGAAAGGTTTGATGTAGCAATATTATAACAGTTATGAATATATAATATATCATAGACTAGTTATCCATATGTTATAAAAGTTATTAATCATATCTATTATAATATATTGTTGAATATTGACTCAATTGAACTTCATCTCACTTCATTAATATAGTAGCATAAATCGTATATCTACCACAATTTGATATCGAGTACTTAACTAGCTATTCAGTTTTTATACTCTTGAACCACAACCCGATAAGGAGAAGTAGTTCGGGTAATAAAAAAGTTATTTTGATGATTGACATTAAACATTATTCTTTAATTTTAAAGTTATTTTGTCCAAAATTAATGATCGGCGTCTATTCAGATTTAATATAATATTCAATAAAAGGTAAAGTATTTATTTTAATTTTTAATGTTTTCAAAAACAATTTATAGTTCAAAAAAATGTAAGGGTGTTTTTTTTTAGTCTCAGGGCGTAGCACAGCTGGGGGCGCATGATTTCGTGGCCGAAAGGTTCAGGGTTCGATCCTCAGGGTGTCATTGCTTGGGGTTAGCGTCCCGGCTATGCGCCCTGCATTTACCTCCCTCCATATCCATAGGACCGACTCTAGGGGAGGCCGTTGATGTGACGGTTCCACATTTTTTTTAATGCCTACCTTTTAGAATTAGAAATTTGGGTGCGTAAAATGAAAATATATATATATATATCCTGTCCGGAATCTGAGTCAGACGAAGGTCGGATGAGCTATCACTAGTGCTGACGGAGAGGCGACTATGACACCCTTATTGTATATGTCCTAGAGAACGGACCCCCACGTGGCGCTGATGGACGGCGGTAACTAAGTCAATGGTACTTGAGCTCTGCGTGCACTCAGACAAGGATACAGAACGTTAAAGGCTAGAAACCAGAGAAAAAGTCCTCGGAGCAGGCCCTCCGACGCTCAAGTCAGGTATTCTTTCCCCAGAAGAACAGTGTACGAAGGAGAAAGAAAAGTAGAAGACAAGTGTGAATGCACGAGAGAGTGTACCTACTCAAGAGAGAGGACCTCCCTTTTTATATGACAGTGTGTACTGTTGGTACCCTAAGGTAGTTTTGATGTGATTAAACAAGTTAAGTTAGATCCTATTGTGTTTAACCTTCTGTGTAAGAGTGCAAGAACTTAGGAGTACAGGGAGTCGAGCAAAAGACGGAGCTAGCGAGAAGGACGGCACGGGAGAGAACCGACGGGCTCGGTGCGTATGAGGGACGAGGTGCTGCGAAAGAATATGCGGGCAGACGAGAAGGAGATGTGCAGCGTTTCCGAGGGATAAGAAGTCGAAGCGGAAGATTGCTCGAGAAGGCCGAAAGTTGGGTTTGGGTGAGCCCTATTCCGGATAGCCGAAATCACCCAAGCGAGAGGAAAAACCCTGACCGAAGCAAGCGGAGCCGAAGCTCTAGGCCCGGAGAGAAAGTCAACAAAATGTTGACTTCCCCCTTCGGGGTGCCTGGAGCAGTCTGGGGTGCCCGGAATAATTCCGAGCGCCCAGAACCCAAGTTTTAGCCATTTCGACGTGGTCTTTGAACATTGCATTGGGGATAAGTTTTTATCCCACTCCAAGCGCCCCGACCAAGGCTATAAATACAGTCTTAGTTCTAGAAGCTATCAACAACAAGCATTCTTACAACAACACTTATACACATCTCAGTTTTTGTTTAGCTTCTTATTTTTTGTGCTTTCACTGATACAAAGAGGTTTCTCCGCCTAAAGGAGAAACTAGTGCTACTATATTCCTTGGATTAACAACTTCCTCGGTTATAACCAAGTAAAACCTCTGAACATCTGCTTTTTAGTTTATTTATTACTTAATGCAAGTATTCTTTAATTAAGTTATTTGTCCGAGAAAAATCTTTTGTTTGATTTTGTGCAGGGGCTATTCAACCCCCCTTTTAGCCGACCGCCAAGGGTCCTAACAAGTGGTATCAAAGCCAGGACGCTTCAGGAGGACTAATCGTCAATTGAAGCACTGAATTGATGGTCGGGCCGAGCATATACCCACCGAAGTTTGAGGGGGAGTTCGCAAGTTGGAAAAAGAGAATGCATGTATTCTTTAAAACCACTTTTGAATTGCTTTTAATAATGAAGTTCGGTTTTGTAGCACCCGAAGGTAAGGAAGAATACCAATGGACGAAGAAGGAGCAAGCTGGCTACGTGGCAAATGGCAAAGCAAAGTTTCATCTGCTGAGCGTCCTACCGCCACAAGAAGTCAACCAAATCGGCGCCTATAACTTAGCAAAGGAGCTTTGGGAGAAGTTCCTTGAGCTACACGAAGGGACGTCCGAAGCCAAGCTTGCGAGACGGAACTTACTTCGCAACCAGCTCACCAACCTTCAATTTGAAGAAGATGAATCCATTGCACACCTTCACTCGAGGATTAAGGAGCTCATCACCGAACTTTCGAATCTCGGAGAAAAGGTAAGCAACCGAGGTTCGCTAAGGTACACTCTAAATGTTTTCTCTAGAAATACGAAATGGACATCATTAGTAGATGCCTACTATATCTCTAAGGACTTAGAATCTGTTACCTTAGAAGAGTTATTTTTAACATTTGAAATCCATGAATCGAAATGTGTAGATTTAAAGAAAGAGTCAAAGCACAATATTGCCCTCAAGGCGAAGATGAATGAACAAGAGTCAGAATCTTCTTTCGACGACGAGGAAACGACGATGATGGTAAATCAATTTAAAAGTTATTTAAATCTAGAAAAACTACCCATCTGCAGGGTAGAAAGAGAAGAAAAATCAGATGCTACTGCTGCAATGAAAAAGGACACGTTAAAAACAACTGCCCTAAATTGAAGAACAAGGACAAAGACAAGAACAAGAAGCCCGTCCAAATGAACAAACACAAAAACCTGAAGGCGACGTGGGACGAAACGTCGTCCAAATCAGACATTGGTGCTTTCTCCAGACTCACATTAATGGCAAGCTATCAAGACAATGAAAACGAAGCAAACTCATCTGAAATAAGCATCGAGAACATCAATGAAGGGGGAGCGACATCGGAAGAAAGCATCACTCTAGGGGGGCTACGGATAACAGGATCGACAAGGTAAGTCATGTACGATCTCTTCCTCCTGATAAGTCGTTTAAGTTTATAAAATATTTATCAAAGAATTGTTGCAAGCTAGAAAAAAAAATTAAAGAGTTAAAATCAATTATAGCAAAATATTGTCCATTAGAAGAATTTGATAAAATAAAATTGGAAAATAATAATTTACAAAATGAAATAAAGAACTTGAAAAATCATGCATGCTTGAATGTTAGAACTCAAAATTATAATAGACTAAGCTGACATTTTAGATTTCATAAGGGACAAATTAGAAAATTTTCAAAGAAATATGTTCTAATTAATCTAGTTGGCTGGTTCCAAAGTCTTGTCTAACTTGAATTTTAATTACATTTAGCGTTTTCAGCGAGAAAATTAAATGTTTGAATTTCCTTATGAGGCTTTGTCTAGAAAGTGGTTGTTACTCTAATAACCAAGAAGGTCTAGTGTCTCGCCACAGTCTGGAAGCCGATTAATGAAATAAAATGTTTAATTGACTAACTCAATTTTTTGGTCTTTTTAACTTAGGATTTTTTTTAAAAAAAATATTTCTACAAAATTAGTTTTTTGTAAATTTGTTTAACTTAGGAAATTATTGACATCATTTTTAAAAAAATTAAATTATTTTAAGTGTTATCAAAATAATTTTCAAAAGTTTCATAGTTTTTTTTGATAAGTTCTTCAAAATATTGAAAATCAGTTTTTTTTTTTAAATTAAAAACTTTCTAATTTTTTTTTTGAAAAATTTAACCCTTAGATTTTTTTTTTGTACCCTATTTTTTATGTGATCAAAGGGGAAGAAGAGAAGATTAAGTCTAGGGGAGGTAGTTTAACCTTTTCAAATTTTTACACTTTAATTGTAAATTTATTACTTTAACTTTATGTTGATTTACCCTAACTTAACTTGGGTTGCTCATACAAAAAAGGGGAGATTGTTGGTACCCTAAGGTAGTTTTGATGTGATCAAATATGTTAAGTTATGTCCTGTTGTGTTTAACCTTGTGTCTAAGTGTGCAGGAACTTAGGAGCACATGGAGTCGAGCAAAAGACGCAGCTAGCAAGAAAGACGACACGGGAGAGAGTCGACGAGCTTGATGCGTATGAGGGATGGTGTTAGCCATTTTGCATGTCATAAGGCACATCAAATTAATAAAGATTGAAACTCATTAAAATTAAGACAAGTGTTGTAGTAACGAGTCCCAAGTCGTATTTTTCCAAGGATAACTAGTAAATGTATGCATATCCTAGAATTGATTCAAATTGAGTTATTACATCCACAAGGTCAATCTAGCACTTCCATTTAACTTGCAATTCAAATTAAGTTCTTCTAACAAGATCAAGAACAGATTCAAGTAAGGTTGATCTTCTCTAAACATTATCACCTTCATTTCCTTCTCATCAAGTAAGCATCAATTAAGTTTGGATTCTAAAACATTATTAAATCAAATAAATTCAATTCCAAATCTCCATAACAAGGAAACACAGAACTTAACATCCTTGAATAAACCAAACTAAATCTGATTCTCAATCAAAATAAACTTGAAACTCAAGGGCTCACTATACTTCTAGAAACCGAAAGAGCATCCTAGCCACAAACACAATCAACTTCAGAAATTAAGCTAAAAATTCAGTCACAATAGCATTTAACAGAGGTAGCAATCAATACATAAAAATAAACATTCAACAATTAAGCATGATCACAGCCATAACATCTCCAATGAACCGAACAAAAACTTTGCTAACTAAATAACCAAAACTAATGAACTTATGTAAATCAGAACTTCTAATTCAAATCAGAAACTTGATTGCATTCTAATTAAGCAGTTTAACAATTGCAAAAGTTTAACTAAGTCAGATTTGCAAGTGTAGACATCAGAAACAGGATTTCAGAAGCAAACTCAAACAAAACTCAAGTAGGAAATGCAGAACAAAGTAATAAATGCAATCTATCTATCAGATCTTCATATCTGAGCAAATTCAAGAACAATTAAAAGACTAAGATAAGGAAAACAAAAACCCTAAACGTTCCATAAACCACAGATCCTTGTCGCAAGCTTCTTCTCCCTGCTATCACTACAGAATTACCGTTGAGAACGCCCTTCGGCAAATGGCTTTGAATCTTGAGCTTCCAACTAATCCATCCGGATGATCATAGCCTCAGAGAACGCCCTTCTAGCTCACACCCGAGTGGAATCCACATCGCGCGAAGAAACAACGCTGATTTTTGGAATTGCGCACGCCAATCGATTAATCAGATCGATTCCGGACTCGCTGATGGAATGGAGAAATGGGAGTGTGATCGGAGCTTCTGGGAACACCCTTGAACTCCGGTGATGATGGAAATCGCGGATCGGAGAACGCCCCTAAATCCGGATTGCGAAAATGGGCAGAAACTCAACTTCACGGGCTGGGGAACGCCCTCTGCCGCTTCTGTGCCCTTGGACGATGATCACCGGAGCTCAGGAATCGCCGCCGATGAAGAACGCTAACATCTAGATCTGAAGTGGAGAATGGGAGCAACGGCTGTCGCGCAAAGAAGAAGACAACACTGTAGAAGAATATCGCGAAATCGAGCCCAGGAAGCACTGTAGCTTCTCGCGGGTTTTAAATCTCCTCAGATCTGATCCAACGGCTGAGATGCTTCGGAGCTTGATCAACGGTAGAAAATCGCCTAAAATATGATCCAGAAGTACTGATCTTCATCAACGGTCCAGATCTACTCCTCATTAGGTTGGATGAGCCAGATCTTCAATGGATGGCTCTGATCTGCTTGATCTTCAATGGAAGGTCCAAAACACTCCAAGGCTTGATCGCTTCGTTTAGCCCTAGATTTGAGCCCAAGTGTAGGCTGATCTGATCGGGTCCATGACTCTTTTGATGCCTACAAAATAATAAACAAATATTAGCATCAAATACCATGAAAATAGGCTAATTTATAATTAAGTCCAAGATCACATGCAATTATGAAATAAAATGTAAAATATGAGATTAGGCTATGAAAAGACCATTAAAGATATGCATTATGAATCAAAATAATGTAGCCAAAATCATGGTTATCAAGGGATGAGGTGCTGCGAAAGAGTACGCGGGCAGACTAGAAGGAGGCGCGTGGCATTTTCGAGGGACGAGAAGCTGGAGCGGAAGGTTGCTCGAGAATGTTGGAAGTTGAGTTCGGATGAGCCCTATTTCGAATGGTCAAAATCACTCAAGCGAGCGAAAAAATTCTGACCGAAGCAAGCAGAGCCGAAGATGGAGGCCCGGAGAGAAAGTCAATAAAATGTTGACTTTCCCCCTTCAGGGTGCCCAGAACGATTCCAGGCACCCGGAACAATTCCGGGCGCTCGGAACGATTCTGGGAGCTCAAAACCCAAGTTTTAACCATTTCGACGTGGTTTTTGACCGTTGCGTCGAGAATAAGTTTTAATCCCACTCCAAGAGCCTAGAACCCTTCCAGGCGCCCCAACTAAGGCTATAAATACAACCTTGGTCCCAGAAGCTATCAACAACAAGCATTCTTGCAACAACACTTATACACATCTCAGTTTTTGTTTAGCTTCTTATTTTCTGTGCTTTCACTATTGTAAAGAGGCTTCTCCGCCTAAAGGAGAACTAATGTTACTCTATTCCTTTGATTAACAACCTCCCCGATTGTAATCAAATAAAACCTCCAAGCCTCTTCTTTTCAGTTTATTTATTATTTAATGTAAGTGTTCTTTAATTAAGTTATTTGTCTGAGAAAAGTTCTTTTGTTTGATTTTATGCGGGGGCTATTCAACCCCCTTTCTAGCCGGTCACTAATGGTCCTAACACGTACCTCTGGAGCCTGACTACTATCAGAGAATGTCGGATGTCAGGACTTGTCTGGTGATAAAAGACGCGTGGCACCCTCTTGTAGAATGGAAGAAGGTTCCATTCGCAGATGACCGCAGACGATGGAATATTTCCTGACATATAGCAGTTATTCTCTGACAAGCATTTATGATTCTCTGACCTTGTTGTCGTGTAGCGCCTTCTGTCCCGCCCGGGTATGACTAGGGTAGCTCAGGATGATCTGTTAGGTATAACACCTGGCCTAAGTCTTGAGGGATAGGGAGAGCTGTGGTGAGATCGCTCAAGAGCTAGCCGAGAGTTGGCATACTTAGAGAACCAGGCCTGGATATAATCGAGCCATGAAAACTCGACTAGTTAGAGCAGGTCAGGTATCACCCTGATTGCATATTTTGATTCAAATCTAGGATCCTGATCTGTAAGCACTTGACCGGGCATCATGCGACTGATGACACCAGGCGGTCCTACATCTTCTTTCCCTAACTGCTGACTGTCATGTTCTTCTGACTATTGACTGCCACCCCCTAACTGCTGACTGTCACATCTCCTTGACTTCTAACTGGAATGTCTTCTTGACTTTTGACTGTCACGTCTCCTTGACTTCTGACGGTCAGACCCTACCATTATTCACCGTATCACAAGCCTCCCCCAAGTCTGGTCGAAGGAGGCTCAGGTCCGACTGATTAGACTCAGACCCTGGTTTCATTTATTTCACCATTATGACCTTAAATGTTGCTTCTTTTCCCAGATCCTCTATGGTATAACCTGTGTCACTACTCAATCAACCTAGGAAGAAGGGTCATTTTAACTTCTGCATAAGTTGATTTTCCCTTCCCCTCTTGTTTAAAAGGAGGTCGATCACCATCCATAGAGTCGTACTTTCTTTCTATTGACGCCCCTTACCCATGGATGTGAATTCTGAGTCGAATGAACTGCAGCATCTCCATTAATAATTGAATCAGACAACTCAACTGCTTACCCAATAGGGTGTGGCCTTAGCCGAGATGATGCAGGATAGATATCTTCAATCTTCTCTTCGTCGAGAAATTGAGGAACTTTGGTTAGCTGCTAATCTCGGGCTCAGGCTGAAATAGCGTTAAAACAGAAAGCTTATTTTGACCTGGAGAGCCAAGCCCAATTTCTGATCTATTTGAAAGAGAAACATGTCTCTTCCATAGCCCTTCTTCAAGAAGAAACCCGACTCAAAGAGGAAACCATTGCTCAACAACGTCGCATTATTCAGTCCACCAAGGCGGAGCTGATTCAGGCTCGAGCTTATCTGGAGCAGGCAAGTTAAGCGGGACACTTTTGCCCGAGGTACCAACTGGCTGCTGATACTAGAAAAGAACTATGATCGCTCAGATGTCTCAAATGCAAAAAATGATCCTTTGAGGAGTGTTTCCTGTATTTTATCAAATAAATGCAAATCTGGTTGGGTTTCGGTCTTTGTTCATATTTCTTTTTTCCTTACCTCCCTGGAACTTCCTTTACTTTATGCAGACCCTGAGGGGGGTTAGTGAAGATTCTGCTTGCTGATAACTCGCCCGGAAACAAGAGTGTAGAAAGCAAACATGTGAGTTGTTAAGTGCGGAAGTATGCTTGCTTATAACTCAGGCTAGGGCGAGAGTCTGAAATCCCGATCGAGAGGTCGTTAGTCATGAGAGCATGTTCACTTATAACTCACGCTGGGGTAAGAGCCTGGAGGCGTGAGAGTATACTCACTTATAACTCGCGCTGGGGTGAAAGTCTGGAATCTTAACTGAGAGGTGGTTGGTCGTGAAAGAAGGCTCACTTATAACCTGAGCTGGGGTGAAAGTTTGGAGGTGTGAGAGTATGCTCACTTATAACTCGTGCTGAGGCGAGAGTCTGGAATCTAGACTGGGAATTGGTTTGGAATGTTGATCGAGAATTGGCCTGGAAGCCTGGTCGAGAATTGGTCTGGAAGACTGATCGGGAATTGGTCTGGAAGCTTAACCAGGAATTGGCTTGGAAGGGCAGCACTTGTGGCTCGGAAGGAATTGGGCTGGTGGGCTTAGCCTAATGCTCCTGCGATCACAAATTGCATTACATAAGGCTTTAGTCAAATTTGAACCTTACTATGATTCTGAGGATGGGTGGAGGCGCCAAATTTTGATCAACATTTCCCACCATCTCTTGCTTTGTTTCCTGAGTTCGTCGCCTGAAATTTTTGATCCCCAAGGCATGTCTTCATGAGGTAGGGTACTCCTGTTTACATATCACCTCCATAATTTTCTTATCATTCCATCATAAATGTCTTTTCATATGGAGCTGACACATGTCCCCTGAACTTTACTTGTGATGATGTCTGACGCATGCTTTTTGCACAAGACCCCACGGCGCTTCTGTCCCTTGATCTGACGGTCATAGCATGCTCCGCCATTTCAATTGTCCGATTCGACTTCCGATGCTCCTTAAGGGTTTTAGTTTAAAAACCCTAAAGGCCTCTCGTAGTGGCTTACTAGCACATCGTCTTCCTCCAATCTCTCTTCCCTTGCTCATCTCTGCTTGCTAATCTTCCCTTTCGTGTAAGTACTTCTCCTTCTTCCTTCATTACACCTTCATTTGTTAATTAGATAATAATCGAAGATATGATAGTGCCCTGGTATGCCTATTTTCATTCAGATTTGGATAGGAATGACCTTAAATCTGTACGATCCAGCTTAAGGTTGTCCGAAGTATATCAATTACACCTCCCTAGGCCTGATGACCATCCATATCCTCCTCCCATCAGCTTCATGACCTTCTTCAAAGATCAACTTCTTGGCGGTCTGCGATTTCCATTGCTTCCTTCTTCTCATCATTGAGTCAGTATTTTGGTATCTTTTTGTCCCAATTCGCTCCCAACACCTTCCGCGCCATGTGTGGAATGGTGATTCTTTGTCACTTATGTCAAGTTCCTTTAACTCCTTAACTTTTCCACCACTTCTATTCCCTCAAGTGTTCTGAACCCAATGTCTTCATGGTGTAATCTAGGATTGGGTATAAGTTTTTTGAGGGCATGCCTTCTTCCAATAAAGGCTGGAAGTCTCACTTTTCTACGTCTAATTGCCTGACGCCGTGACTTGGCCTGTCGAATGGCGCCTCCGTCTTCCTTCTCCCTTTGAGCTGCGGGATCATCAACACCAAACCGCTTACTTGACCGCCTCCGAAAAACTAGGAGTGTAATTGCGGCTCCCTTCTTTGCTGTGGGAGAGTGTGTTATATACCTTTGGGCTAAGCCCCATCCAGACACCATTGAGCGCACCTTTTGGTAAGATTACTTGACTCTCTTTGTATATCTCCACTAATTGAGGTATTCTTTTTTACTTGTAGAAGTCGTCATGTTTCGAGCCTTCGCTCTTGACTCTTCTGCGATGCCCAATGACATCCTGCAAAAGCGGGGCCAAGAGACTTTGGCAGGCCAGGAAGTTCCTCAGGTCAACGCCTTAGCGGAGGCTTCCTCTCAACAATTTGGGGACTCCGAGGCCCATGGCACTGAATCCATCCTCACTGAGACAGCTGTTGGTGTGAAGGTTCCTTCCCCAGCTCCCGAGCAGCGATTACGCCTTCAGTGCAAAAGGCGGCGCGTTACCCTATTAGTCCAATCTTCACCTCAGATGTTGCCTGCGTCCCGGGCGACCTCCAAAAGCCAAAACCTTTGTCCAGGAAGACACTCTTACCACTAAGGCTGAGGCCTCCTCCCCTGCTCAAGTCCCCGCCCAGGAATAGACCATCTCCCGACCGGGTGACTAATCCGAGGCTTCTACACCTTTCACTCTACCATCCTCGAGCCAGCTACCTACTTCGGCTCCTACTCCTTCTCATCCTAAGGAGCGCTTCAAGAGCCGGTACGCCTTCACCTCTGCCTTCCAACTGCCCTCCTTACAAATGTTGGACTCCATTCCTTTTGCCAGCACGTCTCCCAATTGCGGTCAGGTGCAACTCCATGGGGCTCTGGCTGACTCGTGGAAAAGCACCACCGACCAAGTTTTGGAATGCCCTCAGCTGGAATTGGCTGACCTATTTTCTCAACGGCCGGTGTCGGTGAGTTTTATCTGTTTCCTTTTCGTGCCTTTGAAATACTGCTAATCCTTCTTTTGCTTTTGACAGACCTATGTCATGGGGCTAAGCCTCTCACAGTACGTGGCCAGTCTGCATCGAGAGAATGAGGCCTTGAGGGCTCGTCTCTAAGAGACGACATCTCTTACGGCCGCCAACCACATTTTTGACCTGACCACTACCGACAGCCTGATCCAGTCCTATTTGCAAACCGCAGAGGAGAAGACCCAAGCCGCCAGAGGCTTGGCTCATGTGGAGTCAGAGAAAGTACAGTCTTTGTAGATCGTCCTGAAGACTACCGAGTCCAAACTTAAGCCTGAAGGACTGCGGCGTGCCCAGATCTTAGCTGATCTAGAAGAGAGGGAAGCTGAAGTGACCACCCTCTCTTCGCGGCTGCAGGAGCTTCAAGAGGTGCACAATGCTCTACAGAGGGACCTGGCAGCCAAAAAGATAGATCTGTCAGCTGGTGTTGACCGAGAAGCTGCCCTTCGGAAGTAGTGGGAGGCATTTGAGGTTGTTTTTAAGTCTCTGCGAGATGAACTCCCAACGGCTAAGGCAGAGACCACGGCCACCCGCCTAGAATTAATTGAGGCACAGGCTAAAGCCCTCAAAGCTGGGGAAGAGCTGAAAGAATATTAGGAGGGCGAGAGCTCTCGTCTGGCAACTCACAAGGCCGCCTACCTAGCCTCCAAAGAGTTCGGGGCAAAGATAAGTAATCTTATCGACCGAATGATTTGCTATGGTGGCGCAGGGGTCTTCCTACAACTGTATGAGAAAGGCTTTCTTCGGTCATTTCCCCCTAATACCTTCCTGGACCGGACCCGCCTCCTAAAAGAGCTTCTTGACGAAGTCTTCCCCTCCTTTGATGACTAGTTTGTGTTTATCTTGTACCTTTCTTCCTCGGGGATGTAAGGCTTCCCCTCCTTTTGTAACTTTGAATTAAAGATTATAAAAGGTATGTGATTGGGCAAACTACCCCTATGCAATGCATTGTTCACTTATTACACTCACCTAAGGTCTATGCTCCTTTCCACTTTATATGTTAGAGTAGTTTATTAAGTGTTTATCCTTCTTGCAGGTGCTTAGTCAACTTAACATCTATGCAGGCGTCAGGGCATGCGACTGGGAAGGTCACTTTACCTGACCGGGTGTCTATCTTGACCGGCCAATTCAATGCCCCGATCGGGTTTAACGATTTAACTATTCGATTAGTTACTCGACTAGTCGCGAGCCATGATACTCAAGAGTCTCCTTACAGGTCCGAGGGGGAGCTACTTTAGCATCGCCTATTCCCGAAGCCACGACAACTCCTTATCCCCCTTTTACCTTGTGTCCTTTGCCTTAGCTTTTTCTAACACGACCTCTTGGTGCGATTTTTTAGGATGATCCTACAGTCATCATTGCTTTCAAGCCTACTGCTGACGTTAGCTACCTTGTGTATGAATCACATGATGGGCGTTGATGACGAGGCCCTCTACGCCTTCCTTGACCACTATAAATATCCTTCTCCTACCGCTCCACTGAACCTTTTGACTCTAGCACAAGTCTTCCTCTTGTTTCTGCTACCTGCTGTGTTCTGACTCTTGTGTTTTGTGTTTGCACCCTCTCATGGACTCCCCGCGCTTGCATATGCTCCGAGAGTCTCGACCTTCATCAATGTGTAGCGGCCACTCGGTAAGTCATTTTAGAAGTAGCTTCATTTTCTAGCAGATGTTACCCCTAAATTTTTTTTTTACTGTATATCAACTTGGTAGAATTTGATTTAAAAAAAAAATTCCTGTTGCATCGACTGTGCTTTGCTGCTACACGTTCTAGCAGCTACTTGGACAAATAACTGTCACACCCTGTAGTAACTAACTCTCCTTGTCGCTGCTACAACGTGTAGTAGCCTACTTGGAATATTAGCGGTTACAACGATGTAGCAGGTCTCGCTTTGACAAATAACTTACTACTGCACGTTGTAGCAGTTAGGCAGCAGTTATTGCTACACCATGTATATATTACTTCTCCCTCAATTGCTAAAACGTTAAAGTGATAAACTATTTACCCTTTTGTCCAAGCTACCACAAACATTCCCACTACAAACCCGTACTAAGTTCGGGAGTAGCAACCCTCGCTTCGTCTACCAACCTCACTGCGACGTTTGGTTTTCGCCTTCGAATCTTCGTCCCTCCCCTAAGTTAATTTAACTTTTCATTTAGGAATTAGGGTTTAAACTTTTAAGGTTTTATATGGTTTTGAATCGCCTTCTAGCATAGCGTAGTTAACTCTATGAGCATTTTAAATATTTCCTCTATATTATATTTTCTCCTAATTAATCATCATCATTGATTGAAATTTATAAATGTATTTGAAGCGAAATATGTCATTCTCTAGCAATGGAAGACACTTGTGATGCTAATCAGCTATACATTCCCCAAGTTACTGAAGATCGAAAACCGTAAATTGGGATGGAATTTTCACCATTGGAGGAGGCCTTTTCGTTCTATAATCAATATGCACGTGAAGCCAGATTTAGTGCAAGATTAGGCAACAACAAGAAAAATAAGAGGACAAATGAGGTTGGATGGAAACAATTTGTGTACTTTAAAGAGGGATATACAAAAGATAAACGGAAAAAAGAAGCACAAGTTGGCAATGTAAAGGAAAGAGCACGTGGCGAAGTAAGGACTGGATGTAGGTCAAAACTTTCACTTGTTAAGGAATAGACCGGGCCAAATTGGATTGTCACAAAATTCATGGAAAGTCATAATCATCCACTCTCCACTCATTCGAAGGTGCATTTACTTCATTCGCATCGCCATGTTTCTAAAGACAAGAAAGTATTAATGCAGTAGTTTTTAGAGGCTAATGTGTTAACTTGTCAACAAGTTCGATTATTGGAGATAGATTCAGGAGGGCCTGAGCATCTAGGTGGCACAAAATGGGATATTAGAAACTTTGAGAAATAGCTAAGGGATGAATAAAAGGGAATTGATGCCGAAACACTGATTGAGTTATTTGCAACTGAGAAAGAGAAGAATTCAGCCTTTTTATATGATTATGAGACTGATTCAACAGAAAGATTCACTAGGTGTTTCTAAGTGAATCATGTATCAAGGAGGGCATACAGTGTCCTTGGTGATGCAGTTGTATTTGATACCACATATAACACCAACAAATATGGATTGAATTTTACACCCTTCGTAGGAGTTAATCATCATCATCAGGGCATTGTATTTGGTTGTGCCTTTCTAAGTGATGAGAAAACTGAGTTGTTTATTTGGTTACTTAAGAAGTTCATAAAAGTCATGCCTAAAGGTCCACCAACTGTGATCATCACTGATCAGGATCCAGTGTTGACGAAGGCCATTGCCCAAGTTTTTCCTCGCACAGTGCGTCGATATTGTTTGTGACACATACTCAATAAATTTCCTGATAAATTACCCCTATGACGTTTCGCAACTACTATCAAACCATAAATGATGTAATTGTTAACTCCTCAACCCTTGATGAATTTGAGAAGTCATGTGAAGAAGTTATGAGGTGTTCTGGCTTGAAGAAAAATGATTGGTTAACATTGATATATGATTTATGACAAAGGTGGGTCCCATTATTTTTTAGCCATGTATTTTCTGCTGGAATGTCAAGTAGTCAGCGATCTGAAAGCTCATATTCATTTTTCAAGAAGTATGTATCACATAAGAACTCATTGATGGATTTTATCACCCGTTTCAATAGAGTATTGTGACACCAAAGACACAATGAGTTAGTTGCCGACCATATTAATATGGTCAAACAACCAAAGATTAAGACAAACTGGCCTATGGAATCTCAAATGGTTAGGGTGTACACAAAAAAAATGATTAGATTTTCAAAGTGAAATGAGTGTGAGTCATGGTTATTATATGCAGTAAGCATCTTAGTTGATGATTTAGTGGATTACCATGTCATGAATTTTCAAAGTGGTTTATCTGCAAAACCAAGAGTCCTCACGCACAACAAACGTACAGACTACATATCGTGTAGTTGTAGTAAATTTGAGTTTGAGGGCATTCCATGTAGGTATATGTTAGTTTTTTTTCGTATCAACCAAGTATTTCTACTACCTGATAAGTACATACTCAACAGATGTACAAGAAATGCCAATGTTGGGGCAATCTATGATTTTGGTGAGCAAACTTCCGTCAGCAGTCCAGATGCGAAATTGATGGCAAGACACTTGAGGGTGTCCTATAAAGCATCGGTAGTGATTGATGATGTAGCTTTGACTGATGAGGGGATAAATTTTTTGGATGACCAATTCGATTGTATATACAGTAAAATTCAAGAGTTGAACATTAGCAGAAAATGTGATAACCAAAGTCAAAGGAAGAAAGACATCAATGGGGCCCCCTCTATTGTTGATCATTCTTTAGTAAGGGAAAAGGGTTGTGGGAAAAGATTGAAATCTTCAAAAGAGACGTCAACCTCAAAGTCCAAGCTATGTCATGGATGCGGTCACCGAGGTGTCTCACACGACAAGCGCAACTGTCCATTATTGCAGCAAGGGTATGCGTCCATTAGTTATGCATTTGTAGCAAAAATTTAGCTGAGCATATCAATGATTTGTATCTATTAATAGTAAATTTAATGACGAATCGATTGCCAGATCAACTGTTACAAAGAAAGATAATACCAATGATGACGAATCCTATGAAGAAGATTTGACATCTATAGCTGGTACATTCTAGTTTTTATTTAACTATATTTTTGAATCTGGATAAATTGTGGCTTATAATTATGGTACTATTGTTGTAGGCTTTAACACCTTGCCTATTGCGTTATGAGGCTAGGTTTACCAAACTCTCGGTGAGCGATTATTACTGATTACAGATTATTTCCCTTCTAATCTGAATCTTACGCTATTATTCTAATAAGAATCTGAGATGTATCACATAAACCTAAATTTTGGTTATAAGAAAATAATTTTTCCATAAAAATTCCTTTCATCATCACCCCTCTTTCTAACTACTACAGCAAGTAGCATGTAATATACAGTCGCTCATTCGAATCAAATTTCCACGCTATTTAAATTATATAATTGAGCATTGAGTTATTAATACACAGTGTAGTAGCTAATCTGAAGTAACTGCTACACAGTGCAGCAGCTACTCTTGAGAAGCTGCTACATCGTGTAGCAGCTCTTTATACGTTAAGTTGATATAATGTGTACAAGCTTATTTTTTTAATCCAAATAAAAATCACATGTGAGAATAGTTGTATTCACGCATCCACTGTTGGGCTTCTGACAGCAGGTTTTTAAGTTGATGTTGTAGCAGTTCGGGGTCGAAAATTGCTACAACATATGACTTCATGTTGTAGCAGTTATCGATCCGTAGCTGCTACAACTTAGAGAGAGGCATTACGCAAGACATCTCAGATCATTAATAGAATAATGGCGTAGAAATAGAAGTAGTAGCAAAAATTCTCCAATCCTCGTTGATCCGGTGGTAAGAGCCCGGGACCCCCTAACGAGGGGTCAACGCCTCGTGTAGGTCAAAGGAGGGGTCAACGCCCCGTGGAGGTCAAAGGGCCAGGTGGTCCGTCGAAGAAGGGTGAGCCGATCGGACTCATGAGAAAAGGGCAGGCCGATCGGTCTGCCAGTAAACATCTGATAGTAAAAGGCGCCCTGACAGGGATCGGGGTTCTGACGCTCAATGAAATAGTAAATAATGACCGAGCGGAAGGCCTAAGAGAAGGCAGGACGTAATGGGTGCGCCGCCCGGCCGGCGCAGGGAATTAGGGCCGTCCGGACGGCGCTCTTCGTCTAGCCGGCCGGACGGACGTCCTGGCCAGCGGTGGTTAAATAGGGACAGGAACATCTGCTGACAGCCGTCAAGTTGTATGGCTAGGCCATACTCCTAGTCTGACAACGGGGTGTCCTGTTGTCCCATCGATGGCGCGATGAGACTGTTGCAGTATGGCGTCAGGTAAGCTTTCTGACAAACCCATACCGAGGTATGAGCTGCGGACACGTACGCGCATCGGTGGGCGTGTAGAAGCTCTTTCACCGCTCTATATAAAGAGCTGTAGACTTCGCCGGAGGTACGCGTTCTACAAGCTTTGGAGCTACTTTTTCCACCACATGCTTACCTGACTTGAGCGTCGGAGGGTCGCCGCCGGGAACCCCTTCCCTGCCCGACTTCTGTGCAGGTTCGCCGGAGTTTCGTGAGACTAGCCGGAGATCTACATCAGCAACCCGGAGAGCGCCACGTGCCCAGCGTCCGTTGATTCAGCATTCGGACAGGATCACCGACTGTCAGCGGGGCATGCATCCGATCCGAAAACAATGGACAACTGAGATCGTGATTCGAGGGAAACCGCCTCGATCGAGATAAGGGCCGTCAAGCTCGTGGAGCAAAAACAGAAAGCCACAGCCGAGCGGCCGGAGCAGCAAGCAACATCAGCGTCTGGTGGTCGAGCGGAAGCACCACCGACCACCGTGGCATTTCATCGAGCCCTATTCCGCACCCCTGAAGCCGTACCAGCTCATAGAGATAGGGGATCTTCTTCGGATGAAATGTCTAGACGAGATGACAGAAAGGGGAAAGCCCCCCGAGCGGACGCATCACCCGAGAGGATTAATCGCCAATTTTCAGAGGCTATTCTGCGAGATCCTCTGCCGAAGCACTACGTGCCTCCGACGATCGGCGAGTATAATGGGACAACCGACCCAGATGATCATCTGGGTAAGTTCGATAACACAGCTACTCTCCATCAATACACAGATGGAGTAAAGTGCCGAGTTTTTCTTACCACTCTCTCAGGATCGGCTCAACGGTGGTTTCGGAGGTTGCCGGACGGATCCATCACAAGCTTCAAGGACTTCCGAACGGCCTTCCTCCACCATTTTGCAAGCAGCCGACGCTACCAGAAAACGAGCGTGAGCCTGTTCGCCATCAAGCAAGAAGCCCGTGAATCGCTCCGAGCTTACATCCAGCGGTTCAACAAAGTGGCAATGGATATTCCAACGGTCACTTCGGAAACCATGATGAACGCCTTCACACAAGGCCTAGTGGATGGGGATTTTTTCCGATCACTCATCCGAAAGCCGCCCCGAGATTATGATCACATGCTACACCGGGCTAACGAATACATCAACGTGGAAGAAGCGCAAGCGGCCAGGAAAAAAGAAACTCCAACCGAGCGGGCTCCCCCTGCCGAGCGGAAACAGCACGCCGCCCATCAGCCGCCTAGAGGACCAAGGGCCGAAGCAATCCGATCCCCCCACGCCAGGTCCCATATGCAAGAGGTAGCTGCCGCCCGACCCAAGCCAAAGAAGAGATGGACCCCGATGAAGACGGGCGCATATTATTTGGAGGATGAAGACGGGCGGCAGCTGGATCGACCGTGGAGTGCAAATCATCTCCAGCCTTATCGAGTTGGATGAAAGGTGCACGAATGTAACTCATTTTTGTGTATATGCTAGTCGCCCGTGTCCTTGTAATGCAGGAAGCGAAATTAATTCAAAGGATGGCCAAGGGTTCCGCCGATCAGCAGTATCGAAGTTAGCCGTAAAGACCGTCGAGCTCCGACGTTAAATATCGAGAGACGAGGACCGTCGAGCTTCGGCGTTAAATATCGAGAGACGAGCCAGCGTCTATAAACGTCCGAGTGGAAGACCGTCGAGCTCCGACGTTAAATATCGAGAGACGAGCCGGCGTCTATAAACGTCCGAGCGGAAGACCGTCGAGCTCCGACGTTAAATATCGAGAGACGAGCCGGCGTCTATAAACGTCCGCTAGAGACGAGCCGGCGTCTATAAACGTTCGAGCGGAAGACCGTCGAGCTCCGACGTTAAATATCGAGAGACGAGCCGGCGTCTATAAACGTCCGAGCGGAAGAGCCATCCATGTAATATATTCCGGCGGTAAGAAGTCGATCGACGACAAAGCTCGTTCTTTAAGACCCCTGAGCAGCCGAGCGGCTCGCATAGCAAAATCTATGGGAAACCCCTTTGAGGTAAGGCGCAAAGCAAAAGATGGTTAATTAGAATTAAAGACGTGAGCTCGTGAACGAGTGACATTCGCGCGCCGAGCGGCTGCGCAATCGCATGGAGAAAGAAAAAGGTCTTGCCAAAACAAAAATTGCAAGGAAGGGAAGATGATCTATTTACGCCAAGCTCTGGGCAAACGAAAAAAGTTACAGCAAAAAATAAGTTTGGCCGAGCGGCGAAGATACAAAAAAAAGTTGGTAAAAAACCCTCCTCACGCATCAAATTCAAAAAGAGCATCAGGAATGGCGCCCATCACGGTTGCCAGGTCCTCTGATGGGATGGTCAGCTCGGCAGGAAGGTGGCCTTTGGTCTTCAAGTAATCCACAGCCGCCTTAATCGCCTCTTCGAAAGTGAGGGAAATTTTATCGGTAAATTTCTCTCCGAATTCGTCCGAGCGGACAAACGCCTTCCTCACTTTGTCAAAACGAGCCGACTCCCCGTCCTGATACTCTTTAAGCGTGGCCTGGGCAGCATCATTGGCAGCCTGGAGATCCTTTAAATCCCCTTCGAATTTGAGCAAATCAGCCGAGCGGCTCTCCTTCTCGGTGGCCAGAAGAGCATCCAGATCCTTGATGCGTTGCTCCAGCCCTCTGATCTTCACCTTCATTCGGTCCATGTCATCGATGGCCTGGCACTTCCGAGTGGTCACCGTCTTGATCTCCTTATCTCGTTGTTTGACCATCGCTTCGAGCCGAACGACCTTGCTCGCCAGATCGGAAGCTCGTTTCCGTTCGGCTTCCAGTAATTTTTTGGCCTTCTCCAGAGCGGTCGTCGACTGTTGCCTGTCCCCTGCGGCTTTGAGTTTTTTCAATTCATCCTCCAGCTCGGCCAACCGATTGCTAACGGCAATCTGCTCCACCCAGTTCTACGAGCAAAAGTGAACAGGTTAAAAACTTAATTCAAATACACGAACAGAGAAAAAGAGCATACCCCGGTGGCCTGTTGAAGGTTGCTGTCGCCGAGCTGCTCGGGAGTCATCGCTTTTATTCGGCGCCGAGCGTCCTCCCAAGCTTTTGCAAGAGGGCCCGTCAAGGTGATCTGCTGCTCGGGGACCACTGGCCGATCAGCAGCAGCCATGTATTCCTCTGAGGGGAGGCGCAGGACGGTTTTAATTAAATTCGGGCCGCTCGTCTCGCTTTGAGAAGCATCGGCCTTACCGGATGGCCCACCGGTGGACGAGGCAGGAAGCTCGCCCAAACGCCTGATACGGCGCAGAGTTCTTGAAGGGCTGGACGGCGGCACCTCAGAGCTTGCCCTCGGAGAGCCATGTGGGGTCGGGGTACTCTCTAGGGAAACCGTCCCGGACAACACCGGAGCATCCGCGCCCCGCTCGGGCTGTGGCTCATCAAGTGGAGTTGAGGCAGATGCGGATTTCGGTCGTCGGCGCTTCCGAGTGAGTAGCGGAACATCATCGGCCGAACGACACTCCACCTCGGCTTGGGTAGAAGGTTCTGTGCCGCCCGCTGCCTCGTCGTGAGAGGTAGTAGTTGCTAAGGCTTCAGGGGCATCCTGAGTCCCCTCGCCTAATTCGCCGGTCGGATCGGCTGGATTAAGGCCCCGCTCGGCGACCTCCTTGTTCTTCACCGCCTCAATCTGAGCGGCTTTCAATTTGAGCTTCTCGGCCGCCTTAGCACGCCACATAACTTTAGCTGCAGAAACAAAGATTAAATCAATTAGAACAAAAGAAAAAGGAGGGATGAGAATCGCTTACTCATGCTGCAGGGCAGATCGGCTGGGGTAGAAGACAGGCCGAATATGTGCATTACTCCCGGGAGGAGCAGCTTGTCAATATGATAGCGTTGACCGACCAGCCGTTCGGTTGCATGAAGGTATGCCGCGTCGCCTCTAAATTTACAGAGCTCCGATTGCGCCGGCATCGCCGTCTGCCACTTGGTACGAAAAGTTGGCAGCTCGGGAAAACGCACATAGAAAAAGTGCTCCTTCCAATGTTTGTTGGAGCTCGGCATGTTATCAAAGAAGACGAAACCTATCCTAGACTGGAAAACAAAGGTGCCCCACTCGGCTTACTTGGGATAAAAAAAGTAGTGAAAAATCTTAGGGTCGAGGGGAATGTTGTTCAGTTTAAAAAGGACTATCACTCCGCTCAGCAGCCTAATGGAGTTAGGGACTACCTGGCCGAGCGGAATGCGAAAATAATTGCAGACTTGTAAGAAGAACTTGTGAGGTGGAAAACGCAGCCCGGCCAAAAATTGGTCTCGGAAGAAAAGAACGGTGCCGGGCGGCGGTTCATGTGGCCGATCGGCCGGTGTGGCTAACACTATGTGATGGTCAGGAGGAATATCATAGGTTCGAGTGAGGCGCAAGGCGTCCTCCTCATCGAACCGACTTTCCATGGTCGAATACCAAAGACCAGGAGCACCGCCGGTCGGCTGTGAGGTACTGGTCATGGTATAAGGCCAGGGATGGACGCGTGATGGAAGAAAGGAGAAATAAAGTTAGGAAAGAGTGCGGGATGATAAAAGAAATAGCTAATAGAGAGAAGAAAGGAGAGGCAGCAAGGAAAAGGAAGCCTTACGGGCAAGGGAGATGATCGGAAGAAGCTGTAGGGTCGCCGGAGAGCCGGAACGCAAGGTCGCCGGAGAAGAAAGGAGCAGCGAAACGTCAGGAGGAGATGAGGCCGAAATGCGGCGGAAAGCGGAAGTCGGAGCTTTATAAGGGCGGCCGCTATTAATGTCAGCCGTCCGATCCAGGTCGCCGATATCGAGGTCGTCATCTAGCCGCTCGTTTCAAACGGCGGCTGTCCCATCGGAAGTGACGCCACCGCCATACGCTGGCAAACGCACGATCGCCACGTGTCAGCAGGATACTGGCCGCATTTAATGAGCTCCCCTTACCGTGCGAAGCGCACGTGATGGGTAGTAGGGGAAAGCATCGGACATGGATTCCAAGAGAACACAAGGCACGGACAAGATACCGCCGAACGGATGAGTATCCCTATACCTGGCCGAGCGGTCTAATGCAGTGATCATTGCTCAGTCAGATCGGCAGTCCAGTCAGTCGGACTTCGCCTCCTTCGACTAGACTCGAGGGGAAGGCAAGTGATCCGGTGGTAAGAGCCCGGGACCCCCTAACGAGGGGTCAACGCCCCGTGTAGGTCAAAGGAGGGGTCAATGCCCCGTGGAGGTCAAAGGGCCAGGTGGCCGTCGAAGAAGGGTGAGCCGACCGGACTCATGAGAAAAGGGCAGGCCGATCGGTCTGCCAGTAAACATCTGATAGTAAAAGGCGCCCTGACAAGGATCGGGGTTCTGACGCTCAATGAAACAGTAAATAATGACCGAGCGGAAGGCCTAAGAGAAGGCAGGACGTAATGGGTGCGCCGCCCGGCCGGCGCAGGGAATTAGGGTCGTCCGGATGGCGCTCTTCGTCTAGCCGGCCGGACGGACGTCCTGGCCGGCGGTGGTTAAATAGGGACAGGAACATCTGCTGATAGCCGTCAAGTCGTATGGCTAGGCCATACTCCTAGTCTGACAACGGGGTGTCCTGTTGTCTCATCGATGGCGCGATGAGACTGTTGCAGTATGGCGTCAGGTAAGCTTTCTGACAAACCCATACCGAGGTATGGGCTGCGGACACGTACGCGCCTCGGTGGGCGTGTAGAAGCTCTTTCACCGCTCTATATAAAGAGCCGCAGACTTCGCCGGAGGTACGCGTTCTACAAGCTTTGGAGCTACTTTTTCCACCACATGCTTACCTGACTTGAGCGTCGGAGGGTCGCCGCCGGGAACCCCTTCCCGGCCCGACTTCTGTGCAGGTTCGCCGGAGTTTCGTGAGACTAGCCGGAGATCTACATCAGCAACCCGGAGAGCGCCACGTGCCCAGCGTCCGTTGATTCAGCATTCGGACAGGATCACTCGTTATTTTAGGAAAAACGTGACTGATTTAGTATACCTTACCTTGCGTAAAAATCAAAATAGTAAATCAGACGTATAGAAAAGGAACGAAAATGTTTGTGAATATTCTATTATAACAGTTAATCTCTAATTATAGGCAAGGTAGCATATACATACGGCGCTCTACAGATTTATAGCAGCTATCATACTTGACCCTAACTACTACAACGTTATAGCAGCTAACCGTTGAGTTAGTTGCTATAGATTTGTAGCAGTTATCATTCCAAGTAGCTCTACAGCGTTGTAGCAGCTACCTATGAAATTAATTACTTGTTTATCAGCGACGTCCAATAAAGATAATCAAGGATACAACCTGTAGCATATAATCAGCTCAAGTTGCTACAACATGTAGCAGCTTCTCAAGAGTAGTTGCTACACTATGTTTCAGTTAGCTAATACAAATTGAAGCAACTATTCTAGAGACGAGAGCTATTACAACGTGTTGCAGGCTTACAGCTACTACCGATGCAAGTAACAAGGCCTAATATCGATTAATAATTCAATGGTTACTTATATAAATTGAAAATAATGATTTTATGGAGAAACATAAATAAATTAATGGAAACCTACTAAATTTGGTCAATTACTCCCTAATTGTCCATTAAATGACCACTCATAGTTGTCATAACCGATATGACTAGTCATATCTATCATAAATCATGACCCGTGACTACCTCTCTTGGTAAAATCCTGCATTGTCAGAAGGGCAACTGTGGGCTCATGAATACACCTATTCCGTGATAGAATTGTATAGCGCCGCAGTGTCCCTATATAACAAAGGGTGGCTCCAGTCATGACATCCCATGGAAATGAGTAGCTTATTCATGGAATGATGACATTTTCTTGACACCACCTTCGTCATTTTTTTCATGCCATCCACTGTAAATCTTGAAGTGTATCTTGCTCCCATATGGGGAAGGACAAAGTGGTCTTGTTGCCTTCCACCGTCTAGTGAAAGCTTCCATGTCTGTGAAGAAATTTCTTTAAAGCGACCACTAGCGTCTATTCCCCATGCGTGTATGTTGAAGAGGTTAGTCCCCTCATGGAGTGGATTAGGGAGAGGATGATCGCCTCGAAGAACTTTTCCTAGCCACGACCAAAGGATGCGAGGGAGGTGCAAAATAATATAAGCTGGTTGGTATTCACACCATTCTGTACGTTGAGAGCAATGTAAGCAATCATGGGAGATCTGAACACTGTTCAATATTTAACTTACGATGCAATCGAAATGTAAATTTATTGATAATAATTTCTCATGTAAAGGTATAAATGTATTTTATAGGTGCCTTGTTATCTTACTCCTAATTAGCTACTACATGATGTAGCAGCTAATGCCAGTTAATTTTAATCACCCAATTAATTAATTTTTTTTTATATTATTCCTATTTTATTTCTTAAGTATGTTGTCATTTCATGAAGTGGTAAATTCAAGTGAACTCATGAATAATGATCAAGCTCGCGAACACAGAACATGATGTCCATGTTGTAACAGCTAGTTTGTGGTAGACATAAACACCATTGTAGGAAGTGAAAAATTATTTCCAAATAACACATTAAATACAACAGGAGGAGTCGGTGAAATTTAATTTTATCTTGATCAAGTATAAAATTTAAATTAAATTTTGAAAGTAACAGCTATGCATGCCAAATCTTCTTCATATGCTGACTGGTTGCGATAATGTGAAGCAGTAGATGATACAAGGACAGTTAGAAGCAACCCACTGCCGAGTGAATACAACGTGTAGCAATTACTACCGATAAGCTGCTACATGTTGTAATCCCACATTATGTATTTGCCCCTGTAGCATCTACTGGCGATAAGCTGCTACACGTTGTAGCAGCTATTGCGGATTAGCTGCTACAACGTATAGCATTTACTCTATAGTGTTATACTTTATATTGTAGCTGCTACAACGTGTAGTATTTATTAATTTTAAAATAACCAAGTGTCGGACATTGAATTCTTCCGTGTACCTTAGCTGCTACAACGTGTCGCAGTTTGTAAGTATCCAATACACATATAAATCCATTACATAATGATTTCTTCAACATGGCAGGTGCTTACAGAACTTTGAAACTTTGATGTGTAGAGGTCTGAGGCTCAAAGGGAGTTATACTGCATATAATGACCTTCTTGGAGGTCTATGATCAATAGGTGCCAGTGATCGTCTGCATTATTTAATGGATCGAATATATATCTGACTGACTTGTCAGTGTCAGTGCTTGCTGATAGACCAAATGTCTTATAGTTTGTCATTGCAAACAAATCCTGTGTATGCACACAAACCTTATTGGAGGAATATATGGAGAATAAAAAACTAGGTAGTAGGAGTTGGTGTTATACTTACAGAAAAACCAGCATGACAAAATATAGATGGCCAATAAGGTATGCCAGAAGATTTGGCTTCCTCTGCAATGATCGTAAAATATGTATTTATGCAATCACCATCTCTGCCGACAGCCCAATAAAAAATACACAGGAAAGATGACATATTCAATGAAATCGTTCTGTTAGACCATAAAGGCTTTATCGTAGCCCTACATAAACCAAAAATAAAACATGCCCTTAAATTAGGTTTTACATCAATAGTGCCTATTGCTGCTACAATTGGAGCAGTTACATAAATTATATGTGTTATAACAACTTCTAAACCAGCCATAGTTGATTTTATTCAACAATATGAATAAACTGCTTGACTATACAATAAGAAGATAATTCAAATGTAATTTATCCTTGTGTTCACAATAGAAGTATTAACATGATTTATCATATATTTGCATTACAGTAAGTGAATAACTTAAGAACATTGGACTCACTTTAGCTGACTCAATTTCAACAATGCCTCTGCCACCACATCATCTTTAGTTTTCTTAAAATATGACTTCACTTGCTGAACAAATATATAGAGACAAGTATTATGTGTGAGTAATTATATGTGAATTAGGACTAAAAGATAAAACATTTAACCTACCAAAACCGTACCTTAATGATTTTAGATTTTTGTTTGACAAGCGTATGCAAGATTTTAGTTAATGAAGATATGACAGCTACATCAGTAGATGAGACAGGGGCATCTGGTACTTTAACAGGATGCTTAACATTTTCCTCTCCTTTGCCCTTGGCCATCTCTGTCTCCTGCTCATCTTGGAAAGTGACTCTTTTATTCCTTTTGGCCAAGGGCACTCCCTTAATCTCTTTGGCAGTTGGGGGTGTCCTTCTCTTTATAGCACACCTCTTTGACCTTGTTAATGGCCGATTGGTAGGTAATGGCATTATATCCTTGGCAAGCAATTGACTTTGAAGATCTTTAATTTTTCTATCTTGCTCTGTTATAATTTGATCTTTTACATCTATAATTTTGTCCTTCTCATCAATTGTTTTGTCCTTGGAAGCTATTGAAGTTTCTACATCACTAGCACATATTTGAATCTCAACAATTAACTCACTAATTCTAGCCTCCATCTGGGCAATGAGTCGATCCTTGCCCTTAACCACATACTCCAAATAACCAATTTCGACCTCCCTTGCTTGACAATTTGTACAAGCCTCTTTCCCTTGCTCCGGACATGCTTGGGGATTTTCCTGAGTGTCGGCTGTCTGTTCAGGAAATTGCTCAGGAAGTTGTTCAGGATGTTGCTCAATAGCTGATTGTAACAGCCCCTAAGCAATTTGTTGATCTATATGCTCAACAACATCGTCTAGAGAATCGTTTGAGAGTAGATATGTCTCTAGGTCTGATGGACTTAAATCAACAATTATTTTTGCAGCACATAATTCTGCGATCCTAGACTTTATTGTCTCCACACGGGAGTCTGACCATTTCCATCTGCATATTTTTGGAAGGGCATGCTATCTGTAAGGATCCATTATTCTGACATGTTCACACATCCACACCTGCAATACAATACAAATGATTAAATATGAAATTTTCTACATAAATCTTATGAGTCTATCATAAAATTGAAGCACTTACAGCAAGGAGATGTGCGAACCCTTTGAGCATGGGAGCTTGATTTCCCACAAGGCCCTCTGGTTTCGGCCTCTGGGAAAGCATCACACCAATCGCCCCCAGCTGTGGGCTCATATAGTCATATACAGCCTTACACTAATTATACCTACCTAAATTAGCAAAATCATCTACACAATATATTAGTGATTGTACTGGTAATCTAGATATACTGCTAGTAGTAGTAAATAAAACATAAACAAAGAAATATAATATTAAAAATTGGCAAAAGAGAGTATCAGATTTAGTAGATGAAGGTTGTTTGCTAAGGCTGATCATCTTGTTCTCTAACTCCTTCTATGTACACTCCACATTACTGAAGTGTTAAAGAAATAGTGGGGTGGTGGCAGCCTGCTGCTGCTGCAAATTTACTTCATCGCCTTGGTCTGGGAGTCCTAGAATCAGTAAAGCATCTTTCCTTGTGAAGCTGATCTCCCTATTATGAAAGATGAAACATCTGGCTTCAACATCCCAATTGTCAAATATATTTTGTATAAGGCTTCGGATATTTGCAATTTTAGGAAAGACTACTGCCCAAGCAAATGGGCTTCCATTGATCATCTCCATCTGTCGGTTGTTTATGTGTAGTGATGATAAAAAACTCTTGAAGTGTGGGTAATTACTTTTCCAATGCACTTTCTTACGGTATGCCCAGGAAGCAGCAGTTCTCTGGCAGAGTTCTCTGGCAAAGTTCTCTGGGTAATTCTGTCAAACAAATACATAAGATCTTAGTGAGTAGTTGCTGCTAAACATGAGTAGCTGCTACACGTTGTAGCAGTTAGGCTCAAGTAGCTGCTACTATCGCGAGAAGCCCATCGGGACTGTAGGGTTTAACCATGTTGTATCAATCATTATGGTTCAACTACAGTAGCTGCTACAACAAAGATAAATTTTTTTTAAACACTCTATTCCCTTAACCATAATCTTAAACTTGAAAATCATAAAATCATTAATCCCCATTGTAGCAGCTAGGAGACGATTCAAAACCCTAAAAATTCAAACCCCTATACAAAACGAGATGACTCAAAACTTTCACCCCTAACAGAATACTTACAATGGAGGCAAAGATTTGGATGAGAAACAAGTCGTCGCGGTGAGATTGATTAACGAAGACACCGTGTGGGCACCGATCTACTATGATTGAAATTTTTTCGAAGTGTTTGTCACATGACGAGTTTAGGGGTTAAACCTTTGGCCAATGAGGGTAAAAATGTAATTGCATAATAATTGTAAAAAGTTAATTGGTTAGAAAAGGTTATTTGGAGATTAGGGGTACCTACTACGCGTTGTAACAGCTATTCTTGAGTAGCTGCTACAAAGTATAGCAGCTAATCAGAAGTAACTGCTACACCGTGTAGCAGCCACTCTTGACAAGCTGCTACATCGTGTAGCAACTTCTGACGACTAGCTACTTCAACGTGCTACAGTTGCTTCAACAATGTGTAGAACCTCATTTAATTGATCTAAATGAAAAACTGAGATTGTTATGATCTATTTATTATTGGTTGAAAATGCAGAATAACATTTTGTTAAGAGTAAACGAAGAAGTAACTGCTACACATTGTAGCAGCTTCGTCATTTCAAGTTAGCTGCTACAAGGAGTAGCAGTTATTAGTAGAAGTAACTGCTACAACGTGTAGCAGCAAAGCAAAGGCACTGCACCAACATAAATATTTTTAAATAAATTTTTAGCAAGTATTTTTAGGGTTAATATCTACGAGAAAATATAGCTAGTAAAAACACGACTTACCAAGTGGCTGCTACAAGTTGTAGCAGCTACATGGAGAGTTAGCTGCTACAAGGTGTAGCAGTTACCTATCGAAGTAGCTGCTACACATTGTAACAGCTATATGGAGAGTTTGTTGCTACAAGTTGTAGAAGTTACCTGTCGATGTAGTTGCTACACGTTGTAGCAGCTACATGGACAGTTAGCTGCTACAAGGTGTAGCAGTTAACTGTCGAAGTAGCTACTATAACTAGTAGCAGCAAAGGAAAGTCCAAGTGGCTGCAGACATTTGTAGCAGCCGTCGGCCTTGCACGTCGTAGCATAAATCTTTCCTTCCTTCTACGACCGTCATTCCAAGTTAGCTGCTACAAGTTGTAGCAGCTATATGGATAATTTGCTGCGAAGTAATTGCTGTAATGTTTAGAAGCGAAGCAAAAGCGTTGCATCAGTAAAAAATAATTTCAAATAATTTTTACCAAGTTGTTATACATGAACTTAAATATTTGTAGGGGTAGTATCTGCTAGAAAATTTATCTACTATAAAACTGACTTACCAAGTGGCTACTTCACGTTTGTAGCTGCTACAACGTGTAGCAGCTAACGCGCAGACGTGGCTGTAGCCTGCAGCCGTTTGTAGGTGTCGTCGTCCCTGCACGTTATAGAATTAATCATTCTAATACATGTATTCTATAACGGTGGAGACTACCAAATTAAAATGAAACGAATTACCGTTGGGAATGGAGAGAGGTGATAAGCTCTCACAACAGCTGTGAGATTGAAGATGCCGGTGAAACTTTCCCTCCGGGAAGCGCGAGGTCCGACGGACGACGGATGACAGAGACGGTGGGAACGAGAGAGAGAGAGTGGCGAGGGAGATTTTAATTTGGAAAATTTCTCACACAGAAGTGTTTTAAAAAAGACGGAAGGGGAGAGAGAATAAATGACATTTTTTTTTTGTAGCGAAATCGAGCTAGCAACACCACGTCTGCGTGTCGCTCACGGCCACGTACAAAGCGTCACTCAGCATATAAAATATATCTATAATATATATATAAAGACAGAGAGATTTGATATGCTAAGCGACACTTTATGCGCGACCGTGAGCAAAATCCGATGTGGGTTATCTGACGCGGCCAAAACCCAATTTTTTTAATCGCTCTCTCATTTGCATGCAACAACTTTTCTCTCTCATCTGCATGCAACAACTATAAAATTTTTTAATTTCTCTCTCATCTGATTGCATGCAACAATCATTGTGCTGCTAATTTTTAAAGGTGATGTAGTTACTACAACGTTGTAGTAGCTACTACACAATAGCTGCTACACGTTGTAGCAGCTACTGCACCGTTGTAGTAGCTACTACACCGTTGTAACAGCTTTTGTACCGTTGTAGCAGCTTTTGCACCGTTGTAGCAGTTACTGCACTGTCGTAGCAGCTACTGCATCGTTGTAGCAGCTTCTGCATCATTGTAGCAGCTTCTGCACCATTGTAGCAGCTTCTGCACCGTTGTAATAGCTACTGTACAGTTGTAGTAGCTTCTGCACCGTTGTAGCAGCTACTGTACAGTTGTAGCAGCTTCTGCAAAGTTGTAGCAGTTACTGTACAATTGTAGCAGTTACTGTATAATTATAGCAGCTACTGCATAGTTGTAGTAGCTTCTGCACAGTTGTAGCAGATTTTGCACAGTTGTAGCAGTTACTGCACAATTGTAGCAGCTTCTATACCATTGTAGCAGCTACTGCACCGTTGTAGCAGTTATTGCAGTAGCTGCTACAACATTGTATCATCACTACCATAATAATTTTTTGCATGTAATAGTAGGAGAGAAAATAAAATATCATTTTAATTTTAAAAAAAAAAGAGAAAAAAGTTGTTGCATGCAGATGAGAGAGATTAAAAATTTTTATAGTTGTTGCATGTAGATGAGAGAGAAAAGTTATTGCATGCAGATGAAAGAGCGATTAAAAAAAATAAATTTTGACTGTGTCAGATAGCCCACGTCGGATTTTGTTCACAGTCGTGCATAAAGTATTGCTTAGCATATCAAAAATATATATATATATATAGAAATGTTCTTCTGCGGTGCAATTCATGCGGTTTTGGTGCGGTAGAGATGATTTGGCATTCCACGTCAAAGCTAAAAAAAAAAAAAACCGCGGCATCATCTCTCTTCTCGTCTTCTTCGCCGACCTCGCCAAACCACTGACTGCCGACCTTCCACTGGACGCCCGGCCACCGTCGGCCGGATCGCGGCCGGATTCCGGCCGTTTCGTGGCCAAAATCTGCCGCAACGCTAGCAGACACAGCGCTGCCGATTCTGGCTGCGATCCGGCCGGAATCCAGTCACGATCCTGATCGAACCGCTGCGGACATGCCCTCCTGATCGGACTGGTGACCGATCAGGGAACCTCCTGATCGGTCTGTAGACCGATCAGAAAAGAATCGGCAGCGCTGTCTGCTAGCGTTTTCGACAGATTTTGGCCACGAAACGGTCGGATTCCGACCGCCATCTGGCCGGAATCCGGCCGCGATCCGGTCGACGGTGGCCGGGCGTCCAGTGGAAGGTCGGCAGTCGGTGGTTTGGCAAGGTCGGCAAAGAAGACGAGAAGAGAGATGATGCCGCGGTTTTTTTTTTTGCTTTGACATGGAATGCCAAATCATCTCTACCGCACCAAAACGGCATGAATTACACTGCAGGAAAATATTTTTCTCTCTCTCTCTATATATATATATATATATATATATATATAGTGGCCGCATATGAATGATTCTAACGGCTGTGGACCTGTAGTTGTGGTCTTGCAGGCGGACGTACCACATCGAGTGCCATTGCAGCAACGCTGCCGCTCGTATAAACAAATCTATGCGACAACGTCTATTTCCACACCTCCCAAAAATGACGTTTTTTCAAGTCTCTCCCTTCCATTACGAGTTTCCTATGGACTCCAATTCCTTTCCTCGGTGATCTTCTTCTGCTCCCTTTGTGAATCCCTTCACTTTCCCCTCTCCTTTTCTGGGCCTCGCTTGATTGGAGCAGCTGTAGCCGGCGGACGTCATCGGAGCTGTTCGCGATGCAGCACGGTACGAACTGAACTGATCTCTCCTTGTTTGTTTCTATACTCTTCGGTTTGTCCGTGCCTTTGTTGACTTCGGTTCTCTTCTTGGCCTCTCCCCTTTGTACACCCAATTTCTCGAGGTACGAATCTCGAGGAATTCAGGGGTCTGAGCTGTTGTGGTGCGGGTTGTTTCTAGAAACGAGAAGATTGATTTTGTACATTATGTAATAGCAGTTAGCGTCACCTTGTATTTTTGGTGCCTTTTGGATGAAGTAGTGTTACTTTGGGTCACATGTTTCCCCCCTCTTTTTTGAACATTCAAGTGAAGTTTGATTTCGATGAATTAGTTTTCTGTTTTGGTTGTGTTTTTTTCTACAAAACATGGAGTTCAGTTAAAGATGGAGTTTTTAGATTCGAATTAGAAACTCTATTTGAATGCTCCGACTTGTGCTAGCTTGAATTACCGACATCTAGTTCGCTTCTATTCACGTATGTTCGGAGTTGTAGGAATTAGATGTCTGTTTCTTTCTTTCACTTGCTAGTTTGTTGAATGACCATTGGCCTTTTTCCAGGTTTCGATATTAATGTGCTTCGCCAAGAAGCTCAAAAACGATGGCTGAAAGCTTCTGAAGTGCATTTCATCTTAAAAAATTACGAGCGCTTTCCTCTCTCTCCAGAGCCACCCCACCTTCCACTTAGTAAAATATGTTTTTAATACTTGTGGAATTCATCATTTTTATTAATGTTCCATTCCTAGTATTTAATGTCTGGAATCTGGTTTATTCGGCAGGTGGTTCTTTGTTTCTTTTCAATCGTAAAGTCCTTCGGTTTTTCCGTAAGGATGGACATGCGTGGCGGAGGAAGAAAGATGGAAGAACCATTGGGGAAGCACATGAGAGACTTAAGGTTAGTTGAAGGACCTGGTCCTTGTTTTGTGAACAATTTTGCTCTTATCACACTACAAATATCAGGGTACTAGTTATTGTTGAAACTGGGAGAAGGGTGAATTGTTTTGTTGTTAACTCCACTAGTTAGGATGAGTGTATGTTGCACTTCATTCCACAAGTTAGGAAGAGAACCATGTTCCTCTTCATTGCACAGTTTAGGAAGAGAGTTGTGATTTTCATTCCACTATTTAGGACACCACAAATATTTTTGCAGGACATCGAGTTGAGTGATACAGACACCTTCTACATGTTTCATAGGTTTATGGAACACAAGGTGCTGCAACATGAACAATTTCCAGCATTTGTAACCGTTGGTTTTCCAAATGAATTAGTTAAGGGAAGCATTTGTAATTGTTATGATTCTATGAAGTAATTTATAGGCCTAGCTTACTTTATATGCCTCCAGAATGGCCCCATTTTGACGTAAACAATCTCTTCCTCGTTAGATTAGTCAGGTGATCCTAGCTCTAGCAATAGCATGAGACAGCAGTTAGTTAGGATTTCATATCGAAGCTACATGTCACCAAACGGTGTGAGATCTTTGGAATATCATGCCAATAATTGGTGTTGTTTGTACTCACAGCAGAGTGAAATAAATCTAGCAACTATTTGGGAATCCAGGCTCCAATAAATCTAGTGACTATTTCGTGATAGCATACCTTACCAATGTTAAAAAATGATACTAATTTGATACCAAGCTGTGTTCCTTTGTTGGATGATCATCAAAATACTTCTCAAGTTTTATCTGTTCAGACCTTGTGTTGGAAAAGATCTTTATTACCAGAGGCATCTAGTCTCCTCATATAGCATGCCTTCTTTTAGTTGACTGTGCACCAGATTCATAACATTGTTCCCTCTCCACTCTAATGGAATGGGTAATATCCACAGTCAATTTCATGGAGGATGTATTACAGATTTTTCAATATAGTTAATTCTACCCCAGGAATGAGCTGAGGAGAATAAAATTGCTTCCGGCTTGCAAGTTATGCATCCAATTTTTCTGGTAGTATTGGGTTCCATTCTTGTTTGAGGGGTTTTCCGTCTTGTAATTATGACCCTAAACATATAATTTGTAGCATAGCCATCGATCAGTTTGAAATCTATGCAAGCTTTGGCAACTAGATAATTTTACATAAAATTGCAGCAGAGTTATATTGGTTAATTTCATTTTAGTCCATTGGTCAATTAATATCCCTTCACAATGATGTTGAGCATGGATCAAAATCTCATTTCGTATGCATCCGTTTTGGGTGATACTAATATGGACCATCTAGCCGACCAATGAGATATTTGACACTCGAGATGGATGAGTCCAACTCTTTTTTTTAGATAAGTAAAATGTATATATCAAAGCAAGTCCAGAATACAATACCTGGTGAGTAGCATCTTATGTCTAACATAATATCATATCAGAAAACACTCCTAATGACCGGTTAACTTGGATTTGTACATTTCTAAAAATTTTCTCACTCTCCAACTCTCTCATCAAAGATACAATTATTCCTAGTTCTCCATACAAAGTGTAACAAAGGTTACATTGGTGTCTAGCTTTAGTCAAGAGACGACCTCCTTTGAAGAAACACCCGAAGACTCGTAACATCCGCCGGTAGGTAGACATCTCCTGCCTCATATGTAGTCACTCTCAAATTCTCCGCCATAAGACCGCTACAGGAGGGCACCCAAAGAACAAGTGCTCTTGCGTCTCCATCTCTCACCTACAAAAGGCACAATACCGATTCTCCAAATAGTCAAGTCTATCTCTGGTGGGAAGTCGTCAATCAACCAACATCCAAAGCATAATTGCATGGCTAGGTTGGATATAGGTTTTCGACACTGTCAGTAGCCAAGGCTTCTTAGAATTCTTAAGACTAGGATGCCTAAAGAAGTCATAACGCCTGACCACACCTCCATCGTGCTCAAACCAATCCTCCAACCTCTGCATAGCACCTATTGACGACCTAATAGCCGTAAGGATAAGGTCACGAATTTCCAACAATCGTTTGATGGGAATCCGAGTGCACTACCTTCCATATCTAAATGTTCGCCCGCCTCAAGTAGGTATGATGCACCCACTTGATCCAAAGAGTATCCTCCTTTGCCTGTATCCGTCAAAGTACCTTGGACAATTAGGCAAGGTTCCAAACTTTTAAGTCGTGAAATCTTAGTCCTCCTTTTTCTCTGGGTATGCACATATCCGCCCAAGACACTAAGGGATGTTTGGGCGTCCACATAAATGACCTGTAGATGCTATAAATACGGTCAATAATTCCAAGGGGAATAGGTAATATAGTGAGCTAAAAGCACTCCACTACTTGAAGCACCGAAGTGATGAGTTGCGCTTTTCCCGCATAAGAAAGTGTCTTCTTCGGCCATCAGTTAATCTTTTGTACTAAGGAATCAAGGAGAGGGTTATAGTCCAAAATTCGTACACACTCAGCAGCAAGAGGTATCCCTAAATATCAAAAGGGAGTGGTCCCTTCTTGGAAGCCCGTAAGAGAAAGAAGTCACAACCGTGTCAAGTCATCTACTCCAGCTAGATAAATGTTTGACTTCCGATGATTAGCCTGAAGTCTTGCGGTCGCCCCAAACATCTACAAACAAGAAGATAAATGTCCTATTGATACCTCATCCCCCGACTGAATAATAATAAGTCATCTGCATACGGCAAGTGTGCCAACATGAGATGACCACACCGTCGATGGAATTTGAAATATGATCTGTCCATACGAGAGGGTCTCCCAAGGATCTCCACACAAATACTGAATAAGTAGGGAGAGGGAGGGTCTCCCTGATGTAGCCCTCTAGCCCCTCTAAAGAATCCAAAAGACCTCATTAATAACTATAGAGAATGACGGAATGGTTACACACTCCATTATCAAGATATAAACTTTATAGGAAATTAAAAACCAATAAGTGCCTCATGCAGAAACTCTCAATGAACCGAGTCGAAAGCCTTTTGAAGGTCAACCTTCATAATGCATCTAGGGGAGATGCACTTCCTGTGATACCTCCGGAAGAGCTCCTACGCCAGATGGATATTATCTGTAATGAGACATCCCTGTACAAAAGTTGTCTGAGATTGTTGAAGTATTCCTCCTATTACCTTTGATAATCTCGAAGCTAATAACTTAGAGATGACATTGTAGAATACCGTATAGCAGGAGATTCGTCTATAATCTGTCACCTTGCTAGTGTAAGCAAATTTTGGGACAAGCGCAATCAAAGTGTGATTCCATCTTCGCAATAATCTCCCACTAATGAAAAATTCCATAACTGCACTAATGAAGTCCACAATGTCCCAAGAATGCTTGAAGAATTTCGAGCTATACCCATCTAAACCCGGAGCCCTCTGATCTCCAATATCAAATAGTGCCTATTTTACCTCCTCTATTATAGGGAGTCTCTCCAAAGCATCATGTTGGTCCATATGGACATGTTGGCCAAATGTCATGCAAGAGTGAGGAAAATTTGTCGTGCAGGCTACAGTCTTCCCAAGTTGGCAATGGAAGTGTTCTGTGAAAACTTTGACCACCTCCTCAAATGCTTTGTAAGACTACCATCTAGCTTCTCCACTACAATGATCTCATTATGCTTATTATTACGCTTTACCGTTGCATGAAGAAAAACTCCGCCTGTGACGAACCAGTCATGGCCGGTCCCAAGTCCGAAATAAAGGAGGAGGGTTGCGTTAGGTTGTCAACCAGTGTTAAAATTATGACAAATATTCAATGAATAGATCCATTAAACTATTGTGCTAATGCTAGGTTGTTCCCCGAAAGGAACGTGTTGTAAGGTCTGATTGTAACGTCTCGGCAAGGACGTCTACATCTTTAGAACTCGGTTGTAGTGCTAAATATACAAGAGTTCGCGTTGCGTGGTCCGACTATAACGTATCGGCAAGGCCCGCTACATTTCCATGAGAATTTGGATGTAGTGTTAAATAGGCAAGAGTTCTCACACCATAGGTTGGATAAGAACAAATATGATAAGAAAACTAATAATCTAAGATTTGGAACATGGAACATAGGAACCCACATTGGTAAATCAATGGAGATAGTAGATATGATGATTAGGAGAAGAATTAGTATTTTGTGTATACAAGAGACAAAATGGGTAGGCGAGAAGGCAAAACTGATAGAGAACTTCGGTTTAAGTTATGGTATACAGGAATGAGTAAAATAAGAAATAGAGTGAGTATTGTTGTAGATAATTTGTTAAAGGATGAAGTCGTAGGAGTAGTTAGAAAAGGGGATAGAATTATAACCTTTAAGATAATAGTGGCAAAAGAAACTATGAACATAATTAGTGTATATGCACAACAAGTAGGATTAGATGAAGCTACTAAATCGAGGTTTTGGGACAACTTAGATGAAATATTACAAAACATTCCGCTAAATGAAATGATTTTATCTAAATGGGCATGTCAGAGTGAAAAATGAGGAATATGAGGGCGCATGGGGTTATGGGTTTGAAACGAGAAAGGAGGAAGGGAAAACTATATTAGATTTTGCAATAGCATATGACATTATATTAGCTAATATATTTTTTAAGAAAAGAAAAGAACACTTAGTCACTTTCAAAAGTGAGAATAATAAATCGCAGATTGACTTTCTTATGGTTAGGAAGAAGGATTAAAAGATTTGTAAAGATTGCAAAGTCATCCTTAGAGAAAGCTTAACTACCCAACATAGATTAGTTGTGTTGGATAACGCCTCAAGCATAATATCAATAGAATTAAAAAAAAAAAGAAAACAAATAAAAAAATAGTCGACCCCACCTAGTGGGATAAGACTTAGTTGTTGTTGTTGTACCAGTGCATGAAAAAAAAGGAAGTGTTCTGGTCCACATGCTTGAAGTAGTCAATTTTTGCACGTTGCATGGCAAAAGAATGTTCTGCAGCATTTAAACAAGCTGCAGTTTGCTGCAACTTGTAATCCTCTGGCATATGACCATGCAACAATCCATCACTTTGCACCTCTTACGGGCATGCTCGGGCAGCAGCAATTTTGACTGAGATGTGTTGATAATGCTCCGCGTTTAATCTCTTCAAATCTGATTTCAATGTTTTTAAGATATGTGAGAGCTCATATTGTTTGTTACTTCATTCCAACTGTTACTTGTACTCTACCCATTTTGTCTCCACTAGTTGTGAGAATGAATCATGTTGAATCCACATATTGAAGAAATTAAATGGCTTCTGAATGTGAATTCCTCCACCCAAGATAGAGACCAAACATGTTAAGTGATCTGATAAACAACCTGGAGGTGTGAATTCTACAAAGCTTTGTAACTTGGCTTCTATCCATTCTCTATTAATGAGTGCTCGATCCAGTTTGCTACATATATTACCATTCGTCCATGTGTATCTGCAGCCTATATACAATTGATCCTCCATTCCGGCAAGGCTCACAAAATTTCAAAAATCTTCTAGGCAATTCTGAGTGATCGATAACCCTCCACACTTGTCCTCGGCCGATAAGTAAGAATTAAAATCCCCAAAGAGCAACCATGGCATCCCCATATACGTGGAAATATGCTGAAGCCTTTCCCACAATGCCTTCCTCCCCACCATAGTAATCTGGCCATAGACAAATGTAACCGCAACGAGCTTACGAGACATCTTGCAACAAATCTGACAATGAAGGAATTGCTCATGTCACTCCATCTCCTCCAAATCAACCCTTTGGCCATCCCAAATAAGTAGTATTCAACTCCTACCCCCTTGGTTATTTGTTGTTTCACTTGTAGTTGTTGGAACCGACACGCCTTCAGCTTTTGATAGCCCTCATCCAGTAGTTGTCTCCAAAACACCCAATACACATAACTTCATACTGTGAAAGAGGGACTCCATTCCTTTTTGCTTGAGGTTTTTGTTGAGGCCTCGAATGTTCCAAGAGTCAATCTTCATGTGGCCTCAGACGGCCTACGCCATCCATAATTATGTGGAAACTGCTTCCCTTTGGTTGCATCGCCCAGTTCTGCAGTTTGTTCGGGTCCCTGTTGTGTATCAACCTGACGGAATGAGCCGGCCATGGCCCTTGGCTCCTCACCCTCCCTTTCCTTCACCACCGTTGCAAGGGCCTTACCTTTGCTTCTAGTAGCTGGGAGACAAGTTTTTTGGGTCCACTCTGGAGCAGGATGGGCAGCAGTATTTTCCAGCAACTTGGATTGTTGTGGCTTAGGAATCTGATTTTGTCTTCTGTTGCTTCTCCTCCGAGGTTGGACTTCCTCCCACTTCTCGTTATCCCCTTGCAAAGGTAGATCATTACTCACTATGAGAGCCTCCTTACCCTTTTGCATAACCTGATGAGAAGCAACTTCCATGCCCATCTCCACAGTCGATTGTTCATTGCCTAGATCAATCAATTTTAGTACTGCTGGAACTGGATGATGAGTACACAATGGATTTTCTCCAGTGACTAACACCATTGTGTTGTCAATTATCTCAGGGCATATTGGATCATCATTGCTCTGCTCAATACTATTCTTGGCCATATCTGAAACATCCTGCATAGGCTTAGAAGCAATCAATATGTCCTGTTCCTAATGATGGACAGCAGGTTCCCTTCGTAGGTGAGACCCAGATTGTTCAGCGAAATCTAGAAGGGTGCAGTAGATTCCTGTACCAGTGCTTGACTGCTCAAACTTTCCAGCAAGTGTGGGTATTGCCAGAGACGGAGCCACGCTGTCATGGGTATAGCCCAGCCCTCACATGGCTCTACCTGCATTAGAAATTATTAGGAATTTAATGTAATAATAATGATTAAATTATATGATATATCCTTCATTAAAATTCATTTTAAAATTTTTTCTTAATTATATTATTCTTAACTATTAATTGTACTTTATAAATAAATAAATAAATGAATTAAATGATTGAACACGAAATCAAGATATTGATTTAAAATCGAATTTGCCCCCGTATTATAGTGTAGGATGCTCAATTATCACTTAGACATTCATGGTTTGGTTCCCAGCTATGACGTATTTATAGAGATTTTTTGTCCAAATGGGATGCGCAACCAAAGAATGTTAGGCTTCTAGGCTGCCCACCGTGAGTTATGTCTACGCTGGAGCCAAACAACTATGGATGGAGGTCCTATGCGAGACGCTTGAGCACAGTCTCGCGCCGCTCTCGCTAACTAACTATCTCTACCACACCGTCGATGGCACACTCTCTAATATTGCATCAGTGGTCAGACCTTTCGCCATGACCTTCAAATTTTCAATGTCTACGAATTAGATATCGTTATCCCTAAATTAATTTAATAATTTCATAAATAATGAAAAAATTATTCAATAAAAATTTAAAGCAAGGTGAAATATAGGAAAAAGTAAAATGGTAAATTCCTCGTATAAAGTGAACTCAAACCTCTTAATAGACTTGACCAATGCGAGATCAACCCAGCCCATCTTTTATTCCTGGATCTGTCCCTGGGTATTGCTCATTTGTTACTACAATATCCGGATGTTGAATTATTTCCGTAGGCACATGTGAGGCCAATTGCGTTGCAATCCCAACTCCACATTGATTTTGGTAACGGTCCATATGATGACAGTTTAACAAAATTTGAATTTGGATTCAAAGAAAAGGGGAAGATCTACCTCCATGCCTCTGGGGAGGACCGTAGGGATGGTATCTGACAGTTCCCTTGTGATGTCAACCTCCACTCTTGAATACAAGTTAAATGTCACAGCCAACTAAGGTGGACTCTGCTCTTGCATTGAACATAGATTGAAGGGAGGAGTCCTGACAATTGATGGATCACCATCCTTTCTTTTCTTGTTCTTCTGTCGAGAGAGATGGCAACAGTGGGTGAGCATGTGGCAGTGAGTGTGGTTCTACCAGAACCAACTTGTACTATCATATTATATGCCATTCAGTATGAAAATTGTTTGTCTATCCACCAATACCTAGGTCTAGAATGACAATATAAACTTGATTGGGTTTCTAGAAAACTTAATAATATTCAAAGATCGACTAGATGTAACTTTAATGGATGATAAAATGCAAGAAATTTGGTTAAGATACTTGAACATATTCAAAGACAATATGTTTTCAAGATTAGTGAGTATCCAATTTAACTTAACATGCCATTCATGAATAAATCTACTAGTTGACTAACATAGGGATAGGCTGGCCTTTTACTCTTAGTTTATGTTTTCCAGATTAGTGATATCCAATTTAACTTGACATGCCAGTCATGTACAAATCTACCAGTAGCAATAATCAAAGAAATGCCCTCCTTAAGTATGCTATTGGAGATTCTAGATTTGTCATCTGTTAGATAAAGAGAGAAAGCATGTTATAATTCATTATGATAAGGTGTAATTCTATAAAGCAAAGAGTAAGTGAAGACCCTGGTAAGAAGATTTGGGCATTTGCAAATAAGACCTAAAGAGGCTTGCAAAAGTACTAAAACCTTTTTCTTTTAATTAGACCAGTGATATTGCCCTAAATATTTTTTACTTGTTCTAAAATATGATGACTCTATCCTTATTATTTTATTTTATTAAAAAAAAGAAAGATTGGAGTGACTGTGTGTCACTAAAGCATGATATAAAAAGTTGAGACTAAACATATGAGACCCAAATCAATCATTCACCTATACATTAAATAGTAATTGATATGCTTCTCAAGTATATCAATTACAATGGAGGGATTGAGAGAGGTATCTTACATAAAATACAAGCAGGATGGTTGAAATGGAGGGGAGCGTCGAGTGTTTTATGTGACCGTAAAGTACCTCTTAAACTTAAAAGTAAGTTCTATAAAATTGCAGTTAGACCTGCTATGTTATATGGAGCTGAATGTTGGTTTATGACTTGAGCACATGAGTAGAAGATGAAAGTTGCAGAGATGAGGATGTTAAGGTGGATGCGTGGATATACGGGGATAGACAAAATAAGTTATGAGAGCATTAGAGAGAAAGTCAGAGTTGCATCTATTGAGAAGAAACTTCGAGAGACACGTTTAAGATGGTACGGACATGTTAGGCGATGTGAAACTATGATAAACATGCATATCAAACGAGGAAGAGGAAGACCAAAAAAAACTTGGTTAGCAACAATAAAACAAGATAAAATTTATTTAAATATAGATGATGATATAGTTGGAGATAGAGCTCAATGGCGTAAAAGATTCATACAGCCGACCCCACTTAGTGGGAAAAGGCTTGGTTGTTGTTGTTGTTGTTGATATGCTTCTCAACAAAACCTTGATCAGATGATGTGATGACTTGCTTAACTCATATTCTAGATGTAATCATCCTTTCATAGGATCCATAGTAGTTTTCTTTTAATTACATAGGAACCCTAATACTTGTAAAAATTAGAGATCTTTTCCAAGTATGTAAGAAATCTAGACTTTATCATAATGTTGGATTGGAAAATTGTGACTTTATGAGTGTATCTTATTAGTCTAATAATGATTTTGGGGGTTTTGCTGCATATGATGCTGGTCAACTTATTTAAATATATTTCTCATGTATTCATGACAAAGTTGTGAATAAATATTTGCCGTCAAAACAAATGTTGAGTAAAAGATATGTTTTAAGTAATATGGACATGAAGTTAGTAAAGCTCAATCTGTGGTGCTTGGAGAGGTCGAGGCAGATTTGGGAGTGTTTTCTTGGAGACAAACAAAATAGAAATTGATTATATTTTATTTCTGTTGTTTTCCTTTTGCTAGAAAGATCCATGTAGCTCCACTTTTGCCTGAAAGATTCATATTGCTGAGAAATAATTATTACAATATGCATGGTTATCATTGTCATTATCTGTTATTGGCTGAATAAATAAAGCATGCTTTGTTTCTAGGGCAAAAGTCAAAAGGGTATCTTTTTTTAGAATCATCAAGATAGTACTCTATTTTGATTTTTTATCAAAAGGGCGTCCACCCCAAGTACAACTACCCAACTACCCTCCACTACACAGGAGTAGCTTATTTTAATTGTTATCTCTCTCCTATTTTTTCCCCCTAAATCAACGCGTTATAACAACTATAAACTTGTAGCAAGTATAGTTTTGTAACTACTACAACTAAGCTATCACATAGATATAGCTACGATTTTATAGCTGCTACAACATAGAATTTTTTTTAATACTATAATTGTTTGGAGCCCCCAAAAAAGATTTTGACTTTTTTTTAGCTTGAAACCAGGCCGTTACGAGTTCCACGCCGTAACTAGTTGTAAATCTCTCAACGAGCTTCGGTTTGATATATTGTACATCCTGTGGTTCAACCCGAGTAAACAATTATGATATTTCAAAGTTTAGACTTTAACATTCACCTTGTAGCAGCAACGATTGCTACAATGTGAATGTTAAATCCTAAACTTTGAGAGGTTATAACTTTTGACTCAAGTTGAACTACGGGACACACAATATATCAAATTGAACCTCATTCGGAGATCTAAAACTGATTATAGGGTGCAACTCATAATGGGCCGATTTCAGACTTAAAAACGACGTTTAAATCCTTTTTAGATGCTCCAAACAATTTTAGTCATAAAAAAAAAATTCATGTTGTAGCAGCTATGAAATCGTACCTGCTATAACTATGTAACAACTATAAAATTATAGCTACTACAACTGTGTGACATCTCAGTTGTAGCAGCTACAATTTCGTAGCGGTTACAACGTGCCCAATTTAGGCAAGAGACAAGATAATAATGAGAATGGTACTAAAGGATAATTGTGTAATTTTATAGGGGGTGCCCCTTTGATGATTTGGTAAAAAGGGGGCGCCCTTTTGACTTTTGCCCTTGTTTATAGCTCTCTAATAGAGAGCCATTATGAACAATACTTTAGTTGTATTAAGATTTATTTCTTATTATTGATAATGGAGTATACTCTTTGAAATAAAAGTATAAGACATTGAACCTATTTATACTAAGAAATAATTAACTTCTATTTCATGCACCTGACCTGATTTTTAAAGATCACACATGAAGTTTATATTGTAAATATCTTGTTTTCTTGGTTTGTTAATAAAATCGGCACAGTAGTATTTTCCATTTATCTTATTTTCCTTTTTTGCACAATGTGTCTATTTTTATGAGAAATTTATTTCTTTTATTTTTTTTTTGTAGGTTGGTAATGTAGATGCTTTGAGTTGTTATTATGCCCATGGGGAGCAAAATCCTTACTTCCAGAGGCGTAGCTATTGGATGCTGGATCCGTAAGTTCACTATATTGAACTTTATATATAAAAGCACAACTGCCATGCAAATGTTTTAGATTTTTTTAAAAAAATAGCAGCTCGATGCACGAAACTACCGCCAATGCGGGGTCTTGAGGAAAGGTCTATTGCACACAATCTTACTTTGCATTGTAAGAGATGGTCTCCATGACTCAAATCCATGACCACTAAATCACATGATGACAACTTTAGTATTGCGTCAAGTTCCCTTTCAAATGTTTTGGATTTTGATTCACAATATATTGCAAGTGACTCTTTAAACTCCATTTACGTTCTAGCGAACTCTTACCATATTAGATAGACCTCCTGCCACGATAGTTGCTCTTATAATTCTAGTTTTAGTTAGGAAATTAACTAGGTCACTTGCCAATCATATGCAGGATTATATCTCCATAATATGTCCTTGAGGCATCTAGATTTTTGGATGCTGACTATTGTAGTAATCTTCATATTTATGTTTTTTCTTTCTGAAAATTAATTTTCTTTTTGTGCTTCACGGTAATGTACCTAGACAGTTAGCTTATGCACTCATGTCAATATAATACAAGTACAATATAGAGTTTAAAGGATATGTGTTTGACTTAGCTGATCCAGATTCAAAATCAGTAAACTCTAACCTTGAGATTGCTGCCTCTCTCATATAATTAGATAGATAAAGGGGTTGAAATAGTAAAAAATATGCACTAACAAGACCATCCATGCTACTCTCAAGTTAAAATAATGAAATTCACAAATGTGATAATCCTGCATAAAAAGGGCAGTTTAATGCACAAAGCTTCTGTCAATATGGGATCTCGAAGAAGGATCGGACCACATTGGGTTACGCAGTCTTACCTTTCATTGCAAGAGGTTGTTTCTACAACTCTAACCCGTGACCTCTAGATCATACAATAATAATTTTACCGTTGCACTAAGTCTCCCCTATGTGATAGTCCTGCATAATAAATAATTAAACACCCATTAGTTGAAAGTATTTAATTTCTTCAAGTCTTTTTTACTATTAGGTTTTGTATCCGTTTATCAAATGTCCTCTTTTGTAGGATAACCATATTTCAACAATTATGATATTTGTTAATGTGAACTTACCAATCTACCATTATTGTTTGATTTGTTTCTAATACTCAAACACTTCATTTACTTCCTCAATACTCATGTTGGATAACTACACAAGCAGTGCCACTGAGTGAACACTCCATATTTCTATTACCCCAAATCTTAAATCCTAAAACCCTGAATCCTAAATCCTAATATATGTTCTTCTAGCTAGTCCATACAACTGCTATTTTACAGCATTAAATTCAATAATCTTTCTTGATGTAGGTGTAACAAATGGTGTTTTATTAATGTTTGCAAATGTCTATTGTGGATATTGACAGGATATCATGTAACCATTAATATTCCTCTAGAGATTTTCAAACTATTTACCTATTGTTAATAGACTTAAGTACTTTCTGGTATAATTGTTGTAATGTACTTAAATATTTCTTTTCAGGGAGTATGAACACATTGTTCTTGTTCACTACAGAGAAGTGGATGAGGTTTGCTGCTCAATGTCTTTTCACTCATTATGTTGTATTTGCTAAAGATCAAAGAATAAATGATAGAAAGACTGTTGAAATGATAGAAGAAGGCACATTACTAAGACAAGATGATATTTCATGTTTCTGCAACATGCCGATTGAGTGCTGTATCTGTTTATCACCATTTTATTTTTTTTTATCCCAGGGAAGATACGTTTCTGGATCAACCTCAAACTTCTCCATTGAGTCTTATTCAAATTTAAATCATACTTCAACAATTATTAACACAGACAGAGGCTATATGTCTGGAACTACTGCATTATATGAACCATCTCAGAGCTCTTATAGTCAAGGATCAACAGAAGAAATCAATTCTAAGTTTGTCTTAGAGAACTTTGATGCAAACCACCATAATAAATTTGAAAGATTAGAAAATTCTGATAAAAATTCACAGCCACAAGTCAACCACCTACTGCGGAATCTTGAAGCACAGCTCAGTTTGGATGATGATGATAATTCCATTTACTTTAAAGAAAATCTACTAGAGTACTCTTGTGAGAATGATGATATACAAGTCCTAGAAGATTTTCCTAATGGAGGAACAATGGTTTCTTTTGCACATGAAAATCTTCTCCTAGGATCAGATAGAGGACATCGAGTTAATGAAGTTGGAAAGCAGCAAAATTCAGCCACTGTTCAGCTGCCAAAAATTTCAGGTAGTTTTGTAGATCCATCAATTGCTAAATTATTTGTCATGTTGTTTGAGATTTTATATATTCTCTCAACCTTTTAGTTTATGCTTTTATTCTGCACGAATGCTTTTGATAGCACACGAAAATTCCACAATACGAGAACCAGAAATTTAATTGGTAAGTTCTGGGTCCTTGGTTCAACTGTCAAGTGAAATAGGTCAATTGTTGAATGACATGTCAACTAGAACATTGACTCAGTTGTGTCCATTGCCAGACTGACATAGATGAAGCTACAAATTTATTAATTTTATATGCAATCTTATCCTACATTGCAAAAAGCTATTTCTGTGGCTCAAAACTCCCCATTCAAATTTAGGTAATGAAAAAGATTAATAAATTATATTGTGAAAACAAGTTCCACAATACAAAGAAACATGTTACTTTTACTACATTATAATTTGTTGTATAGTTATAAATTGAATCAGAGATCAAACTGGACAAACTCCATATTGATATAAAAATTATTAATACATAAGTAAAATGTAAAAAAAATAATAATACTAGTACATATGAGATTATTATTGATATAAAAATGGAATAATGGATTTGCAATTATTTTTTAAATGGAGGATCTTAGATTTTTTAAATATATATATTATTAGGGTAGGATAAAATATGAAAAGGTATTATTTTGCTATCTCAAGTTTAATTATTTAGAATCGCAAATCAGCATTTTTTATATTTCAAGCTATATGACAAATTGAACTGGCTTCAACTAGCAAATTTTCACAAAAGTGATTGCTCCGACTCATTTTTTGTACATCTGATCTATGAATTAGCCCAAGCCACATAGGTATATGGTTCTGGTTTTTTCAGGTCCAACTGGCAGTCTGATCTCAGTGGTATAACTATGCTAAAATTCAACAAATTGATGAAGTTTCTGATGGATGACCTGTTGTTCACCCAACAGATGATAGATTAAAACCTCATCCTCTTTTACTTGAAACAGGCGAAACATACCATTCCATGCATGTGTTGAGACATGGAACAATGTTCGAACACCTCTTCAAACTCGAGAGTATATATGTACTCTCACTCGTAGTTTCTCTGTCCTATTGTGCCGTCTGGAAAGAACAGCAATTTTTCCTTTAGAATCTTCTGGTTAGTTCGTGTTGTATGGAAAAGTTACACTATTGAAGTGCATTCCATTGAAGGATGTAATATTAAATGCTTCAAAGTTCAAACATAACTATATGGAAATTGCCTATAATTGGACTATCCTGTAACATAATTGCTGCAGACCTTGCATCGTGGAACATCCTGTACTGGCCACACTTTTGTATGGCATCTTGTCATATAGTCCACAAACACTTATTTAAAGATACAAGCGCCTGTCCTATTTGCTATCCAGGATATGTTCCTATCATATCTGGTAAACCTTTCTGACATGATAAATAGCATTTAAGCTTCCAAAAGTACCGTATTACTTGTTGAAGTTGCAGCGAGAGCATGTTGTTTTGATTTGTTTGTTTGAGACAATTAGCCTTCAAAGGCCCAGTTCAACCTTAAGACTTATTCTGCAAGCCAAATGGGTAAATCAGAAAGGAAAAAACAATAGCAATATGATTAAATAACAATCGAATAAGTTCCTCAAGAGATGTATATGTAAGGATCGAGAACGCTAAACATGCAAAAAGCGCAGCGGAAAAATTAACTCTATCCTTTCCAGATCTGTGCGAAGGAAAAACATATATTAAGTTTGTTAAAAGAAGTTATACCTTTGTTACGTGCCCTTCGCAATCCTGGCAGCAATTTTTCTTTGGATGCAGATCTCAGCGCGATCAAGTGTTCGTGCCTCTACGGTATCCACATGAACACATTCCGTCAGTCGCACGAACACGGCTTGGAACCACCTTCTTGTGCTAGCAAGCAAGAGTGGTTCGTCCAAAGAGGAAGGAGGAAGAAAACAAATTCTCTATTTCGAAAATGAATGAGACAAACCTTTTGTACTCATCCAAGGAATACCAAAGGTCATTTGGCTTTTGGTCTTCCTTTGATTAATGATCCATTAATCTCTATTAATGGACATTAACCCTCTTGTGTCTCTTGGTCTTCTTTGATTAATGATGAATTAATCTCTATTAATATTCATTAATCTCTTAATGGGTTGGATTGTTATAACCCAATAAGCCATTAACCCAATAAGCTAATGGATCGGATTATTATATTAGATTAATCATTAAGCCAATAAGTCATTAACCTAATAAGTCTAATCATCTCATAATTGGCTTTTAGGGCTAATACTAACATTATATGATTTAGAAAACATACATATTGTCTATCACTAATTTGGCTCTAGTTTGCATGGGCATCATTGTGGAAACCGGACTAGGCTTATCCTTTATTGTTTGTAAATATGCTTCATATTTTTTAGGGTGCAATGATTTTGCTAAATGATGCTCTATTGTTGGAGTTGATGAGCGTGTTTAATTCAGAAAAGTAATGGTGATTAACTTCTAAATTTGATGCTTGAATTATGATTTTTTTTTTTGGAAAACTGAAGGTACTAAGATAAGTAGAACAAGTAGAGAATTTATGCAATGTTATTTCACTAATAAAAAAAAAAAAGGTGAAGTAGATGGATGAACATGAATTTCCTTTGAAGAGTCATGGAGTTATTACTCAACAAGAAGAGTATGACGATGAAAATACCATTAATAGGCTAAAGAGAAACGGAAAAGAGTTTCTGAAAGCTTGTGCTATCATCGTATGTCTCTTAGGCTAAAGGAAATTTTTTATAAACTATCATATGATTACACCACTCTTTATATGTCAAATTGTAAGGTTATTAGAATCAACACACAAACACATGCAAAAAGTTAATGTAGTTGAGATGAGAATAATGAGAATGCTAAAACAGATGTTTCAAATTGCTAGAAATGATTAAAAAAAATACTAGTATCTACATGTAAACATAGCTCTGTAAATGTTAAAAATTGACATTGTATCTACATGTTCAAAGGTGCCAATAGATTTGAAGATAACTTGATTGATTTGAATATTTCTAGTGAAGTGTATGAAACCATTTGAATCTATTTGTACATCTTTAATCAGTATTTTTTGGTATATGATAGACAATCAAGTTTGAAATGTAACCTCTATTTACTTGAGTGTTGGATATATACTTTTGGAATGAATTTTGTGGATGGAAAAACAAGTTAAATTTTCCTCTGCATTGCTTCCTCTGAGATGCGGTGGAAATGGAAGAAACAAGGTTTTTGAGGTCTCAAATGACTAATTACTCAAATGCCTTTTTTATTGGGCAATTTACACCTTATATTGATTTCTTATGAACTTCCTTTCCAATCCTCCAAAGACTATGAATTGCAACACTTTTTGTACTTGCAACCACACCACCCAATTTTTCTCTGCCAACATCATGCACACAAAGACACTGACTGAATGGTACTAATATCATTCAGGTATATTCAAGTTTTTTCATCTTTCTTACCTTCCTTTCAAGTAAATAGAGGAACTTCAACATAATTTTTCATCCTCCCAAATAAACAATCCTTATTGCTTCTTCCTTTCCTTTCTACCTTTTAGGCCTACTCTACCTTTCATCATTTTAAGTAATTGAGCATTAGCAATGTTTGACTATAGTTTTAAAAGCATTATCAGTTGAGTTCCTCTGTGAAAGAACCCCACTACATTCTCAATGACAGAAATGACATCAATCACCTAACAGTGAATTCACTGATAGTTTGTATCAACTGTGGTTCTATATTATTTTTTTTTGTCAAAAATTCTTCTAGAGTCACACATATCATTTTAAATAATTATTTTTGGTGTATTGCAAACTGTTTCCATATGCTTGTCACGACAAGTAGTCCTGAGGGCATGTGAACATTGCACAGTGAAGCATCTTAGTTCTTATTTTCATAACACTTGACAGTAAATTAAATATCTGCAATCCTCCCTCCAGGTGACCATGAATCACAACAAAATCAACCATTATGCTCGGATTCTCCTTCGTGGACAGATGTACTCCAGCTAAGCTCAAAATCTGCGGGGATGGAGTCCCATGGAAGACGTTCCAATTTCTTGGCCTGCAATGGGATTCCTGATTCTTCAATTTCTAGAGTAAGTGCACTTGAAATTGGGTTTTGTCATCGACTTTATGTCACGAATCAGTAAGGAATAAGGAATCTTAACTCTCTTAGTTTGTTTGATATGGAACATAGATTTGAGCTGCCTCTCAAGGAGTTTTTGGTTCATAAAATAACCAAAGTATAGCTATTCTATTACATTTATTTGTTTGACAATTCAAAAAGCTTCAGTATGTCATATTGTTTCCCGAGTCTCATCATTTTTTTTCTGTACTTGTAGCATTCTAAAGTTTTGTCAGTGAAAATTAAGTGTTTGGTATGATTTCTACTTTCTGATCATTACCTTTCTTTTGAAATAATATTATTTTTTGTGTTCCTTTACAGGATCCGTTACCTACAAATTCAGGCAGAGAGAATATGCCCATATATTCCTTTGGTGCATCTGAGAATTTGAGTTCTTGTACAGCAGAAGAGAAACCAAATGGTCATGAAATTTCTGAGAGTGATTTACGTCACCAACTATCTGCTACTAGAAGATTTCTTTTAGGTTCCAAGGACTCGATTGAATCACCTAGCACTATTTCTCAACTCAAAATGTTTGGAGAACACCATTCATCTGCAGAAGGTAGTTTTGAAGCAAATGGTAGAAAAGAAAATAGCTCTGATTGGATTGAAACTATCCCCATAGCTCTGGGAAACAATGCAAATTCAGCAGATTTCTCTAGCATTTTTTATCATAGTCAATTTGGAGCTTCTCTTGCAACAGATTTAAGTTCACAGAGACGTCGTTTCAGCATATGTGAAGTTTCTCCAGAATGGGCATTTTCTTATGAGAGCACCAAGGCACACTTTTTTCTCTAGAATTTGTTTATTGCTGAACATGTTGCTGATACCTGATATGAACTAGTGTTAACTGATGATTATATAGATTCAATAAAAAAATTGGTTGGTTAAAAGGATCAGAACGAAAAAAAAATGATTTCAATATCTTATTCTCCCATGTTTCTAATAATTATATTGTCAAATACGCAGGACTACTTTTCTTTTAAAATACTTAAACTATAAAGAGAACAATTTCAAGTTTATGCATCTTTCATTATTCTATGAACTGAGTTATCATCAGTTATATTTTGACACAACAATATGGTGTTCAGGTTGTCATTACAGGAGAGTTTCTTTGTGATCCACTGGAGTCTTCCTGGGCAGTCATGTTTGGTGACATCGAGGTTCCACTTGAAATTGTCCAAGAAGGTGTACTGCGTTGCTGGGCTCCTCAACATAGTACTGGTAAAGTTGATCTGTGTATCACATCTGGGAACAGGAAGTCCTGCAGTGAGGTGCGAGAATTTGAATTTCGTGCTAAGTTAACCACCTCTAGCTATATAGATCATTTATCTGTTGTTGGTACTGCAAAAGATTCTGAAGAAATATTGCTCCTTGCTAGACTTTCTCAAATGCTACTTGTTAATTCAACAATAGAAAAAGGTCCTATTGACAATCAAGTAGGGAAGTCTAGAAAACTTAAAGCAACAGATGACCATTGGAAGCAAATTATTGAGGCACTCAAAATTGATTGTGATAATTCATTAGATTCCAAAGACTGGATTATGCTAGAACTGTTAAAAGACAAGCTGTTGAACTGGTTGTCGATGAAACATCAAAACAACAAACAAGCAGACTGTTTGTTATCCAAGCAAGAACATGGCATTATACATCTTATTTCTGGTCTGGGATACGAGTGGGCTTTGAATCTCATTCTTGAGCACGGTGTTGGCATAAATTTCCGTGATGAAAATGGATGGACGGCACTCCATTGGGCTGCATTCTGTGGCAGGTAACTTAAATTGTTTAGTGTAAGCATTTATTGGTGATGAGGACTTAGTGTGTCAGCTCTTTGGCTTGTGCTTACTTTTTGGACCAAGTATAATCTTGTTCCATACAGCAATGTTGCCTTTCTTTGCACAAACATGATTTAGTCAAGTTTCCTGGACAAATAAGAAGCTCTCTTTTTCATCCAACATTTTGATAACACTTAAATTTATGGATTATCGACTGATATAGGTGGAACTATTTTACTTTGCAGAGAGAAAATGGTTGCTGCACTTCTTGCTGCTGGTGCATCTGCTGAATTAGTCACAGATCCCACTGCACAAGATCCAGTTGGAAAAACACCAGGATTCCTAGCATCTGCTAGAGGCCACACGGGTCTTGCTGGATATCTCTCAGAAGTTGCTCTAACAAGTCATCTATCTTCTCTCACTATAGAAGAAAGTGAGATTTCCGAGGGTTCTTCTGAGGTGGAAGCAGTAAAAGCAGTCGAAAGCATATCTCAGAGGAGTGTCGAAAAACATGGTGAAACTGAAGACGAACTTTCGCTGAAGGATTCTTTAGCAGCTGTAAGAAATGCAGCTCTAGCTGCGGCGCGTATACAAGCTGCCTTCCGTGCGCATTCTTTTAGGAAGAGGCTGCAAAAGACTGCACTCAGTTTGAGTTGTGATGATTATGGCATGACTCCAGGGGATATACAAGCGCTATCAGCTGTGTCAAGGCTTCATAGGCCTTCTTCTAGTTCACAAGATCAGAATTCCGATAGAGCAGCTCTATCTATCCAGAAAAAGTACCGGGGTTGGAAGGGGCGGAGAGATTTTCTTACTCTCCGCCAACATGTAGTGAAGATACAGGTTTGCTACTTTTCTTTTAGTTCAGAGTACTCTTATTTGATATTTCTATGCAAACATGGATGTGGCAATTCATTCATGCCTTTTCAATTCTTGCATTCCTGTTACAAATTCTTCAGCTTGAGTGTTTTTGACCAATTAGCATGTTGCTTTACAAAGATGAAATTATCCAGCAATTTTTATTGTTTTTTGTCTTTGGTCTTTGTTGACAGGCTCATGTAAGAGGTCATCAGGTAAGAAAGAAGTACAGAGAAATCTTATGGACTGTTGGTGTCGTTGAAAAGGTTATATTACGGTGGCGTAGGAAAGGAGCCGGTTTACGTGGGTTTCGAGCTGAACCAGAAATTACTGATGAAGACGACGATGACAACGACATAACTAAGATTTTTAGGAGGCAAAAGGTGGATGGAGCTATTGATGAAGCAGTTTCAAGGGTTCTATCAATGGTAGACTCGCCCGACGCAAGGCAGCAGTACCGGCGCATGCTTGAAAGATATCACAAAGCCAAGGTTTGTCAAGTAGACAATGAGATGCATGGATATATTTTGAATATAGATTCAATTTCTTCTCCATTTATCATCTAAACCTGGAACTTTCGTTGATCTTATCATGCTTCTAACTAGCTAGTTTTTCTCGTGCACGATCGACAGGCGGAATTGAGCAAATCAGATGAAGCTCCATCAGGATTTGAAGATGGCTCTGAACTCGACTTATATCTAATGACAGACGCAGATCAAACATCTACTTGACTATCTAGATGAAGATGCATTTACGAGAATGCTAATACCTTTAACTTTCCATACGATTTCATGGTATTTGACAGTCGACAGATACAGTTTGTTGTAAATTATTTACACTGCTGTTGATGCAAAACTAACGACACTGTCTGGCTTTGCTCGTGAACTGTCGTAATTTTTCCCTGATAAATATTCCTCATGTACCCATGGAAATCTGTTCGGATTAGTCAGTGTAAAGACAGACCACGATTCGAATAGGATAGTGGAGACAGTGGTTAGTGGAGATCATGATTCATGGTGTTAATAGATATAAGGGTGTTAGTGGAGATAGTGGGGTGGGGTTAGTGGAAATAGTGAGGTTGGTGGAGATTAAAACTTTATCTCTATAAATAATTATGGGAAAGTTACGAAAAGCTTGATTAGAAGAGAAAACGTATCCTGATAGAATCATTTTAACACAGAAGGAGAAGTGTACTTCAAGAATCTCATCTTTTTCATTGCCACATCAATTTCTAAAAATTTCTGTAACTGGACTTATTATGCAAATTATAAATTTTGAAAGTGATAGTTTTATTGTTTTGAAAATTTATTTTGTTATACTATTATTAGTATTAATTTTTGTTATTACTGTATTTTTTGGCATTGTATTAATTATGAACTAAATGGTAAGAATACGTATTCTGTATACTTTTGATTTCTGAACTACTTTTGATTTTTGACCTCTCCTCTAGGATAAATAATTCTAGAAAATTGATATCAACTGAAGACATGAAGAATATGACTTAGTTTCACTGTCTATGTATATTTCTATTTTAAGTTAATTGTTATTTCTACTATTAAAATATTGTTGTTTCTCAAGAATTATTATATTTGCATTTTATCCTTCACTTGGTGACTCCAAGTCACTCATCCCTAACCTCTTATAATGCATTTCAATTAGAAACAGAATTGAAATCGAGAATGAAATCAAGAATAGGAAACAAGTCGAGTTCTGATAAAGATGAATTCACTCTAATTTCTAACGAAAAAATTAGAATTTTATGATAATACAATATTTTTAAATTTAAATAGATATAATTTAATTAGTTCGAATAGTATGAATAATTTATCATAAAAAATTAATTTATTTTAGAATTATTGTATCACCGAGGTTGATTATTTTTAAATTTTTTTATTTAAAAATAACACCGATCTCAACCGTAGGACATGGAGACCAGATCCTCTGGTCCAAAATTTTCTGGATTAAAAAAGGCCCTGTCTATTTATTGGTTAGAGGAACTAGACCCCACCTATTAAATAGATGAGATCTAATTCATCCTGCCAATGAATAAGCAGGATCCTGTCATCCTGACAGTCAGAGCTTCGACCGGACAAATTCTCTTGACCCTTATATACCATATAACTCACTCTCTTATCCACTTATCTCCTCAATTATCATGCTAACCGGACGAATTACCTTTTCCCACCGTTCTGCCTCGCCCTTTCCTTCCTCACAGATAAACTCATCCTCAAGCCGATGCTGTACACGCCTAATAATAAAATAGGGACATTTCTTGGCGTGCCACGTGTAGAATAACAAGGAGCTTACTCCGCCCTTCGTTACTATTTTATACACAGAAAATCGGAAACGAGAATGCGTGATCTATTGAGAATCTAGTTAGATCTTCAACTTTCCTAATCCAATCTATCCATGGAGGTTTCCGAGAGGAAGAAGAAGAATGAGAGATTGGAGTTGGTGCACCAGGCCCTCCGGCAACTCCTCGAAGAGAGGAGGTAAAAAGGAAAGCATGGCGACGAAGAAGACGATCTGCTCCTCTCCATATTGCTCCTTCAGGTTCCTCAATCAATTCTTTAGGGTTCCGCACGTCTTCGTACGGATCGGATTAGATTAATTAAGCTCTTTTTTTTTTCGCGTGCGTCTTGTTGTGTGTTAATTTTGGTTGTACGTCAGTTGGAGATGTTGGAGAGGGACGCCATCGCCGAGGAGATTAGAGGGGTGAGGAAGCAGAACCTGGTCACCCACCGGCTCCTCTCCGCCCTGATCGTCGTGACTTTGGTGTGGCAGTTGAACGAGGTGTCGCTGCTGCTGATGGCCCGGGAGAAGCTGCGGAACCCTCTCAAGGCGATCGGCGACGCGGTGAAGGGGCTGGTTCGGGGGTGCGGCAGGAGGAGGCTGCAAAAGCAGCAGATCGAAACGAACGGGTTGCCGCCCATTCCGGTGCCTGACCAAACTCGTGTGGATCTGCCGCCCCTCGATCTGGACGGCAGAAGATGAGTCCTTGTGTTCTTTCTCCCTGGGGTATCCAAATAATCCATTAAATTAAATTGCACTATTTCGGTGCAAGGTCTTTTTTTTCTAAAAAAAATATTAATTATTTTAGTTAAATTAGTTTTATTGTAATTATGAATTTTAAAAATTAATTAAATTGATTTTTTATTAAATAATTAAAAAATATATATTAAGATTTTTTATTTTAATAAAAAACAAATTTTATTAAAAAATCATTAAATTATTTTTTTATTAATTTTATTTGTTCTATTTTAATAATAAACTTTTTATCATCGAACCATATAGGTAAGTTTTTAAAATTTTCAAATTATGTAGGTTAGTTTTAAAATTATTAAATCATCATGTATTCACTTCTTATTTTACCCTTAAATCAATCGGTTGATAAAAAAATAATCGAATCGATTTCTATTTGAAAATCAGTCGATTGATTTTTAATACTAGTCGAATCGATTTCTCTCTGTATCAAAATTTCAAGTAAATCAATCGACTTATAATAAAATCAATCAAATTAATTTATTTCTATATTAAAGTTAGTTTTGTAATTTAGTAGAAAAGTTATCCTATCACGGGCTAACTCAGTTAGCAAATGTGAATAAATTTTAAATCCGGCACGCTATGGACAACCATGTTCCAATGAACGTAATTTTTATCTATGTTCTCGATAAAAATTAATAATAATTTAATATAGTATTTTACAAAATTGTTAATGTTGGTAATTTACCAACTATGTTTAAATTGGTAACGTGCTAATTAATTCTCGATATTAAAGCATATTAACAGTTAAGTTATTTAATGAAATTATATTCTACATAAATGTTAATAAAAATTAGGTTTATTCTTAATTAATAATAAACAATTTAACTATAAATATAGATGGAAATGACTACCATATAATAATTTGAGATATAAAAGAAAATATTTATTTTTTATATAATTATTAAATATTTTATATAATAATAAATTGTTTACCGTGATAATAATTTTTAGGGTGCATTTTGTTCAATACCCCCTAACAATTTATTAAAAGACAATCCGCCAATTCTTATTCCCAACTTCGCGGACTCACGAAAGTCACGATCGCGGAAGCCAACTCGCGAAACCCTAGCACCCGCGAAACCCTACTCCGGCGTTCGAAGGCGTCCCCACTCCGCGAAGAACCCTGCGTTCCACTCGCTAAGGCGCGGCTTTCCCGACTCGCGATCGAGGCATTCTTCAGGTATTTATTTGATTAACAACAAGATTTTGGGATTTTGTTTATCCAGCACAGATCCGTTTCTGTCTTGTTGGTCGTCGTGGAACCTAGACCTTGAACTGTTGTTTTTTTTCCCATGAAAGACCGTGTTTTTAAGCTGAACATTTCTCCTTGTTTTCTTCTTTGGATATCTCCGATGAATTTCTTTGTTCTCTATATTTACTATATTCCTAGATCTGGGCTTTTTTGTTTTAGCATTTTCCTGTTGCCCTTTTGTAGTTACAGCAAAGCTGTTGACTATGACAATGGATGCATTTTATGTAATTTCCTTGACTCGGTGATCATGTAGTTTTAATTTTGTATGTTCTGTTTAGTTCTTGCTAGTTTGCTTCATACTATGAAATAATGATGTATACATTGATGTCCATGTTATTACTTTGATATTTTCCTACCAACTATCTCTTTGTTCAGGGAAAATGCTAATCTTGCAACTTGTAAGTTGAACCTAAAAGACTTAAGGAATCATTTTTAAAATGCCACCTAGCTGGATGAAAGATTCACAGCAGTATGAGAATTTGAAAGATGGCATTTTCTTTGCTTGTGCTTCATTTGTCTAATCTGCATTTTTTGAGCCTTTTTATTCTTCTTTATCTTTATGATCAAGCTCAACTAACAGTACAGCCAAGCAAACAAGAACAATCTTTATCTTTATGACTTCACGTGCAACAGGATACACACAACTCCAAATAACTAAGCTACTGCCCACACATGTAGAAATCAGCACAACCACCAAACCAGAACAAAACAGCCAAGCAAACAAGTGCAGGCCTGCAATAGCAACAAATTACCCAAATTCAGAAACAAACAAACATATCCAAGATCTTTTTGTATGTAAAAGATTCAAAGCAAAACACAATTACAACCTAATCCTAGCTCACCAATCTCAAAATTAGTAGAAATCTAGGGGGGAAATAAACAGGGCAATCTACCTCAAAACTTGAGAAGGCGATGTTTAGAGGTGAACTCATCTCCAATTCAATCTACTCGCATCTTCAATTCAACTTGCTAAAGTCTTAGTTTTTCCAGTGAATGAGAAGGCAATGTAGGAAATTTAATTAATTATCGAGTTTTTTTTGTCAATCATAATCAATCCATTATATGGACGTCTGAATGTAATGCAAATTAACAAAGTGCTCATGCATTGTTGTGGGCCTTCTAAGTAAGGGGTGTGGCTAATATTAATTCCTAGCACAAAATCTTTGACGTGTCCCAACTGAATGACAATATCTAATATATGCTCTCCATTAATCATAAATTCTACAAATTTATGTTGCGCTATGAGTCAAGTAAAAAAGAAACTGTGCTCATTGTTATGTTTGATTTATATTTCTACTGCTATCTCTCGAGTTTTCAAAAGACATGAAAAAGCAACATGCACTATTCACCCCCACCCTCTAGCGCTTCTTTGATCCTACAGTGACTTTATGAGGTTGCTTGTCTTGAGGAAACTTAGCTGATTGGTGGCGCATAGTCATAAAGAAATGGAGGCAAGATCATAATGGCAGTGTTCTTGAAGGCGATGGATGTGTGCATTATTGGTGGTGGTGTATAATGTGCTAGGTGAATGGTAGTTGCGGTGATGAGTTGAATGGTTCTATGTTTGAGAAGAAGGAACATGATGTGCATAAACAGGCTTCAGTCTTCTGCTCAATGGAAACAATTTGAGTCTGTGGTTTCAGGCAAACAAACACAAGAACAATGACACTAAAGTTTGTATGATATTGCCTCGCCTATGTACGAGAAAGACACAAAATTTAGATTGTGAGATTGGGTAGGATTACAATATTACAAAGCATGCACCATTGATTATTTACACATCCTATCGTCTGCGAATAAGAATAATACTTGCTTTTTTGTTGTGGTCTGATCTTTCCAAGGATGCAATTTGATTTTATTAAGTACATAAGGAACAAATGCCTAATTTAGTAGATTTATTGACACAGAATAAGTAGTAAATGGGTTCAATTAAGTCAATTAAGCAGTGGCAAAGTCCAGTTTTCTTCTTTCAAATCTGCAGCAATTCACATACGAAAATGCAGAGTACTTTTGATCATATACATGAAGAGTAAGTTCTAACTTTTGACTTAGTTTGTTTCTTAGTCATAAAAACATTTTAGCTTTGTTTCTTAGTGATATATTATTTTCACAGATATGCCCAATATAATCCAAAATACATCCGGAATCCAACTAGTACCTTAACTTTCAGCATTTGATATTAATTAAGAATTTAATTCCATAGTTTTCTTTAAAAAAATACTGGTAATTGTATTTGTTGCTTAAATCCAGGTACAGAGGAGAGTGCCACTAGGATAGTGCACAAGGTTCATGGCGAAACACCATCCTGATCTCATTATGTGCCGGAAGCAGCCAGGGATAGCAATTGGCCGCCTGTGCGAGAAGGATGATGGGAAGTGCGTTGTATGTGATTCATATGTCCGCCCGTGTACACTTGTGCGCATTTGCGATGAATGCAACTACGGTTCCTTCCAAGGAAGGTGTGTCATATGTGGCGGAGTCGGAATTTCTGATGCCTACTATTGCAAAGAATGCACGCTGCAGGAGAAAGACCGCGATGGATGCCCCAAGATTGTCAATCTTGGAAGTGCCAAGACGGATCTCTTTTATGAAAGGAAAAAGTATGGATTTAAGAAACGTTGATCCATTTTCTCTGATTCACAACTACAGTAAATTGTCTCAAATTATGAATGCTCTAAAGCTGCTTTCGTTGCTGCAGCAAACTTCTGTGTTATGTTTAGTAATGGCATGCTGTGATAACATGTGGAGTATGATTTTCCTGACATTCAGTGACATTTATCCTGAATTTATTCTGATCTTTATGACCTCTTATATTTTTCAGAAGGACAACAGCTGTTTGCCAAACAAGTAGCTAAGTTTTCTTAAATATAAATTTTCTTAATTTTTAAACATTTTTTTAAAGACTTATTTATATTTAAAAAAATTATTATTTTATTAAGTTGATATGTGACGATATGAATATAATTAAAAGAATAATATAAACATATAAAATTTTATTTCATGTCAAGTTCTTTAAGTTTATCAATTTATTTTAATTGAAACTCTTTAGGTTTATTGATCGGTTTTGATCGAGAATTCGGTTAAATTTGATGGATAGACTTACAGAATAATATAAAATTATTTTATATGTTTGTTTAATTCTTTTAACTTGATAAATATATTGAGTATGTTTTTTTAATATGAATGTATATAAAAAAGTCTAATTATATATATAAAGAATCATTATTTTCAAGATGTTCTATTATATTTGAATATTTTCAAATATCAATTTAACAAAATATTCATATCTTCAAATATTAATTTAACAAAATATATTGAGCAATGATTTTTTTTTTAACATGAATGTATATAAAAAATCTAATTATGAAAAAAAATTATATATATAATCAGGAGAATTACATAGGATTTGATTTCGTATAATTTTAAACTCTTTAAGTATTGGTCAAAACTCATTGATAAATTTAAAGAGCTCGAAATAATTTGTATTGGTCAAAACTCGTTGATAAATCTAAAGAGTTCGAAATGATATAAAATTATGTCTTATATATTTGTTTAGTTCTGTTTATATTTACACTCTTAATTATTAATTTAATATTATGCTTGTAATTATTAATTTGATATAATATATCTTAGAAGTAATAAGTTTTTTAATATTAACACAATCACTCGATTTATTAAAAAAAATAAACACCGAGCCGTGTATAAATAAGAGGGGTAAAATTGATACAGGATACCTGGTTTAATCATTAAGTTGGTTGTGATTTGGATATTTAGACAACAAAAAAACAATCATCTTTTTGTTTTGTTTTATTCAATATTTTTCTTTGTCAAAACTTTCTACCAAACCGAAATAATCATCACCGTCTATCCATCGTTGATAAAGACATCGGCGTCCACGATCTTTGCACACGTGTCGAGCTTTGGTCGTGTACAAAAACCCGTTTCCAGATACCAAAGTCGCAGAAATCAACAACTCTCCTAAACAGAGCATGGTTCGCCATTTGATCAAAGTCAGGTTTCATAATCCGCGATCAAACACATCGTTTCGATCGCTTAGTCCGTTAGCGTGTAGTGCTTACAATTCATAAAGTTTCTTTATAGCACACGACTTGATATAAAGGATAGATTCTTTATTTTATAACACACGACTCGATATAAAATGAAATAATTATAAATTCTTATTAAAAATGTTGCTGGGTCAGGTCTTGAAATTATTAATACTTCATACTGCGTCACTGAGTAGGCTAGTTGTCAATTCTAACTGGTGGTCCACTTGTCTGTTAATTGGATGTCACCTAGACCACCAGTTATCCTTCGTATTCAGCTGCTGGCACTCCCGTAACTTGAGGGAGTGAAGTATTCGTAGCTATTGGAGGGCGTTAGTAGCTTGTACTGCTGCACGTTGCTGGAGCTGGTGGAGTTCTTCACGTATTTTGTTGTCTTCATCGAGGGATATAGGGTATTGTCTTTGCAATAACTTCTGGTATTGCACAGCCAACTGGACAAGTTGTTGAGTATCATCAGAATCACCTCCTCCACTTCCTTGCTGGGTTGTTGATGAACTTCCTTCATTGCTAGAGGAATTAACTCGAGACCCCCAAGTATTTGCTCTGGCAATTCTAGAATATCCACTTCGACTTCTAAATTGTAAAGCATGTTCTTTACAAGTCATGGGTCTTTTCCTTCATGAATTGTAGATATACCTTCTGTAGTTTCTGAATATAGCATGTGGGTCGTTTCTTCCTCTATCTCTGTATTTTAGTTCTGCATAGTTTGCTTGCAGTCCTTCTAATAAAAGTTGCTCATGGAGGTTTTTATAATAAGAGACTTCCTTCTAAAGTCTTTCAATTTCTGAGTCACACCAAAAGATATATTTCTGTTGTTCCTGTAATAAATTTGTTAGGGAAAAAAAGTGTGGTTGAAGCAGGTAGTACTGGTACCTATTTGCCGAAGTAGTAAGGTCCCCATAAGTTGCAAGATGTTATCAAACACTTAGAGCAATGTATTCTAGCCCTTTTTAATGCTTCCCTTTTACATCCGGTACACCTTGTTGGTTATGGGGGGAAGGTATCGCCGTTTGCTTGCCATTTATGCTGACATTTGCACTGTTCGTCCGATACTTTTACTCGGGGGCGATATCTTCCATCAATTTGTCCTAACATAAAAATATGTTCGGAGATATTAAAGTTTGTATTGACCTCTGGAGATCACCAATGTCCTCTTCTCCTTCAGAAATGCTGAAGATCGCATCACTTTGTTCTTCCCTTTCTTGGACTGATAATATGTTGCAATCGTCGGGGATGTCTAATTGCTCGAACATGGCCACTCGCTTGGAGCTTAGCTTATCATTGGGGCATTCTCTTGCGAAATGCCCTTCTTGGCTGTTGGTGCAACCTTAGGTCAAGGTTGACCTGGTTGACCCGACTCGAGGTGACTTGACTCGAGTTGTATTTTGATGTTTGACTTGGGAAGATTGTCGGTGCAACCTTAGGTCAAGGTTGACCTAGTTGAGTTGCATGTTGATGTTTGACACTCGTGAGAGAGTTCTATTCTTGATGTGAGACAAGAATAGATGGTTGGGAGATTATTGGTGCAACCCTAGGTCAAGGATTGACCTGGTTGACCTGAAAAGTCCAAGTATGGAGACTTGGCACTGGAAAAGTCCGAGCAGGGGGCTTGGCACGCGAAAAGTCCAAGTATGGAGACTTGGCGCTGGAGAAGTCCAAGCAGGGAGCTTGGCACGGGAAAAGTCCAAGCAGGGAGCTTGGCAAAGTAGGAAAGTCCTAACTGGGATGTTAGGCAGTGTGGAAAGTCCCGTGAGTGAGACTGACTGGGAAAGTCCTAACGGGATGTTAGGCGGTTGGAAAGTCCCGTGAGTGAAGCTGGGAAGGGAAAGTCCTAACGGGATGTTAGGCAGTGAGAAAACCCTAGTGAGTGAAGCTAGGTGAAAGTCCCGTGAGTGAAGCGCAAGGAAAATCCAGATGGATCAAGGGTAATCGGACATCCGGTGATGGGAAGTCCAAGTAGGTCATAGGAGTGACCGGATACTTGCACGAAGAGGAAAGTCCAAGTGGGTCAAAGGATTGACCGACACTTGGTGGGGAGTCTTAGCAGTCAAGGGAGTGACCGGATGCTAAGCATGATGTACCAATAGGTCAAGGTTGACCGGATATTGGTTTGAAGGTTTAGGACTTGGTTTGGGCAAAACCAAGCTCGATCGGTCCGCATCGATCCGATCGTTGTGTATCCGATCGATCCGTGACCGATCGATGACAAATGTAAGGTGATCATGGTTCAGGCTTACCGATCACCGGGGACCGATCGCTGAGCTCGACGGCCCCGGACCGATCAGACGCGGGATCGGTCCGGACCGATCAGATTCCACGCAGAGTTGGGCAACTCTGCGAAACTGTATGGGCTCCGATCAAGATAGGCCCGATCGGTCCCCACGATCGATCAGAGGTTCCCCGATCGGTCTATGGACCGACGGACAAGCGAGTTTTTCCCGATCGGTCCACGATCGATCAGGTTCTAGCTGCTGCGACGCAACGGCCAGTTTCTTCGCTGCTTCTTCGCAGGTATAAAGGGGTCGAGGGCTGCTGCTGCATAAGGACTTCTTCTTTTTCCTTGAACTTCTGTTCTTCGCGCAAAAGCTTCGCCTCAACCGAGCTTTGATTGAGCTCGCCTCCGAAGCTTCGCGTGAGCTTCCAGTCGTCGACAAGCTGCTGCGTTTGGGTTGTGAAGTTGATGCTTCACCTCCAGTCGACAAGAAAGCAAGCAATTGGTAGAGTGCTATTGTATTCATATTGTATTGCTTTTCTTACTGTTCTTATACTCTTTGTTTGCTGTTGCAAACGTTTGTGGCGAGGTTTCTCCACCCACAAGGAGTATATTGTATTAGCCGGTTCTCCGGGGACTCATCCACCGACGGATTGATCGGCTTCGTCCACCTTACGGACACGCCGAGGAGTAGGAGCTAATCTCCGAACCTCGTTACATCGGCTTGTTTAAGGTTTGTTTTCTTTCTTCGTTTCTTTGTATTTTCCGCTGCGCTAACACGTTTTGTAGAAAGAAACGACGATTTGGGGTCGGCTATTCACACCCCCCTCTCTAGCCGAGTACGAACGATCCTAACAAGTGGTATCAGAGCGAGGTGCTCTTCATCGGATCAACACCCGTGGGAACAAAGCTAGAGAATGGATCTCTATGGAGAAGACATCACCATTCCACCCTTCTACGAATGCGGCGACTTCGCGTATTGGAAGGTAAGGATGAAGTACTTTCTTATGACTAACATAATGAATTGGTTTTGTGTACAAGAAGGTTTTACTCCTCCGGTGGATAAGGAAGGAAAATCACTTGAGAAGAAGGAGTGAACAAGAGAACAAATTCACAAATCCGAAATCAACGAAGAGGTAACGAGAATAATTGAATTTTCATTGCCTACTAACATCTTGTGTAAGATAGGTTACAACAATGCCAAGGAATTATGGGATAACTTGGCCAAGTTCCATGAGGGAAGCTCAAATTCAAGCCATGAAGAGGAGCTAAGTGAGCCAAGTAGCTCACATCATGGAGGAGAAGATTTAGAAGTTGAGGGCCACTCAACATCTAAAGAAGAAGAGGAGGAGAGTTCCTCTTCAAGGTCGGAGCAAGAAGAAGAAGCTTCTACCTCCGGAAGGGATGAAGATGAGAGCGTTCATCCATCCTCAACCCTAGGTAACTCAAGCATTTTAATTTCTAGCAAATTACACATAATGTGCTTCGAGTGTCGGGAGTTTGGGCACTACAAGAGCAAGTGTCCAAAGAGGGTTAGAAAGACTCCACCGGCACCAAAGGTCAAGGAAGTCGGCGTCCCAACACGCAAAGGCAAGAGGCACGTGGTGTGCTTTCAATGCAAGCAACGGGGACACTATAGGAGCCAATGTCCGAAGGGGAGGAAACCTCACAAGGACAAGGGATGCACATCGATAGGGGGAGCTAAGGCAAACCCTAAGGTATCTTTTAAGGCTCATTCGTGCAATTCTAGTAGGATACATGCTAGTAATTTTATTGCATTAGTCAATAATGATAAGCATGTTAATACTAGAAATCAATACATGTGCTTAGGTGCTAAACATGTCAACCTAGATAGGGATACTACTAGGAATGCTAACCCTAGGATTAACACTTCTAAGGTTAAGGAAAACCTAGGTAGAAACCCTAAATCAACTAGACACATGCCTAGGAACACCTCAAGAAAGAATGACGAATCAAAACTTGAGGTAATAGAAAAGAAGAATCAAGTCTTGAGGTCAAGACTTGATACCCTAGAAAAGGCCCTTAAAAATTTAGAGAAGTCAACTCTAGGGCCTAAGGGTCAAAAGTCCCAGGACAAGAAAGGTTTGGGTCACAAATCTAAGTCCCAAGTGGTCAAACCCACTTACCACAATGTTCCATTCGATTATGGAACAAAACCTAGGGTTAGGAAGACCACCACCAAGGTCACAAGGGGAGTCACCCCTAGAGTTGATCTTGATGAGTCCCAAATGACCAAGGCTTCAAAGCCTAAGAGGGTCATTAGGAGGGTTGCTAGGGAAGTTATCCCTAGTGAATATTTAGTGAACCCAATGAGCTCAAATAGGTATTGGGTTCCTAGGAGCATCTTCTCTACCCCATAGATGGGTTAGAGAGTGTCAACTCCGATTAGAAGGGTAGTTAACCCAACTTTGAGGAAATTGACACTCAAGGAGCATTTTCAAGGTTTTGAGAACTTTTGAAAATGAAATGGAATTATCATTTACTCCTTTGAAGAGTTAAATGTGCCTAAAGATTGGAAATTTCATTTTTAATCTCAATTGGCACAATTTGGGAAAATCTAGAGAACTCTCGAGGAAAAATGAAACATGCCAAGTTTTGAGGATAAATTTGATCTTTAAGTGGCATGAATTAATCTAGAGTTCAAGAAGTGTCAAAATTAGGATTTTGGCATTTTGGGGCAATCTAGGATTAAATTTGAAGTTAGCCAAGTGGTTAAGGATACTTAGATAGGTAATCTAGGTATATTTATTTATGCTAAATCTTGCCATGATTGTTTGCTCTCACATGTCATGACATCATGTTTAGTTTTATTATCATTTGAAATGTCATGATAATGCTTAGACTAGTTTTTATGTCATGTTTATTTAAGTTTCAAACTTTATGCCATGACATTGGCACATGTTTTCATTTATGATACCATTTTATGCCATGTCATCATCTCTTGCATTAGTAATCAATTGAATTGATTTAAGGATGAAAACCACATTTTGATACTGAGATCAAATTTGTGTTTAGAAAATACATGAGACCTTAGTCTAAGATACCTAAACCCATATCTCACATCAAAATTGACATGGATGTGTTTGATACACTTTAGATGTGTGTGAGATATTAGGATCATGAGTTAGGATCAAGGTGCATAGTTCTTGTATATAGATGAGCCTAATTCAAGAAATGGAGGATCATAGGGAAAACTTGTGTACAAGTCATGTACATATAGTCCTAAGATTATGATCCTAAATTAAAGGGTTTAAAATCATTTCAAAATTGATTTGAGAAACCTTGATGAAGCTTTCCTAGTGATTGCATTCATCATTGAACATTGTGATACAAAGTTGAGTTAAACTTGAACTATTTCAAAGTTTTTGAACTTTGTATCAAGATTGAAAAATGGAAGTTATTTTCATAGAAAATTATTTTTCCATGATAGTGTATGATATGAGGAATGTATCCTCAAAGTTTCGTAATTTTTGGAATTTTCTTGAATTTATTAGGAGTTTCTGATTTTCCGGAAGGGGAAATCAGAAGTTCTGATTTCAGTGGCTGGATCGGTCCGGGGACCGATCCAGGGAAGATCTGATCTGTCCGCGGACTGATCCGGTGAGTTCCAGTAGCACGAGTGCGATCTGGTGAAGGGCTGATCGGTCTGGGGACCGATCAGGGCGTGCCGAATTTCTGATTTTTCAGCTGTTGTCTGAAATTTCAGTTATGGAAATGGTGTTTGTGGATTTCTAAAGGTTTGGAACTCACAAAGACATTGTTGGTGCAATGGTCAAGGGGAAGTTGACCTTTAGGGGGAGTTTTACCTAATTGTCAAGGGGGAGTTGACTTTTAGGGGGAGTTTTTACTCCTTAAGATTTTTGAGGATTAGTGATATGAGATTATCACTAAGTTGATTGTTGAGTTTAGTATCAAGGGGGAAATTAAGAGTTTCAATGAAAAGTATGTGACTTTCATTAGGAAGAAACTCTTGACCTTGATACCCTTCTTTTTTTTTTTGATGTGTGTCAAAAAGGGGAGAGTGTTCATTGGAGAATTATTGGAGAACCCAAGTTAGGTTATCGGGTTAACCTAAACTAGGGGAAGAATGTCAAGGAATGTTCGAGGAAGAACATTGGAATTCTTTTTGATGTGTGTCAAAAAGGGGAGAGTGTTCATTGGAGAATTATTGGAGAACCCAAGTTAGGTTATCGGGTTAACCTAAACTAGGGGAAGAATGTCAAGGAATGTTCGAGGAAGAACATTGGAATTCTTTTTGATGTGTGTCAAAAAGGGGGAGAATTATTGGAAAACCCAAGTTAGGTTATCGGGTTAACCTAAGGGGAGAATGTCCAGAGAATGTTCAAGGAAAGAACATTGGACATTGGAAGATGGTTGGAAAACCTAAGTTAGGTTATCGGGTTAACCTAACTTGATTATGGGTTTTGTCAAACATCAAAAAGGGGGAGATTGTTGGTGCAACCTTAGGTCAAGATTGACCTGGTTGACCCGACTCGAGGTGACTTGACTCGAGTTGTATTTTGATGTTTGACTTGGGAAGATTGTCGGTGCAACCTTAGGTCAAGGTTGACCTAGTTGAGTTGCATGTTGATGTTTGACACTCGTGAGAGAGTTCTATTCTTGATGTGAGACAAGAATAGATGGTTGGGAGATTATTGGTGCAACCCTAGGTCAAGGATTGACCTGGTTGACCTGAAAAGTCCAAGTATGGAGACTTGGCACTGGAAAAGTCCGAGCAGGGGCTTGGCACGAAAAGTCCAAGTATGGAGACTTGGCGTTGGAGAAGTCCAAGCAGGGAGCTTCACGGGAAAAGTCCAAGCAGGAGCTTGGCAAGTAGGAAAGTCCTAACTGGATGTTAGGCGTGTGGAAAGTCCCGTGAGTGAAGCCGTGGGAAAGTCCTAACTGGATGTTAGGGATTGAAAGTCCCGTGAGTGAAGCTGGTAGTGAGAAAGTCCTAATCGGGATGTTAGGCAGAAAACCCTAGTGAGTGAAGCTAGGTGAAAGTCCCGTGAGTGAAGTCAAGAGGAAAATCCAGATGGATCAAGGGTAATCGGACATCCGGTGATGGGAAGTCCAAGTAGGTCATGGAGTGACCGATACTTGCACGAAGAGGAAAGTCCAAGTGGGTCAAAGGGATTGACCGGACACTTGGTGGAGAGTCTTAGCAGGTCAAGGGAGTGACCGGATGCTAAGCATGATGTACCAATAGGTCAAGGTTGACCGGATATTGGTTGGAAGGTTTGAGACTTGGTTTGGGCAAAATTTAGCTCGATCGGTCCGATCCGGTGATCGTTGTGGTATCCGATCGATCCGTGACCGATCGATGACAAATGTAAGGTGATCATGGTTCTGGGCTTACCGATCGGCCGGGGACCGATCGTTGAGCCTGATCGGTCCCCGGACCGATCGACGCGGATCGGTCCGGGACCGATCAGATTCCACACATAGTTGGGCAACTCAGTGAAGCTCGATCTGGGGACCGATCAGTACAGGGCCTGATCGGTCCCCACGACCGATCAGGAGGTTCCCTGATCGGTCTATGGACCAGTCAGGGACGGAACAGAAGCGAAGGCTTCTTCCCTGATCGGTCCACAGACCGATCAGGGTTCTAGCCGTTGCGACGCAACGGCTAGTTTCTTCGCTGTCTTCTTCGCAGGTATAAAGGGGTCGAGGGCTGCTGCTGCATAAGGACTTCTTCTTTTTTCCTTGAACTTCTGTTCTTCTGCTGCAAAAGCTTCTGCTTCAACTGAGCTTTGATTGAGCTCGCCTCCGAAGCTTCGCGTGAGCTTCCAGTCGTCGACAAGCTGCTGCGTTTGGGTTGTGAAGTTGATGCTTCACCTCCAGTCGACAAGAAAACAAGCAATTGGTAGAGTGCTATTGTATTCATATTGTATTGCTTTTCTTACTGTTCTTGTACTCTTTGTTTGCTGTTGCAAACGTTTGTGGCGAGGTTTCTCCACCCACAAGGAGTATATTGTATTAGTCGGTTCTCCGGGGACTCATCCACCGACGGATTGACTGGACTCGTCCACCTTACGGACACGCCGAGGAGTAGGAGCCCTAATCTCCGAACCTCGTTACATCCTTGTGTTAAGGTTTGGTTTTCTTCTCTTTCGTTTCTTTGTATTTTCCGCTGCGCTAACACGTTTTGTAGAAAGAAACGACGATTTGGGGTCGGCTATTCACACCCCCCTCTCTAGCCGAGTACGAACGATCCTAACATTGGCCACAGAGATAGCATTTACATTTTTTATTTTTAATTAAATACTTTCTTTTCTCAATACGCGCATGGGTATCATAGGGCTTACCTTTGTATGTTCTACTTTTCTTGATTCCATATCTTTTCTGCCCTTGCCCTTTATAGTATCTTGGTATTGGAATTTGACTACAAAATGATAAGTCTTTAAGAGATCGTTTGAATGCCGCATCTTTGCATTCTTACTCCAAGAACTTGTATGCAAATAATACTCGGGGAATAACCCCTATTGTTAGGTCGAAATATTTTTCTTCAAAGGCTGCTTTGATTTTGTTTCCAAGATCACTCGGCATTTTGAACTAAATTTTTTTTGATAATTCTGATCCAGTATAGAGTCTTCCAGTCTTAGAAGCAAGTCACATATAATCATTCATATACTGCACAATATTTTTGACATTATCGTAGGATAATTTTTCTAAACTGTGATATGCCTCATCTTGTATTGCAGTAGATCCCCGTGTAGCATCTTCTGAGGAAAATACCCTCCGCATTTGAGAAATAATATTTTGAGTACCTCTCCTCCCATCTGCAGCTTGGATGAGGGCTTCATATTCTGTGGGGTATGTCATCCTCCATTGAATCCATGTGAGTTTTTCTATTTCCCCCAAAAGACTTTCCATATATTCAATTTTTTCATTTGGATTAGTAAAACCTTGAGCAGCTACATGATTGAGGATAATTGACTCCCATCCAAAGAAAACATCATGAAATAAACTTAGCTGCTTTGGTATTGCAAAAATGGCTCCTCCTTGCTGCAGAGCTGATGGTAGATTCCAGAGTTCATTATTTGAGCCACCTCTCAGCTTGGGATTTTCTTGGTGGAAAGTGGGTTGAACAAGTTGAGGAGTGCCTGGATCCCTTATTGCTGAGGGATAACTAGGTGGCCCCATTGTGGTATCTTGTGGAGGTTGATAAGGTGATGCAACAGTACTTATGGAATACACTTGTTGCTGTACTGGTTCTGGTAACTTTGTAGCTAATAATTGTCTGAGTATTGGATACTCCATCTCCTGTCCGACTGCTATTAATTGCTATGGTGCAGGGGTGGTTGAAATAGGATTAGTCCATTTTTATGAAAGATCACCTTCATCATCATACTCATCCCAAATTGTTGATTTTGGATTGAATAGTGTTGCCAAATACTGAATGTAAGAAAAATCATCATCCTCTTCTATAAGATTTTCTAGGGCAAGGTCTATGGGCTGGAGTACAGTGGCCCCTGGGCTTGTATCTCCTGCATAGTCTAACCCCAGGTCTTCCTGTAGATGCCGGATGAGAGTTTCTTCTTCTGCAAATGCAGAGATTATTTGTTTTTCTTTTGGCAGAAAGATATCCCAGTTTGACTTGTGTCTTGTTGAGTGAGGTTCGGGGGTATTTGTTTATGTTGAAGTGCTTGTTGAACCGAACCCTGATTCTCCCCTGACTGTTGCTGAAAGCCTTGGGACTTCATAGATATCTGGGTGTATTATTTTTTCAAATATTATTTGTGCAACGGTCATTTCTTGTTGGACAATAACTTGCTAGTTTGAATGGTTAAAAATCATTATTTTGATTTCTCCTCTGTAATCAGAATCAATTACACTGGCCCCAATATCTAGGCCAAGTGTCCAGGCTAACTTGAACGAGTTGCTAGGCGGCCATATGTTCCCCAAGGAATTTCCAGGCTGAGCCCTGTTGTAATCAGGGCTTGCCCTCTGGGCTCTATAACAACGGTTATGTTAGCCGCTAAATCAAATCCTGCTGCACCTGAGGATTTACACTCCAGCATGATTGCAGAGTTAGATAAACGATAAACTAAAATAAAAGGATATTCTTCCTTATCAGATGATGCCGGAATTTAGTTGTAGTCATCCTCATATCCAAGGCACACGTCTATACCTGGGTGTTTCTCTGTGAAGACTTCAATTAGCTCACTTTCCTCTTCTTCTTGTAGAGAGCACTCCCTTGCTGCATCATAGTTAGAAAAATTTATAGATATACACCCGTTCATAAGATTACGGCTATGTACATCTCTGGCTGCATCGGAATGCAAATACTGGCTGACCTTATAACCCAGTCTAATCTCAACAAGGGTGTGGTTGAATAATGCCTTCCTGGTAGGGCACGCACTCCATGGCTTGTTAGATAATCAACAATGCCCTGTATTTCATATGCAAACCCAACATTTGGGGTGTTGGATAGACGCCCGACCATTCCTCGGGTTATAAGCAAGTTGGCCTCTCCATTTTGCCATTGTTCATATCCTCGTGTGAGAATGGAAAGCTGTATATTCCTATAGAAATCATTAATCGACATTGTTATATCAGGAATAATATATACCATTTGACTACCTCTGGTTAAGTCAACTTCCACTAGGATCGCCTGGTCGCCTATCCATCGATTATCTCAAAAGAGGACTAGTGCAAGAACTCCTTCCTCTTGTCTATGAAGTGCTTGTATTCTTACTTGGAGGACTCCAATATGAATATAATTCATTCTGCTTCGTTGAAGTTGGTGGACGCTTTCCTCCTGGATAAAATTATGATCCTCTTGATTAGAATCAGTAACCAGGAATGGTTCTTCTGACCTGTGAATGTAGACCCTATGGTGCTCATCATCATCTCTTGAATGATAGAGGACCTCTGCATGTACAATTGAAGCCCTTTCAGTCATTGAAGCTTGAAGTTGGGCTTGAGGGTCGAGCTGCTACTCCAGTGTATAATCAGGTGACGTTCTTCCTGTTAATAGCCTGCTTATTCTCTGTGTTGTTTGGCGGGCATTAAGGAGCCTCCTTTGGTTCTGTCTGTACTCCCGAATTTGGTCTTCAAATAAGAAGTAGTTGTTGTAGCTCCTATTGTTATCTGGCTTCTGTTCGCCATTACTTCTTAAGTTTGGTCTGTTCCTGCTTAAGTAATTTATATGGATCTTGGAATACTCAGAGTTTTCCTATTGTTTCCTTGGGGTTTTCAGGTTGTCCTAAGGACAAGTTTTGGAGTTTATGAATGAGATTTTCAGGGAGGGTTGCAGAGTGTTTTTGTTTGGATTTTTCTAGAATAGTTTTCAGGTCAACTTGGATATTGCTTAGGATTTCAAAAATATGGGCAAGCAGTTGTATTTAAGTATTGTTTTGGTTAATGATGGCTGCTAATGAAGAGTTGGCACTTTGGTAATCACTAGGTTTTGCGAAACCAACGGAAGGGGCTTCTATACTCTCAATTGCTTGGATTGTTTCACGATATGGTTCAGTATTTTTAGTTATGACAAAACTGTTCATATGCTAGGTTTAAGTGTAAGTATTCTACCTGAATTTAAATATTGCTAAAAAGGACAATTCCTCTCCAAGCCAGACTCACACAAGTGTTTGCTTGGGCTTCTTAAGGCAGCTTACCTATAATGCCAAAGGTAAGACTTGTTCTTTTGTCAAAGCTTAGTTTGCATAATTCCAACAGTTTAGCAATACATAATTCAAGAATAGAAATCCTCGCTCTGATACCAAGGGAAGGATGGATGAGAGGGGGAAGGGGGGGGGGGGGGGGGGGGGAATTGAGTGTTGCGGATCAAAGACAGTAAGTATGAAATAAAAGAGATAAGAACTTACTAGAAAGCTGCATACTCTTCTTACTTCACACTTTTAAAACTTCTTATAGACTTGTATCCTGATTAAGGCTCAAGGGGCGCTTGAATGCTTTGCAGAGGAACGGAGATCGTCTTATATAGATGAGGGAAAGACACTCCGAGTGCACAGAGGGCCCCATCGTCAAGATGCCTTTATCATCTGATAAGAATGAATCTCGTGTAGTGCATACAACTCATAAAGTAAAGTAGGATAAGATTCTTTACTTTACAGCACGCGACTTGACATAAAGGATAGATTCCTTACTTTACAGCACACGACTTGACATAAAGGATAAATTCCTTACTTTACAGCACACGACTCTAAATAAAGTGAAATAATTGCAAATCCTTATTAAAGGTGTTGCTGAGTAAGACTTTAAAATTATTCATTCTTCGTACTGCGTCACTGAGTAGGCTAGCTGTCAGTTCTAACTGGTGGTCCACTTGTCTGGTAATTGGATGCCACCCAGACCACCAATTGTCCTTCGTACTCAGCTGTTGGCACCCCGTAACTTGAGGGAGTAAGTATTCGCAGCTATTGGAGGGCATTAGTAGCTTGTACTGCTGCACGTTGCTGGAGCTGGTGGAGTTCTTCACGTATTTTGTTATCTTCATCGAGGGATATAGGGTATTGTCTTTGCAATAACTTCTGGTATTGCTCAGCCAACTGGAGAGGTTGTTGAGTATCATCAGAATCGCCTCTTTCGCTTCCTTGCCGGGTTGTTGATGAACTTCCTTCATTGTTAGAGGAATTAACTCGAGACCCCCAAGTATTTGCTCCGGCTATTCTGAAATGACAAGACAAGTGATTAGTTTGGATAAAGCATCAGCTAATGAGTTGTCTTTGCCATCAATATGTTTGAATTGGATAGGGATGCCAATTCCGATTATGTAGTCAGTAAAAGCTATCCATCTGATGCGGGAGGGTTTGTTTGCTGTTGATTTTCTGAAGAAACTGATGTTTGCTTGGCAATCCGTTAAGATAATCAATTCACGCTTGTCCAGATAATAAATTTTAAGAGCTTTTAGGTTCATTACTGTATGTAATTCAGCGTCAATTGTTGACTTGAGGGGGGAATACTTGTTGCTGGCGTACGTGCACACTTTTTCTGAAGATTTGGGGTCAAATTTACAATTTTTCCATTTGCATACTCCACCCCATCCTTCTACACATCTGTCTGTTCCAGAATGATAAAACAATCTTCAGGAGGAACTTCTAGATCAGGAAGATTTTTAACAGTTTCCTTTATTTTCTTTACCAAGGACCAATCTTGAAAATTCATTCTTTTATCACTCGTGGGACTGGTCTTTGCATATAATGGTCCTAATAGTCTGCCAAGGTTAGAAATATAATTGCGGGCGTAATTTAAAATTCCTAACCAAGAACGCATACCCTTTTTGGTCATAAGATTCTCATCCTAGAACTCTGTTATCCTGGTGATGATATCTGATTGAAGGTTTATCTTCCTGTTTCCAAGTATTGCTCCCAGGAATTCAATTTCAAGGACTGCAATTTTCATTTTGGATGGGCTAAGTATCAACCCGTTTGATTGGCTTATGGTTAGCATAATCTTTAGATGTTTACCATGTTCTGCCTCATTTCTGGAAAAGATTAAAATATCATCAATGTAAATTGCTATGAATTCTTCAGTGTCTCGGAAACAATTATCCATTTTTCTTTGAAAAATGGTTGGCACATTTTTAAGGTCGAATGACATGGCAAGCCATTCAAACAACCCATAAGGTACCCAAAAGGTCGTCCATTCAATTGATTCGGGGTGCATTGCAACCTAATGAAATCTACTTTTTAGATCAAACTTCGAATAAATGGAACTGGTACTGACCTTTTGTAGGATTGTGTTGATCCCTGGTAAACTATATTGATCTTTATTTGTCAGATTGTTTAGTCGCTTATAATTGAAGGCCATGCGCTCTTTCCCTTTTATTTCTTTACCAGTTTCTGGATCAACGGTGGTTCATGAATTTACAATAATTGCAGTCATCCGATCACGACTCTCGCTGGGCCGAATAATTTTTAGCTTTTGTAATCCATCAATGTGTCTAATAAATGCTGCCCTTTGGTTGGGAGTTAGGTGTTTGATTGATCTATCTTCTATAATAAAATTTGGATTCTTGACGTTGAATAATAGAAAATAGATCAATCAAACACTTAACTCCCAACCAAAGGGCAGCACTTATTAGACACATAACTCCCAACCAAAGGGCAGCATTTATTAGACACATTGATGCAGAAGAGTTACGGTGTTTGATTGATCTATCTTCTGGAATAACCCAAGAGACGCTGAGGCGACCGGAGTGGCTTGCCGCCTGGAGCACGGCGGAGATGTCGAGGCGGATGGGAATTGCATATTCACCGCAGCTAGGCGAGTGTTGGGGCCAAAGGCGCCTAGCGCCCGTGAATTGCAACAGTGGGGAGTGCGGCGTTTCCACTTTCCTGGAGGATTACCAAGCAAGGGACGGGGCAGCGAGGGAAGCGGCCGACAGGGAGATTCGTAACTTGTACTCGCCGGATCTCAAGGCTGGGTGGGGTATACATGTGGTCCAAGAGCTGAAGCTCCTTGCAAGGAAGGAGGACCGCGATAACTTGGATGCATCCATTCAGGAGCTCGTAGATCTGGGGATGAAAAGGTATCCTTTTTCTTTTCTTTCAGTTTTTTTTCCGGCTATGCCCTTTTACCTATAACTTTCAGATCTGTTTTAAAACTTTTCTATTCTTCTTTAATGTAACTTATTTTATAACTGATTTGGCAAATATGTTCGGTTATCTTTTATAAAGTTAGATCAGAATCTATCCGGTGATTTCTGACTTCGGGAACATAAGCATTCGACATATTTAAGCATTCGACATATTTCTATCCTTTGATAACAAAAATGAAGTTTTTTTTTTTTTTACTCTTCTAGTTATATATACTAGTCCATTCGCATTTTGACACTACAAACACCCAATAAATAGCGACAAACTTTATGATGAATTAAAAAAAATTTGTTGCAAAATTATTTTGACACTATAAATTCTGCTTGGTCATTCTCTTCTAATGACTTACCTTAATTTATTATTTTGTCAGACATCCGATCAGTCCGTCAATCTGTTTGGACTTCATGCCAACTATCCGATCGGCCTGTTGACCTAGTTGGACTTTTTGCCAGATATTCGATCAGCCCGTCGACCTATCTGAACTTCGTACTAGCTATTCGGTCGACCCGTCAACTTAGCTGGATTTTGTACCAGCTATCCGGTTGGTCCATCAACTTAGCAGGATTCTGTACCAACTATCCGGTTACCTCATCGACCTAGCTGGATTTCGTACCAGCTATCCCGATGACCTAGCTGGATTTCCAACACACTTAATCAAGTAAATCACAACAAAATCTAACTTAACTTACTTGTTAATCATCAAAACCTGAGTTAAACCGTTAGTGCAAAACTGTACCAATAATCTTCCCCTTTTTGATGTAATGACAACCTGAGTTAAGTTAGGAAAAAAAATGCAAAAATAGACAAATAATATGGTTTAAGTTATTCAGATTTCGATTTGGTTGATTCTGTAGGACCGTTGCGGTCGGCTAGAAGAGGGGGTTGGATAGCCTGTAAAAAAAATAACAAAGACCCTTCTCGATCTTTCAACAGAACACTTGCATAAAGTAAATTAGCAGTAAATAAAAAGCAGAAAGAAGAGGCTCACAACTTGACTTGGTTACAACCAAAGAGGTTGTTAATCCAAGGAATGAACGTGCACTAAAATATCTCCTTCAGGCGGAGAAGCCTCTTACAGCAATGAAAGCACAAAAGACAGAAGCTAAACTAGAACAGAAGCGCACAAGTGTTTGGAATGTAAATTTCTGAGTTTATTCAAAGCTTCTGGACCAAGGTTATATTTATAGCCTTAGTGGAGCGCTTGGAAGAGTTCCGGGCGCCCTTACCAATAATCTCCCCCTTTTTGATGCAATGACAACCTGAGTTAAGTTAGGAAAAAAAAATGCAAAAATAGACAAATAATATGGTTTAAGTTATTCAGATTTCGATTTGGTTGATTCTGTAGGACCGTTGCGGCCGGCTAGAAGGGGGGTTGGATAGCCTGTAAAAAAAACAACAAAGACCCTTCTCGAACTTTCAACAGAACACTTGCATAAAGTAAATTAGCAGTAAATAAAAAATAGAAAGAAGAGGCTCACAACTTGACTTGGTTACAACCAAGGAGGTTGTTAATCCAAGGAATGAACGTGCACTAAAATTTCTCCTTCAGGCGGAGAAGCCTCTTACAGCAGTGAAAGCACAAAAGACAGAAGCTAAACTAGAACAGAAGCGCACAAGTGTTTGGAATGTAAATTTCTGAGTTTATTCAAAGCTTCTGGACCAAGGCTATATTTATAGCCTTAGTCGGGGCGCTTGGAAGAGTTCCGGGCGCCCTGGGGGGGATAAATTTTATCCCCCAACGTTCAGATCGAGTCAAAGCTCAATCCGATCAAAAACTGACTCCCGAGCGCCCAGAAGGGTTCCGGGCGCCCTGGGCTTGTCCGGGCGCCCCGGATAGTTCCAGGCACCCCAGATGCTGAGTTAACTATTGTTGACTTTTGTCCGGGTCCTCTGCTCTAGATCCGCTTGATTGGGTGATCTCTGCTATCCGGAATAGGGCTCACCCGAACCCAAGTTTCGGTCTTCTCGAGCGGGCTTCCCTCCGGCTTCTCGTCCCTCGGAATCGCTGCGTGTTTCCTTCTCGTCCGCCGGCGTACTCATCCGCAGTCTTCGTCTTTCGGACATACCGCGTGTCGTCCTTCTCGCTAACTGCGTCTCTTGCTCCCCGAGCAATCTTCCGCTCCGGCTTTCGTCCCTCGGAACCACCGCACGCTTCCTTCTCGTCCGCCGGTGTACTCTTCCGCAGCATCTCGTCCCTCGGACTGCCGTCCTTCACACTAGCTGCGTCTTCCACTCGACTATCTGTGCTCCTAAGCTCCTGCACACTTAGACACAAGGTTAGAAACACACAGGACCTAACTTAACTTGTTGATCACACCAAAACAACCTTGGGGTTCCAACAGATTCAGAGTTTGCTAACTTAATCAACTTAACCCCTTAACCCTCCCTCTTTGGCATTCATAAAAAAAACATGAATAGATATAAAAGTAAAAAATGTGATAATGAAAGTAAACAAGAAAGCTTTTGACAATAGGATAGTTTTTAGGATAACTGAGGGGAAGAAAAGATTTTAAAAAACCTTATCTTTTTTCCCATAGAAAATGGTGATTAAAAAAAAACTTTTTCAAAACTCTTTAAAATTTTTTAAAAAATAAATTTTGAAAAATAAGTTGGTTTAAAAACTTTTTCAAAAACGTTTTCATCTTTTAAAGCAGTTTTAAATACTTTCAAAAAATTTTAAAAAATTTAAGAGTTGAAATTTTTAAGGAAAGATAAGTTTTAATAAAATGGTTGAAAATGCTCGGTTTTGTAACAATAAAACTTTTCCAAAACTTATCAAAATTATATGATATTTTGCAATAATGAAACTTTTTCAAAATATTTGGGTAAGTAATAACTTGTAAAAATTTTTAAAAATAGTATTGGAAGCAGTTTAGAAAATTTGAAACAATTTTTAAAATAATATTTCAAAACATATGATTTGATAAGTATCATAATTTTGCAAATATATGATTTTTTCAAAACATGAAAAAAAATTCTTGTTAGAAGGAAAATTTATTGAGTTGTGATATAATTTTTAGAGATATTATTCCTCCCCCTGAACCTGATATTTGTTTTTAAAATAATCGAATCAACTATAAATTGTCCTTAACTGTCTAACCGTTAGTTACTAACTGGCTATCAGAAGATAATAGTGTTTACTTGATTAATCAGGTTAAGTCATTTTATCTAGTTAGTGTTTGACAAACCTGATTGCTATAGATTTGGTATTTAACGCTCAGACTTATCTTGATGCACTGATAGAAGCATCTTAAGTCCAGGCAAGCTGCCTATGCATCTCACCCCTTTCTAAGTGTGACAATACACAAACAAGATAACCCTAATGTGTTGGTGAGATGCTCAAGTTCTAGATTTATAGGAACATGCTTTCTATGGATTTAATCTAGACTAAGGCTAAAATTGATTTTGAAAATTCTAAAAATAAGGAAATTTTGAGAAAATTGTATAAAGAATTTTACCCTAGAATTTGAAAATTTTTGAAAATAATTTTGGAAATAATGGTCCTAGTCTATTAAACACATTCCTAATTTTTACAATCAGACTGAAAAAAACTAATTGAAAATAGTAAATCAAGTCATATACAATGCATAATAATGTATGTAACATGATCAGGTCTGATCATCTTCAACAAGTGGTGATAGGGGTCGCTCAGGAGTGCACAGAGCCTGAAGAATCTACTAAATCTGGTGGTTATGTCGTCTCAGAGAGAAGTAAATCCAATGGTTATCTCCCCCCGGAGTATGCTGAATCCATTCAAGACTGACTACCGAAGCTGCGCGGAGGACTCCTTAAGACGAGCGAGTCGATCCTCGATGGATAGAGAAGTCGAGGGATGGGTCGAGGACTGGTCTGCAGTCAGAGCATATCCAAATATCTCCTTAGCCATAAACTCTGGCCACTCCTCTCCCTCGGCTGGAATAGGTGGAAAGTCATCCTTGGCCTCGACTGGTATGGTTGGCTGCGACCCACCTCTCCAAGCTAGAACCCCCTGAGCAGTGATATCTATATGCACTAGGGCTAGCTGATGCTGATCAAACTCGTCATATTCACTAAGGGAGCTAGACGTACCCTGGGTCATATCTATTCCTATGGTCGAAAATATGTATGTCAAAATATGATAATAGGGCATATGAACCTGACGCCTAGTGACGAGACTGGATGCATGTATGATATTATGAAATATATGTAATGCAATGTCAATATCTAGACGCTGACAAAGGGCATACAAAAAGGAGTGGGAAGGTTATATCATCGCAACGTTACGAGATGTGATCGGTAGAATGCATGTAGTCAGGACTCGATATAGGATATAGTCCTGGACCCTAAGGGAGAGTGACCTAAAGTCAGTTACTATAGGTAGTCTCTCCTCTAAAAAAAAATACATATAGATAGTATCTAATGTAATATGGGAGTAGGGCTCGTCAAATGGCAGGTCCCTACCAGGGTAGCACAAAAATGTGCATGTAGATCTCCTAAGTCCTAAACTATCATATAATAAGGTGGGGAAAAGTGAAAATCATTTCCACCAACTCTAGTGGAGTAGGTCAGATCATTCATCTTTTCTAAGTTGTTATATAATTGAACATACAAATCGAGATTTACTTCATGATTGTAGTAAACCAGTTTATCTAACTGGTAGTACTCAATAATCTATGTGATAGGGGCACAGTATTGAGTAAAAAAGGTTCTACTTAAGTACCTAGATTTCAGGACCACATATGTATACTATAAGAAGGACAACTTAAGTTGCTTAGTAGAGAATCTAGCATCAGTAAATGGAGTATTGCTAGGCCTAGGGGTAACATGTCATCTTTTATATACACATATATGCATAAATAGACAAGAAAAATACACATTAAGGGAAGGTATACCTAGGAGACATTTTTGAGATTTTGAGGATGAAACTGTTGAGAAATCTGGGCTAGAAGGCACCTTGTTGCGGCTGAAATCGTGAACAGAGATCGTCTCTGTTTGTTGGAAAAATACTGCTCGAATGCGCCTTCAAGCTTCATGGAAGGCGCCTTCCATCGGTTATGGAGGAAGCCTTCAAATGACTGAAGGCACCTTCCACTGCTTAGGCGGGATTTTTCCCGCCCCTCTTGAGGACACCTTCCATCGGTGACGAAGGAGCCTTCGGGGGTGCTGTCGGGAGGTGCTTTCTGGAGATTTTTTGTTTTTTTATTTTTTTTTGTTTTTAAATTAAAATTTTAATTTCTAATTTTTAAGTTAAATTTTAATTTTTAATTTTAAATTAAATTTTTATTTTTTTAATTTAAAGTTAAATTTTTATTTTTAAATTTTAAGTTAAATTTTTATTTTTTTTAGAGTTTAAGTTAAATTTTTATTTTTAAATTTTAAGTTAGATTTTTATTTTTTTTAGTTTAAGTTTAATTTTTATTTCTAAATTTTAAGTTAAATTTTTAGTTAGATTTTTAATTTTTTTAGTTTAAGTTAAATTTTAGTTTTTTTAAGTTTAAGTTAAAATTTTATTTTTATTTTTATTTTTAAATTTTAATTTAAAATTTTAAGTTAGATTTTTAATTTTTTTTAAGTTTAAGTTAAATTTTTAAGTTTTAATTTTTAAAATTTTAATTTTAATTTTAATTTTAACTTTAAGTTTAATTTTAAATTTAAATTTTAAGTTTTATGTTTAATTTTAATTTTAAATTTAAATTTTTAGTTTAATTTTAAATTTAAATTTTAAGTTTTATGTTTAGTTTTAATTTTAATTTTAATTTTAATTTTTAATTCCTTAGTCATCTCACCCAATCTTCGTTTTCAATCAGGAAATCCTATAATTTTGCGAGATGAGTTAAGTTTAATTTCAAGGTTTGATTTAACTTTGTGTTAGATTCAGATTTAACTTTGGGTTCAACAAACAGACATTTTTTGGATAAACTTCTGGGCTATGGTGAGCCACCTAGACAGTAACCATGCTGTCGAGGTTTTCCAAATAGTCCTATCCACTAAACTTAGTACAAAACCTTAGTCTAACTAATTATGATCCGTAAGGGGTAGCTTCAGTTAATTCTACTAAGCTAAATGTACCACGTCGAAGTCATATCTTCCTAGACATGTATAGATAGAGTTTCCCTAACTAACTATCATCCAAATTTCATCAGTACTTTTATCAAGTTAAACTATTGCCCCTATTTTAGTTAGTCCTAATTACCCTGTCGGGTAAGTTATTATTTTAGATGTGCCAACTAATTTGGAGTCCCCCCCTGAATTATTTAACATTTTGAGTTTAAGTTTTGGGTTTATGTCGATTACTTTTATGGTGCGTTTGGTTCGGGGTTATTCTTGATAACCTTGGTTATCCATCCAAGGTTATTAACAAAAACCTTATTTGGTTTATGTATTCGATAATTCCCGAGTAATGTTCCATGCCCGACACATCAACAAAAGGGTCATGCAGCCCGGAATCGGAAAACCTCAGAAAACTAAGGTTTTTCTTGATTCCGGGGGTAACGAATTTTTTTTTACCAAAAATACCCTCAGATAAGAAAAAACATGGAAAAAAGAGAAAAAAATGTAAAAAAATGTTTAATAAATTTTAAAATTTTTAAAAATAAATAATTAAAAAAAATAAAAAAATTTAAAAATATAAATTCTAAAAATAAAAAAAAATTATATTTAAAAAATTCTAAAAATTTTAAAAATTTTAAAAAATGTAAAAATAAAAAAAATTAAAAATAAAAAAAATAAAATTTAAAATTTAAAAAATGTAAAAAAATAAAAAATATAAATATAAAAAATATAAAAACATTAAAAAAAATTTAAAAAAAACACATAAAAAGTAAAAAAAATATACCAGAAAAATAAAAGTAAAAAAAAACATAAAAAAATAAATAATAATAATAATAATATGTATAGTTGATTTTGTAACTGAGGGTAATATGGTAAAATATTAAACTAAGTTATTCATTAAAACCTTCAAACAAACAAGTTTTTTTTGTATTACCTAGGTATAACCAAATAACATTTGGTTATGTTTTATTCCCCATAACCTTGGTTATGTGATTACCTGGTAATCACATAACCAAGATTATACATGATAACTTGAACCAAACGCACCCTATAGTTATAGCTTCCTTGATGATAATTTGATCTATTTGTTATGAATTTATTTCGTATGTTTGATTTTATTTTATCTTTTAGATTTAGGTTTGATTTTGTTTTGTTTTTAAGTTTAGACTTTGATTTTAAGAATTCATTTTGGTTTGAATTTAAGAGTTTAGTTGGATTTGTTTTTAGGTAATGGATTTCATTTTTAAGTACATAATATTGATTACTTCCTACTTGTGTGATCAGACACACTTTTGAAACCCAAGTTTTAGTTTGATTCTTATTTTTGTTAACTAATGATATAAAGGATTTGTTGGTTGACCTGGACTTGTATCCGAGTCCGGACTTGTTGTACACAGTTCTTTGTGATCCAAGTATCATATCGAGGTACTTGGATCTAGTTGTCAATTTTTGTAGTAACTTTTTAATTTAATTATTTCATTTTTTAATCTGGAATTATCTTCCTCAAGTTTTGCAACTTGAGTTGGGATTTCAATTTATTGGTTCAGTCGTTGCACTCAATTTTAATTGTTCATTAAGTTTGTTATTTTCTTTTGTTAGTTCGTTTATTTTATTCTCAGATATAGTTAATTTTTTATTCAAGCATGCAATAACTTTAAAAAACTTTTTGCTTAAACCAAAGTATACCTCATTGGAACCTTTGAAAATGAGTACGGGCTCGTCGTTTGATTCGAGTTCGGACTCATCTTCCGATTCGTTCTCTGATTCTGTTTTGTAAGCCATCAGTACGAGATAGTTGGAGTACTTCGGTTCTCCGCCGTCTGATTCATCTCCGGAAGATTCATCCCACGTCGCTTGAGAGCCTTCTTCTTCTTTAGATTTGGGCAATCGGTCTTGTAGTGTCCTTCTTGTTGCATCCAAAGCAGGTCATATTTTTGTTGTTAGAGTTGGAGGGGGAGTTGATCTTATGCAGATCTTGCTGGTGAAGTTATTTTTTCTCCTGGTGAATATTTTTCTTACCAAGTTCACCAAGTGTTTTTCATCATTTGAGTCTGAGTCAAACTCGACTTCAGGTTCCGGCTTGCATTTAGACTTGTCTTTTGATGACCCTGCAATAAGAGTAAGACCTTTCTCGAATTTGGAGTTAGTCTGTTCGTGCAGTTCTAGTTCACAGAATAATTCATCTAGTTTTAACTTTGACAAGTTCCTAGAAATCTTATAGGCATCCACGATGGATGCCCACAATGCATTTCAAGGAAATATGTTTAAGGCATACCTTATCAGATTTTGGTTCTCTAATTGGTGGCCGATTGTGTGGAGTCCGTTGAGAATATCCTTTATCCTCGCGTGTAGCTGATTAACAGTCTCACCTTCCTGTATTTTGACATTAAATAATTTATTTTAAAAAAAAAATCTCTCTTTGTTACCTTTGCGTCATTGGTTCCCTCATACAGTTCTATGAGCTTGTCTCAAAGTTCTTTTGCGTTTTCATGTAGACCGACGCGGTTCAGCTCTTCTTTTATTAGCTTGCACTGGATTGTGTTGAGGGCTTTGAAGTCAATTTATGCCTTTTTCCTTATTTCTGGATTCTAATTTTCTGGGTTCATTGGAATTTCGGTGTTGTGGTCGACTGGAGCCTTGCACCCTTTAACGATGTCGAACCATTGATCGTAGTCTGTTTTTAGATAGACCTCCATCCGATTCTTCCATACAGGAAATCATCCCCATTGAAGAGTGGGGGGTGTACGGTGATGTACCCTTTAAGTTGGGTCATTTGAATATTGTAGATAGAAAACTAAAAGGAGGTGCCAAGACTTGATTTTGGATTAGCATAATTTGAGATTATATAAAACAAATATGGAAGGACTCAAGTTGTGTTGCACTAACTTCGAGTAAAATCGAACAATCAAAAAATTTATCTAAATAAGTAAAATTTACCAATTCAAATAGAACAAAAAAATTGAAATTCCCCCGGCTTGATTGGTGGTTGCACCAAATCAGAGCAAATCTGCTCTGATACCACTTGTTGGATCGATTACGCATGTGAGAGGGGGGGGGGGAGGGGGTGAATCACGTGGTTTATAAAACTTTGTTTTCTATTTTAAAATTAAAGTATGAACATAGTGGTAAAGAAAAACATAAATCAAAAGGACAATTAAGTGAAATAGAAACAGACACGATTGGTTTACTTGGTTCGGAGCCTTCGGCGACTCCGCGGACCTATCGACGGGTAATCCACTAAAAACCTTTTCCTGTACCTTTAGAAAAAAGAATTTGAGTACAAGAAAGTTGAACAAGTACAACACACTGCACTTGTCCTTTTTACAGTAATTAATTATAAAAGAAAATTACTGACACTTAAAGATCAAAATGGGAGCGCTTGTGTCGATGTCGGTCTGCCGGCCGTGATCGGAAGTCCTCGGAGCAGTCATCGGGCACAACAACTTTGCAGCAGAGTCATAGCAGGAGCCCGGAACAATCAGAACTTCAAATGAACGCGCAGTAGCTTGTATAAGTGTTGTGGTCCAATGCCTTTTCGAGACAGCCTTATAAAAGACATGGAAGGCGTCTTCCATAGCCATAGAAGACACCTCCAATGAGGTAGATTCGATCCCTAACAGCCCGGTGCTTATCCACGACTTCGGCTAAAATTTATCCTGTAGAAGGCACCTTCTATGAACAGTACGAAGGCATCTCCCATCAAGCTTGAAGGCGCCTTCAAACACTGTTCATCCGAAGGCAAATATGCTCTTTTGCCCTGTAAAATAACGTTAGTCCAATAAACAAAATAATAACCTACAAGACAAATGTTAGTACAATAATAATGAGCAGTATTAATTAGGTCATGTCCTCCTAGGACCAGAAACTAGTCAAGGTCTCAGCTTAGGGATCCCAAATGGACCTAAACTGGATTGACACCTAATGTCCCTTCAATCGGGACGCGTCCTCACTTGGTCATTCTCCTCCAGTGACTTACTTTAATTTACTAGTTTGCCAGACATCCAGTCAGTCCATCAACCTGTCTAAACTTCATGCCAACTATCTGGTCGGTCCGTTGACCTACCTTGACTTCTTGCCAAATATCTAGTCAGCCTGTTGACCTATCTAAACTTTATACCAGCTATCCGGTCAGCCCATCGACCTAGCTGGATTTTGTATCAACTATCCGATCAGCCCGTCGACCTAGCTGGATTTCGTACCAGCTATCCAGTCGGCCTGTTGACCTAGCTGGATTTCCTGCACACTTAATCAAGTGGTTATATTACAACAAAACTTAACTTATTTGTCATTCATCAAAACCTGAGTTAGACCGTTAGTGTAAAACTACATCAACAGGGTCTGCAAGCATAGCACATGTAGGGACATACTCAAGAATTACTTTTCTTTTATCCACAATATCCCTCACAAAGTTATATTTTATAGCTATATGCTTGTCTTTGCTGTGATATTTGGGATCCTTGAAAAAAGCTATTGCAGCTTGACTGTCACAGTAGACAGTTACTAGACTCCCATTGTCCTCAACAATCATTAGATGCTTCAGGAACCTTCTCAACTAGACTGCTTCTTGCACAACCACTGAACATGTCACATATTTAGTTTCCATAGTCAACAAAGCTACACAAGTTTGTTTCTTGCTATTCCAAGAGATGACACCACCATTCAGCAAGAATGCATAGTCTGATGTGGATTTTCTCATCCAGGTCCCCATTCCAATCTACATCTAAATAACCTTTCAGACTCATATCTGATTCTTAAAAATAGAGACAATAATCTGTTGTCGCCTTTAGATATCTGAATATCATTTTTACTGTCTTCCAATGTCTCGATCCTATGTTTGACTGGAAGCGACTAACTAAGCCAACAACATAGCTGATATCGGGACAAGTACACAACATAGTGTGCATCAAACTACCAATAGCACTAACATATAGTTTTTTATTCATTTCAGCTATTTCCCTTAGAGTTTTGGGACACATACTTTTGCTCAAAACAATACGTTTCACAATAGGTGTATGTTCTATATTGCAATTAGACATACTGAAATGATGTAATATCTTATTTATATAAGACTCTTGTGACATACCTAAAAGTCTTTTAGGACGATCTCTAATGATCTTCACTCCTAAGATGTACTCAGCTTCTCCCATATCCGTTGTATCAAATTGTGATGACAACCACTTCTTGACTTCATTCACATACCCTATGTCATTTCCTGCTATCAGCATATCATCAACATATAATGATAAAATGACATACTCTCCTTTTTCTCTTTTCAAGAAAACATAATGATCCTCATTGATCATTTCGAAACCTTAAGATAAAATGACTTCGTTAAATTTTATGTTTCATTATCTTGATGCTTGCTTTAGGCTATATATAGACTTTTTAAGTCTACATACTTTTTCCTCTTAGCCTTCTCAGCAATGAAACCTTCTGGTTGAACCATATAGATGTTCTCATCAAGCTCACCATTAAGGAAAGTGGTTTTTACATCCAATTGATATAATTCCAAGTCATAATGTGCCACAAAGGCCAAAAAAACTCTTATTGATATAAATTTCACTATGAGAGTAAATGTCTCTTCAAAGTCAATACCCTCCATTTGGGTATATCCTTTTACAACTAAACGAGCTTTATCTTGAGAATCCACTTATTCCCAATAGCCTTTTAGCCTGGAGGAAGATCAACTAAGTCCCAAACATGATTCTGATTCATTGACTCCATCTCTTCATCCATTACAGCTTTCCACTTTCCTTTAACTCTACATCCAATGCTTCCTCAATGGATTGAGGTTCGTCATTGTCAATTAGAAGTGTTATCAATGCCTCTTTCTCAATATCAAACCTCTTCTTAAGTTTGATTTTATGAACACTTCTTTGTAAGTTGGGCTGTTGAGAAGTCAACTCATGACTTGGCATATCACTCCCACTCTTTTGACTAGACTCAAGCGCCCCTTTTGACACATCTCTTGTTGATAATATCTCATCCTCCTCAAATAGACGAACTATTTTATCAACATCACCTTTGGTTGGGAACTCTGTTTAAAGAAAAGTCGCATCTCTTGAATCTATTTCGGAGATGGTTCCATCTAGTTGCTCACCTATGAAAACATAACCTTTGGAGGTCTCATAATATCTAACAAAGATACATTTCTTATCCCTAGGTCTCAATTTTTCATACTTTGAGAACTATCATGAACATAAGCAGCTGACCCCCAGGGTTTTAGATTACTTAAATCTGGTTTTTTGTCTGTCCAACGTTCATATGGGATAGATGGAACTAACTTTGAAGGCACTTTGTTAAGTATATAAGTCGTAGTTAATAATGCATCTCCCCAATAGGAGATAGGCTCTCACTTGGCTACCAGGATTCATAAACTCTACTACTTAGTCTGGAGGTCTAGAGTTCGAATCCTGGGGAAGGTAAAAATCCACTGTCAGGGGTGGAAAGTCCTAGTGAGTAACGACACAGCCAAGGGACGTCGGTCGACGACATGAGAGGTCGCCAAATGGGCCGACGACATAAGGGCCACCAGTGGGCCGCCGCAAGGGCCGCCCAAGAGGCCAAAGGGCTAGGTCGTTAGAATAAAAAGACGTCTTTTTATTCTAACGACCCGACCCTTTGGCCTCTTGGGCGGCCCTTGCTCGAACTCTAGACCTCCGGGCTTAAGTACTAGAGTTTATGAATCCTGGTAGCCAAGTGAGTGGCCACTCACTTGGCTACCAGGATTCATAAACTCTAGTACTTAAGCCCGGAGGTCTAGAGTTCGAATCCTGGGGGAGGCAAAAATCCACTGGCCAGGGGTGGAAAGTCCTAGTGAGTAACGACACGACCAAGGGTCGTCGGTCGACGACATTAAAGGTCGCCAAATGGGCCGACGACATAAGGGGCCGCCAGTGGGCCGCCGCAAGGGCCGCCCAAGAGGCCAAAGGGCCGAGTCGTTACATTTACACCCCTACTTTACGTTCTGTTTGATTCTCAACTTCGTTTATATAACGAATGAAACAATACAATGCTTCAGATTTATGAGAAATCAAATATACATGACCGAACCGAGAGAAATCATCAATAAATGTAATGAAATATGAAGCTCCGTGTCTAGCCTTCGCATTCATTGGACCACAAATATCTGAATGAATTAGCTGCAATGGTGATTCAGTTCTAATAGCCTTACCAAATGATTTTCTAGTTGCTTTTCCAGCAAGACGATACTCACATATAGATAAGTGAATCTTAACCCGAGTGCCCAATAGACCCTCTCTAACCAACCGATTCATACGTTCTTGTCCTATGTGTTCTAATCTAGCATGTCAAACCTTATCAGTTATATATGCATCACTAGTTAGAGCAATGCTTGAAAAATAACCATTAAAAGCATAATTAGCATCTGGTTCTACATCAAGAACCATAAAATCATTTGTTAAAAATCATATCCAATTAACACTAAGTCAATCTTAAGTTCAACACATCGGTTGTGAAAATTAATATAATACCCTAAATCAAGAAGACATGTAACAGAAACAAGATTCCGTTGAATTTCAGGAGCATACAGGACATCATGTAGAAACAAAATACTGCCATCACGAACGTTGAGTTTGCAAGTGATGACTCCTTTGACTTCAACTCTTGCATTGTTTCCTATATAGATCCATTTGTTGCTAGCTGATACCCAACGATACTCTATAAATATAACTCGCTCCGAGCTACATGATTGGTTGCTCCCGAATCAATAATCCACAAAGGATAAGAATTAGCTAACAACAATGAGCTAGCAACAAAATGCTTAGGAAAAGAAGACACACATGGATATACCTTTTTCGGCCAGTGCACTCCCGAGCGAAGTGACCTTTCTTGCCACAGTTAAAACAAGTCAACTTATTTTTAGGTTTCTTTCCTGTCTTCTTTCTTATCTTCTTGATTGGGTCCTGCCCCACAGTAATAGTTTCCTTCTTCTTTCCTTTCCCTTTCTTGAACCACTTCTTTTTCATGGATCCAGATGATCCAACAGAACCAATAGCCACATAGGTTAGTTCAGAAATCCTTGCAGATTCAACTCTCTCCGCCTCCAATTCTACATGGCGTGAGACGTCAATGAAAGTTTTGATGCTCTCACTGTGAGTTAGGGTTTGTTTCATGGTCTCCCAAGAATCTGGAAGAGAGCGAATAACTGCTTGAACCTGTTGTTCATAGGTCAACTCATGACCAGCAGTTTTAAGCTCCCAAATCATGTTCGACATCTCCCTGAGGTGTTGAACCATTGATACATTCGGATGCTTCTTGTAGTTGTCAAACTTGATCGTCAGCTGTCGAAGCTTGCTCAGACTTACTCCACTATATTTTTCTTTAAGGGTTACCCAGACTGCATAAGCCGAAAGATACGACTCATACTCAAAAGCTAGGTCGTCGACCATTAAATTAATCAATATGCCCTTTGTAGTGGGACCATCTATAGGTTCTACCATAACCTGATTTACAGCCTCTAGAACTTCTTGTTCCTCAAGTACATATTATATCCTGAGGTGCCAGATCTTATAGTTATCCCCATTAAAATTTTCATTCATGTTGAGTTCAGCTATAATATTTTTGGTTGTCATAATCTATCATAAATAAATACATTATTTAGTATTCAGTGTAATTCATATGCATGCAATTTATGATTGACTCAATATTAATTTGAGTTGGTTTATAAAATCAAGTGATAACTATGTTTTCACCCATCATTCGTATGACCAATCAAATCAATATTGATCAATATTATTACACACATCCCAACTAATGAAATAATCATTATTTATTATACTCATAATGAACTAATTAAAGAGTATCATGCATCATGTAGAGTAAACAGTATAAATGAATGAACATATCATTAACATAAAAATATGCTGCATATTGTTAACACATAACAAACTAACATAAACGAAATGGACTAATATTGTTCATACATAACGATAATAACAATAACAAACTCTAATAAATTAGATAGATTACCACCACTCCCACTAAGACAGACACTAGTGCAATGGTCAACATTATCCCTTTTAGCCTGAACTTATTTGGGGTAATCTCAGGCGAGACAACTTCAGGATTCTCTATCGGATCCACAATCGGAGCCTCTTCTGGATCTTCCTCGATCATTTCCGGGTCCTCTTCAAACTCTTCAGGATCCTCTTCAGCCATATGGTGAAGTAGTTCCTCACACAATCTTGAATATGTGATGTGTCTTTCATGACGCCCCCATATATAGTTTGCTATGATCTTAGAATTCTCTGGCAATGAACGTATCAAAGTCCAGATCCTATAACTGTCCAGGACTGGAAACTCTTCTCGCTCAAGTTTCCAAAATAGGTCATCAAGTCGTCTAACGTGTTCGTCGACTCTATAAGCAGAGTTATACTCTATCTCTTGAATTTCTTCCCTAAGCTGGTTCCGCCGCACTTCGCGACGAGTCAATGTGGTAATCGTCCGTGCTATCTAAAAAATTAAAATTAAATAAGTCAGTACAAAACTGACTAACCAGTACAAAATTGGCTTAATTCAATTTATATAGGTATAGAACCAACATAATAAATTAAGAAAAATAAATCTTCTCGATTTTCAAGAGCCTAAGTCGACTAACCCATCAGACCCAGTTGATTGAGAATCTAGATATCCTAAGCTTGCTCAATTGTCTTCAATTAGAACCGATCTAATTGGATAGGGATCTACTTCACCTATATTTTTGTTATTATTTAATTTAAACTCATTTCAATAAATTTCAGACTTATTGATCAAACTCAAGTCCGTTTGATCAAACCAATATTCATTAGTTTAAGTCTGACTAATTAAAATAAATCTAATCTATTTGATCAAATTTGACCCATTAGAACAAATCTAGACATTTAATCAATCTGGTCTAAGTCCAATTAAATAAACCCAAATTGATTTTTATTCAGATCAAACTGATTCAACTAAATCAATTAATGATTTAAATTAGACCAAGTCGTAATGGTCTAATTAGACCATCTGGTTAACCCATACGGTTTGAACTAGACAGGTGAAGATTTTTTTTTTTTTTCTATTTGTTCATTCACGTGAAGTTAAAGCAGTCATGTTTTTTTTTATTTGTTTTAATCAACCGAACTTAACGTGCAGAAAAAAGGAAGCATTGTGCTTCCTACTTTATTTGATTTTATTTTTTTTTTGTACTAAAAAGTAGTCATGTGACTAAAAAGCAGTCACGTGAGAAAAAAGTTTAATTTTTTTTATTTGTTTTAATCAAACCTACTTTATTTGACTAAAAACAGATGGAATTTTGAATTCATTTGCATATACCCTGAAATTTTATCTGGATCAGACAAGATAGAAAAGGAAATTTCACTGTCTGTTTATACATTTTCCTTTATTATCCAGTTCTCTTATATATACATTATGGAAAATTTTGAAACTTACAGGTTCAAGCTCATGGAGCAGATGCGATGGTGGACGAAAACAATTGTGTGTTTTTCCTTCCTCATTGTCCAAGGGGTACTTGTGAACCTCCAATTTTCCTATTTATGAAGGGAACAGGTAAATAACCCTTTGTTACAATACGGTGCAATATTCTTTTACTAGTACGATCAACTTTGTGTTTATCTTATCTACTATTATGGGGAATTATCCTTATTATCCATTCACCCCACACTAGCAATTTAAAATAGCCAAATCTCCGCAGCTAAGATGTCAACAGTTTGGACACTAAGGGTCTCCTTGAAGAGATAGGTTGAAAATGAATTATAAGTGAGATACAAGTTAAAGGATCAGTCAGTCATCTTTTATTTTCTTTGTTAGGGAGAGAGAAAAAAAATTTAAAAAAAAATGATAATTTCAGTTAGTGTTATTGATTATCTCTGAGATAATTGGTCCAGTCCTATGAAAATTTTCCACCGGCCATCAGGGTAAATCGGGAAGCGCACGTGACGACTAACCTAGAAGTTGAACATCCTTTGGTTGCGCTCCTCATTTAGAGGAAAAATTTATGCAAATACGTCATAGCCTGGGTGACAACCTAGATATCCTACCGCGACACCATAGCCCCGAGGATGAGAGAGAGAGAGAGAGAGAGAGAGAGAGGATGCAATTCATAAATTTAAACATCTATCCTTCTAAAATCATATGTAGGATCAATGTGCCAGAGGAGGAGAGGGGGGGATAGCGCTCGTGGCTTCCACGTTCGTTTAAAAATGTTTGAGTAAAACGTAGCAGAAAAGAGATAGAAAAGACAGAAATAAAATAAAGCAATCGCAAATACCAAGAGTTACTTGGTTCGGAGCCTGTGACGACTCCTACTCCAAGGCCCGCATGCATGTGAGAGTGCTTTCGATGAGCAATCACTAATCAATCGAAAGAAGTACAAGTACAATGATTACAAGTAATTATAACAATTAAAGAATACCAATGACTCTGAATTTTAGATCTTCAGTGCGGTGGTCGTCGAGGCAGCTTTTGAGCATCAAGAAGCGTTTTCACAGCAGCACGAAGAAGTAAAAGTTGCTTGAAATGTTGTTGTCTTAGCCCCTGGTCGAATGCTGCTTATATAAGTTGTTCCGGGCGCCTGGAACCCCTCTGGCCTCCTAGACCACGTGGCTCGGCCAATCGACACACTCTACATCAGCTTATGGATCATTTTTCGGGTCCGGGCGCCTGGACCGAGTCCGGGCGCTCGGACTGCCTGGGCAGCTGCGGCCAGCCCGGGGTGAGCCTGGTCTGGGCTCCCGGACCAACTTTTTTAGTCTCCTTATTTTCTGCAAAACAAAGTTAGTTCAGGCAATAAACAATATATATAATATGAATCTGACATCCTCTGACTGTCCAATTCTGACTTTGAATTTCGCTAAAACTCTAGGTCAAATCGACACCTACTATTCCCTCTTTGAGGGAGCATGTCCTCACCTACTCTTCTCAGAAGAGTTTATCTTTTGTCAGATTAGTCCTCCAATACCGCCAAGACTTCGCCTTTTTTAACCGCAGTTAGGACTTTCCATAACCTAGGGTTACCATCCTCTAAGAATTAGGGTTACCTCCCCTTAGGAGTTTCAACCTGCTTAGAATCCACCGGGACTTTTGCCTAAGAACACTTAGGACTTTTCTGCAAGCTCATTCAAACTTGTTAGACGACAAGTAACCTTAACTTTGGACTCTTTGTCATAATCAAAACTTAGGTTCGATCGTCTGGTGCTCCTTGTACCAACAATCTGTCCCTTTTTTATTATGGCAATCTGGTTCAAAGTTAAGTAAAACATAACAATAATGTATAAAACTTAAGCATGAGCATAAGTGAAACAATTAAAAGAACTTGTGCATAAGTAAAATAATTTGACAACAAAATCTCCCTTATGCTTCCCTTTAATCAAAAGTTATATGTTTAACTTAACTTTAATTTTTCTATTCCCTTTGATATACATCAAAAGCTATTAAGTTAGAGAGAAAATTAATTTACAAAGATAGTTAAAAAATACTAACTTTTAAAATTTTAATTTGAAGCTCCCTTTGAATTTATCACTTTAAACAAATTTAGTTTAAAAGGGATTTTCTTAAAAAATTTAACTAAATTTTTTTTAGCTTTTGAAACTAGATTTTAATTAAAAAATTAGCGAATTTTTTAGAGTGACTTAAAAACTTAGCTAAATTTAAACTTTGAAAATGACTTAACTTTTAAAAGAATTCCTTGTAAAAATACTTAACTAAGCAAATGCTTTTTTTGAAAAATATTTAAAAATATTTTATCAAATACTTAGCGCTTATCAAAACTTAGCTAAGTACTTAGTTTTCTTAAAAGATTTTTTTTAAAAAAAACTTAATCAAAAATACTTTTTCAAAAATTTATTTTTCCAGATAGAAATATTTGAACTTCCCTTTTCAAATAAAATATTTAAAGTTACTTTTTAAAAATAGTTAAACCTAAAGAAACTAAAATTCTTTTTAAAAATACCTTATTTTTAAAAAAAATAACTTTGAAAAAAATGCTTTAACTTAAAAGAATATTTAATTTTGAGAGTAATTAAAAAAACTTTAACTTTGAGAAAATATTTAATTGAACTTAAGTCCTTTAACACCGCCTAATTAATACCCAAAAAAAATTTAAGAAAATTATTTAAGTTTTAAAGGTCCTAGAGTCCAAGTAAAAGAAAAATAAGATAAAAGTGATTATCTCTTTTTCTGGTTTTGAGTTTGTGTGAGATGTTGATTTTAGGTTTGAGAATTGAATTTTGATTTGAATTTAAGATTGAATTTTAAAAAATATTTAAGTTTAAGATTTCAAAAATATTTAATTTTAAATTTTGAAAATTAATTGAAAATAATTAAGATTTTAAAATTAATTATTCTTTTGAAATTAACTAGGATTTTAAAATTAATTATACTTTTGAAATTAATTAAGAATTAGAAATTAATTATACTTTTGAAATTATTTGGATTTTTAAATTAATTAAAGTGTCTTAGGTTAATTAAATTGAATTAATTTTAATAGAATTTTAATTAAGTTAACTTAATTGAATTGAGTTTAATTAATTTGGGTTTGGTTAACTACTTTTTATTTTAAACTTATGTCCATCCCACTCTTTTCTAGATTTTCATTAGTATCTAAGAATTGATTTATATATGAGTTAGACTAAGGTTTAACAGTCAGTCAATTAAATATTTATTTCAATAATTGACTTCTAGGTTGTGGCTGAGCATTAGACATTCTTGAGTATTGGATCATCAACCACTTCCAGACAAAGTCTTTTAAAGAAATTGAATATTTAATTTCCTTCCTGAAAATTTTAGGTCTAACTAGTTAGGTGTAGATCAAGTCTAAGTCCTTATCTATCCTAATCTAAGCAAGCATAAGAGAAAAATAGTAAAACAATCATCAATCAAGTTTATTTATAAAGATGATATTTCTATTGGTTCCCCCTGGTTCATAGGCTCGATAAGGTCTATTAAGATAATGGATTTGATCCTTAGGGATCCAATATTGACCAAGTCTAACTTGATTAATCAAGTTAGACTTGGGGACTCATGATTAGACTATGTTTCTATTTGATCGATTCACTAAAGACAAGTAAGACTTGAATCGATGTTTGGCCTTATATCCGAGTCCAGATTAGTTGTATACAACCCTTTGTTTTCTAAGTATTAGGTCAAGGTTCTTAGAACCCAAAGTAAACCGTTCCAATGAGTCCTTGATTTCTTTGACTTGCGTTTTTAAATTAGAATTCTCTTCTTGAATTTCTCAGTCAAAGAACTTGAGTTAGTCACTTCCTTAAGGGTTGTTACCTCCTTTTGGAGTGACTTGACCCGAAGATTGGATTTAGCTAATTTTCTTAATAAGTATTCAATTAAATTTTGTAATTCATCTATTTGAGTACCAGCGAACAGAGAACTTACAATGCTATTTGGCCTTTCAGAAACGGATACGGATCTGTGACTCCTTTTGGACTCGATTTCTGATATCGCTCCGGTCTTAGACTCAGACTCGGTTTCGACAACGTGCGCTTGTGCTGGTAGAGCAACGAAGCTTGCTTGATCGTGTTCTTCTTCGACCGACTCTTCCGATGACTCGGACCACGTTGCCTTCAACACCTTCCTTCTTCCTTGCTTATGGTTTAGACATTCAGGCTTGTATTGTCCCTTCTTGTTGTAGCCATAGCAGGTAACTCCAGACTTAACCTTCGTGTTCAATTGAGTCACCTTCTTCTTCTTAAGTGCTTTCCAAACTAGTTTGACTAGTTCAGTGGTGATTTTATCTTCTTCTGAGTCTAATTCATCTTCGGACTCGGGTTCAGTCTGGCGCTTAGACTTCGACTTCTTGTTCATGAGTTTCCCTGCAAATAGCGCAATACCTTTCTCAGCCCGAGAAGTATTAATTTATTCATGAAGTTCGAATTTGGAAAATAATTCATCTAATTTAATTTGCGAAAGATCGCTAGACACTTTGTAAGCATATACCATGGATGCCCACAAAGTGTTCCTCGGAAATAAATTAAGTGCGTACTACGTCATGATTTTCCATGTTTTATCCAATTGCGTGTAGATCATTGAGGAGGTCTTGGATGCGTGCGTGGAGTTGGCTCGTCGTCTTACCCTCCTGTATTTTTATGTTATACAATTTATTTAGAATCAAATCACGCTTACTTACCTTGGAGTCTGAGGTTCTCTCGTGTAGTTCGATCAACTTCTCTCATAGTTTTTTTGCGCTTGAAAACAGACCAACTTGGTTTAGCTCTTCTTTTGTCAAATCGCATTGTAGGGTCTGAGTAGCTTTGGCGTCAGCCTCGATCTTCTTTCTAGTTGGTGCATCCCATATGTCGCACGAGATGAGGACTCCATCTTCGGTGGGATATGTGAATCCCGTTTGGATGATTATCCACATCTCTACTTGAGTCTTGAGGTGGTACTTCATTCGTCCCTTCTAGTAGCTGAAGTCTTTGTCGGAGAAGAGTGGAGGGCATGCAGTGTTGTAACCTTCTTGGTGGACCATTTAGAGAAAGGATCTTGTAAAGACAGAAACAATGACACTTGTTCCAAGACTTAGTCTTGGATTAGTAGTGCGGTAAGAAGATAAAGCAAAAAAACTAGCTCGAATGGTGTTGCACCAATTTTGATGAAAAAAATTGATTCCAATAAAATTGATCAGAATGAGGCAACTGTACTGATTTCGATCGACTCTGAGAAAATAAAAAAATGCCACGAAAAAATTTACTTGAATGGTGGTTTCGCCGATTCGAAGCGACCTCGCTCTGATACCAATTGTAAGATCGATGTGCTAGAAGGGATGTGAATAGCGCTTGTGGCTTTCATGGTCGTTTAAAAACATTCTAGTAAAACGCAGCGGAATAGAGATAGGAAAGGCAGAAATAAAACAAAGCAATCGCAAACACCAAGAGTTACTTGGTTTGGAGCGCGACTCCTACTTTAAGGTCCGCACGTGATAGTGCTTTCGATGGGCAATCACTAATTAATCAAAAGAAGTACGACTACGTTTGGTAGGGTGTAATCTGCCTTGTAATGTAATCCTGATTACATTACAATGATGATATTTTGTTTGGTACAATTCTAAATTTATAATGTAATGTAATCTAAATTACAAAAGGTAATAACCTTTTGTATTCAGATTACAAACCTAACAGCACGTAATCTGATTACATTACAACCCAAAAATTTTTAATACCAAATCTTACCCTAATCTCATCCCATCAATCCAATTCCTCAACAAAATTGCCGACACAATTCTCCCTAGCCTCGCGTACTCATCCCATCGCCTCCATCAGCAACAACGCTGATAGATCCTCTCCCTCGCCTCGCGCACACATCCCAGCACCTCCATCAGCAACGACACTGACACCACCTCTCCCTCGCCTCGCACACTCATCCAAGCACCTCCATAGCAACAACACTGACACCACCTCTCCCTCACCTCGCTCACTCATCCCAACGCCTCCATCAGCATCGTCACCGACATCACCTCCATCCACCCCTCCATCAGCATCGACGTTGACACCAACATCGGTGCCGACACCACCCTTGTCTCTACTTCCCATTAAAGTCTCGCCAAAGCTTTGATCCACTGCTACCTCCATCAACATCAGAATATCTGCATCTGTAAGTTCATAGATCACTATTATGCTTAAAGACAGCATAAACCTAGTTTATTTCATATACCAGACTACAAAGAGAACATTTTCTAACATCTTCTAGAGTACTATTTGAACTTGTATCATCCCACGTCTTGCCATTTGTATATAATCTATACGTAACATTGCAAGGTATAAATAGAATGTTGTATTCTTTTCTCATAATTTTCTGTATATACCATACTCCGAAATGGACTCTGGTAGTACAAGGGATATAATAATAGTTGCAACCATTACTCTCACTATTTTTAGGTTACTGCTTTGTATATTATCTATATCGAGTGGGTCTTTCATGCATCAACAAGGCATGTATTTTGTTTCCTCCTAAAGTAACATGCTTTTATTTCTCCTCTAAAATATCCTGTCTTTTTCTTTTGCAGCCATGACTCATCTTGGTTTAAAGACCAGGAATATAGTGAGAAAAAGAAAACTGGTTGTTGTGTTAATGTATTGGTTGGAGATCTTGAATATAGTGAATTGGTTTTTTCAAATGTGTTGTATTTTAGTGGAATGATGTAATAGATCGTATTGCTTGAAAAGGTGATATGTGAATGATGTTTTTGCTAGGAGAGGGATGATATATAATTTAACATATGAAAGTGACACTACTTACATAGCACAACTAAGAATGAATAGGAGTAGTTTTGCAAAGTTGTGTTGTATGCTCGAAAGTGGAGGGGGGCTGAAAGGAAAAAAGATATATGGAGGTAGATGAGCAAGTAGCAATGTCATTACATTTGCTAGCTCATCATGTCAAGAATAGTACTATACAATTCGATTTAAAAGATCTGGTGAAACAATAAGTTGACATTTTTCCCTATTTTTGAATGTTGTTATTCGTCTACAAAATGTGTTTTTAAAAAATCCAGAGCCAATTGCAGCAGACTCAATAGATTGGAGATGAAAATGGTTTAAGGTAATTATTATATTTGTTTTTAAAGTAATGATTTATGATTTTTTTTCTCATTTTCTTCTTGTTGTTCCTTTTATAATTGTTTGGGAGTTTTTGATGGGACACACATTAAAGTTAGAGTACCAGTAGAGGATAAACCTAGGAATCGGATAAGAAAGGATGAAATTGCTACTAATATGCTTGCTGCTTGTTCCCAAGATATGCAATTTACATATGTGTTGTTTGGATGGGAAGGTTCAGCAGCAGATAGTAGAGTACTACGAGATGCAATCATAAGGAAAAATAGATTAAAAGTCCCACATGGTTTGCTAATTAATTTTTCAAAATATCCTAAATACTTTATTGTGTTTGAGTTTGTGATATATTTTAATATATTTATTCAATTTCTAGTATATTATTACCTTGTCGATGCTGGTTACACAAACTGTGAAGGCTTTTTAGCACCATATAAGAGCCAAAGATATCATTTAAATGAGTGGAAAGAAGGCCGAGTACCTAGAAGCCCTCGTGAGTTTTTCAATATGAAGCATTTGGCTGCTAAAAATGTGATAGAGAGATGCTTTGGGCTACTTAAACTACGTTGGGAAATACTTAGAAGTCCAACTTATTATCCGATCCAAACTCACAATAAAATTATTATGGCATGCTGCCTTCTTCACAATTTTATAAGGAGAGAAATGACTGGGGATCTTGCAGAAAGAAGGTTGGAGAGAAGGCTGGATAGTTAACCAGATGAGGTTGATGACATTTGTGAAAACATGATGTACCATTGAGACTTCAAGTGAATTTAGCGATTGGCGAGATAATTTGGCCAATGACATGTTTAATGAATGGAAAAGATCTAGATGAGATCATTTGTGTAATTCTTATGAATTATTAGATTTTTATAAATGCATAAAGACCATAGTCCTTATTCTGTTTCTTTGTAATTTACATGTGACATGTCTTATGATTTTTAATTTTGTGTTTAGCTTATTTTTAGTATGTTGAATTACAATTTTTCAAACTTGTATTTTCTGACCAACCCATTAAGAAACACGATAGGAATTAACACTAAACTACTATGTCATTTATTTTTAAGATCCTCAATAATTAAAATGATCCATGCAAGGTCATGTCATGTAAAGCTTTGATGAATGACAAACTATACACTGTTTCTATAATCTTTTCTCATATGTATGTATATAAAGCAATACCAATAATTTCTGCATATAAAAGTAGTACCAATACTATTTAGATTTTCCATTCATTAGTAGAAAGCAGATCATCAATTATTTCTGTAATCTTTTCTCAATAAAAGCCCGGTTGCTATTTCTCTTTATTTGAGCCATTAATTTTTTGTGCTATAGGTGAACATAACTTCTAATCCTTCAGGAGAATCTTACAACCCAAAAAGACCAAGAAAAAACAAATATCAATGGTGTACTATAAAAGATGTTGTACTTATTGAAGCATTGATGCAATTAAATAATGCTAGAGATCTTAGAAACAAGAATGAGAAAGGTTTTAGGCCAGGAAATGGACTAAAGCTACAATAAATTGTTGGTGCAACCTTAGGTCAAGGTTGACTTGGTTGACCTGACTCGAGTTGACCTGACTCGAGTTGTATTTTGATGTTTGACTTAGGAAGATTGTCGGTGCAACCTTAGGTCAAGGTTGACCTAGTTGAGTTGCATGTTGATGTTTGACACTCGTGGAAGAGTTGTATTCTTGATATGGGACAAGAATAGATGTTTGGGAGATTATTGGGACAACCGTAGGTCAAGGTTGACCTGGTTGACCTGATTCGGGAAAAAGTCCAAGTATGGAGACTTGGCAACGGAAAAGTCCAAGCAGGGAGCTTGGCACGGGAAAAGTCCAAGTATGGAGACTTGGCATTGGAAAAGTCCAAGTATGGAGACTTGGCACGGAAAAGTCCTAACTGGGATGTTAGGCAATGTGGAAAGTCCTGGTGAGTAAAGCCAGGCAGTGGGAAAGTCCTAACTGGGATGTTAGGCAGTTGGAAAGTCCTGGTAAGTGAAGCCAGGCAGTGGGAAAGTCCTAACTGGGATGTTAGGCAGTTGGAAAGTCCTGGTGAGTGAAGCCAGGCAGTGAGAAAGTCCTAACTGGGATGTTAGGCAGTGTGAAAACCCTAGTGAGTGAAGCTAGGTGAAAGTCCTGGTGAGTGAAGCCGGGCAAGGGAAAATCCAGATGGATCAAGGGTGATCGGACATCTGGTGATGGGAAGTCCAAGTAGGTCATAGGAGTGACCGGATACTTGGCACGAAGAGGAAAGTCCAAGTGGGTCAAAGGGATTGACCGGACACTTGGTGAGGAGTCTTAGCAGGTCAAGGGAGTGACCGGATGCTAAGCATGATGTACCAATAGGTCAAGGTTAACCGGATATTGGTTTGAAGGTTTGGGACTTGGTTTGGGCAAAAACCAAGCTCTGGATCGGTCTGCAGACCGATCCGGTGATCGTTGTGTATCGATCGATCGGTGACCGATCGGATAATAAACAAAGCGCGATTACGAGCTTACGATCGGTGGGACCGATCGGCATAAGCTCGATCGGTCTCCACGGCCGATCGAGACGCAGCCGAGAGAGGTGGGATCGGTGCGTGGACCGATCATCCTCCCGATCGGTCCACGACCGATCGAACTAAAGTTGGGCACTACGTGGAGCAATCTGATCGGTCTAGGGACCGATCAGTGGCTGATGTCTCCCACCGATCGGAAGGTTCGGACCGATCAGGGTGGAGCCTGATCGGTCCACGATTCGACCGTTGAGTCACAACGGGTCGCTCCGTCTTCTCCGCTGGGTTCTATCTTCGCTGTGCAGGTTCGCAGGTTATAAAAGGAGATCAAGGCTTTGGTGCAAGCTTCTACTTCTTCCTTCTTTCTTCTCTTCTGCTGAAGATTTGTGGGCTGCGATAAGAGCTCTGTTGAGTTCCTCCCGAAAGCTTCGCGTGAGCTGCTGCTGTTAGGGTTTTTGAAGCTGCTGCTTCATCCGGACTCCAGTCGACGAGAAAGCAAGATTGGTAGAGTGCTTGTGTATTCTTATTGTTTTTCTTGCTTATTCTTTGTACTTGTACTCCTGTGTGCTGTTGCAAACAAGTGTGGCGAGGTTTCTCCACCCAGAAGGAGTTTTTATTAGCCGGTTTTCCGGGGACTCATCCACCGACGGATTGATTGGGTTCGTCCACCTTACGGACACGCCGAGGAGTAGGAGCATCATCTCCGAACCTCGTTACATCCTTGCGTTGAGGTTTGATTTCTTCTCCTGTTTTCTTTCTGCATTTAGTTTCCGCTGCGCTAACCCTAGATTGTAGAAAGAAACGCGAGCAATTGGGGTCGGCTATTCACACCCCCCCTCTCTAGCCGTACGAAGAGATCCTAACATAAATGCTTGAGGTTAGCTTGTCTGGACATGGAATTAAGGCAAAATCACACATTGAATCAAGGTTAAGAACTTTCCAAAAGCTCCACAATGTTCTGCATGACATGTTGTAGCAACGGTTTTGGTTGGGACTCAGGAAAAAAACTTGTTACGACTGAGAATTCCGTGTGGGATGAATATAATAAGGTAATTTATTTTATTATTAAAATATTTTATTTTTATTTTCCTTTATTTAGTTAGTAATATAAATTTTATTTTATAGACTCATGGAGATGCAGAACAATTTAGATACAAGTCATTAGCTTACTATGAGGAACCTTCTGTCATCTTTGGTGAAGGCCATGCATTTGGGAAAGATGCTCAAGTTCCTGCTGATATTGTGGAAGAATAGACAAAGTTGTAGTTGATAATGATGAAAGTATAGACGTTGATGGGGATTATATATGGACAAGATTTCATATTTGGATCAAACGAAGAGAATTCTAAGCCAAAAAGGAGAAAGACCGAGAGCACTAAAGATTTGTCTCGAGTTATTAGAGAGGCGACAACTATTCTTGGGGAAGAACTTAACAATGCAAGTAACCGATTAAGTAAAGCATTGGAATATGATGAAGGCACTGAAAAAGGAATAAAAGTTAATGAGGTTTTAACAAAGTTACCTGGGCTTAGCATGTTGGAGCGACACAAAGCGACAAGAAAAATTAGTTGTGATCGTGAGACTACAGATATTTTCTTCACCATACCTGATGATGAGAAGGAAGTTTTTGTGAAAGTATTATTGAGTGAAGATATTTGACGCGTAGACCTGTAGGTTTTGTTGTCATTTCTTTGGACAAGTTAAACTTGTAATTTCCTTGACCGGCTAAATTTGGTGGTTAAACTTTGTTTTTAACGCAAACTTGGTGGTTAATTTTGTTCGATTTATTAAAGTTTGATTTGATTTAGTTTAGTTTGGTTTTGTTCCTATGATTAAATTTAGTTTGGTTTAATTTGATCTTATTTAAAAATATATATGTGTTCATTCTTGGAATTCATTATTTGTATAGGTAGCAGAATTATGCTATCCTTGCTAGTTTTGTTGTTTCTTATTAAATCAAATAATTCATTGACTTATCTTGCGCTCTGGTTTATTCTTCCAGTGTTAGTTACCATCATTGCGGAGCTTCCAAAACATGGTACGGTATTCCTGGCCATGCTGCTCCAGATTTTGAAAAGGTGGTGCAGAATCATGTATATGATTATGATATTTTGCAAGGTGAAAGAGAAGATTGATAGAAGAATAATAGGAAGAGGTGGGAGCAATAATAGATCTTGTTGTTCATTGATATTTGCCCTAAGGACAATACAATATATAATGTTCTAACGTACTTGGTCAATTGACCAATTAATAAATAACAGAATTATTCTAAGAATAATTCTGAGAATTATTCTAATAATTATAACAGAATTATTAGAACAATTCAAATACTGAATTATTCTAAGAATAATTCTGAGAATTATTCTAATAATTATAACAGAATTATTAGAACAATTCAAATACTAACATGATTTGATTTGGTTAATTTTGATAATTCTGTTTTATCTCTTTTACCCCCGACAAACTCAACGGGAGATCTCTGACGTTGAGTTTGCTTGCTAACTTGTTGAAGCGTTGTCTGGATAGTGGCTTGGTAAAGATATCAGCGATTTGATCTTCAGTAGAAATATAAGAGACGGATAACTGCTGAGTTGCCACACGTTCACGAACAAAATGAAAATCAATTTCCACATGTTTTGTATGAGCATGAAAGACTGGATTTGCTGTGAGATATGTTGCTCCAATATTATCGCACCAAATTTTTGGTGCAATATTTGATGCAAGATGAAGTTCGGAGAGAAGTGAATGAAGCCAAATAATTTCTGACGTTGTATTTGCTATAGCTTTATATTCTGCCTCAGTGCTTGAACGAGATACCGTAGGTTGCTTTTTCGAATTCCATGAGATAAGATTTCGTCCAAGAAATATTGCATATCCACTAGTAGAGCGTCTATCTTCAGGAGAACTTGCCCAATCCGCATCACTATATGCATGTAAATCTCGAGATGATTGGCGATATAAAAGAAGACCATGTAGAATAGTACCTTTGAGATAGCGAAGTATTCTTTTTACATTATCCCAATTTTGTTCAGTTGGAGCATGCATGAATTGACAAGCACGATTTACAGCAAAAGTAATTGTTGGGACCTTCACGTCTGCTAGAGGGGGGGTGAATAGCGTCTCACCCAAAACTTTACTTCCTATAATGTTAGTGCACAGCGGAATACAAAAGCAAACTAACAAATACGAAAGTTAACCTAAAACAAGAATGAAGAAGACAACAAACCAAACACAAACCCTAACACAAGGCGTGTACGTGGTTCGGAGATAACTTGCTCCTACTCCACGGCGTGTCCGTAAGGTGGACGATCCCTCAATCCGTCGGTGGATTAGTCCCCGGCAAACTTCGGCTAGCTCAACCTCCTTGTGGGTGGAAAGACCTCACCACAACTCCAACCAAGACCTCTTGGCACACAAAGATCTCTTGAGCACTTTGGTGACTACTAATTAGGCTTTAACCAAGTCTAATTTCGTCACCTTGGCCGGCCATCCCAAGCTCCTTCTTATAGAGCTTGGAGTAAATCAGAAAGCTGATTTGCCCGTTACCAGTCGACTGGTCAATGCACCAGTCGACTGGTGCCAACGACTATCTCAACGGCTCTCTGCTACAGTGCATCAGTCGACTGCTACAATCATCAGTCGACTGCTACAGTACTGCTACAGTAACGCTACAGTAAACCCTAATTTTAGGATTTTGCCTCGAGTACATTCACTCAGCACTCGTTCTCGCCCGACCAACCTAGACCTAGCCTTCTAGCCTCCTCCATCAGCCTCGCGTCCCTCGGATGTCTCCCCATCCTTCACGTCTTGCCTTCTGGAGCTTCCTTCGGCCTTGTCCATATTGTCGGGTCTTCCTTTGCCAAGAGGCTCCTCACCTCCGGGGCTTCATCCATTGCCAAGTCACACTTGGACTTACGTTGCCAAGACTACATGCTTGGACTTACACCGCCAAGACTCATTCTTGGACTTTCCTCCTTTGCCAAGATCACACTTGGACTTTTCTTGTTGTACTTGTATCCTGCACACTCACAATGCATATCAAATACAACAATAAACCTAACTTAAACCTTTACCCAAACATCAAAACCTAGGGCACCTAGATTGCTCCAACAATCTCCCCCTTTTTGAAGTTTGGCAACCTGTTTAAGTTAGGGAAACATAAATGCAATACATATGCAAATAAATATGCAAATCAACTCATGCATAAATAATGGAACCTAAATCCCTAGGCTCCCCCTTCACCTAAGCTCCCCCTTGAGCTAGGATTTCTCGCAAAGGTAAACTTCTCCCCCTTTGTCTAAACAATCGCTCCCCCTTTACCTAAGCTCCCCCTTGAGTTAGGATTTCTTGCAAAGGTGTATAGGTTTCCCACTTAAACCTAGACTTCTCCCCCTTTGCCATACATCAAAAAGAGCTCCAACAATATCTCAATTGTTGAAAACATGTCATCCAAATTGACCCTAAACTCATGTATTTATCCCCCATTGATCTCATACATTTAAACGAGTTGACACGGTCAAGAACAATGTCGAAAAACACTTTTAGGCTGGTATCAGTCGACTGAACTAGGTACCAGTCGACTGCCCCCTTCGACAGAACCTCACGAAACAATACTTTCAGGCTGGTATCAGTCGACTGCCGGTATCGACAAAAGCTTACAGAAACATTCTGTGCTCAAAAACACTGTTACCGGTCGACCGGTATCTGTACCAGTCGACTGGTACCCTATTTCTGAAAAAATCAGCCTTTTCAGGCCAACTTCAGAAATGCACCAGAAATTCCACAGACCTCCAAAATTTCCCAAATTTTGTGGAGAGGTCTATTGTACCCATGTCTACTTGGGAAAAATATATATATAAATATATTTATCACAGATCCCAAGATTGACACAAAATTCAAAACTAGCTAAATGGTTCAATTAAACCTTGACCTAAAGTCCTAGTTTTGGCTTCCTCTTGATGTATCTGCCCATACTAAACCATAATGCATTACTAGCATTAGTTTATATGGCATCTCTATATCAAAAACTAATTTTCATGCAATATGAACCCAATTCATATTTATATGCATGAAACTCAACTCAATTGTGCCAACCCACTATGTTAGAGACTTAAGTCCGTCTTCTAACCACTTGGCACATTTGATAACCCATCTACCATGGGTCCCAAAAGCTCTTCCTAACCTTAGGAATCTTAACCTTAGTCACCTCCCTTGGTGATTCATCCACTATGGCTAGGCCACTTCGGTGCACCTCGGGTGACACTTGGCCTATAAAACTCACCTTCTTAACCTTAGACACAATGTCTTTGGTTAATTTCTTCTTTTCCTTAACCTTGGACATTCCATCCTTGCCATAATTATATGTCACCCTAGCATATTCCTTCTTATTGGCTTTAGATGACTCTCCCGTATCCTTGGTCACACCTCCCTTACTAATGTCATGTGCTACCTTAGCACTTGACCTCTTTTTGGTCTTGGAGGGACCTAATTTGACATTTTTAGGTTTTTGACTACCCAAACACATGTCAAGTCCTTTAGGTCCAATAATGAACCTCTCTAGGACTTTCTCCATTTCCTCAAGCTTTGCCTTCAAGACTTGATTTTCTAATTCTAGGGTTCTAACCCTAAAGTCAACATGTCCACCTTGGACATGCCTAGACCTACCCACCTTCCTAGGCATATGTCTCCCTTTCTTGGGATTAATGCTTAGGTTTTCACCCACTTTTCTTCCCTTAGGCAAAGTGGTTTGGGTCTTAATAGGTCTACCCTTAGTATATGATTTCTTAGGGTTATCTACCGTGTTAAACCTATTCCTATCATTATACCTAAATCCATGATTATGGTTGGGTAAATAATCTACATTATTTCTAACAAGCATATAAGAATTAGAGCTTGGATCAAGCTTCAAAATAGGAATTACCTTCCCTTTTACCTTTGAAGCTCCCCCTTGACTTGTGCTCCTCTTCTTTTCCCATTTCTTCAAGTGCGCCAATTTCTTGAGCTCTCCTCTCCTTGGGCACTTTGTGTGGTAGTGACCCCACTCACCACATGTAAAGCACCTAATATGCTTCTTCTCCTTCTTTTTCCTACAACTCACATTAGTTTCTAAATTAACTTTAGTGAGTTTAGGGTTTACCTCCTTTACCTTCTTGAGCGAAGGACACCTACTCTTGTAGTGCCCCATCTTACCACACTCAAAGCATTTGATGTGGTCCTTTTTGCTCTTCTTGGTAGTTGAGTTGGAGGGTTGAGCTTCCAAGATCTCCTCTTCCTTGGATTGCTCTTCTTCCTCTTCACTTGAAGATGTGGATGGTTCCACTTCTTCCTCCCTTGAAGATATGGATGATACCTCCTCATCTTCCTTCTCCTCCTCGGATGTTGAGCTCGTGTCAACATTCGATTGGTCCTTCTCTTCTTGGACCAATGAGTCCTTCTCCTTAGGTTCCTCCTCTTCTTGGATTTGTGTAGGACTCTCATGAAGCGCAATTACCTTTTTCCAAAGGTCACTTGCATTCTCGTATTCACCTACATTCAATATCGCATTAGGAGGTAATAAATTAATTAAAATTCTAGTTACCTCCTTGTCCGTCTCCGATTGCTCCCTTTGCTCATCGGTCCAATATCGACGTCGAAGACGCTTTCCCTTCTTGTCCGTTGGAGCTTCAAACGGTTCCTCCAACACAATCCATTGGTTCCAATCCATTTGGAACCGAGTCTCCAACCGCTTCCTCCAATACTCGAAATCATCTCGATCGTATGGAGGTGGGATTAGAATATCCCATCCTAGAGGTCCCTCCGACTCCATCTTCTTCCTCTAGCCGCTCTCTTGGCGATTAGTCCAACAAGAGCTCACCTAGCTCTGATACCACTTGTTGGGACCTTGACGTCTGCTAGAGGGGGGGTGAATAGCGTCTCACCCAAAACTTTACTTCCTATAATGTTAGTGCACAGCGGAATACAAAAGTAAACTAACAAATACGAAAGTTAACCTAAAACAAGAATGAAGAAGACAACAAACCAAACACAAACCCTAACACAAGGCGTGTACGTGGTTCGGAGATAACTTGCTCCTACTCCACGGCGTGTCCGTAAGGTGGACGATCCCTCAATCCGTCGGTGGATTAGTCCCCGGCAAACTTCGGCTAGCTCAACCTACTTGTGGGTGGAAAAACCTCACCACAACTCCAACCAAGACCTCTTGGCACACAAAGATCTCTTGAGCACTTTGGTGACTACTAATTAGGCTTTAACCAAGTCTAATTTCTTCACCTTGGCCGGCCATCCCAAGCTCCTTCTTATAGAGCTTGGAGCAAATCAGAAAGCTGATTTGCCCGTTACCAGTCGACTGGTCCTGCTACAGTGCATCAGTCGACTGCTACAATCATCAGTCGACTGCTACAGTAACGCTACAGTACCGCTACAGTGACGCTGCAGTAAACCCTAATTTTAGGATTTTGCCTCGAGTACATTCACTCAGCACTCGTTCTCTCACGACCAACCTAGACCTAGCCTTTTAGCCTCCTCCATCAGCCTCGCGTCCCTCGGATGTCTCCCCATCCTTCACGTCTTGCCTTCTGGAGCTTCCTTCAGCCTTGTCCATATTGTCGGGTCTTCCTTTGCCAAGAGGCTCCTCACCTCCGGGGCTTCATCCATTGCCAAGTCACACTTGGACTTACGTTGCCAAGACTACATGCTTGGACTTACACCGCCAAGACTCATTCTTGGACTTTCCTCCTTTGCCAAGATCACACTTGGACTTTTCTTGTTGTACTTGTATCCTGCACACTCACAATGCATATCAAATACAACAATAAACCTAACTTAAACCTTTACCCAAACATCAAAACCTAGGGCACCTAGATTGCTCCAACAGTAATATCAGGGCGTGTGATAGTGACATATTGTAAGGCCCCAACAATACTTCGATAAACCTGTGGATCAGATAGAGCAGGAGAGGATGAAGTTGGAGAGTTGTTTATAGCAATTGGTGTAGAGACCGGACGTGCTCCATCCATTTTGGCTCTTTGAAGAAGTCCAGTAATGTATTTGCTCTGAGAGAGAAGATAGTCATCCTCATGTGGAATAAGCTCAATACCAAGAAAAAAACGAGCAATACCCAAATCTCGAGTAGGAAACTCTTGATTTAGAAGACTTAATAAAGTTGTGATACCCTTGTGATCATTGCCGGTTATCAGAATGTCATCCACATAAATAAGAAAAAATATCATAAATCCATCATGATTTTTGTAAAATAAAGACGAGTCAGTCTTCGATCCAAAAAATCCTTGAGTTTGTAACCAATTAGATAATCGATGAAACCATGCACGAGGAGCTTGTCGAAGACCGTATAAGGATTTCTTGAGTTGACAAACATGAGATGGAAATTGTGGATGAATGAACCCAGGCGGTTGCTCCATGAAAACAGTTTCCTCAAGATGACCATGGAGAAACGCATTTGAAATGTCTAATTGTCGTACGGGCCAATTAGAACTAACAGCAATTGATAACAATAGTCTGACAGATGTAATTTTGATGACTGGGCTAAAAGTGTCATTGAAGTCAATACCTGGTTGTTGACTAAATCCTTTGGCTACGAGTCGAACTTTGTGTCGTTCAAGAGAACCATCAGCTCGATGCTTAAGACGAAATACCCATTTAGAGCCCACCACATTCATGGAGGGAGTACGCGGAACTAGGTTCCATGTTCCATTGCGAAGAAGTGCATCAAATTCTATAGCCATTGCATTACGCCAATTTGGATCCTTGTTTGCCTGTGTAAAACAAGTCGGTTCAATAGACTTTGAAGAAACCAATAAAGCTCGAGGAAGAGGATGTCGAGTTGTTATTTGAGGGCATCGTGCATATATGTCACTTAAGGGAAGCATGCGACGAGGACGACCATCATTCGAATCACTTGTTGACGAGGAAGAGGAAGTAGTTTGACATGGTGATTCTGATGATGGACTTGTATTATTTGACGATCCAGAGCTAGAGAGTATATTATCCATAGCTGGCGAGGTTTCTGAGAGTGGACACGGAATAGGTTCCACAGCATTATTCCTCTCATCAGTATGCCCTGGTCTTAATGGAGTAGCCACTCGAGTCAATTCTGGTGATCTAGGAGAGTTTGTAGAGAATTCTGGAGCAGAACCCAGGATGTCATCTCCTCTCACATTTCCAGTGTGGTTAATTGGACGAGCAACCTGTGGTAATTCAGACGGGATATTAGGTGGTGGTAAGAAGGTACCACTGCTTGAGGATGGAGTTGTTGTTGTGGCTGTAAAAGGAAACAGAGATTCATCAAAAACAACATGCCGAGATATATATATGCGCCCTGTCGGTATATGTAGACAACGGTACCCATGGTGCAAATTACTATAACCAAGGAAAACACACTGTTGAGAACGAGGATCAAGTTTATGTTTGGAGTAAGGTCGTAGCCATGGATAACATGCACAACCAAAGATACGTAAGAAGGTATAGTCAGGAGACTGATTATGGAGTTTTTCCATAGGGCTTTTATGGTGATGCAATGGAGTAGGTAGACGATTAATAAGATAAACAGCAGTTTGAACTGCGTCATCCCAAAATTTGAGTGGAACTGATGCATGATTGAGAAGAGCTAAGGCAGTTTCGATTATATGGCGATGTTTCCTTTCTGCAGAGCCATTTTGTTCGGGAGTGTGAGGACATGAGACTCGATGAAGAATGCCCAAAGAACCCAGATAACGATGAAGCGCTTGATATTCTCCACCCCAATCAGAGTGGAGAGAAAGTATTTTTCGGTCAAAGAAACGTTCTACGTGTCTTTGGAATTGACAAAAGATATAAAAAAGATCAGATTTCCGTTTCATGAAAAATATCCAAGTAAACCTGCTAAAGTCATCAATAAAAATCACATAATAGAGGAAACCTTGATTTGACAAAATAGGAGCAGGGCCCTAAACATCAGAGTGAATAAGTTCTAAAGGAAAACTAGACACATGAGAAGAAGAAACAAAGGGCAATTTATGACTTTTTGCTTTCAAACATGCTTCACAAGAATGAGATGAGGATGATAAAGATGTCGGTAGGCCAAACCGATTAATAATTCCTTGAACAAGACGTAGAGATGGATGACCAAGTCGTGCATGCCAGGAGGTTTTATTTGTTGGTTCTCCAACTAGAGCTTTGGCGGATGTAGGTTGAAGATAGTAGAGACCATCTCTAATTTCTCCTCTGAGCAGGGTGGTTTTGGTTGTGGGATCCTTCACAAGACAATAGTGAGGGTAAAATTCAAAAAACACATTATTATCAAGAGCAAATTGACGGACTGAAAGTAAATTTTTAGTGATGGAAGGAACATGAAGTGTATTGCGCATGGAAAAGAGTCAACCAGATGAATGAAAAAATGTGTTTCCAAGGTGAGCAATTTGCAAACCTGAACCGTTGCCTACTTGTACAGTATCAGGACCATGATAGGAGGAGGCCTCTGTAAGAATGTCATAATCTGATGTAACGTGATGAGTTGCTCCAGAATCTGGATGCCATCCTGAGACTGAAGAATTTGTCGTAGGTACATAAGGATTGCTTGCAAGAGAAAATGTCCCTGGGTGATATGATGAATTTGAGGTTGATGCTTGAGATGTGGATGCAAAACCTCCAGTAAAATTTGGATCATATCTCTTATAACATTGATGAGCAAAGTGACCAATCTTGAAACAAATCTGACAACGGCCTCGTCCTCGTCCTCGGCCTTGACCTCGTCCTTGTCCTTGACCTCGTCCTCGACCTTGTCCTCGTCCTTGTCCTCGTCCTCGACCTCCTTGATTTCCTTGGTGGATAGTACTATCAGTCTTGCATGCCATAAGAGCAATAGAATCTGAAACCCTTTGAGATTGTAATTGTAGAAGTATCTCATGTGAAGAGAGCAAGCCATGAAGGGTATCAAGTGACACTTGATCGATGCGAGTAGTTATGCTAGGAATAAAGCTATCATATTGAGGCCCCAATCCTGCAAGAGCATGTATTAATAGATCTGGATCTGAAATTGGATTGCCAATCGCAGCTAAATTATTGACAATGGTTCTGATTGATTGCATATATTCATTGATAGATTTGTCTCCTCGGTGCACTGATTGTAATTGCATGCGAAGTAGAAGAACACGTTCTTGAGACTGTGAAGCAAAGGTTCGAGCAAGAGTTTCCCATATTTGACGAGAGCTGACAAGCCCTACAATCGCAGGAAGTATAGGCTCACTAATTGTTGAAATCAGCCATGTCATAATTAGTTGATCCTTCTTATTCCATATAGTATAGCCTGAATCATCTTCTTGCGGTTTAAGAGAAGTGCCATCAATGATTCCGAGTAAATCATGAACACGAAGTAGCAAAATAAATTGCATCTTCCAAAGCATATAATTATCATTGGTGAGTTTGATGGGTAAATAAGATATGGCATTTAGGGGTAAGGAAGAGAATTGTGTCGCAAAATTTGTTTCTGTGGTGGAAGATGAAGAAGAAGGTTCTGACATTATAAAAGGAATGAACTGTGTAATGCAAACTTATCTGTGGTGAAGAAGAGACGGATGTTGCAGCGGCACCGTGTTCCCTCGGCGAGCAGCGGCGACACTGAAGGAAAGAAGAAGTTGCTGCCGTCTATAAATAATACCTTCCTGTATCTGATTTGATTATTCCTCCTTGCTGATAGAAGATGGTGGAATTGAAGAAAACGAAAGAAGAGGAGAAATCCTCAACAAGAGCAGAAGAAAACGAAAAAGAAAAAGAAGGATTAATTACAAGATAGGAGATAGGAGATAAGAGCAGAAGAAAATTTCTCTCCTTGCCGTGAGAGAAATTGCTGCCTTGAGGGAAAAAGAAAAAAAGGAATAATAATATGAGGTGGTGGCGTTACGAAGAGGGAGAAGAGCAAAGGCTCTAAGGCTCTGATACCATGATAGAAGAATAATAGAAAGAGGTGGGAGCAATAATAGATCTTGTTGTTTATTGATATTTGCCCTAAGGACAATACAATATATAATGTTCTAACGTACTTGGTCAATTGACCAATAAATAAATAACAGAATTATTAGAACAATTTAAATACTGAATTATTCTAAGAATAATTCTGAGAATTATTCTAATAATTATAACAGAATTATTAGAACAATTCAAATACTAACATGATTTAATTTGATTAATTTTGATAATTCTATTTTATCTCTTTTAAAGATGCTGCTTTTGATGTACTTCTTAGGAAGGCCACTATGTTTCCTCCAAATATTCTACTAGAACATAATGTTCCTGTTTATAAAGCTGTACAAAAACCTGGAGAATACATTATCACCTTTCCTAGAGCTTATCATGCTGGATTCAAGTCACGGTCAGGAGTTTATTCCTTTTCTCCATTTTAGAGTTCTTTTAATATTTACATTCTTCTTCTGCGCGTTATTGTCTAAGGATCATTGAAGCAGATTTGTTCTCCATTTTTTCCATCTTAGGATATAACTGTGGTGAAGGAGTGAACTTTGCAATTGGTGAGTGGTTTCCATTTGGTAATATGGCTAGCCAACGATATGCACTTCTCAATCGAATGCCATTGCTTCCTCACGAGGAGCTCCTATGCAGGGAAGCACAATTTCTTTCCAATAGACTGTCTACTTCAGATACCAAAAGTCATGTCCCCTCAACTGAAGAATCCATATCCAAGCGAAGTGCCAAACTTTCTGTTGTGTACTTAGTGCGTTTCTAGCACTTTGCTCGATGGACACTGATGAAGTTAGGATACCGTACATGCATAAAGTCAGAGAATGTATTGTATAGCATATGCAGACGCGATTGTTATGTTTCTCATGTTAGATGTATTTGTAACAAGGATCCAATTTGTTTCCGCCATGGTATGATGCTGGTTTGACATGAAAAATCTGATGTTATTTTCTCTAGTATATTATTCAGTATAATTTACTTGTCTAATCATTTTTAATCAAGAGGGTGTGAGCTTAGAAGTTGTTGTTGTAAAACCAACCGTATAGTATTTGTGAATAATTTTGTTTAATTTGATCTTATTCTGATTTAATTTGATTTAATTAAGAGGAAGAATAAAATTATTTAAATTCTGTTATAAGGATATTTTTATTATTTTACAATAAAATTAATTACATTCTTTATTAAAAATATTGTGCACCAAATAAAAGAATATAATTATCCTTGTAATTAAAGATTACATGCATAATATACAATTATTTCACCAAACAACATAGTAATGTAATACTGATTACATTACATTATATTATAAATTTAATTACATTACAAGGTAGATTACATTACGTCCTACCAAACGTAGTCTACAAGTACAATGATTACAAGTAATTATAACAATTAAAGAATACCAACGACTCCGAATTTTAGATCTTAAGTGCGATGGTCATCAGGGCAGCTTTTGCCCTGGACCACGTGGTTTAGCCAATCAACGCGCTCCACATCAGCTTATGGATCATTTTTCGGGTTCGGGCGTCTGGACCGAGTTCGGGCGCCCGGACCGCCTGGGTACCCGCGGCCCACTCGGGGTGAGCCTGGTTTGGACACCCGGGCCCCTTCCTGGCACCCGGACCAACTTTTTCAGCCTCCTTATTTTCTGCAAAATAAAATTAGTCCAAGCAATAAACAATATATATAATATGAATTTTACAGTCTCTGACTGTCCCGTTCTGACTTTGAGTTTCGTTGAAACTCTAGGGTGAACCGACGCCTACAGTTCCCTCTTGAGGGGAATGTGTCCTCACTTACTCCTCTCAGGAGAGTTTATCTTTTGTCAGATTGGTCCTCCACGATCGTCTAGACTTTTGCTCAGCGTCCGAGACTTCATATCTTTATGTTGAGCGTTCGCTCCACGACCCGTCCAGACTTTCACCTGACCCGCAACCATTAGGATTTTCATCTAGAATCTCTGACTCTAGAATTTCGCCCAAAGTGCTCGACCCGTCAAGACTTCGTCTTACCTAACCGCAGTTAGGACTTTCCATAACATAGGGTTCAGGGATGGAGCCAAAGGGAGGGCGATGGCAGCGGCTGCCCCTCCTCAATTATTAATTATAAGAAGTCTATGAGGTATAGGAATAGGGGGTGATAAAGAGGCGAATGGGAGATAACGATATGGTCGCCTCCCCTCAACATAAACACATACATTTCGCCCCCTTGATATGAAATTTCTGGCTCCGTCCCTGTTAGGATTACCACTTCCTAGGACCTAGGGTTACCTCCCCTAGGGTTTTTCAACCTGCCTAGAATCTACTAGGACGGTTGTCTAAGAACATTTAGGACTTTCCTGTAAGTTTATTCAAACTTGTTAAATGATAAGTAAGCTTAACTTTGAATCCTTTGTCATAATTAAAATTTAAGTTTGATGGTCTACTGCTCCCTGCACCAACATCATCTACCTAAAACCAGAAAAAAAAAACTAGTTAATTGTTGTTGATTAGCTCTTCATTTCCATCTGCTCAAGGAGCCAACTCAAAATGTACGTCTAGAGTTCCAATTTGAATCGTTTAGGTTCTTTCACTTGCTGGCATGTTTAGCTTCATTTACTGCCTTGACTTTTTCTTGGCACTGAAATTACAAACCGTTGTCAGCCAATACTTCTCCATGTTTAGGGAGGAGGCAACTTACAGGGAATGTCTTTAGGCCTTAAAAATCACAATTTTATCGGTGACCTCACTGACACAACTTTTGTTGAGAAACTTAGAATAAACATGGATCTTTTTCTACTCTTGCGTTCGCACAGAATACTATCTCCTTATTATCTAAGACTAGTTGAAATGTTGGTGTTCTATCCATTTTCGATAATTTTCATTAAGCAAAAGCTGGTTAACTTTCATTCTTTGCACTCGACCACATGTTCTAAGCAAAAGCTGCATCTGAATACAGGTTGGTGAGCCCTTAATTGCCAGCCCCCTTCCTCTTATTTCCCAGGACAAGGCTGCTCTTGTACTGTGAGATGTTTCCATTACCCATTTTTGCTGACTGAGCTGGATTTTGATTTTCTTTCCTCCTTAAACTTAGGTTTTCCCTGCCCGGAGGAATTATTAAATTTTTTTACCTCATTTTTTCCCCTAATCATGATCCACTTTGAAGGGTCAGAGTTTTCCCTAATCTCCCTAATAAGTTAGGGCCCCTGGAGTGAGGACCAAAGTCAAGGAAATTGATTGATGTGACGATTAAAGTCAAGGAGGGACCAACACTCGAGACTATTAGTCATACGACTTGATCAAATAATCTAGCCAATCGAACCTCTTGCTCCATCAGATCCCCGAGTCCTCTTGGTCCGACGGAATCCCAAACGGAATCTTAATTCAATTCAGACCAAGTGGCATGATCGCATGGACCAACAGAATCATCTAGCTGATTGGACCTTTTGTCAGATCAAATCCCGAATCGTCCCACCTCGATGGAATCCTAAGTCGAGCCCTCAAAGAGGCTGAGTCCTAAGAAGAGCCGAGTTCTCCAAGGGGTCGAGTCCTCGAGGGGGCGAGTCCTCAAAAGGGTCGTCCTTAAAAGGGCTGAGTCCTCCAAGAGATTGAGTCCTCAGAGTAGCCGAGTCTTCAGAAGGGTCAAGTCCTCAGAAAGGTTGAGTCCTAAAAAAAATGAGTCCTCTAGGTAGCTAAGTCCTCAAAGAAGCAGAGTTCTCGAGATGATCAGCATTCTTTAGCCGATCTGATCCCATTGGAGGACAAGGTCTGAGCGGACGTTAAAGAGGACTTAGCGACCTACCATCAAAGTGTATTAATGGCTCATCGACTTAACGACCCCTCAGCTCAACGATCTAATATTCCTTTATGACATCTTGTGTAATCGTTGTCAGGAAATCAAAGGGATATGCTCTGCACGAGTAGTATGACGAAAACTTTTACCCTGTAAAACATAGAAATGGTGGTCTATTTTAGGAAAATTGTCAAAATGCCATAACAGTCAATCCTATTTTGATAACACATCAATATTCTTGTAGAGTGGAAAAGTAACACTATATAAGAGGATCTCTATTTACAGACGCGGGTAAACTTTGCCATCAGAGTTTACTATTCATCGTCTTTGCTCTTCGTTTTCTTCTTCCACCGCTTGTTAACTTGAGCGTTGAAATGCTTATGTCGGGACCTCTCCTTGACCTGGTTATTGACATTTCCTTCTCTCAGTTCTTTCTTTTGGACATGCATGATTGATCCAAGCACCAAGTTCCTTTTTCTCGTAGTCTTCTTGCCGTCAACAATGAAACCACCTAGCTAGCGTACAATCTTCCTTGCTTAATTTTAGATAGGATCGCTCCTGAATCTAATATGTTCCTTCCGTCAGTGTTCATTAGTTAGGTTCTCCAGGCATCTTCCCCTCCCTTTGTTTTTCAAGCACTAGATTCTATCGCGACTCATTTTGTAGGTTTTGATTGTTCTTGTCGGGCAACATAAAAGAATCCATGAAGAGACTGTTTAGACTTCAAAGTCATTATGTTACTAATCATGCCTCTGCAGACCAACTAATCCTCCAATCCAATGCCTAATCATCAATTTGATCCTGCAAACTTCACCTATTGATCACAGTTAGTGCTACCCACGGCAACATTCAAATTGAAATATTGAATATGCCTTTAGTACGTATAAAATTTTAATTATTAAAACATGTTATATGTAAAATTATTGATAATATATAGATTTTGGAGTCATTGAATTCATTTATTTTTTACTTGGCATCATATTAATTATGGAGTGATAACCATTCATATGTGCATGCTTGAGAAAGTATTTTTGCTGCGGCACCATTTTCCCGGGAGCTATACTTTGACCATTGAATAACAGAATGTATTTAACAAAGATACAGAATTGAAATGATATAAAATCTTGAATTATCAATCAGGTATAATGCAAAATTAGTTATAAATTCACATATAGTTGATTTAAGACACATAATTAATTATATACTTAATTTAATATTAATAGTTATAATTTTATTTTAAACTTTTAATTGTAGATTTATATTATTTTTTAAAAAATGAACTACAACTCGTAAGTTTATTAAATATTAAATAATTTTGTATTTTTAGTGCCTATGTTTTCCATCAATTGAAAAATAAATAAATTCAAAAGTTTAAATTTCCAAAACGAAATAGCACAATAACCTAATCGTAATCCGATCGTAAATGGTTGCAATCTTTTCTTGGGTTCATCGTTTCCATCAGGTTATAGTTTTTGTTCGAAGTAGGTGGTCGGATGCCTCCCAGAGGCCTCCAGTGGTAGATAAGTGGCCAGGTTACTGGATGCCGAGCGAGGGTGTCCTCCGGACGACCTCCGACCGCTCGCTCCGAATAAAAACTATAACCTAGTGGGGACGATGAACCCAAAAAGGGATCGCAACCATTTGCAACCGGATCGCGGCCACGATCCGGCTGTAAATACGAGTTCCACATCCCTTAGACCACAAAAAGTGGTCCAGGAGATCCTGCCTCAACACAGATGATGGACACATGATATTTCTGACGTAATGATCAAGGGTCGAATTTTAGGAACCGACGATCTAAAATTTATCTCATTATACACTTGATATATATATACCTATATGTACCTCTTTCTATATTTATGAAATCCACATAAAACATTAATATAACGGATGTACATTGAAACATCTCCCCATCGAATGTTAGCAGCTACCGATAGAATTGCTGCAAAACACACTCCTTTTATAAGATGTATAGGAGTAATTATGGCTTTACTTTTCTGAGTGTGTGCGAGCTGTACTTCAGATCTTTACAATATAATTATGGCAAAATTATATGATGTGATTTGGAGGAATGATTCTTTGTGTCTTTATCTGTTTCAATTTGATTAATTAATTCACGATTAGGCATCCAATGAAGACAGCAGTTTTAGAAGGATTAGTATGATATGATGTGATTTGTTGGATAGGATGACAGTTTTGGAAAGATAGATCTACGGGCAAGGATTATTAATAGGATTTTATGATTCCATATATGGATTTATTAAGAATTACAAAAATAAATAAAATAAAAGAGAAATAATAATAAGGTGGTAAATAAAAAAACACACTATTTATTTTTGTTATTAATTTTAGTTCAAACTGTTCTAATATATTTAAAATTATTAAGTAATTATAATTGAAAGTTATTTTAATATTCTTTAAAATTATTTAAATATTAATTAAATTTGTATCTCTTCAATTTAATTTGATAAAACTGCTATCTATATATAGCGAGATTTGATATATTAAGCAACGCTTTGTGCGCGACTATGAGCGAAATCCATGGCTAAAATTTAATTTTTTAATCTCTCTCTTATCTACATGCAACAACTTTTTCCTTTTTATTTTTAAATAAAAATAAAATTTTATCTTCTCTCTCCTATTATTACATGCAAAAAAAATATTATGATAATGATGATACAACGTTGTAGCAGCTACTATGGAGTAGTTGCTACAATGTAGTAGCTGCTACAACTTATAGCAGTTAGTATGCAGTAACTGTTACAACTTATAGCAGTTAGTATGCAGTAGTTGCTACAACGATGCAGTAACTGTTACAACGGTGCAAAAGCTGCTACAACGGTAGCAGACGATGCAGAAGAGTACAACTATAAGGGTGCAGAAACTACTACAACGGTGTAGTAGCTGCTTCAACAGTGCAGTAGCTGCTACAATATAGTAAGCACACAATAACACTGCTACACGTTATAATAGCTACTATACAGAAGCTGCTGCAACATATAGCAACTATTGTGTAGTAGCTGCTACAATATTATAGCAGCTACATCACCTTTAAAAAATTAGTAGTACAGTGATTGTTACATGCAATCAGATAAGAGAGAAATGAGAATTTTATAGTTGTTGCATGCAAATGAGAGAGAAAAATTATTGCATGCATATGAGAGAGAGATTAAAAAAATTGAATTTTGGTCATGTCAAATAGCCCACGTCGAATTTCACTCATGGTGGCAGCGCACAAAGTGTAGCTTAGCACTTAAAGTATATATATATATATATATATATATATATATATATATATATATATATATATATATATATATATATATATATATATTCTTTTAATTGGATTAGGTAAATATTAGGCATTAAATTGCATTATCAAGACACCTATCTTAGATATTTTTAAGTAAATATCTGCATTTAATTCTCTTTTTTTTTTTTTTATCGAATTCACTGACGTGGCATTTTGTTATTCGCTTATATATATATACTCACAATGGAAAGCTTCAATCCGGCGCTCAACTACCCGCCAAAATAAGGACGGTAATTCCGTAAACGTCACCGCCCAATGTCCTTTCTCCGTCGGCTGCAATCGCCCTCTTTCTGAGAATCCCTTATCCCTTTCGCATACGGGTCCTCATTGCGCGACAACGGCCCGATCGATTGATCTGCATCCGCAGACGTTCCCTCTCGGCGCTGCAATGGCGGAGGTGACCTCCGCAGCAGGGATCTCGGAGCCGCTCTTGTCGGTGGAGCAGGAGAACGAGAAGATCCCGGCATGGAAGGAGCAGATTACTGTCAGGGGCTTGCTGGTCAGCGTCGTCTTGGGCTCTCTCTTCTGCATCATCACGCACAAGCTCAACCTCACCGTCGGGGTGATTCCGTCCCTCAACGTGGCCGCGGGGCTTCTGGGTTTCTTCTTCGTCAAGAGCTGGACCGAATTCACGTCCAAGATCGGGGTGTGGTCCAAGCCGTTCACCAGGCAGGAGAACACGGTGATCCAGACGTGCGTGGTCGCGTGCTATGGATTGGCCTTCAGTGGTACTTGGCGGCTTCTCTTCCCGATGTTTGTTTGTTTGATCTGCGAGTCCTTTTATTTTTATTTTTGTTTGTTTTTGTTTTTAAAACATTCTCAATATGACCTCATGGTGGCAAGACCACGGACAGTCCGAGGGATCTGAAGAAGAACACTGCAGGTTGAAAAGAGAAAAACTAAATAAAGAACAAAATTTTAGATACATTTCTTGGCAACCAAGGTTGCAAGTGAGACAGTTTAAGGTAGAATATGAGTGTCGGATGCCAGGGAGGTTAACTTAAGTTGTTTTCAGAGATAATCAAGTCGTGTTCTAGCATACTATAAAACACCTAATAATAACAATGCTTATATTTTTCTCTGCAATCTTTTTATGCCCTGCAGTATGGTATGGTTCATGTGCTTGGAAACTTGAGATTGTGATGCGTGGATTCTTTCTCGTTATTATATATTGATGATTTTTTATTGTCTAAAAGTTTATCCTTTTGTAGTGTTTTCGTAGGTTCTTAGAATTTTGTGGTAGGAATTGAATAGCAGAGATGATTTTTGTGATTATGATTCTTTTTGTCAGGGGGGTTTGGCTCATATATGCTCTCTATGGATCAAAGGACATATGAGCTTATAGGATCTGATTATCCAGGTAACAGAGCAGAGGATGTTAAAAATCCATCTCTGGGTTGGATGATTGGTTTCATGTTTGTTGTGAGTTTTCTTGGGCTATTTAGCCTTGTGGCTCTGCGCAAGGTACTTGCTACTGAGAATCTATCATAATATCACTTGAGAATTTGTCTACCATGAAAGTAGTTTTTTTTTGCTTTGCCTATTAGATTAAAATTGTATCCTACTTTCTGATGCCAGGATTAGTTTGCATGTATTACATTGTAACCTGCAAATTTGTCTGTTTTATGCCTAAATGTTTTATTCAACATATTATGTATTGGCTTGCTTGAATTTTTCAGGTAATGGTAATTGATTACAAGCTTACATACCCCAGCGGGACAGCTACAGCTTTGTTGATAAACAGTTTTCACACTAACACAGGGGCTGAGCTTGCAGGGTAATGTATCTCACACCTATATTGTGCTTAAATAGTTTAAATCTACTCAAGAAATGGAAATTAGATCTTGCAAATTTTTAACTAACTTCTACCATCAATTTTACTTATTTCTACTGAATTGCCTCAGCTCTGAAACATTATGGAAGAGCAACATAGCTAAAACTTTTATTGGTAAATAGTGGCCACTTATTTGATCTCCATATCTCTCTTTTGTTCTGATTACTGATTATGTGGTAGTTTATTAGGGAAAAAGAAGAATCCACTGATGTGAATTGTTATATGATAAGTTATCAAAAAGTTCAACACACAAAAAGTTCCTACTTATAATGACATTTATAGGTTATATGCTGGGTAGTGCAATTCCATATCACTTTGTAGCCTGAAAGGTAGAAGAGGTAATTGAAATGGAACGGTGGGCCTTATGACAAGGAAGACCCAAGGCCTTCATGTTAAATTGTGAGTAAGCTCCTTCCATTTCAAAATGATCAGTCAGTTAAGAGGGTAAGGAACATTGTCCATGTGGGACCAATGGGCAAGGAACATTGTAGCTTCAAAGCAGATTTTCAAGCCCATCATGTCTCTGAGATATTTGTGTAACTCTAATACCATTTAAAACCAGGATGGAGCTCATTCCATCTCAAAATAATTAGTCATTTTACAGGGAGACACCCTTCTAATATATTATGTAACTGACCACCATACATGTCTATGTGGAACTAATGGATGTGGAACATGAGAACATCCTACCGTCAATAATTCATATGTGATATCTAAGTTGTTCATGAGATTGTGAATGTGAATTACTTTTACTTGTATGATAGTACTCAAGAATGCAAGAATGAATTAAAAAACAATGGCTTTAGTGTTATCATGCCATGTGACTATGAATACAGTGTTGTAATAATAGTACTCATGTTAGCTACTGAATACTGAATAAAAAAAATTACCGTTTTTGTGTCATCGTGCCACGCAACTATGCATGCTTAGTATTTGATAAAGTGGTGATATGGTTTCACTAATATTGGTGAAATTTTATCGCTGATGATCAAGGTAGGCAATTGATTCACAACTGTTACTAACTAGTTGCTTTGAAAAACATGCAGAAGCAATAAAGTAAATTCTTGGCAACATGAACCGCCTATTCTGTGCCTCTAGGATTGCTGATTGTTATGCAATATACTGCAGGAAACAAGTACGTTGCCTGGGAAAGTATTTAAGCATAAGTTTGTTCTGGAGCTGCTTTAAATGGTTCTTCAGTGGTGTTGGAGATTCATGTGGGTTTGATAATTTCCCTAGCCTTGGACTCGCAGCATTTAAGAACACGTAAGTATTTTCTACTACAGCCTGCATGCCTTTATGTTACCATTGGCCTACTTTAGGCTGATGTGTTTTAGTTGACTTTATCTCATTGGTAATTATAGGAAAGCTATTTCGTGTTGCACTTTTGGTGAAACTTTTAAGGATTTGAGTTTTCTGCCTACACAACTATGGTAAGTATCTACCTGTGCCCATGTAAGTGCCTGCAGGCAAGGCAATAAGCTAATGAGTAAGCAACCACCAGATTGTTAGGGTTGAACCTTTGGTTCCAACAATCTAATCTGCATAAAAAATCTGCAAAATTTTAATATTGGCATGTGTCCTTGCAAAGACAATTATATGTATCTTCGGTTGTATTGCTTTTTTATTAAGTTATTCTTTATACATGCGAAACAAAAAAAACAAATGCGACTCCCTATACAAGCTAGGGATTGCTTATCTATTTGTTATCTAATTTTCTTTTTGACTTACTTTTTTTTTTTGCAGATTTTATTTTGACTTTAGCCCCACATATGTCGGATGCGGTCTCATTTGCCCACATATTGTTAATTGCTCAGTCCTGCTTGGAGCCATCATATCTTGGGGTTTCCTTTGGCCATTCATCTCTACCAAAGCAGGGGATTGGTATCCAGATAACCTTGGAAATAATGACTTCAAAGGCCTCTATGGTTACAAGGTATTACCTAGTTCTAGACTTCTAGGATGTGTTTCTTACGAGGAAAGCAAATAAATTGATAGATAGATTTTCCTAGCTGCACATTTCCTCTATTTTCTTTGATAGAAAAAACTATAGGGAAGGAAAATTCTTTGATTTTTTTTTAATTCTCCTCTATATTGCTTTCTTGTCTTTTGCATGCATTGGAACTCAATATGAGCATAAAAAAAATTAAAAAATCCTTTTATTTTTTTTATCACTTACAAATCAAGTTTTAAAAATTTCCCCTCTTTCCTTCTATCAAAGGCCGCCCTTCACTTGCTTGAGTCGAGGCATCGAACTTGTTTCTCCCACCCAAACAGAATCAAACCACTGTTAGAGGCCAAAGTGTTGGTTCTTTCTTTACCGTGGTTCGGATTGGGCAGCGGAGGGTGATTCAATGCTTTGGTTCAGATGGGTGGAGGGATATTTTGAAAAACAAGTACACTCTTTGGTAAGTACCAAAGTAGAATGTGCCTATGGTATTTGAAAGGTTGGGTTTGCCCTTTGCTAAAATGTAAAAAGAAAATTGCAAATTTTTTCCATTGATTTTTTTTATTTGCACTCTTTTTTTTCATAGTTGTTTCCTTCTTTTGCTTTGTAGGAAATAGGGCTCTAGTGTCGAATAATTTTTCATTTACATTTGTACATTTCCCCTGTAAAATATCTTAGCTCTATTTTTATTAATTGTATTGTAACTTATAAATACATCTAAAAACTGTCCTAAAACATTGAACAATCTCAAAGGTTTTCACATTTTGCTACAGAAGATTACAATCTGGGTAGCAGTAACAACCTAACGATCTAGGTGATAATTGCAGGAAATGTAACACATGCTTAACATTCTACTTTGTTATACTATCACGATATCTTAGTGATTTTCCTTATCAAATAAGATATTGTGGTTCTAGATTTCTATTTTTTTTATGGAATTTGTCATTATCACCTCATATTAGCAATTGAATTTGTCATGTAGTCATCTATGAAACATAATGGTCCCCACAGGGTGTCTAGTTGGCTAGAGGGTGACAGATTTACTACAATCGGGCAGAGATCAATTCCCAACGGCTGTATGCCCTCGGGGAAAAACTCCTCCCACCCCCTAGCCACTTGGCGGTCGGCTATAAGCTGACTCCGTGATTTACCTCCTTTCACATAACTTCGGGACGGGCTGTGAGAGGCGACTGGGGTGAGTGTAATCACCTTTTCCTACAATCTATGAAACATAATGATGAAATTTATGTTTAGTTATGTACCTAATTATCATTCAAAACCTTGGACTATCATATTTGCTTCATCCGTATACTTAATGATGCTGTTTCTTTTTTCTAATTTTACAAGTACTCATTACATTGGGCTTCTGATTCCGTGAAAGTTGTGTTTTAAGTTTTCTGGTTTGTCTATTATTCATGTTTAATTATGTACCTAATTATCATTCAGAACCTTGGACTACCATATTTGCTTCATCCTTGTTCTTGATTATTCGGTTTGTTCTTTCTAATTTTACAAGTACTTATTACACATTGGGTTTCTGATTTCATGAAAGTTTGTGTGTTTAAAGTTTTCTGGTTTGTCTATTATTCATGTTAATTATGTACCTATTATCATTCAGAACCTTGGACTGTAACATTTGTTTCATCCTTGTTCTTTATGATTCTGTCTAATTCTACAAGTACTTATTACATTGGGTTTCTGATTTTAACAAAATTGTGTTTTAAGTTTTCTGGTTTGTTTAGAATTATTCACAAGTAGTCATTGTTTGAATTTCTGATTGGCAGTTTCTAAATTCTATCTGTAGGTTTTCATAGCAGTCTCTCTTATTCTAGGAGATGGTCTTTACAACTTGATTAAAATAGTGATAATAACTGTCAAGGAAATCATGAATTCACGCTCAAAGAAGGCATCACTTCCACTAGTAGCACTTCATCAAGGTACCTCGTGTTGTTGATCCTCTTTTTTTTTGCTTGCTCAAGGCAATAATCTAGCAAAGCAGCAAAACAGAAAGTTACTTCAGTATATTTTCTAATGCAATTTATGCAAGCTATTTGGTTGAATGAGTGTCATTAACATGGTCATTCACAAGTCTAACACGGTTCTTATCTTTCATTAAATGCTCAAAAAATCTATATCTCATTTTAAATCACGAACCTAACAGATGACCAGTTCTTCACTGTATATATAAGACTGTATTCTACCTTCTGCAGATTATTGTCTCTATTGTTGTTTCATCTTTCAAAGATGTTTACGTTCAATAAACACCTTGTTTTAGCCTTTTACCTCCAAAATAGAACATCCTTGTCTGTGTCATACATTGTGTGTTTTGTGGCAAGAAAGCGTATTAATATTATGGAGGGAAAATAAAATTCCTAATAAATTTACTTGTTAACCGACTTGTTTACAGATGATGCAAGCTCCAAGCTTTTAACCGAAGAAAATCAGAGAGAAGAAACATTTTTAAAGGATAGCATACCATCCTGGTTTGCAGGTTCTGGGTACATTGCTCTTGCTGCTATATCAACTTCAGTAATTCCAAACATCTTTCCGCAGATGAGATGGTACCTCGTCCTCGCATGTTACGTTGTTGCGCCTGCACTGGCCTTCTGTAATTCATATGGTACTGGCCTCACTGATTGGAACCTTTCCTCAACCTATGGGAAGATTGGACTTTTCATCTTTGCTTCATTGGTCGGAAGCAAAGGTGGTGTGATTGCTGGGCTGGCTGCGTGTGGTGTTATGATGTCCATCGTTTCTACTGCTGCTGACCTTATGCAGGACTTCAAGACAGGCTACCTCACCCTATCCTCTCCAAGGTCCATGTTTGTATCCCAGTTGATTGGCACAGCCTTAGGTTGTGTCATTGCTCCCGGCACCTTTTGGCTCTACTGGACTGCTTTTGACATTGGATCACCCGATGGTGCCTACAAGGCTCCCTATGCAGTCATTTATCGGGAAATGGCCATCTTAGGTGTTGAGGGCTTCTCAGCACTGCCACAGCATTGTCTGGAGATATGCTGTGGGTTCTTTGTAGCTGCGCTGATAATTAATCTTCTGAGGGATGCAACCCCAAAGAGTGTATCAAAGTACATCCCGATACCGATGGCAATGGCAGTTCCCTTCTACATAGGAGCATATTTTGCGATCGACATGTTTGTTGGAACTGTGATTGTGTTCGTCTGGGAACGGTTGAATGAGAAGGAGGCCGAGGACTATGCTGGAGCAGTGGCATCAGGCCTGATATGCGGAGATGGGATATGGACTGTTCCATCGGCAATCCTGTCGATCTTTAGAATTGATCCACCAATTTGCATGAACTTTGCTCCTAGCAGTTAAAATATTTATGCCCTGGAGATGTGTGTGTAAATGCACAATACAGTTGCTTCATTGTTCATATAAATCCCTCAGCACTATGTTATGTAAATATCAATTATTATGTGGGAAGGTTTCCAAAACGACAACGCCATGAGCTTATTCTTCTCCTATGTTATGAATAAACGACAATTATATAGGTTGTTTAATTTTTTTTTAATGACCATTTTGATTGCTCAACTAATCCACTTAGCCCAATTGATACAACTATCTTGTCCTAACTCTAAAGCCTAATTAGCTTGACGATGGATCTTTTTCATCTGACCACTAGGCATGACTAGCTCGTTCGAACTTTTCAATCTAACCGCCTTGGTCGGTTAAACCTTCTCACCTGACTTGTCGGGCCTAATCTTCGTTTAACTTGGCCACCAAGCTTGACTAGTTTGCTAGGTTCATAGAATTTATTTGTCTCAAATGAGTTGATCAATCTGTTTACCTTATCCCCTAACCAAGGGGATGAATATCTAAGGATAATCTAATTTAATCAACCTAATCGTCCTATTTGTTTAAACTTAGTTCAAACTGTCCATCCAATTCATTTGTTCTCGCCAACCAAGCCCGCCTTATTAATTCAATGAACCAACCACAATATAATTTACCCAACAAATCCATTTAATTGAATAGGTCGCCCACTCGACTAAGATCTTGATAAATTTTTAGTATATTTTCTAAAATGGTGCTTGCATTTCACTTCGTGTGATAAATTTGAATATGCTTATTTGCGGAGACAAAAATATTTGAATGAATAAATTGGCTTTAATTTTTCAAAACTAAATGTGATGTCACGGATTAAATAATAATCAAAGTAATAAAATAATTAAAGTGGTACAGTGGAAGTGTAGTAGTGTAGTGGGACTACAACTCATAGGTTTGAGGATTGAAATCTCGCTATAATAAATATTTTGATGTTTATTCTTAGCTTTCAATATCTATGGATAATCTAACTTAACCAACCTAATCGTTATATTTATTTAAACTTAGCTTAATCTGCCCATCCAATTTGTTTGTCTCCACCAACCAAACCCAACCTATTAATTCAATGAGCCAACCATAATACAATTTACCCAACAACCCCGTTTAATTGAATAGGTCGCCCCAACCATAATATAATTTACCCGACAAATCCGTTTAATTAAATAGGTCACTCACTTGACTATTAGTAAAAAATTAAGATCTTGTTAAATTTATGGTATATTTTCTAACACGATTCATGCGTTTTACTAAGAGCTGATTTTGTATGGTATATCGATATCAAAATCTCAAACTTTATACTGTACCAAAAATTTTAACTTTATACTATATCAAAAATTTTAATATATAAAAAAATTATATTGATATCGTAAAATCATACTGGTATAAATTTATATTGTTTATAATTAAATTTTGATATCAGTACGATAAATATCGAACTATTAAATTATATATTAATATTATATTGACTTTTTAATATAATATAATATCTTACTTAAATTTTTGATATATAAGATTTTTGATATAATTCGACATATACATACGATACTATTGGTAAACAAAATTTTTTAGTATTTTTTACATCCCTAATTTCACTTCATGGGATAAATTTGAATTTATTTAATTGTAGGGAAAAATATTTGAATGAATAAATTGACTTTAATTTTCTAAAACTAAATGTGATGTCATAGTGTAAATAGTAATTAGAATGATAAATTAAACAAAATTAGAGTGGTGTATTCGAGGTATGGCGGTCATAACCCACACGTCTAAGTATTATATGTAATATAATTTATATTATTATAAAATTATAAAAATATCTTACGACCTCTTGTCGACGGTCGGTGATGGCAGACGGTGACAGCGGTAGCTGCTGACGACCTCTGTGCCGAGCGATGACGAACGACGACGGGTGACGGTGGCAGCTGATGACGGCCGTGATGGCAGCGGCTTCGGCGGCCGACAGCGGCTTCGACGGCCGACGACGGCTTCGGCGGCCGACGGCAGCTTCGGCGGCCGACGACAACTTCAGCGACCAGTGGCAGCTTCAACAGCCAGCAACGACTTCGGTAGCCGGCAACAATAATGATCTATTGGTATAATAAATAGACTATGGGTATATTTGACATATTAAATCTGAGGTTGAAATATAATCCCAATTCTATGTTATTATATTACATTACAAATTTAAAATTATACCAAATAAAATAATTAATCTTATAATATAATTCTGATTATATTACAAGATTGATCATCCTTGTCAAACATCGTCCCAACTGTACGCAAAAGGTCAATTAAATCAACCGAACTAAACAAAATTAAAAGTTCAATTAATTCAGAAATTCAACTTTTTTCCTTAAAATATTGATTATTTTTGCCAAATCTTGTTAGTTTTAAAAATCTAAAATTTAGTTTAACAACCGAATCAGTTAAAAATTAATAATTTTATAAATTGGGACTCACCTGGGAGTCCAACAAAAATCAAAATATCTTTATTTTTATTTTTGATCGATTTTTTTCGTCTCAGTTTTGATTAAAATGTCTGTTAAATCGAATTAATCAATACCAAAATTAAAAGCTCAGTTAAGAAATTCATTTGTTTAAATATCGATTATTTCAATCAAATAAATTCAATCTCAATTTTAAAAATCTGAATTTGATTTAATAATTGAAACCAAGCGTTTAAAATCCATAATTTCATAATTCATAACTCTCCTCGTCTCTCAAGTCCAACAAAATTAGAAAATTATGTTATTTTGGTTTTTACTAATTTAACCAATGTTTTATCAATTTGATTTATTTGATTTTTTTTACAAAACTTCTGCCAGTTCATATAGGTAAAAAAAATCGATTTGTTTAGTTTAATTTAAACAATTCAGTTAGTTCAATTATATACTTGTTTCAAATGAACTTATCAACTTAACCAACTTGATGAATCTCCAAGGATAATCGAACTTAATCAACCTAATCGTTGTATTTATTTAAACTTAGCTCAACCTATCCATCCAATTTGTTTGTCTCCGATGTCACGGAATAAATAGAAACACAATTCTAATAAACATTTTGATGATTTTTTTCCCCTCTGTTATTTATTACCAATCAATTTTCTCATTTTTGTTAAGTCTGAGGGTGAGTAAAAGTTTGGTTAATTGGGAAATTTAGTTATTTTCTTAAAATATTGATTATTTCAGTCAAATAGGTTCGGTCTTAATTTCAAAAATCTGGATTTAGTTTAGTAACCGAAATTAGGAGTTTAAAATCTCTAATTCCTTAGTTTAGTTACTCATCTATCCTCCCAAGTCCAACAAAAATGGAAAGTTTGGTTATTTTAATTTTCGACCGATTTAACTAATATTTTATCAGTTTGGTTTGTTCGCTTTTTTACGAAAGTTCAGTCGATTCAATTAGATCCAAAAAAATTGATTTGTTCAGTTTTAGTTTAAATGGTTCAGTTAGTGATATATTTGTCTCAAATGAGTTGATCAATTTGTTTACCTTATATGTTGATTATTATTTCTAATTAGTGAGTTTAATTGTAAGTTGTGCATATGAGTACAAACTGAACTTATTAAAGTGATCTAACTTAAGTTATTGAGTTTCGGGTTATTAAAAGTGGATTTAATGTGTAGAACTCTTTAGTCTGACCCGTTATCATCTATTAGTTGATAACAGATTGCATTACCTATATAAAGGAGAGGTCCCCAATGGTTTAGGGTATCATCTTTGATACATCTCTTCGTTCCCGATTAACAAAGAGGATTTGACACAGTCAACCCTAATTCCCTTGGAAGATCACCCTTTTGATTCCGCTGCTCTTTCCTCAGGGATACGATCATGACGCTTCAAGATAAGAACATGGCTCTGCAATCAAGGTTCCTTATCATTATTCATGTTTTTATGTTATTATGTCATACTTTTGATGAAACTATATCTTCATGCATGAGATTGTTTTCTTTGTACAAATTCCTTTTGTTCCTAGAATTCATATGGTTAGGAGAAAGAAATTCCTTTCAATTGGTATCAGAGTCAAGACTTTGTTTTTTCAATTTCATGACAATATTGTTTGATTTTTTTTATCTTTGTTTACCATAGATTAGGCTTTGCTAGTTATTGATTGTTGAAAATCTTGTGTAAGAAAACCTAGGAAAGGCTATTGGATCTGTTGGACTGGTTGGAGTGGGTAAATAGCTTGCAAATTGAATTAGAACTTCTCTTGCTATTTTACTAGCAAGGACAAATTGATTAATTAAAAATAATACATCTTACTATTTAATTAAGAATCTGAACCCTTTCATAATTAATTTTGGTAAAGCCTAAAATTAAATTACGTTAATGTCATTTTTCTCTTTTCACACTGAAAATAATTTTAAGGCTTATTTGTAATTTTCTCTAGTTCTCTTTAGTCTCACATCTTAGAATGACAATACTATGAACACAAAAATTTCTATGAATACCTTGGGTTGGTAGTGTTAGAAAGCATACATTTCTCGACATTTTGGTTATGATCAAGTGTAGTATCTGTTCTTATCAATTTAATATTTGATATAAAAAATTAAATTAAATTTTTATGAGAAAGAGTCTATTACAGTAGCTTATTGCTGGGGTTCTCGAGCGTCGTCCTTGCGTTGCACTATTGCATGGGCCTAGTGTATCGTTACCAAGTCTAATTTATTGGCCTAGGGCAGTAATTTACTCGTATTCATATATTATATTACACATGCAATACATTTGCATGATGACTAGTATAAAGAAAATAGGTACTCGAGAGATTTACTTAGTTTGTAATTGGGGAGGTTGCTAATCCAATATAATAAAAAACACACTAGAGATCTCTTTCTTTGAGAAAGGTTTGAGGTAGAACAACTCCTTGTAGTAGTTGAAAGCTCTAAATGAATTACAGAAGTTTAAGAACAGATGTGTCTTTACAACTAGTCTAGGACACTAGTTATAGTGTACCAGTTGAAATGACTATTTTGCTGATGTGGCAATTCGAGGTGCCTCCATTAATCCAAGGCACCTCCAAAGCTGAATTTTATCTCCACCACAATGACCACTTTCTGATTTGGAAGTATCGAAGGCACATTGGCTCATCAAAGGCGCCTCAATTGTGCTAAGCTGGAATCCATTGCTTATCCGCTCCACAATGGTTCCTAGGCATCTAAGGCGTTTCAGTTCATCCAAGGCACCTCCAAAGTTTAGCTTTTGAGGCACTTCAAGACAACTAAGGTGCCTCTAGCATCAAGGCACCTCCAGTTAATTGAGGTGCCTAGGATGGTCAACCTTTGAGTTGATCGCCCACTTTTTTATACACTTGGGTGATGCTCCGGCCATCTGGAGTTGAGCTCACCCGAACTCAACTCTAACCTTCTACTTGAGTAGACTTCCTCCCGGTATCGAGTTCCTCGGAAGCGCTGCATGCATTCTTTTCACTCCATGGTGTACTCTTCCATAGCTCTGCCTTCCTCGTATACACTGAACCCGTCGACTCCCTTCTCATTGTTGGTGCAACCTTAGGTCAAGGTTGACCTGGTTGACCTGACTCGAGTTGACCTGACTCGAGTTGTGTTTTGATGTTTGACGATGTTTGACGAGAAGAGAGTTGTATTCTTGATGTTTGACAAGAATAGGTGTTTGGGAGATTGTAGGTGCAACCTTAGGTCAAGGTTGACCTGGTTGACCTGATTCGGGAAAAGTCCAAGCAGGGAGCTTGGCACGCGAAAAGTCCAAGTATGGAGACTTAGCACTGGAAAAGTCCAAGTACAGAGACTTGGCACGGGGAAAAGTCCAAGCAGGTAGCTTGGCACGCGAAAAATCCAAGTATGGAGACTTGGCATGGGGAAAGTCCAAACAGGGAGTTTGGCACGGGGAAAAGTCCTGGTGAGTGAAGCCAGGCAATCGGAGAAGTCCTGGTGAGTGAAGCCAGGCAGTCGGGAAATCCTGGTGAGTGAAGCCAGGTGAAAATCCTAGTGAGTGAAGCTAGGTGAAAGTGGAAGTCCTGGTGAGTGAAGCCAGGCATGCGGGAAAGTCCTGGTGAGTGAAGCCAGGCAGTTTGGAAGTCCTGGTGAGTGAAGCCAGGCAGATTGGAAATCCTGGTGAGTGAAGCCAGGTAAAAACCCTAGTAAGTGAAGCTAGGTGAAAGTCCTGGTAAGTGAAGCCGGGCAAGGGAAAATTCAGATGGATCAAGGGTGATCGGACATCTGGTGTTGGGAAGTCCAAGTAGATCAAGGGAGTGATCGGATACTTGGCACGAAGAGGAAAGCCCAAGTGGGTCAAAGGGATTGACCGAACACTTGGTGGAGAATTCTAGCAGGTCAAGGGAGTGACCAGATGCTAGGAATGATGAACCAACAGGTCAAGGTTGACCGGATGTTGGTGTAGAAGCCTGAGGTTTAGGGCTGGGGAGTTTGGATCCGTCTGGGGACCGATCCAGTGATACACTGGATAGCCTGATCGGTCAGCAGACCGATCAGTAGCCATCCAGTAGCCTACTGTAGGTTATCTGATCGGTCTGGAGACCGATCAGACAACGATCAGGAGGCGAAGTTCGAAAGCCCGAGACGGCTTGATCAAGCGCCGGAGGATTCTGTCCGTCAGCAGGATTAGGAGGAGAGGAGCTTCATGGATCTCTCATGTGGCTACGTCCGCCATTCATGGAGGAAGAAGACAAACCAGAAGAAGAAGAAGAGAGCGGAAGTAGCTTCGCGAGCTCTTCTTCTTCTTCTTCCTTGATCGCTGCTGATTCAAAACCATTTGTTAAGAAGGCGTTTAGCTCTCCGAGATGCTTCTCCCTTTCAGATCCCCAACGCGCTTGGGGAAGTTGTTGCTTCATCGCCTCCGGTCGACAGAGAAGGCAAGCGAGTGTTGCATTCATATTGTTGTTTGTATTTGCTTCTTGCTTTCCTTGTACTCCTTTCTTGTTGTTACAAGTATTGTGGCGAGGTTTCTCCACCCACAAGGAGCATTTATTAGCCGGTTCTCCGGGGACTCATCCACCGACAGATTGATAGGCTTCGTCCACCTTACGGACACGCCGAGGAGTAGGAGTTTATCTCCGAACCTCGTTACATCGGTTTGTTTGAGGTTTGTCTTCTTTCCCTTTCGTTTCTGTGTTTATTTTCCGCTGCGCTAACACGTTTTGTAGAAACGCGACGATTTGGGGTCGGCTATTCACACCCCCCCTCTCTAGCCTCCGTAAGAAGGATCCTAACAAGTGGTATTAGAGCAAGGTTGCTCTTCGTCGGATTAACACCCGGAGGAGCACAAGCTAGAGAATGGATCGACTCGGAGAAGACATCACGTTTCCACCCTTCTACGAGTGCTGCGACTTCGCGTATTGGAAGGTAAGAATGAGGTATTTTCTTATGACTAACCTTGAAAATTGGAGTTGTGTTCAATTAGGTTTCAAGCCTCCGATGGACAAGAAAGGAGAAACCCTAGAGAACAAGGAGTGGACCAAGGAGCAAATCCACCAATCAACCATCAATGATGAGGTAACGAAAATCATTGAATTTTCTTTACCTAATGATATTTTGTGTAAGATAGGAGGATACAATAATGCCAAGGAGTTGTGGAACAACTTGGCCAAACTCCATGAGGAGAGCCCCACTTCAAGCCATGAAGAGGAGCCTAGTGAGCCAAGTAGCTTACATCGTGGAGGTGAGGAATTAGAAGTTGAGGGCTACTCAACATCTAAAGAAGAAGAGGAGGTGAGTTCTTCTTCAAGATCGGAGCACGAAGAAGAAGCTTCTACCTCCGGGAGGGATGAAGAAGAGAGCATCCATCCATCCTCAACCCTAGGTAACTCAAACACTTTAAGTTCAAGTAAATTGCATATAATGTGTTTTGAGTGTAGGGAATTTGGACAGTACAAGAGTAAATGTCCAAAGAAGACTAAGAAGACTCCACCGGCGCCAAAGATCAAGGAAGTCGGAGTCCCAAAACGCAAGGGCAAGGAGCACGTGGTGTGCTTCCAATGCAAGCAACGGGGACACTATAGGAGTCAATGTCCAAGGGGGAGGCAATCTCACAAGGACAAAAGACCAAGCACGTGGGAGCGAAGGCAAACCCTAAGGTATCCTCTAAGTTTCATTCTTGCACTTCTAATAAGATACATGCTAGTAGTCTTATTGCAATTGTCAAGAATGATAAGCATGATAATCATAGAAATCAACATGTGTGCTTAGGTGCTAAACATCTTAGCCTAGATAAGAACAATACTAGGAAGGTCAACCCTAGGATTAACTCATCTAAGGCTAAGGAGAACCTAGGTAGAAACCCCAAGACAACTAGACATATGCCTAGGAATACCTCAAAGAAGAATGATAAATTAAAGTTTGAGGTGTTAGAGAAAGAAAATCAAGTCTTGAGGTCAAGACTTAACTCTCTAGAAAAAGCTCTTAAGGATTTGACTCTAGGGTTTAAGGGTCAAAAACCAATGTCCAAGGACAAGAAAGGTTTGGGTCACAAACCTAAGTCCCAAGTGGTCAAGCCCACTTATCATAATGTTCCATTCGATTATGGAACAAAATCTAGGGCTAGGAAGACCATCACCCATAGTTTGCAAAATCGCGATCCGGATCGTAGGATCGTACGATCCTACGATCCTAAGACCCAAAATCGATCCAGGATCGTGCAGAATCGAGTTTTGCAGCAGGATCGTAGCAGGATCGGTAGGATCGGTAGGATCGGAACAGGATCGGTAGGATCGTAACAGGATCGGAACAGAATCGGAGCAGGATCGGTGGAAGCTTTGAGAGGTCATAACTTTTGACTCGGATTGAACCACGTGGCCTATAATATATCAAATCGAAGCTTGTTCAGAGATCTTTAATAAATTTCAAAGTTTATCCTTAACCACCCTATTTCAAACCCAAAAAATATTATTTAAATCCTTTTCGGATGCCTAGAAGATTTTATCTTTTTTTATTATATTTTTTTCATCTTGTTAGGGTTTTAAATTATTTAAACATATATTTAATTATTTTTGAGTTAGTTTTTTATCAATAATATTATGTCATTTTCCCCCCAAAATGATGAATTTTTGGATATCTATTGTCTAGTATTGTGTGATATCAACCAATCTTTAGAAGATTATTTTCGACGTTCATATTTGAATCAAAGGATCCAATAACTTCTGTTATGTACGTTAGGTGCTTTATTGGCCTTTAAATTGGATCATCTTATAAACCAAGGAAATATTTTTGACGTTGAATGTGTTATTATTATTGTGTTAATAGAAATTTTATATTCTTTCATTTTATGATATGAAAATATAAATATTATTACTATGTGAGAATAGTAGTTAAATTACTAGTTAATTTAAATTTGTACATGTAGTAATGTAATCTAAGGTGTTGAGTGTAAATGATTGCATATATATGCAAAATTAATTGTCTATTTATATGTAAATGAGTTTTTTAAGTATTTTTTCTAATTATTAATCATGTATGATAATATTTTAAGGGTTTTTGGTAGGATCGTACGATTCTACGATCCGATCCTGACCGATCCGATCCTGACCCTAAATCGATTCTACGTAGAATCGCGATTCTACAAACTATGCCATCACCAAGGTCACAAGGGGAGTCACCCCTAGAGTTGATCTTGATGAGTCCCAAATGACCAAGGCTCCAAAGCCTAGGAGGGTCATTAGGAGGGTTGCTAGGGAAGTCATCCCTAGTGAATACTTAGTGAACCCAATGAGCTCCAATAGGTATTGGGTTCCTAGGAGCGTGATTTCATCACGCTAGATGAGTTAGGGTGTGCCAACCTTACTTGAATAGGTAGTTAACCTAATCATGGCAAAAGGTGGCACTTTAGGAAGTTTCAAGGTGCAATCAAGCCTTGAAAATGAAATTGAAAAATATTCCTAAGGTGATTAGGATGTGCCAATCATATTTGAGGAGTTGTCTAGAGTCAATTTAATTGGCACATAGTGATCTAAACATCCTTGATATATGATCTTAGATCTATTACACTTAGGAATATAGAACCTATGGCAAGATGATCAAAATTATCAAAAATGGCAACTAAAGCTAGTTTTAGGTATTTTCTATACCTTTATGTGCTATTTGCCATATATTATTTGTCATATACCATGTCATGACATCATATTTATTTTATGATCATTTAAAATGTCATGATAATGCTTAGGTTAGTTTAAATGTCATGCTTTATTTAAGTTTCACACTTTATGCCATGACATCATGACATTGGCACATGTTTTTACTTATGAAATCATTATATGCCATGTCATCATCTTGTGCATTAATGATCAATGAAATTGATTTAAGGACTAAGACACAATTTGATATTGAGATCAAATTGATGTTTAGAAAATGCATGAGAATCTAGCCTAAGATAACCTAAACCCATATCTCACATTAAAATTGACTTGGATGTGTTTGATACACCTTAGATGTGTGTGAGATATTAGGATCATGAGTTAGGATCAAGGTGCATAGTTCTTGTACCTAGATGAGACTAATTCAAGAAGGAGGATCATAGGGAAAGCTTATGTACAAGTCATGTACATTTAGCCCTAAGATTGTGGTCATAAATTAAAGGGTTAAAAATCATTTCAAAATTGATTTGAAAAACCTTGATGAAGCCATTCTAGTGATAGCATTCATCATTGAGCAAGATGATACAAAGATGAGCTAAACTTTGAACTATTTCAAAGACTTTTGAACTTTGTATCAAGATTTAAAAATGGAAGTTATTTTCATAGAAAACTATTTTTCCTTGATAGTATATGGTATGAGGAATGTATCCTCAAAATTTCACAATTTTTTGAATTTTCTGGAATTTCTTGTGAGTTTCTGAATTTCGGGAGAGAAGAAATCAGAAACCGCCTGATCTGAACTTGGATCGGTCACTGGACCGATCCAGGGAAGGCTGGATCGGTCTGGGGACCGATCCAGAGGGGTCCTGATCGGTCCGGTGACCGATCAGGCGCGCTGAATTTCGACTGTGGTCTAAAATTTCAGCTGTGGGAGTTGAGTTTCGGGTTTCTAAAGGTTTGAAACTCTCCAAGACATTGTTGGTGCAATGGTCAAGGGGGAGTTGACCTTTAGGGGGAGTCTTAACTAATTGTCAAGGGGGAGTTGACTTTTAGGGGGAGTTTTTACTCCTTAAGATTTTTGAGGATTAGTGATATGAGATTGTCACTAAGTTGAGTGTTGAGTTTAGTATCAAGGGGGAAATTAAGGGTTTCAATGAAAGCTATGGGACTTTCATTAGGAAGAAACTCTTGACCTTGATTCCCTCTTTTTGATATGTGTCAAAAAGGGGGAGAGATGTCCCAAGGGGGAGAGAAAATGTAGGTTTTGGACGAATGTTCAAGGAAGAACATTGGAAAACCTAAGTTAGGTTATCGGGTTAACCTAACTTGATTTTGGATTTTGTCAAACATCAAAAAGGGGGAGATTGTTGGTGCAACCTTAGGTCAAGGTTGACCTGGTTGACCTGACTCGAGTTGTGTTTTGATGTTTGACGATGTTTGACGAGAAGAGAGTTGTATTCTTGATGTTTGACAAGAATAGGTGTTTGGGAGATTGTAGGTGCAACCTTAGGTCAAGGTTGACCTGGTTGACCTGATTCGGGAAAAGTCCAAGCAGGGAGCGCAACCCTAAGTCAAGGTTGACTTGGTTGACCTGAAAAGTCCAAGTACGGAGACTTGGCACGGGGAAAAGTCCAAGCAGGTAGCTTGGCACGCGGAAAGTCCAAGTATGGAGACTTGGCACGGGGAAAGTCCAAACAGGGAGTTTGGCACGGGGAAAAGTCCTGGTGAGTGAAGCCAGGCAGTCGGAGAAGTCCTGGTGAGTGAAGCCAGGCAGTCGGGAAATCCTGGTGAGTGAAGCCAGGTGAAAATCCTAGTGAGTGAAGCTAGGTGAAAGTGGAAGTCCTGGTGAGTGAAGCCAGGCATTCGGGAAAGTCCTGGTGAGTGAAGCCAGGCAGATTGGAAATCCTGGTGAGTGAAGCCAGGTAAAAACCCTAGTAAGTGAAGCTAGGTGAAAGTCCTGGTGAGTGAAGCCGGGCAAGGGAAAATCCAGATGGATCAAGGGTGATCGGACATCTGGTGTTGGGAAGTCCAAGTAGATCAAGGGAGTGATCGGATACTTGGCACGAAGAGGAAAGCCCAAGTGGGTCAAAGGGATTGACCGAACACTTGGTGGAGAATTCTAGCAGGTCAAGGGAGTGACCAGATGCTAGGAATGATGAACCAACAGGTCAAGGTTGACCGGATGTTGGTGTAGAAGCCTGAGGTTTAGGGCTGGGGAGTTTGGATCGGTCTGGGGACCGATCCAGTGATACACTGGATAGCCTGATCGGTCACCAGACCGATCAGTAACCATCCAGTAGCCTACTGTAGGTTATCTGATCGGTCTGGAGACCGATCAGACAACGATCAGGAGGCGCAAAGAAGTTCGGGAGAAGAGAAGCCTGATCGGTCTACGGACCGATCAGGAGGTTCCCTGATCGGTCCATGGACCGATCAGAGACGGAACAGAAGCGAAGGCTAGGGAATGGATCGGTCTATGGACCGATGCACATAGAGCCTAATCGGTCCACAGACCGATCCAGGCACTAGCCGTTGCGACGCAACGGCTAGATTTCTTCTGTGTTTCTTCGCTTTCTTCGCAGGTTATAAAAGGAGGGCTGCTGCTGCGAGCCTCCTCCCTTTCTTCCTTCTTCTTCTTCCTTGGATTGAAGCTTTTGCTTCTGTGCTCTGAGGTTCTGAGCTTTGTTGAGCTCGCTTCCGAAGCAGTCGTCGATCAGCTGCTGCGTTTGGGTTGTGAAGTTGCTGCTTCATCGCCTCCGGTCGACAGAGAAGGCAAGCGAGTGTTGCATTCATATTGTTGTTTGTATTTGCTTCTTGCTTTCCTTGTACTCCTTTCTTGTTGTTACAAGTATTGTGGCGAGGTTTCTCCACCCACAAGGAGCATTTATTAGCCGGTTCTCCGGGGACTCATCCACCGACAGATTGATAGGCTTCGTCCACCTTACGGACACGCCGAGGAGTAGGAGTTTATCTCCGAACCTCGTTACATCGGTTTGTTTGAGGTTTGTCTTCTTTCCCTTTCGTTTCTGTGTTTATTTTCCGCTGCGCTAACACGTTTTGTAGAAACGCGACGATTTGGGGTCGGCTATTCACACCCCCCCTCTCTAGCCTCCGTAAGAAGGATCCTAACACTCATGTCATCCTTCATGCTTGCTGCATTGTTTGCTCAACTTCTTGGGTTCTTAGGTCCCTGTACACTTAGACACAAGACATCAAATACATATGGTCTAACTTAACTCGGTTGATCAACATTAAAACTAATCTGGAGTACTTACAATCTCTCCCTTTTTGATGTGCATCAACCCGAGTTAAGGTTAGGGAAAAAAATAATAAATGATTTATAAAAATAATCATAACATCAAATATTGCAATTAAGTACAAGCAATAAGTTTGTAAAAATAAGAAGAATAATATCTCCCCCTTAACTTAACCCCTATAATTTTTCTCCCTTTGATCACATAAAAAAAATTTACTGATCACATTTCAAGTAATTTTCACACTACACATCCACATCTTGATCTATATTATTAATGACATTAGTATTGTAATTACTATTGGGGCTTATTACAAGCATATATAATAGTTATAACCTCTTTAGTCATATACTAATGAAGTTAATGAACCAGATTATTCATGAGGGTATTCTGTACTCATAAAGATTATTATCAACTAAAGTTTTACTTGTGTTTCATATACAACTCACAAGTAACCGAAGTGAGAGATTGTTGGTTATTATCTCTAATTGGTGGGCTTAATTGTAAGTTATGTATATGAGTACAAATCGAACTCATTAAAGTAATCTAACTTAAGGTTATTGAGTTTCGGATTATTGGATGTGAGTTTAATGTGTAGAACATTTTAGCCCGACTTGTTATCATCTATGGGCTGATAACAGATTAGATTGCCTATATAAGGGAGAGGTCCCTAAGAATTTAGGGCATCATTTTTGAGACGTCTCTCTGTTCCCCATTAGATGAAGGAGATTTGGTGTCGTTGACCCTAATCCCCTTGGAAGATCATCCTTTTGATTCTGCTGCTCTTCTTCCTGAGGGATACTTATGACATTTCAAGATAAGAATATGACTCTGCAATCATTGTTACTTATCGTTATTCATGCTTTTACATTATTATATCATGCTTTCGATGAAATTAGATCTTCATGTATAGGATGTTTTCTATGTACAAATTCCTTTTGTTCCTAGAATTCATGTGGTTAGGAGAAATAAATTTCTTTCATTATACTCTTAATCAACTTGATGAATCTCTAAGGATAATCTAGCTTAAGCACCTAATCCTTGTATTTGTTTAAACTTAGCTCAGTTTGTCAATCAAATTCATTTGTTCCAACCAACTAAGCTCACCTATTCGATTCAATTATATACTTGTCTCAAATGAGCTTATCAATATGCTTATTGATGCAGCGATATAGGGAGGTCCATCTGACATGGGGTCAATTGTTAAGGTGGAAGTCAAAGTCAAAGTGGTCAACGCCAAGGTGTTAACGGGTCGAACGGAAGACGATTGCAATGGCCTGTCGGGACAGCTAGTGCCGGACCCGCAAGAGACATGTCCGAGCGGACCATCCGTCTAACTCGGGATAATACAGTAAGATAATAGACACTCAGTGTGAAACAGTAGGACATCGTTAAAGGAGACCGGAAAGCTTGTCCGAACAGGGAGGAGCATGCTACTACACAATTACCGCAGGGAATAGCAACTAAGGCCGCCAGAGCGGAGGAGTCCCGACCAAACGGCTACCTCGCTCGGCCAAGTAGCGGGACCTAGCCATTGACGGAGCGGAGTCCCGGCCAAGCGGCTACCCCGCTCTGCCAAGCAGCGGGACCTGGTTATTGACGGAGCGGAGTCTCGGCCGAGCGGTTACCCCGCTCGGCCAAACAATGGGACCATTGTTGTATCTCTCGATACCTTTCTAGAAGATAGTGTCGCTGACATGAGACATGGTCGACAGGCCGATCGTACGGCGGAAACTTCTACTGTCTTGTCAGGGATATGTATGCCCTGTTAAGGTATGGTGTCAGAGGTACTTTCCTAGCTAGCATGTCCCTTCATAGGACATATTGAAGAATGTGTCCACGCCTCGAGGAGCGTTCACGTCACCTACCAGTGCTCTATATAAAAGGGGGTTCATCACCAGCGGAGGTATACGAGATTCATTGTTTGCGCTAGAGTTACTGTTGCTCCACTTTATTCCATTATTTCGGTGACTGACTTGAGCGTCAGAGGATCAACGCCGAGGACCCTTTTCCTAACTCAGCATTGACGTTACTTATTTTGCAGAACGGAGCGAGATCCACAGCCGGTCAACGAAACCGCCACATCCCTATCTTTCCACCTTCCTGCTTTCGGACAGGATCACTTCCCTTAATTATCCCCTTAACCAACTGGTTGAATCTCTAAGGATAATCTAACTTAATTAATCTAATCGTTGTATTTGTTTTAACACAGCTCCATCTATCCATCCAATTCATTTGTCTCCAGTACCACCAACTAAGTTCACCTCATTGAATCAATGAACCAACCACAATATAATCTACCTGACAAACCGTTTAAAAACCTAAGATCTTGATAAATTTAAAATATATTTTTAAAATGATGCTCGCATTTCACTTCATGGGATAACTAATATGAATTTGTTTATTTGTGTGTGTGGGGGTGGGGGATATTTGAATGAATAAATTGACTTTAAATTTTCAAAAATCGAAGATTACAGGTCCAAGAATCGAAACTAACTCTAATAAACATTTTGATATTTTTTTCCTCTGTTTTTTCTAATTGATCTTCTCAACTTTGATTAAGCCTAAGGATAACAGTTTTTTTTTTGTTAAAAAAATTTATTATTTCAATCAAATTGATTTAGTTTCAATTTTTAAAATTTAAATTGGGTTTAATAATCAAAATCAGGAGTTTAAAATCCATATTTCCTTAATTCCCTCTCCTCCCAGTCCAACAAAATTCGAAAGTTTGGTTATTTTAATTTTCGATTCATTTAACCGATGTTTTAGTTTATTTGATTTTTTTTTAACAAAAGTTTGACCGATTTAGTTAGGTCTAAAATCCTTGATTTCATAATTCATGATTTTACTTCTCTCTCAAATCCAGCAAAAATTAAAATTTTTATTATTTTAATTTTTGATTGATTTAATTGGCATTTTATTAGTTCAATTTATTTAACTTTTATATGAAAATTTGATCGTATAGATAAAAAAAAAATAATTTATTCGATTTCGATTTAAATAATTTGATCGATTCAATTATATACTTGTCGAACTCATCAATCTACCTAATCCCCTTAACTCTTAAAGAATAATCTTACTTAATCAACCTAATTGTTCTATGTGTTTAAACTTAGCTCAATCTGTCAACCAAGCCCATCTCATTAATTCAATGAAACTACAACAATATAATTTAACAGACAGATCCGTTTAATTGAACTGCCCGCTCGATGATTAGTAAAAAACCTACGATCTCGATAAATTTATAGTATATTTTCTAAAATAATTAGGTGGAGGAGAGGGATAGTTGAATGAATAAATTGGCTTAAATTTTCCAAAACTAAATATAATATCAAAGATTAAATAATAATTAGAGTGACCCTTAAACAACAATCAGAGTGGCGCAGCGGAAGCGTGGTGGGCCCATAACCCACAGGTCCGAGGATCGAAACCTCGCTCTGATAATCTTAATATTTTTTTTCTCAATGTTTTTCCAATCAGCTTTGATTAAGTGTAAAAACGAGAAAAAGGTTGGTTAAATCGAATTATTGTTTTCTTTAGAATATCGATTATTTTATTCAAATGGGTTTAATCTCGATTTTAAAATTCTAAATTTAATTTAATAACTAAAATCAAAGTTTAAAATCTATAAATTTATAATTCGTGACTCCCAACAAAAATTGGAATTTCAATTATTTTAATTTTTTATCCGATTTAACCATTGGTATAAAAAAGTTGATTAGTTTGGTTTGGATCGTATCAGTTTGGTTATTGTCGCAAATGAGCTAACCAACGCTATTATGGTATTTGTTTATACTTAGCTCAAAATTAAATTACAATGATGAGTTCATTTTTAAGATGTTTCAGTCTGGTTTTTGGTTGTAGATACAATAAGTGCTCTTCTCAAAATTAAACGGAACATATCAAAATAATATAATATTTTCATCTAAATATTATGCCAAATATCGATCTAACATGAATCTCTTTTCTAACACCACACTCCAAAGTATGCATTTCAATTACAAATGTATGGAATTGCCCTATGAAAAGCGTTTACAAACAGAATTGACCATGATGCAGGATTGAAGCCATGAGTCACTATGCAGGGACAGCGAAGCTCATCTCTTGCCAATGGGGTGGATCCATAACCAGACACGGGTCCGATTTCTCAAAGTCGGCAACCTGAAAAAACTAGGTTTTGTGAGCTGCAGCAAAAGAGCAACAATGGAACAGGAGCAAAATCATAAGCGAGAAATGAGTTTAACCTTTTGTTGACAGTTTGGGCAGTAATGGTACTTGTGCCATAAGCAGTCCATGGATGGGCAAAGGAAGCAAACTCCCAGCATGAATGGCATCATGCAACCAACAACAGCTGCCAGGCTTGGTTTCGATCTGTGCCCAATCGAAACAGTTTTCACTCAAGTGACTTAATTAACAGCCTTATTAAACCACAGTCGACGGTACTCCACAGTTTCTCAAGCCATAATCAGAGGTTCATCTTTGATAGTCTGTGTTTATCTAGCTTGATTGTCGAGTTCAACATTAACAGCCTTGTGGTATCAGTGTATGAATAGTACTCTAAATTTATTTATTTATTTGAAAAAAAAAGGATTGGAGTGGCCAAAGAACACTCGAAGATTTATTGAATGCACCCAAAGGATAAGAGTTTTGGGGCACCAAAATCTTCTTCCTTGCAAATTCTACAACCCAGAAGGATCTATGTTAACACTCTTTGGTCTTAGAAGTGAAACTACCCAAATACACATTTCAATCAAGGAGCTTGACCATCTAATCGTCGAAAGGCAAAATCAGGCTTACATTAAGCGGTTTCACTTCTGACTCTTCAGGTAGGAAACTAGTTGCTGGAACATACCAATTGAATTAAACTTGACAGAAAGAAATCATCAAATGGGAATCGATTTCCTCGATCAAACAGTACTTGAGAGGTTCTTGCATGCCTAAGTTCAAATCCTTATCAAGACAAAGTTTTAATGTACACTTCTCTTCTGAGCCCAAATATAATGACTTTTTATGGTTCTCCCACCGATCACAATGACAGATATATCCTATGGGCAAAAGTCTAGTTAATCTGTAAAATCACAAAATACCAAAAAAGTATCATTAATTTGAGAAATAACTACAGTTGAGTAATGTTCAAGCTTATAGATTGGTGACCAAGCACATAACTCTCTGTATTTGACCAGAACTTTCTATATTAAGACCAATTTTGTCAGTTCAATGCTTGGGAGTTATGTCACCACATGAGATGAAATATGCAATGTCCCAATGATGGAAATTTATCAGAGAAGCATGAGCTTAGTTAATAAACTTGAGAACAATAAGAATAATATTCTTGTCATCTCTCCCCTTCAACTTTCCAACGACAACAAAAAAAAAAACTATAAACAGTTAGAAGTCACGACTTGTATCTGTGAAGAAAATTTCTCAAAATTATCATTATGGTATATATGGTATATGATAATGAAAGCATAAAATACTTCTTTGAACTATTCCACTTGCAACCTAGATTTTTGGTCTTGTTAATAAATGTCCTTAGCTTAGTTTCTCAGGAATTCCCTTTTTTTAGCTTCTGCATCCCTTAAGCATAAACTGAATACCACAAATCCCAGTACATAACACCACACATTTACATATCTAGGAACAGGAAGGCATTCTAAAGTACTGCCTATAAATAATCTGCAGGTTAGAGAATACCAAGGATGGACTGAACATTGAGAAATATGAACTAGTTTGTATAATTAAGCTTCCAAATGCCATATGCAATTTTATGGAGACAAAAAAAAAAACAGTTTGAGAAGTAAATATTACCATAGATCTTAAAGATATACATCAGAATTCATGCATAGCAAACTCCTCGGCTTTTCTGTTAGAAATGAGAATGGAAATCAAGATTGCAAAAGCCTATATCGCGAATGTTTAAGTCACAACAAAAGGAGTTAGCGTGAATAGGGAAAGTTGATTGTGATGGTAGTCCTCTCAAATACATCATGCTGCAGCTTCAACATCTGTTTTTCTATCCAATTCTATGACACAATTTGGGGTGAGTTACATGGATCTTATCCCTTAATTAAGCACTATTAAAGGTTGTATCACCAGTAAAATTCAAATCAATTAAATTATTGTATCATTACATTAACTATGGCTTTCTTTGATATCTCTACTCCATTTGTCTCAATTAGTCTAACCAAAGAATCTGAATCAGTACATATAAATTGGTTAAATTTTCAAGCACTTACATCTGTATATTCCTGCTTAAGCCCAAGGCAAATCAAAGCAAAGATATTCCATTGAAAAGGGATTACAGGAAACCAAGATCACTTGATTTCACACTTATCATTCGCAACAAATTAAGCTAAAAGCTAGGATGAAGAATAAGATTGGAATCTAAAGTTATAAACCACAGGAACAATTTAGATCAAATCCAACCTCGTCTACACTTTTCACTCACTGTAATCTGGTCCATATTTACTCTCAAGAGGAGAAACAAAATAACAAACCCACAAGAAAATCATTCGGATCGCCGGAACGGAACCGGAAGAATCAAGAGAGGAAAATATGATCTCAACAATAGAAGACGGATCGAAGTAATACGGACGCATCTTCTCAGGAAAGAGGGAAAGAATTGTACAAGTCGGAGGAGAATCCGAACCTGACGGTTGTGAGGCCAGAGGACCCGCAAAAGACGCACTGGAAGGGGGCGGGGGTGTCTCGGTACATCGTCTGCTGCAGGGGGATCCCCTTCGGGTCGCCATACACCGCGTTGGGCGGGATCGCCCCCGCCTGGTAAGGGTTCTGGCCCACGTAATACACCTTCGGCTGCGGCTGCGGCTGCGGCGCTTCCTGGCCATAAGCGTATCCATAGGGCACGCCCAGCGCAGGCTCCCCTTCCTTTCCTTTCGTCGCCATTCCCTCTCTTCTCTTCTTCCCCTTCCGTCGATCGGTCTCATGCTACTTTTACAAATAACTTCCCCATGCTTAACAATTCACAGGTGGGGCCCTCTGAGTTTTCGCGTCAACCAAGCCCGTTGACTTGACTCTTTCATTTGAATTCAGGCGACCACTAGAAGCATCCATGACTTCAACAATTATCAACTCCAATAGCAACGCGGAGATTTGCACGCTGGATTTAGATTTTGGGGGTCGAACCAAATGAATAAATGGCGCCGTAATCTGATCAGAATAATAATAACGCCGAACGAGATCGCTCGAGAATCGCGTCCCATCTCTTTTATTGCATGCCTCCAAAGTTCCAAACTGCACTGCAGCGTGGTTTCTTCGCCCGCACAAGATTCACGTAATGCACGAAATTAAACAGAAAATAAAGAGATAATTAATTCCCTACGTGATCTCGAAATTGCATCCGAAGAACTGTCCCTTTTTACCCTGCGGACAAACAGATGAGGACAAGGCGGCCAACGCCGTTCTTGTCTCGATTCAATTCTTGTTTATTTCGATTCAGAAGCCTCGAGTTTTAATTTGGAGAAGGAAATCGCATATATCTGGGGAGTATTGTTGCAGTAGCAGCGGCATCTGCAGCTGCTGCTTACTTCCTTCCATGGGCGTTGTCTTCTCCTTCCCAAATGCTCATTCCGTAGTTGCTCGATCGGCTTCGCCTGTTTCCTCTCGAGCTCGCTCGCTCCTTTTGTTTTTCTAGATCCCGATGACGGCTCCAAACATTGAGATGATCGCCGCTCTGCTTCGGAGCTGCACGGTGGGGAGGGAACGAGGGATTCCTTCGCCGGCGGCGGGTGTTGTCGCCGTGGAGCTGAACTCGGAGACGGCGCTGCCTTTCCACTGGGAGCAGTGTCTCGACATGCAGGTATACGTCCCCACCTCTTTAAATTCTTCCTCTCCTTTTCGCCAATCATTGGTTATCAATGCACACCGATCTGTCTTTTCCGACGTCAAGATCCTTCCTTTTTGTGATTTTGCAATCTTCTGAGCTCCCTTCGCCTCCTCTGATGGCAGACAGGGGAGGTCTACTACTTCAACCGGGAGACCGGAACCAGGACGAGCAAGGATCCCCGAATCGCCGCCACCCACACCTACTCGTCCAGCAACCTCTTGGACGAAGAAGACGTCTCCTCTTCCTCTGACAGCTTCTCCAGGGTCGGCAGCGGCAGCGGCAGCAGCCGAGACGACACTAACGAGGACAACGTCGACAGCACCGCCAACTCTTGCCTCACCTCCATCTCCTCCGCCTCTTCCCCCGCGACCGCCGCCGAGACGCTAGTCTCCGCTGGCTGCCGATCTTGCTTCATGTACTTCATGGTCCCTAAGAGCGACGACGCCTGCCCCAAGTGCGGCGGTCGCCTCTTCAAGCTCGGCCGCCACGGCAACGCCTGAACCTCTTCAAACTCACCTCTCGCCCTTGTAGCTTGGATCAATCCAACTTTCAATTTAACTCATTTCTGCAACATTTTTCCTCTGCTTCGAATTCTTTTACAAGTTGAAGCTTGAGACCTTTCCTCGGGCTGGCACAAAGGAATCTACGCAGAGCGCAGAAAGGACCTTGAGAGCCCTAGCTACGAGATTTTACGCAGCAGCAGCAGCATTTGCTGTGGTCGCTTAAGCTTTCCCTAAACCTTGCACCAACTGTTGCAGACATAGTTTATCCAGTTAATTCTGCTGGAGTGATCAAATATCATAAGAACGTCAGACTGGTGGTTTGATTCTTGGTCCCGTTCCAAAGATCGAGTTAAAACCAAAAGTGTTACAGCATCATGTGAAAGTGTTACTTGTTGGCAAGCTGCTCCAACGTCTGCAAAAATTCCTTTTGTTTTGTCCTCCACGACCACCTCATCTGTCATTGTTGCTGCTTCTCTTCTTCCTTGGTGCAAAGGCAGAATTAAATCCTTAAAAAGGGGGATTTTAGTGAATCATTCCAGAAACAAGAACATCACAAAGCACCATAAAGTCTATTGTTTGATCTTGTCACCATCTGAAACTTGCATCGCATGGACCTCTCATGAGTAAAATGTGGCTTTCAAATGAGAATTTGTTTAATCCTATATCTTAACATCCATGCAAGCTGATTTCATAACTCATAAGTAACAAGTGGATTCTTAATCAACCTACAACCTGACAGTGTACAACTAAATATAACAATTATTTTCATAATCTGAACTTTGGGACCTGACTTGGTGAAAACCAACCAAGAAGTGTTTTGGTAGATTGTGCAGGGAAACATTGAGATAGAAAAGAAAAGATGGTGTCTTCTGTTCTGAGAAATAATACCTAACACAAAAAGGGTTAATACTAGGAATGACGGGCTTCAAGCACATTGCAGAAAGGAAAAGACACTCCACATGACAAGCTTATCCTGGAACTGACCACCCTCCAGTTTATCCATGCCTCCTAGAATGCTGAATGCTTCTGCATGCCAAAAGTAAAGTGAGCTCCAGAAGACTACACAACAGGAACCTATTGATGTAAGGCTGCAAATGTGCAAGCACACACTGAAGGCCTCCAACAGTTTGAGTTTTTACGTTGCAACACAACTGGAAGAAAAGGTACGGGTAGTGAAAGCTTTAGTGATGTCTATCTTATTCTGAATAGCAAAATCCTCCAAATACAAGAAAGCATTCTAACAAAAGATTCAACTACTGGTGCTTCAATAAAGAACACAGAGGTAAATGGCTTAATCTTTTAATTTGTGGATTGCATAGTAATCTGATACTGCAAATAGGATTCTAAACTTAACATTACAAACTATAAGTCACTTGTCAAGAAAGCAAAATCTACAAGTGTTCATCCTGCCTAACTTCAATCTACAAACACGATTAAGGTAGTGATGACACTGGAGGAAATAGGAAAAAATACACTATTACATTCATAACTAGATTACCTTATGTGCTACTAATACTCATGATCCTGAGGTGAAGAACTCTAAAATATCCAGACAAATTCTGGTGCATCGTTCCTTGGCCCGGTCAGACTTCGATAAACATACATCTTCTCCACCCTATGCATGTCACTGGGATTTTCCACCATCTCATCATTTTCATCCATCTCGTTTATAACTTCAACATTCAATCTTGGCATCTTTGTGGCAAGTGCCCTGCAACCCCCTAGAGTAACATCACACGATGACATCCAAAGGGATCGCATTGTTTCATACTTCCCTACATTCTCCAAAAGTGCCGCATCACCAAAAGGACTATCTCTTATTTCAAGCTTTTTAAGATTCTTGCATCCATTGAGCACGTAAACCATTCCTTTATCACTCTCACCAGCAAATGCAATTGAAAGCATCTCTAGACGTGCAGCATACATGCCTATATACAAGAAAACCTTGTCAGTTAGAAGGCCTGATAATGATAATCTCTTCAGATCTTTGCACGACTTCACAACTGCTCCAAAACCTTCATCCAATGGATGATTAGTGATGGGATCTGGCTTTCTGGGATCAAGAATACACAGCCTGAACCGTGTGAAATGGGGACAGTTGTTTGCAATAGTGATCAGTGCAGCATTTGTCATCTGGTGGCAGAAATACAGTAAAGAATTCAACTTTGGGCAGCCTGAAGATATAGCAACAAGGCCTTCTTCAGTCACAGCAGCAGTGCCAGTACCAGAGATATCAGACGGAAATACCCTCAACTCCTGTAACTCTTTACAGGCAGAGGCCACAGCTGCTAATCCTTTGTCTCCGATGCAATCTAATACCTGAGAATCAATCATGTCAAATTAAATGAAGTAACAAGGGAAAACAAAAACAATTAAAGGAGCAACAACAACTCACCCAAAGCTTTTGAAGTTTGAAACAGTGACGAATCATCTTTATTAGATCATTACCCTGGATCGCAGGGGCATAGCTTAAGTTAAGAACAGTAAGGTTTGAACAGATGGAATATATGGACTGCAAACAGCGAGGAGAAGCATCCCAGAAACCTGACAAATTCCTTATAGATTTGCATCTGTAGAAGGCATTAATTAGATTCTGGTAAGCTTCAGTGAGGTGGTCAGCTGTGAATGAGCCGGTTCCAAGTTCCACCAAACTGGGGGCTTGGGCAAGTATCCTGATAAGTGACTCAATAGATATTGCTCGATTAAGCTTCAAGCACCTTAGATTCTGGCACCTAGCAACAAGTCGCTCAAGAGCACTTGTATTCACCTCTCCTTTTAGACATGCAAAATTTAGAGATACCAATGAAGTACAGGAATCAGGGAAGCAACTCAGCCACTGCCGACCATGATCTTCCACTTCATTTTCCTGTAAATCTAGCTCCCTAAGACCCCTGACAACAAAAAAACAACATAACATGAGAAATTTGACAAATGTAATCTGATGCTAGAGTCAAATATAGAAGTTAATACACCCACTTAATCTATCCCTTTCACTGGATGGAGAAACAATTTAGCATGCATAATCATCATAACAAGATTTCACTATAGTATCAGTCTTTACATAAGATAATTGGTCCACAAAGACTAATCTTTTAAGAGAGATCATCACTTGCTTCCCTCGACGAACTAATAACTTAAAACAAGATAAATAAAAAGCATGGCATTGCTTCTGGATTTCATGATTTTAATTGGACTTGAGATTGGTGAAACAACAAACAGATCAAATGTACAATATACACCTGAATTCACCAATCAGAAGCTAGCTAAGAAGAAATAGAAGAACCAAAGCGCATGAACGAAGGATATCAAGACAAAATTATTGCGCAAACAAATTTAGCGGAGAACAGTTCTTACCTGCAGTGAGTAGCAATCGCAGCAAGTCCATCAGTGCTGAAACCCTCGCAGCTAATTAGAACAAGGGCCTTAAATTTGGGGAAAGAGCGGGCTAGAACCTCAAGGCTGTCGTCCGACACCACCATCCTCTTCAGTCGGAGCTCATCCAAACCAGGGCAACATCGGGCAGCCGCCTCAATCCACGGTAGCGCATAGCCTCCCCAATCGTGGGGAACCAGATTGAAATCAGCAAAATGGGGCTTCCCCTTGACAGTGAGGCACTTCATTCTAGGGAACCTGGCCATTACTCGTTCTGGCCGCAAGACGTAACAGTTGCCAACGAATACACACCGGCGGCTGAGCCTCTCCACCAAATACCATGCCTTGCACACTGTCGACACATTATTACGGTCTCGGTGGGAGCTCAGGAAGTCAAAGATGTGCTCCACCACCTCATCCGGGAAGTAAGTCATAGCTCCACAGCCAGGAAAGACTTTCCTTTGCACCTTCCTCTCCTCCTCAAGCTTAGTAAGAACAGGAAAAAAAAACACACACAACACAAACTCAGATCTGTAGCCAAGTTCCACCGATCACCACGCAAAATGCCACACTAACAGTTAAAACGATCCAACCTTTGATGTAGCTTTTTCCAGCAGCTCCAGCTTCACATGCAAACGAACGTAGATCTGCTCCAGAAATAGTAAAAACAATCCCTCCTTTACGAATAAAATCACAGAGGATCATTCGGAGGAGGTATATCAAACAAAAAAACATCTTTTTTTTCCTCCGGATCACATCGGGAACACACCAGCAGCAAATTGGGGGCGAAACACACACAAATCACACGGGAAAAAAAAACACAAGATCTCAAAAAAACAGAACAAAAAAAACCCTAAAACAAGCGAGACAAATGCATCACTAGAACAGCGCAGTAAACCGAAGAAAACAACTAGACAAAAAGAAGAAAAACAGAGGCGTGACGAACTGACGATCTAGAACAGGCGGGGAGGAGAGAGAGAGGAGGCCAGACCTCAGCTTCCAATTCCCTACTCTCTCTCCCCTCTCTTTCTCTCTGCTCCTTTTTGCTCGCACTTCAACGCCTCTCTGCACCCCTCCAACCACAGTTAAGAGCTTTGGTTGATGGTTCGGTTCGGTTGAATCCCATTTAGGAGATCCAACGGTCTATATAGATTCGTCGTATAGTGATATGTGATCTGGACCGTTGCGTATGTGTGGCGAAGGGTAAGGAGGAGGAGGAAAGTGGCGTGATTGGTATTGAGTCACGATCCACGCTACCGGTTTCGTTACCATTATTGTCACTATAATTATTGTTTTTTTAGCAATGTAGCGTTCAATTTATAATGATTAGCTGTGACAATGTACACATATCTCTCTCTATTAATTTTTATATAATCTAGTGGAAATTGCACCTACAACTTAATTAATAATTTTAGTCATAACCTTGCAATATTCAACTAAATTAATCATTTACCTTCAAATGCATTATAGGCTTAATCATAAAAATTCTCATGGGTTAATGCTAGTGTTTACTATATCATATATGGAGTTAATTGACTTGACTAAGATCCTTTTACAACCATTGTGAGAATAATTAACCCCAACTATGGGTTAACTGTGATCTAATTTTATCAAACTTATAAAGACATTGATTGGCAATGAATTGAAAGTGGCCCCTTGTGGGGGGTTGAAGGCCTACTTGAGCTGTCCTTTCTTGTCCTTGCCTTAATCTTTACCTCTTGAGGAATATATATATAAAAGAGATTAGTGACGTAATTACATGCACACAATGATGGGTCCCACTAAAATTTATATTTGTGAGGTGTAAAATGAAGAGAAATAATAATAATAATAATAATAATAATAATAAAATATCCTAATTTTGCATTTTATTTTTGAGGGCACTAATTAATTGATTGAATGCATGATTATGAATTAATTAATGGTCCTTGAGCATGTGCTTTGATTAATTGGGATCATGTGGGGGATGCCATTTGAGGGGGAAAAAAGTTGGAAGCAAGTGGAAGACAACTCTAGGGATTAATTAGATAATAGCTCAATTAGAGGTGCAACGACCCTATCAAATCCTACACTATAAAATATTAACAACCATAACCACTTCTTAATCACACTTTAATGAATGATGAATGGCTTCTTCGTTAACAAATATTAGAATATGACATTGTATCGTTGTAGATAGTAATTATAGTTGACGATCATTCTTTGTTGGCCAGCCATCTTTAACAAACACACTTTCATTAGCAACCAACCTCGTAGTCGTTCACCCTTCATCGGTCTTCTTTTCCCTCTCTGCCTTGGACAAGTCTGTGCTAGTAGATGATGGACGAAGCAAGTTATCAAGAGTTCTATTCTTCTCCTTTATGGTCTCTTTGTCGTCTAACTCTCTTGCTATGTAGCTCTTTTTTCTACTACGATTGACTCTGCTCCTAGTTCTCCTACGCTTCCTCAGCAACTCTTAATGCCTTGGCAATCACCATCACTACTCTTGGATAAAAAAAATAATGTGAGTATAGTTGTTTCAATGTATACGTTGATACAATGACAATACATATAGGCATTAGGGTTTAAAAATTAGAATTAGGCATTAGTATTAGGTTAAATTTGAACAGAGCTTAAAAATTTGAGAAGATTTAGTGATCCTGTTTGAAATTGATGGAGACGACTCACTTGATAGGTGGCTTTGATGTTGACTGTCTAAAGACTCCGATTCAATAAAAAATGACTTCAAGCAGTTTTGCGTGTCAAGAGGAGCATTAGTAACCAGACTAAGAAAGGGGTCTCTGTGTAGGTACTCTGACGCTCAAGTTAGTGATCGGGTTGAGTATAGTGAATAATAGTATCAACAGTGACTATGAGCATGTAAAATTATGTAGCATCGCATCTCTACGCCTATAGTTGGAGGCCCCCTTTTATAGTATTACTGTTTATCTATGCATAAATTTCAAAGTGTTTCCTAAAAAAGATATACCATAAAGATGCTCTAATATCTTTCCCAAAATGTATAGAGATCTTATGCATGCATATAACAAACATAATAGTAGCAGAAAAGGATCTCTCCAGAAATCCTTGCAAATACGATATACTCGTTGTTGCTACTCTATCACATAGAATAGTTTCCTTTGTTGCGTGAAAAAAATAATCCCGACAACAACTTGACTTTAGTAGATCTTAGCGCGATCAGAACGTCCGTGCCTCTACGGTCTTCACACAAACACATTCTCCGTCCGTCTCATGAATTTACTACTCAGAGAAGAAATAACCTTTGTTGTGCTAGCAACAACTCAAGGAAGTTTCAGCCAAGGTAAGAAGAAGAAGAAGACTAGAATGAATACTCAAAAGTCCTCCCAAAAATCATCAAAAAAATCCTTTTATACTCATCCAATGAATACCAAAAGTTTTTACCTTTTGATCTTCCTTCTTCAATGCATAATTAATCCAAATTGATCATCATTATTCTTCTTTAATGAGTGGATTCAATTGATTCTAACTCAATGAGTCTAATTCAAATTAGACTCAATCCAATGGTTAGATTCATTTGAGTCTAACTCAATGAGTCTAATTCAGATTAGACTCAATCCAATAGCCCAATGGTTCATTATATTTTAGTCAAACTAAAAATGAATCCATTTCCAAATAAACATGTTTTTTGTATGTGACCAAATAAACTCTCGTAACGTTGGCAATGTATCTAAAACTATTGAGATATATAAGCAATGAGTGACATCTAGCAATGCATCATTTCTACTAACTCTTCTGTGTCTATTATCTTGTATAACTTTGTTCTTCTATACTTGATATCTAGTAGGGGTAATCGCGGATCTGGTTGGTTCGGTTATTGGGATAAAAACTATCCGGTTCTACTTGATCAGATAATGCAATATTAGAACCCTACATCCGACCCTATATCCGGCGGTTCTTATGTATCAGATATCCGACGGGTTGTCAGTTATTTGGATATCCAACCCTATATCTAATGGAATATAAAATATAAATATAAATACAACAAAACATAAAATATTTTAAAATAATAATAGACATTACTCATTATGCGTTATAGCAGCTAATTAACAGTAGCTACTACAACGTGTATTAGCTTATCGACAGTAGCTGCTACAAGTAGGGGTGATCACGGATCGGGTTGGTTCAGTTATTGGGGTAAAAAAATTATCCAGCTCTATTAGATCAAATAATGCAATATCAGGACCCTACATCCGGTCCTATATCTGGCGGGGTTTTTTTTACGTTCAGTTTGGGTCGATATAAGCGGGTTGGTCGGTTTGGCGGGTTGATTGCTCACCCCTAATATCTAGATTGATTAATGAGGTATATACCATGACATCCTCTTATCAATCTTTGTATTTCCTAATCTCTAAGTAGACTCACTTAACCAAATGAGTTCAATATCTCATATTGACTTTTTTGAGCATGATCATGTATTTTAGTAGTCCTACTTAATTAAGGGGTCTACAAGTATTACTTCTGTTATATAGAAGAGATAGATCATATCTACATCACTCATATCTCTCTATGTAACTTATTGCATATCCAGTGGTCAACTTTATAGTCCACCTTGTTACAGGTGATGTTTGTCGACACTAAAATACACAACTTCTTATGTAAGGAACCGTAGTGACTTCAGATATAAAGACTATTCATACCAATAATTACTATGAGAATATTTATGATACTCATATAATGATCCATAAAATATTCTCATGGAGAGTCAATTCAGTACATATTCTCTAATATATACCCATGTGCCAACTTGATATCTTATATCCATGACTTGTGAGATTAAGTCATCAATTGACCTACATGTTAGTCTCAACACATTAATATTGTCTTTGTATATTAATTCTTGACTAGGAATACTTAAGAGTAGTGCTATATAAATATTCATAGCCTCCCACTTGTTGGTACAGTTGGCACCAATAATCAAACTTGAGTTTTGATAAATGACAAGTGGATTAAAGTTAGATGTGTTATTGATCTAATCTAGTTAATTACCGAGAATGTAGGGCTAACTAACTTGACGGGTCAAGAGGGTCAGACACCAGGCGGGAAGTCTAGATGTGGGATTCTAGCAGGAGGTCTGGATGTTCTATTTCTGGTGGGTTGAAGTCCGGATGTGCGATTCTGATAGGAGGTCAAGATGTTCAATTATGGATTGGCGATGTCCAGATATGCAATTCCAGTAGGAAGACCTAGTGGATCAGATTGACGCCAAGGAGCTAACTTGACATTTGGTAAGTGAAGGTAAGTCACTAGTGGAGAGTGACTCAGTGAGGACGCATCCCGGTTGAAGGCATAATAGGCGTCGGTCCAATTTATGTCCATTTTAGAAACCTAAATTGAGACCCTGACTAAATCTTAGTCTCAGAGAAATAGGATCTAATTACTAAACTACTTATTTTTATTATGCTAACTTTGCCTTATAGGATATATTTTGTTTATGTTGGACTAACATATTTTGCAGGGTAAAAGAGCATAAAATACCTCGGGATGAATAGTACTTGAGGCCTTCAAGCCATTAGAATGTGCCTTGAGTACTGTTCATGGAAGACACCTTCAGGAGCTTGGAAGGCGCCTTCAGTCAGATAACACAGAAGACTTCGGCGATGATAAGAAACTGAAATTATGGGATAACTTTTGGGGTTGAAGGCGCCTTCGATGTTATGAAAGACGCTTTCAACACTCAATAAAAGAGTATCTCGACCAGCATCTCAAATACACTTCAATTACAAAATTCTGCACATTCATTTGACTTTTCGATTACTCTGGCTTTGCACCACTGCTTGCTATGGCACTACTGCACCTGACTACTGCTGAGGAGCCGACCAACACTGAATCTGATCTAATCATTTGCAAGTGTTAGGTAACGAAAGTTAATTCTGTACTTAATTTCTACAGAAAAGGGAAGTGTAGCGTGTTACACTTATCCTAATTTTTATTGTATTCAATTCCCTCTTCAGCGGTTTCGGAAGAGATTATTAGTGGATTATCCATTGATAGGTCTGCAGGACCTGAGTCTTGGAGTAGAAGTCGCCGAAGGCTCTGAACCAAGTAAAATCGATCGAGTTTGAGTTTTTTTGTTCTATTTTTTATGTTTATTTTTTTGTTGTACACTTTATTTCAAAATTGAAAAAGAAAGTTTTCTAAAACCACGCGATTCACACCCTCTCATGTGCGTCTCGATCTAACAAGTTGTATCAGAGCAAGGTTCTGCTTTGAATTGGTGCAACCACCAATAAAGCCGAAGGAATTATTTTATTTCTTTTCAAATTTCAGTTTTTAGTATCTCATTTGAATTGGTAAAATTTACCTTTTCAAATAATTCTTTCTCATTCAATTTTTACTGGAAATTGGTGTAATACCACTCGAGCCGATAATACTTCTTTTTACTTCAAACTCTACTAATCCAAGACTTAGTCTTGGATACCTTCTTTTTCTTTTTTTTTAAAGACAATTCAAATGACACAAATTGAAGGGTTTAGTACCACCCACCCTCCTCTTTTCAATGGAAACGACTTTCTGTATTAGAAGAAGAGAATGGAGATCTACCTGAAGATTGATATTGAGCAGTGGTTCACCATCCGACGAGGATACAAGGCTCCTGTAGATGAAGCAATTAAAGTACCCCTCAACCCAGAAAGATGAAATACAGAAGATAAGAAGAAGGCCTAGATCAACTCGAAGGCGTTGAACACAATCCAATGCGGACTCACGAAAGAATAACTCAACTGAGTCGGCTCGCACGAGAACGTAAAGGAGCTATGGGACAAGCTCATCGAATTACATGAAAGAACCAACAACGCTAATGTAACTAAACGAGGCTTGCTTCTAAATTCTTTATTTAATATCAAAATGTAGGATGGAGAAACCGCAAGCCAACTACACGCAAGGTTCAAGGATATCCCCAATGACCTGCACATGATCGGACATCAACTCGAGAACTGTGACATTATCGGGTACACTCTGAAATCGTTTCCTTAAACCGCATTATGGGCATCGATCGTAGATGCTTATAAAGTTTTGGGGAACCTTTCAAAGTTGAAATTAGACGAGTTATTTTGTAAATTAGAATAAACTAACTCCACAAGGTCAAGAAAGGAATTGTGTTTCTTACAGGTACTTTGAAGAAAACCAAAGCACGAACCTGAACCAAACCTAAGCTAGAGACAGAGTCCAACTCGGAGTCTAACGAAGAAGAGAAGCTAGTGAATATGGTAAGGAAAATGTTCACTAGATGCAAGAGAAACTTCTCTAAGCACGACATGAAGAAGATGCCCAAGTTCACATCTACCAACTTAAAGGCGAACATCATGTGCTACAACTGCAACAAGAAAGGGCACTTCAAACATGAATGCCTTAATGAAGATAAGACAAGGAAGACAAAGCAGAAGAAGGCACTCAAGACAACTTGGGACGAGTCCTCCTTTGACGAATTGGAAGTCGATGAACCAAAGCAAGCAAGTTACCTCGTGTTGATGGCTACCGGAGGAGAATCGGATCAAGAAGACGAGTCGAGCAAAGAATCCACATTTGATTTAGATGAACCAACTGGGATTTTAATTATACTACAAAGTTTTTTAAAATAATTTCCTGCTTAAATAAAAAATTAACAAAAACTAAGGAATACGCTAAACTCCTCCTTAAGGAAAATAACATCCTTAAGGAATAACTGAGCTTAATTTCCTTAACTGACCAAGTTCAAAAAAAAATTCAACTCAAGTTACAAACCTTGAGGAAGAAAATTCTATCTTGAAAAGTCAACTTAAAGAATTAAAAGAACAGTTGGAAAAGTTTACCTCAGGAACCAAGTATCTAAACATGATACTTGGATCCCAAAGAGCTATGTACAATAAATCCGGACTCGAATACAAGTCTAACTCAACCCTTAAATCATTTCTAACCCTAATTAAAAATAAAAAACTAACTAAAGCTTGGGATTCAAAAGCTTATCTAATCAAACAAGTAGGACTCAATCAATACTATGTGATAGGATCGATGGCAGTGCGGCCGGTAAGAGAGGGTTAATTTACTGCAAAATAAAGCGAACCTTCCTCAATCTTTTACGGCTTAATAAGAATTAACACTTGCATAAAAATAATTAAGAAACTAAAATTAAAAAGAAGAGGCAAAAGGAAATTACTTGGTTACAAGCGGGGAGGTTGTTAGTCTAAAGATATTGAAAGCACACTAAACACTCCTTCAAACCTCCTAGCCTCTTACAGCAATTGAAGTACTTAAAATACGAAGTTAGACAAAAGAAATCATTTACAAGTGTTCTCCAGTGTTCTATCTAGGCTTCTGGGACCAGGGCTGTATTTATAGCCCTGGTCGGGGCGCTTGGAAGGGTTCCAGGCACCTGGATGGGGATAAAACTTTATTCCCATCGCAACGGATCGCTTTTGATGCGATCTAGATAAGTTTCATGGTTCGGGCGCCTGGACCATCTGAGCGCCTGGACAGGACCCAAGTTAACAGCTTGTTAACTTATTTTGTCCTAGTTCTTACTCCGGCTCCGCTCGCTCAGGTCCCGGTCTTCTGCTCCGGCTCCGACTCCACTTGGGTGATCTCAGCCTTCCGGAATAGAGCTCACCTGAACCCAACTTCCGGCCTTCGAGCAAGCTTCCACTCCGGCATTTCATCCCTCAAAAACGCTGCGTGCCTCCTTCTCATCTGCTCATGTACTCTTCTGCAACACCTCGTCTCTCGGACGCACCAAGCCCATCGGCTCGGTCCCGTGCCATCCTTCTCGCTAGCTGTGTCTTTCGCTCGACTTCTGTTCTCTTAAGTTCCTGCATACTTAGACACGGGGGTTAAAAACCAACAGTACCTAACCTTACTTAGTTGATCACATCAAAACTACCTTGGCGTACTAACAATCTTCCCCTTTTTGATGTGAGCAAACCCAAGTTAAGTTAGGGTAAAACTAAACAAATAGTAGTTATAATTTTTGCAAAAAATTACAAGTACAAAAATTAAGTCCAAAATTTAAAAAATTATTGTGCTACCCTTCCCCTAGACTTAATCTTTACTACTCTCCCTTTTGATCACATTAAAAATGGGGTACTTTTAAAATGACTTTTGTAAATTTAAAGCCTAAGGGAGAAACAAAAAAAAACTCCTTTAATTGGAAAAAAATTGCAAGGGTTGAACAGAAAAATTTCATAAAAAGTTAAATATTTTTGGTAAAATTTAAAACATTTGCACTTTGTTAACTAATTAAAAAAAATTCTAACAAAAAAGATTGTTTAGATTAATATTTCACAAAAAAAAAAAAGTTAAACAAATTTTAATGATTAGATTTATTTTTCTAACAAAAATTTAAAGCATTAGTTAAATGTTTCATAGTAAGTCAATTAAACATTCAATTCAGTAATTGACTTCCAAGTTGTGACGAGGCACTAGGCCTTCTTGGTTATTGGAGCATCAACCACTTCTAAACAAAGCCTCTTAAAAAATTTAAACATTTAATTTTCTTTTTGAAAGCCCTAAGTTTAAAAAAATAGTTAACATAAATATGATTTTGAAACCAGTACATGTTCCTACCTACTGGATTTATCAAGAATTTCTTAGGAATATATTTTTGTAAAATTTTCTTAATTTGGCCCTTATGATATTTAAAATACCAGTTTAAACTATTATATCTCCTAATATCTTGATTATTTGAGTATGCACGATTTTTCCAATATTTTATATTTGTTTTCAATTTGATATTTTCTAATTTTAAATTATCAAACAAATCTAAGGGGCATGCATTGGCTAATTGTCTTTTTAAGCCTATATTTTCTTTTTCTAATTTTACTAAATCCTTGGAAAGAATCTTAATAAATTTAAATGACTTTTCAGGAGATAAGGCATGTACCTGACTTACCTCATATTCTGATGCTCCCCCTTCATCGTAGCTTGCCTCTGATGATCCTCCCTCTTTGTCGAAGCTCATCTCTGAGTTGGTTTCGTCTTCCTTTTGATGATCTGCCATTAGGGCTAGTCCGACATAGGCTTTGATTTTGGATTCGGAGGACGACGATTCATCCCATGTGGCTTTTAGATTATGCTTGGGCCGAGTTGGCTTCTTGTTCTTTTCCTTGTCCTTGTTCTTCAATTTTGGGCAGTCATCCTTGATGTGGCTTTCTTCGTTACAGTCATAGCATCGGATTTTCCTTTTGTTTCGATAATGCTTTCTCGTCTGCGATTTAAATTTATTAGTTTTAATAAATTTATTAAACTTTCTTACTAGTAGCACCGCTTCATCTTAGTCGATCGAAGCTTCGGAGTCAGGATCTTCCTTCTTGGCTTTCAAGGCAAGATTGTTGTTTAACTTTTCGATTTCTTTAGAATCTGCACATCGAGTTTCGTGAAGTTCAAAAGTAGAAAATAAATTCTCTAGTGTACTTACCTCGAAATCTTTAGAGATGTAGTATGCATCTACTAAGGATGACCATTCTGGAGTACTTAGGAAGGTGTTGAGCGCATACCGAATTGAATCTCGGTTTGTTACCGATTCTCCAAGATTGTTGAGCTGAGTGATGAGTTCTTTGATCCGTGCTTGGAGTTGTGCTACCTTTTCTCCATTGTTCATCCGCAAGTTTGTTAATTGGGTTCGAAGGATGTCTCGCCTTGCTAACTTTGCTTCCGAAGTACCTTCATGGAGTTATAGGAATTTCTCCCAGAGCTCTTTGGCAGAGTCGTAGCTGCCGATTCGATTGACCTCCTGGGGCGGAAGGGCGCTCAACAAATGAAACTCTGCTTTACCATTCACCATGAAATTGGCTTGTTATTTCTTTGTCCATAAACACTCTTCCTTTATAGCTTCATGTTGGTCATTGGGGGCTACAAAATCATACTTTATAATTAACAGAATCTCAAAATTTTTTATAATAAACACTCTTCCTTGTTAACTTGTTTGGTTTGGGTTCCTGCTATGGCTCTGCTCGCTTAGGTCCGAGTCTTCCGCTCCGGCTCCGACTCCACTTGGGTGATCTCGACCTTCTGAAATAGGGCTCACCCGAACCTAACTTCCGGCCTTCAAGCAATCTTCCTCTATGGCTTCTCATCCCTCAGAAACCCGGCGTGCCCCCTTCTCGTCCGCCCACGTACTCTTCCGCAGCACCTCGTCCCTCGGACGCACCAAGCCTGTCGGCTCTCTCCCATGCCGTCATTCTCGCTTGCTATGTCTTTCATTCGATTTTTGTACTCCTAAGTTCCTGCACACTTAGATATAGGGGTTAAAAACTAATAGGACATAACCTGACTTGGTTGATCACATCAAAACTGCCTTAGGGTACTAACACTATGTACCTAAAAATAAAATACACTACCTAAAATCAAATCAAAATAAACCAAATAACTCAACCTTAATCTCAAAAATTAAACCTTCTAAGCTAAATTCAAACCTAAAAAAAAAAAAAAAAAACTAAACTTAAATTAAATAAATATGAAATTAATCTAAACTCAAACTATAATCAAATTTATTATACCTATAAAATAAATTGACACAAACCTAAACTTAAAAGAAAATCTATGATTCAAAGGGAGACTCCAAATTAGTTGGCACCTTAAAAACATAAACATTGCCCATTAATGGTAATTAGTACTAGAATAATTAGGGACAAAATTTAACTGGACAAATAGTAATGGAGAAGTTTTGGATGATAGTAGGTTAGGGAAGCTCTATCTATGCATGTCTAGGAAGATATGACTTTGACCTAGTATATTTTGCTTAGTAGAACTAACTGAAGCTATCCCTACTAATCCTAGCTGGTTAGACCAAAGTTTTGTATTAAGTTCAGTGGACAAGACTATTTGAAAATTTTTAAAGCATATGGTTATTCTAATGATATCCAAGTGACTCATCACAGCCTAGACGTTTATCCAAAGAATACTTACTTGTTGAACTCAAAGCTAAATTTGAATCTAACACAAGTTAAACCAAACTTGTAATTCAAACTTAACTAATCTCATAAAATTATAAGATTCCCTAATTAGAAATATAGATCGGGTGAGATTAATAAGAATTAAATTAAAATTTAATTTAATTAAAATTAAAATTAACTTGAGTTAAAATAAAAATACAAATAAAATAACTTAAACAAAGTTAAGTTAATACTTGAGTTAAACTTTTTCCTCCTACTCTTTGTAGGAATTTACATGGATATTAAATAGTTGTTGCTTTCGACACATGACTGTGGATCAAACAATGTTCACAAAATTAACTTTCAAAAACCTAGGAATAGTTACCTTTGGAAACAATGACAAACTTAAGATAACTGAAATATGTAACATTGAACTAGAATCTAATTTCATTATTCATAAAGTGCTACTTATTGAAAACTTCAAATTCAACTTACTCAGTGTTAGTCAATTATGCGATTCAGAATGTAAGGTTAGGTTTACATCCACTGAATATTTAATTAAACATATGAAAGACCTCATAATAAAATTAAAAGGATTTAGGAATAATAATATTTATACAATTAACCTAGCTAGCTCCTTACTTAAGTGTCACTTAACACAAAAGGAGGAAACCTGGCTTTGGCATAAAAGACTGCCCCACACTCACTTTAGAAACATCACCAAAGTAAATGGCTTAGTTAGAGGACTACCAAAACTACCTAACTTAGACTCAATAATTTGTAATGCATGTCAACAAGGAAAAAAGACCAAATCAAACTACAAACCAACTAATCATACTAAAACCAATTCAACACTTGAATTATTACACTTAGATCTATTTGACTCACATGAGATTAAATCTATTAATGAAAATTTATACTGTTTAGTAATAATTGATGATTACTCAAGATTCACTTAGATAAAATTCTTTAAAAATAAAGATGAAATATTAATTTGAAATATTTAGTGATTTTTGTAAACAAATTGAAAATGAAAAAGACTTAGAAATCAAAAGAATTAGGAGTGATAACGGTGGAGAATTTAAAAATAATAGTTTACTAAATTCTACTTAGAAAATGAGTACCATCAAGAATTCTCGTGTCCTAATACACCTCAACAAAATGGAATAGTTGAAAAAAAATAGAACCCTCCAAGAAACCACTAGGATAATGCTTAATAAATACCAACTACCAAAATATTTCTAGACATAAGCTGTTAGTACAGCCTGCTATGTACAAATAGAACAAAAATAAATAATAAATATAATAAAACTCCATTTGAAATTTACTATAATAAATTATCTAATATCAAATATTTTAAAGTATTTAGGTATTCAGAGAACATTTAAAAAATTTACTTCAAAAGTTGAAAATGGAATTTTTATAGGATACTCACTAAATAGTAGAGGGTACAGAGTTTATAATAAAAATATTCTAAAAATTAAAAAATAACAAATGTAAAATTTGATGAATCTAACTCTAAGGAAACTAACTTAAATCAAAGTCAATCTCAACCAATTGACTTTATTAGAGCTAGTACTGATCTAGGGGGAGCAAGTGAAATCCTAAATCAAATAGATGAACACGAAGATGTACAAAATCAACCACAAGAAAATGAACAAATATAAACTGAATCTAGAACAATAAGAGTCCGATCAAATCATCCAATTGAACAAATAATATGTGACCCAGAACTAAGGATTCAAACTAAATCATCATTTAGAAACGTAAGTCAAATATTTTTAATTTCTAAGGTTGAATCCAAAATAGTAGAAGATCCCTGCTTAACCCAAACTAGATTATTGTCATGCAAGAAGAACTAGCCCAATTTGAAAGAAATGAAGTTTGAATGACAGTACAATCAGATGCTTATATCAATGCATCAACATAAGTCTAGGTAAAAAATACAATAGTACATTGATCAAGTTAAGTAGTTTTTTAAAGTAAATTTTTAACTAGACATTAATACTTAATTTGACTAACCAAGTGAATACTACTATCTTTTAATAGTTAGTTAGCAACTAAGGGTTAGATATTTAAGAATAATTTTTAGATGAATATTATTTTTAAATTAATATTAGGGTCAAGGGAGGATATTTGAAAATTACTTTATAAAAGAGTTTTATTTCAAATTTTGTTTCTTTTACAAAGTGTTGGTTTAAAATTCTTTTGAACCCTTGCTTAAATTTACTTTGCAAATGGTTCAAACTTCAAAAATTACTTCTGAAATATTCCAAAACTATTTTTTTTTGTAAAATGCTTTCAATTTTTTTTTTCAAAACTTGCTTTGAAAAATATCTATTTTGCAAAATAAAATGAAAGCATTTTGAAAATTACATTAAAAAACTACTTAAAAATACTTTGGAAATTACTTTAGATGATGTTCTCAAATACACTTTGAAAAGTCTTGAAAAGTTCTTGCAAGAGTTATCCTTTCACTTTGAAAAATATCCTTGACCAACCTTTTTTAAAATCTGTTTGATAACTATTTTGAAAATACTTCCAAAATTATTTTTACTTAGATAAATTTCTTTGAAAAATACTTTACAAATATTTTGGAAAGATAATTTGTAAAACTTTTTAAAAGTTGCCTTTAACAATTGAAACTCTAAAAATTACTTTGCAACAAAGTATTTTTTAAAAAATATTTTAAAATCAATCTTGAAAAATAGTTTTTAAAATTCTTGCAAAATTTAGCTTTAAAAAATGGTTTGATTTTGTAAATTAAATTTTCAAAATTTTGAAAACCTTTTGTAAATTTTTAAAATTCCTTTCAAAATACTTTGGAATTTTTTTTTAACTCGTCCCTACAATAAACCTACAAGTTTTTATGCTTACTTTCAACAATTTATTCCTTGCTTACTTGTGTATTTATATTTTCATAATTTGGTAGATTTATCTGCATATTTTTTGATGAATGCTAAAGGAGGAGGTTTAGGGTTTATGTAAGAAAATCTAGAAAACTTAACCCAGAAAATGATCAAGAGGATAAAACTTAACTGCTCCATTTTAGATTTCTCTTAAAATCATATCTTTCTATATATGTTTTGCATAGTTTTTTTAATTTTAACCCAGGTTGTCATTATATCAAAAAGTGGAAGATTGTTGGTGCAGTTGGCACCAATGATCAAACCTGAGTTTTGATGAATGATAAGTGGATTAAAGTTAGACGTGTTGTTGATCTAACCTTGTTACCGAGTGCGCAGGGTTGACTAACTTGATGAGTCAAGAGGACCAGACACTAGGCAGGAAGTCCATATATAGGATTCTGGCAGGAGGTCAGGATGTTCGATTCCTGATAGGTTGAAGTCCAGATGTACAATTCTGGCAGGTCAGGATGTTCGATTCCAAATTGATAAAGTCCGGATGTGCAATTCTGATAGGAAGACCCGGTGAGTTAGATTGACATTAAGGAGGTAACTTGATACTTGGTAAGTGAAGAAAAGTCCCTAGAGGAGAGTGGCTCAGTGAGGACGCGCCCCGATTGAGGGGATAGTAGGCATCAGTCTAATTTAGGTCCATTTTAGAAACCTAAATTGACACCCTGACTAAATCCTGGTCTCAGGGGATAGGATCTAATTACTAAACTATTTATTTTTATTGTGCTAACTTTGTCTTATATGATATATTTTATTTGTATTGGGCAAACACATTTTGCAGGGCAAAAGAGCACAAAATATCTCGGATGAACAGTACCAGAGGCGCCTTCAAGCTATTGGAAGACACCTTGAATACTGTTCATGGAAGGCACCTTCGGGAGCTTGGAAGGTGCCTTCAGTCAGATAACGTAGAAGACTTTGGTGATGATAAGAAGCTAAAATTATGGAATAAATTTTAGGGTTGAAGGCGCCTTCAACTCTCAATAAAAGAGTATCTCGACCAGCATCTCAGACACACTTCAATTACAAGCTTCTGAGCATTCATTTGATGTTTTGATTGTTTCGACTTTGAGCTGCTACTCTGCTACGATACTACTATGCCCAACTACTGATGAGGAGCCAACCAACATTGAATCTGATTCGATCATCTATAAGTGTTGGGTAACGAAAGTAAATTCTATGGCATTTTTCCCCCTTCAGTGGCTACTATTTGCTCTCATCAGCTCGGGTTGCAAGGATGAGGAGGTCCTTAAGGAGGTTCGGCAGCCATTTCCACCTGTTGAAGAGAGCTCCACTGTGTTGCCCCTATTTCTGGCTACATCATGTCTGGTCAAGCTCACCGTGGTACGTGCGAGCAGAAGCTTAGGTCGACGGAGATGGGCAACACCTCCACATATTCCAGTCAACTTCCATCGAAGGGGTTCTTTGGTGGAAGATTCATTTATTGTCATACTCAAAGCAAGCATAGTTAGTATCTTTACTGTTGTCCACCAGCTTTGGGGGTTCCAGATTCAAGCTCTTCGTGTGACAGCGAAGAGTAGTCTGTTGGTGCAACCTTAGGTCAAGGTTGACCTGGTTGACCCGACTCGAGTTGACCTGACTCGAGGTATATTTTGATGTTTGACAAGAATAGAGAAGTTGTATTTTGATGTTTGACAAGAATAGGAACTTGGGAGTGTGGGTGCAACCTTTGGTCAAGGTTGACCTGGTTGACCAGACTTGAGTTGACCTGATTGGGGAAAAGTCCAAGCAGGGGAAAAGTCCAAGTATGGAAGCTTGGCATGGGAAGTCAGAGAGGGCTCGGTAGCTCGTTCTCTAAACTGGATGGAGTCGGAGAGGGCTCGGTAGCTCGTTCTCCGGACTAGGTCAGAGAGGGCTCGGGAGCTCGTTCTCTGGACCGGACGAAGTCGGAGAGGGCTCGGTAGCTCGTTCTTCGGACTAGGTCAGAGAGGGCTCAGGAGCTCGTTCTCTGGCCGGACGTGGAAGTCGGAGAGGGCTCGGTAGCTCGTTCTCCGGACTAGGTCAGAGAGGGCTCGGTAGCTCGTTCTATGGACTAGGTCAGAGAGGGCTCGGGAGCTCTCGTTCTCTGGACCGGACGTGGAAGTCAGAGAGGGCTCGGTAGCTCGTTCTCCGGACTAGGTCAGAGAGGGCTCGGGAGCTCGTTCTCTGGACCGGATGAAGTCGGAGAGGGCTCGGTAGCTCGTTCTCCGGACTAAGTCAGAGAGGGCTCGGTAGCTCGTTCTCTGGACCGAACGTGGAAGTCGGAGAGGGCTCGGTAGCTCGTTCTCTAGACCGGGAAGGCTTTAGGGTTTAGGGCTGGGAAGCTCTAAGGCATTGGATCGATTTGGTGACCGATCCAGTGATACTCTGATTGTCTGGATCGGTCTGATAACCGATCAGTAACCAAACAGAATGTTTCTGTGAGTTAACTGATCGGTCTGCAGACCGATCAGGAAACGATCAGGAGGCAGAAAAAGGGAGGGGGATCGGTCTGTGGACCGATCCACCTATAGCCTGATCGGTCCACAGACCGATCAGGCTTCGAAGCCAACTCTCACAGAGAGTTAGTTGATCGGTTTGGGGACCGATCAGCCTAGGGCCTGATCGGTCCACAGACCGATCAGGGTCCTCCTGGACCGATCAGGTTGGAGCCTGATCGGTCCAGGCCTAGCCGTTGCGACACAACGGCTAGATTTCTGTGTTGCTCTTTGTCTTCTTCACAGGTGCAGGGTATATATCGAGGTCGAGGGCCTCTACAGTAACTTCTTCTTCTTGTTCCTCACTCTTGCGATCTGAGCTTTGCTGAGCTCCCTATTCTTGAAGCTTCGTGTGAGCTTCCCTCGACTGGGTGATCAGCTGCTGTTGACATCGTGAAGTTGCTGCTTCATCGAACTCCAGTCGATGAGAAGGCAAGCAAAGTGTTTTTACATTTATATCGTTCTTGTTTTCTTTCTCTATTGGTTGTACTCCATTCTTGTTGTTGCAAGAAAGATTGTGGCGAGGTTTCTCCACCCAGAAGGAGTTCATATTAGCCGGTTATCCGGGGTCTCATCCACCGACGGATTGATAGGCTTCGTCCACCTTACGGACACGCCGAGGAGTAGGAGTATCATCTCCGAACCTCGTTACATCATCGTGTTTGAGGTTTGATCTTCTCCACTTTCGTTTCTACATTGTATTTCCGCTGCGCTAACTCAAATTGTAGGAAGAAGAATTTGGGGTCGGCTATTCACACCCCCCTCTCTAGTCGCTATCCGAAGGTCCTAACAAGTGGTATCAGAGCAAGGTTGCTCTTCGTCGGATTAACACCCGGGGGAGCACGAGCTAGAGAATGGATCAACTTGGAGAAGACATCACGATTCCACCCTTCTACGATCACGACGACTTCGCGTATTGGAAGGTAAGAATGAAGTATTTTCTTATGACTAACCTAGAAAATTGGAATTGTGTACAAGTAGGTTTTATTCCTCCGATGGATAAAAAGGGAGAACCTCTCGATAAGAAGAAGTGGACGAAGGAACAAATCCACCAATCCACAATCAACGACGAGGTAACGAAAATCCTTGAATTTTCATTACCTAATGATACCTTGTGTAAGATAGGTGGATACAACGATACCAAGGAGTTGTGGAACAACTTGGCTAAGTTCCATGAGGAGAACTCCAATTCAAGTCATGAAGAGGAGTCAAGTGAGCCAAGTAGCTCACATCATGGAGGTATGGAATTAGAAGTTGAGGGCTACTCAACATCTAAGGAAGAAGAGGAGGAGAGTTCTTCATCAAGATTGGTGCAAGAAGAAGCCTCTACCTCCGGAAGGGATGAAGAAGAGAGTTTATATCCATCCTCAACCCTAGGTAACTCAAGCAACTTAATTTCAAGTAAATTACATATAATGTACTTTGAGTGTAGGGAATATGGGCATTACAAGAGTAAATGTCCAAAGAGGATTAGGAAGACTCCACCGGCACCAAAAGTCAAGGAAGCCGGAGTCCCGATACGCAAGGGCAAGAAGCACGTGGTGTGCTTTCAATGCAAGCGAAGGGGACATTATAGGAGTCAATGTCCAAGGGGGAGGCAATCTCACAAGGACAAGAGACCAAGCACTTCTATGGGGGGAGCTAAGGCAAACCCTAAGGTATCCCTTAAGGCACATTCTTGCAATTCTACTAAGACACATGCTAGTAGCCTCATTGCAATTGTCAATAATGATAAGCATGATAACTATAGAAACCGATACATGTGCTTAGGTGCCAAACATGTTAGTCTAGGTAAGGATGATACTAGAAATGCCAATCCTAGAATTAACTCATCTAAGGTTAAGGAAAACCTAGGTAGGAATCCCAAAACAACTAGACATATGCCTAGGAATACCTCAAAGAAAAATGGAAAATTAAAGCTTGAGGTATTAGAGAAGGAAAATCAAGTCTTGAGATCAAGACTTGACACTTTAGAAAAGGCTTTTAAGAATTTGAAAAAGCCAACTCTAGGGTCTAAGGGTCAAAAATCAAAGCCCAAGGGCATGAGAGGTTTGGGTCACAAACCTAAGTCTCAAGTGGTCAAGCCCACTTATCATAATGTTCCATTCGATTATGGAACAAGATCTAGGACTAGGAAGACCATCACCAAGGTCACAAGGGGAGTCACCCCTAGAGTTGATCTTGATGAGTCCCAAATGACCAAGACTTTAAAGCCTAGGAGGGTCATTAGGAGGGTTGCTAGGGAAGTCATCCCTAGTGAATATTTAGTTAACCCAATGAGCTCAAATAGGTATTGGGTTCCTAGGAGCGTGATTCCTTCACGCTAGATGGTTTAGGGTGTGTCAACCTTAATTGGATAGGTAGTTAACCTACTCATGGAAAAAGGTGGCATTTTAGGAAGTTTCAAGGTATAACCAAGCCTTGAAAATGAAATTAAAAATTATTCCTAAGGTGATTAGGATGTGCCAACCACATTTGAGGAGTTTTCTAGGATCAATCTAATTGGCACATAGTGATCTAAAAATCTTTAGTATATGATTTTAGGTCTATTACACTTAGGAATATAGAATTTATGGCAAAATGATCAAAACTATCAAAAATGGCAACTAAGGCTAGAATTAGGTATTTTCTATACTTTTATATGTTATTTGCCATATATTGTTTGCCATATGCCATGTCATGACATCATATTTATTTTATTATCATTTGAAATGTCATGATAATGCTTAGGTTAGTTATATGTCATGCCTTATTTAAGTTTCATACTTTATGACATGACATCATGACATTGGCACATGTTTTCACTTATGATATTATTTTATGCCATGTCATCATCTCTTGCATTTATGATTAATTAAATTGATTTAAGGATAAAAACTCAATTTGATATGGAAATCAAATTGTTGTCTAGAAAATGCATGAGAACTTAGCTTAAGATGACCTAAACCCATATCTCACATCAAAATTGACTTGGATGTGTTTGATACACCTTAGATGTGTGTGAGATATTAGGATTATGAGTTAGGATCAAGGTGCATAGCTCTTGTACCTAGATGAGTCTAATTCTAAATTGAGGATCATAGGGAAAGCTTGTGTACAAGTCATGTACATTTAGCCCTAAGATTGTGGTCCTAAATTGAATGGTTTAAGATCATTTCAAAATTGATTTGAAAAACTTTGATGAAGCTTTTCTAGTGATATCATTCATCATTGAGCAAGTTGATACAAAGATGGATTAACCTTGAGTTATTTCAAAGTTTTCAAACTTTGTATCAAGATTTGAAAATGGAAGTTATTTTCATAGAAAACTATTTTTCCATGATAATATATGTTATGAGGAATGTATCCTCAAAATTTTACAATTTTTGGAATTTTCTGTGAATTTTTAGGGGTTTCTGAATTTCAGGAGAAAAATAAGAAATTCCTATCAGAGCTTTGTGGACCGATCAGAGGGGATGCTGATCGGTCCAGGGAGGTCTGGATCGGTCACTGGACCGATCTAGGGAAGTGTGGATCGGTCTGGTGACCGATCCAGTAAAGGGTTGAGCGTGCCAAAATGCTGATTTTCGACTGATTGTCTGAAATTTCAGCTGGAAGTTGGTATTTTAGATTTCTAAAGGATTGAAACTCTCCAAGACATTGTTGGTGCAATGGTCAAGGGGGAGTTGACCTTTAGGGGGAGTTTTACCTAATGGTTAAGGGGGAGTTGACTTTTAGGGGAGTTTTTACTCGATTTCTGAGGATGAGTGATATGGGATTGTCACTAAATTGATTGTTGTCTTTAGTATCAAGGGGAAAATTAAGGGTTTCAATGAAAGGTATGAGACTTTCATTAGGAAGAAACTTTTAACCTTGATTCACTCTTTTTGATGTGTGTCAAAAAGGGGGAGAAATGTCTAGAGAATGTTCAAGGAAGAACATTGGAGTTTGGGGAGAATGTTCAAGGAAGAACATTGATTGGAGAACTATTGGAAAACCTAAGTTAGGTTATCGGGTTAACCTAACTTGATTATGGTTTTTGTCAAACATCAAAAAGGGGGAGATTGTTGGTGCAACCTTAGGTCAAGGTTGACCTGGTTGACCCGACTCGAGTTGACCTGACTCGAGGTATATTTTGATGTTTGACAAGAATAGAGAAGTTGTATTTTGATGTTTGACAAGAATAGGAACTTGGGAGTGTGGGTGCAACCTTTGGTCAAGGTTGACCTGGTTGACCCGACTTGAGTTGACCTGATTAGGGAAAGTCCAAGCAGGGAGCTTGGCACAGGAAAAGCCCAAGTATGGAGACTTGGCACGGAAAAGTCCAAGTATGGAGACTTGGCACGGAAAAGTCCAAGCAGGGAGCTTGGCACGGGAAAATCCCAAGTATGGAGACTTGGCATGGAAAAGTCCAAGTATGGAGACTTGGCACGGAAAAGTCCAAGCAGGGAGCTTGGCACGAGAAAAGACCAAGCAGGGAGCTTGGCACGGGGAAAAGTCCAAGTATGGAAGCTTGGCATGGGAAGTCAGAGAGGGCTCGGTAGCTCGTTCTCTGAACTGGATGGAGTCGGAGAGGGCTCGGTAGCTCGTTCTCTGGACTAGGTCGGCGTGAACTGGAAGAAGTCGGAGAGGGCTCGGTAGCTCGTTCTCCGGACTAGGTCAGAGGGCTCGGAGCCTTCTCTGGACCGGACGTGGAAGTCGGAGAGGGCTCGGTAGCTCGTTCTCCGGACTAGGTCAGAGAGGGCTCGGTAGCTCGTTCTCTGGACTAGGTCAGAGAGAGCTCGGGAGCTCGTTCTCTGGACCAGACGTGGAAGTCGGAGAGGGCTCGGTAGCTCGTTCTCCGGACTAGGTCAGAGAGGGCTCGGGAGCTCGTTCTCTGGACCGGATGAAGTCGGAGAGGGCTCGATAGCTCGTTCTCCAGACTAAGTCAGAGAGGGCTCGGTAGCTCGTTCTTTGGACCGAACATGGAAGTCGGAGAGGGCTCGGTAGCTCGTTCTCTAGACCAGGAAGGCTTTAGGGTTTAGGGCTGGGAAGCTCTAAGGCATTGGATCGGTCTGATGACCGATCCAATGATACTCTGATTGTCTAGATCGGTCTGGTGACCGATCAGTAACCAAACAGAATGTTTCTGTGGGTTAACTGATCGGTCTGCAGACTGAAACCATCAGACCGATGAGGAGACTCCCAGAACGATCAAGTTGGAGCCTGATCGGTCCAGGCCGATCAAGAGCACAAGTCAACTCTCACAGAGAGTTGGTTGATCGGTCTAGGGACCGATCAGCCTAGGGCCTGATTGGTCCACAGACCGATCAGGGTCCTCCTGGACCGATCAGGTTGGAGCCTGATCAGTCCAGGCCTAGCCTTTGCGACACAACGGCTAGATTTCTGTGTTGCTCTTTGTCTTCTTCACAGGTGCAGGATATATATCGAGGTCGAGGGCCTCTACAGTAACTTCTTCTTCTTGTTCCTCACTCTTGCGATCTGAGTTTTGGTGAGCTCCCTATTCTTGAAGCTTCGTGTGAGCTTCCCTCGACTGGGTGATCAGCTGCTGTTGACATCGTGAAGTTGTTGCTTCATCGAACTCCAGTCGACGAGAAGGCAAGCAAAGTGTTTTTACATTTATATTGTTCTTGTTTTCTTTCTCTATTGGTTGTACTCCATTCTTACTGTTGCAAGAATGATTGTGGCGAGGTTTCTCCACCCAGAAGGAGTTCATATTAGCTGGTTATCCGGGGTCTCATCCACCGACGGATTGATAGGCTTCGTCCACCTTACGGACACGCCGAGGAGTAGGAGTATCATCTCCAAACCTCATTACATCATCGTGTTTGAGGTTTGATCTTCTCCACTTTCGTTTCTACATTGTATTTCCGCTGCGCTAACTCAAATTGTAGGAAGAAACGAGAATTTGGGGTCGGCTATTCACACCCCCCCTCTCTAGCCGCTATCCGAAGGTCCTAACATAGTCAACTTGGAGTTGATTGTGGAAGAGGGTTTGAATTACTTAGTTTAATTCTATTTATTGTTAATATTTGTAAATTTTGATTGAATGCTTGTATTGAACTCAATTTTCTATGTTTGAATTGCATTGATCTTGTTTCATCTGTTTCATGCATGGTAGGTGTTCGATGAAATGTTTGTTAGGTGATTTTTATTTAAGTTTTGCAATTTCTTGGGTTTAAAAGTTTTGTCATGCTTAGTTAGTTGAATGATTTAGGTTTTCTTGTGTTTTTGCCTTCCATTTAATGTTTGCTTCACCTTGTCTTTCTTTAACTTGCTTGCAATTTTAATTTAGGTTAGGTCAGCTATCCTTTACTTGCATTGTCTTTAATTTACTAGATTAGGGTTCATTTAATACTTTGCTATTTCATTCCTTAGTTTAATTGTGTTGATGGTGAAACCCATAGCGTAGAGTAACAATGCGTTATGGATTAATTGTTGACACTTAGTTAGATTTTATTCAAGCATTACATTAGTTTCTACTTGTTTTGCTTTTAATTTGTTAGATTTTGAATCAAAATCTAAAACCCCCACTCCATATTAAAAACCCCCAAAATATAAATAACATACAATCTTATGGTTATCATTCCATCATTGCATTCATTGGGAGACGACTCGAGTTGCCCTATGCTATACTAGCATAGATAGATTTGGTACTTAATTCTTTTACTATCGTATTACGGCAAAACTGATCATTATCAAAATTGGCGCCGTTGCCCGAGGTTGTTAGTGGTGTTTGGTGATCTTAGGATTGTTTTTCTTTTTTTTCTCTCTCTTATTTTTATTTCCTTGGTGGTTGCAAAAATTCAAAAATATTGTTAGGGTTTAATTATTCATTTCTTGTATGCACGCATTCTATCTTGTATATTTTTCTGTGTCTTTTGATGGTATTTGCATGAGTGTTTCAAGTAAGATCAGGAAATCTTTGTGTGTTATTAGCAATTTCAAAATTTCAATGTAATCAGGACCTCAGATTTGATAAGTAACATGAAGAACAACACTCAAAAGACTCTTGAAGAGCTTTGGGCACTAGATTTGTCAAATGATTCATTCTGCATTCGATATTTTGATTTAGAGACAGACTTTGAGTTATAGAAAATCATACATCTATTACTGAAGTTTCATGGACTATCTAGTGAGGATCCCAACAGACATATACAAGAATTGGATATGATATGCTCTATATAGAACCCACATGGTATATCAGAGGAAAACATCAGACTTAGAGCATTTCCATTTTCATTGGCAGATTCAGAAAAGATTGGTTGCATTGTCTCCCACTTAACTCTATCATCAACTGGTTCGAGATGAAGAAATTATTTCTGGCGAGGTTCTTTCCTGCTTCTAGGATCACAACTATTTGGAGGAGTATTTGTGGAGTCCAGTAATTCACAGGAGAACCGTTTCAAGAATATTGAGAATGATTTAAAGGACTTGTTGCTAGTTGCTCTCAGCACCAGATAGGCGATCAGCTACTGATTATATACTTCTATGAGGGATTGCTTCCCATGGACAAGACTATGGTTAATGCAGCTAGTGGAGGAATCTAATTAACAAGACCTCTACTCAAGACAGAGAACTTATCAAGATTATGGCTACAAATTATCAGTAATATGGGCCTAAACTGGTGATTGCCAAAGACGTTCATTCCTTTGCTAGTGTATTCCTAACCAAGATCAAGTATCAGCAGCCTGCTCCTCAGTATTATCAGACTTATCAGCAGGACAAGTATAATTCATTTGCAAGATTTGGATATGGGAACACACAACAAGGGATTTCTAAGTGGCCCTAGTTTTACCAGCCTTACTTTTCAACCATCAGCTTGAGCAGGATTTTATGTTGTAGTCACAACTGTAAAATATCGAAAAAGGGAAAATAACCATAAGGGAATTTTTAAATTTTTTAAAAAAATTTTGAGAATTTTTCGAAGCTCGAATGGCTTAGGTTACGGGGATAAATATTAGGCCGCGGGAAAGCTTATTTAGGCTACCCCATTTTAATGAGGAAAAGTTTATTTATTTTATTTCTTTTCATTTTCTTTTCTTTCTCCCCTAAACGCCGATTTTTCTCTTCTTGTGCCGAAGACCCTTCTTCTCTCGCGGCGCCGTTTCTTCTTCCCTTCCCCAACTGACGAGCCGACGTCGCCGCCGCCGCGACGCCTCCTCTTCCCCTCTGTGAACAAAAGCCATGGCCAAAGGGGAGTCGAGCACTTCTCCTTCGCCTCTGCCCTCTACCTTAGCATCGCCGCCCTTCCCCTTTTGATCCTCTTCTTCGTGCGATTCTATCGCGCCGACCCCTGCCTTGTGCTCTAAGTTCTCCTTGTGCCGACGCCTCTCCGCTGAACGCCGAAGGCCACGACCGAGCGAGAGCGCCCTAGGGTCGCCTTCTTCTTGCACGGAGCAGTGTCAACGCCACAAACAAAGCCATCCTAGCATCCCAGTCGTGCCCTAGATTTGAATTTGGTCTCTCCCCGCTGCGTCTATGCTCGGGTTGGTTTCAGACAGGAGCAAGCAGTGTCAAGCCCTTCTTCTCGTGTCTCTGCTTGACACTGCCGAAGTCGTCATCGCCGTGCCCTAGACCCATCTCGTTCTTGTTGTGATTCGTGCCTAGCAGAGGTCCTTAAGGTAGGTGATTTATCAAGTTGTGGATTTGAGTTCTTGGTCTCTATTTTTGATATGATCAGTGATCTTCTTGCTTGCTCTCATCTTGTTCCGTTCAATGATGGATTCCAGTAGGAAGGGTTGTTCGGTGAGCTTTCTTGGGTTCCAGCAACAACGATCCTTGGTTGTGGATCAACGGATGAGGGTTGTAAGGTGAGGTTGAGTGCTGTGGATCAACAAGCACGACATGTGAGGTAGAGGTATTGTGTGCTGTGGATTTGAAATTGTGTGTTGTGGGTTGCTCTTTGATCTGGCAGCTCACTTTGGTTTCGGTAGGACCTCCTTCCGGTAGCAATCTTTTTGGCTGAGCTTGAGGTATGGTGTAGTAATTTTGATACATGATGTTGATGAATTAGGTTTATGTATTGAATTAGGGATAATTGAATTTAGATTAGAACATGTGGTATGATTAGGTTTAGCATTAATCTAATGGAATGATTAGGGTTAAGGTAATTAACCCTAATTAATCGTTAGATTTAAATTAGGTGGGCTTATGGTTATGTTGATTAGGGTTTTACCCTAATTTAGCCTTAAGGATTTTATTTAGCTATTCATTTGAAATTTTAGCTAAATAAAAGCTTATATATATATTGTTTGACGTAGGACTCTGATTCGAGATGAGCATCTCGACGTCGGATTGGTTCGATTGGATCTTCTATTTGAGGTGGGTACCTTGACTTATCTATTTTGATATGTCATGTTGATATGCTTAGTAATATTTAACGAGTAGCAATATTTATGTTCATTTTTGTATCGATTTGTCATTATCTATTACCTGAGCATGTTGTATTTATTTCCTATTTTTGCATTCATGTTCCTTTGATTATTTATGTCCTTAAGGTAATGACATATCATGCCTTATTATGTTCAGGACCTAGATTTATTCTACCATACCTGACCTGTGTACCTAGGATATTCTATTTGATCCATATACCTTTTGGTACACATTATATAGAGATGGATAAGATCAGGATATTTCCTTGCTTAGTGTCATGCACTATCTTGCATGATTGCATGCTGAGCGATTGGCAGCTCCATTATTGTTGAGTACATTGCTAATTACATGGATCTGCATATACAACTACCCATGGGTTAGTGGTATATCAGGCAGGGTATGTGACATTTATGCTCTGTTAGGCTCCGCTGGTCCACTGTTGGGTAATTGGACACAACGTGGTAGTCGACAGACAGATTTGCTCTATTTGGCTCCGTTGTTCAGCTCATGGGTAGTGTGACGTAGCTTGGTAGCCGACAGGGATCCTTCCTCTAGATTGTCTCAGGGAGATGAGAGCATTGCACTCCCCCACTTATGATTTGGGGTAGCAGGATAGGTGTATTCCGACAGCATCCCGTCCACTCGGTCGCTCAAGAGCAGTGATGGCAGAGTGCACGGTTGTCATAGCCCTACCTACTTGGTCTCACCATCATGTGTGAGATGGCTGACTAGCGTTAGGGGTGACCAGGACATGTCATTGGCATCATATGCATATTTGCATTTATTTTTTGTGTTTGCTGCATATTGGATGGATACATATGATTGACATGCATACATGGACATGTTATTTTCGGTCTGACGACCTTATTATCCTGATAGGAGGTCCTGGTGAGTACAACTTCTCTCTTATCTTCGGTTATGCATTGTTACATTACTTCAGGAGACTGTACGCATATTTATTACTGTTGGTTATTATTTACTATGCATGTCAACTTGGTATCCGATGAGTGTTGGACTCACCCCCATTGATATATATTTCAGGTTGATGCTGTCAGGAGGTTTCAGTCGCTAATCCCCACCACTTGTCGTGAAGGGTTCACTTATTTTGGCTTTCTGGGTTTCCTTGCTATGTATTTTATTTTATCTACCTATTGAACCTGTATATGTACTCGAGGAGTTTTATCGAGTTTTTGGTCTGCTACACTTATTTTCCGTTGTGTTAGTTTCTCTGTCGTGGTTTTGTGTTTTTCGTTGTGTAGTGGAATAGGTGGCTTTCAAAATAAACTGCGTGGTTATGACAGCCAGAGGCTGAAATACATATAAACTGTGTGGTTGTCTGGTCATGTTTATTGTTATTGTTCTGGCTGTGTTGGCCGAAGTATATGTGGCCCTGAGGGCTTGTAGAATAGTCTCAGATTGTCACCCGTACAGGGAAAATATTGTCGAAATTACTTTTGGCAGGGACTACCTGGGGCGTGATAATATTTTTGGTATCAGAGCAAGGTATATGATACTTGCTTTTTGTTTTGGATTTTGAGTTAATTTGATACCAATATTTTTGGTATCAGAGCGGGTTTTCGATACCTATTTTTCGTGTTTCAGATATTTGTGTTATGGATATTTGAGTTAATCTGATACTAATATTTTTGGTATCATAGCCCAGTTTTGCGAGGCAATCTGGGTATTTTTCAGATTTATATGGATTTCTGACGATTTTCTCATTTCATAGTTCCGAGGTCATAAATGGGGACTGGATAGCGATAGAACATCTCCAGACAACATATAGGTATGATGTTTAGTTTTATAGTTTGATACTTGTAGTAATATTTACGTTATAATTCAACAGATATGAGGCGAGGTGCACGTGCTCCCATGCCGAGACGTGGTGAAGGACAACCACGTAAGAGGATGTTGGAGTCCCTAGCAGCAGAGTCGCCAGAGACGCCTATGGGGGTTGAGCCTGTCGGTCAGGGACATACTCTTTACTGTGCTGTGGGCGCGTCGGACTCCCAGACCCCGATGGCTCCTTTAGAGGTACCTACCTTGGTTGCACCCGTTATACCCACCCCTACAGTATTTACTGTACCACCACGGGTACCACCGTCATACTCGACGCCTACTCCGGTTGAGCCCACTGCGTACCCGACACCACCACCACCAGTGCCTATGGCGTACCAGGCACCACCACCACCGGTGCCTACTGCACACCGGGCACCCGCACCAGCAGCAGCAGTTGCTCCACATCCGGTACCCCCACCTACCGTACCTCCCGCCGCACCCACCTATACTGACCCTACAGTGCCACCAGTGGCACCTGCCCCAGCCTATTCAGCAGCACCGGGGATACCTCCCCTGGCCTATCCAGAGGTACCACCTATAGTACCAACTCCAGTGGTTCCACCAGTTCCTGCAGCCATCCCTACTCATCACACTGATATAGTTATGGCACGAGCTCGGATCCTAGCTTTGGGAGAGTCGATGAAAAGTCGATTCACCCTATTCTGTGGAGAGACCGATCCGAGTGTGGCCCAGTCCTGGATAGAGACCATGGAGCGGACCTTCTTCTATATGGCTTGCTCTGAGTGGGAGAAAGTAGAGCTGGGTGCTTTCCATTTACGAGATGAGGTTGATGATATCTGGTGGGATACACAACGTTCCATCATAGGCGAGCCGAATATCACCTGGGCGAGATTCAGAGAGGCTTTCGGGAGACGGTATTCTTCACGGGCATATCAGATGACTCGCCGATAGGATTTTTTGAACCTTCGGTAGAGCAATCGCACCGTGACGGAGTATAATGCTGAGTTTAATCGGTTGGCTAAATTTTTTCCAGAATTAGATGCTGAGGATAGGTCCCGTATGCTTCAGTTTATCTAGGGACTGGATGGGCATCTGCAAGTAAAGCTTGCCGATTTTGGAAATTCTTCCTATTTAGAGGCATTGGATAAAGCCCTTATGATTGAGTCAGCTCACCAGAGAATATATCCGAACAAGAAAAGGAAGCAGACTGATCGGACATCAGGACAAATTCAGCTGCCACAGGCTACTGGACAGCAGCAGAGTGGTCGCGGTCGGCCAGGTCAGGGTACTTCTGGGGCATCTAGTCAGCCTCAGAAGTCAGGGCGATCTTCATCAGGATGTTTCCGGTCTTCTCAGCAGAACTGGAAACAGTCCACTAGTGACATTCACTGTACTAGATGTGGGCCCAGAGACCACGTCACCACAACCCGTTCCCTGGGACAACCAATTTGCTATTATTGCAAACTGCCCGGGCACCTGAGCCGAGATTATTCGTCGAAGGCTCAGCATATGGCATCCGAAGTTTCTAGTCATGGAGGGCATCCCAATCAGGCAGGGACTTATCGAGGAGGGCGGAGAGCCCAATCTTCGCATAGCTAGGAGAGGGTAGCTCCCCCTGCAGCAGTTGCATATGACATGCATGGACAGGAGCACTCCAGTGTCCTCATAGTACCACAGAGCTTTGTTCCAGGACCACAGTATCTGACTCAGGGGAAGTACCAGTCACAACCTCACCACTGGTTCAGTACTAGTCGCACCCTCAATCCCTAGTACAGTATCAATCGCAACCACAACCACTGATGCAGTACCAGTCACAACCCCAGCCGCCGGTCCAGTATTAGCCACAACCTACATATCCGTCTCTAGCTCAGTACCCGGCACCGTCACAGTGGTAGGCTCAAACTCAGGCGCAGCAGCCTTTGGCAACACTACCACCTCCACCATAGCCAGAGACCGGACGTATTCACGCGGTTACCAGAGAGGATGCACAGCGAGCCGACAGATCTATTTTCCGCGGTATGATTTTACTTTATGCATTATTCACTGATATGCTGATAGATACTGGTAGCTCACATTCTTTTATTTCCCATGCCTTGATGAGGGACATAGGTAGACTACCTACTCTTAGACCGCAGCGACTGACCATCTCCCTACCGTCCGGTGATACATTGGACATCACTCATGAGGTCAGAGGTTGCCCGTTAGATTTTGGCAACATGATACTCATGGTTGATTTATTAGTACTGGAAATGGTCGAGTTTGACATTATCCTTAGCATGGATTGGCTGTCTGCATATCATGCCACGGTTGATTGCCAGACGAGGGTGGTTACATTTCGACTTCCGAACCAACCCTCATGAGATTTCACTAGCATCAGGGACGATGACATATCGATCATTTCAGCGATTCAGGCTCAGAAGTTGCTATCACATGGCTATCAATGATTTCTTCTGTCTTTGATTAATACTGACGACAGCAGTAGTTCCCAGCTTTCAGACATTCCTGTGGTCTGAGAGTATCCGAATGTATTTCCAGATGAGCTACCAGGCTTGCCTCCCAGAAGGCAAGTGTAGTTTGCCATTGAGCTGATTCCGGGGACCGCACCAGCATCGAAAGCTCCTTACCGTATGGTACCGAAAGAGTTGTACGAGCTAAAGATCCAACTCCAGAAGTTATTGGACAGGGGATTTATTTTCCCTAGTGTTTGTCCTTGGGGTTCTCCAGTGTTGTTTGTCAAGAAAAAGGATGGTACTCTGAGGTTGTGCATTGATTACAGACAGTTGAATGCAATGACCATCAGGAATAAGTACCCTTTACCACAGATCGAAGATTTGTTTGATCAGCTCAGAGGTACCTCAGTATATTCTAAGATTGATTTGCGGTCCGGATATCATCAGTTGAGAGTTAAGGAATCTGATATTCTGAAGACAGCATTCCGTACCAGATACGAACATTATGAATTTTTGGTAATGCCATTTGGGCTTACCAATGCTCTAGCGGTGTTTATGGATTTGATGAACTGCATCTTTCTGGAGTATCTAGATCATTTCGTTGTTGTCTTCATTGATGATATTTTGATCTACTCACGTTCCGAGGAGGAGCATGCACAGCATCTTCGCATAGTCTTGGAGACTCTTTGACGACATCGTCTATATGTGAAGTTCAACAAGTGTGCTTTTTGGCTACCCTCAGTTGGTTTTCTGGGTCACGTAGTTTCTAGCAGAGGTATTTCAGTAGACCCTCAGAAGATCAAGGCTGTCACCAGTTGGGAGCAGCCGAAATCAGTTCAGGAGATTTGAAGTTTCTTGGGATTGGCCAGATATTACCGACGGTTCGTCGAGGGTTTCTCTCGTATCGCTATGCCGCTAATGGCCCTGACCAGGAAAGGTGTAAAGTTTACGTGGTCCGAGGCTTGTGAGACTAGTTTCCAGGAGCTGAAGCGGAGACTGGTAACATCATTAGTTCTGGTTTTACCCTCCGGAGAGGACGGATTCATACTTTACACCGCCGCATCTTTACAGGGTTTGGGCACTGTTCTGATACAGCACGACAGGGTAGTCTCCTATGCTTCTCGACAGTTGAAGGAGCATGAGAAGAACTACCCAGTTCATGATCTGGAGTTGGCCGCCATTATATTTGCTTTGAAGATTTAGCGGCATCACCTGTACGGTATTACATTTGAGATTCTCACTGACCATAAGAGTCTCAAATATTTGTTCACTCAGAAAGAACTCAATCTCCGACAGAGGAGATGGATAGAGTTCCTGAAGGATTATCATTGTACCATTAGCTACCACTCGGGGAAAGCTAATGTGGTTGCCGATGTACTCAGCAGGAAGTCCAGAGGGACTTTGGCTTGCCACCGAGCTTCAGTCACGGACTTGATTCAGGGTTTCTCTGAGTTGGGCCTTCAGGAGCAGGGACGGACAGAGCAGGGTATGTTGGTTACCATGGTTGCTCAATCGTCGATCAGGACGAGGATCCGAGAGGCTCAGGATGGTGATCAACACTTACAGTCCATTGGCAGCCAGATAGCTTCCAGGCAGCAGACCGAGTTCACACGAGATGAGAAGGGTATTATATATTTCTGAGACAATATGCGTACCTCAGTCTCACCCGATCTTGCAGGAGCTACTTTAGGAGGCTCATCGCTCTTGATTTACGATCCACCCAGGAGGAACACGCATGTACCGAGACTTGATGCGTTTCTATTGGTGGAACGACATGAAGAAATATATTGCGGAGTTTGTAGCTAGATGTCTAGTATGTCAGCAGGTGAAGGCTGAGCACCAGACTCCTGCAGGATTCTGCAGAGGATTCCGATTCCAGAGTGGAAATGGGATCACATTACTATGGATTTTGTGGTGGGATTGCCTAGGACACGACGAGGCCATGACGCGATTTGGGTAGTTGTTGATCGATTAACCAAATCTACGCACTTCTTAGCGATCCGGAAGACCGATTCTCTGGATTGATTGGCAGAGTTGTATTGTCGAGAGATCATCAGATTTCATGGTGTGTCATTGAGTATTATATCATATAGAGACCCACGGTTCACGTCCCGATTCTGGCAGTGTCTGCAACAGGCCTTGGGCACACGGTTTCGATTCAGTATAGTCTTCCATCCGCAGACAGATGGACAACCAGAGCGGACCATCCAGACTTTAGAGGACTTGCTGAGGTCTTGTGTTTTGGATTTCGAAGGCAGCTGGGAGGATCATTTACCATTAGTTGAGTTTGCCTACAACAACAACTATCATTCGACTATCCAGATGGCACTGTTTGAAGCGTTGTATGGTAGGCTTTGTCGGACACCCACCATCTGGGAGGAGGTTGGGGAGGCCCAGCTGCTAGGACCTCAGAGAGCTCAGCAGGAGACAGAGTTGGTCCGTACTATTAGACGGAGGATGTCCGAGGCGCATGACCGCCAGAAGAGTTATGTTGATCGGAGACGCAAACCCCTGGAGTTCTCTACTGGTGACCATGTATTTCTGAGAGCTTCACCCACGAAAGGGGTGAAGAGATTTAGCCTTCGAGGTAAGCTGGCTCCACGATACATTGGGCCTTTCCAGATCTTGGAGAGAATTGGAGCAGTGGCTTATCGTCTGGCGCTACCACCGGCTCTGGCAGGCGTTCATGATGTATTCCACGTATCTATGCTGAGAAGATACGTAGCCGACCCAGTACATGTTCTGTCAGATATACCTGTTCCCATTTAGCTTGACGTTACCTACGAGGAGGTTCCGATACAAATTCTGGACCAGAAGGAGCGTCAGCTGCGGAACAACACTATTCGGTTGGTTAAAATCGGATGGCAGCATCATTCCGACGAGGAGGCTACCTGTGAGCTCGAGGATACGATCCGAGCTCGATACCCCCATCTTTTCACTTGAGGCATGTGAATTAATTTTCCGTTCAGCAGTTATACATATTATCTATCTATTATTAGTACTTGCTGATGGTAGATAAAGAAATTTGAGGACCAAATTTTTATTAGTGGGGGAGAATGTAAAATGCCGAAAAAGATGAATAACCATAAGGGAATTTTCCGAAATTTTTAAAAAAAATTCGGAAATTTTTCGAAGCTCGAATGGCTTAGGTTACGGGGATAAATATTGGGACCCGGGAAAGCCTGTTTAGGCTACCCCATTTTAATGAGGAAAAGTTTATTTATTTTATTTCTTTTCATTTTCTTTTCTTTCTCCCCTGAACGCCGATTCTTCTCTTCTCGCGCCGAAGACCCTTCTTCTCTCGCGGCGTCGTTCTTCTTCCCATCCCCAACCGACGAGCCGACGCCGCCGCCGCCGCCGCCGTGATGCCTCCTCTTCCCCTCTGTGAACAAAAGCCATGGACAAAGGGGAGTCAGGCACTTCTCCTTCGCCTCTGCCCTCTGCCTTAGCACCGCCGCCCTTCCCCTTTTGATCCTCTTCTTCGTGCGATTCTGTCGCGTCGACCCCTGCCTTGTGCTCTAAGTTCTCCTTGCGCCGATGCCTCTACGCTGAACGCCGAAGGCCACGACCGAGTGAGAGCGCCCTAGGGTTGCCTTCTTCCTGCACGGAGCAGTGTCGACGCCACAAAACAAAGCCGTCCTAGCATCCCAGTCGTGCCCTAGATTTGAATTTGGTCTCTCGCCGCCGCGTCTTTGCTCGGGTTGGTTTCAGACAGGAGCAAGCAGTGTCGAGCCCTTCTTCTCGTGTCTCTGCTCGACACTACCGAAGCCGTCATCGCCGTGCCCTAGACCTATCTCGTTCTTGTTGCGATTCATGCCTAGCAGAGGTCCTTAAGATAGGTGATTTATCGAGTTGTAGATTTGAGTTCTTGGTCTCTATTTTTGATATGATCAGTGATCTTCTTACTGTTGGAGGATCGATGGCGGGCTAGAAGGGGGTTGGATAGCTAGGCCACCCCCAAATCGATTTCTTCTCTATAGTACATTAGTTTGCGCAAGCGGAAATATAGAAACTAAAACAATGAACTACAAACGAGAATACAAACGCTAACACGCTCGATATAATGTGGTTCGGAGATTGCTTGCTCCTACTCCACGACGTGTCCTTGAGGTGGACGAGCCCTTGATCCTTTGGTGGATCAATCCCCGGCAATCTCCGGCTAAAGCTTCTCCTTCTCGGTGGAGCAAACCTCTCACAAAGTTCTCTTCCTCTTTACAAGATGAAACTTAGGGTTAGAAGGAAGAGAGTTGGCTTGGAAGCTTTGGGCAAGATTCAGAAGGTTTACAATGAGTATCAGTAACCCCTTCAATGCCCCAAAGCTCCCCTTAAATAAGAGGAAAGAGTTGATCACCAATCAACTCAAACCCTGACACCAGTCGACTGGTCCATGCACCAGTCGACTGGTGCTAGCCGTTAGGCAACGCCAACGACTCTCTTTAGAGTCCGTCATTAATCGGTCATGTACCAACCGATCGGGTCTTAGGACCAATGATCGTCCCTTAGTCGACAAGCACGTAATGCTTCCGCATTCTCGTGAAGTCGATCACGATCGTCCTAAGACCACCGATCGGTCCTAGTACATTTACTCCTCTCATCCTTTCCGGAGTCGCCTTTGAAGTCCTCTTCCTCGGCCTTCGTCCCTCAGATGCACCCGAGCCCGCGGCTCCTCTCCGTGCCATCCTTCACGCTGCCTTGAAGTCCACTTCCCTCGGCTCCACTCCATTACTCCTCGTCTTGCGGTCCTTCGGATGTCTTCCACACCACCCTTTACCGCCTCAACGATCTGAGCCCTTGGATGAGCTTCCCACACTTGGCCGCACCAAGTTCTCATGTGTTCTACAAAGTCCTGCAAGACTCAAACACATATCAAATACATATGAAAGCCTAACTTAAACTCTTTGACACACACATCAAAACCTAGGTCGATTGCACCAACAATCTCCCCCTTTTTGATGTGTGGCAATATGTTTAAGTTAGGCATAAATAACAACTTTGAAAATTTTGAAGCAATATGTAAACATGAAGCATATAACCCAAGCTCCCCCTTAACACATGCTCTCAACCTTAATTTTCAAAGATTTGTACACAAGTGAACCAAGTAGGTTACTAACTTAACTTAACCTTCCTTTTTCTCCCCCTTTGACACCATCAAAAATATTGTACCAGACACGTACACATACTATGGTATCAATTCTAATCAATGTTGGACCAAAAACTTGATTTCAGAAACCTTCAGAGTGTTGTAAGGCTGGTACCAGTCGACTGGTACCTGTCACAGTCGACTGATACATGCTGAATTCGAATTTCAGCCTTCTGAGACCAACTTCAGAAATGCATAAAAAATTCCAGAAAATTCAAAAAATCATGAAATTTTGAACACATATTTCTTGACATGTTCTTCAACAAGGAAAAACATGTTTTTATGAAAAGTCAAAGTATTTTTGAAATTTTGACCAAATCTCAAAAATCTCAAAACCATGCAAGTTTGTATCAATTTAAAACCCAGTTTTGCACTCATATGTTTCAATATAGCTATACCATAGTAAATAAAATATAGGATTGTTTTCAAAAACATTTAAAATATCCAACTATGATCTATGGGCAAGATGTCCATTAATTAAACATTTGCTTTCCCCATAGTTGGCCTATGATCACTAAACATTGATACACTTCATAACTCATCAAAATGCCATAAGCATAAGTGAATTATTTGTATCATCCTAATATCTCACATTCATGGTTAGAAAATAATACAAATCATTGTGAGATAAAGGTAACCTCTACTTAGCCCTCTTGATCATAAATCTCTATCAAGGCTAAGCCCTCCCCCTTAAGGTCTCAAGTCAACCATATAGGAAAAATTTGAACTATTGACTTCCATGGTTGACTTGCCATAAAATCCTCTAACCCTTGAGGATTGATTTTGGTACCCAATAGAAATTCTTTCTAATTGGGTTGACCAAGTACTCTTTGGGGATCCATTTCCTATCTATGGTCTTTGTTTTGGATTGCCCCCTAGCAAGTAGACAATGATAGGTCTTTTCATTATTTTGTTCATTGTATCCTATCCCATTTTTCTTAAAACTTGCCCTTTGGCTCCCAATGATCATATTTAGGGTTTTAGAGCCAATTTCAAATTTCCTAAAGACATTGGTAAGGTATTCTATCTTTTCCCTTAATTCCCTATTTTCTTCTTCTAAACATGATACATTTGAACTTGAGGAAGAAAAAACATGCTTATTGTAGTCCTTAGAGCACATGGATTCTAATTTTTCTTCAAGCATGCTAATATCATGTTTCAAAGACTTGTTTTTCCTTTTTACCTTGAACAAGTCATCATTTGTGCTTGAAATAATTTTAATTAAAATATGAGGAGGAAGATTATGTACCTCACTTACCGAGAAGTCCGAATCTGATGATTGACCTCCCCCTTCACTTGAGCTCCCCTCTTCATCTTCACTTGAGCTCCTTCCTTCTTCTTGTTCGGATGAGGTGGAGGCTACATCATCAATCCCCATGAGAGCAAAATTGACTATGTGATGCTCTTCTTCCTCCGATGATGATGAAGGATCATCCCATGTTGCTTTTAGGTTTTGAGCCTTCTTCCCCTTTTCTTTTGTCTTCTCCTTCTTCTTCTTCCCTTCCTTCTTTTTCAAGAGAGGACAATCATCTCTTATGTGTCCTTCTCCTTGGAAATTGTAGCAAATTATCTTCCTTGTCCTACTTTTGCTTCTTGAGCTTTTCCTAGCATGAGATTTGTTAGATGAAAATTTTCTAAAAGCTCTTCTCATTTTCCTTACCATATACGCCTCTTGATCACTATCCATTGAGGCGCTTGATTCTTCGGAGTCGGAGGATGGTGGGGATGAAGACTTCTTCTTCTTACCCTTTCCCTTGTTTGCCACAAGGGCTACTCCTCTTGATCTATTTGCTTCTCCCTCTAATCCTTCAACCCTTGTTTCGTGAAGCTCCATGGTTGAGAAGAATTCATCTAGAGAGCTCTTTTCAAGATCCTTTGAGATATAGAACGAATCTACAATGGAGCTCCATGTTGAGGATCTTGGGAAGGCATTGATAGCCTTCATTATGATGTCCCGGTTGGAGAGTTTCTCACCTACACTTGTTAGTCCACTTAAAATTTCTTTAATTTTAGCATGAAGTGTAGATACCTTATCTCCCTTCTCAAGCTTTACATTGTTGAGTTGAGTTCGAAGGAGGTCCCTTCTTGCCAATTTAGCCTCCGATGTGCCTTCATGAAGCTCCACTAGCTTCTCCCATAACTCCTTGGCACTTGAGTAGGTTCCAACTCTTGTTACTTCTTGTTGGGGAAGAACATGTAGTAGATGATGGATGGCTTTCGAATTTGCTAGATGTTCTTCCCTTTATTTCTTGCTCCACCTTGTTTTCTCAAGTATCTTGTTGTCTTGATCCCTAGGTACTTCGAAACCATTTTCCATGGTTAGCATAATATCAAAATCGGTTTCGAAGAATACCTCCATTCTCTTCTTCCACCAAGAGAAGTCCCCTTCGAATTTGGGTGGATGAATGTTTGAGCCGGCCATTGATGATGTTGTTCTTCTTGGCGATTAGTCCGTTGAAGAGCGTCCTTGCTCTGATACCAATTGTTGGAGGATCGGTGGCCGGCTAGAAGGGGGGTTGGATAGCTAGGCCACCCCCAAATCGATTTCTTCTCTACAGTACGTTAGTTTGCCAAGCGGAAATATAGAAACTAAAACAATGAACCACAAACGAGAATACAAACGCTAACACGCTCGATGTAACATGGTTCGGAGATTGCTTGCTCCTACTCCACGACGTGTCCTTGAGGTGGACGAGCCCTTGATCCTTTGGTGGATCAGTCCCCGGCAATCTCCGGCTAAAGCTTCTCCTTCTCGGTGGAGCAAACCTCTCACAAAGTTCTCTTCCTCTTTACAAGATGAAACTTAGGGTTAGAAGGAAGAGAGTTGGCTTGGAAGCTTTGGGCAAGATTCAGAAGGTTTACAATGAGTATCAGTAACCCCTTCAATGCCCCAAAGCTCCCCTTAAATAAGAGGAAAGAGTTGATCACCAATCAACTCAAACCCTGACACCAGTCGACTGGTCCATGCACCAGTCGACTGGTGCTAGCCGTTAGGCAACGCCAACGGCTCTCTTTAGAGCCCGTTTTCTGCCAACGATCATGTACCAGTCGACTGGTCTTAGGACCAGTCGACTGGTCCCCTTAGTCGACAAGCACAGAATGCTTCTGTGCATTCTGTGAAGCTGGATCAGTCGACTGGTCCTAAGACCAGTCGACTGGTCCTAGTACATTTACTCCTCTCATCCTTTCCGGAGTCGCCTTTGAAGTCCTCTTCCTCGGCCTTCGTCCCTCAGATGCACCCGAGCCCGCGGCTCCTCTCCGTGCCATCCTTCACGCTGCCTTGAAGTCCACTTCCCTCGGCTCCACTCCATTACTCCTCGTCTTGTGGTCCTTCGGATGTCTTCCACACCACCCTTTACCGCCTCAATGATCCGAGCCCTTGGATGAGCTTCCCACACTTGGCCGCACCAAGTTCTCATGTGTTCCACAAAGTCCTGCAAGACTCAAACACATATCAAATACATATGAAAACCTAACTTAAACTCTTTGACACACACATCAAAACCTAGGTCGATTGCACCAACACTTACTTGCTCTCATCTTGTTCCGTTCAATGATGGATTCTAGTAGGAAGGGTTGTTCGGTGGGCTTTCTTGGGTTCCAACAACAACGATCCTTGGTTGTGGATCAACGGATGAGGGTTGTAAGGTGAGGTTGAGTGCTGTGGATCAATAAGCACGACATGTGAGGTAGAGGTATTGTGTGCTGTGGATTTGAAATTGTGTGCTATGGGTTGCTCTTTGATCTGGCAGCTCACTTTGGTTTTGGTAGGACCTCCTTCCGGTAACAATCTTTTTGGCTGAGCTTGAGGTATGGTGTAGTAATTTTGATACATGATGTTGATGAATTAGGTTTATGTATTGAATTAGGGATAATTGAATTTAGATTAGAACATGTGGTATGATTAGGTTTAGCATTAATCTAATGGAATGATTAGGGTTAAGGTAATTAACCCTAATTAATCATTAGATTTAAATTAGGTGGGCTTATGGTTATGTTGATTAGGGTTTTACCCTAATTTAGCCTTAAGGATTTTATTTAGCTATTCATTTGAAATTTTAGCTAAATAAAAGATTATATGTATATTGTTTGACGCAGGACTCTGATTCGAGACAGGCATCTCAACGTCGGATTAGTTCGATTGGATCTTCTATTTGAGGTGGGTACCTTGACTTATCTATTTTAATATGTCATGTTGATATGGTTAGTAATATTTAACGAGTAGCAATATTTATGTTCATTTTTGTATCGGTATGTCATTATCTATTACCTGAGTATGTTGTATTTATTTCCTATTTTTGAATTCATGTTCCTTTGATTATTTATGTCCTTAAGGTGATGAAATACCATGTCTTATTATGTTCAGAACCTAGATTTATTCTACCATACCTGACCTGTGTACCTAGGATATTCTATTTGATCCATATACCTTTTGGTACACATTATATAGAGATGGATAGGATCAGGATATTTCCTTGCTTAGTGTCATGCACCATCTTGCATGATTGCATGCTGAGCGATTGGCAGCTCTATTATTGTTGAGCACATCGCGAATTACATGGATCTGCGCACACAACCACTCATGGGTTAATGGTATATCAGGCAGGGTGTGTGACATTTATGCTCTGTTAGGCTCCGCTGATCCACTGTTGGGTAGTTGGACGCAACGTGGTAGCTAGCAGATAGATTTGCTCTGTTTGGCTCCGTTGGTCCGCTCATGGGTAGTGTGATGTAGCGTGGTAGCCCGCAGGGATCTCTCCTTTGGATTGTCTCAGGGAGATGAGAGCATTGCGCTCACCCACTTATGATTTGGGGTAGGAGGATAGGTATACTCCGACAGCATCTCGTCCACTAGGTCGCTCCGGAGCAGTGATGGCAGAGTGCACAGTTGTCATAGCTCTACCCACTCGGTCTCACCATCGTGTGTGAGATGGCTGACTAGCGTCAGGGGTGACCAGGACATGTCATTGGCATCATATGAATATTTGCATTTATTGCTTGTGTTTGCTGCACTTTGTTTGCTGCATATTGGATGGATGCATATGATTGACATGCATACAGGGACATGTTATTTTCAGTCTGACGACCTTGTTATCCTGATAGGAGGTCCTGGTGAGTGCAGCTTCTCCCTTATCTTCAGTTATGCATTGTTACATTACTTCAGGAGACTGTACGCATATTTATTACTGTTGGTTATAATTTACTATGCATGTCAACTTGGTATCCACTGAGTGTTGGACTCACCCCCATTGATATATATTTCAAGTTGATGTTGTCAGGAGGTTCTAGTCGCTAGTCCTCACCACTTGTCGCGAAGGGTTCACTTATTTTTGGCTTTCTGGGTTTCCTTGCTATTTATTTTTTTTATCTACCTGTTGAACCTGTATATGTACTCGAGGAGTTTTATCGAGTTTTTGGTCTGCTACACTTATTTTCCATTGCGTTGGTTTCTCTGTCATGGTTTTGCATTTTTCGTTGTGTAGTGGAGTAGGTGGCTTTCAATATAAACTGCGTGGTTGTGATAGTCAGAGGCTGAAATACATATAAACTGTGTGGTTGTCTGGTCATGTTTATTTTTATTGTTCTGGTCATGTTGGTCGAGGTATATGTGACCCTGAGGGCTTGTAGAATAGTCTCAGATTGTCACCCGTACATGGGAGATGCTGCCGAAATTTCTTTTGGCAGGGACTACCTGGGCCTGACAACAACAATCTTGGCAATAACAAGAAATACAGTTCCAGGAAATTAAGAACACATTCATCGACACAGTTACAGTTGCATTCAGATCAACCTACCGTATCAATTTTCGAGGAGATGGATTGTAGAGTTTGTGATATTCCTGACTTTAATTATGCTACTTTACATGACTTTTCTAGTTTTTTACATTGTGATGTTGTAGTTATTCCTGATAATATTTTTGTTGATGATATTGTTGTTCCAGATAGTCTTGATGTTGCAAGTATAGGAGATAATGATGGAAGTGTAGGGACTTATGTTGTAGAGACAATGCCCCAAGAATCGCTTCCTTTTGAGCCAGTTAAGTCTGTAGTTATACTTACTAATGAAGGAAGTGTAGGGAAGATCCAAGAATCACTTTCGTTGATTGTACCTCATCCAAAGACAGATACTTTACCTAACTAAGATAATGTCGCATTCAGTATTTTAGACCCTCCGGGTACCTTTCAGGATGGTAAGGTCAATGTTTCTCTAGAATCCTTAGAAAATTCTATGGAGGTAATTCATTTTGATTGTATTGAATGTGACACATCTTTTAATTCATGCTCTGTTGATATTGATATTATTTCTAGTTCATCTTACACAACATACATATAGGAATTGCATTCTCTTTTTAGTGCACAGGATTTCTATAGGCATTTCATTTGCAGTCAATAATGTAAGGATGCATTCTACCAATTGAAAAAAACCTTAACTCTATATGCAATAAAGAAGCTTCTGGAGTGGACACTTCAACTGAACCGTCTTCGACCACTAGAGAAAATGTTTAAGGAGACGATGGTGAAGGGAGCAGGCCTCACTTCACTCATAATCATTCCACTTCCAGCATGGCTTTTGGAGCTGAATCGACTCTGACCACCAAAAATTTAGGGGAGTCTGTTCCATCTCATTTTTTTATTTGTATATATTTCTTTGCTTTGTTTGCTTGTGCTTGGTAGTTCATTTTTAGTTTGTCTTGTTGGTTTTCATAATAAATTCCCTATGCGTTCTTTTTATCACGTTAGAAATTATGAAAACTAGTTACATTTGATTGTCAAATTTGATGATTTATTTTTATGATTGAATTCTTGAATTGCATGTGATTATAACTTGATGATGGATTCTATGTGGATAGATTGGGATGATAATTTTTTATATACCTAGTGAGGATATTTTTAAGCCAATTGTTCTCATTTATGTGTGATGCACTTGTGGTTAATATTACTCTAGAACTTGCTTAATTCTTTCGGGACCATATTATCATAGGATTGCATGATTTTTATAAAGGTTATTTCATGTGCTTCTATTCATTCCTTTTATTATCACATGTTGCTTGAATAATTCTTTTATCTTTCGTCATATCATTTGTTTCTCTCTTCCATTTATTTCACCTTATTCTTCTTTTAGATGTGGATATTTTTGGATGTTCCATGATAAGTGTTTTGCCTGAGATGGATAAAAGTTTAAGTGTGGGGGAGAGGAATAGCTTAGTAGAATTTAGGAGAGACATAGGTAAACCATGCTTGATCAACATAGGTAAATCATGCTATTTATCTTTGTATTTGAGCTATTGATGATGATGTATAGGGAAGATACACAACATGTTGAAAGAATTAAAAAAAAAATAGAATTGAAAAAAAAATAGAAAATGGAAAAAAAAAAAAAAAAAAGAGAAGCAAAGCAAAAATCAGAAACGAAAAAAGAAAAAGAAAAAAAAGAGCTTTGATATTTTGTGCCATATTATATTCATGTATTAGAATTTTTTGTAAGTGACAATCTTTATTATAGAAACATTTAGATTTTATTATCTATTGAGTAGATCTTTATTGAAAAGCTTTAGTAGAGATTGTTATATATTGATTGAGTTGTAGAAAGCTATCTTGAAAGTTTGGATAAGATATTTTTTTTGGACAATGTTATTTTCTTGTACTCATCTATGTAGTATTTTATTATGTCCATGTATTCCACTATTACCTTGCTTTATCTTCCTCATTTCTTTTCTTACACTAGAAATTGCTTTGATCCATGTTTTCCTTACATTCCAAATAAGCCTTCATTGTTTTATTATGCATTCTTATGTATATGATAGTGGTGGAGATTAGAAGCAAAGCAAACATATGGTAGTGTATAAATTATGAGTAGCTTGAGTGAGCTCCACTATTGTATGGAAATGAGAGGAGAGCCATCATCACTTTTCTTGTGAGGTTATTTTGTTATTATCCTCAGTTTATTCACTATGGATTGAAGTTATCATGTTTGTTAATTAGTGTATGAATTGAATCCATGAATGCTTGAGTCTTTGGAATTTGTCAACCCTATGTAACTTTCTTTCCCAATTTTCTAAGCATGATTGAAAATTACTAGGAGAATGCATCCTTAGTTATTTCCTTGTTTTGTTTACTTGCTCGAGACGAGCAAGAATAAGTGTGGGGGATTTGATAATCGGTATTTGGACACTTTATTTTATTATTATAACTTGGTGTTTCGCCCCTCTTATGTATCCAGTTATATGTTTTTAGTGTGTTTCATGTGGTTGGATCTTTGTTAGTTTTCATTTTAATTCCTGTATAATTTATGGATATTTTGGATATTATTTGATTATATTACGTTTTATAGGAATTGAGGGAGACAACAATTGAGAGGGGGAATACAAGTTTGATCAAGTCATGGTTTGGGTTCACTTGCCAAAGGTTTGGAGGAAAAGAAGGAGACCAAGTCTAGAGCCTCATCCAAAGCCCAATTTAAATAGCTCAAATCCAAAGCTTCAAATGAGAAAAACCCTAAGTCCGGTTCAATTTCCAGTTTGGTTCAATTGGGCCTGGTTCAGTGAATGGCTTAAAAGATGAATTCGGCTCAAGGTTTCTTCAGCTCGAAACATTTTCTTCTCTACACTGTGCCTATCACCTTCTCCCTATAGCCCCTCTCTTCCGTGACTTCTCCAGCGATGACGGACGGCGACAAGTGTCGACGACTACGAACGACGGTGACGACATCCTCATGTCGTGCTTGACTCGTCGAGGGGTTCTCCAGCATTTTTCCCCCTTCCGTGGCTATTGTGTTTCTCTCACCGGCGCGAGTTGCAAGGGTGAGGAGGCCCTTAAGGAGGTTTGGCAGCCATTTCCACCTGTCGGAGAGAGCTCCACTATGTTGTCCTTGTTTTCGGCTACATACGGTCTGATCAAGCTCACCGTGGTACATGCAGGCAGAAGCTTAGGTCAACGGAGATGGACAACACCTCTACATATTCCAGTCAACTTCCATCTGAGGGGTTCTTCAGTGGAAGATTCATTCATTGCCACGGTCGAAGCAAGCATAGTTGGTATCTTCGTTGTTGCCCACCGTCTTTAGAGGTTCCAAATTCGGGCTTTTCGTGCGATGGCGAAGAGTAGTCAACTTGGAGTTGATTGTGGAAGAGGGTTTAGATTACTTAGTTTAATTCAATTTATTGTTGATGTTTGCAAATTTGATTGAATGCTTGTATTGAACTCAATTTCCTATGTTTGAATTGTATTACTCTTATTTCATTTGTTTCATGCATAGTAGGTGTCCGATGAAATGTTAGTTAGGTGAGTTTTATTTAAGTTTTGCAATTTCTTGGGTTTAAAAGTTTTGTCATGCTTAGTTAGTTGAATGCTTTAGGTTTTCTTGTGTTTTTGCCTTCCATTTAATGTTTGCTTTGCCTTGTCTTTAATTTTATTGCAATTATAATTTACGTTAGATTAGTTTTCCTTTACTTGCATTGTCCTTAATTTACTAGATTAGGTTTCATTTAATGCTTTGCTATTTTATTCCTTAGTTTAATTATGTTAATGGTGAAACATATAGTGTAGAGCGATAATGCGTTGTGGATTAATTGTTGGCACTTAGTTAAATTTCATTCAAGTATTACATTAGTTTCCTACTTGTTTTACTTTTAATTTGTTAAGTTGAGAATCAAAATCTAAAACCCCCATTCTATATTAAAAACCCCCCAAAACATAAATAACATACAATCCTATGGCTATCATTCCATCATTGCATTCATTGGGAGATGACTCGAGTTGACCCTATGCTATACTAGCATAGATAGATTCAGTACTTAATTCTTTTGATATCGTATCACCACAAAAAATGATCTTTATCAGCTATATGATGGCCAACATCCCCAAAAACTTCATTCGACACCAAAAGATCATGGAGATCATTCCAGAGGATGCCTTTGCAAATTTTGCATAGTATTTCTTTCAAGCTTTTTGTGGTGTTTATAAAAACTTAACAACTCTTTGTGCCTGGTTGTATATATTTCTCCTTGTTTGGAGGTCTTCAATATTTTTATCCCTTAGCATTTTTCTTGTCCCTTCAATTTCCTTAGACTCGCATCTTCTAGCTTATTCGAGCGATATTTAGGTGAACATTCACTCGATTAACTTGACAATTTGCAGGCTCTAAGAGCTCTTAACTAGCCAGTGATTCTTCAGACTTAGTTGTGAGAGCACACTCACTTATAACTCAACTGAACGATACGAGAATTTGGGACTTGGTCGTCAGAGCAAGCTCACTTATAACTCGTCTGAACAACATAAGAGTCTGAGACTTGGTCGTGAGAGCAAACTCACTTATAACTCTTTTAAACGACACGAGTCTTGGACTTGGTCATGAGAGCAAGTTCACTTATAACTCATCCAAACTGTTGGTGTGGTTAGCACTAACGGTCTAACTCAAGTTTTGATGAATGACAAAATAAGTTAAGTTAGTTTCGTTGTTATCTAACACTCTGATTAAGTGTGCAGGAGAAGTCCAGACAGGTCGACGTGCTGACCTGATGTCTGGCACGAAGTCCAGCTAGGTCGACGGACCGACTTGATAGCTGGCATGAAGTCCAAACGGGTCGACGGGCTAACCGGACGTTTGGCACGAAGTCCAACTAGGTCGACGGGCTGACCGGATAGCTGGCACGAAGCCCAGACGGGTCGAAGGGCTGATCGGACGTCTGGCAGGTAAGTGAAGGTAAGTCACTGGAAGGGAGTGACTGTGAGGACGCATTCCCGGGAAGGAAACTTAGGCGCCGATTCGACTTAGAACCATTTCGGAACTCTAAGTCGAGATCTTGACTAGATTCCGGTCTCGGAGAGACGGAATCTAATTAATACTCTAATTGTTTAACTTAAACTGTGCTAACACTTTGTTTTGCAGGATATATGTATTATATATTTGCCTCCGGACTAACGTTTTCTTGTAGGAAGGAAGCTGCTGGAAAACTGGGGTCCGGGCGCCCGGGAGGTACACGGGCGCCCGGAGGCGAAAACTTATCCCCAACGTCGCCTCGCCAAGTGGAGCTCACTGATTGGCTTGGCTACATCACATCAAGGGCGCTCTGAAGGTTCCAAGCGCTCCGAACTTCATATATAAGGAGGGTCAAGGCTGAAGCTTAAACAACAACTCAAGAACTGCTTTTCTGTGCTCCTACGACGTTGCGACGCTCTTCCGACGACAAGTTCTTCTTTGTCATTCTGTGTTTTCATCGATATACTTTTATTTTAAAAAGCAATTGTAATTACTATTGTAATATTCCTCGAATTGCTATTGAATTGCCCATCGAAAGCACTCTTGTGTGCGGGCCTTGGAGTAGGAGTCGACACAGGCTCCGAACCAAGTAAAAGGTTCTTGTGTTAGCATTGTTATTGGTTGTTCACTTTTTCCGCTACGCATCTCGAAATTTTTAATCGATATTCACCCCCCCCCCCCCTCTATCGAATACTTATGATCCAACAAGTGGTATCAGAGCAGGTACCACTCTGATTTGGTGCAACCACCAATCAGACAGGGGGTGTAATTTTCTTTCTTTTTTTTTCGTTTTCAGTTTTTTGACTTTATCCTAAACTAGTATTATTACCTTTTTGGAAATTCTCTTCGTTGCTATTAATCTGATTTGGTGCAATACCAAATCAGTGTTTCAGTTTATTTCTATTTTAATCCCGCACTACTAATCCAAGACCTAGTCTTGGGACTCTGTTTGTCTTTTTCTTTATTTGTGTGCAGGATGTCTCAACTTGAAGGCTTCAGCACAGTACACCCTCCCCTGTTCAACGGGGATGATTTTTTGTATTGGAAAAAGCGGATGGAAGTCTACCTGAAGACGGACTTCGACCAATGGTTCAGTGTAAAAGAGGCCACAAGACACCGGTCGACAACTCCGGAATCCCACTGGACCCAGAACAGTGGACTTCAGATATGAAGAAGAAAGCTTCAACGGAATTCAAAGCACTCAACACGCTCCAGTGCGGACTGACAAAGGAAGAATTGAACCGAGTAGGACCGCACCAGAATGCGAAAGAACTTTGGGACAAATTGATCGAGCTACACGAAGGAACAAGTGAGACAAAGGTAACAAAACGCGACTTGTTATTAAATAAGTTATTTAACATTAAAATGCAGGAGGGAGAAACAACAAGTCAGCTCCACGCGAGGATCAAGGACATCCTCAACGGCCTCCACGCAATAGGACATCAAATGGAAAACAGAGACTTAATAAGATATGCCTTGAACGCTTTTCCACACAACAATTTGTGGGCATCTATCGTGGATGCCTACAAAATATCTAAAAATCTATCTAAACTAAAATTAGATGAGCTTTTTTGTGAATTAGAATTGCATGAGCAAACTAACGCCAGGACCGAGAAAGGTGTAGCTTTGTTTGCAGGTTCTTCCAAGGAGAGATCTAAAAACAAACCTGAACCCGAAGAAGAGTCGGATCAGGAGACTGAAGATGAAGAGTACCTGGTGAACCTGGTAAGGAAGATGTTCACCAGGAGAAAGAACAACTTCAGTAAGAAGGACCTCAGAAGATCAACTCCCCCGAACCAAAGAACGTAACGTGCTTCGGATGCAACAAGAAGGGACACTACGAGAACGAGTGTCCGAAACTGAAGAGTGACAAGACAAAGACATCCAAGAAGAAGGCTCTCAAAGTGACTTGGGACGACTCCTCCTCGGACGAATCAGAGGCCGAAGATCAGAAGCACCAGAGCCACCTCGCGCTGATGACCCTCGAAGAAGAATCGGAAGACGGATCCGAACCTGAATCGAGCCACGAGTCCGTACTTGTTTCCGAAGGTCCCGACGAGGTAAATTTTATTTTAAATATTTTTAAAAAAAATTATTTCGTGCTTGAATAGTAAATTAGCTAAACTAGAAAAAGAAAATAAATTGCTCCTTGAGGAAAATCAAAATCTCAAGGAACAAATCAAAAATCCAAATCCAACTCAAGACACAACACTTGAGGAGGAAAATTTATTACTAAAACTAGAAATTAACAAATTAAAAGAAATGTTAGAAAAATTTACAACTAGATCTAATAATTTAGATATAATATTAAATAATCAAAAAGCAACTTACAACAAAACCGGACTTGGCTACAAGTCAAGTTCAAATAAAATATTTAAATCATTAATAACTCAACACAAACAATCAAGTAAAGCTTGGATTCCGAAAGCGTGTTTAACCACACAAGTAGGACTCAACCAATACTATATACCCAAAGAAAAAAAATACATTATATAAAATCAAATAAATCAAATCAAAAATTAAAATACAAACCTAGAACAACAAATTCAAAATCTAAATATTCTATGTCACACCAAGACTTAGAATATCATCAAGTAAATTACAACTACAAAAAGAATAGACATAAACCAAGAATCAAAAATTAAAGGCCAATAATTCAAGGGGAGGTTCCAGAATAGCTGGCACCTCCAAAACTATCCTACCCGACAGGGTAACCCAAACTAACCTACCCGGTAGGGTAATTAGGACTAAATAGAAAGGGACCAAGTTTAACTTGACCTATGGTACTGGTGAAGTTTTGGATGATAGTACGTTAGGGAAGCTTAATCTATGCATGTCTAGGAAAATATGACTTCAACCTGATGCATTTGGCTAAGTGGAACTGACCGAAGCTACCCTTTATGGATCATAACCAGTTAGACCAAGGTTTTGTACTAAGTCCAGTAGATAAGACTATTTGGAAAACCTCGAAGGCATGGTTACTCTAATGATGTCCAAGTGACTCACCATAGCCCAAAGTTTATCCAGAGAATGTCTATTTGTTGGACCCAAAGCTAAACCTGAATCTAACACAAAGTTAAACCAAACCCTAAAATTGAACCTAATTCATCTCACAAAATTATAGGATTCCCTGATTGAAAACGTAGATCGGGTGAGATAACTAAGAACTCAATTAAAATTATAATTAAATTAAATTAAAATTATAATTAAATTAAATTAAATTATAATTAAATTAAATTATATTAAAATTATAATTAAATTAAATTAAATTAAATTATAATTAAATTATAATTAAATTAAATTAAATTATAATTAAATTAAATTATAATTAAATTAAATTAAATTATAATTAAATTAAATTTAATTAAATTTTTAAGATATCATAAAATTTAAAATAATAAATATTATTGGAGAAAAAATCTTATTGGATTTTTCAGGAATTTTTAGAATTTTTTTGGGGATTTAAACGGAGTCCGTATGTCCCCTTTTGAGGGATAGATTCGGGTTACAGTGAAAGCCTGTTTGGAATACCCAAATTAAATTGGAGTTAATTAAGGAGTGAACTTTGGGTTTAATTAAACTAACCCTAAGCATTTAATTATTTTTCTTCTATTTCCTTCTTCTTAATCTCGATTCTCTCCTCCTTCCACCGATCCTCTCCTCCTCCGCCTCTCGCAGCACCACCGTTGCCCCCTCTTGGCATCGCCGACGCAAGGCAACCCTTGATCGTTGAGGAGGGAAGCTACCTACCCGACTTCTCCCCTTTCTCTCTCCCGCGTGAGTAGACGACCCGACGACGACGGAGAGGCTTCTTCCACCGCGATCTCGTCATCACGCATCGTCGGAGGGAAGGCGTTGCCGGATCTAGACAATTTCGACCATCTTCGACGGAGCGATCCTCTCTTCGGCTGGGCTTGCGCGCGCGGCAGCGACTCGGCCGGGGGGGGGGGGCCTAGGGCACGACAGGGAGGAGTTGATTCGCATTGTTCCCGACCAATTGAGCTCCTTTCGCTTCTCCTCTTCAATCTGTTCGCTGGAGGGCGAACCAGATCATCACCAGTTGGAGTGGATCGTGCGACACCATTGGAGGAGACCGATTGAGGTAAGGGCAGTGTCGGGTAATGCTGCGAGTTCAAGAATCTTGTGTGAATTTGTTTCTTTTCGTGATATTCTTCTTGATCTAGGACGGAGGATGCTTCGGATCAATCTAGTGATGGATCTTCCTTGAGCAGAATTTCATCTTCTTCATTTCTTGCGGTGGTCAGGGGCTTGGGTGAAGAGGTGGAGGGCTATGAAGGTGAGTTTAGTGCTGTGAATTAGGGTTTCAACAAATCCTTTGTTATATGATTGGATTTATGAATTGATTCTTGAAAGAATTGGTTATGGGTATTCTTTGTAGCTTCTCGGCAGTGAGTTGTAGGGTTGCTGAGCTGCTGGAATATGCTGCCATATTTCAAGGTCAGTGGTTTTTTATAGTGGTGTACCTTGGGTATTCTATTAGTATGATGCTAAATTGGGTTTTCTATGGGTTGTGGGGTTTTATTCTGCTTAGATTTATGAGTAGTGTGATGTTGATTGGATGAATTATTGTTGTTGGATTAATTGAGGTGGATGAACTATGTAGGATTGATTCTTGATGTTAGTTGTTGATACATGGATTAAATGATAGTGATAAATGGATTAAATGATTAGAATTAGGAATTTGGTTGAGATGTGTTGATTTGGAGGAGTTTTGGAGATGTATCATGTATAACCTAATCTAAGTAGGTTGTATTATGATTAGGATTTGTTGGGGGATTAATCCATAACCATATTTGATTAGAGTTGTTCTAATTAGGTGGGGAAGTTGTTTAGTTAATTACTTTCTATATAATTAGCTAAATATACGATGTGAACGCAGGACTTGGATTCGGGACGAGCGTCTCGATGTGGGATTTCCGGACACGATCTACGTATTAAGGCGGGTATTTCTTCTTTGGCTCTATGTAGATTTTTATTGAGCTTAGTGCATGGTTTTTTTTTGATGGATTAGGCTGTTGTACTTTATATCGTATTCGTTTGTTATTTTCCTGCTTGATACTTATGCTTGATCTTTGAGGTTTTCTAGTAATATCATATACAGTCTCTACTCTTGATATCTACTATGTTGTGATTACACGTGTAGAGTATGTCTTGTAGGGATTGTCGAGTTGTTGGTATTACTATGCTGATTGGGTATGTGATGTGGACTGTACATAGGTGGGTATGTGTTATAGGAGTCATCTTGTTGACCGTGCATTTACATGTGGTGTGTACATACGTATTTGTCACGTACTTTTAGAGGAGTTGTGTTGATTGTATGTTTGGGGTATATACACATGTCTGTTGTGTTTTTACTGGAGGATACATGCGGATTGTACTTATATTTTGTGTACATGTGTCTAGTGGGATTATTGGAGATTTTTGGTTGATTATATTTGTGTAGTATGTACATATGTTTGATGGGATACGTGGAGGTATCATGATGATTATACTCATATTGGAGGTATTTATGTGGTTTGGATTGTTGCATGGATGATGACGACGTCTGTATCATGATAATATATATATATATATATATATATATATATATATATATATATATATATATATATATATATATATATATATATATATATATATATATCATGCTCATCATTCATTGCATCTGATGACCATTGTCTCTCTTGTGGTTGAGAGAGTCGTCAGTTGGTTTGGTTTAGCGCCGCACACTCGACCACTCATGGGTAGTGGTAGCTGGAGCAGTTGCCTCTTGTCCTGTCGTGCCACCTGGTCACGAGGTTTTGTGAGATCCAGTGTTGTGAGCAGTCAGGGACCCTGATGCTATGTAGCTAGATAGCTACTAGCGAACTGTCCGCCTCGACCACTCTATTGTGGGTTGGAGGGTAGTACAGTCGTCACAGACCCAAGCCCTTCGGCCATACAGGGGTCGTGGTGTCTGGAGAGGTGGCGGGGTGACCATGGATCATGCATGCACTTTTACATATGATGCGCGGTGCATCTATGGTGTTATATTTGCATACATGCCTAGTAGATACTAGTTGCATGTGATTGTGATATGTTGCACTTGTTTGAGATGTGATTGTTGCATATGGTTGTTATGTTGCATACATGTCATTTATTTTACATGTATATGCAGTCGTATCTATATTGCACAGGTGTCACGGGTATGTCTGTTGCAGATCCAGTGAGTGTACTGATCTTTGTACCTTGCGTCGATTCCAGATTGGGTATGTATTTATCATTATGGTAGTTGTAGTCCATGCTGTTTGTATGTCAGCTATGATCATTATATCTTGTGGGATAGACTGGTACAGGTAGTTGTATTTGTTGGCTATGTCGGTATGTCAGATATATTTAGGTGCATTGATTATGATGGTATGATCATATTTCTTTATTCCCTACTGAGACTGTATACTTTTGATCTCCATGTTTTATTTGTAGACCGTGCACTGTCTTTTCTATTACCCGCTGAGTTACCTATACTCACCACCGCATGTATATATTTATGTTTTCAGGTAGCTTGTAGATGGTTGGTGTGTCGCTTGGAGTATCCTGTTTGTCGGGTCCTACGTCACATCCGAAGACGGTTTCATCTAGCGTTTGTTTTCTTTCTGTATATCCTTTTATTATTTTTGGCATTGTATTTGTGTGTAGCCATGTGGCTATCTTATGGTTTTGGTGTTGTATTTGTGTTTAAGTCATGCCGACATGCATTGTATTTATTTGGTTTGTGTGGGCTTTCCTTCGTTTTTCCGCTGTATTTATAATACAGCCGTGTGGGCTGCTTTATATATAACTACATGGTTGTGATTGTTTCATTCCAGCCGTGTGAGCTATGATTATAACTGCGTGGTTGTGTATATATTTCAGCCGTATGTGGATGATGTATATTTTGTATGTATTGATGTTTCATATTGTCACCGGTACAAGGGAGATGCTGTCGGATTTTTGTCTAGCAGGGCCCCAATTGGGGGCGTGACAAAATTAACCTTAAAAATAAAAAACATTTAAAAAACCTCTTTTAAAAACTTTAAAAATCTTTTTAAAAATTTATTTTAAAAACTCTTTTAAAAACTTTAAAAAACTTTTTAAAAAATTATTTTAAAAATTTTAAAAATCATTTTAAAAAATTATTTTAAAAACCACTTTTAAAAACTTTAAAAATATTTTCAAAAATTATTTTAAAAACTCTTTTAAAAACTTTAAAAATCTTTAAAAATATTTTTAAAAATTATTTTAAAAACTTTAAAAATCTTTTTAAAAACTTTAAAAATATTTTTTTTAAATTTTTTTTTTAAAAACTCTTTAAAAAACTTTTTAAAAATTATTTTAAAAACTCTTTTAAAAAATTTAAAAATCTTTTTAAAAAATTATTTTAAAAACTCTTTTAAAAACTTTAAAAATTATTTTAAAAACTTATTTTAAAAACTTAAAAAATATTTTTTAAAAAAATTTATTTTAAAAACTCTTTTAAAAACTTTAAAAATATTTTTAAAAAATTATTTTAAAAACTCTTTTAAAAACTTTAAAAATATTTTTAAAAATTATTTTGAAAACTCTTTTAAAAACTTTAAAAATCTTTTTTTTTAAAATTATTTTAATAACTTTAAAAATCTTTTGAAAAATTATTTTAAAAACTCTTTTTAAAACTTTAAAAATATTTTTTTCCAAAAAAATATTTTAAAAACTTTAAAAATCTTTTTAAAAATTATTTTCAAAACTTTAAAAATCCTTTAAAAAAAATTATTTTAAAAAACTATTTTAAAATTTTAAAAAACTTTTTTTTAAATAAAATTATTTTAAAAACTCTTTTAAAAACTGTAAAAATCCTTTTAAAATAATTGAAAAACTCTTTTAAAAACTTTAAAAATCTTTTTAAAAATTATTTTAAAAACCCTTTTAAAAACTTTGAAAATCCTTTTAAAAAATTATTTAAAAAAAACTCTTTTAAATTTTAAAAATATTTTTAAAAAATTTATTTTAAAAACCTTAAAAATCTTTTTAAAAATTATTTTAAAATCTCTTTTAGAAACTTTTAAAAAATCTTTTTAAAAAATTATTTTAAAATATCTTTAAAACAAAAAAAATTAAAAAAACGTTTAAAATTAACTTAAAATCTTTAATTAACTTATGGTTTATTCTAAAACTAACCCTAAGATTTTATCATCCTAAACTTAGACTAACTCTAGTTCCTACCTATTGTAGGAGACTAAGTGGATATTGGACAGTGGTTACTCCAAACATATGACTGGAGATCACATCAAATTCATCTAACTTACTTACAAAAGCTTAGGGAAAGTTGTCTTTGGAAACAATGACAAACTCAAGGTAATTGGTATAGGTAATATTGAGCTAAAATTTGACTTCATTATCACAAATGTCTTACTTGTTGAAAATTTCAAGTATAATCTCCTAAGTATCAGTCAATTGTGTGACACTAGGTATAAGGTTAGGTTCTTATCATCAAAATGTCTAATCAAACATCTAGATAACCCTAAAATAAGTCTAAAAGGGTTTAGAAAAGATAACATATATACAATCAACTTAACCACTTCTTCAATTAAGTGTTATTTAACACAAAAAGAAGAAACATGATTATGACATAGAAGAATGTCATACACAAATTTCAGAAATATAAGCAAATAAAATGGATTAGTTAGAGGATTACCAAAATTACCTAACTTAGATTCAACCATATGTAATGCTTGTCAACAAGACAAACAAAAAAAATCTACCCACAAACCAATTAATCAGTCTCAAACTAACTCAATACTAGAACTTTTACATCTAGACCTATTTGACTCCCATGGGGTCAAATCAATAAACGATAGTTTATATTGTCTAGTAATAATAGATGACTACTCTAGGTTCACTTGGGTAAAATTCTTAAAAAATAAGGATTAAACTTTTGAAATTTTTATAAACTTTTGTAAACAAGTTGAAAACGAAAAAGATCTTAAAATTAAGAGAATTAGAAGTGATAATGGGGGAGAATTTAAAAATCATAATTTTAATCAATTCTGTCTTGAAAATGGCTATCATCATGAATTTTCGTGCCCTAAAACTCCTTAATAAAATGGGATTGCAGAAAGAAAAAATAGAACGTTATTTGAAGCCTCTCGAACTATGTTAAATGAATATAATCTTCCCAAATATTTTTGGACAGAGGCTGTGAGTACAACTTGCTACGTGCAAAATAGAACAACCCTAAATAAAGTACATAATAAAACTTTATTCGAAGTTTATTATAATAAACAACCCAATATAAAACATTTTAAAGTATTTGGGTGCCCAACTTTCATCTTAAACACAAGGGAACATTTAGGAAAATTTACTTCTAAAGTAGAAAATGGAATTTTTGTGGGATATTCACTCAATAGTAGGGGATACAGAATATATAATAAAGTTACATTAAGAATTGAAGAAACCACCAATGTAAAATTTGAGGAATCCAAACCAAACTTAGATCAAATCCAGCCTCAGCCAATTGAGTTCATTCAAAGCAGTAGTAATCAAGAAGGAAACAATCAAGACTTAAATAATGAAGAGGAAGAAAGAAATCAAGAAAATCAACCTCCTAGAACCATAAGAATCAACCTAAATCATCCAACTGACCAGATAATTGGTGATCCGGATCTAAGGGTTCAGACTCGGTCATCTTTTAGGAACCTAAGTCAAATTTCTTTAATTTCAAAAATCAAACCTAAAACCATAGTTGAATCCTTACTTGGCCCAGACTAGGTCATAGCTATGTAGGAGGTGTTAGGATCGATTATGTAGCTAGAGGGGGGTGAATAGCTCGGTGTGCTCGTCTTGCTCTTCGTTGCTTGTTTCTTCAAGATATGCAGCAGAAATACAAGAAACAAAACATACAACGCTAACACGAAATATTTACTTGGTATCCACCTCAAGAAGAGGTGACTAGTCTAAGGATCCACACACTCACACACTCTCCACTAATAAAACACTTCTTTTCAGTAACTACCGAAGGCGGAGAAGCCCTACAAGTTCACACTACAAGAAGAAAGGGAAAGGGAAACAAAATACAGCACAAGCTTACAAGGAAACCCTAACCCTAGCTTTCTTCTTCAGCTGTAGATCCGCCTCTTGACTTGGAAGACCTCCAAGAACCTTCAAGAACTGGCGATCTGAACTTTGTGGAGGAGCTGTGGAGAAGCTGAGATGATCTGAGATGAACAGTGCGAGCTCTACCGAAGGAATTGAACGCCTGCAGCTAAATATGATGCCAATGGTCTGATCCCGATCGATTGGATTGCTCCCAATCGATCGGGGAGGCTTTGGATCGATCAACTGATCGATCCAGAGTGCCTCTGTGCTCTCGGGAATTGCCTAGATTGATCGACCGATCGATCCAGGGCTTATCACGCGAAATCGCAGCTCCCCAATCGATCCATTGATCGATTGGGGGCTCTGGATCGATCAACTGATCGATCCAGCGTTGTTCTATGCGATCACGCACTTTTCCCAATCGATCCACTGATCAATTGGGAGGAGGCTTGTCGCGAAGACTCGCCCAATCGATCAGTCGATCGATTGGGCATGAGCCAATCGATTGGCTGATCGATCCAGCTCATGATTTCTCCCAAAATCAAGTCTAAGGCCTCCTAAACCAACATCTGGTCAAGCATGACATGTTGGTTCATCGTGCCTAGCATCCGGTCACCCTTGACCTGCTAGGACACCCTCACCAAGTGTCCGGTCAATCCCTTTGACCCACTTAAAATTTTCTCCTTGTGCCAAGTATCCAGTCAATCCCTTTGACCTACTTGGACTTTCCAACACCAGATGTCCGATCAGCCTTGATCCATCTGGATTTCCTCATGCCTGGCTTCACTCACCAGGACTTCCTTCTGCCTAGCTTCACTCACTAGGTCTTTCCATCTGCCTGGCTTCACTCACCAAGACTTCCTTCTGCCTAGCTTCACTCACTAGGTCTTTCCATCTGCGTGGCTTCACTCACCATGACTTTCCCGTCAAGTATCCAGTCAACCTTAACCTACTTGACTCTCCTTCACACATAAACAATTGCACCTGCAATCTTCATGCATTGACTACATGTATTGTCAAACATCGAAACCACAACATCAAGACTCGAGCTTGACTCAATTCAAGCTCAGTCAACACAGTCAACCTTGACCTGGGGAATATTGCACCAACAGGAGGAACTAGCTCAATTTGAGTGAAATGAAGTGTGGGACTTAGTAACACCACCCGAGAATAAAAAGGTTATAGAAATAAAATGGGTTTTTAGAAATAAACTTAGTGAAACTGGGGAAATCACTAGAAATAAGGCTAGGCTAGTCGCCAAGGGGTTTAGTCAAGTTGAAGGAATTGACTATGATGAAACTTATGCCCCAGTAGCTAGACTAGAGTCCATTAGAATGTTACTCAGCTATGCAGCCCATAAAGGGTTTAGACTATATCAAATGGATGTCAAATCAGCCTTTCTTAATGGATTAATAAAAGAAGAAGTCTATGTAGGACAACCACCTGGATTTGAAAGTCTAGAACATCCAGACCATGTATTTAAATTAAAGAAAGCTTTATATGGACTTAAACAAGCACCTAGGGCATGGTATGAAAGGTTAACCTCTTACCTTATATCCAAAGGATTTAACCAGGGTCAAATTGACCCGACCCTATTCGTTAAATTAATAAAATATGACATATTTATAGTCCAAATTTATGTAGATGATATAATTTTTGGATCAACTAATTCAAAATTCTTAGAAGAATTCATAAACTTAATGGAACAAGAATTTGAAATGAGTCTAGTTGGAAAATTAACTTACTTTTTAGGATTACAAATAAAAAAACAAATGAAGGTAATTATATTTATCAACAAAAATACACTAAAGAATTACTTAAAAAAATTAGAATGGAAAATACTAAAGAAATAAAAACACCTATGGCAGTAAACACAATTCTAGATGACGACGCTAATGGAAAACCAGTTGACATAAAATACTATAGGTGTGTCATAGGCATCCTACTGTACTTAACTGTAAGTCGACCCGATATCTTATTTGCGGTTAGTATGTGTACTAGATACCAAACCTGTGCTAAAGAATCACATTTGACTCAAGTCAAAAGAATCTTTAGATACCTCAAAGGAACAACAAATGTAGGTATTTGGTATCCTATAACTAATAATTTTGAATTAATCAGGTATTCTAACTCAGATTATGCTGGGTGCAAATTAGACCGCAAAAGTATAAGTGGTGGATGTTAACTACTAGGTCTATCACTTGTTAACTGGTTTAGTAGAAAGCAATACTGTGTTGCTCTATCTACAACGGAGTCAGAATATATAGCAATAGGAGAATGCGTTGCACAACTATTATGGATGATGCACACTTTAAAAGATTTCAACCTAAACCTTACAAATGTAAAAGTATTAATTGACAATATTAGTTCAATCAATTTAACAAAAAATCCAGTGTATCATTCCAGAACCAAACACATTGAAATTAGGCATCACTTTATCAGGGATCATGTCACTAAAGGAAACATTAAACTCAAGTACATTGAGTCAAAATCTAATTTAGTTGACATATTTACTAAACCCCTCCCTGAAAGTGAGTTTAGCAATCTACGTAGAAAATTAGGAATGTGTCTAATAGATTAGGAATTTTAAAAATTATTTTCAAAAATGATAATTTTCAAATTCTAAGGTAAAATGGTTTTATGTTTCAAAATTTCCTATTTTTAGAATTTGAAAACAGTTTTAGCCTTAGACTAGAATAATCCCCTAGAAAGCATGTTCCCCTAGGACTAGTACTTGAGCATCTCACCAACACCTTAGGATTCCCTTGTTTGTGATTGTCAGACATAGAAAGGGGTGATATGCATAGGTAGATTACCTGGACTTAAGATGCTTATGTCAGTGTATCGATATAAGTCTAGGCGTTAAATACCAAACAAATAGTAATCAAGTTAAGTCATTCAGTTTAGCCAAACACTAACTGATCATTAGACTTAACTTGACTAACCAAGTGAAAGCTGCTATCCTCTAAATAGTCAGTAAGTAGCTAACTGGTTAGACAGATTTTGTAATGTCAAGTTCAGGGGGAGGTTAATTATTTTTATTTTAAATTACTTTTTACAAAATATCTCTTTTTAAAACAAATCAAAACTAAGTGTTTAAAAATTTTAAAATTAGTTTTGAAAGATAAAATTAGTTTTTGAAAATGTGATGTATTTTTCAAATTTTAAACTTTTCAAATTTAATCTTGAAAATGACACCTTCTAAACTTGATTTCTGATTCAAACCTTCCAAACTTAGTTTTAAAAAGTTGGTTTTTGAAAATTGGATTCTTCAATTTTTGAAACTCATATTTGGATTTCAAAACATATTTTTGAAAATTTATCTAAAAGGTTACAAAATCAAATGTTATATTTTACTTAGTTAAGTTTTTACAAACTTAAACTTATTTTACTTAGTTAGGTTCTTACAAAATCAAAACGTATGTTACTTAGTAAATTGAACTTAACCTTAATATTTTTTTGTACTATCTTTGAAAATCATCTTTCCAAATTGCAAAACTATTTTTGAAAGATTAAAGTTACAATTACAATTATCTTCTTGAAAAAGTATAAGTTAAAAACTTAAGTTATTTTTCTATGTTAAACTCCCCCAAAATAATCTGACTTACATTTCTAAATTTCGTTTACCTTACATTTTTAAAGTTATCTTGATGTTCTATGTTATCTTTTTGATGAATACCAAAGGGGGAGGGTTAGGTGGTTAAGTTAGTTGAACAAACTGAAACAGAACAAAATCTAAAAGCTAACTTAACAACTATCTAAAAGTTAACTTAATAAACTTATGCTTGTTTCTTACATGCATATTTATCACTAACTTAATCAGGTTGTCATTGCATCAAAAAGGGGGGAGATTGTTGGTGCGGTTAGCACTAACGGTCTAACTCAAGTTTTGATGAATGACAACATAGGTTAAGTTAGTTTCATTGTTATCTAACACTCTGATCGAGTGTGCAGGAGAAGTCCAGACAGGTCGACGGGCTGACCTGATGTCTGGCACGAAGTCCAGCTAGGTCAACGGGCCGACCTGATAGTTGACACGAAGTCCAAACGAGTCGACGGGCTGACCGTACGTTTGGCACGAAGTCCAGCTAGGTCGACGGGCTGACCGGATAGCTGGCACGAAGCCCAGACGGGTCGAAGGGCTGATCGGACTTCTGGCAGGTAAGTGAAGGTAAGTCACTGGAAGGGAGTGACTGTGAGGACGCATTCCAGGGAAGGGAACTTAGGCACCGATCTGACTTAGAATCATTTCGGAACTCTAAGTCGAGATCTTGACTAGATTCCAGTCTCAGAGAGACGGAATCTAATTAATACTCTAATTGTTTAACATAAACTGTGCTAACACTTTGTTTTATAGGATATATATATTATATATTTGCCTCCGGACTAAGATTTTCTTGCAGGAAGGAAGCTGCTAGAAAATTAGGGTCCGGGCGCCCGGGAGGTACTAGGGCGCCCGGAGGCAAAAACTTATCCCCGACGTCGCCTTGCCAAGTGGAGCTCACTGATTGGCTCGGCTACGTCACATCGAGGGCACCCTGAAGGTTCCAGGCGCCCCGAACCTCATATATAAGGAGGGTTAAGGCTGAAGCTCAAACAACAACTCAAGAACTGCTTTTCTGTGTTCCTGCGACGTTGCGACGCTCTTCCGACGACAAGTTCTTTTTCATTCCGTGTTTTCATCGGTATACTTTTATTTTAAAAAGCAATTGTAATTACTATTGTAATATTCCTCGAATTGCTAGTGAATTGCCCATCGAAAGCACCCTTGTGTGCGGGCCTTGGAGTAGGAGTCGACACAGGCTCCGAACCAGGTAAAAGGTTCTTGTGTTTGTATTGTTATTGGTTGTTCACTTTTTCCGCTGTGCATCTTGAAATTTTTAATCGATATTCACCCCCCCCCTCTATCGAACGCTTACGATCCAACACAAACGACACGCAATTTTGGGACTTGGTTGTGAGAGCAAACTCACCTATAACTTGTCCGAACGGTACAAGAGTCTAGGACTTGGTTATGAGAACAATCTCACTTATAACTCGTTTGAACAACACGAGAGTCTAGGACTTAGGCATGAGAACAAGTTCACTTATAACTCGTTTGATCGACATGAGAGTCTGAGACTTGGCGTGAAAGCAAGCTCGCTTATAACTCGTCCGAACGACACGAGAGTCTGAGATTTAGGCGGAGAGCAAGCTCACTTATAACTCATCTAAATGGCATAAGAGTCTAGGATTTTGTCGTGAGAGCAAACTCACCTATAACTTGTCCGAACGGTACAAGAGTCTAGGACTTGGTTATGAGAGCAAACTCACTTATAACTTATTTGAATAGCACGAGAGTCTAGGACTTAGGCGTGAGAGCAAGCTCACTTATAACTCGTCTAAATAGCGTGAGAGTTTGGTGTTGGGACCGAAAAGTAGCTAGAGGGGGGTGAATAGCTCGTCGCGTGCTAGGTGCTCGTCGTTGCTAGTTTCTTCAAAGATGCGCAGCGGAAATACAAGAAACAAACCACACAATGCTAACAAGGTTGGTTTACTTGGTATCCACCTCACAAGAGGTGACTAGTCCAAGGATCCACACCTACTCACGCACCCTCCACTAATAAAACCCTCCTTTTTGGTAACTACCAAAGGCAGAGAAGCCCTACAAGTTTACACTACAAGAAGAAGGGGAAAGGATACAAAATACAAGCACAAAGCTTACAATGAGTACAAGAAAACCCTAACCCTAGCTTTCTTCCTCTTGCAATAGATCCGCCTCTTGACTTGGAAGAACCTCCAAGAACTTCAAGAACTGGCATGGAGAGCTCTGTGGAGTCACTGGTGAAGATCTGAGGTTTTTCGTGGAAGCGATGCCGAAGGAAATGACGCCTGCGGCTTAAATCGACGCTAACGGTCGAATCCCGATCGATTGGAATGCTCCCAATCGATCGGGAAGGTTTTGGATCGATCTAGAGCGCCTCTGTACTATGAAAAAATGTCTGGATCGATCCACGGATCGATCCAGTGCTTATCGCGCGAAGCAGCAGCGTCCCAATAGATCCACTGATCGATTGGGACCTCTGGATCGATCCACTGATCGATCCAGAGGCTTTCTGTGCGCTGGGAAACTGCCTGGATCGATCCACCGATCGATCCACTGATCGATCCACTGATTGATCCACTGATCGATCCACTGATCAATCCACTGATTGATCCACTGATTGATCCAGCTCTTGGTTTTTACCCAAAACCAAGTCCCAAGCCTCCCAAACCAACCTTCGGTCAACTTTAACCTATTGGTACGTCATGCCTAGCATCTAGTCACTTCCTTGACCTGCTAGGACTCCCTCACCAAGTGTCCGGTCAATCCCTTTGACCCACTTGGACTTTTCTTTGTGCCAAGTATCCGGTCAATCCCTTTGACCTACTTGGACTTTTCTTCATCATGCCTGGCTTCACTCACCAGGACTTCCAATCTGCCTAGCTTCACTCACTAGGACTTCTCTTCTACCTGGCTTCACTCACCAGGACTTCTCTTCTGCCTGACTTCACTCACCAGGACTTCTCTTCTGCCTGGCTTCACTCACCAGGACTTCTCTTCTGCCTGGCTTCACTCACCAAGACTTTCATTTCACCTAACATTCCAATTAGGACTTCACAGTCAAGTATCCGGTCAATCCTTGACCTACTTGACTCTTCTTCAATCAACCTTGTATTGTCAAACATCGAAACTCAAACCAAGACTCAAGCTTGGTCAACCAGGTCAACCTTGACCTGAGAGATGTTGCACCAACAATCTCCCCCTTTTTGATGTTTGACAATACCACAATAACACTTACAATACCACATGTAAGTTAGGCTAATCTCATAGCCTCATTCTTCTTCATGCCACTAGGTAATGAACACATAAGTTAAGCTCTCCATTCTCCCCCTAAGAGGACAAACTCCCTCTAGGTAATGAAAGCCTAACTTACTCCCATTCACAAGTCCTTTCATTCTCCCCCTATTGGCACACATCAATCTATCTTTGAGCACTGATCAACCCATGCCCCAATTTCGGGCACACATCAACAAATCCACTTATTGAAAACTCTCCCCCTGAAGAGTTGCTCATCACGGTTCACAACTTCACTCGTTGTGATCAACACGATAATGAAGGGTCCATTCCCTTCATTATCAACAATGCTCGCCCTGGAGCAATAACAAAGTCCAATGACCCTAATGAAGGTCTCATACCCTTCATTTATCCTTAACCCTATATTCTTCCTCAATGTAGGCAAATGCCCATCCTTGAGCATTATCCACTTGAAACCAGTTGAACAATGAGGATATCCACTCCCCAGTAAAGTTCAAATGCTCAACCTTGAGCATTTTCTCACACAGAAGGTTAACCACCTTCCAAGGTTCATGAAAAATAATTTTCACGTCTTTAAAGAGTCCCTCCCCCTAAAGACATGGTGATAACTTTTGTCATTGCACCAACAATGACTTGGAATCCCTAAACCTTTAGGAAACCCAAATTTTGAAGTTGTGAGGTTCAAATCTTTAAAATTTGAAAACAAACCTCAACCTAAACTTTAATATAGTCTTCCTTAACCAATCCATCCTTGTTTTCAACATGAAAACTCCCTTTTTATGTATACAAATGTATTTTGAGGGGTTTGGAATGGTTACCTAGACTAACATAGGTTCAAAATGATGAAATCAGGCCTTCCCAACCAAGATCGGCAACTTGGATCGATTGGAGTTGGGTTCCAATCTTTTGAACCTTTCTGACTCGATCCACTGATCGATTCAGGAGGGCTGGATCGATCGGTGGATCGATCCAGATGGCTTCTGTTCGCAGAAAGCCTGCTCTCAATCGATCGGGTGATCGATTGAGGTCTGAAAGTTGCTGAAATTCAAGTTCAGTCAACTTCAGAAACCCCCTAGAAAATTCTACAAAATTCCAAAAATCGTGAAAATTTGTGTAAACATTGTTTAGGGCATATATTATCATGGAAAAATAGTTTTCTATAAAAATACTTTATGTTTTCAAAGATTGACACAAACTTGAAAATTTACAAAAACTTTAGTGTTTTCTTCAAGTTTGTGTCTAACTATTCAATGGTGATTACTATCAAAAGATAGCCTTCACCAAAGTTTTCCAAACTCATTTTAAAAACATTTTCAAAACCAATATCCCACCATGTTCCTTGGGCATAATGTACATGATTTGTACATTAGCTTTCCCAATGATGGGAAAAACACATAACTATGTGTTTTGATGAACTTAAAACTCAAACGAATGTACTAAATCAACATCTTGAGTTTTGTTCATCATCCTAACACCTCACTTGTATTTAATGTGCACTAAACCATATACAAGTCATCTTATAGGTCTTTGTGAGATGTAAATTTTGGTTTTGCCCTAATCTAGGGATCATGCATATCTTTCTAGGCATTTTGAGTGGTAAACATCCACCAAGGATGTTACTTGTTGATTCCACTTGTTTATAAATGTCTTTTGTCCTTAATTTTAAGGAAATAAACATAATGCATGATAATGTTATGGCATACATCAAAATGGATTAGCTTTCAAAAGAAAGATTCCTATAACTACATGATGTATGTATGACATGACATGGTATTTTTATATTTTTCATAGTAAGTCATGAATACACAATACAAAACTAAATATGATGTCATGGCATATAGTGAGAAAACAATCATGGCAAGGTTTAGCATAAATAAAATACCTAGATTACCTATCTAGGTGTCCTTAAACCTTAGCTAAGTTAAAACTTAAACCTAGATTGCCCTCTAAATGCTCCAAGAAAATGCCAAAACCTAACTTGGCATTTCTAATTCTCTTGAACTTATGCCAATTGAAATTAAGTTTATTCTTCAAATGTTGGCATATTTTGTTCTTCCACAAGAGTAGCACTTTGAAATTAAGGCTTAAATTGGCCTTAAATTTCCTAAGAACATACCAAAATCTCAACTTGATAGTTCTTATGATTTTTCCAATTTGTGTCACTTAAAATATCATCCAATTTATCAAATTGTGACACATTTTACTCTTCTCAAGAGTAAACATAAATCCATTTCATTTTCAAAGGTTAATAATAACCTTGAAAAAGCTCCTTGAGTGTCAATTTCTTCAAAGGTGGGTTAACTACCCTTCTTCTTAGAATTGACACTCTCTAACCCATCTATGGGGTAGAGAAGATGCTCCTAGGAACCCAAAACCTATTTGTGCTCCTTGGATGCTCTAGGTATTCACTAGGGATAACTTCCCTAGATACCTTCCGAGTGACCTTGTTTGGCTTCTTAGAAGCCTTGATCACTTTTTCTAGGTCAACTCTAGGGATTGCTTCCCTTGTTACCTTGTTTGTGACTTCCATAGACTTCTTAGAAGTCTTAGTCACATTTATTGCAAATATACTCTTAGGGATAACCTCCCTAGTAATTTTTGCTTGTCCACTAGGCTTAGGGTTGGTTCCATAGCTATATGGAACCCTATGGTAAATAGGTGTATCCTTTTGATTTTAGGTTTGTATCCCAAACCTCTATGGCCCTTGGATGACCCTTGTGTCATATTTGTGATTTTTCTAAGGGTCTTCTCTAATTTATCAAGTCTTGACCTCAAGACTTGATTTTCCTTCCATAATTCTTCAACCTTAGGTTTTTCACTAAAACCTTGATTTTTCTTCTTCTTAGGCACATACCTAGAATCCTTAGGGTTCTTGCCTAAGTTCCTATCTACCTTTCTAAACCTAGGTTGAGAGGTTTTAGCATGATAAGCTACATGATTTTCTTTAATTTTATCACGCCTCCTATTTTCATGGTAAATAGCATTTAAATGATATAAACTTGAACTATCATGCTTTTTACCATTATTCAAAGGGATAGACTCAATAAAGGTTACCTTTCTTTTTACCTTGGAGGCTCCCCCTTGAGTTGAGCTTCCTCCTTGAGCCTTGACCACCTTCTTCCCCTTAGGGCATTGACTTCGGTAATGCCCCTTTTGATTGCAAGAGAAACACACAATGTGCTCATTGCTCTTCTTTGTTCCGGGGATGGTCTCCTTGGGCTTCTCCTTGCCCTTTAATGCCACTTGGCCCTTCTTCTTGGCCAATTTAGGGCATTTGCTCTTGTAATGCCCATGTTCCCTACATTCAAAGCATATAATATGATTTTTATTATTAATTAAAATGTTTATACCTTTTTGTGTAGGGATGACACTTTCTCCTTTGGATCCGGAGGTAGAAGCTTCCTCCTGATCCGAAGGTGATATTCCTCCATTTGATTTTGCTTGACTTGTGGAGGTGAAAGCTTCTTCATCCTCTTCTTCTCTTGACCCGGATGTGGAGGATTCTTCTTGCTCTTGTTCCAGTGTCAATGAAGATTGCTCCCCCTCAATCCTAGAGGTGGAGGCTTCACCTTCTTCTTCATCTTCATCCTCTTGTACATGAAACAAGGAATATACTCCTTCCTTGCTCTTTTGATTGCTCTCCTTTGAGGATGAAGCTTCTTGGACCTCCTCTTCGGAGGTTGAGCATCTCTCAACCTCGGAGTCCTCCTCTTCTTGGTTTTGATCCATTGAGTCGCCCTCTTTGGATTCTCCTTGATTTGGTACAGTGGAGGGGATCTCATGAATCCTTGCCAATTTGCTCCAAAGCTCCTTGGCATCTTCAAACTCTCCAATTTGCTCCAAGATGTTGCTTGGCAATAAATTGACCAAAAGCTTGGTCACTTTGTCATTTGCCTCACATCTTTGGAGTTGCTCTTTACTCCATTTGCTTTTCTTGAGAGCTTTGCCCTTGGAGTTTTTTGGAGCTTCAAAACCTTCCATAAGAGCAAACCATTGCTCTATCTCCACCATTAAGAAATTCTCGATCCTTGATCTCCAAAGATCGAAGCTTGTAGATATGTACGGTGGAGCCACCCTTGTGTCAAATCCAAATCCATCATGGAATTGCATCTTGAAGTTGAGCTTCTTGAATTCTTTGACTTTGATGAATTTGCTCCAACTTCTTCACCCTCTAGCTTTGCTTGTTTTGTTTGTCCCTTCCGGCGATGATTCCGGTGAAGAGCGGTCTCGCTCTGATACCACTTGTTGGGACCGAAAAGTAGCTAGAGGGGGGTGAATAGCTCGTCGCGTGCTAGGTGATCGTCGTTGCTAGTTTCTTCAAAGATGCGCAGCGGAAATACAAGAAACAAACCACACAACGCTAACAAGGTTGGTTTACTTGGTATCCACCTCACAAGAGGTGACTAGTCCAAGGATCCACACCTACTCACGCACCCTCCACTAATAAAACCCTCCATTTTGGTAACTACCAAAGGCGGAGAAGCCCTACAAGTTCACACTACAAGAAGAAGGGGAAAGGATACAAAATACAAGCACAAAGTTTACAATGAGTACAAGAAAACCCTAACCCTAGCTTTCTTCCTCTTGCAATAGGTCCGCCTCTTGACTTGGAAGATCCTCCAAGAACTTCAAGAACTGGCGTGGAGAGCTTTGTGGAGTCGCTGGTGAAGATCTGAGGTTTTTCGTGGAAGCGATGCCGAAGGAAATGAACGCCTGCGGCTTAAATCGACGCTAATGGTCGAATCCCGATCGATTGGAATGCTCCCAATCAATCGGGAAGGCTTTGGATCGATCCACGGATCGATCCAGAGAACCTCTGTACTCTGGAAAAATGCCTGGATCGATCCACGGATCGATCCAGTGCTTATCACGCGAAGCAGCAGCGTCCCAATCGATCCACTGATCGATTGGGACCTCTGGATCGATCCACTAATCGATCCTGAGGCTTTCTGTGCGCTGGGAAACTGCCTGGATCGATCCACCGATCGATCCACTGATCGATCCACTTATTGATCCACTGATCGATCCACTGATCAATCCACTGATTGATCCACTGATTGATCCAGCTCTTGGTTTTTACCCAAAACCAAGTCTCAAGCCTCCCAAACCAACCTTCGGTCAACTTTAATCTATTGGTACGTCATGCCTAGCATCTAGTCACTTCCTTGACCTGCTAGGACTCCCTCACCAAGTGTCCGGTCAATCCCTTTGACCCACTTGGACTTTTCTTTGTGCCAAGTATCCGGTCAATCCCTTTGACCTACTTAGACTTTTCTTCATCATGCCTGGCTTCACTCACCAGGACTTCCAATCTGCCTAGCTTCACTCACTAGGACTTCTCTTCTACCTGGCTTCACTCACCAGGACTTCTCTTCTGCCTGGATTCACTCACCAGGACTTCTCTTCTGCCTGGCTTCACTCACCAGGACTTTCACCTAGCTTCACTCACTAGGATTTCTCTGCTGCCTGGCTCCACTCACTAGGACTTTCATTTCGCCTAACATTCCAGTTAGGACTTCCCAGTCAAGTATCCGGTCAATCCTTGACCTACTTGACTCTTCTTCAATCAACCTTGTATTGTCAAACATCGAAACCCAAACCAAGACTCAAGCTTGGTCAACCAGGTCAACCTTGACCTGAGAGATGTTGCACCAACATTTGGGACTTGGTCATGAGAGCAAGCTCACTTATAACTCGTCCAAATGGCATGAGAGTCTGGGATTTAGGCGTGAGAGCAAGCTCACTCATAACTCGTCTGAACGACACGAGAGTTTGAGACTTGGTCATGCGAGTAAGCTCACTTATAACTCGTCCAAATGGCATGAGAGTCTAGGACTTAGTCGTGAGAGGAAACTCACTTATAATTCAGTCAAATGGCATAAGAGTCTGAGACTTGGTCGCTAAAGCAAGCTCACTTATAACTCCTCCAAACAACACGAGAGTCTGGGACTTGGTCATGAGAGCATGCTCACTTATAACTCATCTGAATAGTACGAGAGTCTGGGACTTGATCGTGAGAGTAAACTCACTTATAAATCATCCGAACGACAGAAGAGTATGAGACTTGTTCGTGAGAACAAGTTCACTTATAACTCGTCTGAATAGCATGAGAGTCTAGGACTTGGTCGTGAAAGAAAGCTCACTTATGACTTGATCGAATGACATGAGAGTCTGGGACTATTTTCTTTCTGAATAAATTTGTCTGCATTCATTAAGCATAATTTTTCACAAGCTACATCAATTTAGTACAGACATACTCTCACGCCTGATAGCACTGTAGATGATTCACACTCTATGGTTGATCCAAGTTTTTACCTTATGAGTTTTAAAGATAATAATAATTTGAGTTGAGCTTTCGAACCCACTGTGGCTCCAGTTTGCTGACATTATTGACCGGTTTAATCCGCTTCCAGACTAAATTGTCGACCTAAAAAAAAATCTAGGGATGACCCTTCGATTATAGTTTTACTTCATTAGCTGCTAATACACCATCAGCCGAGTAGCGGATTTGTCTCTGATTTCGTCTACCAGATCAAATTTCATAAGGCATTGACTGGAATTGTCCTCATTATATAATTGCCTCATGTCGAACTCTACACCAACTTCCACTGGTACAACTACTTCTCTACCGTATACTAGATGAAAGAGAGTTATCCTCGTGGCATCTCGGGGTGTAGTGCGGTAAGCCCACAACACACTGGGAAATTCATCGACCCAACTTCCTCCAAGATGATTGAGCCTGGTTTTGAGCCCTCTGATGATTTTCCTATTAGTGATCTCCGCCTGGCCATTGCTTCAGGGGTAAGACTCAAGTAAAAGCCTACAGAATGTCATAACTTGAGCACCATTCTTGAATCTTCCATCCTTAGAATTATCTTCCATTATCCGAGATAAACTTATAACTGACACATAATGTTTTTCCATAGGAACTTGATGACCATCCGCTTGGTTATCTTGGTCAGCGGCTCAGTTTCCAAAAAATAATCCATAGCTACAAGGAGGAACTTTCTTTAACCGGATGCCATCGAAAAGGGCCCCACTATATCCATTTCTCATTAGTTGAACAGGCATGTGACAATTGAGGTCTTCAATAACTCTGTGGGTCGGTGTGGAATGTTTTGGTGTTTTTGACATGATAAACAAGTGGCCACTAGCCAAACCAAGTCCTCTTGCAACGTGGGTCAAAAATATACGGCTAGTAGAATCTTTTGAGCGGCCGACCGCCCAGATAATTTCCACATGAACCATGATGCACTTCTTGTAGAATATATTGAATGTCGTCCAATCCAACGCATTTGCACAACGGACAAAAAAAGACTCTCTTGTATAAGTGATCTCCCACTAATATGAACCGACCGACTCTTTTCCTTATCATCCTCGCTTGCTCCCGATCGGCTAGTAAAATTCCTTGCTAGAGGAATGTAATCAAAGATGTTCGTCAATCACTTTGTATTTCTTCTACTACTTGTCGCTTAATGTAAGCTATCAATAACGTCTGTTTGACTGGTTTATCCAATGTCCAAGGGCTCAAGCGGGAAATTTTCTATAGCACCACCTCTTGAAATTTCGCTTTTAACTTCTCAAATGCTTCTGCATATAACTTCAATCGATCATTATTTATTTCAAAATTGTCTGATAGTTGCTGAGCTGCTAGTTGGGAATCTAAGTAAATCAGGACCTGGGAGGCTCCCATATGCTTTGCTACCTGTAGGTCGACAATTAAAGCTTCATATTCCACTTCATTGTTGGTAGCCTGATACTCCAACTGAACAGACAATTGTATTCTGTTTTCATGTAGCGATCTTATAAGAATCCTGACTCCACTGTCTTGCCGAGTGGATGGTCCGTCCACATAAATCCTTCAAGTCTCTTCTAACTCGGGACTTTCTATCTCCGTCACAAACTCAGCTAAGGCTTAAGCCTTGATGGCTGATCAGGGTTGGTATTAAGCCTTGATGGCTGATCAGGGTTGGTATTGTATGTCACATTCATTTAGTTGCATGCTCCACTTAATCAACATTCCCGACACTTCTAGATTGATAAGCACTCGACCCAAGATACTATTAGTTAACACAATTATAGGATAAGAAAAAAAAGTAAGGGTGTAACCTCTGAGTGATTAAGACCAGCCCGTAGGCCAACTTCTCGAGAGTAGTGTAGCAGCATTCAGCATCTTTTAAATAAATGGCTTAAGAAATACATAGGATGTTGTTCATTGCCATTCTGGAATGCCAACACTGATCTGACAACCCTTTCATTGATAAACAAGTATACCCAGAGTGGCTCACCTACCGTGGATTTTGCAAGTACAGGTAAAGTTGATAAATAATCCTTAAGCTCCTCCAGTGTCTTATCAGTCGGCATCCTACTGAAATTTTATGGCTTGGCGGAGTATCTTGAAGAATGGTAGACTTCAATTAGATGATCTTGAGATGAATTGGGACAAAGCGGTAATTCGTCCGATCAGACATTGTGCTTCCTTCAAATTGTGTGGTGGGGGCATATCTTGAAGAGTCTTCACCTTGCTTGGGTTAACTTTGATTCCTCGCTCTGTCACGATATAGCCTAGGAAGTGTCTGTTCTTGGCCCCAAATAAGCATTTATTGGGGTTAGCTTGAGTATATACTTTCTTAAGGTTCAGTATGTCTCCTCTATATCTACACATAAATTGGCAACTCAGAGAGATTTGATTAATATATCATCTACATATACCTCTATGTTTCTGCCAATCTACCTTCAGAATACCTTGTTCATAAGCTGTTAGTATGTTGCTCCTGCATTCTTTAGTTCAAACAACATGACATTATAATAGTACACTCCTTCAATAGTGATAAAGCAAACCTTTTCTTGATGTTCTTTGCCAGGAGGACTTGATGGTAGCCCTGATAGGCATCTAGCATGTATACCATCTTGTTGCCAGCAGTTGAGTCGACCACTTAATCAATGCGCGACAGATAGTAGTAATCCTTTGGATATACCTTGTTTAAATCTCTAAAATCAACATATACTCGTCACTTATTCCCAGTCTTAGACACCACCACCACATTCGCTAACCAGCTCATAAATTGTACTTCACAGATATGCCCAACTTCAAGTAGCTTGTCCATCTCTACTCGGATAATTTAGTTATATTCGGTTCTGAAATTGCTCTTTCTCTGTTTAATTGGACCAGCATCTGAGTGAATGTGAAACACATGCTTCATTACTATAGATGAGATACACGTGAGTTCATGGGGCATCCAAGCGAAGACGTCATTATTACACGTCAAATAGGCAATCAACTCTGCTTTGTTCTTGGGGCTTAGATCGGCTGCTATTTGCATGACGACCTCTAATCGACTGAAATGAATATGCACTTCCTCTTTTTCTTCATAAACTAAGGTCGGAGGAGCTTCTTGAATGGCGTTAACTTCTACTCACTAAATTTTTTGAGCGGCACAAGCCTCGATCTTCACCACTTCCACATAGCACTTACGTGCCACCAATTGGTCTCCTTTCACCTCGCCGACCTAATCATTTACATGGAATTTGATCTTTTGACAAAATGTAGAGATGATAGCTCAGAACTCGTTTAGGACTGGTCAGCCCAATATTACGTTATAAGCAGAAGGTGCGTCCACCACGATTAAGTTTGATCGACGGGTCCTCATGAGAGGCTCTTTCCCAAGAGCGATGGTTAATAGAATTTGTTCGATCGACTACACCACATTGGCAGTGAACTCATATAGAGGAGTTGCCATTAGCTAGAGCTCCCTCTTATCTACCTGAAGTTACTTGAACGTTTTCTTGAAAATGATGTTGATCGAGCTATCTGTGTCAACAAAAATATAATAAATGTTATAGTTGGCGATCACAACTTTAATAATTAGATGGAGATAGCTTGTTGGATAGGTAGCTTGTCCAAGCAGATGATCGAAGTCCCTCAGAGACTTCTTAATGAGGGATCGGAAGAAATTGTCATATGTGAGCCCTTGGGAAAAAGTGCTTACTAAAATCTCTGGGATAACCGAGGGCACGCCTATTGCCACTTAATTAAATCTTTTTTATGTAAACCCTCATACTCTCCTTGGGCCCCTATTTGAGGGAAAACATATTTAGTGTTGTCTTATGGTAACGACGACGATTGACAAAGTGATGAAGAAAAGGCTTGCGGAAATCCTTGAAGCAACATATAGACTCGATCGAGAGCCTGTTAAACCATCTCTGCGTCGAGCCAGAGAGGGTGGTGAGGAACACTCAACACTTGGCTCCGTCTGTGTACTGATGTAGAATAGATGTGTTCTCACATTTGAGTAGGTGATCCTCAAGGTCAATGGCTCCTCCATATTCTCAGATTGACAAGTGTAAGAAATGAGCCGATAATTTATCCTCCAAGGTTTCTTTTGAGAATGACATGCTTGCCCGCTCAAGAGAGCTACTGATCATTGGGGCTTTACCTTCGCAAAGGTCGCAGGCAGATGCATTTTTATAGGACGATCATTGAGGTCTTTCAGCTTGGCCTATGTCATCCAAGGGCATGCGAAACAAAGCCCGGTGATATGCAATTGGCGATGGGGGCACAGGCGGAAGGCTAGTCAGTGCACAAGTACTTGTGGGAGAGTGATTGGGGGAGGATGGATCGGTTAGAGCTTGGTCGGGCCTTCCACCCGAGTCCCACATTCAGCCTGAGGGCAGTCACAGGTATAGCAGGGTCCTTCGACGGAGGGCACTCAACCGTCGCTTGTTGCTGTTGCACCAAGCTAGTCACTCGGACGACTATTAGCAGTTCTAAATCCTCTTGCGACAAAGTTATTATGGCGATTTGTCCAATCTTGTTCATCTTCATATTTCGGATGCAGGCAAAGTTCCCACAAATGGGGTCAAAAATGATCATGTCTGAAATCGATGGAGACAGCTCGTTGGGTAGGTGGCTCTAATATTGACTGCCTGAAGTCTCTGATTCAACAAAAAATGACTTCTAGCAATTCTGTATGTCAAAAGGAGCGTTAGTGATCGAGCCAGGGAAGGGGTCCCCAGCGCAGACACTCCAACACTCAAGTCAATGATCGAGTCGAGTAGAGTGAATAATAGTATCAACAGTGGCTATGAGCGTGTAAAGTTATGTAGCATTGCATCTCTGCGCCTATAGTTAGAGAACTCCTTTATAGTGTTACTATTTGTCTGTGCACAAATCTCAAAATATTTTTTAAAAAAAAGACAAATCATAATGATGCTTTAACATCTGTCTTAAAATGAATCCACAATCTTTACGTTTAGCAGAGAGGAAGCTTCTAATGTGCAACTTGTATGTAAAATATTCTCTGTTCTCTGTGGTACAAAATGTCAAAAAGGACTATAAGACCATTGGGTTGAGGAGCCTATAATATGCTTACATCACCAATTGACCAAGTTCCTCCTATGATCCGATCGGCAATTGCTCATAAGGACTAGCCGTTCGGACTTATAGAGTGTTGTCGGGAACTCACCCTCCACTCGACCTATCTATTGAGTCAAAGAGTTCAATCGAACCGGACATCCAATCTGTCCAATCAGACTATTGTTTCGATCAACTGGACTACTCAACCGAGTTAGTTAATTGTGCTATCTTCAAGTGGCAAAGAAGTCTCGACTGTGAAGAGTGTTGACTCATCTTTATTCATCAATATTGAGGTACCTGACATTCGACCGACCCCATGGTCCGATTGAATAACCTCTCGGCCACAATGATCGATCACACTGACTTTAAAGGTTAACCCTTAACTTTGACTGTCATGTCAACTAATATTCTTGACTTTGACCTAACTCAGAGGCTCTCTATCATCCACCATATCACTTAGCATTAGCGTTAGCGTAGCATTAGGCTAAACGGAAGTGAGCTTAAATTAAAATTTAAAACTATAAAAATTAAAGAATCAAAACAGTAGTTATAAAATTATTTTAAAATTAAAAAACCTTTTTTGGGTTTTTAGATTTCTATATCTGTTTTTTTATTTCTATATATGTTTAAAATTATTATTATTTTATTTAAAAAAATTAAGTACGCAGCCCATGATAATGATCTTGTGCTTGGCCCAATATGTAAATGGGTCGAGCCCTTCCATGACATATCCAATTTAAACCATATAGTTTTCTAAAACTTAATTTAAATTTAACTAATATTAGAAATATTTATTAATATTAATAAAATTTTGGAAAATATACCTAAAAACTTACCCCATTCTTGATTCGGTAAGCTTTCGGGGCGCCAGTCTGCGTCGTTTCTATTGTTAGGGTTGTAAATAAATCAAACATTCATGAACAAGTTTGATGTTCGATTTAGTAAGAGCTTGTTTATGTTCATTCAATATACATAAGATTAATTAAAAAAAATAAACTTGAACAGCTCGTTAAATTAAATAAACAAGTCTGAACACATAAGCGTTCAGCTCATTAACGTTCATAAATAATGTTCATGATAATGTTCACGATAATGTTCGTGAACAACGTTCATGAATAATGTTTACAAAACATATTTATTAATAAAACTCTTTTCAATATATTAAATAAGTAATAAAATAAGATAAATAAATATGTTTGAATTATCAAATTAGATAGCAATCAAATAACTAAAAATTTCAAACAATCAAACAAGTTTAAATTGAGAGTTAGATAATATTTAAATGAACCAAATTCAAATCAAGCTCAAGCCAAGCTTGAATTAAAAGTTCGATAAAATCTAAATGAACCAAGTTCAAAGTCAAACTTCAAATAAACTTAAACTCATAAAAAAACAAAAAATCAAACGAACTTTGAACAATCAATTCAAAATTTTAATTCATTTTCGACTTAACACAATGATATTATGAAATAAATTTGAACATCTCAAAACTTAGATCGACTCGTTTACCGTCTCAGTAGGCTACGGCCCGCTGCGGCCAATGGCAATCGAAAGCGACGGCAGTAAATCGACGAACGTTGTGTGGGTTCTGCGAAGTTGGAGGTCATTGATGCCGACGATATTTGCCCTCCCTCATTTATTGCAATCAGTTCCATCATTCGATCAAGCAGTTGGGAAGGTAGCATCTTTAAACGCCTGCCCAATCGCATCCCCGGTGCCCCTGCCCACTCCAGCTCCAAGGAAGTCCAGATGCTCTCCCCGGACCGACGGTGCTCGGTTCGCGTTGGGTTTCGGTAAAAAAAAAAAAAAAAAATCTAATCTTGGAGGTTCGCGATGGAGCCGTCCAAGGAGATCATCCTGTCGCCGGAGTGTGCGCCTGTGGGTTCGCTGGCAATTGGTGCAGGGGAAGAGACAGCGACGCCGACTCGGCAGCAGGATCTTCAATTTCATTCTGCACAGAGCGACGAGAGTCGGTTCAAGGGGATCGGTGGGGACTATGTCGCCGGTGGCACGACACCGGTGAATATATGGGGGAAGCCGATTGATGATCTGCCGAAGACAGGAGGTTGGGTTGCAGCATTCTTCATCTTTGGTATGGATTTCCACTCGCCTTTTAGCTTTTTAAGTAACATATAGCGATTATCTTGCTGTCTGAGAGCCAGGGAAATTGTAGAGAATGTAAGAAGATAAAAGGGAAAGAAATCCAATTCCTAATTTTTTTAAAAAAAAAATCCTAGAAAAGAAAAAAAAAATATAATCCTAAAATCTATAAATAGATTCAAAATTTAAAAATATAAAAAGATTTAAAAAGTACTTAAAAAACTGAAAATTTAAAAAAAAAAAAATTAGGATGTTTCTTTTGGTAAATAAAGAAATATGACCGCTACTTTTGATAAAAAACCATTTGCCAAAAGGGTTCACTTTTGACTTAGATTTAATGACCATCTCTTCCAAGCTTAGACACCTCTGCCTACCTGCTTGCTGGAATGAGAGCTAGCTGGTATGCTGGTGTTTTTCATCTTATACTCATAGTTCACCTGCTTCCAATCCATCACTTTCTTAGCCAAAACCTCTCCTCTTGGACGTGCATCGCCGAAGGGTTCAGGCGAGTCTTAGCAGGCTCACTTGTTGTGGTGCTGTGTCAACATCCCTCTTCTTTGGAGGATTCAAAACGAGCCTTCGCCTCCCTATTTCATTGGGAATTGATCCTTCTCTATCAGTCCCCCATTGATCCGAGTCGGATGATGTGTGAGGATTCCTAAACTCTGATCTAAAGCTTGAAAATTGGAAGGGAGAGGTTTCTTCATAGTTGCCTAGTTATCTACCTCGTCAACCTTTGATGAACATTCATCGCCAAAGCCAAATATATCTCGGCGACAACCATCACTCCGCAAAGGAACAAATGCCTTCTTTCTGACTCCCCAACTATCCACCTCATCAGCTCTCGATTGCAGGTCCAAATCCCTACCCCTAGAAGGTGAGCTCCTCGGTCCCTCGTCAAAACCATTGTAACTAAAAGAGATAATACAGAATTATCAAAATTGACCGGATCAAATTACCAAATCAAATCATATTAGTATTTGAATTATTCTAATAATTCTGTTATAATTATTAGAATAATTCTCATAATTATTTTTAGAATAATTCTGTTATTTATTAATTGGTCAATTGACCAAGTACGTTTGAACATTATATATTGTATTGTTCTTAGGGCAAATATCAATGAACAATAAGATTAAATTATTGCTCTCATCTCTTCCTATTATTCTTCTAACATGGTATCAGAGCCAACATCCTATCCCACCTATTCCCTTCCGCCTCCCTCTTTTTTCTCTAAAATAAACCTCTATTCTTCCACCTATTCTTCTGCCACATTGAGTTCTTGCTTTGGAGAAGCTTAAACAATATGCCACGTTGAGTTGCTGGTACTAGATTTTCCACAAGCTGCTTAATTCTCTTCTTTATGCTTGTTGAATTTGTCAATCAAGTCTGCCGCTGCATAAAGAAAACATCCTCTTCTGCCGCTGCATAACAACTCTCTGCTCCATTGACAAATTCAACAACCAGATTATCCGCAGGCATTCTGTCGTTTTTTTTTTCCACCGCTACTGTCGCCGCGTCGTTTTCTTGCATGAAGTGCTTCTCTTTCTTCAAACCAGCATGCAGCACAGGGGCTTCCTTCCTTTTGTTTATTTTCCAGCGCAGGAAGACATCCCAATAACTTGCTATTCCGGCCAAAGCTGCTGTCAGTTTCTTTGAAGAAGCCAGCACACCTCCGGACTTCCGCCGCTGCCTTGGCTTCTCTACTCCCGATCACCGTGTTGCAAAGTGATATTGATTCTCTTGCTTGGATCCATAGTTGTCGACCACAAATAGAAGCTCCTCTCCTTCGCAATCTGCAGAGTCAACATCGTCTATAGGATAAGTTATTTTTTACTTTAGATGTCAAATATTCGACGATACCAAAGAGGCCAAAAGCAAAGTTCAGACCGATGTCAGATTTGTCACATTGTTGGTCATACTGGAAATATATGTCCTAAAAGACTTGATTGGTCTCGGGTAAAATGTCAAATTTGTCTCGGAATTGGACATTTTGGTATTCAATGTCCTAGTCCATTTGACTTAAATTTTATTGGTAGTCCTACAACCTCAAGAGAACTATTTATTTCACAATTATATCCTAAAGTTCTTTCGTCTGTGCCTACTTGTGGTAAAACCCCAGAGTTTTCATCTACTGATTGGTATATTGACACTGGAGCAACTCATCATGTCACATCAGATTATAATATCCTTACAGATATAATGCCATATTATGGCTCAGATACGGTTCAAGTAGGTGATGGTTTAGGTTTGCAAATTGCTAATCTTGGAAACACATATATTCATTTATCTAATCGAACTTTTCACATGCACAATGTCTTTCATGTTCCATCTATCACTAAAAATCTACTTTCTACACGTTAGTTTTGTCTTGATAACAATGTCATTTTTGAGTTTCATCATAATCATTATCTTATAAAGGATACAGGAACAAATACTACTGTGTTTTATGGGAGAATCAAAAATGGCCCCTACTGTCTTCAGAGTTCTTCAATCAAAGCTTTTGTTGGTGAACGCACAAATAAATCAGCTTGGCATGCTCGACTTGGTCATCCTTCCCTTCGTATTGTTCAGTCAATCATCAATAGGTATGGTTTACCTACTTCCATTACCTCCTCTCCATCTCATTCATGTAGAGCCTGCATGGAATCCAAAAGTCATAAGCTACCTTTCTCTTTATCTAATCATGTTTCTAATTTTCCACTTGAAATAATCCATTCTGATGTTTGGGCCCTGCACCTATTTTATCTAATCAAGGTTTCCAATATTATGTTACCTTCATTGATCATTTTAGTAAATATACTTGGCTCTATCCTATGAGAAGGAAATCTGATTTATTTGATATATTCTGTAATTTTCAAATTCAAGTTGAACGATCTTTTAATCGTAAAATACTCTCTTTTCATTCTGATTGGGGAGGCGAATATCAAACTCTCCATCGTCATCTTATCTCTTGTGGAATTGTTCATCGAGTTTCTTGTCCTCACACTCCAGAACAAAATGGCTCCGCTGAGAGAAAACATAGACATATAGTTGAAACTGCCTTAGCTCTTCTTCATCATGCATCGGTTCCGCGCAAATTTTGGGATGAAGCTGTTAGCACTTCCTACTCCATTGCTCAATCATAAATGTCCTTTTGAAAAACTTTATAATCAAACCCTGATTACACTTTCCTTCGAATTTTTGGTTGTGCATGTTATCCCTGGTTACGCCCCTATTCTAAACACAAACTTGACTCTCGTTCACTACAATGTGTTTTTCTTGGTTATAGCAATTTGCACCATGGTTATCGTTGCTTGCATATACCAACAGGACGAATTTATATTTCACGACATGTTACTTTTGATGAGTCTCTATTCCCTTTTTCAGTGGTTTCTTCAATCTCTCCTCCAGATACAAGTGGCACCTTCTTAATGCCACCTAATATTATCAAAAGTGATGGCATCCTAGGTCCTGCTCCGGCGCTCTCTAATAACTCTCCTATACCATCAGAATCACCTCAAGTTGCTGCTCCAATCTTAGAAGCTTCGCCGATCGAAGATAATATACTCTCTGGTTCTGGATCCTCGGATAATGCAAGTCCGTCATCTACATCACCATGTCAGTCTAATTCCTCGGCGTCATCAACAAGTGATTCAGATGATAATGCTCCTCGTCGCATGCTTCCCATTAGTGATGTTTATGAGCGTTGCCCACCAAATGCAACTCGATATCCCCTTCCACGAGCTCTAATGGTCTCTTCAAAATCTATTGAACCAACCTGTTTTACACAAGCAAACAAGGATCCAAACTGGCGTAGTGCAATGGCTACAGAATTTGATGCACTTCTTCGCAATGGAACATGGACTCTAGTTCCGCGCACTCCCTCAATGAATGTTGTGGGCTCTAAATGGGTATTCCGTCTTAAGCATCGAGCTGATGGTTCTCTTGAAAGATACAAAACTCGACTTGTAGCTAAAGGATTTAGTCAACAACCAGGTATTGACTTTAATGACACTTTTAGTCCAGTCATCAAAATTACATCTGTCATACTATTATTACTATCAGTTCTAATTTGTCAATATGCCAATTGGACATTTCAAATGCATTTCTCCATGGTCATCTTGAGGAAACTGTATTTATGGAGCAATCACCTGGGTTCATTCATCCACAATTTCCATCTCATGTGTGTCAACTCAAGAAATCCTTATATGGTCTTCGACAAGCTCCTCGTGCATGGTTTCATCGACTATCTAATTGGTTACAAGCTCAAAGATTTTCTGGATCAAAGACTGACTCGTCTCTTTTTCACAAATATATTGATGGAAATATGATATTTTTTCTTATTTATGTGGATGACATTCTGATAACCGGCAATGATCACAAGGGTATCACAACTTTATTAAGTCTTCTCAATCAAGAGTTTCCTACTCGAGATTTGGGTATTGCTCGTTTTTTTCTTGGTATTGAGCTTATTCCACATGAGGATGGCTATCTTCTCTCTCAGAGCAAATACATTACTGGACTTCTTCAAAGAGCCAAAATGGATGGAGCACGTCCGGTCTCTACGCCAATTGCTATAAACAACTCTCCAACTTCATCCTCTCCTGCTCTATCTGATCCACAGATTTATCGAAGTATTGTTGGGGCCTTACAATATGTCACTATCACACGCCCTGATATTACTTTTGCGGTAAATCGTGCTTGTCAATTCATGCATGCTCCAACTGAACAAAATTGAGATAATGTAAAAAGAATACTTCGCTATCTCAAAGGTACTATTCTACATGGTCTTCTTTTATATCGCCAATCGTCTCGAGATTTACATGCATATAGTGATGCGGATTTGGCAAGTTCTCCTGAAGATAGACGCTCTACTAGTGGATATGCAATATTTCTTGGACGAAATCTTATCTCATGGAATTTGAAAAAGCAACCTACGGTATCTCGGTCAAGCACTGAGGTAGAATATAAAGCTATAGCAAATACAACGTCAGAAATTATTTGGCTTCAATCACTTCTCTCCGAACTTCATCTTGCATCAAATATTGCACCAAAAATTTGGTGCGACAATATTGGAGCAACATATCTCACAGCAAATCCAATCTTTCATGCTCGTACAAAACATGTGGAAATTGATTTTCATTTTGTTCGTGAACGTGTGGCAAATCAGCAGTTATCCGTCTCTTATATTTCTACTGAAGATCAAATCGCTGATATCTTTACCAAGCCACTATCCAGACAACGCTTCAACAAGTTAGCAAGCAAACTCAACGTCAGAGATCTCCCGTTGAGTTTGTCGGGGGGTAAAAGAGATAATACAGAATTATCAAAATTGACCGGATCAAATTACCAAATCAAATCATATTAGTATTTGAATTATTCTAATAATTCTGTTATAATTATTAGAATAATTCTCATAATTATTTTTAGAATAATTATGTTATTTATTAATTGGTCAATTGACCAAGTACGTTTGAACATTATATATTGTATTGTTCTTAGGGCAAATATCAATGAACAATAAGATTAAATTATTGCTCTCATCTCTTCCTATTATTCTTCTAACAGTAACCCCTTCTCCCTCCACCCCACATGTCATCTCTCTTGTCGACCCCAAACGACCGGAACCTGCTGTCGAGACGGTCGTGCTCAAGCTCACCGTGGGATCACTCCCTCGGGCCAGTGGGGAGGCAGGGCATCTCCTCAGGGGTCAGTCCCTTAGACAATTCAAAGGCGGTCGAGGCACCACCAGTGGCGACGAATTGAGCTAAGGGTGTGGCCACGTTCTTCTTCTTTTTCTTCTGCTTGGTGGTAGAATCGATGATGAGAACAGTGCAGTCGGCCTCATCATATACTAGATCATTAGTCGCCTCAGTCTTGTCTCCAATTTGAGATCGAGATTCCTCTTCAATTTCTCTGAGTCAAATTCCTCCTCTAAATCATCTTCGAATTCGTCCAGGTCATCTCAAGCGTCAAAGCTATCGTTCTCTATGGCGAAACCTAATTGTCCTTGGAACGAAGTTTGAGTATAACCTAAGGGAAGAAAGTGACCTTTCATCTTCTTCTTCATTTTCTCTCAATCTTCGATCTTTGTTTTGCCCTGTCTGTCTTGTGAGCGTCGCAAGTGCCCCCACCACGCCGATGCTCGACCCTTGAGTTCAATGGCAATCAATTTCACCTTCATCCAATCTGAAACTTGCTTATAGTCGAAGATCTATTCCACTTTGTTGATCCAATCAAGGAAGCCCTTTGCCAAAAAATTCGAGCACATCAACTCGAAAACCGAGGTCTCCATAAGGCTCCTCCCGACCACGACGTTCCTGGTATATAAGCCGATGGTGATACGGGTTCTCAAAGGTAGACTGAGAGTCATGATTTGAGATCTCATGATCTTCCTGAGAGTCATGATTTGAGATCTCACGATCTTCCAAATTTTGCGTCGTCGCAGCTACATACTGGGTTAAATCTACGACTTGCCTCTGTAAATCCTTAATCATTATTATGTCCTGAACTATACGATCATGATGCTCGGCTTCCTCAATCGAAACTTGCCTATTGATGTGACCACGACTACGACCACGACCACGACCACGACAACCTTCCATTGAATTTGATGCTCTACTTCCTCAATGGAAACCTGCTAGCTCTGATACCAATTGATGTCGGGCAGGATAGAGAATATCCTACAGAATGACGAGAAGGGAAAATTGAGGAGAAGATAAGAAGAAAAACTGCCGAAAACAAAGAGAAATTGTCATCCTCAAGGTTTTCCAAGAAGAAAATTTTACTCTATAATAAAAGATAATTCCTTGAACAGCTAAACGCATGTTTATATAAACTCCAAACCCTCAAATACAAAGAAAAGAAAGAAATCCTAACATATAAACCCCAATTCCTAACATATAAAGAAAAGAAAGAAATCCTAACAGAAAGGAAAAAAACTTATAATTCTAAAATTTCTAAACGGACTCAAAATCTAAAAATACAAAAATAGAAATTAACAAAGATACCTAAAATATGAAAAAATACAAAAAAAAAGAATAATTTATTAAATATAATAAAAAAGATCCAACGAATCCTCTTGTATCATGCTCTCATCTATTCTAGGATTTGCTAAATTTGTTTGCCCAAATTTGAACACAACAGGCAACTTGCTTATATGTATCCACATAGGTTTCTTTTTTAGACAAATTTGACTTTAACCTGATCAATCATTATCTTCAAACCTATAGGTTTGTGTTGTTTCTCAACTCAATAAACATGTTTATGCTGTTAGACCCAAATGACCTAACTCATGAGCTTTAGACACAGACACTAAAGGAAAACCTCGACCAACTTCCATCCTATGGGAATTCATGACAAAAAAAGGTGAAGATAATGAATGTAGTTGACTATGTTTATGCTTTGAACCATAAAAGTTTTGCTACTATAACCATTGATAGCAACAACAACCAAGTTTTATCTCACTAAGTCAGGTCAATTATACGAATCCTTCTACATAATTGGACTCTATCCTTTACTATATCAACATCTATATTTAAATAAATTTTATCATGTTTTATCTTTGCTAACCAAGTCTTCTTTGGTCTTCCTCTTTCCCATTTAATGTGTGTATTTGTCATTATTTTACATCGACTAATTCGAACATTTATTGGTCATTTAAGTATGTCCATACCATCTTAAATATGTGTTTCAAAATTTTCACTTAATAGGTACATTTTCGACTTTCTCTCTATAAGAATATTTCTTATTCTATCCATGCTCGTATGTCCACACATCTACCTTAACATCCTATCTTTGTGACTCTCATCTTCTGCTCGTGTGCCCAAGTCATATCCAACATTTAACTATACATAACATAGTAGGTCTAACTGTCATTTTGTAGAATTTGCCTTTAGCTTTTGTAGACACCTAAACTAGTGATAACAAGAGAAGTTTATTTGAATAGTGCCATTGGCTATTATTGTCAGAAGGCTGACCAAGGTTTGAACAATCATTTATAGGGTTTAATGCTTGTTTGATGTGTTTTGTTGATTGAACATGAGCCTATATGCTGTGTTCGTGTTTGTTTGAAGATAAAATTCTGATTATTTTTACCTGATACTGAAAATGAAATGAATTGGTTACTTACTTGGCATCATATGCTTTTTGTTATTCCCAATTTTATCTCTTTTAAATTTGCTAATATGAGTTGCACCACCTAAGTTGGATGTTTATTTCCATAGGAAATGAGATGGCAGAAAGGATGGCCTACTTTGGGTTGTCAGTGAATATGGTAACATTCATGTTCTACATCATGCACCGGCCATTTACCAGTTCTGCTAATGCAGTAAACACTTTTCTTGGCATATCACAAGTATCTTCTGTGCTTGGTGGATTTATCGCTGATGCTTATCTTGGTAGATATTGGACAATTGCAATTTTCACTACAATCTATCTCCTGGTGAGAACATTAGTGACCTCAGTCAGATTTTGTAGATTGTTCCCAAATATCTCCACTTGTTTGTTACATTTTGTTCATGATTTTGAACTTTTTTAGTCTTCATGTGGAAAAAGCTTAGCTGCTAAGTTTCTGAACCTGCTGTTGATACTTTAGTTATTTGCTAAATTATCTTTCTGTAATCTCTACATCTTCACCTTGATATCCTCACATCGTGTTTTCTGGTGCACTATGGTAATACTGGATTTGCATCTTTGCTAGGAACTGATTTTAAATTAGTTATTTATGATTGGTAAAAGCAAGATTGATCCTTAGCTTGCCAGAAATATGACAGTACTAATGGCTGCTCCCCAATCCTATCATTTTTTATGCCGGTTTATTTACTAGTCTCTTCAGTAACATAGTAACGTTGGAACGAAACTTATGTATTAGGATCACAATGTCTTCATTGTTCATAAGTTTTTTTTTCTTTCCATTACTTAAGTTAAAGTGGCACACGCTGATGTTTTGGCTCTTGTTAACTTTGGTAAAATTTCCTTTGCTTGTTAGGGTTTGACAGGGATCACTCTATGTGCAACTATGAGTGTCTTCACACCCAATCAACATGAATGTGATCAGTTATCCATACTACTGGGCACATGTGAACAAGCAAAGCCGTGGCAGATGCTTTACCTATATGTTGTTCTTTATGTTACAGGTCTTGGTGCTGCAGGCATAAGGCCATGCGTTTCATCATTTGGAGCCGATCAATTCGATGAAAGGAGTAAGGACTACAAGACCCACTTGGACAGATTTTTCAACTTCTTTTATCTTTCTGTGACCATTGGTGCAATTGTGGCATTCACCATGGTCGTGTACATTCAAATGAAGCATGGTTGGGGCTCTGCCTTTGGCTCCCTAGCAATTGCAATGGGTGTTTCAAATGTGGTTTTCTTTGTCGGAACGCCACTGTACAGGCATAGACTACCAGGCGGCAGCCCTCTCACCCGTGTTGCTCAGGTCCTTGTCGCTGCTTTCCGGAAGAGAAATGTCTCCTCCTCCAGTAATGAGTTCATTGGCCTTTATGAGGTTCCAGGTAGAAATTCTGCAATAAAGGGCAGTGGAAAGATAGAACACACTGATAATTTTAGGTACTGTTTATGAACTATTTGATCTTGGCTCCAAGAACATAGTTTAAATTTGCTCTCCCTCTACTATAACTACTGATACATCTGTCTGGGGATGCACAGGTGGTTGGACAAAGCGGCTCTACAACCCAAAGAGGATGCAGTAGACCATAACCCGTGGAGGCTTTGCACGGTAACACAAGTTGAAGAGGTTAAGATACTGCTGAGACTTTTGCCAATACCAATGTGCACCATAATGCTCAGTGTGGTATTGACAGAGTATCTAACTCTTTCAGTCCAACAAGCATACACCTTGAACACCCACATGGGTAACCTGAAACTTCCTGTGACTTGCATGCCTGTGTTCCCTGGCCTAAGCATTTTTCTCATCTTGGCGCTCTACTACTCCACATTTGCACCGCTGTTTCGCTGCATCACTGGTCACCCGCACGGTGCATCTCAGCTCCAAAGAGTAGGTCTTGGTTTGGTAATATCTATTCTGTCTGTGGCATGGGCTGGAGCTTTTGAGAGATACAGAAGAAACTATGCCATTAAACATGGTTATGAATATCTGTTTCTGTCTGCAATGCCAAATTTGAGTGCTTACTGGCTACTAATTCAGTATTGCTTGATTGGAATTGCTGAGGTATTTTCTATTGTGGCCCTTATGGAGTTCCTTTATCAGGAGGCTCCCGACGCCATGAGAAGCATCGGATCTGCTTATGCTGCTATTGCAGGAGGCCTCGGCTGTTTTGTAGCTATCATCATAAACAACATTGTGAAATCAACTACTGGAAATGAGGCCAAAGGGCAGGTTTCATGGCTTTCTCAGAACATAAACCTGGGGAGGTTCGATTACTTCTACTGGCTTCTCGCGGCGCTGAGCTTCATAAACTTCTGTGTCTTTCTTTTCTTAGCTCGGCGATACAAATACAGGGTACGCAAGGTGGTTGAACTATAATTTACAGAAGTAAATCGATGAAATGGATTCTGAAGTATAGGATGTCATAACATGGAATTTGATCATCCTTCGAGTTCCTGTCATGATCTTAAGCTATAAGAAGCTTTTCACAAAAATGCAATATTATACTGGATGCAGTTTCCTGGATCATGCTATGTGCTACTATTTGTATTGCTGAAGTTGACAAAAGATAATTGTGCTTAATCATTTACTAGACTTATCCCTTGGAACACTTCTCCAAAAAAATGTGTGGGCATGTTCTTGATTTGGGAATATTAGAATGAAAAGTATACTTTGGTTTAGATAAATAGCTTGTTTATGTGCGATCTCCTAAAGGTGCTGTTGTTATGGTAAGCTTGAGGATTTGCATATTTTCCTTGGTAATAATTCAAGCGCAAAAATAGAAAGGACGTCTCTTTTTTAAAATAAGAGGTCAAAGAGCAGTCCAATATATTTTTCGTAATTTATCTTAGCATTGTCCTAGAAACTAGGATAGCTATTATACCATGCAGTAGTAATTGAATTGTAACTACTATCATATGCTAAAATAAATTATTTTTTTAATTCAACTTAATCAAGAATATATATATTCCGCATGTGATGTGATGACGCCAGATCAACATTCCGCACCAAGAATTTCGCAGCAGGAGAGCTCTTCCGTGTATATATATATATATATATATAATATTTTAAAAAATATATATTTTACTAAGTGGATTAAAAATTTATAAACTTGATTAAAATGACGTCAACAATATTAAAAATATTATAGAATTATTGTAGCATCCACTAATCTATTGCTACAACTTTATAACATCTATTTAATGACTGTACTGTAACTAATAATTTATAATTATTTTAACCTTTTTAAAATGATGTTGATTAAATTTAAGTAATTTTCATTAAATTAAAAAATCAAAGGCACCTTACATGAAAAATATCAAACACCTGGTAAGATATATATACAAAATTTATTACATGTACCAACTGCGCCAACAAATCATTAGTAAAAATGATATAATATAACTTAAATATATAAATAAAGAAATAACTTTTATATCAAATAAATTATTTTTTAAGAAGTTAATCATCTTTTGCTGGTGCTGACCGTTGATGAGCAGCTCCCTATGCATTTGATCCAGTAGGAATTATAATCCAACTGGCCCGCATTAACCTCCTATTTTCAGTTTCACCAAGTGATGGAACACCAAGGATACAAAGAGAGTAGTTAGAACCCTGAATAATATCAATTTAAGTCTACAACATAAATACGAAGGCCAGAAATTTCCTAAGGATCATCTAAAGAAACAAAATATATGTGTTTAATATTCTGAAAGATTCCAAAATAGCAGGAAAACACAGTGGATCACCCCTTCGTTCAACTGATGTAAGAAGGGTAGTAACTCTGGTTGGGGACACTGGATGTCGGATTGCTTAAGATGCGGTTGGCATAGTATGATTCACGTTCTAGAACATCGTCTGCAAAATGATACAAGCTTGCACCTGAGCTCCTAGTGGCATATCTGGCGCTCAAAGCCTGTGAATTGTATGCATTTTGTCCCACTGGAGCTGTTGGATCCATCCAAGCTTCAGAACGTGCAGGAACCAATAAATTTTGTCTGAGTGCTCTCTCTTCATGTGTTCCATTTCCATGCGGCCCGTAGAAACCACCATTATAGTTGGCAAATTGATGAGAGGTGTTCCCCTCTGTAAAGGCAGTGCTGTTACCTGCTGTTGCTGCCATAGCTACTTCTTTCCCAGCTCCTGAAAGGTGAGCAATTCCTGTTAGTGAATTCACTCTAGTTCCACTATCGGTATTTGTTAGATTAGTCACCCCATTGCCGATGATCCCTGTCAGTGAACTACCACTATGCACACCTAATTCATCACCAAGAGTGTTCCTCTGATATAGACTGTTATAGTAATTCTCAGAGTTGGGAACAGAAGCAGTTTGCACTTCCAGAAGTTGCTTACCAAAGTGAGGTGTGACTACATGCGATTGGTTGGCAGTAGAACGCCAGTAACTTGTGACCTGATCCCGACTCATTTCCTGAGCCTTTCGTTTGTTTTTCAATCTCTCATCATCTTTTGAAATTTGTGTTTCTAACTTTGCAATTTTCTGATTAAAGTTGAAGCTAGCAAGTTGAGACGGGTCAAGTTTGTAATCCTCACAATACCTCACTATCAATTTAAGCTTCTCCAATTGCTTTTCATTGGCTTCTCTCTGCAAAAAAAAAACAAAAATAGATAATTAAGTTTAAAAAAAAAAAATCACATGCAGAATACAAGGAGTTGTAAACAAACCGATCACATCCAATACTTATGCTACTCAACAAAACAGAAATAAATAGTATATTAGATGGTTCTTTAGTGTGTGTGGGCAAACACTAGGTACATCAACCAAACATTCATATTCCGCATTCACAATGTTGAAAAAGTTGGTTGTCATATAAGACAAGGCAACAGTTGCGCTGGCTTATTGGTAGAAGCTCTAGTCATTCAATTAGCCTACTAAACCCGCTAGCATTGTAAGTGACTCGCACTGATAACCAGTTGTTGACGCACGCTTGTAAATCTGAAAGCAAAGAGCAACTAGAAGAAAGGCTACTCATCCTATCAACAAAACGGACAATTTTCCCAACCGCAGATCAACACAAGGGAAGGTGGCCTACTAAAATCCAAGGGAAATTTTCATTGAAGTAAAAATTTCAGCTGATCATTCAATCACCAGTAACATTGAGGTTTCACTATGATTCAGGCTTCATTGGCAATGAGGTGAATTTAAACAAGGTTTAGGCAACTTCACTGAGGCTATTACTCTATTTTTTGGTGCAAAATAGTCCTCCATTGTATCATCAGATATAGACTAGAATGAACATGCTAACTTCAAATGAAGAACAAATCTCGCCATCAATCAAATCAATTAACACGAAGCTTGATCAGCCACGAAGCTCGCCATCACATTGCTGTGGTTTTTTTTTTCTTTTTTTTTTTTTGCCTCAAGCAACATAAGCCAACAGCCAAGAGGTACTCCAACAAGACCCTCTCTGGCAGTTCAACTTATACCAATGTCATACCCTTTTGGAAAAATTGCCCTTCTAACAACACCCTAGATGTCGCTGAAGGTGTGAACAGCCGTCCACCTAGATCATGTGGGGCATCAACCCTGCATACTTAAAAATTGGATCTAGTGCCTTCCAAACTCCCAATTCTGCCACCACCACTGCCACTGTAAACCACCCAACTCCATGGATACACCCTCTTGCTTGAACATCTTGATGCCATTTCAACTTTAGATTCATGGAAATGTTAAAGCCCAGTTGCTTCTGCACGAGAGAAGTATGTTCTATAACCACAGCATAAACCTTCTGATCAAATGGGGTGAAAGGTGTCAAATAGGTCGGGCCGCCCTCATCCCAATCCAGCCCGACACTACCCATCTAAAGATGCATTATGCCATGCCCAACCAAACTATCCCACAGATCGAACTTGGCACAATCCAATTTCAGGCTACACCTAGCTATACATGAACCTAGGCAGGACATTGCCCGTAGAGCGAGCTTGGCTCACCTTGAATCTGGTCTGCTTGAATCCAACTTAATATTAAGTGTTTAAAAAATTAAAGTTTCTTCAAATAAATTTAAAAATTATACTTTAAAATCATTTAATTTTATTTGTTTTTTTAAAATAATTCTAAAAATTCCCTATATTTTTAATAAGTAAATATTTCAAAAACTAGACACAGTCACCTAGGGACAGCTTGGCAAGAGCTTGGATTGAGTAGTGGTTCTAGCCCTGTAGTAGTGACCTATGCACAATACAACAAGCATCTAATCGAGTCAAGCTCAACCCAAAAATTTGTAGGGCAAACCCTCCACAACAAGGGCATGGAGCGCTTCCTCGTCACACAGCCATGATCATGATGTGTGTCACCTTTGATGAGCTCTGAAAATGTTCAGCCATTTGTTCTCCATGGAGGAAGCAAGAATGGCAACAAAGCAACTGTGAAAAGGAACAGGCACAGAAGCAAGATTGAGCTTGGAAAGGCATTTTCAAAACTTCATTCCATCCACTGGGTCTTGCACTCAGTTTAGCAAAATAAAATTGGGAGATGAGAGAGATTTCTCATCTGCTAACATGTCCCTCCTTTCCACCCATCAGCCAGTAAACAAGGATAGAAAATCTAATGAATCCAACCTGTCATCCATCATTCAAATAAACAGGCCCTAATACTGAATAATTGGTCAGATGTAAAATTGAACTAAGTGTGAAAAAATCATTCCAGAAATAGATAGAATATTTGCAAGAACCCAGATGTAGCAATCTTTCAACAATTAGTTTTATGATCCATCATTTGTTTACATAGTCCAAGTGTTGTCTCAAGTAGCTAAATAGAGAAGTTAATGATACAATTTTAGTTTTACTTGTTTAAAAAGAATGTGTGAACGATATCCAAAAACAAATTTAAAAGGAAAAGAGTAGCAAATATTCACAGCAAACTGTCCTACATGTGATATCATTTATTCGTGAGCTAGGCAGAAATAGAACAGAAGAACCATACCTGGGATTTGACAAAAGATTGTCCTTCCTTTCGTTGACCTTTTGCGGGTTGTGCAATTTTCTGCAAATATGAAACTATAAGAGGCACAGGGGGGTGCTTCTCTTTGAGCTCAAAAGCGCAAATAAGTTCCACTGCTTCAACATTCATTTCCTTGCTTAACATTTCATTGATTATGTCTGTAACATTAGTACTGTTAGCACCTATGCAAAAAGTACGTTCAAAATACTATACCAAAATAGATAAAGATGCTATGCAGATAGAATATATCGATGCTAAAAAAGAAAAAAAAACAAACATGTGCAATGATAAGAAATTAAAAAAAAAAACTTGTTAAAAGAAAAATATAATTTATGTAGATTCTGATTGAGGAACACTCCACACTGTACAGAATTAGGAATAGAAGAAAAAGAAGGGAAAGAAAGAGGAGTAGTTTGAAGGAAAAGCGACAAGTAGCAGAGATTGATATCTCAACCAAGTACAAGATTCAAGGATGCCTAGATAAGTTTTTCTGAAGTTCTTCAAAAGGCTAGAACCTACCTTTGGGTGAAGTCAATGTTTCGAGATATAGATTAACCAGCAACTAAATCTCATCAGTTGTGTCATTTAATGAGAAACTGTTGCAAAGGCCCCATAACAGCAAAAATGAGATGGTCATGAAGAATGATGACACATTCATAATTGGCTAGAAGAATTGAGATGTTGCAAAATACTAGTGCATAGAGGAGGCTCAGGTCAAGACTACCAGCGAAGTTAAATCTTAACAGCAAACCAGAAAGTAATCCAAAATAAAGCCATTTCATGTAGTTTTTGAGTTACACGGGGGTCAATCTTTCATAAGGAAAAAAAGCCTTTTCCAAGTAAAAATTCATTAGACACACTAACAATCTACTAAAGGATAAGTAGCTTGGTTGATTCAAATCCAATATTACTCCATTTCACCCTAAAGTCAGAAATAACAGGATGGATTAAAGCAATCCTCCCTCAACTAGTTCAGAACTGTAATCTACTTCTCTCTATAATAGAAACTATAGGGAGTATCCATTGGTATCAGTCAGGGGGAAAGGAAGATTACTTAAAAAGTAGCCATGCATATTACCAGTGTCAAGCCTAACAAGAGACATATTACCAGTGATTGTTGGTTAATAAAAATCAACTGTCAAACTAAACTAAACTAATAAACTAATTTCTGCATAGATAAGAAGTGAATGTAAAATGTTTCCTTTAAAAGTGATAGAGTACAAACACTCTCAAAAAGGTAAAGTGTGAACTGTGAGATCGATATGTGAAAACTGTCGTCGCTGTCTTTCTAAGTTAAATGGTATGTGAGATCGATTTGTGACAACTTTCATCACCATCTATCTAAGTTGTATGGTATGCTTGCTAATTGATGGGCTTTTCACTGTGGTCTGGTTTCAAAGAGTACACTAATGGATTGAAGGTTTTTCGGCATTACAATGATGACGAGTCTCTGCCTGCAGAATTTTAATCCTGGAGATTACACTAGAGATCTCTACAGTGCAACCCCACTTAGGTTGGAAGCCATCATTTAGCCCTCCAAAACCCTGGTGCCTGTGAAGCTTTTCCCTCAATTGTATATTGGAGTGGCCAATCTTCTTCTATTCAGTGTTTAAGCATTTGATCCTCAAGACTACCCTCTTTGTCTTTGACAATACACAGTTTTTTAGTGTGTCGTAATGACTTATTAATAGGACTTGTAGCTTTGGGTCTTCATAAGTTACACGCCAATAATTCAAAAGATAGGCATCATGATTTTAATGCACACACCAATGTGCTCAAAATACTTTCCCTGCTCAGTTCATCAATCTTGACAGGGCACAGTTAGATCTTATGTCGAACATTACCAAAGGAGTGTCTATTCCAAGCACCAAGTTAAGAGCTACACCCATGCAACCAAATCGAAATGTCTTTAAGTTATACTGCCTTCCCCGGCTATGATTAAAAAAAAGATAGTGGTCCCCCCTGCCATAGTCCCTGTGAGGATTTGAAATAACCATGCATACTGCCATTACGAAAACCAACAATTCATGAACAATGAACGAACAGAACTGATCCATATTTCAGTGAAACAAAAAATTGCCAATAATTCAAAAAGGAAAGACCATTCCAGCCTATTGTAGCCTTTGGTCTTACTTATCTAGTGCTTATATACCCTATTGCATTCGCAATTCAGTGCCTTGCTTGTCATCTGATTATTAAGAATTCCATTAGATGTAAAGTTCAAACTTGTCTAGTTGTAAGTAGTCCTTTCTGGAGATTATTCTTCCTGGTGGATTTAATCTGGTATTTATCCAGCACAAAGCGAGGCTCGCATGTCTCCAAGGTTGGTCTGCCACAGGTTGGCATGTCAACAACTCTAGATGGAGCTGTCAATTTAGGTTGAGTCATCGGGTTGGCCCGACCTGGCAAACAATTTAAGTGAATTGGATTAAAATTTTATCAACCCATTTAAAAGTGGACCTAAATGGGCCAACCGTTACGGGTCTAGGCAAGCCGGGCTGGGTTGGCGCACGGGTTGAGAAGCAATTTTTTTAATAAAAAAACTCAAAACAGAAATAGGTCTTCAAGTCAAAGTTTATTTATGAAATGATCAAATTCAATTAATTAAAGGGATTTTTCTATATTTTTTATTTTTTGATGGGTTGGCCTGCCTAAGTCACAACCCACCTTGAGTTGGAAATTTCCTAGCCCGCCTCACTAGATGACAGGTTTTTGGTAGGCCGACCCGTCTCATAGGTCTATTCGTGGATAATTTTAATAAGATTAAATGTACTTGAGAAGAGAAATGAATTTCCCAAGTACAAGCACAGTGGTTTATGCAATATGCACCTAGCAATGGAGTGCACAAAACTGAGAAAGTTGATTTTAGAAACCATCCAGATGGAATCAAATCTCAGACACATGAATAAGAAGATCAAAATTATTAACGCGTGAAACATGGACATTAACAAATCTGCACCATTATGCTCACTCAATAGAAACCAAAACATGGGCAAATCAGAACCAAATCATCAATATATTTCAAGTTGTAAACAAACTAGCAGTGAGGTAGCAACTGGATTATTATTTAGATCACCTTCGTGATGATTTCAGCATCTGCTAAGGCCTTTCTCCTCAACAGCTTGATTCATTGTGTTATTTAGTTTGCTTAATTTAAACATGATTGTGATTCCCAATCAAATAAATAAGATTTTGTTTTATTGAACCATGTGGAAAGAAGGAATATATAACACATATCCATCTTTGTTGAATTGCCAATATCACATATGCATGCATATATTTTCCTGAAATGCCTAAAAATTTTACAAAGAAAGAGAGATCTCATCACCCTTATCAAATAACTATCTGTAGCATATAAAAGGTGAATTGGTTGCAACAGCAATCCTCTAGTTTTGAAACTATCAGACTCCAAATCTGTCTGATGACTTCCTTTGAGAATTGTTTTAATAATCCATATGATGCCCTAAAGGATTGATTGCCTATGCTACACTCATTTGGAGGGCCAATTGCAGCATATTTCTCCTCAAGCTTTTAGAAGCATGTGAGAAAGGAAATAAAATAGGACATCCACAATATACCATGTGATTATGCAGATCTATATGGTTATTATCAAGAAACCATACAATAATTTTTATGATCATAAAATATAATACAGGAGATAATTAACTACACTATAATTAATGAAATAAATAACAAAACATAAAAAAATTAATGACACCAATCATATAACGGTACATATTTACCATCAGCCAAAACATGTAGAGGTAAGTGGTTATGCAAACAAACATAAAAAAGAAATTGGAAACTGATGTTTAAAATCATTTTAAGCAACATAATCTCCATAGCATTCCTCATAGTTATTATGTTGCTCCTCATTCCCTCCGTCTAAATCAAATTGTGATTTATGAGATTTTAATCACAAGATATTGTTGAGTCTGGAGATATTCCTTGGTTGAAATAGGCCATTAGCTCTTGGACATTTTATGATTAAAATTCATATAGATTTTGAACCAACTGTCGTTTACTCATTCTAAAAAGTCAAACAGCCTCCCTTTAAACATTGTCTTATTTTTAGACAAGGATCTAAATTGGTCATCTTCTTCATGTCTACTCTATGCCTCAAGGAATTAAGTGATAACTAACAAAACACTCAAGTTTTGGTGAGCCAATTGAAGATTAAACTAAATTGCACATATTAGTAAATGCAATTAAATGATCCAAATGTGATGTAGTGAACTATATGTGAAGGCATACACCCACATGGACCTTTTAAAAAAGATAAAAGGACTTACAGGTAGCCCCTCAACCCTCAGAAATATAAAAGTAAGGACACTCCATGCCCTCATTTAAAGTTAGGACACCCAAATTTGAAAAGGAAGTAATTGATCATAGAAAACGAGATTTTTGACATCTGGAAACAAAGCTTGAAATAATTTTAGATGTTAATATTGAGAAAGGTTCCTGTAACAGAACTTTTAAAAATAATAAAATTGCATGAGTTTAAAAGATTAATATTAAATGGCTCAAGTAATATCAACTAAACAAGAGATAATCAAGACCAAATGAGTTTAAAGGCGAAAAATACAAAGAAAGACACTAACAAAATAATATAGTGCATAGTTTGAACTTGGAAGATGTTAAATTTAAAGATCGTATAGAAAGATACAATATGCTTACTAATATCAAGTCAGTAACATGCAAAATGAAATACCATATCTAAAGGCATTCTTTGTCGTGCAGCTTCTGATGAAACTTTTATAAGATAATAATATCTTGTTAAAGTGATAGGCATAGCCAATAGAAACAAAACTTGGCATGCCTAATACTGAATTTAGTTGGCATGAGCATTTTATGACCGTTACTAATTCAACAAATTGGAAATTCCAATGTAATCCAACAAGTTTTTACCATGATGCCTTTTCCTATCAGAATTAGGAGAATATTAAATCATAATTTCCTTAACAAAAAATGTTATTTGGACCCATATCCAATTCAAAAATCTAAGGACAAAATTATGGCCACAAAGTACCACAGAATTCCAAGTGATTTTAAAAGAACAAGAGTCTGTGAAATGGATGAGGCAATAGAAGGTGATTCATAATTATTAGCTCACATAACGATGGATAAAAAAGAATCAATAGACAAGCTATCAATTTTACCAGGCATCTTCTGACATAGAATTGCTGAATTCCTTAACACATCAGCTTTCTTCTTTAGGTTGCTTAATCGAAGCAACTCATACAAGTCCCTGCACCCAAAGACTTGTGGGATGCCAAATGACCCGACGAAGAGAACCAATCCAAGAGCGTCCACTGCAGATGCAACCTGCAACCCACCCTCATTGATAAGACGAGACCTCCAAGATAGTGCGGCCATCTCGGCATTCTGCTCAATCGATTCCTCAAGCTCCATGGAGGTGCATCCAGATAAGACATAGAACTCGAGGATGAGGATACAAGCCCGACGGAAGACAACCATGGGATCATCCGAGGGACGATCATAAGCCCTACGGCCCTGAAGGTAGAAGCGGCCCAAAGAGCCAAACACAAGCTTTGCAGGGTCGGGGGCACAGGCGATGGCAGCAGGAACCTCGCGGCGGAGCCACACAACGTCAGAGAGTTGGCTAATCACGAACTTGCGGAGGTTTTTGCCGCTAGTAGACTCGCAAATAGAAAGCAGTTCCTCACCGCGATCCATCACCTTGGCTGAAGGAGGCGAGGCAGGAGGGTCCATGGCGCCCTGGGCATCGAGCTCCCGAGAACGAAGGTCGATGGACGAGAGGATGGAATCTAGGTCTCCGTGGAGGGTGTGCCACTGGCGGGTGAACTCGTTCAGGACGCCATTGAGATCGAAGAGGCCGCTGAATGACTGGAGGAGCGCCGCAGGTGGGTAGGCAGTAGACCTTGCCGGATTCTCCTCTAATGTTTGCGGTCGTGCGCGATTGACTTCGAGGGTTTTCTGCTCCATGGTTCGCATGATGGATTCTTCTCACACTCCCTACCCGCGCAGGGCGTCTTCTTCGCCCGCTGAGATTTCCTGCACCACCTCCGCCGCTTCTTCTGCGCACGTCGAGCTCCAGTTGGAGTTCGCCGTCGTTTATCGCGTTCTGTTGGGAGGTTTGAAGGGCAAGAGAGGCGAGGAGTCGCTTGGAGGATTGGGGAGAGAAAAGGGTTCGCTTGTCAGGCACGTGATTTGCACGAGCTGTTTGATAGGGTGAAAGTGCAGCAAAACCATCTAATTTTAAGTTTTTAAAATATTAGGTTTTATTTTGATTTTGAAAACATCAAATGTTGAATTGTAATTACAGCATCAATCTCAAAAAAAATTACAAATTCATTAAAATAATAAACTGATGTTATTCACTAATAGCAAATAAATATTGGAGATATTTTTACATGATACTTTAATTTTATAAAGTGTCTTACAAGTAAACTTCATATATAGTTACTTTAGTTTTTAAAATAAAGATTAGTTTTTGTAATATTGATCTTGTCTATGAACGTTGATGCATGATTCATCGATGAGTTGGTTATACTACTAACTTAATTATCAATCGCTGAATAACAATGAGAATAATGATATGATTGCGAGCCGGAAGAAAGTATATAAGAATAATGATATGTTTTTAAAGTGTAGGATTTAAAAACATTCTTTTTCGAAAATAGTATGCAGCAGAAAAGATAAATAGAAAGAAAGAAGCAAACCCGAACACAAGCGGTTTATTTGGTTCGGGACCTTCGATGACTCATACTCCAAGACTCACAATCAGGCCCGGCCCAGAGGCCGGGCGGTCCTGGGCGTCTGCCCAGGGCCCAATATTTTGGGGGCCCAAATTTACAGATAAATATGTATTTAATAATTAGGTTAAATGTTATTTTCTTTTGTTTTTTTTTTCATCCGCCGGCTGCTGTTTATTTTCAGTTTGCTTTTTGACTTTTGCATCTGCCGACAGCTGCCAAGTTCCTTTTGCTTCCTTTTGCTTTTTGGCTTTTGCATCTGCCGGTTATTTCTCAGTGCTTACTTTCCTTTTACTTTTCGTATCCTTCCTTTTGCCTTTTGCATCCGCCGGCTACTGCTCCACGAAATCCATCGTCGGCGCTGCTCCTTTGGCGAAATCGCTCTGTTCGGCTACGCCGCTGCGAGACTGCGTACTCTCCTTCACCTCCGTCGGCCGACGACTGCTGCTCCGAGCGCATCGAAGGGCCGCGCGATAGAGAGGGACAGCAGGGACCCTCTCCGCCAGTACTCCGCTCTCCCCCGCGCGGCCGCGCCACTGCCGGAAACACACTGCCCCCGACGCACGACTGCACGAGGCGTACTACTCGGCGCACCAAGCGGCATCGGAGGACGGAGGAGCTGAACTGCTGAAGAAGAAAACGCCGCTTCCCTACCGCTGCCAGGGCCTGTTCGGCTGTTCTGTTCAGCTGCTCTCCTGCTCCTCTGGCTTTGAGTCCTCTCCTCTAGCGAATCGCTCCGCCTCTGCTCTACACGGCTGCTCCGCTCTGTTGCGACTTGCGAGCCGACAATTGCAAGTCTACAGACTCTACACGGTGCTGTACTAGGATTTTTTTTTTGTTAATTAGCTAATTGTTCATAGAATATGAATTTTTTTTTAATTAATTAATTGTAAATTTGGAATTTAATGTTGACTTAATTATTAAATTAATAACAGGTGTCTACAGTCGACCGTGTCCGAGGCGAGGTGCTTAAGCTGCTAAGTGCTAAGCCTACAAATAATTTCAATCCAGGTGCTATTATTCCTTTTATACTCAGATTAAGTTGATTTAAATTATAGCTTTTTAATTGTGATTTTGTGAATTATAATATGTTACCTAAAAAACATATTTCTGGATGTGAAAAAAGAAAAAAAAGAAAAAGATTAGAACAATTAACTGAATCACAAAGAGGCGCTCTTAATAAATTCTTTGTTAAAAGTATAAGTTCTAATGAAAATATAGAAATTTTAAATAGGGATAATGTAAATGAGTCTAAAGAAATACATGATGTTAGCGAGGAGTCTAATGAAATTCATGATGTTAATGATGAATCTAATGAAATTCATGATGTTAATGAAGATAAAGATAATTTAAGAGAACATGAAAATGTTACTAATGTAATAGATAATGAGAATAATAATATTGATAAACAATTTATTCCTCCACTTGATATATATGACCCAAGAAATTGGGATAATCTTGATAACAATGCACGTGATATTTTAGTTGAAAAGGGGCCTATAAGAGAAATAAATCTCACATTTCCTTTTGATCACTACTCTAGACTTTTTTCAAGTACTTATTATTTTAAAAAGTTAAGTAATGGAGAGGAAAGAGATCGAAAGTGGTTGGTATATAGTAAACATGTAGATAAAGTTTATTGTTTTTGTTGCAAGTTATTTAAATCTGAAAACAATAGAAGTTCTTTAGCGAATGATGGGTTTAGAGATTGGAAACATATCAGTGAACGACTTAAAGAACATGAAAATTCTATTGAACATATAACTAATATGAACTCTTGGAAGGAATTAAAAATGAAACAATTGATAAAGATCTACGACGAGAAATTTCTAAAGAAAGAGAGCGTTGGAGACAAGTTCTTACAAGAATATTAGCAATTGTAAAATGTCTTTCTAAATGTTGTTTGGCTTTTCGGGGATCTAATGAGAAACTATATCAAGAAAGTAATGGAAACTTTTTAGGGTTGATTGAAATGATTGCTGAATTTGACGTTGTGATGCAAGATCATATTAGACGCATTCAAAATAATGAAATTCATCATCATTATCTTGGTCATAAAATTCAGAATGAGTTAATTTCTCTTTTAGCCGATAATGTTAGAAGTATTATCATTAAGAAAATTAAGGAGGCAAAATATTTTTCAATAATTCTTGATTGTACTCCGGATATTAGTCATCAAGAACAAATGACTTTCATAGTACGATGTGTTAATATGTCATCTAGCAATGTGAAAATAGAAGAGTATTTTTTAGAGTTTCTAAAAGTTAATGATACGTCTGGTCTTGGACTTTTTAATGAATTAAAAAATGTTTTGAAATCACTTGATCTTAGTATTGAAAATATTAGAGGTCAAGGTTACGATAATGGTTCTAATATGAAAGGAAAACACCAAGGAGTTCAAAAGAGATTGCTTGAAATAAATCCAAGAGCATTATACATGTCATGTGCTTGTCATAGTCTTAATTTGACTCTTAGTGATATGGCACATTCTTGTGTTAAAGCCGTTTCTTTTTTTGGAGTAGTTCAACGCATATATACATTGTTTTCAAGTTCTCCTAAAAGATGGAAAGTTTTACTTGATAATGTGAAAGGATTAACTGTCAAATCTTTTTCAAACACGCGTTGGGAAAGTCGTATTAAAAGTGTTCAAGCTATTAGGTTTCAAGCTCTTGAAGTGCGAAGTGCTTTATTAGAGTTATATGACATTTGTGATGATACAAAGTCTAAGAGTGAAGCTGAAAGTATAGTTAACTCAATTGAAAGTTTTGAATTTTTACTTGGTATGGTTATTTGGTATGATATTTTATTTGCTATAAACATGATAAGTAAGAAGTTACAATCAAAATCTATGTGCATTGATTCTGCTATGAAACAATTAGATGGTATAATATCATATTTTGAAAAATATAGGAATAATGGTTTTGCAACAAGTTTGACTATTGCTAAAAGTCTTGCATCTGATATGAATATAGAGCCAGTATTTTCAACGAAACGTCGTATTTTTAGAAAAAAATAATTTGATGAGAAAGAAGATGATGAAATTTCACTATCACCTGAAGAATCTTTTAGAATTGATTATTTTGTAATTATTGTAGACATGACAATTTCTTCTTTGAAAAGTAGATTTGATGAAATGAAAACATTTGAAAATATATTTGGTTTTTGTTTGATTCGAAAACATTAAAATCATTAGATAATGATGAGTTGAGAAAATGTTGTGTTAATCTGACATCCGTACTTTTACGCATGATAATTCATTAGATGTTGAGTTAGATGATTTGTTTACAGAATTAAAAATACTACAACTAACTTTACCAAATGAGATAATGTCGGCAATTGATATTCTTAATTTTGTAAAAAATATAGATTGTTATCCAAATGTTGCAATTGCTTATAGAATATTGTTGACTATGCCTGTTACTGTAGGATCAGCTGAAAGAAGTTTCTCAAAATTAAAATTACTGAAAACATACATGAGATCAACGATGTCGCAAGAGAGATTGAATGGATTAGCAATTTTATCTATTGAAAAGGAGATTTTAGAAAATCTTGAAATTAATAATATTATAGATGATTTTGCTTCTAGGAAAGTTAGAAGAAGTCATTGTAAATAAATTTTACTTTATTAAAAAAATTAGGGCCTATTTTATCATTTTGCCCAGGGCCTCTTGAATGTTAGGACCGGGGCTACTCACAATCCCTCGGACCGTATCGATGGGCAATCTATTATAAACCTCTTCTGAAACCGTCAGAAGATGGAATCGAATACAAATATGAAAAATGAGAAAGTGTAACAGCCTACATGTTCCTTTTAGATAATAAAGTAAACGACTTTAATTAAAATTACCAACACGAAAGATGTAGAGGTGGAAGCGCTCGTGTGTCGGTATTGGTCTACTGACAGTGGTTGGATGTCTCAGGGCAGTAGCGTAACAACAAAGCGTAGTAGAAGTAGCAGAAAGTGTTGACAGCTCTAAGCATGAAAAACAGTAAATACGAAAACTGTAAACACTTACAGCAATCTCCCGCAGATCCACAATCGATGACAGAATATAATCTTCGGACTTGCTGTCGGAAGAGCGATCATGAACAAATCGAAAAGCTCTTCATGGTTCACAAACCAAATCCCTCTTTCGAGATTAGACAAACCAATCTTGAATGTTCTTCATGCCTCTTTCAATCTTGTGCATATGGACGAACCTTGCATAGAGACTGTAAAATATCGAACCAGATAATAATGAAATAATAAGATTAATGGGCGAATAATCTTATTGGAATTTTTAGAAATTTTCTGGGATTTAATCGGAGCCCGTAGGGCGTATTTTGAGGGGATAAAATTATAAGTTTTAGAAAAGGTCCGTTTGGAATACCTATTTATTAGGGAGTTGATTTGATTAATAGGCCTAGGTTTTCTATTAAAGCCTAAGTTTCTTATTCTTCCCTAATCCTCTGCGCCGAAATTTCCTTCCCCTTACCCGTGCCCTACGCCCGACGCCGCCCCTTTCTCCTCCTTCTCTTCTCCTCATCTCGCGACGCCGGTGCCCTAGCCTCCGATCTGTCGCCGATCGATCACCGTCCCTGCCGCAGCACCAGTTGCTTCTTCCACGCGAGCACCACAACAACCGGTGACCCCTCCTCCTCACGCTAGCACCGGGACACTGCGACGAGCCAACCACCGACGCCGATTCTCTTCTCTCGAGGTCGTGCCCCGACTGATCCGGCAAGTACCTATCCTTATGATTGGGCGAGATCTGTCAGGTATGGGGTAGGAACATGGAAGTTGTGAAATAATCATCTATGTGCGTGGATTGGTGGTATGGTTTTTGTTTGCTTTTCCCCTGCAGGATTGCGTCGGGTTGATGTTCCGATGAGATTTTTGTTTGATTCGCAGTGTTTTTGGGTTTGTTTTGCTAGCGCAATCCATGATAATGGAGTTCGATTTCCTCGGCGTGTTCCTCGCGTGGTCTTACTGGTGTTCGATGGACTGATATCGAGTGTAGATGCGGTTTCCTCTGTGTTGATGAGGTTTCGGGTTTTCAGCATGACACTTGTTTGTTTAATTGCATGACTAAGATGTCAATTGGTGGTTTGAGCTATGTTTCAAGTTTGTTTCGATTTCGGTTACGTTTTTAAAGTTCCTGTGAGCTTTCCGATTCGATTGAGGATGATGTTCTTGTTTGGTGATGGAGCTTTGTTTTTGTGGGAATCAGTTTTATTTGTGGAGGTACTGGTCGTATGCAATGGTATCTGTTCTCGGTGTTTCATGACTTGGGTTCGCTTGAGTCCTTGTTTTTACCGGAGTCTTGATTTGTTGGAAGGCGAAGCTCAGACTTCTCCGTGGTTTTGAAATCACTGATCGGACTTGTTTTGGAGCAATAAGGTAGTACTAGAGTATCACCGTGTGGTTTTGGTGTGGAGTTAATTGCAAGAACGTTTTATTTTCTGGTAAGCGGTGGATTCTGTATTCAATTTGATGTTATCTTGTCACTGTGTATGGCTGAAGTTTTGTCGTTATGTTTTTCGTTTAGCTGTGGATTTTGGGAATTTAACTGGGGAACCTGTAACTTGAGTTGTTTGTGGATTCATTGCCTTTGGGCATTTTAGATTTTGGTCAGAAGTGGTTTGAATTGAGCTTTGTTTGGTGGTGATCTTGGTTTCTTAATTGAGTCAGATGTGAGTTCGTGAATAAACCCAGTTGCTGTGAATTGTAATTAAAATGGTTCTGCTCCTCTCAAGGTATTTGAATCTCCTTGCAGTGTCTCCGATTTCCATGTGGATAATTAGAATCGGTTTTTGCATACTCTTCCTCGCAAGTATTGATTTAGTTATTATATGCGGTTTTGTCATCTGTTTTTGTGTTGCATGATCTGCTGTTAAATGATGAAGGCCTTTTTATGAGCTCTTGAGATGATTTCAATATTCTTTGGATCCCTTGGGAAGATTTCCATTGGTGGTGTTCTAAAGTTGATTTGTGTCCATGCTTGATTATGATTTCGGTTCGTTTCCTTTTTGGTTGGGATAGATTTAGATGGTGTGGATTTTAATTAAGGATTTATTCATTGGATTTAGGTGAATCGAGGTTCATAGTTGAATTAGGGTTTTTTTTCCTAATTAAGTTAGGTTTCGGTTTAGCTAGTGATGTTTGTGAAATTAGCTAAATTGTACATCACATGATTTGCAGGACGTTGATTGAAGACGGTTGACTCGATCTACATATAAAGGCGGGTACTTCTTACTTTGATTCTATTTTGAACTTAGTGCATGAACTATTTTTGGATAAGGACTATTTTACCTTGACTCCACTCTTAGTTTCTTGCGCTTGATACTTCCACGCAATCTTTGAGAAATTCGTTCCATATCTATACAGTCTCTTGTTGTTGTCCATGATCAATAGCAGATACTAAATATCATATTTGTATGCTTTAATTATTGTTTGTTTATGTACCATATCGAGCATGTTGGCTTCATGTAGCATACCTGTTTCTGCTTATATATATACGATGACTGTTGCATTGTTCGCATCATGTCATTGCATGCATGCTGCATCCTCGGCCACTCGAGAGAGTGGTAGCTGGAGTTGATGTCGCTTGTCCTGTCGTGCCGCACTCGGCCACTTGTGTGAGTGGTAGCTGGAGTACGAGCAGCAGGGACCCCATCGCAGATGTAGCTAGTTAGCTACTATGCAACTATCCCCTCGGCCACTTGTGTGAGTGGTAGCTGGAGTGGTGTACAGTCTGTCACTGACCAGGCCTCTCGACCATATAGGGGTCATGGTGCGGAGAGGTGGGCGGGGGTGACCATCCGTGCATACGCTGTTATTATACTTAATTTGGCTGCTGTTTATATATGATGTTATTGCTTACTTACTGCTGTTGTTCGCATATGCTGATGTGCTTGTGCTGAGATATATACTCGTTGCTGATGTTTAGTCATTGGAAATTTGTATATACCTTGCTTATTACCTCTGTAGTTATGAGCAGTACTGTAGCAGATTAGTACCAGTTCTAACCTACTATACCTAGCCTAGGATATGATTTCAGGTATGAGCAGTTGTTTTGATTCTATTTTAGTATCTGTCATTTCCTCTTATGAGACTGTATACTTTTGGCACTTTCTATCTGTATATTATGTTCATACACTATCTTATCTTTACCCGCTGAGTTCCAATACTCACCACCCCGTAAAAATGGTTTTTCTTTCGCCAGGTAACAGGTAGATGAGTCATGGATGCTTGGAGAGATGTCGGCCGCCAGTCCTGGGTCCTACATCACACTCGAGGATAGTTTTCGTTTTGGTTTTGTTATTGTTTTGGATTGTATGTTAATTTTGCGTACTTTGCTTTTGAACAAGTCGATATAAATTTTGGGTCAAGTCTGTGATGACAGGTATTTTTATTAGTATCATTGTTGGTTTTACGTTCGTATTATTTTGTGTCTTCCGCTGTGCATGTTTCCAGTTGTGTGGACTGTTGTTAACTGTGTGCTTATTTTTATTTCATTTTTGTCCAGCCGGGTAGGCTGAGTATATTAAACTGCGTGTTATGTTGTTTATATTTTGTATATATATTCCAGCCGAGTGTGGCTGAGGTATATTTTGTATGTAGTAATGTTTCATATTGTCCGCCGTACAGGGGAGGCGCTGTCGAAATTTCTTCGGACAGGGACCCCCCCGGGGCGTGACAGAGACCTTTCATATGGGGCGAACCCATTCTCTTTGACTTTGCCCAAAAACTCGCACATAGCAAGTCCCCTCTTCCTTTCTCACTTATTCTCCTCTTTTTTTTTCACCACTCACCAATTGCCTTGGGTGCCTATTTTATAGAAGAAGATGACTCTTCATCTTCCTCTACCTCCATTAATGGAGGAATGATAAAGAGTTGGAAGGTGAAGGGGAAGAGACACCCTTTCACCTTCTTAACACCAACATCTCTCACTTGTCCAAGTCAATCCATAAAGGTTATCTGGTCACATAGATCATATCAGTCATATAGACTACAAGATGATCATGTCACAGGGCCAAAACCAAACATTAATTGGTTATAAAGACCAAATAAGTCACATAGACTATACGAAGGCTAGAGCAAAATACTAATTGTTGGATCCCGTGGGTGTTTTGATGTGATCAACCAAGTTGGTTAGGTTCTGTGTTTTGTCTGATCCCTGTATCTGAGTGTGCAGGAGCTTAGGAGCACAGGAAGTCGAGAGGAAGACGCAGCTAGCGAGAAGGACGACATGGGAAGGGAGCCGACGGGCTCGGTGCGTCCGAAGGACGAGAAAGTTGCAGAAGAGTACTCCGGTGGGCGTGAAGAGCATGTGCGGCGTTCAAGGGACGTTAAGCTGGGACGGAAGGCTGCTCGAGGAGAAGGCCGAGAATTAGGTTCGGGTGAGCCCTATTCCAGTTAGCCGCAATCACCCAAAAGATCGGAGCGTTGGAAGTCAAAGCAAGCTGGAAATGAAGCCAAGAAGCTGAGCTGCCAGCTTGAAGGTGCCTTCAGCAGGTTGAAGGCGCCTTCAACCCAGTCAATCCGACCGTTTGCCTTCGGATAGAGTTCTATCCGAACACTTGCTTGGAGGCGCCTTGGACCATTGTTGGAGGCGCCTTGGAGCTTCGGGATAGATTTTCCAGGGGCTATAAAAGGACCCCTGGACCTAGGAATTAATCATTCATTCAAGCTTTCAATTCCTAGCAACTTGTGAGTTCATTAAGTGTGTAAAAAGTCTTCTCCGCCTACAGTGAAGGAGACTCTGTTAGTGCAATTTTTGATTGTCCTGGATTAACAACCTCCTTAGTTGTAACCAGGTTAAACCTCGGTCTCCCATTTTATTTCTGTCTTTAATTTTATATAGTTGCTAGTTATTTTTACTGTTGATTTTATTTCTGAGTTGAAATCCGAGGAGGGTATAGTTTATTTTTGATTTCAGAAGCAATTCACCCCCCTCTTGCCGGCCTCCGCTGCACCTACAATTGGTATCAGAGCTTGATCGCCTCAGAATGACTAACCGCTAACTGAAGCACTACGATCAAGACGATGGCCGGAGCGAACATCCACCCCCTGAAGTTCGATGGAGACTTCGCCACATGGAAGCGCAAAATGGAGGTATTTTTTAAAATGGATTTTGATATTCTTATTACAATGAAATATGATTTTGCAGCGCCAAAAAACAAAGAATAAAACACATGGAGCAAGAAGGAGCAAGCCGATTTCATCGTCAACGAAAAGGCATTCCACCTGCTCAGTGTGCTGCCACCACAAGAGGTAAGTCGAATCGGAAGCTACGACTCCGCGAAAGATCTCTGGGAGAAATTCCTGGAGCTTCACGAAGGTACCTCCGAAGCAAAGCTGGCGCGACGTGACATCCTCCGGACCCAGTTGATGAACCTCCGGATGAACCAAGGCGAGAAGGTAGCGCAACTCCAAGCGAGGATCAAAGAGCTGATCACTCAACTCACCAACCTTGGAGAAGAAGTAACGAACCGGGACTCAATTCGATACGCGCTCAACGCCTTCCCGAGAACTCCCGAGTGGGCCTCCTTAGTAGATGCTTACTACATCTCTAAGGATCTCAAGGTAAGTACATTGGAACAATTGTTTTCAACCTTCGAACTTCACGAATCTTGACTTGCAGAAAATCTAGTAGAGAAGTCGAACCTCAACATTGCCCTACAAGCCGAAAAGGACGATCCTGACTCCGAAGCGACAATCGACGAAAACGAAGCTGCATTAATGGTAAGACGTTTTAATAAGTTTTTTAATTCTAACAAATTTAGATCGCAGTCAAGTAAACATCGTCAAAAGAGAAGGACAGTCTGTTGCTACAACTACAACGAAGAAGGGCACATCAAGGAGGACTGTCCAAAATTGAAGAGCAAACAGAAGGATAAGGAAAGGAGCAAGAAGCCAGCTCAAACTAAACACAACCTAAAGGCCACATGGGATGATTCGTCATCCTCCGAATCAGAACTCGAAGAATTCTCGGGACTAGCACTGATGGCCAACCATCAGCTAGAAGAAACGTCTAGCTCAGAGATGAGCATCGATGAAGGGGGAGGAACGCCATAAGACGAAAGCTGCAGTGAAGAGGGAGCATCACCGAGTCAGGTAAGTAAGGTACGCAATCTAACCCCGACTCAGTCCTTTAAATTTATAAAAGCACTTTCTAAAGAGTTAGATAAATTTGAAAAGGAAAATGAAAATTTGAAATTAGAAAATACAAAATTAAAAAATGATATTGAAAAATTGAAAAATGATGCATGCTTAAAGAAGTTTCCAAATTCAAAAATTAGAATTTATGGTAAATTAAATTTGTACATTAGAAATCATCAGGGTCAACTTAGAAAAGTACCAAGAAACTATGTACCCCCTAAATTTTTGAATAACCCTGTAGGAAGGAACCTCTATTGGGTTCCAAAATCTGTGCTAAATTAATATTTTTTTAATTAAAAGTTTTAAGAGAGAAAATTAAACATTGAAATTCTTTATGGAAGCTTTGTCTAAGGAAGTGGTTGTTGCTCCAATAACCAAGAAGGCCTAGTGCCTCGCCACGACCTGGAAGCTAAAATATTGAAAGAAAATGTTTAATTAACTTTCTGAAAAAGCATTAAAAACAAGAATTAAATAATGCTTTGAAAGTTTATCAAACATTCTTTTTTATTTAGAAACTATTCTTGAAAATTCTAATTTAGAATTTTTTTTTTTAAGGATTTTTTTTCCTGGAGAAATTCTAAATAACTTCATTTGACTTAGAAATTTTTTGGAAACATTCAAAAAGCTTACTTAGGATTTTTTTTACTTAGAGTTTTTTTTAAAATTCAGTTTAAACTTATAAATTTTTTTTGTAAAATTCTAAAAATTCATTTTTGCTTAGAATTTTTTTTTAAAATTCAGTTTAAACTTAGAAATTTTTGCTCAGAATTTGTTTTACCTTAATAATTTGCTTAATATTCTCTTATTGATACCCCATTTTTGCTGTGATCAAAGGGGGAGAGAACGGTACAAGTTTAGGGGGAGTACGAAAATTATAAAAAAAATTTCTAAACTGTGTTGCAATTTTAATTATTGCAAATTACTGCTTAAATATGTTAGTTTAGTAATTTCCTTTAAAATTACTATTTATGTCTATTTACCCTAACTTGAACTTGGGTTGATGCACATCAAAAAGGAGGAGATTGTTGGACCCCGTGGGTGTTTTGATGTGATCAACTAAGTTGGTTAGGTCATGCGTTTTGTCTGATCCCTGTGTCTGAGTGTGCAGGAGCTTAGGAGCACAGGAAGTCGAGCGGAAGACGCAGCTAGCGAGAAGGACGGCACGGGAAGGGAGCCGACGGGCTCGGTGCGTCCGAAGGACGAGAGATCCGGTGGGCGTGAAGAGCGTGCGCGGCGTTCGAGGGACGTTAAGCCGGGACGGAAGGCTGCTCGAGGAGAAGGCCGGGAATTGGGTTCAGGTGAGCCCTATTCCGTTTGGCCGCAATCACCCAAAAGATCGGACCGTTGGAAGTCAAAGCAAGCTGGAAATGAAGTCAAGAAGCTGAGCTGCCAGCTTGAAGGCGCCTTCAGCCAGGTTAAAGGCGCCTCCAGCTTGAAGGCGCCTTCAGCAGGTTGAAGGCACCTTCAACCCAGTCAATCCGATCGTTTACCTTCGGATAGAGTTCTATCCGAACACTTGCTTGGAGGCGCCTTGGACCATTGTTGAAGGCGCCTTGGAGCTTCGGGATAGACTTTCCAGGGGCTATAAAAGGACCCCTGGACCTAGGAATTAATCATTCATTCAAGCTTTCAATTCCTAGCAACTTGTGAGTTCATTAAGTGTGTAAAAAGGCTTCTCCGCCTACAGTGAAGGAGACTCTGCTAGTGTAATTTTCGATTGTCCTGGATTAACAACCTCCTTGGTTGTAACCAGGTTAAACCTCGGTCTCCCGTTTTATTTCTGTCTTTAATTTTATATAGTTGCTCGTTATTTTTACTGTTGATTTTATTTCTGAGTTGAAATCCGAGGAGGATATAGTTTATTTTTGATTTCAGAAGCAATTAACCCCCTCTTGCCGGCCTCCGCTGCACCTACACTAATTAGTCACAAAGACTAAATAAAAACATCCAATTCATACTTTAGGGAAAATAGTTTGTGCGACAGCAAGCACACTGAGCAATTATTGCTAAAAAGATTGTTACATCTTACATAGCTGCTCTCTGAGCGATCAATGCAAAGTTGTTACACTTTACTTAGTCACTCTTCCAAATGAATTAGAGACACTCTCATAATGGCACATAGTCTCTCTTCTGATGGAACATATCCGTTATCTAGAAAACATCCAATCTCCCAGTAGCACACAACCATTATCTTGGAGATTTTCATGTCTTACTTTTTACCCAGATTAAATAATCTTCATTTACATTAATATGAACATCTCTAATCCCTTACAATGACCATTATATCAAGAGCATGTTCCATATTCAATATTCACATTCATTTCTATACATAATAGAAATGGATCGACCAGTGAATAACACAAAATATGTAAATATATTTAATCTTTCTTTTTAGCTAGAATCTATTCATTTCAATCAGTCACTTTCCTAGTTCTGTTCCATAGACCGAATCATCCATAGTCATAGGATACATGCTAAAGTAGCAGACACTGATTAAAACTTCAAGTAAACACCTAAATAGTCACTAAGGACAAAAACTGAGATTAACTTATAATCTCAAAGGTCTCACATAGTAGAGAAATAGGAATCCATTCTCCTACTACCCTTCTTGTCACCATAGCACATGTGACATGAATCACATGCTACGATGTTATTCTCTTTACTAAAAAGAGTGCATGTTTTTCTCAAATTTTAACATCGTACAGATTTCGATCTAGACATACCTAATGTCTAATCCTGAATTCAACATATGAATTCCAATCTGGCTTTCAACAGGTTTAGTAAATGGTGGGTTCATTTACTTCGATCATTACATAAATGATCTCATCTTGACATAATTATCAAGGCGACCTTAACTTATAGGTATGTCTCTATTCACAGCTACATAAGCTATCCCATAAGTAACAATCTTATCTCTATTTATACTCAACAAATAGAGATGATTGTCCATGTGAGTGGACCAATCTCAACCTGCCAACATGCTTATCAAGACTTTAATCCAAAATGTAACAACTTATACACTGAATAGATGATGACATTTTACAACGTGTTACATTTTACGAAGTCACAAAGACTTCCCATTCTTTGAAATGACTCTTTAGTCATTAGCTTAGTATAAGAATCTGCAAGCACAGTACGTGTAGAGATATACTCAATGTTAGATCGAATGGGTGCGATAAAGGGGGGGGGGGGTGAATATCGCACTTTTTTAAAACTTCTCTTTTTCTTTGAAAGCAGAGTCGTGCACAGTGGAAAGTAAAAAAAGAAAGACAAACTTGTTTACTTCATTCGGAGTCTAGGTCGACTCCTACTCGAAGGCCCGTGATCCTTGATCCCACCGATGGGCAATCCACTATAACCATTCTTTCCGAAATCCTCGGAAAGAAGCAGAACGTACAAAATGAGCAAAATAGTAACAACCTACTATCTTGCTTAAGTTAATTATAATGCAAGCTAATAAAATATATCGACAAGTAATAGAGTTGAAGCTTTGGTCGGCACTATCGGACGGAGTGACTTACAGAGCTGATGAAGACTTGTAGCACGAGCAACTTGCAAAAGAGAACTTTAGTCGATCAAAAAGTATTGTCCAAGCCTCAAACATCGAGCCTCTTTTTATAGGTATAATGGGCGTTCGGTTGACCGATCCTTCTGTTCGGTCGACCGAACCAGCTCCTTTCCTTCTTGGCTAGAGTTTGACGTTAACTCGATCTTCTGACATTAATTGCTCATTAAGGGTTCGGTCGACCGATCCATCTTTTCGGTCGACCGAACATGCTCCTTCCCTATTCGTCTAGATCTGCCGAGATTCGTATTTACTGTGCATTAATGTTGATTGGTTCGGTTGACCGATCAGCTCTATTTCCTTTTGCTTCCGATCGATGCTGATGAGCTGATCTGTGCTGAGTCAACTTGGTTCGGTCGACCAATCCCTACGTTCGGTCGATCGATCCGGCCGAACCTACAACACAGAATTAAACAAAGTATCCCTGCAATACAAAGGTTAGCACAATAATATATATAATGCATGAGTAATATAAAAGACAGTAGAACTGTCTTGATCTCAACTTTGAAACCTTCCTGGTTTCTTCAGTTGGATCAGCGACCTAAGGTTGTTCCCTTCAGGAACCCGACCTCACTGTCGCTCCTCTAGTTGTTTACCTCAACCTACCTGCCAAACTTAGATCCTCCAGATCTAGTTTGGACTTTTCACTTAGCTTTGATCGGCTCGCCAGGACTTTTTCCTTGATCTTCGGTCCTCCAGACCTCTCGATCGCACCGCTAGGCTTCGGGTCCCCTCGACCCACTTGGACTTGCACCTGGATTCCACGATCTGCTAAGATTTCTCCTGCCTAGCCTCCAACTAAGTCTTTCCGATTGAGTAAATAGTCTGCACACTCAGTCAACTTGTTAGATCACAACAAGACTTAACTTGAACCTTTGACAACATCAAAACTTAGGTTTGATTCTGGTGCAACTTGCACCAACAATCTCCCCCTTTTTGATGTTTGGCAACCAAGGTTCAAAGTTAAGTTAAAATATGTAAAAATTAAACAAACAAACAATTTAACTTTTAATTCTCCCCCGAGTTAAACAACTCCCCCTGAATTCACTATCTCTCCCCCTTTGACACATATCAAAAATAGGGGAAGACCTCAAAGCCAAGTAAAAACAAATAAGGTCAAAGAAAATCTTTGAGTATAAAAGGTAAAGTTAACAATCCACAAGTTTTAGAAATATAGCAGTTTTGAAAAAATTGTAACAAGTTTTAGATACATAGAAAAAAATTTTAAAAAAAATTAAAACATGTATAAAACTGTTTCAAAGTTGTAATTTTGAAAGAAGAATAGAAATTTTGAACATAAGAACAATCTTTGAAAAATTAAGGAAGTTGAAAATTTTTTAACAAGGTAGAAATTGAAAATTTATTATTATTTTGAAAATCATTTGGAAAATTTTAAGATTTCAGAAAGATAAAAGTTTATTTTAGGGTTTGGGGTGTTCACAAATTAAGATGAAAGGAAAAATAATTTGAAAATATAATTTTGAAAAATTTTAGAAGTGTGAAAACTTCCACTAAGTTGAAACTTTTTGAAATTTTTTGAAAAAGTTTTCAAAAATGAATTTAAAATGAAATTTGAAAAACATAGTAAGATATATATTTTTGAGAAGTGTAAAATTGTGAAAATTTCGACCAAGTTGAATTTTTGAAATATTTCAAAAAAAAATTCAAAAATGATTTTCAAAATAAATTTAAAAAATGGAAAAATTTTAAAACTTGTAAAATAGTCTTAAAATAGCTCAAAGCTCCCCCTAAAATTGATGACAACCTAAAAGTCCAAGCATGGGTAGAAAGACTAAGGAAAAAATATCCTTATGATGAAATGTCCAATCGTTGTACAAGGCTAACTACCACAAGATAGTAGTTATTGACTCAGGTTGGTCAATTTGATTATTAGTACTAACTAGGTTGTTACTAGCTAGTTAACTCAAATTGATCCGTGTATATTGTTTAAAGCCTAGATTTATAGCGATGTACTAACATAAGCATCTGAAATCTTAGACTAGGTCCTAAGCATCTCACCCATTCTAAGTTATCAAATAAGGGATTCTACTGTGCTTGTGAGATGCTGGCTCCTAGAACTATAGGATCATGCAATGCTACGGTAGATCCTAGGCTACTCCAGAAAATGAAAAATATTTTGAAAAAATTTTAAAAACCAAAATTTGAAAAGGGAATTTTTTACAAAAATAATTTTGAAAACTACTAAGTAATAAATTTTTTTTGTTGTTTTTTTTAAATAAGAGAACCTATTCTATAAAACACATCCCTAATTGCCTTCTTAAGTTACTGAATTCTGCTTCAGGTAATGGTTTAGTGAATATATCAATCAAGTTAGATTTAGATTCAATATACTTAAGGTCAATATCCCCTTTGGAAACATGATCCCTAATGAAATGATGCTTTACTTCTATATGTTTAGTTCTAGAGTGATGTACTGGATTTTTAGTTAGATTTATAGAGCTAATATTATCAATGTAAGTTTTTATATTTTTATAATTTAGATTAAAGTCTTTTAAGGTATGAGACATCCATAGCAATTGAGCTACGCATTCACTCATTGCTATGTATTCGGCTTCGGTGGTAGATAATGCAACACATTGTTGCTTACAACTAAACCAACTGACTAAAGATGATCCTAGCAATTGACATCCGCCACTAGTACTTTTTCTATCTAACTTACACCCAGTATAATCAGGATCAGAATACCCTACCAAGTCAAATTGTGAAGTTCTAGGGTACCATATTCCTACCTTAACAGTTCCTTTTAAATATTTAATAATTCGTTTAACCAAGGATAAATGTGACTCTTTCGCACAAGTTTGGTATCAGACATACATACTGATTGCAAATAAAATGTCGAGTCGGCTCGCGGTTAGGTAAAGTAAACTTCCTATCATGCTTCTATAAAACTTTAAGTCAACAGATTTACCATTTTCATCACTATCAAGATTAATGTACTTGTCATAGGTGTTTTAAGTTCTTTTGAGTTTTCAATACTGAATTTTTTAATAAGGTCTTTTGTGTATTTAGTTTGATGTACATAGTTACCATCTTTAGTTTGTATAATTTGAAGACATAAAAAATAGTTTAATTCACCAACCAAACTCATTTCAAATTTATTTTCCATTAAAGTTACAAATTCCTTTAAGAATGTTGAGTTGGTTGAACCAAATACAATATCGTCAACATAGACTTGAGCTATGAAAATATCTGAATTAATGGTTTTAATAAAAAGTGTAGGATCAATTTGTCCTTCTTTAAATCCTTTTGATTTTAGAAAGCTAGACAGTCTTTCATAACAAGCCCTAGGTGCTTGTTTTAGTCCATATAATGCCTTTTTTTAGTTTAAAGACATAGGTTGGGTTCTTAATGTCCTCAAATCCGGGTGGTTGACTTACGTAGACTTCTTCCTTAATGTGTCCATTTAAAAAAACAGATTTAACATCCATTTGGTATAACTTGAAACCTTTAAATGCTGCGTAGGCTAGCAACATTCTAATTGATTAAAGTTTGGTTATCAGGGCATAAGTCTCATCGTAATCTAGTCCTTTGACCTGACTAAACCCTTTGGCTATTAGACGAGCTTTATTCCTTAAGATTTCCCCTTGATAATCTAATTTATTCCTAGACACTCATTTTGTGTCAATAACTGACTTATTTTTTGGTGGAGGTACTAAATCCCAAACCTGATTTCGTTCAAACTGATTTAACTCTTCTTGCATTGTAATTACCTAGTCAGGTTTTGTTAATGCATCATTTATATTTTTAGGTTCAATTTTGGATATTAGTGCTATTTGACTTAAGTTCCTAAAAGCAGATCTGGCTTGAACCCTTAACTCGGGATTTCCTAAGATTTGGTCAATTGGATGATTTGGATTAGATTTCAATACTCGTGGATTAGAATTTTGAATCGGGTTGGTTTGTGTTATTTCTTCTTCTTCTTCTTGATCAACTGAACCATGTTGATTAATAGAAATATTATCATTTTCATTAAAGGTTATATTTGTGGTTTCCTTAATTTTCAAAGTGGACTTATTATAAACTCTATAGGCTCTACTTGTAGAAGAATAACCAAGAAAGACTCCTTGTTGAGTTTTTGAACTAAACTTTCCTAAGTAATCTTTAAGATTTAAAATATGCACATTACAGCCAAATACTTTAAAATATTTGATGTTAGGAATTTTATTAAAATAAATTTCATAAGATGTTTTATTTTGATATTTATTAATTATAATTCTATTCTGAACATAACAAGCTGTATTAACAGCTTCAGCCCAAAAACATTTAGATAAATTATATTCATTTAACATTGTTCTTGCAGCTTCTTGTAAAGTTCTATTTTTACGTTCGACCAGGCCATTTTGTTGTGGAGTTTTTGGACATGAAAACTCATGATGATACCCATTTTCTAAACAAAAATTATTAAAATTAAGGTTTTTAAATTCTCCACCATTATCACTTCGTATTTTCTTAATTTTAATTTCTTTTTCATTTTCTATTTGTTTACAAAAATTCTTAAATATTTCAAAAGTTTCATTTTTATTAGCTAAGAACTTAACCCAAGTATATTTAGAGTAGTAATCAATAATTACTAAGTAGTAAAGGCTTCCATTTAAAGATTTTATTCCATGAGAATCAAATAAATTAATCTAGATGTAATAGGTCAAGTATTCTATTTGTTCTATTTTGATTAGTAAGTTTATGAATTGATTTAATTTGTTTTCCTTGTTGACAAGAGTTACAAAATTTATTTATAGGATTCCCTAATTTTGGCAAACCCTTAACTAAATGATTTTTGTTTAATTTTAGTAAATTTCTAAAGTGGGTGTGAACTAATCTCCTATGCCATAACCAAGTTTCATCATGATTTGTTAACAAACATTTGGGTAGTGATTCAGGTAGATTGATTGAATATATATTTTTATCTCTAAATCCTTTTAATAATATATTAGATGAGTCATTGTAACTTATTAAGCATTCAGAAGACACAAATTTAACTTTAAAACCTGAATCACAGAGTTGACTTATACTAAGCAAATTATAATGAAAATGTTCAACAAGTAAAACCTTTTTAATTGAAATGTTAGATTGTAATTGAATTTCACCTGTACCTATTACCTTTAGTTTACCATTATTTCCAAAGGCAACGGACCCTAAGTTTTTGAATTTGATATTGGTAAATTTGTGCTGATCCCCAGTCATGTGTCTGGAGCAGTCACTGTCCAAGATCCATTTATTTAGAGCTTTGGATTCCTACACAAAACGTAGGATCAAAGGTTGATTAATGGATGAATTTTAATATGTGGGTAAATTTTTAGATTTTAGTAGTATGTAGTTGATTTGGATTAAAAAATAATTTTAAATATATATATTTTTTTAATATATATTTTTAAATAATTGAAGTTTTTTTAAATAATTAAGTTTTAAAATAATTTTAATTGAGTTTTAAAATACTTTTAATTAAGTTTTTAAAATAACTTTAATTAAATTTTAAAATAATTTTAATTAAGTTTTAAAATAATTTTAATTAATTTTTAAAATAATTTTAATTGAATTTTAAAATAATTTTAATTAAGTTTTTAAAATAACTTTAATTAAATTTTAAAATAATTTTAATTAATTAAGTTTTAAAATAATTTTAATTAATTAAGTTTTAAAATAATTTTAATTAGGTTTTAAAATAAGTTTTTTACTAAGTTTTAAAATAATTTTAATTAGGTTTTAAAATAATTTTTTACTAAGTTTTAAAATAATTTTAATTCATTTTTAAAATAAATTTTAATTAATCTTTAAAATAAATTTTAATTAATTTTTAAAATAAATTTTTATTTTAATTAATTTTAAATAATTTTTTATTTTAATTAATTTTTAGAATAATTTTTAATTAATTATTGAAATATTGAAAAAGGTTATTGAACCCATGTTAGATTCAAACTTAGTTTTGGGTTAATCAAACAGACTTCCTAAGGATAAGTTTTCAGGTCACTGGCGAGACATATAATCTTCTTGTGTATCAACGGTGGACCACTTGCTGAAGACTTTCCAAACTATTCCCGCTCAAAAAACTTAATACTAAATTTTGGTCTAACTAGCCCATGTTTGACTGGGGTAGCTTTGGTCAGATCCACTAAGTCTAGTGCACCAGGTAGAATACACAAGATTCAGCCTAGACATGCCTTCGACAAAGTTTCCTTGACGTACTATCATCCCAATCCATTCCGATGCTATGTTGTAGGGTTTGGTAAACCTTTTTTATCTAACCGTTCTAAGCATAATGTAAACATAATCCTAAGTGTATGAGTTTGATTAATCATGTTGGTTGAATTGTCTTTCTAGTTGCTCCCCCCGAGTCATAATTTAGATAAGGTCTATCTAAGTAATGAATTTGACTCTTAGGGATTAAGTATAGGTTTGGATTAATTGGTTCGATTAAATGTTTTGTTTGAACTCATGCTTGGACTTGACTTCTAACATTTTGACTAATTAATGACAAGTATGATTTGCTTGCTTGTTTAGGATTGTAACCGAGTCCAGATTTGTTGTACACGGCTCGTTGCGATCCAAGTACCATATTCAGACACTTGGATCCTAGTTCAAACCTTTCCAACATTTTCTTGAGTCGCTAGACTTGACCCTTCAAGTTGGAATTCTCTTTCTCAAGTTTTTCAGCCTGAGTTGAGGTTCTGACTTGAACTTGGTTAATTGAGTCACTCAAGTTAACTTGTTGCTTAAGGTGGTCTATTTCCTTAAGTAACAAGTTATTTTGTTTTTCAGATTTTGATAATTTTTTAAATAAATATTTAACTACTTTAAGCAAGTTAGACTTAGAATAAATTATTACCAAATTTGGATCTTCCGATCTGTGGCTTCTCTCAGAATCAATGTCGATCTCGGACTCGTACTCTTCATCGGACTCGGAGTTGGAATCTTCGTTTCTTGCCATAAATGTAAGATGGCTCGAATGCTTTGTTTGCTCCATGTTGGACTCGTCGGAAGAAGTCTCGTCCCATGTCGCTTGTAGAACCTTCTTTCGTCTTGTCGATTTTGGCCTTTCTTCCTTCCGATTTTGGCATTTGTTTTTAAAATGCCCCTTTTTATTGCATCCGTAATAAATCATTTCTGATTTGTTTTGGGTCTGGTTGAGTGATGTCTTCTTAGCACTTTTTCTGAATTTCTTCATCAGCAATCTTCGGACCATGTTGACTAACTCTTCTTCATTTGTTGAGTCAACATCTGACTCACTTTCAGGCTCGATCTTTGTTTTTGATTTTATCTCCTTGCTTGGACCTGCATACAAAGCAGCTCCTTTCTCGACATGGCTTACGTTAGATTGCTCGTGTAATTCTAATTCATAGAATAACTCATCTAACTTAAGAATGGAAAGATCCTTAGAAACTTTGTACGCATTTACAATTAATGCCCACAAAGCATTCCTCGGAAAAGCGTTTAACGCATACCTTATTGTGTCACGGTTTTCCAAGTTGTGTCCGATCAGATGGAGGCCATTGAGGATGTCCTTCAGTCAAGCATGTAGTTGCGAGGCCATCTCTCCGGGAAACATTTTAATATTAAACAAGTTATTTAAAAGTAAATCTCATTTATTTACCTTAGATTCATGGGTCCCTTCGTGTAGTTTGACTAGAGAGTCCCACAGTTCTTTAGCGTTGTCGTAGGGGCCGACTCGGTTCAACTCCTCCATTGTGAGCTCGCACGGGATGGTGTTAATCACCTTATAGTTCAATTGTGCCTTCTTGATCATTGGGGGAGTCCATTCTTCTGGTTCTAATAGTGTTCCGTCTTTCATCGGAGGAGTGTAGCCTTTCAAGATGGTGAACCAAAGCTCGATATCGGACTTCAAGTAACACTTCATCCTATTCTTCCAATAACTGAAATTTTCTCCTTTGAATAGTAGAGGTCGGACAGTACTGTAACCTTCTTGATACGAGTTCGACATCCTTGTAAAAAAGAAATTAAAAAAATGTTTCCAAGACATTTGTCTTGGGATTAGTAGTGCTTGAAAAATAGAGATAAGAAGAAAAAATATTCTAAAAGAAAAGAAAAAGTTTTTTAAAAAAATGCTTTGAAAAATGGTTAAGTTATTGAAGAGCTTACAAGGCTCTGATACCAATTGCTAGATCAAATGGGTGCGATAGAGGGGGGGGGGGGGGGGGGGGGGGGAATATTGCGCCTTTTTAAAACTTCTCTTTTTCTTTGAAAGCAGAGTCGTGCACAGTGGAAAGTAAAAAGAAAGACAAGTTTATTTACTTTGTTCGGAGTCTAGGTTGACTCCTACTCGAAGGCTCGCGATCTTTGATCGCACCGATGGACAATCCACTATAACCCTTCTTTTCGAAATCCTCGAAAAGAAGCAGAACGTACAAAATGAGCAAGATAGTAACAACCTACTATCTTGCTTAAGTTAATTACAATGTAAGCTAATAAAATATACCGACAAGTAATAGAGTTGAAGCTTTGGTCGACACTATCGGACGGAGTGACTTGTAGAGCTGATGAAGACTTGTTGCATGAGCAGCTTGCAAAAGAGAACTTTAGTCGATCAGAAAGTATTATCCAAGCCTCAAACCTCAAGCCTCTTTTTATAAGTGTAATGGGTGTTCGATCGACCGATCCCTCTGTTTGGTCGACTGAACCAGCTCCCTTCCTTCCTGACTGGAGTCTGACGCTGGCTCAATCTTCTGGCATTAATTGCTCATTAAGGGTTTGGTCGACCGATCCATCTTTTCGGTCGACCGAACAAGCTCCTTCCCTATTCATCGAGATCTGCCGAGATTCACATTTACTATGCATTAATGTTAATTGGTTCGGTCGACCGATCCAAGGGTTCGGTCGACCAATCAGCTCTATTTCCTTTTGCTTCTGATCGATGTTGATGAGTTGATCTATGCTGAGTCAACTTGGTTCTGTCGACCGATCCCTATGTTCGGTCGACCGATCCGACCGAACCTGCAACACAGAATTAAACAAAGTATCCCTGCAACACAAAGGTTAGTACAGTAATATATATAATGCATGAGAAATATAAAAGACAGTAGAACTGTCTTGATCTCAACTTTGAAATCTTCTCGGTTTCTTCAGTTGGATCAGCGACCTAAGGTTGTTCCCTTCGGGAACTCGACCTCACTGTCGCTCCTCCAGTTGTTTACCTCAACCTACCTGCCAAACTTAGATCCTCCAGATCTAGTTTGGACTTTTCACTTAGCTTTGATCGGCTTGCCAAGACTTTTTTCTTGATCTTCGGTCCTCCAGACCTCTTGATCGTACCACCAAGCATCGGGTCCCCTCGACCCACTTGGACTTGCACCTGGGTTACACGATCTACTAAGATTTCTCTTGCCTAGCCTCCAACTAGGTCTTTCCGATTGAGTAAATAGCCTGCACACTCAGTCAACTTGTTAGATCACAACAAGACTTAACTTGAACCTTTGACAACATCAAAACTTAGGTTTGATTATGGTGCAACTTGTACCAACACTCAAGAATTATCATTTTCTTGTCCACAATATCCCTTACAAAATTATACTTAATTTTATATGCTTACATTTGTTGTGATATTTGGGATCCTCTGCTGGCCATTACAATATACTGTAACAGGACTCCCGCTGTCCTCAGCAATCTTCAAATGCTTTAGGAAAGTCACACTGCTTTCATTGTCAACAAGGCTACATAAGCCTACTTTTTATCATTCCATGAGATGGTGCCACCATTTAGCAAGAAGGTATAGACTGATGTGGATTTTCTGTCATCAAGGTCTCCTTCCCAATCTGCATTTATGCAGCTACTCAGGCTCATCTTAGATCCTTGAAAGATAGATACATAATCTGTTATCCTTTTCAGGTATTTAATTATCCTCTTCATCACTTTCCGGTGTCTCGATCTTGGGTTTAACTGGAAACGACTAACTAAGCCAACACCATATCTTATATCAAGATAAGCACATAACATAGTGTACATCAAACTACCAATAAAATTGGCATATGGTATTACCTGATCATTTCAACTATTTTCTTAGGAGTCTTGGGATACATACTTTTGCTCAAGACAGTACCTTTCGCTACAGGTGTTTGTTCAATATTGCAATTTGACATATTGAAGTGTTGTAGCATCTTAGTGATATAAGCTTCTTGAGATAAACCCAAAAGCCTTTTAGAACAATCTCTAATGATCTTCACTCCTAAGATGTACTCTGCTTCTCCCATGTCTATTATGTTAAATTGTGATGAAATTCATGATTTAACTTCTATCACACACTTTATGTCGCTTCCAGCTATTATCATATCATCAACATATAATGATAAAATGACAAACTTTCCTTTTTCCTTTCTTATGTAAACACAATGATCCTCATTGATCATTTCGAAACTATAAGATAAAATGACTTCATTAAATCTTATATTCCATTGTCTTGATGCTTGCTTTAGCCCATATATAGACTTCTCAAGTCTACATACTCTTTTCTCTTGACCTTTAGCAACGTAACCTTCTGGTTGTACCATATAGATTTCTTTGTCAAGATTATAATTAAAGAAAGTCATTTTTACATCCATTTGATGTAATTCTATGTCAAATTGTGCTACTATAGCTAGGATGACACGTATTGACACAAACTTCACAAATGGAGAGAATGTCTCTTCAAAGTCAATACCCTCCATTTGGGTGTATCCTTTTGCAACTTATCGAGATCCATCTTCTTTCCTCTTTATTTTGAGAATCCACTTATTCCCAATAGCCCTTCGGCCCAGAAAAGATCGACTAAATCCCAAACTTGATTCTTTCTCATTGATTACATTTCCTCATCCATTGCAATTTTCCATTTTTCTCTTACCGAGCTTCTCAAAGCTTCCTCAACTGTTTGAGGTTCCTCATCATCAACTGGGAGAATCATCAATGCCTCATTCTCAATATCAAACCTTCTTTGAGGAATAATCTGATGACTACTTCTTCGTAGATTAGACTGTTGAGAAACTGACTCATTTAGTGGCAAATTACTCCCACTAGGTTGACTTGATTCAGGCATCTCCTGATTTATTGATAAAGGAACATATCCTCCTCCTCTATCTCATATAGAGGAATTGTCTTATCAACTTCACCTTGTGTTGGGAACTCAGTTTCAAGAAAAGTAGCAACTCTTGACTCTATTTCAGAGATGATTCCATCTTATCGCTCACCAATAAAAACATAACCATTAGAAGTCTCAGAATACCTTATAAAGATACACTTCTTACCTATGAGTCCTAATTTTCCATGTTCGTGAGTCCTATCATGAACGTAGGCAGCTGGCCCCAAGGTCTCAAATTACTTAAATATGACTTTCTGCCTGTTGAACGTTCATGTGGGGTAGATGGAACTGACTTTGAAGGTATTTTGTTAAGTATATAGGCCGCAACTAAAAATGCATCTCCCCAATAGGAGATTGGCAAATTAGCCTGCGCTATCATAGAGCTAACCATTCCAAGAAGAGTCATATTTCTTCTTTCAGCAACCCCATTTTTGTGAAGTTCTAGGGATAGCTAGCTGTTTAATAATCCCTTTCTCATTACATATTATCTTGAACTGATCAAACAAATATTCAACTCCACGATCAGTGCGCAAGGTTTTAACCTTACTTTCCAATTGATTCTCAACTTCGTTCAAGTACTAAATAAAGCAATCTAATGCTTCAGATTTGTGAGAAATCAAATACACATGACCAAAACATGTGAAGTCATCAATAAATGTAATGAAATAAGAACTCCCATTTCTACCCTTCATATTCATTGAACCACAAATATCCGAATGAATTAATTGCAATGGTGATTCAACCCTAATAGTCTTACCAAATGGTTTCCTAGTTGCCTTTCCAGCAAGATAATGCTCACATATAGACAAGTTTATCTTAGCATGAGTGCCTAAAAAAAGGCCTTCCTTAGCTAATGTATTCATTCGTTCTTGTCCTATATATCCTAGTCTAGTATGCCAAATTTCATCATTAACATCGACATTACTAGTAAGAGAAATGTTTGAAAAACAACCATCATTATTATTTGGTTCTACATCAAGATCCATAAAACCATTTGTTATATAAACATACCCAATTAACACATAGTTAATTCGAAGTTCCACACAACAGCTATAAAAATTTACACAACAACCTAAATCAAGAAGATAAGTGACGAAAATCAGATTTTGTCGAATTTCAGGAGCATACAGGACATCATGTGAAACAAAACACTACCACCATGGAGGTTAAGTTTGTAAGTGTCGACTCTTTTGACTTCAGCTCTTGCATTGTTTCCTACATAGATCCATTTGTTGACAGCTAGTACCCGTCGGTACTCTACAAATGTAACTCACTCCTGAGCTACATGGTTGGTTACTTCTGAATCTATAATCCATAAAGGATAAGAATCAGCTAACAACACTGAACTAGCAACAAAATGCTCAAGAAAAGAAGACACATTTGCATTGTTTCAATCTGGTCTTCTTTCCTTTCTTCTTGGTTCGGTCTTGTCCCACAGCAGCAACTTCTTTCTTCTTTCCCTTCCCCTTCTTGAATCATTTCTTTTTCTTGGATCCAGATGATCCAACAGAACCAAGAACCACATAGGCTAGTCCAAAAATCCTTGGAGATTCAACTCTCTCCGCCTCCAATTCTACATGGCGTGAGATGTCAATGAAAGTCTTAATACTCTCACTATGAGTTAGGGTTTGATTCATGGTCTTTCAAGAATCTGGAAGGAAATGAATAACTGCTTGAACCTATTATTCATCGGTCAACTCATGACCAGCAGTTTTAAGCTCCTGAATCATGTTCGACATCTCTATGAGGTGTTGAACCATTGAAAGATTCGGACGCTTAATGTAGTTGTCAAACTTAATCGTTAGCTATTGAAGCTTGCTCAGACTTCCTCCACTGTACTTTTCTCTAAGGGCTACCCAGATAATATAAGCCAATGATAATGGCTCATACTCAAATATAAGGTCATCCATCATTGAACTAATCAATATTCCCTTAGCAATGGAGTCCTTCCTTTTCCATGCCCTATAGGCATTGAGATCTCGTCTGTTCTATGTAGTGGGATCTACAGGTCTTCCATAACTTATTTTATAGTCTCAAGAACTTCTTTTCCTCAAGAACATATTGTATCTTGAGTTACCAGATTTTGTAGTTATCCTCATATAATTTCTCTCTATTATTGAGTTTAGCCATGATGTTCTTATTTGTCATGATTTAACATAAATAAACATATTATTTAGTATTCAATGCAATTCACAAGCATGCAATTTATGATTGACTCAATATTAATTTGAATTGGTTTACAAAATCAAGTGATAACTATATTTCCACTCATCATTTGTATGGTCTAATCAAATCAACATTGATCAATACTATTACATACATCTCAACAAATGAACTAATCATCGTTCTATCATGATTTCTTTAATTAAATGAACTAATCATTTTTCATGTATCATGAAGTAATCAACATATGAATGAACATATCATTCATATAAACATGTCGCATATTGTTAACATATAACAAATAGACATGAATTAAATGGACTAATACTGTTCATACACAATGACAGTAACAATAACAGAACTCTTACAAACTAGATAGGCTTACACCACTCTCACTAGGATAGACACTGGTGCAGTGGCCAACATAATCCTCTTCAACGTAGACTCATTTGAGGCAATCTCTGATAGACCAACTTCAAGATTTTTCAATTTGGCCTATCATCAAAACTTATTCAGAATCCTCTTTAGATTCTTCAGGATCCTCCTCTAGGAACTCATGGTGAAGTAGCTCCACACATAACTATGCATATATAAGGTTCTCCCTTCGGAAAGCCTTCATATCTAGTGTGCTACCACCTTAGGATTCTCTGGCAGTGAACGAATCAACGCTTAAATCTTGTAATTATCCATGATTAAAAACTCTTCTTATTCGAGTTTCTAGGATTGGTAATCATCCGTGCTAACTTTAAATTTAAATTAAATAAGTTAGTACAAAACCAACTAACCAGTACAAAACCGGCTTAATTTAATTTATATAAGCATGGAACCAACATTATTAATCAAGAAAAACAAATCTTCTTGATTTTCAGGAGTCTAAATCGACTGATTCATTTGATCGGTTGATTGGGAATTTAGATCCTGAGTTTTGTCCAATGTCTTCATTAGAACTAATCTAACTGGACTAGGATTTCTTACCTATGTTCTGTTAATCTAAGCACATTTAAGTCAATTTCAGACTTATTGATCAAACTCAGGTCCATTTGATCAATCCAATGCTTATTGGATTAAGTCTGACCCATTAGAACAAATCTAATCATTTTAGTTAAACCAACTTATGTAATCAAAATCATCCTAATTAATTCAATAATAAACCAAACTGGTTAAACCAAACGAATGATTTGAGTTCGATCTAGGTATTATTGAATTAAACTGGTCTGGTTAAACCAACCAATGATTTGAACCAGATCTGGGCTCAAGCTGGTATTGTTTAATTTTCAATTAATCGAACCTTGATTAATCAATTTCAATTGATTAAATAGTGAGCAATCGGTTCACACATGATTAGCATAATATACTGTTCATGCATGAAATCTTAATCGATTAAAATAATCATTTTCAAACAGTGTTAACAGATGAACAATAATTAATACTGTTCATCTTCATTTAATTGATTATCTCAATCGATTAAAAAAACTATTTGAATCGATTACTCCAATCAATTACATAGATTCACCATGCTTCGTTAGTTTAATCGATCGCACAACTTCTTCTCTTCTTCGTCGCGATTGTCGTTACCTTCGATTGTCAACCTCTCGATGTGGTCACTGACACTCTTCGACCATGAATGCCGATAGCGAGCAACTTCTTAAGGCTCGACAACTACGACAGATCTCAACCCAGTCGCGATCTTGCCTAGCGACGGCGGTAGAGAGATTTTCATTTCGACGAAGAGATTATTTCATGCTTAGGCATCGCTCTGATACCATTATTGATAGTTCTAAGTATGAAAAATAGTAAATAAAAAAATTGTAAACATTTACAGCGATCTCCAACAAATCTGTAATCGATGACAGAATATAATCTTCGGACTTGCTGTCGGAAGAGCGATCACGAACAAATCAAAAAGCTCTTCATGATTCACAAACCAAATCCCTCTTTTAAGATTAGACAAACCAATCTTGAATGTGTTGGATCGAGATATTCGCTAGCGGGGGGGGGGGGGGTGAATAGCGATTAAAAATTTTCGTATAGAGTAAGCAGTGGAAAACCAAAAACACAACGCTAACACAAGTTGTTTTACTTGGTTCGGAGCCTTTGTCGACTCCTACTCCAAGGTCCGCACTCGTTGAGTGCTTTCGTTGGGCGAATCACTAGCAATTCGAAATGATTATACAATCGAGTTACAGAAATGCTAATAACAAAAATATACCGACAAAAGTAAGAAAAAAAAAGGAATGCTTTGTCGGAGCAGCCTCGCAGGAGAACAACACAGTAGAGCAAGCTTGGAAGATCTCATAGTTGTTGATTCTTTACTTCAGCCTCCACCCTCCTTATATAGGAGGTTCGGGACGCCTGGATCCCTTTAGGGCGCCCTGAATGTGACGCAGCCGAGACAACCGGGGTGCTCCATGTGGCGATGCGACGATAGGGATAAAGTTTGCTTCCGGGCGCCCTGACCTCCACTTTTCAGCAACCTACAAAAAAGAGTTAGTCCGAGGCAAAATGCAAACTACCCTGCAAAATAAAGTGTTAGCACAGTTAAAGAATAGAGTAGCAATTAGATTCCATCTTCTCGAGACCGGAATCTAGTCATGATCTCGACTTAGATATCCGAAATGTATCTAAGTTGGATCGACGCCGAATGTTTCCTTCCTGGGAATGAGTCCTCACAGTCACTCTCCTCCAGTGACTTACCTTCACTCACCTGCCAGACATCCGGTCAGCCCTTCGACCCGTCTGGACTTCGTGCCAGCTATCTGGCCAGCCCGTCGACCTAACTGGACTTCATGCCAAACATCCGGTCAGCCCATTGACCCATTTGGACTTGTGCCAACTATCCGGTCGGCCCGTCGACCTAGTTGAGCTTCGTGCCAGATATCAGGTCAGCCTGTCGACCTGTCTGGGCTTCTCCTGCACACTTGGTCAGAGTGTTAGATAACAATGAATCTAACTTAACCTATTTTGTCATTTATCAAAACTTGAGTTAGACCGTTAGTGCTAACCGCACTAACAATCTTTCCCTTTTTGATGCAATGACAACTTGGTTACGTTAGTGAAAAATATATGCAAGTAAAACAAGCATTTATAAGGTTGTTAAGTTAGCTTTGTTTTTAAATTTTGTTGTTTAACTAACTTAAAATCACCCAACCCTCCCCCTTTGGCATTCATAAAAAATAAACGCAGAGCAATTTATAACTTAAAATGCAAGGAAGCCTACAAATGTAAGTCAGATTAACTTGCGAGAGTTTAAGTTAGAAACATAGAAAGATAACTTTTGTTTTAAGCTTTTATCTTTTATCCTTTTCAAAATGGTTAAATGTAGAGAAAAAAATGACTTAAAAATAGTTAACTTTTAAAATTTGTAATTTTATCTTAATCTTTCAAAAAATGTTTTGCAATTTGAAAACATAATTTTCAAAAAAATTATTAGGGCTAAGTCCAATTTTCAAATCAAGTTTTCAAGACTAAGTAAAATTTTCTTTCTCAGGATTAAGTTTGTAAAATCCAACTAAGTAAAATCTATTTACAAACCTAATTTTGTAACCTCCAATAATAAATCTCCAAAAAATATGTTTTTAATACCAAGTGGAATATAATTTTCAAAATGAAAAATCTAAGTTACAAACCTGAATAAAGTTTATTTTTCAAAATTAACTTTTTAAACCTATGTTTGGAATATCTAAATTTTAAAGCTAAGTTTAAAAGTATGAATTTCAAAATTAAATTTGAAAAGTTTAGAGTTTGAAAATAAAACCAATTTTCAAACCTAAGTTTAAAATAATCCAATTGAGGAGATTTAACATTTAAAACAAAGTTTTTTTTTTAAAAAAAATCCAAACAAAATTTTAAAACACTTAGTTAGTGTTAAACTGATTTAAAAAGAGATATTTTTCAAAAATTAATTTTAAAATAAGTATAAAAATAATTAATCCTCCCCCCTGAATCTGACATTACAATAATTATCTAACCAGTTAGCTACTTACTTACTATTAGAGGATAGCAGCTTTCACTTGGTTAGTCAGGTTAAGTCTAATCATAATCAATTAGTGTTTGACTAAACTGAATGACTTAACCTGATTAATGTCTGTTTGATATTTAACACCCAGACTTATGTCGATGCACTGAAATAAGCATCTTAAGTCTAGACAATTTGCCTATGCATCTCACCCCTTTCTATGTTTGGCAATCACAAACAAGGGAATCATAGGGTGTTGGTGAGATGCTCAAGTACTAGCCCTAAGGGAACATGCTTTCTAAGGAATTGTCCTAGTCTAAGGCTAAAACAGATTTAAAATTCTAGAAATGGAAGATTTTTTTTTTAAAAAAGATTTTATCCTAGAATTTGAAAACACTATTTTTAGAAACAATTTTTGTAATTTAAAAGTCCTAGTCTATTAAACATATCCCTAATTTTCTACGTAAATTGCTAAACTCACTTTCAGGGAAGGGTTTGGTAAATATGCCATCTAAATTAGATTTGGATCGTCATCTAGAGTAGTGTTAACTGCCATAGGTGTTTTTATTTCTTTAGTATTTTTCATCTCGAATTTTTTAAGTAATTCTTTGGTATATTTTTGCTGATAAATATAATTTTCCTCATTTGTTTGTTTGATTCGCAGTCCTAAAAAGTAAGTTAATTTTCCTCATTTCAAATTCTTGTTCCATTAAATTTGTGAATTCTTCTAAAAATTTTGAATTAGTTGAGCCAAAAATTATATCATCTACATAGATTTGGGCTATAAATATTGTTGGTGCGGGAAGCATCCGACGATCGAACCTGAGTTTTGATAATGACAAAAGATTCAAAGTTAAGGTATGTGGTGATCTAACAGTCTGAATGAGATTGCAGGAAAGTCCTAACTGCGGTTAGGCAGGTGAAAACCCTAGGGGGTGATAACCCTAGGTGGAGAAAAGTCCTAGCTACGGTTAGGCAAAGGGAAAACCCTAGGGGGCGGTAACCCTAGGTCATAGGGGGTGGTAACCCTATGCAGAAAGTCTTGGTGGGTCGAGTGCTTCAGGCAAAAGCCCTAGGGGGGTAACCTTAGGTGGAAAGTCCTGGTGTCGCGAACCAGGTGAAAGACTAGACCAGCCGGGAAGCGGAAGTCCAGCAGAAAGTCCGGAAGCATCGAGCACCGAGCAAAAGTCCAGTCGATCTGGAGGATCGCACTAGCATCAGGTAAATCTCCTGAGTGGAGTAGGTGAGGACGCGTTCCCCGTAGAGGGAACAGTAGGCCTCGGGTCGACCTAGGGTTTCCGGTTGGAAATCCGAAGTCAGACCTGGACAGTCCGATGACTGTCAATCACTTGATTTATTATATTTTATATGTGCTAACTTTGTCTTGCAGGGTATGTGTGTGTTTGGTGAACTAACATGCTTTGTAGGGACAAATGAGCAACTCACACCTCGGATGAACAGTGTCTGAGGCACCTCCATGGAGCTTGGAGGCGCCTCGGGTGCAAGCCGAAGCCAGCTGTTCAGAGGAGCTGGAGGCGCCTTTATGGGGACTGAAGGTGCCTTGGACCGTGGCTTGAAGGCGCCTTGGAGTGGTGTTGGAGGCACCTTGAGGTGGATAATGAGCAACGGTGAAAGCTTGATCGACAGCAGATTAATCGGGATAAAACCTTGGGTTGGAGGCGCCTTGAAGCTTAATGAAGGCGCCTTGAACACCCTTTATAAGAGGGTCTCGACCAGCAGCTCAGAACATCATCAACCAAGCGATTCCTTTACGACAAGCTGCCAACGACGCGATCCCGAAGTGCTGTGACAACCTCCCGACAACCCGAAGCTCCATTTCTTCATTTATTGCTATCGGTATAAGATTATTGTTTTAATATTAAGCTGTAACTGTTATACCTGTAAATCTTAACGATTCTATAGTTGTTGCCCACCGAAAGCGGTCAATGACCGCGGGCCTTCGAGTAGGAGTCGAACTAGACTCCGAACGAAGTAAATACCTTGCGTCTTTCTATGTGCTTTTAATTTCCGCTGCGTTTATTACTCTGTTAACTCTTCGAACGTTTTACGATTCCGAACTGAGTGAAATCCACGAGCACTATTCACCCCCCTCTAGCGCTTCTCGATCCAACAAATATGTCCTCTTTTATTAATTTAACGAATAGGGTTGGGTCAATTTGACCCTAGTTAAACCCTTTGGATATTAGGTAAGAGGTTAACCTTTCATACCAAGCCCTGAGTGCTTACTTAAGTTCGTATAAGGTTTTCTTTAATTTAAAGACATAGTCAGGGTGTTCTAGACATTCAAACCCAGGTGGTTGGCCTACATAGACTTTTTCTTTTATTAGTCCATTTAAAAAGGCAGATTTGACATCCATTTGATACAGTCTGAACCCTTTATGGGCTGGATAACTGAGTAACATTCTAATGGACTCTAATCTAGCTACTGGGGCATAAGTTTCATCATAGTCAAGACCTTCAACTTGATTAAACCCCTTAGCGACTAGCTTAACTTTATTTCTGGTAATTTCCCCAGTTTCACTTAGTTTATTTCTAAATACCCATTTTGTTTCTATTATTTTCTTATTTTTGGGTGGTGGTACTAAGTCTCAAACTTCATTACGCTCAAATTGAGCTAGTTCCTCTTGCATAGCTATGACCCAGTCTAGGTCAAGTAATGATTCAGCTACGGTTTTGGGTTCAATTTTTGAAATCATAAAAATTTGACTTAGGTTTCTTAAAGATGACCTAGTCTGAACCCTTAAGTCTGGATCACCAATTATCTGATCAATTGGATGATTTGGGTTGACTCTTATGGTTCTAGGAGGTTGATTCTCTAGAGGTTCTTCTTCTTCTTCGTGACCATTGGTTCCTTCTTGATTATTATTTTCTTGAATAAATTCAATTGGTTGAAGTTGGGTTTGTTTTAGGTTTTGTTTGGATTCCTCAAATTTTACATTAGTAGCTTCTTCAATTCTTAGTGTAACCTTATTATATATTCTGTACCCCCTACTATTTAGGGAGTATCCTACAAAGATTCCATCTTCTACTTTAGAAGTGAATTCTCCTAAGTGTTCTCTTGTGTTTAAGATAAAGGCTCGGCACCCAAATACTTTAAAATATTTTATATTTGGTTGTTTATTATAATAAATTTTGAAAAAGGTTTTATTATGTGTTTTATTTAGTATTGTTCTATTTTACACATAGCAGGCTGTATTGACAGCTTCTGCCTAAAAATACTTAGGTAGATTGTGTAACGACCCACCTTCCTTACTACTCTCTAAGGTGACCGTTACTTAACTATTAACTCTACTTACTAGTGTTACTTATGCTAATATTAGCAATACTCAACTTTGTCAGGCCCCAGAGAAGTTCCTACCGAAAAATTTCGGCAGCATCTCCTCTGTACCGGTGACTATATGGAGCATACATACACAAAAGAAATAACATCACCACGCAGTTTAATAAAATCAGATCATGCAAGTAATGAATAGCGGAAACATAATGAAATACAACTTCTAACTCTAAAATTTTCTTATCAACCTAAATAAAGAATTAATCTAAACAAATTCTTAAACTAAGTCTCAAGGCTTCTATAGTCCACACATCACACATCCATCCGCACCTCCTTGTCGCCTTCCTTTGCTATAGCTTTTCCTTTCCTATATCTGCAGTAAGAGGAAATGCAATCTATAAGCAAAATTGCTTAGTAAGCACTATCTATCTCACAAAAACTTGAATATGCATGTAAATATACTGAAATCCAAGAACTGAAAGCTCTAAAGAAAATACTACACATGCTCATCTAATAGCAAAGGAACAATGCATACTGGAATGTTAAACATGTAAAGCTAATCAGAATAACATGCTAGCATAAAAGAAAACTAAACTTGCTGATTTTAAAACAAAGTGAAACTTATTTCATTTATTCTAAACTTATTCTTTTATTTCACTTATTTAAAACTTATAGTTTAATACTTCAAAATAATAATCAACTTCTCTTGGGCCCAGGCGTAGTACCATCTTATGCGCGTTCCCTAATAGGTTGGGGTAGCGAGCCACCAATCCTAAAAGAGCATACTTTGGTCTACCAGGGCCAAGACCTTGGAATTGGACACCTGGATTTGTTTAACGATAACCTTGGAAGTCGGGTACTAGCATTTTCAAAGTAAAATATCTTATTATCTTAATTATTTCTTCTTTAAATGCCTTGGCATTTTAACAAGCACCTTGTGTGCCAAAATCCCTAAAGTCTTGACTTTGGGATCTACTTAAGACCTTGGCCTTTTTCTTTCTTTTCTTTATCTCTCTTATACTTGTTAATACCTCTAATAAAAGAATGTCTCATACAAAACTGCACTAAAATGCTTATTAACATTGCACTGAAATGCTTAACAGAATTGCATGGAAATACTTAATAAAACTATTATGAAATGCTCAATAAAACTGCATACTATGCAATCAAAATTCTGCATACTTTGCTAACAAAATTCTGCATACTGTGCTAAATAAAATTATACATATTAAGCTAACAGAAATCTGCATACCGTGCTAAACAAAATTGCACTATGAGCTTAACAAAACTGCACTTGAATGTTAACTAAATTCTGCATTTGAAATGTTAACTAAAATCTGCACTTAAAACTCTAAAGAAAACTGCACTATAAGCTCTCAAAATCTGCACTATTTGCTTACGAAATCTGCACTATAAACTTGCAAAATCTGCACTATATGCTTACGAAATCTACACTATAAACTTACAAAATCTGCACTATATGCTTATGAAATCTGCACTATAAACTTACAAAATCTGCACTATGTTAAACAAATTCAGAATCTGCACTGTAATTTCTAAAGCAAATCAAACTTCACAGAACCGAATTAATCATGCTCATAAGTCCTAAAAGAAGTGGTCTAATAAGCACAAAACAAAACTGTACGGCAAACTCTAATACAATTTAAACTTCACAGAAATCTTCTGTAACGCCTGAAAATTCTCAAAACTATTTTATAAATATTCTATGATTTTTCTAGAATTTTAGGATATTTTTACAGAATTTTTAGAGTAGCGGAGGTAGCAAAAACAAATAGAAAACGAAAACAGCCTAAGCGGGGAATTGAACCCGAGATCTATGGTTTACGGATAATGTTAGTAACCAGTTGAACCCAGCAGGGCCGTGCTGAAAGGAAAGGGAGGCAATTAAATTTATATTAGAGTTGGACGAATTAATCCTTTAATATAAATAGGGAGGAATTAAGTGAAGAGTTATTTTTTTGGATCGTAACTTTTCTCTCCTCAAACCCTCACCGCCGACTCCCCCTTCTCCTCTCCTTCTCTCGGCGCCAACCACAAACAAGGTTAGGGTTCTGTCCAAGGACACTTTCCGGCGACGACTTCGACACGAGGACGCTCCCCTTCGCGAGAAGAACGCTTAGACGCGAGAAGATCGTCGAAAGGATCGTCTCCTCCGGAAATCTAGCGATTAGAATCGTAAGAAAATCCGAAGATGAGGTAAGAAACCCCTCACCTGCAGTATAAGTAGCTTTTCGTACGATTGAATATTTTTAAATTAGCTATATGTAGACTTTTCGACGCATAGGGTGTATTTAACCCTCCTTTTCAGGTTTAGGGATCTAGTTGAGCACCTCTAGATGGGTCAGACACGTTTTCTCCTTTCAGTTGGAGATTCTAGACGTTGTCGGGTGCCTAGAGGTGGTCTCCCTAATAGAGAGGAGAGTTGGAGCACACCAAGTGTTCGATAAAATGCTTAGCTCAGTAAAATGCTACAGTAGACATTTCTAATAGCTCAGTAAATGCAATAGAAGCATTTAAATAGTTTAGTTAGTCTTGCTACAGCTTATATGGGGCTACGGTCCAATGGGTGGGCACCCACAGTCGCCTCTAGGTTCAGATAACCTAGTAAAAGCAAGATAAATTAATTAGCTATGATTAGTATTTTATTTTCAGTAGGGGCACTGTACGGGATTAGATATCCATTGGGCTGGGCTCCCATAGTCGGTCCCTAGGTTTAGATAACCTAGTAAACCCTACTAAATGCGGGACTTGCAAACCCGGGTCTAGCTAGGGATGCACGCACAGCAAAAACAGCAGCATGATTACTATTTTCACTTACTATGATAATAGCTTTCAAACTCGTAATCTAGTTATGTGAATATAGTGTTAGCTCAGTTTTAGTTTCAGTTTCAGTTTAGTTCTCCTAGTTGATACCATGAAATAGCTCCATGCTTAGATTTTATTATGCATGCCATGTTTCAGTATTTATGCCATATAACTTCAGTATGCCATGCTTTAACAAATTCAGTGCATGTTTTTAAATAGCATTCTTTAAAAACATGTTTGCATCGTTGCATGTTTTAGTGAGGTAGTTGGTTTCTTACTAAGCTTAAAGCTTACAGATACTATTTTTCCTTATACTGCAGATAAAGGTTAAGGGAAGATGGACTAGCAGAGGAAGCTGGAGGTCAATGCAGAGATGGTGTGTGTGGCAGGAACCTGGAACGAAGATCCTTAGGGAGTTTAGCAAATTAAGAACTTAGTTTCTTTTCTTAAGATACCTTTATGCATTTCTAGTGGCTTAAATGCTATAAATTAATAAACCTCGCACTATATCATGTTAGAATGCTAGTTGATAGATATTAGAACGTTTTCCATGCATTATATAATTGTTGTGTGAGATTTTGGCACGAACAAGTGCTGAAATCCGGGGTTCTGATTCGAAATCAGAAACCTGATCGATCTACAGATCGATCAGAAGTGGGTTGTGCCACTGGATCGGTCAGCTGACCGATCCAGTCGCGAACAGAGAGTTAGCAGAGAGTACAGAAGCTCACCGACCGATCAGTGAGCCACTGGATCGGTCAGCCGACCGATCAGTGAGCCACTGGATCGGTCAGCCGACCGATCAGTGAGCCACTGGATCGGTCTACCGACCGATCAGTGTACTCCTGGATCGGTCGGTAGACCGATCCAGCCGCATACAGAAGCGATAAAGCTTGTGGATCGGTCAGCCGACCGATCCAGAATTTTCTCCGTGCCGGTATCAAGCTGGATCGATCACTGGTTCGATCCGACAGCCCAATAGATTCATGGATCGATTGAAATGCCTGATTACAGCTAGCAGGACATCCGAGAGGCATAGATTATCTTCCCTAGCATGTGTACAACTCCTAGGTACACCTAGAATATTAAGTTCAGATTTTACAGTAATCAGTTTAGTAAAATTTTAATCAATCCAGATTTTCGCAATAGTAATTTAGCACAGCATAATGTAGCGATCGGCCTCACAGCCTAGGCAGTAGAAGGCGGGTCGTTACATCTTCCAAGGCAACTAAACGTACAGCAAACTCTAATACAACTTAGACTTCACAAAATTCTTCCAAGGCAACTAAATTGTACAGCAAATCTAAACAACCATTCAGGTTCTTCTTTGAAACTCACGGCAGTAACTTAACATTTCTTCCGAATCTAAACAAATCTGCATTAAGTTTCACAATAACAAGTATCAAATAGAACAAGCCGAAACCTCTACTAATCCCCCTATTCAGTACCCCGGCAAGGAAACTATTGCAACTAGTAAGGGTTTTCTATTGGAAAACAAAACAAATACCATTCCTCATGCTCAGATTTAACAAAAAAAATTCTGAGATTGAACCTACACAACACAACTAATGGATCAAAACCGAAATCCGAAACCTTCCAGTACTAGCTATCCATGCTATTCCAAATCCCTTCTCATCTTCTTAAAAAAACTCACGACAGCAGACTCAAGAACAATCAAGAACAATCTCCTTGCGGCATACATCAAAGAAAACAACAAGAAGAAGCAAGAACTCGAAAGCTACTCTTACTGCAGGTGAATAAGCAACTTACCTTGGCGTTCTTGGACTCACCACCGAAGAAGAGGGCTTCTAGGGTTTCGGAAGATTGAAATTTTCGGTGACTCCTCGCGGTTCCATGCTCTCCTCGACGAGAGGATCATGATAATATGAAGAACTCTCGGAAAGACCCCTTGGCCGGCCGCCGGAGAGAAGACCTAGCCTCCTTCATTTCCGCCCAAGCAGGAGCTGTCGCAAGTCGTTCGCGAGCGAGAGAGGAGAGGAAGGGAGAAGTTTAGGTCACGGGGAAAATAATCCCTAAGTTCTCTCTTTATAACTAGGGTATTCTGTTATGGCTTAAGAATATTTCGCTTCCCTTCTTATCACGAAACATCCGCTTGAGCACTTGGTCAGCCGGATCCGCTTAAGGCTTGGATCGGGCTGGAGCTCGTGGGTTTGAATCTCAACCAAAACTCTTTATTACTTAATATTTTTTCTATCTTCTATTACTGCTTAAATAAATTTCATCCCTTATTTGATTAGCATGGCCTTGTTGGGTTCCTGGTCATCCGAGACAACTTAAGGCTTTGCTTAACCGGAGGTCTCCGGTTCGAACCTCGACTTAATTTCTTTATTTTTTTGCAACTTCTTCCTTTTGGTAAAAATACCAAACGAATTCCAAAAATTGCATATAAATACTCTAAAAATTTATAAAAATCTCTAGAATATTTTTAAAACATTTCTAAATATTTTAAAACCCTATTAGAACTCCAAATGAGGAAATTTGGGTCATTACAGATTGTATTCATTCAGCATAGTTCTAGAGGCTTCAAGTAGAGTTCCATTTTTTCTTTCTACAACTCCATTTGGTTGGGGAGTTTTAGGACACGAAAATTCGTGATGATATCCATTTTCGAGACAAAATTTATCAAACTTATGATTTTTAAATTCTCCCCCGTTGTCACTTCTAATTCTTTTAATTTTAAGGTCTTTTTCATTTTCAACTTGTTTACAAAAGTTTGTAAAAATTTCAAAAGTTTCATCCTTATTTTTTAAGAATTTGACCCAAGTGAACCTAGAATAATCATCTATTATTACTAGATAATATAAACTTTCATTTATTGATTTGACCCCATGGAAGTCAAATAAGTCTAAATGTAGAAGTTCTAGTATTGAGTTGGTTTGAGTTTGATTAGTTGGTTTGTGAGTAGATTTTATTTGTTTACCTTGTTGGCAAGCATTACATATTGTTGAGTCCAAGTCAGGTAATTTTGGTAAACCTCTACCTAATCCATTTAATTTACTTATATTTCTGAAATTAGTGTATGACATTCTTCTATGCCATAACCACGTTTCTTCTTCTCGTGTTAAATAACACTTAATTGAAGAGGTGGTTAAGTTAATCGCATAGATGTTATCTTTTCTAAACCCTTTTAGACTTATCGTAGGGTTATCTAGGTGCTTGATTAGACATTCTGAAGACAAAAACCTAACCTTATATCTGGTGTCACACAATTGACTTTATACTAAGGAGATTATACTTGAAATTTTCAACAAGTAAAACATTTGTAATAATGAAGTCAATTTTAAGCTCAATGTTATTTATACCAATTACCTTGAGTTTGTCATTGTTACCAAAGACAACTGTTCCTAAACTTTTGTAGGTAAATTGAGTGAATTTGGTGCGATCCTTAGTCATATGTTTGGAGCAGCCACTGTCCAAGATCCACTTGGTTTCCTACAATAAGTAGGGGTTGAAGGTTAGCCTATGTTTTGATTCCAATTTTGTTTAGGTAAGAGTAATCATAAAATCATTATTATTATTAATATATTTTTAAATAATTTTCAAGGTTTTTAAAATAATTTTTAAAATAATTTTTAAAGTTTTTTAAAGAATTTTAAAAATAATTTTTAAAGTTTTTAAAAGAATTTTTAAAATAATTTTAATTTTTTTAAAACTATTTTAAAAATAAAATTAATTTAATTTAATTCAATTTTAATTTAAAATAATTTAATTTAATTCAATTTTAATTAAAAATTTAATTTAATTCAATTTTAATTTAAAATAATTTAATTTAAATTAAATTAAATTAAATTAAATTAATTTTAATTTAATTTAATTTAACTTAACTCAATTTTAATTTAAAATAATTTAATTTAATTTTAATTTTAAATAATTTAATTTAATTCAATTTTAATTAAAAATTTAATTTAATTCAATTTTAATTTAAAATAATTTAATTTAATTTAATTCAATTTTAATTTAAAATAATTTAATTTTAATTCAATTAATTTTAATTTAACTCAATTTAAATTTAAAATAATTAAATTTAAATTTAATTTAATTTAATTAATTTTATTTAAATCCTTAGTCATCTCACCCGATCTATGTTTTCAATCAGAGAGTCTTATAATTTTATGAGATGAATTAGGTTCAATTTTAGGGTTTGGTTTAACTTTATGCTAGATTCAGGTTTAACTTTGAACTCAATAAATAGACATTCTTCATATAAACTTCTGGTTATGGTGAGTCACTTGGACATTATTAGAGTAACCATGCCTTCGAGGTTTTCCAAATAGTCCTATCTACTTAACTTAATACAAAACCTTGGTCTAACTGGTTAAGATCCGTAAAGGGTAGCTTCAATTAGTTCCACTAAGCCAAATGCACCAGGTCGAAGTCATATCTTCCTAGATATGCATAGACATAGTTTCCCTAACGTACTATCATCCAAAACTTCACTAGTACCATAGGTCAAGTTAAACTGTTGCCCCTTTTTAACTAGTCCTAATTACCCTGTCGGGTAGGTTAGTTTGGTTACCCTGTCGAGTAAATTATTTTTAGAGGTGTCAGCTATTCTGGAGCCTCCCCCTAAATTATTGGCCTTTATTTTTTATTTTTAGTTTTTGGTTTGTGCCTGTTCTTTTTATAGTTATAATTGACTTGATGATATTCTAAGTTTTGTGGGGTTTTAAAATATTTAGATTTTGAATTTGTTGGTCTAAGTTTGTATTTTGGTTTTGATTTGATTTATTTGACTTTACATAATATATTTTTTCTTTGGGTATGTAATATCGGTTAAGTCCTACTTGCGTGGTTAAGCACGCTTTCGGAACCCAAGCTTTACTTGATTGTTTGTGTTGGGTTATTAACGATTTAAATGTTTTATTTGAGCTTGACTTGTAGCCAAGTCCGGTTTTGTTGTAAATTGCTTTTTGATTATTTAAAATTCTAATTTTAAATTCTTAGATCTTGTAGTAAATTTTTCTAAGAGATCTTTTAATTTATTAATTTCTATTTTTAGTGATAAATTTTCCTCCTCAAGTGTTAGGTCTTGAATTGGATTTGGATTTGTAATTTGTTCCTTGAGGTTTTGATTCTCCTCAAGGAGCAATTTGTTTTCATTTTCTATTGTAATTAATTTCCTATTTAAACATGCAATAATTTTAAAGAACTTTCTATTTAAATTAAAGTATATCTCTTCGGGACCTTCGGAAATGAGTACGGACTCGTGGCTCGATTCGGGTTCGGACCCGTCTTCCGATTCGTCCTCCTATTCTGCTTCGAGGGCCATCAATGCGAGGTGACTCTGGTGCTTCTGGTCTTCGGCCTCCGATTCCTCTGAGGACGAGTCGTCTCACGTTGCTTTGAGAGCCTTCTTTTTGGTTGCCTTCGTCTTATCGCTTTTCAATCTCGGACACTCGTTCTTGTAGTGGCCCTTCTTGTTGCACCCGAAGCAGGTCACGTTCCTTGGTTCGGTTGGGGAGTTGATCTTCTACAGGTCATTTTTGCTGAAGGTCTTCTTCCTCCTGGTAAACATTTTCCTTACCAGATTCACCAGGTATTCTTCGTCTACAGAATCTTGGTCAGACTCATCTTCATGTTTAGACATGGTCTTCGTTCTTTCCTTGGTGGAACTTGCAAGTAAGGCAATACCTTTCTCGGACCCGGCGTTAGTTTGCTTGTGTAATTCTAATTCACAAAATAATTCATCTAACTTTAACTTAGATAATTTTTTGAAATTTTGTAGGCATCCACGATTGATGCCTATAAAGTATTATGTGGAAAAGCATTTAATGCATACTTGATTAGATCACAATTCTCTATTTGATGGCCTATCGCGTGGAGTCCGTTGAGGATGTCTTTGATCCTCGCGTGAAGCTGACTCGCCGTTTCTCCTTCCTACATTTTAATATTAAATAATCCGTTTAAAAGAAGGTCGCGTTTCATTACCTTGACGTCGCTTGTTCCTTCGTGTAGCTCGATCAGCTTGTCCCATAACTCTTTAGCATTTTAATGCAGTCTTACCCGGTTCAACTCTTCCTTCGTCAGTCCGCATTGTGGCATGTTGAGTGCTTTGAAATCTGTTGATGATTTTTTCTTCATGTCCGGAGAACACTGTTCTGGGTCCAGTGAAATTCCGAAGTTGTCGACAGACACCTTGTAGCCTTTGGTGACGATGAACCATTGGTCGAAATATGTCTTCAGGTAAACCTCCATTCGCTTCTTTCAGTACGAGAAATCATAGGGGAGGACGTACTGTGCTGAACCCTTCAACTTGAGACATTTTTTAACCTGCACACAATTAAATAAATAGACGAGGGGTCCCAAGACTTGGTCTTGGATTAGCAGTGTGGAATAAACTAAAAGAAATTAACTGAATTGGTGTTGCACCAATTCAGATTAAATTGCAACGAAAAAATTTTTCAAAAAGGTAACAATACTAGTTTGGAATATTATGAAAAACCAAAAAAAAAAAGAGAAAAGAATGAACAAAAGAATAGAAAAGAATTTCACCCCTGTCTGATTGGTGGTTGCACCAAATCCAGAGTGGTACCTGCTCTCTTCAAAGGCACCTCTGACTGATCTAGGGCGCCTCAGAGCACTAGAGCACCTCTGAGGTGCTTCGGACATTATTCATCTGAGGTTGGTTTTTGCTACTTTAATCCTACAAAATGAGTAAATCCAAAAATAAAGTGGAACCTACAAAACAAAGTTAACACAATATATAATAACATTATTAATTAGATACTGTCTTTTCAATACCAGAATCTAGTTATAGTCTCAGTTTAGACTTTCAAAATGAACATAAACTTAACCAGTGCCCACAGTCCTATCGGGGACTCACCCTTACTGGATCACTCTCCTCTAGTGACTTATCTTACTTACCATACAGAATCGATTGACTTTCCTTTGACCCACAAGGTCTTCGTGCCAGTTGTCAGGTCCATAGATCCAACTGGATTTTGGCCAGCTGTCAGGTTCCACGGACCTAGCTAGACTTCCCGCCATATATCAGGTTACTCCTTAACCTATCTGGACTTTCCACCAGCAATCAGATCCAACAAACTTAGCTAGATTTCAACATGGTGTCAGGTCCTATAGACCCTTCAAGTCCTGCACACTTGGTAACAAGGCTAGATCACACAACATCTGACTTTAGTCCACTTGTCATTGATCAAAACATGAGTTTGCTCATTGGTGCTAATTGCACCAACAAGAACAATGGTCAGGTGTTCCCCAGCGTAGTCACTCAGACGCTCAACTTAGAGGATGAAGAGGATGGTTATTAAGGTTTTGATATACATGGGTGTGCATATGTGTACTTTGGATACTGGAAAGGACTTTTTTTTTATAAAGAGAGCATACCTTTCCCCCTCGTTCCGATTCTTATGTTTGTCATTATTTAATTCCTTGAATAATCTCTGATTTATTCATGTCACTACCTTTCTCCTAAAATAACCAAGATTAATAGATTTTTCCTTCTATTTCGATCATTGCGTTGTTATTATTTAATTTCTTAAATAATATAAGATTTATTCACATCGCTGTGTTTTTCTGTAATAATCCAAGATTGGCACAATGGTTATTTTTTTTCTAAAATGGTCCTTCGCCATTCAAGAGTTGAGAGGCCAGGAGGTTAAAGAGCTGAGAGTCGAGAGGTCAGGAGGCTAAGGAGTCGAGAGTTGAGAGGTCAGGAGCTGGGAGTTCGAGAGGCCAAGAACCAGGAAGCTCAAGAAGGCAGGAGACTAAGGAGTAGAGAATCAAGAGGATAGAATCTGGGAGATCCGAGAGGTCAGGAGGCTGAGGAGCCGGGAGGCCTAAAAGACCAAGAGACTAAGAAGCCAGGAGGCGAAGGGCTAGGAGCCAGGAAGCCCTAAATCTTCCTGTTGGAACCACCTCAGCAGTGTTTACCAATCCTCTCTTATCTATGTGTTGCCTACTAATCATTCCCTAGATCATAAGTCTCCTCTTCAAATCTAGTCAAAGAGGCAAAAGTCCGACTAGCTAAACTATAATCTATATTTATGAAGAAATTGTGCATTAAATGCAAGCATGTTTCGGTTATTATGTTCTTTAATGCATCTAGCCACTCCTTTTAAGCACACCGTCTACATCATCCATCTTGATAACTGAGCCCAAAATGCACCTATGTACCTCCGAGATTGCATCACATTAATATGATGGGACTCGTGATAAAGAAAACTAAACGTCTTTTAATAGGTAATGATTACCTTGAGTTTTTATTTGTCCCATATGCTCAATCCTACGATGCAAAATCTATCCCAACTTTTAACAACAGAGATCTAACAATCTCTCTTGAATAAGTCAAGCTATATTAAGTCAGACAAAAATGCTTTTGTATGCAATTGTTGATTCTCTCATCGTCGCATCTTCTTATTCTTCGTCTTCAAGTTTTCTTCTCCACCTAGTAAGTGATTTCAATCTATTTTTATGACCATTTCTTTCATCAATCCCTTGTAGTGCCTCCCATGGCTGGGGAATCCTCTTCCGCTCTTTGGTATAGATCGATTGCTTTGAGTTTTACTGATGCATCTCTTAATCAATTGAGGATGGTTTATGGAGTCCCAAATGATTATCTATTAAGACTTCTGAATGATAACAATAGGTTAGACCATCCTCCTCCAGGTTTTGTAACCTTCTTCCAAAGTCACATGCTGAGTGGTCTACGTTTTCCTATCTCTGCTTTTTTCATTGAAGTGTTACAATATTTTCATGTCCCGTTATCACAACTTGGCCCCAATTCCTTTCATATTTTGACTAGAGTCATGATTCTCTTTCGCTTGTATTACATTCCATTTTCTCCTCGTTTTTTTTTCATTTTTTTTCTTTTACCTGAAAAAAATGGAGGATGGAATCTTCTTCTTTTCTTCTCGTTCGAGGATTAATTTGATTAAGGAGCTCCCTTCATCCCATAAGGGATTGAAACTCCAATTCTTTTTTTTAAACCCCCTAGGTTCCATCTCCTTGACAACTCACTGGTAATGGGAATTGCCTCCTCCTCTAACTTTGTAAGACTACCATATGGAGCAGGGCTACCATAGTGCGTCCTAGAAGCTATTTGGTTTGCAATTCAGTAACAATATCCTACTTGAGGAAGGACTGTTGCACATGTTTGGTCTTAACCCCCTACCAGCTCCTCTCATTGCTTCATTCGGTAAGAATTCTCATCTTCACAAGATTTGATGTCTAATTGAAAACATGTTATCTTTTGCAGCTGATAAAATGATGAGGGTATCTCTTAACAAGGTGATGAAGTTTACGGCCACAGAGTTGGAAGCACACCATATGGAAATTCTAGACCTTATTGAGGCAACTCCCAAGGAAGGAGCATCACCAGCCCCAGTTGCAGCCCCAATGGAGGGGACTTCTTGACCAGCGGCAAGGGCGCCAAGCCCGATAGGAGGGTAGTGATCTCCTACTGGTCGACCTAATGCTTCAACCGACTTCATCCGCGGAATCAGATGCTCCTATCAAAATCTTGAGGAAAATGTGTTGTCTGTCTGGTCCCTCGACAGAACAAGTAGGCCCCTCCATCCTTGTAGAAAATCCCTGTCAAATCGTCAATGCTCACTAGATTAGTAGGTTGCCTGATTACCACTGCTCTTCCATTGATGCACTTCTCTCCCCCTCTTAGAACTTCAACATCCCATCCTCCTGTTGAATCAAGAACTCTTCTTGTGGGAATGAGCTCGTCACACGTCCCCGAGGATTTGCCAAATAAAGGCGTCCCTCTTGTGGAGTTTGCCTAAGACCCAATCCAAGTAGAGCATAGGATATACCTTTCTATTTACCGTCCAACAACCCTTGCCTGGAAGAACGAGGAAGCAACAGTCAAAGACATGCCCATCCAAGCTTTAGCAGAGGAGCTTTTGTAAGATGGGGCCAAGCACATGTCTCAGTTGATGATATTCGGCCAATGATATCCTGAGATTGACCAGGGGCATCGAGATCTGAAGACCCGCATAAATGAACTGGAGGCTTAGCTAGCTGTAGCTCCTTCCCAAGAGATTCTGGATGCAGCTCAACAGGAAATAATTGATTGATCGCTTGAAGCAACTACAAAGAGACCCTGCTTTTGATCAAGCGACAATCACCCAACTAAGGAGGGGGATAGCGGAGGCGACAACTGAAAGAATTAGCTTGACACATAGAGTGAGTCAACTGCAGGTAAAGATAGATACGTTGACGACTACTGTAGCTTATCATCAAATGAAATTGGAAGCTACTGTAGCTAAGGAGGTAGTTGTTCAGACTAGTTTAGATGTCAATCAACAAGAGCTAGGGATTATGAAGGTGGAGCTAGGAGTTACTCGAGGGATGCCAAATCGGCTAAAGCTTGGGCGAAGGGTTGTCACTATGTCTTGGAGGCTGCTCTTATTGCAATTGAAAATGCCCGGGCTGAGGTGCGGGGCTAGGAGGTCTCCCTGACAAAATTACAAGCTTCTGTAGAGAAGCTGGACACCTAGAAAGATCAATTATAAGGTCAGGTATTTGAGCTTAAGGAGCACCAGACAGGAGAAGACAAGCATTGGACCCTCAGAAAAAAAAAATTCCTTCAATCGAATGAATTTTATGATATGGTGAATACTTGCTTCATTCGAATGGTATGATATAGCATCGATGACACCTTAAAGTAGTTAGTAGACAACGAGAAGCTTCCCGCTAACTCACCTTCCAAGTTATCGATATTTTGAAGATTAATAAGAGCATCCATGATGAAGATGCTACTGACTTTTAAAATGTACCTATCTTTTTGTAATAGTTTTTTGTCCATATAACAGATGTTTGGGAGGTGTTGTTCTCTGTTATGCTTGTAAAAGTTGGGATCTCAACCCTGACTTTGTTCAAGTCTAGAAGAGTTTAGGCCCTATAAAGGATAAAGCGATACGGTACTCACTCGACCCTTGTACGAAGAGGAGTTCACTACCGTAGCATGGAGGATCTCAACCTTGATATATCAAAGTCCAAGGGAGTTTAGGCCTTAAAAAGGATAAGGCGATACAGTACTCGCTCGACCCTTGTACAAAGGGGAGTCCATTACCATAGCCTAAAATATCTCAACGCTGACTACATCCAAGTCTGGGGGAGTTTAGTCCCTGAAAAGAACAAGGTGATATGATACTCACTCAACCCTTATACTACCACAATTTGAAATATCTTAACCCCGACTATGTCTAAGTCCGGGGAAGTTTGAGCCATAAAAAGGACAAGACAATATAGTACTCGCTCGGCTCTTGTATGAAAAGGACTCCTCTATCGTAGCCTGAAAAATTTTAACCCCGAGTAAGTCCAAGTTCAGGGGAGTTTAGGTCGTGAAAAGGATAAGACGATAGGATACTCACTCTACCCTTGTATGTGAAGGCCCCTTGACGGCCGGCTAGAGGGGCGGTGAAGAGCCCTATAAAGAAAAATGAACCTTCCTCGGACTTTATAGCTTTATTAAACTAACACTTGCATAAAATAAGTTTAAGAAGTAAACTAAGAGTAGAGGCACGAAGAGGTTACTTGGTTACAACCAGGGAGGTTGTTAATTCAAGAAAATTGAAAGCTCAATAAATAGTCTCCTTCAGACAGAGAAACCTCTCACAGCATTGATGGCTCACAAATAATTAGTATAACAAAATACAAGTGTTTACAAGTATTTTTTTGAACTATCGGGACCAGGGTTGTATTTATAACCCTAATCGAGGTGCCTGGAAGGCTTCCAGATGCCTCTAGGGGGATAAAACTTTATCCCTATTGCAACGTAATGCACCACGTTGTGTTTTGGAAAAATTTTGGTTCTTGGAACCCAGGTTCCAGGTGCTCGGAGTCTGGGTGCCTAGACTAAGTTCGGGCCCCTCGGATAGGTCTATGTGCCTCGAACTAGCTTAGGGCACCCCGGACCAAAAAGTCAGCATTTTGTTGACTTTCGGTCCAGGTATTCCGCTCTGGTTCAACTCGCATTGGTCTGGGTCTTCCACTTTGGCTCACGCTCACTTGGGTGATCTCGGCCATCTGGAATAGGGGTCTCCCGAACCCAACTTCCAGCCTTCGAGCAATCTTTCGCTCTGATTTCTCGTCCCTAAGAAACGTCGTGCATCTCCTTCTTATCCACTCGCGTACTCTTTCGCAACACCTCGTCCCTCAGACGCATCGAGCCCGTCGACTCTCTCTCGTGTCGTCTTTCTCACTAGCTGCGTCTTTCGCTTGACTTCCTGTGCTCCTAAGTTTCTACACACTTAGACACAAGGGTTAAAAACTAATAGGACCTAACCTGATTTGGTTGATCACATCAAAACTACGTTGGGATACTAACAATCTCTCTCTTTTTGATGTGAACAACCCAAGTTAAGTTAGGTAAACAAACATAAAGAAATAATAATAAGGTAATAAATTTGCAACTCAATAATGTGCAAAAAAAAATTAAATTATTCTCCCCTAGACTTAATCTTCCCTTCTTCCCCTTTGATCACATTAAATATGGTACTTTGAATTGATTTTGGAAAATCTAAATTTAAAGTCTAAGGAAAAAGAAAAAAAATGAAAGGTTAAGTTTCAAAAACTCAGGTTTTTAAAATAAAAATTGAAAAAGACTCTTTTAATTGATGATAAATTTAATACGGGTTGAATAGGAAAAAATATTTTCAAAAAAAGTTGAAGTAATTTTTTTTAAAAAAAAATTACACTTTGATAACTAATTCATAGAAAATTTTCTAACAAAAAAAAAATTCAAAAAATTGTCTAGATTAAATTTCATAGAAAAATAAGTTTGCTAAAATCACTCTAACAAATATGATTTTTATTAAATAAATTTTAACAATCAGAATTTTTCTAATAGAAATTTTAAAAAATAATTTAAAGTATTAGTTTACTGCTTTACAGTAAGTCAATTAAACATTTATTTCGATAATTGACTTCCAAGCTGTGGCGAGGCACTAAGCCTTCTTGGTTATTGGAATAACAACCACTTTCAAGACAAAGTCTTTTAAAGAAATTAAATATTTAACTTTCTTTCTGAAAGCCCCAAGTCCCAAAAGAAACATTCAATATAAATATGATTTTGGAACTAAATATAGGTTCCTTCCTACTAGTTAATTAAAAATTTCTGAGGAATATATTGTTGGTGCAACATCCCTCAGGTCAAGGTTGACCTGGTTGACCAAGCTGAGTCTTGGTTTGGGTTTAGATGTTTGACAATAAGATATTGATTGAAGAAGAGTCAAGTAGGTCAAGGATGACCGGATACTTGACTGGGAAGTCCTAACTGGGATGTTAGGCAGGAGGAAAATCCTGGTGAGTGAAGCCAGGTGAAAGACCTAGTGAGTGAAGCTAGGCAATTGGGAAGTCCTAGTGAGTGAAGCTAGGCAGGAGAAAAATCCTGGTGAGTGAAGCCAGGTGAAAGACCTAGTGAGTGAATCTAGGCAATTGGGAAAGTCCTGGTGAGTGAAGCCAGGCAAGAGAAATCCAGATGGGTCAAGGTTGACCAGACATCTGGTGAGAGTCCAAGTAGGTCAAAGGGATTGACCGGATACTTGGCACGAGGAAGAAAAGTCCAAGTAGGTCTTAGGGAGTGACCGGATACTGGCAAGAAGAGAAAAGTCCAAGTGGGTCAAAGGAATTGACCAGACACTTGGTGAGAGAGTCCTAGCTGGCCAAGGGTGACCGGACGCTAGGTCTTATGTACCAACAAGTCATGGTTGACTAGATGTTGGTTTAGGGGGCTTTGGGCTTGGTTTTGGGCAAAAACCAAGATCTGGATTGATCAGCCGATTGATCCAGTAGATCTGGATCGATCAGTGGATCGATCCAGAAGATCTGGATCGATCCACCGATCGATCCGGTGAGTCCCCACTAACAGATCCTCTCTGGATCGATCCGTGGATCGATCAAGAGGTCCCAATCGATTCGTGGATCGATTGGGACGCTGCTGCTTCGCGCGATAAGCCTTGGATCGATCCGTGGATCGATCCGAAGTTTTTCCAGAGCACATAAAGCCTCCCCGATCGATTGGGAGCATTCCAATCGATTGGGATTCGACCGTTAGCATCGCTTTAAGCCGTTGGCGTGCATTTCCTTCGACAGAACTTCACCGATTCATTCCAGATTCATCACAGCTCCTCCCCAGCACTCTCTAAGCTCCTCACCGCCAGTTCTTGAAGGTTCTTGGAGGTTCATCCAAGTCAAGAGGCGAGTTGCAACGAGAAGAAGAAGAAGCTAGGGTTTTTACTGCATTTCTTGTAAGCTTTTGCTTATTCTTTACTACCCTTTCTTCTTCTTGTACTGAGAGTCTTGTAGGGCTTCTCCGCCCTCGGTAGTTACCGAAAAGGAGTGTTTTCATAGTGGAGGGTGCGTGCGTGGTGTGGATCCTTGGATTAGTCATCTCCGTTGGAGGTGGATACCAAGTAAACTCCTAGTGTTAGCGTGTTTGTGTTTGTTTATGTATTTTCCGCTGCGCATTCTTGAAGAAACAAGCAACACCGAGCAACGAGCACGCGACGAGCTATTCACCCCCCCTCTAGCTACTTTTGGTCCTAACATATATTTCCTAGATAATTTTCTAATTTTTCCCTTGTAATATCTAAATTACCAATTTAATCCTTTATAGTTCCTGAAAGTTGAAGTAGATAAATTTAAACATACAAAAAATTTTAAGTTTTCTATTTGATCCTTTAAATTTGCATTCTCAATTTTTAATTTTTCATTTTCAGTTTTAATCTTGTCAAGATCTTCTAATCGACAAGATATAGCTAAGGTTGATTTTAACTCTTTATTTTCTTTTTCTAATTTACAGTGATTTTTCGATAAGTGTTTTATAAACTGAAATGACTTGTCAGGAGGAAGAGACCATACCTGACTTACCTTGTCGATCCCGCAATCTGAAGCTCCCTCTGAAGTGCTGCTTTCTTATGATGTCCCTCCCCCTTCATCAATGCTCTCGATGCTCATTCAGACAATCTTGCTTCATCCTCATCTTCTTGGTGACTTGCCACTAGCGCATGTCCGGCGAGGGCTTCGATCTCTGACTTAGACGACATTTCGTCCAATGTTACCTTTAGATTCTTGTGCCTTTTCTGGGTTGGTCTCTTGTCTGTGCTTGTGTCCTTATTCTTGTCCTTGCTTTTTAGTTTAGGGTAGTTGTCTTTTACGTGCCCTTCTTCATTGCAGTGGTAGCATGTTACCTTTCTTTTTCTTCTCTTACACTGCGCTTGATTAAACTTATTGGATTTAAATAGGTTTTTAAATCTCCTTACCATTAATACCATTTCGTCATCATCAAGTGATGTCTTAGAATTTGGTTTGTCCATCTTAGCTTTTAAGGCAATGTTTTGCTTTGATTCCTTCCTTAGATCTACACATCTTGACTCATGAATTTCAAAAGTTAAAAAAAGTTCTTCTAAAGTGCTTACCTCTAAATCCTTAGAGATAAAATACGCATCTACTAAGGTCGACCATTCTGGAGTCCTAGAAAATGTGTTAAGTGCGTACCTTGGTGAATCTTGGTTGGTTACCTTTTCTCCGAGTTTTGTGAGTTCGGTGATAAACTCTTTGATTCTTGAGTGGAGGTGTGCGACGGTTTCGCCTTCTTTTAATCGGAGGTTGCTGATCTGGTTTTGGAGCAGGTCCTATCTCGCTAGTTTTGCCTTCGAGGTCCCTACATGTAGTTCTAGGAATTTCTCTCAGAGCTCCTTAGTTGACTTATAGGCTCTGATACGGTTGACTTTTTGAGGTGGTAAAATACTAAGCAGATGAAACTCTGCTTTACCGTTTATCACAAAGTCGACTTGCTCTTTCTTCGTCCACTGATATTCTTCTTTGTCTTTTAGAACTACAAAACCATATTTCATAATTTATTAATAATTCAAAATCTATTTTGAAAAATACCTCCATCTTTTTCTTCCAACTCATGAATTTCCCCTCAAACTTCGGTGGATTGATACTCGGTCCGACTATCCCGTGTGCTTCATTTAGAGGTTAATTCTCCTGAAGTGAACCAGCTCTGATACCAATTGAAGGCCTCTTGGCGGCCGGCTAGAGGGGGTGAATAGCCCTGCAAAGAAAGACGAACCTTCCTCGAACTTTATATCTTTATTAAACTAACACTTGCATAAAATAAGTTTAAGAAGTAAACTAAGAGTAGAGGCACGAAGGGGTTATTTGGTTACAACCGGAGAAGTTGTTAATCCAAGGAAGTTGAAAGCTCAATAAACAGTCTCCTTTAGGTGGAGAAGCCTCTTACAGTGTTGATGGCTCACAAACAATTAGTAGAACAAACTAGAAGCATTTACAAGTATTGTTTTGAACCATTAGGATCAAGGCTGTATTTATAGCTCTGGTCGGGGCGTTTGGAAGGGTTCCAGGCACCTCCAGGGAGATAAAACTTTATCCCTGTCACAATCCAATGTGCCACATTGCATTTTGGATAATTTCGGTTCCGAGCGTCTAGAACGATTCCGGGCACCCAGAGTTCGGGAGTCCGGGCACCTCGGATAGGTCCAAGCGCCCCGGACTAGCTTGGGTGCTCTAGACCGAAAAGTCAGCATTTTGTTGATTTTCGATTCCCGTCTTCCTCTCTAGTTCCACTCGCATTGGTTCGGATCTTCAACTCTGACTCACGCTCACTTGGGTGATATCGGTCATCCGAAATAGGGCTCATTCGAACCCAACTTATTGCCTTCAAGCAATCTTTTGCTTCGACTTCTCGTCCTTGAAAATGCCGCTCGCCTCCTTTTCGTCTGCCCGCGTACTCTTCCGCAACAACTCATCCTTAGGATAGACCGAGTCCGTCGACTCTCTCCCATGCTTTCCTTCTCGCTATCCCGCGTCTTTCGCTCTACTTCCTGTGATCCTAAGTTCCTGTACACTTAGACACAGGGGTTAAAAACTAACAGGACCTAATCTGACTTGGTTGATCACATCCAAACTATGTTAGGGTACTAACAGTATGAAGGGAAGTCCACTAACATAGCCTAAAGGATATCAATCTTGATTGCATCCAAGTCTGGGGGAGTTTGAGCCCAAAAAGAATAAGACAATATAGTACTTGCTCAACCCTTGTATAAAGGGGAGTCTGCTACCACGACCTCGATGATCTTGATCCTGACTATGTCGAAGTCCATAAGAGTTTGTTCCTTGAAAAGGACAAGGTGATATAGTACCTGCTTGACCCTTGTACAAAAAAGATTCTGCTACTGTAGCCCATAGGATCTCGACCTTGATTATGTCTAAGTCCAGGGGAGTATGGACCCTAAAAAGGATAAGACGATACGATACTCGCTCGATCCTTGTATAAAGGGGAGTCGACTATTGTAGCTTGAAGGATCTCGATCCTAACTAAGTCCAAGTCCGCGGGATTTTAGGCTCTTAAAAGGACAAGGTGATATAGTACTCATTTGACCCTTATGTTGTGCAGGGAGCACCAGACGATTGAACCTAAGTTTTGATTATGACAAAGGGTCTAAAGTTAAGATTACATATTGTCTAATAAGTGTGAATGAGCTTGTAGAAAAATCCTAAGTGTTATTAGGCAAAAGTCCTAGTGGATTCTAGGCAAGTGGAAAGTCCTAACTACGGTTAGGTAAAACAAAGTCTTGGCGGGTCAAGCACTTTAGGCGAAATCCTAGAGTCGGGGACTCTAGGTAAAAATTCTGGTGATCACGAACCAGGTGGAAGTCTGGACGGACCATGGAGCGGGCGTTCAGCATGAAGACTTGAAGTCTCGAACGCTGAACAAAAGTCCAGACGATCTGGAGGATCGATTTGACAAAAGGTAAACTCTCCTAAGAGGAGTAGGTGAGGGTGCGTTCCCCCGAGGAGGGAATAGTAGTCGTTAGTTCGACCTAGAGTTTCAGCGAAACTCAAAGTCAGAATCGGGCAGTCTAAGGCTGTCAAATTCATAGTAAAATTCATATTTTGGATATTGGTTATTGCCTGGACTAACTTTATTTTGCATAAAATAAAGTGCTGAAAAAACTGGTTCGGGCGCCCGGAATGCCAAAATCTATCCCTTCGCCAGGTTGGAGCGCGCTAATTGGACGGGCTGACGTCATGGTCCAGGCCCCCTGAAGGGATCCAAGCGCCTGGAACAACCTATATAAGCAACATTCCACCAAGAGACAAGGGCATAACTTTGATTCGCGATTACTTTCTTGCCGCTACTCCAAAGACGTTCCTACAACTCCACGATGTGACTCTGACGATCGAGTGACCCTGCTCCAATGACCGAGCATCACAACTCCGACGACTGAGTGACACGACTTCAACAACTGAAAGCACAATCTTCCAAATCTCCAGAAGTTGTTGGTATACTTTTAATTACAACACTTAAATTATAAATCTATTGTACTCGTCTTTGTAAAGATTTGTCGAACTAATAGTGAATTGCCCAACGAAAGTGATCAACAATCGCGGGTAGGGGTGAGTATTCGGTTAATTCGGTATATAAATTAACTAAATTAATCGAAAACTGATTTAATGTTGGCTAATCGAATCAAATCAAAGTTTTGTTAAAATCGGATTAACCAAATTAAATTAAAAATAGATTATATCGATTAACACCGAATTAACAAAATTTGTTTAAAAAATAATAAAAAAATTATACAAAATTAATATGAAATTAACCAAATTAACCGAATTAACTGAATACTCACCCCTAATCGCGAGCCTTGGAGTAGGAGTCGTCACAAACATCGAACCAAATAAAAACAAACTATGTTAGGTTTGTTTGTTTTTCTTTCTGTTTTTCTTTCCGCTACATTATCTCCGATCGTGTTTTTTTAAACGAATTGGCTACAAGCACTATTCACCCCCTCTAGCGCAATGATCCTACAATTGGTATCAGAGCGGGGTCACTTTGAATCGGTGAAACTACCATTCAAGTAATTTTTTCGTGGTATTAGTGTTTATATTTTTTTTCGAAGTCGATCGGAATCGGCACAGTTGTCGTATTTCTATCAGTTTTATCACAATCAAGATTTATTCCTTCTCGAAGTTGGTGCAACATCACTCGAGTTCATTTATTTAAATTCTTTATCCCGCATTACTAATCTAAGACCAAGTCTTGGTACAAGTTTTTTTTTATATTGTTTACAAGATTTCTGTAATAGCACACCAAGAAAGTTATAGCACTACACGTCCTCCCCTCTTTTCTAGCGAAGACTTCGGCTATTGGAAGAGCCGAATGGAGTACCACCTTAAGATGCAAGTTGAGACATTGATAATCATCTATACGAGATTCGCATATCCCACTGAAGATGGAGTCCTCGTCCTGTGTGACAAATGAGATGCACCAACAAGAAAGAAGATTGAGGCTGACGCAAAGGCTACTCAGACTCTACAATGCGGCCTGACAAAAGAAGAGTTGAACCAAGTCGACCCGTTCTCAAGCGCAAAGGAGCTGTGGGAAAAATTAATCGAGCTGCACGAGGGAACTTCTGACATGAAGGTAAGCAAACATGATTTAATATTAAATAAACTATATAATATAAAAATGTAGAAAGGTGAATCGACAAGCCAACTTCACGCGCACATTCAAGACCTGCTCAATGACCTCCACTCAATTGGTCAGAAGGTGAAAAACCGTGATGTCATTAGGTATGCGCTCAATGCATTTCCGAGGAACATTTTATGGGCATCCATGGTAGATGCTTACAAAGTATCCAAAGATCTTTCCTTAATTAAATTAGATGAGTTATTATCTAAATTCAAGATTCATGAACAAACTAATACTACTCGGGTCGAGAAAGATATTGCTTTGATTGCAGGAACAAGCAGAACACGGGAACCAAAAACCAAGCGTCGGACCAAACCTGAGTCCGAAGATGAATTGGACTCAGAAGACGACGATGATGAGATCACTGTCGAGCTAGTTAACCTAGTATAAAAACTCCAAAAAGAAGAAAGGATTCACCAAAAAGGACATAAAGAAGGTGATGTATCCAAAGATAGTACAACTGAATTCAAAAGTCAAGTTCGAAGTAACGTGCTACGATTGCAACAAAAAGGGACACATGAAAGCCAACTATCCAAACTAGAAGAAAACAAAGAAGCAATGGAAAAAGAAGGCACTGCAGGCGACATGGGATGAATCCTCGTCAGAAGATTCTGACGAAGATGTTGAGCAGATGAGCTTCCTCGCACTTACGGCCCGAGAACAAGTCGACAAATCTGAAATCAAGAGCGAGTCGAAAATAGAGCCCGAGAGAAGCCACAGATTTGTATCCATTTATGAAGGGCCTAACCCCACTGTAAGTTCTTCTCAAATAGATAAACTATATAACTTAGTGAATTATCTCATGCGCAAGTTAGCTAAATCCAATATCCGGGTCAAATCACTTTAAAAGGAGGTAACAACCCTTAAGAAAGTGACTAACTCAAGCTCCTTGACTGAACCTGTTCAGACTGGAACTTCAACTCAAGTCCAACAACTTGAGGAAGAAAATTCTAGACTGAAAAGTCAAATTAAGGAACTGAAGGAAATATTGGAACTGTTCACCTTGGGTTCCAAGAATTTTGATCTGATTTTAAAAAAAAAAAGTCGTATACAATCGATCCGAACTTGAATATAAAGCTAAACGCAAATTTAAATCATATTTATCTCTTGTTAATTGTATCAATAAAAGAATAGTCCAAGCATGGGTCCCCAAGTCAAACTTGATTAATCAAGTTGGACTTGATCAATATTGGTTCCCTAAGGATCAAATTCACTACTTGATAGACCCTATCAATGCTATGATCTAGGGGGAGCTAATAGAAAAACTATTTTTATCATTAGATAGACTTGTTTGATGCTTGCTTTATTGCTCTCACTATACATGTTTAGACTATGGTAGATAAGGACCTAGACTTGATTCACACTTGACTAGTTAGACCTAGAATTTTCAGAAAGAAAATTAAATATTCAATTTCTTTGAAAGACTTTGTCTAGATATTTACTAAGCTCAGTTGTCCACTTGATCAATCGCCCGGATGCTTCTGGATTAAGGAGCACTCGGCCAAGAGTGCTATTAGTTAGTACTATGATTGCGTGCGATAAGAAGTAAGGATGCAATCTTCTAGATGTTAAGACCAAGGCATAAGCTAACTTCTTGAGTGTAGTACATCTACACTCGGCTCCTTTCAATAGTACTTGAAAAATACACGGGTTGTTGTTCCTTACCCTCCTGCCTCACCAGTACTGAGCCTACAGCATGCTCATTTACTGAAAGGTAAACCCATAAGGTTTCTCCTACTACAGGCTTAGCTAACACAGGTAGGGTTGACAAGTAATCTTTTAATTCTCGAAATGCGTTGTCACATTCTTCATCCCACTGAAATTTATTGGCCTTCCGAAATATCTTAAAGAAATGAAAACTTCGGTCGGCTGAGCAAGAGATGAAGCGGGATAACGCAGTGATTCACCCAGTTAGCCTTTAAGCTTCTTTCATATTGCGTGGGGGCTCCATATCCTGGATTGCTCGAACTTTGTTGGGATTTGCTTCTATCCCTCGCTCGGTCACCATATAGCCCAGGAATTTGCCACTTCTGGCTCCAAACAAGCACTTGCCAGGATTGAGCTTGAGTCCATATTGTCTTAAGGTTCGTCATGTTTCCTCTACATCTTTGCACAAATCAACAGCCTGAGGAGATTTAATCAAGATATCATCCACATATACCTCCATATTTCTCCCTATCTATTTCTGAAAGACTTTGTTCATAAGCCTCTGATAGGTCGCCCCTGCATTCTTTAGTCCAAAAGGCATAACCCTATAACAATAGGTACCTTCAGTTATAATAAAACTAACATTTTCCAGATCGTCCTTAGTAAGAGGTACTTGATGATAGCCCTGGTAAGCATCCATCATACAAATGTATTCGCATCCGACGGTAGAGTCCACCACTTGGTTAATGCGCAGTAGAGGATAGTAATCCTTTGGGCAAGCTTTGTTGAGGTCCTAGAAGTCGATACACACTCTCCATTTATTTCCTGGTTTAGGTACCAGGACAACATTGGCTAACCAGCTAGGAAATTGTACCTCCCGAATATATCCCGCCTCCAGTAGCTTATCCACTTCTTCCTTAATGATATGGTTTTAGTCGGCCCCAAAGTCTCTTTTCTTTTGCTTAACAGACCTAGCATCAGGATAAACATGTAATGAATGTTCCATTACTAGAGGAGAAATACCTGTAACCTCCTTGGGAGTCCATGCAAAAACGTCGTTATTCTGGCTCAAACATTGTATCAACTCAGTTTTAAGTGGAAGGTCCAAGTCGGCTGCCACATAAGTTATAATTTCTAGTTGCCTGACTTGTATTTGTACTTCCTCCTTTTCTTCATATATCAAACTGGGCAGTTTCTCCTGGATAGCATTAACTTCCATCCTCTGAGTTTTGCAAGCGACATTGGCTTTTGTTCAGATGATCTCCACATAGCATTTCTGTGCGAGTAATTGATCTCCACGGACTTCTCCCACTTGGTCGTCAACGGGGAACTTCACCTTCTGGTAGAAAGAAGAAACGACTGCCTGAAACTCATTCAAGGTCGGTTGACCCAGTATAACGTTATATGCAGAAGGTGCATCCACCACCATGAAATAGGATCTCTTGGTTCTCATTAGGGGCTCCTCCCCTAAAGAAATAGCTAGCTTTATCTGACCGAATGGTTGAACTTCATTGCCCATGAAATCATAAAGAGGAGTTACCATGGGTTGGAGCTCGCTTGGCTCTATCTGCAACTGGTCAAAAGCTTTTTTAAAAGTAATATTGATAGAGCTACCAGTATCAATAAAAGTACGGGAAATATTATAGTTAGGTATGACAGCTTTTATTATAAGAGCGTCGTCATGGGGTACTTCTACCCTCTCCAGATCTTTAGGACCAAAACTAATCTCTAGACCCGCTACTTTTTCTGTGCTACATCCAACTGCATGGATCTGCAGTCGCCGAGCGTGTGCCTTTCTTGCCCGATTAGAATCACCATCAGTAGGTCTGCCCGTTATCATATTAATATTTCCTCGGGCGGCATTGCTCCAGTTTTCTTTCTGTTGAGCAATCGCTATCTCGAGCTATGCTAGTTCATGTGCCCGAGATGGCCCACGTGGCAATTGTAATGCCCCCTGTTGTGTCTCAGTCGCCTGATATTCACGCTTAGGCGGATTATTCTACCTTTGGTAGGGTTGTCGGTTGGGAGATCGTCGACGATAACGATTGTTATTTGTCCTTTGGTTCCTCAGGGCAAAGCAATCTTCAGTATAGTGAGTACCCGACATATGATAGGTGCACCATCTTCGAGGGACTTCTTGTGGCATCTCTACATGATGGACTACTTGCGATCTTCGCTCGGGCTGACGGTGTGGAGGGGGAGCTCTGCGAGGCCCCCTTGGCAGATGAACAGGAGCTACAGCTCCCTCGTGGACTATGGTTGAGACATGCACTACATTCTCCTTCTTACGAGCTACTTGGGCTTCTTCGACATTAATGAATTCAGTAGCTCGCTCAATCAATAAATCAAAATTGGTTGGGGATTACGCACTAAGTCCTTGAAAAAACCGTATTGTTGAGGCCTTGAAAGAAAGAACTTACCAAGATCTCTGTAGTAGCATTAGGAGCATCAATAGCTACCTGATTAAACCTCTTAATATATGCTCTGATGCTTTCCTTAGGCCCTTGTTTGATAGAGAAAAGACTCCAAGGGGACTTATGATATCTTCAATTGCTAGAGAAATGATGCAGAAATACTTTACAGAAATCCTTGAAATGTCGAATAGAGCCTTCTGGTAAGCGTTTAAACCATCTTTGGGCTGCTCCACCAAGGGTGGAAAGGAACATTCGACATTTAACCCCATCAGAAAATTGCTGTAGCAAAGCGGCGTTCTCAAATTTAGCAAGATGATCCTCTGGGTCTGTAGTTCCAGAGTATTCTCTGACATTCAAATTCTGATAACACTTTGGCAATAGACCATCAAGAACTCTCTAAGAGAACGGAGTAACAATTCTCTCAGGAGAGCTATCACTGGTCATCATCTTTCCCTTGCTCTTTTCCTTTATTGGTGCCTCATCAGAGGATTCTTGCAACACCGGCTTTCGTCCTCCTTGTTCCATAGGAGTGCGAAAGAATGCCCAAGGATGTCTAGTGGGGGAAATAGGAGTAGGGGTTATATAAGCCACATCATCTTCTTCCATACCTCTGTTTTTACGGTGATTTGTAGTCAAGATCGTTGGATTTATTGCTACTGGTAAGGTACCTCTAGTGTTTGCTTGCTACTGATGTTGCTGTTGTAATGCTTTTTGAACCATGGAGTTGATGAGCAACTCCAAGTCTTCTTGGGTCAGAGTAATAGTGTTAGGCTTTCCAGTGTCCTCCATCATGTAGTCTCAGATTCAGGTAAGAGTTCCCACAGACGGTGCCAAATTTGATCCTATTTGAGAGCTTGCGAGATGAAGCACTGGGCGACGGTGAGTGGTGGCTAATAGTGACTCTGATGTCGAAGAACGGGGAAGGGTCCAAGAAAACCACAGCGGACCTCCCAAACACTTAAATGCAGAACAATAGACCCGAGAAGACCAAAGTGGATCTATGAATAATACCTTGCAAAAAGGAATTCCAGCGAGGTGGCTCCGTGTATCGATCAAAGTTCGGCAATCCAATAGATGAGATGATCTCGTCTTCCTGCACACGATGAGACCAACCGACAAAGCGTTAGTGACCTAAGACCGGGTTGGGAATCCCTGGCTAGGCCCTCCGATGCTCAAGTTAGTCTCTAGCGTGAAGAAGAAGAAGCAATATGAAAATTAGGATTTGATTTGGATGCAATGCGTATGTTTGCGTCCCTTGCCAGTGGAGAGGATTCCCCTTTTTATTCCACCTCATCTAACCTCCACAATCATGAGGTGGATCCCGATTTGTTAAAGTTTGTTAAGAGATGACGTAAGCCAAAACTGCAATAATAGTTTAAGGAATCTTTTTCTTACCCCAGATGTACCTTCTTTGTCGTTTAGCATACTTGTGGAGACTTCTAGAAGTTATTTGCCGCCAAATTGATTAAGTTGTCATATGATTACATATTGTTATGGTTCACCTGTTGCATATAATTGGTTAGTAACATAAGCTCATTTTGCATATATGAGGAATATCTTCTGTCTGTACTAGTCTCAGTCGGTATTCTATACTCGATCGGTTATTTATACCCGACTAGGACTTCATTATAAATATGCCAGAAATCATGTAAGGTTGAAGACTTTTATGTTCGAACTACTTCTCATACTCAGCCTGTCTATTGAGCCTGGACGGTCATACCTTGCCGACCGAGATTAATCGGTCGAGCGTATATAGGTCTTCAAGACAACTTAACGCTAAGTGCTTCTACTTTCGATCGGTTTCTTACACTCGATCGATTTTCGCCTACCGAACTCATATGCTCAGCCGGTCCATTGAGCGCGACCGACCCTACCTTACTGACCAAGATCAACCAATTGGGTTTTTAGAGATAGTATTACCCGATAGCCCTTCCTTTAATCGGTCGTATGTTAAGGATCATGTGAGACTAAATGCCTCTGTGTTCGACCAGTCTACGGAACCTGGCCAGCCTTTGCCCACCGAACTTATAGACTAGATCGGTTTATTCATTCGCCTGACCTCTGCTTCTTGTGCGCAAGGTTAAGAACTTCCACGCCCAGCTGACTCTTTATGCTCGGTCGGTTATATATGGCCGATCGAGAACCCATGCTCAATCGGTCTTTGCTTACTAAACTCCTTTGTTCAAATGACCTTGCCATGCTCTGGACCACCTAAGGTTAAACTTTCCTTACGCCGGGTCGATTCTTTATATCCGACTGACCATATATACTCGATCGGTCTTTTATATTCGGTCGGTCTTTGCCTACCGGTCCTATATGCTCGGTCGGTTTATTACGTTCGACCGATCTTTGTCTATCATACATGTAGCGACCCCATTATCGGGTCAAACCTTTTTCGGGCAGCCCCTCATCTCGCCCTTTTCAGCCTTCCTTGTCTTTGTTATCCCCTTTCCTTTTCCTGCAAAAGGGTCCACTTATCATAACCCATATCAAATGTCAAAAATGATTCTGACCTAGAAAGAAAACCAATAGACTTAAAATATTATAGAAGTGCAATAGGAAGTCTACTATATCTAACTCCAAGTCGACCTGATATTTTATTTACAGTAGGTATGTGTGCTAGGTACCAATCCTATGCAAAAGAATCATACTTAACTAATGTAAAAATAATACTTAGATACATTAAGGGAACCCTAAGTGTAGGACTTTGGTACTCTAGAACTAGCATATTTGACTTAGTTGAGTACTTTGACTCACACTATGCTAGGTGCAAATTAGATAGAAAAAATATAAGTGGAAGCTATCAATTTCTAGGTCAGTGCCTTGTAAGCTGGTCAAGTAGAAAAGAACATTGTTGCTTTATCCACTACTGAAGCAGAGTACATAGCAATGGGAGAATGTGCATCTCAATTAGAATATAAAATATAAAAATTTCAATTGATAGTTTAAGTTCAATAAACTTAACTAAAAATCTAATACATCACTCAAGGACTAAACACATAGAAGTCAACATCACTTTATAAAGGATCACGTAGCTAAGAGTGATATTGTACTTGACTATGTTGAGTGCAAGTCAAACTTAGCTAACATTTTTACAAAACTCTTACTTGAACTTAAGTTCAGTACACTTAGAAGACAATTAGGTATGTGCTTAGTTGAATAGATTCTAAAACTTTCAAAATCATGTTGTTTATGATTTTTTTTATTTTGACTTTAAAATTCTAAGAAAAATTATTTTTCAAAATTCCTAATTTTACTAGTATTTTCAAAAAATTAGACTTAGCCTAGGTATCTACCCCCTAGAAAGCATGTACCCATAGGTTTCAGTCAGAGCATCTCACAAGCACACCAGGAATACCTTACTTGTATATGACAAATACTTAGAATGATGTGAGATACATAGGGTACTGTCTGGACTTCAGAATACTTATGTCTGTGTATCAATATAAGTCTGGAAAATAAATACTAAGTTAAATTGATTAAGTTAAGTTATCCATTTTAGTAAAACTAACTGAAATACTTACTTAATTTGACTAACCAAGTGAAAGCTACTACCTCATGGTACACAACTAGTAGCTAAAGGTTAGACATTTGTTTAACAAAAGTAGATGTTTGTTTTTGAAGATTTTGTTACTTTAAACACTCATGTTTAGACTCTAGGACCCTAAACTTAAAACACTTAATTTTGGCATTAATCAAGGGAGAATGACAAGAGTTAAGGCATTAAGTTAAATATTTTCTCAATGTTAAAAGTTTTTTTTCAAAATCTCAAATACCCTTGATTTTTTTTTTAATCTTGCAAGAGCTAAGTGTTTAGTTAATTTTTTTTTTGAAAATCTTGCAAAAGCTAAGTGTTTAGTTAATTTTTTTTTTTAAATCTTTCAAAAGCTAAGTGTTTAGTTAATTTTTTTGAAAATCTTTCAAAAGCTAAGTGTTTAGTGTTTAGTTAAATTTTTTAAAAATCTTTCAAAAGCTAAGTATTTAGTGTTTAGTTAATTTTTTAAAAAAAAACTTTCAAAAGCTAAGTGTTTAGTTAAATTTTTTTAAAATCTTTCAAAAGCTAAGTATTTAGTGTTTAGTTATTTTAAAAAAAAAATCTTTCAAAAGCTAAGTGTTTAGTTAAATTTTTTTAAAATCTTTCAAAAGTTAAGTGTTTAGTTAAATTTTTTTGAAAATCTTTCAAAAACTAAGTTTTTTTTTAAATCTTTCAAAAGCTAAGTACTCAACTAAGTTTTTTTTTTTAATCTAAGTTTTTTTTAAGTATTGAGCTAAGTTTTTCAAGAAATCGTTTTCAAAACTAAGTATTTTTAAGAAACTATGTTTAAAGTTTAACATCATTTTGAAAAGAAAGTGATACTTTTAGGGAGAGCTTAAAGTAGCCTTTAAAAATTAAGTTTTTTAACTCTGTATTCTTTTTGATATATGTCAAAAGGGGAGAGAAAGGCTAAAAATAAGTTAAATATATATTTTTTTAATGAAGGGGGGAGCATAAGGGGGAGTTTTGTTCATTTTATGTAAAACTATTTCACTTATGCTCAGGCTTAACTTCTTTACATTTATAGTGATTATTGTTATGTTTTACTTAACTTTGAACCAGGTTGCCATAATAAAAAAGGGGGAGATTGTTGGTGTAGGGAGCACCAGACGATCGAACATATGTTTTGATTATGGCAAAGGGTCCAAAGTTAAAGTTACTTGTTGTCTAACAAGTGTGAATGAGCTTGTAGGAAAGTTTTAAGTGTTCTTAGGCAAAAGTCATAGTAGATTCTAGGCAGGTGGAAAGACCTAACTGCGGTTAGACAACACGAAGTCTTGGCGGGCCGAGCACTTTGGATGAAATTCTAGAGTCGGGAATTCTATGTGAAAATCCTGGTGGTCGCGAACCAAGTGGAAATCTGGATGGGTCATGGAGCGGATGTTTAGCATGAAGACCTGAAGTTTCAGACGTTGAGCAAAAGTACAGACGGTCTGGAGGACCGGTCTGACAAAAGGTAAACTCTCTTAAGAGGAGTAGGTGAGGATACGTTTCCCTGAGAAGGGAACAGTAGGTGTCGGTTCGACCTAGAGTTTTAGCAAAACTCAAAGGGTGAACCAGACAGTCCGAGGCTATCAAATTCATAGTAAAATTCATATTCTAGATATTGGTTATTGCCTAAACTAACTTTATTTTGTAAAAAAATAAAGTGTTGAAAAAAACTGGTACGGGCGCCCAGAATGCCAAAGTCTATCCCATCGCCAGGTTGGAGCACGCTAATTGGATGGGCTGACATCACGGTCCAGGCGTCCTGAAGGGATCCAAGCACCCGGAACAGCCAATATAAGTAGAATTCGACCAAGAGACAAAAACACAACTTTAATTTGCAATTGCTTTCTTACGTGCTGCTTCAAAGATGTTCCTGTAACTCCACGACGCAACTCTGACGACCGAGATATGCTGCTTCAATGACCGAGCAACACAACTCCAACCATTGAGTGACGCGACTCCAACAACTGAAAGCACAACCTTCCATATCTCTAGAAGTTGTTGGTATACTTTTAAAACACTTAAATTATAAATCTATTGTACTCGTCTTTGTAAAGATTTACCAAACTGATAGTGAATTGCCCAACCAAAGCGATCAACAATCGTGAGCCTTAGAGTAGGAGTCATCACTGACTTTGAACCAAGTAAAAACAAACTGTGTTAGCTTTGTTTGTTTTCCTTTCTATTTTTCTTTCCGCTGCATTATCTCCGATCATGTTTTTCGAAACGAATTGGCCATGAGCGATATTCACCTCCCCTCTAACTCAACGATCCTACACTCTCTGTGCACGCCTGGCTAGGCAAGGACAGGATGGTCTTAAATACACTTATCCTTAGGAAATTCTATATAATTGATCGGTCGGGCAAAGGTAGATTGAGTTTAAGTTACCTAATGTCATATTATCTCTAAAATAAAGCTCTAACATACATGATCTATCGCATGACTTCTTGAATGAATCTTTGGCATACTGTAGGCACTATATTAGTCTCAGAACAGATCTTTAAAATATTTAACATATGACAGAGTAGATTGATATAATGGCACAACATTGAGTCTAGCCTTATGTACCGATTGAAATACACTCAGCTGACAACATATGACAACATTTTAACGGCTTATCAAAACTTATCAAGGAATATACTTTCGGAGCCTTCTTCGAAGGTTATTATGCCCCTCATAAGCCAGCTAATCATAATAGCATATACCTTCAACCGCCTCAGTAATGGTGGGAGATATAAGCAACAAAAGAGGTATATCAAAGGGAAGATAAAAGATTCCTCAGGCATTTTTTACACGAGGCCTAGGCTGTTCTTTTTTCATCACCTAACAAACTCTGACAGACCAGGGACCACCTAGCGATCACGAATGCCAAAATGATGTTCACTGAACTCCCCGTGTCAATGAATGTCCGGTGAATGGTGTAGTTGGCGATCACCGCTTGGATGATCAGATCATCATCATGAGGGATCTCTACTCCCTCCAAGTCTCTCAGGCTGAAGCTGATATGGGGGCCTTTGGCCTTCTCTTTGCTACATCCAATCGTGTGGATCTCCAACCGTCAAGAGTATGACTTTCGGGCTCGGTTAGAGTCCCTGCCGGTTGGCCCTCTGGCGATCATGCCTATCTCTCCCTGGGAAGCGTTGCTCCTATTTTATTCTTCCCGGACGGATGACCTATTTTGCTCGGTCGGGATCCTGGAGGGATCAATTTCATCCCTTCGCTGATGGTGATGGCACTCGGGCTCCCTCCTTTCTTCCTCTCGCCGCCCAGTTGAGCGATGACGATCTCGTCGATCAAGAGAGGGGGAGCGGCATCGATATCCTCTAGGGGTCGATCGACTGACGATCGGTGTCAGTCCTTGGCAGTCTCGCATGTTGTGTTTCACTGACTGGTGGAATGAGCAAAACATAGGCGTTCATACCTTGCCCTTTGATGTCTTAAGCTGACCGGATTCCACATGCTATACAACGTGCGCCCTGGTCTCTTAGTGTGGTTGTGCTCCTTCCGACCTCGGCACCTTGGGCGGTAGTTGGCTGCTAGCAGGTCGGTGCTCGATCGACACTGAATGCTCGGTCAGCACTTCCTTTCTTCTGGCCGCCTGGGCTTCTTCCACGTTGATATACTCATTGGCCTTCTTGAGCATGTGGACGAAGTCCCTTGGTGGCTTCCTGATGAGTGACCAGAAAAAATCTCCCTTGGCGAGCCCCTGGGTGAAGGCATTCATCATGGTCTCGGACGAGACAGAGGGGATGTCCATGACCACTTGGTTGAAGTGTTGAATGTACACTCAGAGGTTGACACTCATTTTCTGGTAGTGCCGGCTGCTGGCGAAGTGGTGTTGGAACACGGCTTAGAAATCCTTGAAGCTTCTTCGTATTGAGCCGTCCGGCAGCCTTCTGAACCAGCGCTGAGCCGATCCAGAGAGAGTCATGAGAAAGTCTCTATATTTCACTCTGTTCATGTACTGGTGTAGTGTAGCCTCATTGTTGAATCGATCCAGATGGTCATCAAGGTCGGTCGACCCACTGTATGTTCCGATCGCCAACGGAGCATAGTGTTGGGGCAGAGGGTCTCATAAGATCCCCTCTGAGAACTGTCGGTTGATCCATTCGAGAGATGTGCTATCCTGGGGCACTTTGCCCTTTCATGCGTCCCGAACAGGGGTATCGTCTGAAGATAATCCTCGCTCTTGATGTGTTTGGGCTATCTCCGAGGGGGTTTGAAACAGAGCTCGATGGAAGGGAATCGGCACGGGCGGCGCTTCCCCTTGGGTGCCAGTCAGCCTTCGGTTCTACCCCCATACGGAGAGTTGCTCCACTTGGTCTTCTTGCCCCACCCACCTGTCGACGGCCGATGTTGCAGGCTGCGACACTAGCCGATCGGCCAGATCCTGTTGTTGTTGCTGCTCAATCATTTTCGCTGCTTGTGCTTGCATGAGCATCTCTAGCTCCTCTTAAGTGAGCGTCACGGTGGTTAGTCATCCAGCATCTTCCCTCTTCTCAGCTCAGATTCAGGTGGCATTCTCATAGATAGCACCAAATATGATCCTGTCTGAAAGTCGAAGAGAAGAGATGAATGCTAGGAACGTAGCGCTCCTGTTGAGCTTCGGTGGACTTCACTCCCGCCTGCAACACAAGCAGCGTCAGTGCAGAGCCAGGGAAGGGGTCCCCGACGATGACCCTCTGACGCTTAAGTCAGTCTCCGGTGAAGCAAGAAATGAGAACTGTAGCGAAACAGTAGAAATCGCGTGTAAAGCATACCTCCGTCAATGTTTAGACCCCATTTATATAGAGTTCTGGAAGTGTGTATGCATGCTTCCCAAGATGAACATGCATCTCAAAGCTTTCCCTGAAAAGACATGTCAGTAAAGTATCCCTGACACAGTACCTTAACGGGCCGAGCATATCTCTGAAGTGACAGTGGAAGCTTCCGCCGTACGATCTTCTGTCTGACCATGCCGCCTATCAGCGGCACTAGCTCCCAAAAGGATATCCCGCTGTGTCTGTTGCTTGGCCGAGCGGAGTGGCCGCTCGGCCAGAATTCTACTATCCTTACACTAGTTGCTATCGCACCAAGCAGGATAGCCGCTCGACTGAAAGTCCACTGTCGCGCCGAGCGGGATATCCGCTTGGCTAAAAGTCCTCTGTCCAAGTGTCGTCCGTTGTTGGGCCAAGCGGGATAAATGCTCGGTGGGTAGTTCACCATCTGCGTGCTCAGCCGATGTCGAGTCTGCTGCTAGGTCGAGTGGAGAAGCCGCTCGGATCGGCTTCTGTGCATCCTTTGAGCGCCGGTTTGGTTACTCCCTGTGCTAAAGACGGTGAATCAGTGCTTAATCCCCGATCGGCGTATGACTCGCCCGACCGACCTACATCGTCCACCCATTAACCCTCTTGACTTTGACCTCCACCGTGGTAACAAGGTGAGGCCCCCCTAATCACCGCATCAGTACCTTTTCTAGAAGTCCTCTCCAATATGATAAAGCTCTAACTTCAGAACTATCAGTATTCAGTGTCTACAAATGAAATTATAAAAAATTAAAAGTGTATCATGACATCAAAGGATTGACCACCCATCTTCAATTGTAATGTAAAAAAAATCATCACTAGATCTATTTCTTTTCCAACTTCTTGTGTCTGTGAAGTTTTTCCTATAGTAAAACCACAGTCTTTTCATTTCTAAGAGAAATACTAAAATTACTATTTGCTTTCAACTATTCCATGCTAACATTTGGGGGCATGTAGATTCACTCAATGGTTCTTATAATCCATTCCTAAAAGTATGCTTGCTTTGTTTGGTAAATAGTTAGTAGCAATCTTAAAATTATTGAGTTCTCAAAATTAATCATATTGACCTTTTATCAAACATCTTAATTGCAATAGGATGGGGAACTAAATTTATTATCTCTCTCTCACATCCAGTCAAACAACTAAAATCAAATCAAAAGCAATAAGAGATATACAATGTAAATTGATTTACTCAGGGGCAGATCCAGGAATCAGAGTTAGAAGAGGCTTGACCCGTGTTCACAATTTAAATCTAGAGTGCAATAGACAAAATAAGTGCAACAAACAAAAATTCAAGTGGATAATAAGACATAATAATAATTCAATTTAGCCTCTTTTTTTTTTTTACTTTCGGTAGCATGCCCATTCTTCACTGAGTACAATAAAAAAATTGATAGCATCTGCTATTCATTTAATAAATTACCAAACAAACCACTCTATTTCACATATTGATAAAAGTAAAAATAAATAAATAAATACTTTTAAGCTAGCTATAAATTATCCACACAGACCCTAAGATCTGACTGTGGCAGTTCTACCACTCTTGTAAGATGAAATGCACATCCAATTGAAGTCATATCTTGATATTCCTAGCTCATCCGATTAAAGTCTTCTCTTTATATTCCTAGGTTAAATTAGATTTAGGGTATTTTTTTATGGTTACCAAAATTAAATAAAAAAGATTAATGAAATCCAAATTTTAGAACAACAAAATATGAAGAAAATGAAAATATAAATGTTCATAATAGCAAAATAAAAGGAAATTGATAGAAATAGCATCAATGTGTTTTAAACATCAAACATAAGGAAATAATTCAAGCTACTAGAAGCAGGAAGCAGAATAGGAGTCACTATTGCCAATGTTGTGCGATGTTTTAGTTGCGTGCACAGCAGCAACTCCTGTCGTGCGATGCTTTGACCACGGCAGTGGTCGTAGTATGATCGTGGAAAAGTAGGAGTCTCTCGTGGCCATGCGCGGAGTAGGAGCTATGGCCAAAGCATCGGTGACAGGATAGGAGCAGGTCGCAGGGACAGGGAGTGCAAGTTGGTCATGCGAGCTGCAACTACCACACGACGCCAGCGAATGCAGCAAGAGAGACTATCTCAATAGATTGGACGGAGAGAAGAAAAGAATTGAAGAAGTACCTGAGATTCGTCGTGGAGATCATCGTCGTCTCAATCGACTCGTTGTTGTGTTCTCTCATTGTCACACGAAAGAAACGAATTAAACCTAACCCCTTTCAAAAATAATAACAAATGTAAATAATTTAAAATTAAAATTCAAAACCTAAAACCTTTAATTAATATTACCGATCGATCCCATGTATATATATAATAAATTTATTATTTATTTTTATTATTATATTATTTAGTGTTTTATGCCTATCAAAATATTAGTATATACATCATTAAATATTTACTATATTTTTTTCATAATTTTTAAATTATCAATAATCTAAACACAAATTATAAATTAAAATATATATATCTGATCTGTGTCGCGACCTTTTTATAAAATGATATTATAACTGAAATGGTAGAGTCTATGACGATTATTGTGACCGTTCCGATGAACTATATTCAAGATCATTTGAGACAAATACTTTTTTTACTATCTTATTTGAATATCTTATATAATTATATTTTTAACCATCTTTATTAGGTGTCTTATTTAGTTGAATTTGAAATAACATCTTAAATACTGCCTTAAATTTAATGTCTCCATATAAAATTTTGAGACGTCTATTATTACTGTCTTAATTACTTAGTATTTTAGACGAATTTTATCACTGTCTTAAAATTTTTGTCTCAAAAGCCTAGTTTCTAGTAGTAATTATCATTAACATATGACTAATCAACATTAATAGTTTTTAAGTCTTTATTGCTAGACTCTGTTAGTACAACTTCATCCTCACTATTGGACATCTCTCCATTATCTATCCCCTCATAAGTGACATTAACATCTATAAGTAATTGAGATGTGGATTGGAGTTGTGAATCAACTAAATGGCTTTCCATTTCATCATTCTGAAATGCATCATGATTTTGAGCAATGATGGTATTCGACATTTCTATAGTCGAACGAGGCTTCATTCGACTAATAAAAAATCATTCACTACATCTTCTTTTCGTAGGATATCCAAGATAGAAAACTTGACCCACTTATACCCTAAAAATGAAAGGTTTAAACTTGTTAAAAATTTTATTTGCATTAACCTTAATTAAATTATAGTTTGGATGTATTCTGGTACCTGTTTTTGGGGTAGGATCATACCATAAATATTTGAATAGCATTTACCTTTTTATAGGTAATACAGGATATTCAACCTATATGATTTCCTTAAGCCTACCATAGTAATCAAACTGAGTGTTACTATTATCCATAAATCATTTAACGTAAACACCAGAATTATAGGTTAGTCTTTGTGAATCTTGTTGTGTCACGTGGTATTTGAGGCCATTAACATAGTAATCAAAGTAGACCTTTATTTTATACAGTAGTCCCGATGCAAGATTCATTATCTTTCATCTTGCACATTTGATATTCTACAGTCTTTTACTATAAAAATAGTAAAAATTAGGACACTTCTTAATACACATGAACTAAAAAATTTGATAAATTCTTTAACTTACATATATTTGAAACTATAATACAAATTCGACCTCTAACTTTTTAGCTACCTCACTTTTACTCATTGATAAATTTTATAGATACAGTTATTGTTCCTATAAGTTGGGAAAGAAGGTAATTTTAAGATAATTAGGATATCAAGCAAACAAATTAAATGAGAGATAAATGTTTGATTAGAGAAGTTAACTTACTTTATGTATGGTTTGACATCATCACAGTTTAAGAGTATGTATGTTCTTGCAGTATGGTATTCTTCTTGAGTTAAGAATCTAGAAATATATACACCCATTAGCTTACCAGGAAACATGAAAATAGAAAGCATTGATGGGTCTATCGACTGAGCATCATCAAAATTTCTAGGGCACTTGTGATATCTGGTTTTCACATTATCAGTAAAATAATAGGAGCAGAAAGAAGATGCTTCTTCTTCTAAATAAGCATTACATATTAACCTCTTAACTCTTGCTTTGTTACGAACATGATTCTTTAATTTCTTTAAAAATTGTTTGAATGGATACATCCATTTTTACTGTACAAGACCAACTATTTATGTCTCATATGGTAAATGTACTAGTAGATGTTCCATTGAATTAAAAAAATTGGGTGGAAATATATGTTACAACTTACATAATATGAGATGAATGTTTGTTTCTAGCCGAAGCATATCATCCATCATAATACACCTCACTGTCAAATCTCTAAAAAATAGACTCAATTCTGTGAGTGTTTGCCAAACATTATGAGGAAGTAAATCATGGAAAGCTACTGAAATAAGTGTTTGCATGAATACATGACAGTCATGACTGTTTATTCCAAACATCTTTAATTTGTTCATATCCACACATCAAGCCATATTTGAGGCATACCCATCTAGGAATTTTATTTCTTTCAACCAACTACATAAAGATTATTTACTATCTTTGTCTAATGTATAACAAGTTTTTGAAAATCTATTGGTTATTTAATTCTGATGCAACTCTGATATGTTTACTAGTTCTTTTAATTCCTTATGTAATTTTGCAATGTCTTTAATTCTTCCAAGCATGTTTATCACAGTGTTGAAGATATTATTGAAAAAAAATTTCTCAACATACATGACTTCTAAATAATGTCGAATGAATAGATACTTTTAATAAGGAAGCTCCGAAAAAATACTCATTTTCTTCCAACCACACTTACACATCCTAACAATGTATCTATTTATCACATCAAAACCAGGTTGAGATACTAGTAGAAATCCATAACTATCTATTTATTCAATGATTTATTCACTTGAAGCATGGGATGTTGAAGGAGATTTTCTGACTACAACATTCTTTAGGATTTTTTTTAGTTCGCTTGAAAGGGTAATCAATAGGTAAAAATTTATGGTGATTATCAAACTAATATACTGTTGGAGCAATCCCAATGGTCCGTGCGACCATATGTTTTGATGTTTGGGCAAAGGGTTTAAGTTAAGTTCACCCTTGTTATTTGATATGTGTACTTGAATTGTGTAGGACTGTAGGATACACATGTGACTCAGGTTGATGGCTTCGGGTCCGGTGAAGGATGGAGCATCCGAGGGACCGTGGAGAAGGCAGCAAGAACAAAGACCGAGGGAAGCGACTTCGAGGCATACGCGAAGGATAGCATTGGGGACGAGCCGCGGGCTTGAATGCATCCGAGGGACGAGAGCCAAAGGAAGTAGGCTTGAAGGAAAAACATCAAAGCTGCAAAGGAAGCATCAAGTGAGTCATAAGGGTGAGGGTACGAGTGCACGAGAGATTGTACTCGGAGTAAAATCCTAGTTTTAGGGTTTTACTGTAGCGTTCTGTAGCGCTACTGTAGCAGTGCTGTAGCAGTCGACTGCATGTTTTAGCAATCGACTGGTGCAGTCAACTGCGCTCGAATAGAATGGTTCTGTTCGTTCGGTCAGTATGGATCAGTCGACTGCACCAGTCGACTGCTACTTTTAACAGCCGACTGGTATCGAGCCGTTGGGGTGTAACGGTCAAATTTTCACAGAGGGCAGTCGACTGCATGTTTTGGCAGTCGACTGGTAGGCGGGGTTTTCAACCCGCGGCCTATATAACCAAAGCTTGGGAGCTTGGTTATAGTTGACGAAATAGAGGTGGTTAACCCCTATTAGTAGTCTACCAGTGCCCTAGCTTCTCAAGAGTCCTTGGTAAGAGTTGTGGTGAGGTTTCTCCACCCACAAGGAGCTACGTGAGCTAGCCGGAGGTCTTCCGGGGAGTAATCCACCGACGGATAGGGATCGTCCACCTTACAGACAGCCGTGGAGTAGGAGCCTTATCTCCGAACCACGTAAATCGACGTGTGTTGGTTTGCTTGCTCTTTCTTGTTCTTTGTATTTGTATTTAGCTGTCGTATTTATGTTTGTATTATTTGTATTCCGCTGCGCAACTAACAAATACGTAGAAAGCGATCGATTTGGGGTTGTCGTCTATCCAACCCCCTTCAAGCTGGCCACCGATCCCCCAACATATACCTTCCCACTGTAAGGTAATAAAAATGCATCAAAATCTGTCATGTAGTGTGGGTATGTTAATTTACTAGTTGCACTTCATCCCGACAACATTGAGTATGATAAAAATTCACTGATCGTTCATAATAATGCATCATGTAATCTAAGATTAGTTTTACTTGTAACATCATAAGTAACCGACTCTACATTACATAATTTATTCGACTTGACAATCAGAGGTTGTAAGAAAACATCTATCTTCTCTTTGGGATTGGTTGAACCAGGAATAAACACAGTAAGGAGCATAGATTCATTTTTCATGCACATCCATGGTGATAAATTGTATGGTTTTAATATAATTGGTCAAGATGAATATTGCTATCCTAACTGACCAAATAGCTGAAATTCATCTGCGGAAAGTCTCAATCTCATATTACGTGGTTCCATTGCAAAGGAGAAAAATATAGTATCAAGATGTTTCTATGCAGGGGAATCATAAGGATGACACATAATATCTCCTTCATGCTCATGTTCATAATGTCACATCATATGGCAAACTGTAGCGGCAAATGCATATAAACATTGAAGTCTAGAAGTTAAAGGAAAGTAATACATTACTTTCTAAGCAATAATTTTCTTCTTCTTCTCTGGTGTGTAAGTACGATTCTTATAATGAGAGTGAGTACAAATCTTGTATTCACTAAGTTTGTTGTATTCATTCTAAAATATCATGTAGTTCCTTATACAATAATCAATCTTTTCTATAGACAAACATAAACCTCTAACCAATTTCTTTATACTGTAGAAGTTATTAGTTATTATGTTATCATCATGGAGTAATTCTGACATCAATTGACATATGTCATTGTAATATTTTTCTGTAAAATGATGTTCTGTTTTCATATTCAATAACCTTGCAGTATCTGATAGTTGGGAATGACTAGAAAAAATGTCTTTCCACACTTCGCTTTCACTAGCCTTTAACATTTCATATAGTTACTAATATTCAAGTATTGATATTTCATTTATATTAGAATAATTAACTGTATTCATTGCATCATGAGCCTTTGATTGCATTATAATATCATAGGCGCAGTAATAGTTGTGTCAAATGACGAACCAACAAAAAGCTCAATATGTTCTGCCAAATAAGGTTCTCCGTGATAGTACCAGTTGTAGTAACTTGACATAAAACTATTTCTGCATATATGTACTTTCACGATATCTTTATTACGGAATGCTCTATTTCTACATTTGGAATGATTACACGGATACTGTAACTCGACACAATTTATACATTCTAGATGACTCTTAACAAAGTTAATAAATTGTTCAACTTCAGCAATAAAATCATCTCTAATAAATCCATTATCTAATCAATTGTACATCTAAGTTTTGTTCATATACATTGTTCACTAGGGGGCTGCTAAGGCAGCAGATCTACTATTTTTTTTTTCATATACATTGATACCTAATGAGAATATAATTTAAAACACTATTTAACTTATACAATTTGATTTAAGCTTAAATAAAGCAATCAAATATAATATAGTGTGGGTAATTTTTATTTAACAACCTAATATGTTAGATCAGACATAATGTTCACTTTCTATTGAATATTCAACTTAGCGAACCAAAAGAAACTTAGATTATTTTTCCATATATTAAACTTGCTGTATCTATCAACCTAAATCACAAAAAATCTAGATTTTAGATCAGATAAATACCAAACAATGCTATCTTTTAGGCTCAAATTAAAAGATAATGAGCTCTAAAATTAACATAAATATAAATATACAATATTAAAATCACCAAATGACTATATTATATTATGTATCAAAATATTAATTTAACCTATATCTAAATTCAACCATGTAAAATAATATACATATTTACTGGTTCTTAAATTATACATAAAGAGGAGTAATCTAGCCAGAGAAGAGCATCAAATGCAGTATACTAAAAAAATAGTGAAAATTAATCATAAACAAACATAACAAAATAGTATGCGGCGAATCAAGCTTGCAACCGTGAGCTTGCAACAGGTCAAGCTAGATTTAGTGGCCTGTTGAGCTTGCGGCTAGCCACACTGCTGACTGGCGGTCGGCCAAGCAGTCGACTGCGAGTTGACAGTCAACCAAGCTACCAGCAGTTAGCCACCACTTGGTTGGCTACCAATAGCCGGCACGACTAAACGGCTAGCACAGCCGCTGACCATATGTTGGTGCCCGATAAAGCCAGCAGCATGCGACTAGCGGCCGGAAAAGCCACCTGCAGCATGCTGGCAGTTAACAAAGCCGCCAACAGCTTGTTAGCGATCAACGGAGATCGGGAAGGGGAGAAAAGGACTCAAGAATGGAGAACTTACCCGAAGATCATCGGAGAGGAGAGAATGCATTGAGATCACCGGAGACCAGAAAACGAGCGCATGAGGAGGAGAAGGGCCAGTGCCCTAATCTTATTTTCGGGATTCCTAATGGAATTTAATTTCCATCGGGAATCCCTAACGGGAATTATATCCGCCTGGGATTCCCGACGAAATTCTAAATTATGTCGGGGATTCTCGATGGAATTCTAAATTCTGTCGAGGATTCCTGACGAAAATTAGATTCCGTCGAGAATCCTCCAAAAAAGATAACTAGCGGAAGTTTAATTCCGTCGGTAATTTTTTTTTCAAAATGAATAAAATTATCGACGGAAGTTGAATTCCATCGGTAATATCGAAAATATACCGACGGAATAATATTTCATTGGTATATTCCGTCGATAAATCTGATTTTTTTGTAGTGTAATTTTGTAGTCACCTTGACCAGCTATTTAAGTGCCCAAGGGTAAAAAATAAATGATAAATCAGGTAACATTGAATTTGGAGCGATCAATCTAGTCTCAAGGAAGTTTTCCGCCGATCGATAGGGTAAATCGGGAAGCGCTCGTGGTAGATAATTTAGAAGTCTAGCATTCAGTGATTGCATGTCTTGTTTAAAAAAAAAATCTTATAAATATATTATAGAGGAGGATTAAATTTTAGATATCTAGATGATAATTTAACGGCCTCCATTGTATCATAGACGGGGTTTAGACACGTAGTAATATGTAATTTGGAAACTAAATGCCCTAGATCGGTGATTTAATGAATTATTAAAAAAATAAGTAGAAGAAATAATAAAATAGAATAAAAATACAATAAAATAAAAATCAGGATAACATAATTATTTTATTTTTGCTTCCCTGCCCGAAGTCTGCCGTGAAAATCCTAAATGATATAAAGTGCTCTCTCTCTCTCTCTCTCCACGCTTGCTCTTTTCTTCGGTCCGTCTCAATCTGGATTATCATTTTTTTTTCCGGTCCGTCTCAATCTGTCTTTATGGAGCTCGCTTCCTCTCTGCTGGCTGTTGCTAGTTGGAATCATCCACTCTGCAGTCTACTACACACTCCATCGAAGCCCTACCGATCTCAATCTACTTTTCCTTAATCCAATCTTTGCTCTCGACGCTCTCCCTCTTCCTGGATCGCCTCTGTTTGGGTCCTTCACTCTCTCCTGCGCCGTAGCCATCTGAAACCCTAATTTGGTGTTCGCAGCCTCGATCCCTGATCCGTTGGGTGCGGATGTCGAGTGGCGGCATCTATCTTCCTGAGGATCTCTTCCCCTCGAAGTCAGCGGGCGAGGCTTGGGCCGGGAAAGGTGGTCCTTAGATGCTTCTTCTCGATCCTTTTTTCTGGTCCGAATGGGTCGATTTGAATTGCTGCCGCTGTGGATAAGCTGCCTCAGAATTTCGTTCATGCTTGCTTGATCTGGTCGCCGTCGTGTTTTGGTCGCAGTTTATATATATATATATACATTTTTATTTTGATTAGATACATAATTAATGCAAAAAATTTAGTTCCTTTTCTTATTTGGTAATTTGTTTGGATCTTAACGTATGCTAGAGTACATGAACCTGTACAATTTTAGATAGTTTAATCTCCTTTTAGCAGCAAATACGATTTGTGACTTTGAGGTATTATTATTTTTGTATGTATATACTGTTTTCATCTTTGTTGATCACCTTGATTATGCCCCGGTTTGTGTTCAAGATGGAAGGGACTTTTTTTTTCTTTACTTAATTGAGCTTATTTGCTTGCTAGATGTTATCGTTGGTGCAAATGACGGTGGCAAGAACCCTTTGGATGCCCTCGATGTAGGAAAAGGTGCTGTTCCGTACAGTCTTACCTCTACATGTCCTTGCTGCTATACTTTTTATGTCAAAATATTAAAAAAATCATTTGGTAGTTTTTTTGTGCTGATTATTATGGTATATTTTGTATTATTATTATTATTATTTATTTTTGTGAAAAATGTGATATGTTTTATTCTATTGGAAGGAAACGACCGTGCTTCCCTTTTGTAAGATAACAGTTTCTGTATCAGCATTGAAGAGTTTGCCTTAGCAAAAATGAAGTCTAATTAAGCATTTTTACACTCACTGCTAAAAAATTATATTCGGTAAATGTAATTTGGTACTGACGTGTTAAAGCTCTCTTGGGCTTGTCTTAGGGCATTTCCAATGGTCAAAGCTCTGAATGAACTTTTTTATGATCCCGATATGCCATATCATTGCCATGTCAAAAGTATAAAACTTATTATTCTCTCCACTATAAAAAAAAACCTCGCTTTACTTTTTTTATGGATCCTACATTATCAAATCACACATCTTTATTTTGAGTGGTCTCACCTACATTACTAATTTTGAGAGAAAAGCAGGTTTGACTCTTAAACTAAAAATGTCAAACCTCACACCAGCAATAGTTAGAGCTTTTTTGTTCATCCTTTTTGATTTAACAAGCCTCACAAAAACCTTGCATTGGAGATGCCCTTAGTTGCTTTGTTTTATAGGTTTCCTACCTATTTATTAATTAATGCACATACAAATTGATAAATTGCATATGAAGAATATGTCAAATCGATTTCTCACTTTCTTGGTTTCAAGAAAGTAAAAAACCTTTAAAACTAATTAAAAATTATTTTTAATTAATTATTGACGAGTTTTGCTGGAAATTATTATTAATAATCAATTAATTATTAAATATATTTCATAAAAAAAGTTACTGTACTAATCTATTATTAAATTTAAACATAACATTTAATACCTAGTGCATGAATGGTTTAGAGAGAAAACCATAAGGCTTTAAATTTTGTATTACATGATACATTTGGCTACCTTGGATGGGTTTTTCAAAAGAAGCCAAAAATATTATGTGACAACAAAATAGACTGACACCTATTTAACATTGCACATATCTATATATATATATCAAACAAGTAATGTACTATTTTGGCATTCTAATCTGGCAAGCTGCTTGCCCATTTTGCTTACCCATTTAGTAGAACTAATAAGTGTTCTTTGTTTTGAAGTGGTTCCTTGAATAACAATCACCTGATTGACAAAATATGGTATTCATTCATGCTTACTGTTACATTTCTGTTTGCCACTCTTCTGATAATTGGGTTTTTGAATTTCTCAGTCTGCAATTCTTTTGTTCGTTTGCTAATGGTTTCTCTTTAGCACAGATCAAATGACTTGTGATGATAGTATTCCTCTCTCTTCCCCGTGGTCATCTACTAAACCTAGCGACAGCAAGGTGGATGCTCTGAACTGTTTTATTGATCTTTTTCTTCCTTGTTTTGTTCTCGTTTTGGATGAATTTGAATATTTCATTTAATTTGAATTTTGTGAAATATCAACAAGATATGATCAGTTAAATGTCAATGAGATACCTTGTTGTCTTGTTACTTTGTTTACATTTTCTTTTGAATGGTTATATTGAAGCGTGATTACTAATGTCTAGCGTGGGTTTCATGTTTTTTTCCCATATATCTAATATATTGTAACATACTAAGGTTTGGCTTGGATAATTTGTGTCCTGTTGGTGACACTTCGTTTGATTCAGTGTTTGCTTAACTTGCAGTTGTTTATAGTTCACCTTAATCAAAATATTTTCTCAATCTGATATTGACGTATCATTTTTTTTGTTTTATGTGGTTTTCTTAGTTAAATGTCTTCCATATCTGCGATCTAGATGTTTATGTCTTAGAATTGAGTTACGAAGTTTTCACTTTTTTCTCAAATGTGAGGCAATCATGATATTTGTATTGAGGCTTGTTTACCTTTCCTTGTCAGTGTTTTCTTTTCTTCCTGTGCTAGTAGAATCTATTTGATGGATGTTTGGTCTTTCCTTTTATTTTTGTCTAATTCTGCAAACCACATCTAGTTGGTTTTCATGGCTTGCCCTTGTTATTGTTTTATTGCCAAATTAGGGGTTATCATTACCATTACCACGTATGATATACAATAACAAAACATGAGCCCAAACTATTCTGGGGTTGGTTACATATATCTTATTTTGCTATTGGACCCTATCAATGCTATATCTCTAGTATACAGATCTTTCTAAATCACCTCTAACCATGTTAATAGTTTTCTTTAACTCTAATAAATGAAATTTGGATAATTATAGAATATTTTAGTTGTTTTCAAATATTTCCTTATTGTCTAAATTTCTCCATTTGGTCATTTTTTGGAGGTACACATAAATGCTCTCTCTCTCTCTCTATTTATATATATATATATATATATCGATTTCCCCCTTCTTTGATGACATCCATCTTAGCATTCTTATCTTCATTATAGTAACTATTTATACATGCTCTTTCCTAACTGCATGTTATCTGCTATATAGTGAAAATAGCTATTTCTATACAGTGGTTAGTGATACGAATTATTTTGTCATTTTTAGCCATGAAACGATTAAATTAGTATATGCTATAAAATATGCCACAATTTGCATCGTGGAGTGATTCTATCCTACTATCAGTAAATTGCAGGATGACATTGTGCATTATGCTTAGCCTTGCTATCTGCATTTTGTTTGTCCAAAACTCTTTGCTCATACCCTTTTGTGTGGGTTGATAAATACTTCTAATATATATATATATATATATATACCGGTCAACATTGCCCATATGGGCAGTGTGTCTCAGTGTGCACAGCGTCGCGTCTAGCGTGGTGAGCAGCATATTATCACTGTGTGTGCACGCGCGCGCGTGTGTGCGCGCGTGCACACGCCTTTTAGACTACATGAATTTAATTGATACTTACTGGAGGAAACACATAGAATCTGATTGATTCAATTCAAGACACAGGATACTTTACAAGTGTTTACCATTATCACTGTCAACACTTTTCAGTTGGATGTGACTCATGCATTCCAAAAAATGCTTATTGCTAGAAATATCAGCGCATGTAATTATTATTATTATTTTTTGTATTATCATACTTGTTTTAATTTTGAAAGCATATTGATCTCCATAACTACTGATGATGCAGGATAGTTGGCTGTGTATTCCTGTATCTTCTGGAACCTTGACTGACTCGATTCAGAAGGATGCGTGGCATCTGGATGGATCACAGGATATTAAAGAATGGAGAAGGAATGCTGTTGATGTTGAAAGTTGTCGCCGTTGGCATGAAGAGGAGAGGGAAAGTTTGTTGCTTGGTAGGAGAGAACGTAAAAAGGAAGGGGATTGTGAAGCTGAGAATCTCCAGAGTGATCGTCGTCCAGACAATACTCCTATAAGAGAAGTTGCTGAGTCTAAGATTTTGCCTTCATCCGATAGGTTGCTTGAAGTTCCTAAATGCAGCTCAGGGAATGAGAATCGACGTGATAGAAAATGGTCATCGAGGTGGGGTCCTGAGGACAAAGAGAAGGAAACCTGGACAGAGAAAAAGATGGATATTGAGAAAGATTTTTATATTGAAAAACAATCATTTACTTCTTTCCTCCGTCCATTATCTGGGTCTGATTCCCGTGATAAATGGCGGCCACGTCATCTCCAGGAAATTCAATCCAGTGGTTCTACAATGCTCCGTGCTGCTCCTGGATTTGGTTTGGGAAATGGCCGTATAGATGGTTCAAATTTGGGATTTGCTCGTGGTAGGGGGAGATCAAATTCTGTTGCAGGATTGCAGCTTAACAGGTCTGTGGTGGCTGGCCCTGTTGGTGCACTTTCAGCAAATAAGTCTTTTTTCCAGTATCCCAGGGGAAGACTTCTTGATATTTATAGAAAGCAGATAGTATCGATCATTGATGCTACCCCTGAGGGTTTTGAGGATGCTCCTCCTATAACAGAATCAAGTTTTATAGCTCCTTTGGCCTTTGCCACACCCTACAAGGAGGAAGACGTAAGTTATGGTTTCCACATCTCCAGTTTTGCATCATATTTCCTTAATGGTATCAGAAATTAGAGACCATTATGTTGTATTTTTTCATTATAGAAGAAATTATTCGAAGGCTGTTTACAGTAGCACTCCAATTTATCTCATCTTTGTATATTGTATCATAACAATAATTTGCTTGTTAAAATTTGAAAATTTAGTAGATCAACTCACACTCATTAGCAACTTTGACACACATCATATATATATATGTAACAGGAGTCCCCACGGGATGCCAAGTTGATTTGAGAGTGACAAACTTGCTACAATAGGGTAAGGGATTAATTCTTGGCGGGCACATGCTCTCTGGAAAAAAAATCCCTCCCACCCCCTAGCCAACTTGGTGGTCGGCTATAAGCTGACCCCGTTATTTACCTCCCTTCACATAACCTGGGAACGGGCTGTGAGGGGCATTTGAGGTGAGTGTAATCACCTTTTGCTACAATATATATATATATATATATATATATATATATATATATATATATATATATATATATATATATATATATATATATATAAGATTCTTTATTGCCAATCATTCGAGTGAATATTATCTAAATTTCTGGTTAAACATTTTGTTTTATTTCACTGGAGATAATTTCTGTAATGAACTATTTTTGTTGAAATGCGTCTTAAAGGTTCTACTGAAAGATATCTGGAATGGGAAAGTCACAAGCAGTGAAGTGAGTTCAAGTGAGAAAGGAGCTACTGGCAGTGAGAATGATCTAGGTGAGTAACATGCTATACTTGATACATTTATGGCAAAGTGTGATTGTTTTGCTTTTTAATTTAGATAAAGGCAAGATCCTGATTGAAAAGAAATATGGTGTAAATGAATCTTCTAAGCATCTTAAAGGTTATGTACATATGTTTTGCCAACTTCTTTGAAGCATCACTTGACAATTGTCCATAATTGGAAATTGTTTATTCTCATTTCAGAGCTGGATTCTAACCACAGAAGGATTGAGGATACTATCATCCCTCTAATCAATTTGGTTACTGATAGTCTGACCCCAAAGGTTGCAGAGCATGATGTTCGTCATGATAATTCTGTTACAATTGGCAGTTCAAATGAGATTGAAATATTAAACATTGATAAACAATCAAGAAAGTCAGACAATTTGAAGAATATGAAGACAGAAGAGGAGGATTCCATTGCTAATTCTGATAGCAGTTCTGTGATATCTGATGCTCCATATAGTTTGTACAATGCATATAACAATAACGCCAAGCAAAAGCTTTCAGCAGGTGTCCATCTTCCTGAGGAGTTGAATTTGTTTTACTTAGATCCTCAAGGAGATATTCAAGGGCCATTTCTAGGTCTAGACATCATCTCATGGTTTGAACAAGGCTTCTTTGGAACTGATTTACCAGTGCGTTTACTGGGCGCTCCTGAAGGCCTGCCTTTTCTTCCACTTGGTGATGTTATGCCTCACTTAAAGGTAGGGCTTGGTGGTAACTCTACTGCATATCTTGGTGAAGGATCTGAATATTTATACAATACAAAGGGAAGCGTGGATGAGTCTGTTTCTGCTGCCCATGCTATTGGGTATTTGGCTGCAGATGAGCAACAAGTGCAATCACGGGATTCTCTGTGTCCTGTAAAACCTGATGTTACTGAAGTTGAAACCTCCAGATATCTTAACAAAGACAAGGTATTGTTTCCTAGCTCAGACATAACAATAGGTACAGTTGGTGGTGAAGCTTACCTCTTTCATGATTTTCCTGGACAGGATGCAGAAGGTATGCTTTTTTGGAGCAATTTATTTTTCTTTATGTGCTTTTGTTTTTCCAAATCTTGTAGTTCTTTATGCTTACTTTGCATCTGCAGTATTGTATAAGAGTGTGCACACGAGTAACATTGAAGAAGAATCAGAGAAGCTCACTAATAACATCTCTTCATCAAGGTTAACCACAGATCACCAGTACAGGGTGACAGGAATTGGAAATACTAGTTCAGTGCGTCACAACATTCCAAGAGATAGTGAGTTAAATCCTCTTGGATTATTGTGGTCTGAATTAGAACAAACTGATAAGAAATTGCCCCTTTCATCAACTATTCCTGGTTCTGCAGAGCATTTCACTGGCCACCATGATTTTGCAAGAAATACTTCCCCATTTATTCACAATCAAGAAAATTTCAATTCCTTCAGTGACTTTCCCAGTGACTCAGGGAAGAACCAGTACAGGAGCTACAGTTCAAATATAATTCATGATGTTCTTGATGCAAATAACCTATTACAATTAGATGCCAATGAAAACCATTTTGGCTTAGAACAGCATCTGCTCTCGAAGCAATTGCAGGAGGAGCAGCTTCAGCAGCAATGCTTACTGTCCAATCATAATGTTGGCTTGCTTGGACGTGAACAATTGTATGAAACTATGCATCATCACCATTCTGTTAACCAACAACCTATGGGGGATCTAGAGCGCATGCTGAAGTTTCAGTTTGAGCGGCTACAACTTGATCAGTTGCAGAAACAACAACTGCACCAGAGCCAGCAGCAAATGCATGAGAATCAGATGCTATTGTTACAGGATCATCTTCAACATCATGAACGACAGCCACAACCACCACCACAGCAGATGCATCTTGAACATTTATTGCATCATCAATTACTTGAACCTGGTTTCAGGGAATCAAATAGTGATCCTCACAGAAAGAATATGATTGATCAAGCTCATTTTAGGCAGCATTTCTTGAATGAGCTACAACAACAAAATCACGACCAGTCAGAGTTAGTGCATTATGATCCTTCTCTAATGCAACTTATCCTAGAAAATCTAGGACAGAATTTCCAACATGAGAATCACAATGATTTGTTGGAGGTTCTGTCTCATGCAAGGCCGAGGCAGGTACAGCAGTTTCTGGGACGAGGTCTCACCGATGATCTAAGGAAGCTGCCAGTCATGGAAGAAGAGAGACATGAAGGTGGAATTTGGGCAGTTGATGAAGCTGGTCAGTTCATTCAGACTGTAGATAGTTCACACCAGAACCATGCTGCTAGGCTTAGCCAATTAGACACTAGGCAAATACCACAGGGACCTGCTTCACTGGTGTTGCCCAGTCATCTACAGCAAGACTTTCTGTCAACTAAAAGAAGGTTCTATGAGCATGAGCCACATTCTTCTGATATGTCCATGCATACACATGCAGGTATTCCTTGGTCAAACTTGGAACTCAGGAATGCCTTAACGAAAATTCAAGGGGTTAGTGATCAGTTGAATCCTTCAACTGATCATTCTCATCAAAGCCAGATCTTTAAAAATTTCACTGGATCTCACATGGATGCAACAGAGAGGCATTGGTATGAGCCAAGTAGGCCGTGCTCTGCTGACTTATTGGAATCTCACCTGAAGCAGCTGCAAATAGAAACTGAAAAACACAGGAATATCAACATGGGTCTCCCCACCGCAGACTCACCCATGTGGGAATCACATGTAGGTATTGACAGAAGCTTGGAATATGGAATGAGAGACTTGCTTCATCATGGAATGCTTCAATCTCATGAACCAATATCACTGGCAGATGCTGCTCCTAGATCATCCTTCAAGGGAAGGGATCCATCTAGGCTCTACCATGGACCTGCTTCAGAGAATTATTTTAATCTTAATACTGATAGATTAGGACTTGGTGGTTCTTTCTTGGATTGCTCCCTTTATCTGGATGGGAAGCAACCAAATGAACAACTGGTAAACAAAAATTTGGAAATTAGTGCTAATAACTTCAATAGGAATATGAGATCAACTCTGAGATCTAGCTCTGTTACATCACTTGAACAGAAAATTTTCCTCTCTGATATGAACTTGATTGAAAATGAAAAATTCATGGATTCTATGAGTGGTGTTTCCTTACAAACACTAGATTTCTCCAATGTGAAAAAGGAGAAGGAGAGGATGAAAGTTCAGAAAAGCACTGCAAACAATAGATCAGCACTGGAAAGAGTAAGTGGAATTATGCAAGGATTTGACAGTGAAGTGGTTAACATTGGCAAAATTTGTAGACATGATTCCTATGGAAAAATTGGTAATTTGATTCTGACAATTTCCTTTTTGGATTCACTGTTTGGCTGTCTTAGCGATTCATGTGGCTAATTCTTGGTGCATTTGGCAGGTGGAGGTTTAAACTTCTACAATTATCAAATGGGGCTTGATATCCTTCAGAGTGGGGACGAGATGATAACCAATGATATGTAAGAAACTTATGTCAGTTGATGCCTGGTTTAATTGCAGATGATTAATGAGCTGGAACATTTTTCTGTTTGAAGGGGTTCCAATTGTTTTGGCCTTTTGGATTTCACCATTTAGGTGGTCGCTGTTTATTTTTATTGAGAAATTTTGGTATGGTATAGATCATTTAACTACAGTTACCTTATTAAGATTGTGGTTGTGCATGATAAAATATATGGACTATACTTTACATAAAAATTTACCTCTCTCGGGTAGGATGCTTTCATTCAAGCTTAACCATGCTTGTTTCCTTCATGTTTGCAACTTGGAATTGTTCATTTTCTTAATCCTCATTTCATTGACTCTTCTTTTTCTCCTCAAGAATAGGCCAATTTAATTCCTTTTTGTATTGCAAAACTATGTGATCTAGTATAATGCAATTTTCTGGAATTATCAAGACCAGATCTTCTTCACAGTAAATTTTTTGTAGAGCAAGACTGGAATTTCTTGGTTAATGTTGTTCACATAATTGACCTATGTGGCAGTGAGCAAGTTGATCTTTTTCATGAACAGGTTTGTTCACAAAAACATGATGTCGTGGCTGTCCTATAGTATGCTATATTATCTTAATTTTCATACGTTTGTCACTTTTACTTTATTCTGTGCTTGTCTCATAACTTGACTTGAAGTATTTGATGTTTTGAGTTTTTTATCCATCCATACTGAGTTTAAAGAATAATCAGGATGGGCTAGCGATAGGAGTCCTAAATACGGATGGTAACTTCTCAAAAACTCTATCAAGGTTCATGTTTGAGATTTTCCTTTCATACTCATGGTCCGTTCAATCGGGCTTATAACTTAGTTCTGAATAAAGTGAGGCATTGGGCTTTTCTTTATGATTATAAATTTTTGACTAAATTGTCATTTTTGCATAAAATATGTGTATTTTAAGATTCTGGCCTTTAGGTTTGTGTGAGTTTAATTTATTAGTCGTCGTCATTATTATCACCATCATCTTTGTTAGGCTACATGGATCTTATATGTCCTTTGAACTTATGCAAAAATATTTTATAAGTAATGATCCTGTCCGAATCGCTGAACCAAAGGACGCTGGGCACGCGGCACGCTCCTAGTCGATGGGGTGAATCTCCGGATGGTCGAACGAAGCTCCGGCGATCCTGCACGAAAGTCTAGCCGGGAAGGGGTTCCCGGCGACGACCCTCCGACGCTCAAGTCAGGTAAATGGTGGAGAAAGTGGTTGCCAAAATTTGTATTACGCGTACCTTTGGCGAAGTAATAGCTTCTTTATATAGGACGGAGAAGGAACTGATGCACGCCCACCGAGGTGCGTACGTGTCAGCAACCCATACCACGGTATGCACTTGTCAGAGAGCTTACCTGACACCATGCTGCCACAGTCCGAGCATGTTCTTTGATGGGACGGCAGGACCACCCGTTGTCAGATTAGAAGTATGGCATAGCCATACGACTTGACGACTGTCAGAAGATGTCCCCGTCTTTTACCCACCGTCTGACTGGGGTGTTCGGCCCGCCGGGCGGACGATGAACGTCGTCCGGACGGCCTTGATTCTTTGCGCCGTCCGGGCGGCACCTCCTTCCGCTTGGTCATTACGTATTGCTTTATTTGAGCGTCGGAACCCTGGTCCCTGCCAGGGTGCCTTTTACTATCAAATTTCCCTTTCTTCTGAGTCCGGTCGGCTCGCCCTTTTCCGGCGAGCCACTGGACCCTTTGACCTCCTCGGCGTTGACTCCTTCTTATGGGTTCCGGATTTTACCGCGGATCACTTGCCTTCCTCTCGAGTCTAGTCGAAGGAGGCAAGTCCGATCGATGGACGCCGATCAGTCGAACAATGATCATTGCCTTAGGCCGCTCGGCCATAAAGAGGCTCATCCGTGCGGCGATATCATCTGTCCGGCGATACTTTGTCCATGCCGTGTACTTTGGGAATCGATGTCCGTTGTTCTCCCACACTACCCATCACGTGCTCTGCAGGTAAGGGAGCTCATTAAACGCGGCTAGTAACGTGGCGTGGCGGCCGTGCATTTGTCGAGTATGGCGGTTCGTCACTTCCGATGGGACGCCCGTTTGAAGCAGACGATCCGATGACAACCTCGATATCGACGACTGGATCGGACGGTGGAGATCGTTTCGGCGGCGATATAAGATCCTTGACTTCGTTTCCGCCGCATTTCATCTTCTTCTCCTGTCATTCCCCCTCTCGCCGGCGACCTTGTTCTCAGACTTTCCGACGATCACACGGCTTCTTCCGGTCATCTTCCTCGCTTGTAAGAGCCTTTTTCTCGCTTCAGACGCATTCTTCTTTCTGTTAATCATCCTTTTCAACCGATTTTCTTCCATTGCTTGAACCATCCTCTTCTATCCCGCGTTCTGGCCTTTCGATCATGACCAGTACCTCGCAGCCGACCGGCGGTGCTCCGGGTCTTTGGTACTTGAACATGGAAAGTCGGTTCGACGAGGAAGACGCCATGCGCCTCACTCGAGCATATGACCTACCGATCGACCACGAAATAGTGTTAGCCACGCCTTCCGATCGGCCAAACGATCCTCCGCCCGGCACTGTTGTCTTCTTCCGGGATCAATTCCTGGCCGGACTACGTTTTCCTCCTCATAAGTTTTTCTTAGAAGTTTGCAACTATTTCCACATTCCGCTCGGCCAAGTAGTTCCCAATTCTATTAGGTTGCTGAGCGGAGTGGTAGTTTTGTTCAAACTGAACGGCATTCCCTTAACCCCAAAAATCTTCCACTACTTCTACTATCCCAAGCAAGCCGAGTGGGGCACCTTTGTTTTCCAATCTAGGATAGACTTCATCCTTTTCGATAATATGCCGAGCTCCAACAAACACTGGAAGGAGCATTTTTTCTATATATGCTTTCCCGAGCGGCCCACTTTCCGCACCAGGTGGCAGACGACTATGCCTGCGCAACCGGAGCTCGGCAAGTTTAGAGGTGACGCAAACTATCTCCATGCAGCCGAACAGCTAGTCGGTCAGCGCTATCACATTGACAAGATGCTTCTCCCAGGAGTAATGCATATATTCGGCTTGTCTTCTACACCAGCCGATCTGCCTTGTAGCATGAGTAAGCTTCCCTATCTTCCCCTTTATTTTGTTCTAACTGATTTATTCTCTGCTTCTGCAGCTGAGGTCATGTGGCGGGCCAGAGCCACCGAGAAGGTCAAACTGAAGGCCGCTCGGATTGAGGCGGTGACGAGCAAGGAGGCCGCCGAACGGGGCCTTGCTCCGGCTGATCCGGCCGACGAAGAAGGTGAGGGGACGCCAACGGTCCCAGGAACCTGCGAGTGAAGCTGAAGTGGAGGGCCGTTCGGCCGATGATGTGCCGCTGCGTACTCGGAAACGCCGGCGACCGGAATCCGCACCTGCCTCTACACTTGATGAGCCACAACCTGAGCGGGGTGCAGATGCGCCGGTGCTGTCCGGCACAGTTTCCCTCGAGAGTACCCCGACCCCTCAGGATTCTCCGAGGGCCAGTTTGGAAGTGCCGCCGTCCAGCCCTTCGAGGACTCGACGACGTCTCAGGCGTTTAGGCGAGCTACCCACCTCTTCTGCTGGCGGGCCATCTCAGAGCGGGCCGAGCGGCCAGAATTTACTAAAAACCGTTCTGCGCCTTCCCTCAGAGGCGTACATGGCTGCCGCCGATCGGCCGGTGTTTCCTGAGCAGATGATCACCCTGACGGGCCCTCTCGCACAAGCTTGGATAGATGCTCGGAGTCGGATAGCTAAGTTGACTCCTGGGCAGCTTGGCGACAGCAACCTTCAATCAGCCACCGGGGTATAGCCCTTCCCCCCTTCTCTCTCTTATTTGAAGTTTTTACCCTGTTCGTGTTTGCTAGTAGAACTGGGTGGAGCAGATCGCCATTAGCGATCGGTTGGCCGAGCTGGAGGAGGAACTGAAGAAACAAAAAACAGCGGGGGACGCCAGGCAGTCGATGGCCGCTCTGGAGAAGGCCAAGAAATCGCTAGAAGCCGAACGGAAACGAGCCACTGATCTGGCGAGCAAGGTCGTTCGGCTTGAAACAATGATTAAGCAGCGAGACAAGGAGATCCAGACGGCGACCACTCGGAAGCTACAGGCCATCAACGACATGGACCACATGAAGGTGGAGATCCGGGGGCTGGAGCAACGCATCAAGGACCTGGATGCTCTGCTGGCCACCGAAAAAGAGAGCCGCTCGGCTGACCTCCAAAGATTCGATGGAGACTTGAAGGATCTCCAAGCTGCTAGCGACGCTGCCCATGCTGCGCTCAAGGAATATCAAGAGGGGGAGTCGGCCCGCTCGGATGAAGTGAGGAAGGCGTTCCTCCGCTCGGAAGACTTCGGAGAGAAGTTTACCGATAAGATATCCCTCACGTTCGAGGAGGCAATCAAGGCGGCGGTGGGCTATCTGAAGACCAAAGGTCACTTGTCTGCCGAGCTGACCATCCCCCCCGAGGATCTGGCGAGCGTGATGGACGCCATCCCCGACGCTCTTTTTGATTTTGATGTGTGAGGCGCGTTTCTGTAAACTTTTTTGAATTCCAGCCGTTCGGCCCCGCTTATCTATGTAATGACTTTTTTTTGAATTCCCGCCGTTCGGCCCCGCTTATCTATGTAATGACTTTTTTGAATTCCCGCCGTTCGGCCCCGCTTATCTATGTAATGACTTTTTTGAATTCCCGCCGTTCGGCCCCGCTTATCTATGTAATGACTTTTTTGAATTCCCGCCGTTCGGCTCCGCTTATCTATGTAATGACTCAGAGGGGTTTTTGCTGGATTTTCGCAAGGCCTCCCGCTTGGACGTTTATAGACACCGGCTCGTCCCTCGATATTTATCGTCGGAGCGGCTCTCGATTTTTAGCGACGGGGCTCGTCGGTTCGTCCGCTCGGATTGTTTATAGACGCCGGCTCGTCGATTTTTAACGACGGGGCTCGTCGGCGCGGATATTTATAGCCGGTCGGCGCGGCTCTCGATTTTTAACGACGGGGCTCGTCGGCGCGGATATTTATAGCCGGTCGGCGCGGCTCTCGATTTTTAACGACGGGGCTCGTCGGCGCGGATATTTATAGCCGGTCGGCGCGGCTCTCGATTTTTAACGACGGGGCTCGTCGGCGCGGATATTTATAGCCGGTCGGCGCGGCTCTCGATTTTTAACGACGGGGCTCGTCGGCGCGGATTTTTAACGACGGGGCTCGTCGGCGCGGATATTTATAGCCGGTCGGCGCGGCTCTCGATTTTTAACGACGGGGCTCGTCGGTTCTCAAGTGAGACTACACACCCGGCCGAACGACTCGGCCTTCGTCGTCTAGCGCTTGGCTTGGAAAGCAATATACCCGGCCGACCGGCTCGAGCCTTAACATCGAGCGCTTAGCTTGTATATAATCCTCCCCGAGGTAGTCTCGGCTAAAATATACTTGGCCGAGCGGCTCAGGCCTTCGCTCCAGGCAATAACCTCCTCTATCATCCTGAACAGCGCAGGGTTTTGGTTTCCTTCCTGCCACACTAGTATGCAGCCCGGCCGAACAGCTCGGGGTCTTTGATTTCGAATGCAGCTTATATTCTATACGCAGCCCGGCCGAACGGCCTGGGGTCTTCGGGTTACGATGATAATGCCTTATATTCGCTTTTTTGACTTTTCATCTCTGCATTTCAAGTATTTAGTCGAAAAAAGTACACAAGATGATTTACATAGGCACACCTTTCACCCTGCCCGGTAAGGCTGGAGGTGGTTCGCGCTCCACGGCCTATCTAGCTGGCGACCTTCCTCATCTTCCAAATAATACGCACCCGAGCTTAGCTTCTCGATGATTTTGAAGGGACCTGCCCACGGCGCTTCAAGTTTGCCGACGTCGCCGACCGGCTTGACTTTCTTCCAGACAAGATCGCCGACCTGGAACGATCTGGGAATGACGCGCCGGTTGTAGTTTTGCTTCATCAGCTGACGGTAAGCCATCAGCCGAACGGACGCCTTTGCCCTCTCTTCTTCTACCAAGTCCAGCTCCATGTTTCTTCGTTCGGCGTTGTCATCATCGTAGCTCTGGATTCGGGCTGACTCAACGCCGACTTCAACCGGGATGACAGCCTCACCGCCATATACCAAATGGAACGGTGTGACTCCTGTACCTTCTTTTGGCGTCGTTCGGATGGCCCACAAGACGCTCGGCACTTCATCCGGCCAACTCCCTCCCAAATGGTCGAGAATACGAAGAATTTCCCGGTTGGCGACTTCAGCTTGACCGTTGCTCTGAGGATAGGCCACGGACGTGAAATGTTGCTCAATGCCGTAGCTTTTGCACCAATCCTCTAACATCTTCCCTGTGAACTGCCGCCCGTTGTCGGACACTAGTCGGCGAGGGATGCCGAACTGACAAATGAATTTTTTAACCATTTGTTCAGTGATCTTTGCCAGCGGCTCGGCCTCCACCCACTTGGAGAAATAGTCTACCGCCACTAGTAAAAATTTCCTCTGCCCGGTCGCCATCGGAAATGGACCCACAATATCCATTCCCCATTGATCGAATGGACATGAGATGGTTGATGCCTTCATCTCCTCTGCCGGTCGGTGGGAGAAGTTGTGATACTTCTGGCATGAAAGGCATGTAGATACTGTCCGAGCGGCATCTGTTTGTAAAGTTGGCCAAAAGTATCCGGCCAAGAGGATTTTCTTGGCCAACGAGCGTCCGCCTGGATGACCCCCACATGATCCTTGATGTACTTCCTGGAGAATGTAAGCTGAGTCCTCCGAGCTTACACATTTCAGCAAAGGGCGCGAGAAAGCTTTCTTGTAAAGCTGATCTCCGATTAGTGTAAACCGACCGGCTCTTCTTCTGAGGAGCCGGGCTACATATTCATCGGATGGTGTGGTGCCCGAACGGAGGAATTCTATAATAGGTGTCCTCCAGTCATTTGGAAACGCGAGGCCTTGCATCCGGTCGACATGCGCCACCAGCAGCGTTTTTCAATTGGTTGCTGAATGGCGGCCGGCGTTATTGAGCTCGCGAGTTTGGCTAACTCATCGGCCGCTTGGTTCTCCGGGGAATTTTCTGAATAAACACCTCTCGGAAAGTAGCTTTGAGTTTTCAAAGGCCTCGGTAGAGTTTGCTGAACACAGTTGATTTCAAAGGTCTTGCCGAAAGTTCTTGAGCGCCAACCGTGAATCCGGTGAAGTGTTACCGACCGGCTCCCACATGCCGTCTTGCCGCAATCCGCCATGAGGGCCTCACTACCGCCGTTGTTAGTAGCTTTGTAATCTAACCGGACGGATAGGTGCATTTTCTTCCTGAGGTGAGAGTAGTAATATTCGATCCTTCCGAGCCGAGTGGAGGATCCATCCACATATATTCTCCACATAGCTTCCGGCCCTGCACTTGATCACAAAATCAGCCAAGGATTGGGCTTTAATAGAGGCGGGCTGATATTGGATCAAATTCACTTAATTCGTAGTCCACTGATAAGCCGTCGGATGCTTGGATTCTATAGTACTCTTCCGAGTGGACTGTTCGTCCGGACAATGATGGTGTGAGCCAAGAAATACGGTCGAAGGCGCGGAGCGACTAGAACCAAAGCAAAGGCCAACTTCTCGAGCCCGGTGTAACGAAATTCAGCATCTTTTAAAATATGACTTAGAAAATACACCGGCTGCTCTTCGCCGCTCGCCCTCACAAGTGCTGAGCCTACGGCGGTCCTAGTGACGGCAGATCGTACTCTGATGACTCACTGCCGTCGGCTTGGCCGACGCGAGCGCAGAGGAATTTAGATATGTTTTCAACTCTTCAAATGCTCGATCCGCACTCTTAATCCCATCTGAACTTTGTAACGCTAGGATTACTTTGAAGAATGAGAGAGATCGGTTAGTCGATCGGGATATGAATCTTGAGAGTGCCGTGATTCGATCCACCAGCTTCTGGGCCTCCTTGAGGTTTCGTCGAGCCGGCATATCTCGGAGTGCCTGCACCTTCTTTGAGTTGACTTCAATTTCTTGCTCGATAACCAGATATCCCGAAAATCCCCCCCCCCTTAGCCCTAATACGCACTTCAAGGGGTTTGGCTTCAACCCGTACTACCGTAAAGTTCCGCAATTTCTTCCACGTTCACAATAAGATCCACCACTTGAATGAACTTGATGAGAATGTCATCTATGTAGACCTCGACATTCTTCCAACTTTTCTTCCAAAAGATCTTATCTATCATCCATTGATATGTTACTCCTGCATTTTTAGTTCGAATGACATAATTATATAACAAAAAGTATCATCCGTGGTGATGAAACTAACTTTCTCTTGGTTCTCTCGGACAAGAGGGGGGTTGATGGCATCCCTGATAAACATCTAGCATGTAGATCATCTCACTCCCTGAGGTACAATCAAGTCGATGCAGACTCTCCACTTGCCGCCCGGCTTGGGGACCAATACTACGTTGGCCAGCCAGCTTGGGAACTGCACCTCGCGTATGTGGCCGGCCTTCAGAAGTTTTCCCACTTCCGCCCGGATGATGGCATTCTGTTCGGCGCTGAAGTCCCTTTTTCTCTGCTTCACTGGCCGAGCGTCCGATCGTACATGCAACTCGTGTTGCGCTAGGCTCGGCGAAATTCCGGGCAACTCATGTGTCGACCAGACGAAGACGTCATGATTTCGTTGGAGGCATTGGATCAGCTTCTCCTTCTGTTCTTCCTCCAGATCAGAGGCGATAAAAGTCGTGGCCTCCGATCGGGTCGGATGGATCTGAACTTCCTCCTTTTCATCATAAATTAAAGCAGGAGGTTTCTCGGTTATGGCGTGTACCTCGATTCGGGGCGCTTTCCGAGCGGAACAGGCTTCCGCTCGGATCATCTCTATATAGCACCGCCGAGCTGCTAGCTGATCCCCACGCACTTCTCCTACTTTGTCCTCCACGGGGAACTTTATCTTCTGGTGGAAAGTTGAGACAACCGCTCGGAACTCGCCGAGCGCCGGTCGTCCCAAAATGACGTTGTAGGATGATGGAGAGTCGACCACCACGAAGTTTATTGTCCTGGTCCTCCTGAGCGGCTCGTCTCCCAGAGAGGTGGCCAGCCGGATCTGTCCGACCGGCTGTACTTCGTTGCCCGTAAACCCGTAGAGCGGGGTCGTCATGGGCAGCAGCTCGGCTCGATCAATTTGCAGCTGATCGAACGCCTTCTTAAATATGATGTTGACCGAGCTCCCTGTGTCAACAAATATGCGGTGAATGGTGTAATTTGCTATTACCGCTTTAATGAGCAGCGCGTCGTCGTGGGGCACTTCTACTCCTTCTAAGTCCCCGGGTCCGAAAGTGATTTCCGGTCCATTTGCCCGCTCTTGGCTGCAGCCGACCGCGTGGATCTGCAGCTGCCGGACGCCCGCCTTTCGGGCTCGGTTGGAGTCTCCTCCGGTCGACCCACCAGCAATAACGTTGATCTCGCCCCGGGAAGTATTGCTCCTATTTTCCTCCTCCCGAGTGGACGGTCGGGACCGTTCTCTGGATGCCCGGCGATTTTCCTGTCTTGGGGATCGGTGCCGATCGGGCGTCTGGTGATGTCGCCTCTCGGCGCGTCCGGTCGGTCATGGGTCCTTTGTCTCTGTCGGTGGGGAGACCGCCGTCGGCTTTCCTGGGAACGGGATTAGCCACGAAGGGAAAACTTCGACAGTCCCTCGTGTTGTGCGTATCCGACTGGTGGAAGGAGCAGAACATAGGGGTCCACCTCTTCTTTGGCATGGGCCGAGCGGCAGCCACTTCTTGTACGTGCGATCTGGCGTGAGGGGATCGAATTGTTTCGGCCCTCGGTCCTCTGGGTGGCTGTTGAGCGGCGTGCTGTTTCCGCTCGGTATGAACAGGTGCCCGCTCGGCTGGAGCTTCCTTTTTCCGAGCGGCTTGCGCTCCTTCTACATTTATATATTCGTTGGCCCGATGTAGCATGCGATCATAATCTCGGGGCGGCTTTCGGATGAGCGACCGGAAGAAGTCCCCATCTACAAGGCCTTGCGTGAAGGCATTCATCATTGTCTCCGATGTGGCCGTGGGGATATCCATCGCCACTTGGTTGAATCGCTGAATGTAAGCTCGAAGCGATTCTCTCGGCTCTTGCTTGATGGCGAACAGGCTGACACTTGTCTTTTGATAACGTCGGCTACTGGCGAAGTGGTGGAGGAAGGCCGTTCGGAAGTCCTTGAAGCTGGTGACGGATCCGTCCGGCAACCTCCGGAACCACCGTTGGGCCGATCCCGAGAGGGTGGTAAGGAAGACTCTACACTTTACTCCATCTGTGTACTGATGGAGCGTGGCTGTATTATCGAACTTACCCAGATGATGATCCGGGTCTGTTGTTCCATTGTATTCGCCGATCGTCGGAGGCGCGTAGTGCTTGGGCAGAGGGTCTCGTGGATAGCCTCCGAAAATTGGCGATTGATCCGCTCGGGAGGAGTCCGCTCTTCCCCTTCCCGCTATCCCGCCTTGGCATTTCATCCGAGGAAGATCCTCTATCTCTTCGGTGGTACGGGGGGTGCGAAATAAGGCTCGATGGAATGCGACGGTGGTGGAGGTGCTTCCGCTCGCCACCGACGCAGATGTTGCTTGTTGCTCCGCCAGCTCGGCGTGCTTTTTGTCTCCGTGTTTGGCGGCCCTTATCTCGACCAAAGCGCCGAGTTCTTCCTAAGCGTCACCGCGTGTTGTCGTCGGCCTCGTCCATTGTCTCCGATCGGACGCGAAGCGTTCCCACGACGGCGCCAATTGATCTGTCCGAATCGCGAACCAAAGGGCGCTGGGCGCGGCACGCTCTAGTCGATGGGGTGAATCTCCGGATGGTCGAACGAAGCTCGGCGATCTCGCGCGAAAGTCTGGCAGGAAGGGTTCCGTGACGACCCTCCGGCCAAGTCGTAAATGGTGGAGAAAGTGGTTGCCAAAATTTGTATTACGCGTACCTTTGGCGAAGTAATAGCTTCTTTATATAGGACGGAGAAGGAACTGATGCACGCCCACCGAGGTGCGTACGTGTCAGCAACCCATACCACGGTATGCACTTGTCAGAGAGCTTACCTGACACCATGCTGCCACAGTCCGAGCATGTTCTTTGATGGGACGGCAGGACCACCCGTTGTCAGATTAGAAGTATGGCATAGCCATACGACTTGACGGCTGTCAGAAGATGTCCCCGTCTTTTACCCACCGTCTGACTGGGGTGTTCGGCCCGCCGGGCGGACGATGAACGTCGTCCGGACGGCCTTGATTCTTTGCGCCGTCCGGACGGCACCTCCTTCCGCTTGGTCATTACGTATTGCTTTATTTGAGCGTCGGAACCTTGGTCCCTTTCAGGGTGCCTTTTACTATCAAATTTCCCTTTCTTCTGAGTCCGGTCGGCTCGCCCTTTTCCGGCGAGCCACTGGACCCTTTGACCTCCTCTCAGCGTTGACTCCTTCTTATGGGGTTCCGGATTTTTACCGCCGGATCAAGTAATATCCAGATCAGTGTTCTAAAACGCGCCTTAGGCGACCGCCTAGATGCTCGACGACCGTCAACTGCACTGGAAAGGTGCTGGGAACTTAGGCGGCCTTGGGTGTGGCAGAAATTTCGGTTTTTTTTTTCATTTAAAGCACTAAATAAATCCTATCTGATTCATCTACTCACGCCGGTTTGACTGCTTCTCTCCTCCTCCGGAAGCATCTGCTCAACGATCTGTAAGTTTTTCAATAATTTATTTTATGCATTTTTTTATTTTTTCCTCGACGCTTCTGGCGTCGCGAGATGCCTCCGACGTTGCTGGACATTTCGCTGGAGGCTTCGTCGTAGGCTTCTGGAGGCGCCAGAAGTGTCGTGGGACGGGTCTGACGTCACTGGTGCTAGACGTGTCCCTAACGCTTTTGGTGTCACCGGAAGCCTATGACGAAGTGTCCAGTGCCACCAGAAGCTTCCGGCAGCCTTGGATTTAAATAAATTTTTTTAATAAATCTTATTAATTCATATAAATCATATTTATATTCATAATTTTATATTTAAATTTTAAAAAATCTAATAAATTTTATTAATTTATATAAATCACATTTAGAATATTTTTTTACTAATTTATATTAATGTTTTTTACTTTTTTTTTACTGATTCATATCCTAAATTTATTCTTAGATCACTTTTCAGGTTATTAATTACAATGGCAAGCAATCCATCTTCGACGACATTCGTCACTCAAACCGAATCTGGAATTCTTAGGAGAAAGTCAAATGACATTTGATAAGAGTATGAGATGTTGATTGATTTTAAGAACTTTGACAAAATTAAATGCAAGTTGTGTGAAAAAATGATGTCGGAGGAGTGTATAGGATCAAGGAGCACATTGAAAATATATCTGGAAATGTATCTGGTTGTCGAAAGGCATCTCAAGAAGATAAAAATAAGTGCAAATAATTTTTAGTGCAAATAGGCTATTTTAGTAGGGAAGAATAGAAACAAGAACAAAATAATGGAAGAACAAAGTTGTAGAGCAGAGGTTATTATTTCTCTAGACGAAGAAGAAGGTCCTGAAATTGAAGAGATAGATGGAATTAAAAAACCTCTTCCACTTGGCCCCATGGATATATATGTATGGTAATTCCTCCAGAAAATGTAGGTTCTAGTGGAAGTAAAGTGTTTCGCCAAAAAAATAGAAATGAGGCTTTTTAGAGAACTCAATAAGTTCAACAATATGTTGGGAGATGAGTTTATGAAAATGGAATCCCATTCAATGTTGTTAATAATGATAGTTTCAAGCAATTAATGGAGGTGGGTCAATTTGTACCAGGATTCAAGTCTCCAACTCAATATCAACTTAGGGAGACATTGTTGTAAGTCGAAATTAAAAGAAAGAAACATGAAGAATGGGCAAAGAATGAGTGCTCGATCATGACTGATGCATGGAGTGATCGAAAAAAAGGAAACATCTTAAATTTGTGTGTTAATTGCAAGCAGGGTACTACATTTTTAGAGTTTAAGGAGTCTTCAGACGAGACACATACAACTGAACTTATTTTTGAGTATGTTGACAAGTGTTGAACAAGTTGGAGATTGTAATCGATAATGCCACCAACAATATGGGTATAGCTAAATTGATAAGTGAAAAGTGATATGGGTTTTTTTGGAGTTCATGTGCAACTCATTAATCTCATGCTTGAAAGTATTGACAAGTTTTCACGATATAAAAAGGTTATTGAGCAAGTCAAATCTTTTACCATTTTCATTAATGCTCACCATAAGATTGTCATTGATGAGAAGTTTCACGAAGAAGAGAGATAGTCCGGCCAGGAGTTACCAGGTTTGCATCAAATTTCCTCACATTGCAAAGTTTGATTGAAAAAAAATTTAGTTTAAGAGCCATATTTACAAGTGATACGTGGGAGAAATTTCAATGGTCAAAAACAAACAAAGGGAAATTGATTTACTCTATTATGACGAGCATGAGTTTTTGGAATGATTTGACACTTTGTTTGAAAATATTTGCTCCTTCAGTAAGAGTCTTCGATTGGTAGATGGAGATAGAAAGCCATCCATGGAGTTTCTATATTTGGGAGCTTCTTCAAGCTAAAGAAGATATCAAGGTAGTCCTAAACGTGGAATCAAATTATTAGCAGTGTTCTAAAAATCGGTCTAGGCGGCCGCTTAGGCGTTGAATAGGCGCTAGGCTCCAGCCAGCTACACTGAAAACATACTAGTAGGCCAGCCTAGGCGGCCTTGGTGTCTAGGCGGGATTAGACAACACTAGGCGCTGACTAATCGATCGAATTGACTAGGCGCCGCGGAAATAGTGCATGTTTAATGATTTTTTTAGTTTGGACTTTTAAATTTAAAGCATAATTTAAAAAAATTGAAATGTAACCTTTTTTTGTGTGTTGGGCTATAAGCCCTAAAATTTGATCCAACAAGAAAATCGATTTGTTGACTTGCTTTAGTGACTAGCATCAAACTCATAAGTGAGAGAACTAGAGTGAGAGAACTTCACAAGGGTGATTTTGCATTCAAAAAAGAAGAGGAGGATCACAATGATGATGTTGAGTTTATGTCCATGAAGAACAAGTTGTTGAAAATTATAGAAAAGTAGAATAAATTTGTGATATTTTATTATTTGTGTAATTTTGAACTCATTTTAAATTTGATGTTATTGTGTTAGTTATAGAATTTGATTTATTATATAATTTATATTGATACCGTGGAATTCGCCTAGCGGCGCCTAGTCCCCGCCTAGGCGGCCCAAGCGCTAGGCATTGGTTTGGCGCCCGACTAGCGCCTAGCGAATTTTAAAACCTTGATTATTAGCCTATCATAGTGATTATTGAGTCAAAAATGAAGGATAGACTTGATATATCATTGCATACCACTGTATTTTTGTTGAATCCCTATTTTTACTATAAAGATAGTTCTATTGCTCTTTATGAGGTCGCAACAGGGAATTTTTGAATGCATGGAAATTTCCCATGTCAATGAGTTAGATCTACCAGATACAATTGTTAACAAGGATTTTGCAAAATACAGAGACAAGTCTAGGTTATTTGGAAAAATATTGGCAGCAAAAACATGTGAAAAAAATTATGATACATTTGATCCATGTGCATGGTGGAGTACATACGGTGCTCATACACCCAACTTGCTAAGAGTAGCATTGAGGATATTTTCATTAACTACAAGTTCATCTGGTGTGAAAGAAATTGGAGTGTATTCGAAGGAGTAAGCTTTAAATTTTAAGTCTTTAATTAAAGTAAAATATTAATTTCATGTTACTATAATATTTGCTTTTTTTCAAGATTCATACAAAGAAGAGAAATAGGTTGAATGTCAATCGATTGAACAATTTAGTATTTGTCCAATTTAATACTAGATTGTTGAACAAACAAAAAAGAGAAAAAGAAAGGAATGTCGATGTTCTTCTTGCAAAAGATGCTTCAAATGCACAAGGTTATATTGTGGATGGTGGAGAAGATGATGAAGTTGAACTAAGTTCTGGGCTCACATGACAAATGATTGATGAAGTAAGTGAAACAGATGAAAATATACAACCTCGAAGAAGCTCTAGAGTGAGAGAATTTTATGAAGATGATTTGCATCCGAAGAAGAAGAGGATCATAATGATGATATTGAGTTTGTGTCCAATAAAGAACAAGTTGTTGAAAATTATGAAGAAGTAGAATAAATATGTGATAGTTGGTTGTGTAATTTTGAACTCATTTTAGATTTGATGTTATTGTGTTGAGTATGTGATTTATTATGTAATTTATGTTGATACTGTGGAATTCGTCTAGGGGCACCTAGTTCCCGTCTAAGCGGCCTAGGCGCTAGGTGCTAGGCGTTGGGTCTGGCACTTAGCGAATTTTAGAACTTTGATTCAGATCTACTAAATCACTTTTTTTTCCAGGACTAAAAGTTTTCTTTGGGTTAGACCTTTCACGTTTTTGATTCAACTGCTCTCACGCTATGAAATCTATTGGTTGCATCTCAATCTAGTATCTTATATTTTGTAAACTACTGGAGCTACAGCTAATTGCTCTTAAGATATGAGTATTTTGTATTACCCCTTTTGGTATTTTGTATTATAATTTTTTTTCAAAACTTGTATTTGCAATTAGGTTAATGCAATTCGTGGTGCTTTTTATTATATTCTCAGTTAGGATAGTTTGTTGCTTTAATTAATTGCTGTATTAAAAGAAGAATAACAAAAAATTTAGATTGTCATGCAATCCAATCAATAGCGATTTTTGAGGTTTGTTTTGTCTACTCTTGCCTGAGTGCAAAAAATTGCTGACTTCTTTAGGGAAGAGGATATTTGAAGCCATCTTGTTCTTTGGTATGCCTTGGAAGCCATTTGGGCTTTGCAATGTGATGAGTGGGAGCCAAGATTTTAAATTGTACAGACTGCTCTTGGATACCCTATTTGCCTCACAAATTTGTTTGTTTTGTAAGCTTGTCTCGTCAGCTTGATTATTTAAGAAATCATGTTTGACGATGTAATTTGTCCGCCCTCTTGATTCTGTTCGAAGTCCATGATCTACTGTTACCGAATTGTCCTTGAAAATGGTGCAAATATGTTGTATTTAATTACAGCACTGGCAGGCTGAGTAGTTTAGTCTTATTCTGAAATTTTACTTGTTTGTGTATATATAACCTATTTTTGTTTTTTTCAGAATTTCTGGTGATTCCATAAACAATGGTGTTGACCAATTCATAGAACGAACATGTAATCCTCAGTCTACTTCAAATACCACACTGTTAGGCTCAACTTTTTTTCAATCCGCAAACGCAAACCATCCTACCCGTGTTGGATTTTCTGAGGGTAACTTCTTAGTTTATTTGGTTCTTTCAAATTTAGTTTATTTTATTGATGAATATCTTTATCATTTTCTGAGAACAAATGTACCATGTGTGTACAGGGGTAAAGCCAGTCGCCAACCATAATTCTGCATCCCTGTCTTCTGAGTTATTAATCTCTAACAAGCATGACACAATATTTCACCAAACTTCTAGCAGCGATGCAGATATCGGTGAACCTTCATTTAGTGACATGTTGAAGAGCACCAAAATGTCCATTTCTGAGCTTGAGAACACAGAAGCTGGCTCAGTCGGTAAAAATGTCAAAAGGAAGGGAAAGAAAGGCAGGCAGATCGATCCATCGCTTCTGGGTTTCAAAGTTCATAGCAATCGCATCCTGATGGGTGAAATCCAGCGGCCAGACGATTGAGACTATGCATTGTTTCATTCCAATTCTACATAAACCCACATTCTTTCTTCTTCCTTTCCCAAGGAATCATTTTATGTAACCTTTTAGTTGAAAGATGTGTAAAGTGTATCTCTGTATATATTTTTTCTCTTTTCGAAATCTATGAGGCCTTTGATTATGTGATATTGCCGGCATGTTGTAATCAGTGTACAGAGCAATGAAATCAAATAAGCCATTCTTGTTTTGTTGGCATTGGTTCCTTCTTTTACCATCTCACTTGTTGCTGTATCTTGCATATAGAGATTGCTTAAACAGGCTTGGAGTGATCTTGTTGCTGTTTTGTTGGCCAAATTAATGGTTTTACACCTACAAATATTAAGGTATATTGATATGTCATTCTCTCTCTCTCTTTGGGCGCGCTCTCTCTTAGGACGGTAAATGAATTGAATTTTCATGAACAAGTTAGGTGTTTTGATTTGGTAATGAATTAAATTTTTATGAACAAATTAGGTGTTTGACTTGGTAATAGTTATTTAAATTTATTTAATACATATAAGATTAATTAAATGAAAAAATTTAAACAATTCATTAAATTAAAATGAATAAGTTTGAATATATGTGTTCAATTTATTAATGTTTGTGAACAATATTTTTGAATCATGTTCATCAATAAAATATTTATCAACTTGCTAAAATAAACAAAGAAATTTTCAAAATGAACAAACAAATTTATATTATCAATTTCAATAACTAGCAAATAAGTTTAAAATGTAAAAATTTCGAATAATTAAACAATCTTGAATTGAGAGTTCGATAATTAATATTTAAACAAATGGAGCTCAAGTCAAATTTAATCAAACTCAAGCTAAAAAAAATTGAGTCAAGTTTTAATGATCATTTCAACAACTTTAGACTCTGCTTGACTCAACTACTTTATTAAATAAATTTGAACATCATAAAATATATTTCATTTACCGCCCTTCTCTCTCTTTAATTTTTTTTAAAAGAATATTATGGTTACTAATTCAATGCATATTGCTTCAATTTTTATCCCATGGATCATCATTAAAATAATAGATGATATTGTTCATCTTAAGGTTAGTATTATCAGTCCCAAGGTAAAATACACAGATAGATAAATTACGAAGATATTTTATCATAACATAGCATTCTTTTATATAAGGAAAGTTAGTCATCAAATATTTTACATCCGTTAAAAATTGATCCTCAAATCTATTACAATGAATATTTATACAATTATCAATTATGTCAATCAGAGACCTTGTCCAATGGATCACCATGTTCATACATTAGTACATAGTCATATATTATTACAATTCTAAATTATTAAAAGATATATTAAATAAAAGTTTAGGCTCTAACGAGGGCCCAACTGAAGCTAGTCGAATGACCCATTTCGAACATGCACACCGTCACCCACTTCCGGCTATTTATCAGGTCTGCCTCGGTTTGTTTCTTCTCGAATCAGAGTCAGGAAAGGAACCCTAATCGTAGCCGCCGACATGATTTACGACGTCAACTCCACCCTCTTCCGTTCCTTCCTTAGCCAGAAGGGCGGAACTTCCGCCGATAAGAGGTACCGTTGCTTATCTTTGTTATCCCTCTTCTTTACCTTGCGGTTTCGTTGCTTCGGAGTTCCGTTTCTTCATTACATCGGCTTGGGTTTCATGCTGGTAATGGCCATGAGCGATGAAATATACTTTGAAACTCTTTGTTTAGTCTGAAGATCTTTTTGCTGCTTCGGTAAACATATGTTTGGTTGTTGGTAACGAGCCATGTTGACATTTTTCTGTGTGGTTCGTGGGCTCAGTTATGTAAGATTGGAAGGCTCGTAACCTGGCGGTCTATCGTTAAATTTCTCTTAAGATACGGTGTGTTCATACTTATGCTTTTTCTCAGACTGTCGAGAAGTAAGAAGAAGTAAGAAGAGGAGAAGGGTAGAGGAAAGAGTTAGGTTAATGGAAGAAGAAAATTTTCTATTCTTTCGTGTGGCCAAAAGTAGAGTAGGTGGACTAGAGGGATCAATTTTATCCATACTGAGAATTGTTCCTCCGAGAATCAAATGGAAACAAAAGTTGAAAGGGGTAATTGATTGAAAAATGGTCTTATTCCAATCATTTTAAACCACAAAGTGCTACTTTAGGCTGAAAGATTTTTTTTGTAAGATTATGCTACGATCTGTCATACTTTATGGATCTATGTTCTGAGATCTTAGTTGGTAACAGATACAAAAAATTAATGCAACAATAGTGAAAGTTCTAAAATGGATGGGGTAGATGTTAGAGAGGATGAATAAAAAAATTACTGATTTCTAAGTGCAATTGGCTGGAGCTTTAAAATACAAGAAAATAAGTCGAGATGATATGAACATGTTTAAAGGTGATTAATGGATTTTACACTTGAAGCAGTTCAATCTATTAAAGTGAAATGTGTAATTGATAGAGAAACCAAAATCAGCATTTGTCAGTTTATTTATAATGATTTAATTGATATGTAAACTCTTTCATGTGGTTTATTGGGGGATATAATTCATTTAGTTTGTGTTATAGGTGGGACAAATATGGATTGATAATTATGATATTTAGCTTTTCAAAGAATTATATAGAAAAACAAAATAATTAATTTTTACTATTATTATGGTTTGAGATATAGATAGTATCATTTATTTGTTTTTAAGGTGGCTTATTATCTGAAATCATTTTTACTAGATGATCATTATTTTCAGTTTAATGGCAACACAAGATACATGAGTTAACACTCAACTCTCAAGCAGGCGGGCCTTAATGATGTGTTTACTATTGCGCCTCTATTATTTTCTGAAATTGTGATAGCCATCGGGGGTCAACTCTTGTACCCTATGATCTCATTAAGTCTCAGTTTAACATAATAACCAAATGGGTCTTTATATTGATTACCATATCCTATTGTAGGACCAAAATCCCTATATCATAAAATATAATTTCCACAGCAAAACAACATAATTTAAGTTAACTTAGCATATGACAATCTGGATCTCTAATGAATGCAGTCCTTGTTTTCTCCTGTTTCTCAACTGCTTTATGCCTGTTGTATAAGGCTGACAAATACTCTGGATGAACCTGTAACCTAAATATCATCCCGAATTTCATTTCAAGTCTCATGCTTAACCCTCTAAGCATTTTCGTGATAGAAAATCATTTATTGTGGAATATATATTCAGTATTTGTTAACCAGTTTATTGCATATAGTTTTGTCCAGATGGAAGTGTCGCAACATTCTACAATTTTCCATTCTTGCGTTTTGATTTCCTCAGATAACATCAGTTGACACAATCGATATCTTTTGCCTAATAGGAAATCTGAAGAGCAGAAGCCAAAGGAGCAGAGGCCAAAGGCGAGCGAGAACAAACCCGTGATGACCGAATGAGACCATGGGTCATGATGATTTGTTAATTCGGCTAGTGACTATTTTGTTTTGACTGAAAACTTTTGCTAAACATGTATTTTGTGCGCCAATGACACCGAAATAGCCGTGCTCTTCAAATGTTTGCCCACTATTAAAGTTGCATTTCCTGTGGTTGGATTAAGCAAATTACTTGTTTGTTCTTTAAATTTACATTCATCCGTGTTAAATTATCTCTTTCTATATATTATTTATTATGTAATAACATTCACTTTCACTATCATTTTAGAAAGCAATTATTTCATTAGTTAATCAACCTAAATTTGAATTCGTTAGTTTAAATTCAGAGCATTGTAAATTTAGAGCATTGAATTTTTAAATTTATAAATATTTGATAAAAATTTATAACAAATTTATTATAAGATCTAGAATAATCATAATGATAGTTAATTTAAAAAATATTAAACTTTAACTTTTGAATTTATGTACTAACACATTACGCCATGATCTGAAAAATATTAAGCTTAACTTTTGAATTTTTTAACAGGCGGATGAATTTAAGAATTTTGAATCATTTTAAATTAAAATTAATATATTTTTGAAAGCCTCAATCGGAATTTGATAATGTAAACTAAGAATAGTAAATTTTTAAAAGAGATAGTACATAATTTTACAATTCTGAAAGTATCTGAAATGGATCTCACGCGGTTCACTACAATGGCGTATATTTATTTGTTTTTGAAAGAGTATAATAAATTTACTACTAATAAATTAGTTGAAATCTAATTTTTTTTTTCTAAAATTAACAAATTATATTATCACTTTAATCCTTTAACTGAAAGTACTTACGTCACTTTAGGCGTCCCTGGGGCATGGTACTACGATAGGATATTCAGATTATCATCCAGGTACTTACGGTTCGATCCCTAACTACGACGTATTTACAAAAATTTTCCTCTAAATGAGGAGCAGAATTAAAGGATAGGACCGGATCGGTCATCCCATAGATAATCAATAAGGTTAATTGGGACGTCACGTTAGGTTTTTTTTAATAAAAATTTAAGAAAAGATTCGTTGACCTATTCGCATCCGTGTCTGTCGGACCCGTATCTTGGTCGTGTTCGGATCTGACCTGAGTTCAATCAGGTCAAACCCGATCTGGGATTCGTCTCTTTAAATTTGTTCACCTTGTTAGCTACCAAACGGAGAATGAAACCCCAAGGGAGAAACGTGGCGCAGCTCCGCCTTCAAATCCCGGTCGCTTCCTCCTCTTCGCTGTCGGGGCGCCGCCGCTTTTGAATCCCTTCTCCGTTTCCAGCGGGAAATCCCTCTCGAATTCCGCGGTTCCTTGGCTCGTACCTGTTTCCGGCGATGGATTCGGCCGGCGGCGGAGCGTACAGCTCTCGCACCGCTGAGGAGGTGTTCCGCGACTTCAGGGGTCGGAGAGCTGGGATGATTAAGGCGCTTACTACTGGTATTTTGTTGCGACATCTGTCTTCGTTTTGAGTTTGGACCCGCTTTATTTTACTCTTTTTACGTTTTTCTTTCCCTTCGCCCGAATTGACTCTTCTTTTACTGTTTTTCGTGATGCAGATGTCGAGAAGTTTTATAAGCAGTGCGACCCGGGTACAAGTTCTCCCTTTTTTTTTCCATTGCAGTTCGATATGGTTAGGGTTACCGTACAGTTAGTTCCAAGGGGTTTAATCCTTGATTCTAGTGTCCTTTCCACCTCGTGAGTTTTCTCTAGTTATTTGAGCAGTATATTATGTGTGATTATGGGCTCTATCGTTTCCTCTGTTGGTTTTCTGATGCTGAGCGCCATTTGTTTGAGCTTGTTCATCTACTACTCAAGTCTGTCTAATTGTGTTTACGATAAGATTGAGCTGTGGTTATAAGTGAATTATAAAAATAAAACTGATTTATTAGTATTCTTTTATGAAGGTTTTCAAGTAGGATTGTCGTTTGGGCTTGTCTTCTGGTTCGTCAGATTCATGTTTTTTTTTTCCTGAGAAACAAAAAAACGTGAAAACTGAAAAAATGCATAACAGATAAGAATGAAAACAAACTAGAAATTATTAGTACACGACTACATGATAAGATACATGCTTCACTGAACACACTTACAAAGAGAAACTGAGATGATTAAGCACAACAGTGATGTCTGATTTTCAATTATGTAATATCATGTCATTAATTCAGTACAATATAATTCTTATAAATCACAAATATACAAAAATTGCTTTAAGACACATGCAATTTCAAAATTGTGCACTTTAGCTTTGATATATATAATAGAATATTAGATTAATTGTATAGTTATATCTTGTGCTGGATTTCCAAACATGAAATTATGCAAATTTATTTTGGAAATGAATTCCATTTTCATAGTAGATGAGCCAAATATGTTAGTGTCTTGATCATTCTTCTTTAATTTCATTATATTTCCATTTCCAATGATGACTGTGATTCTCACAATAAATCAAACACAACAGAGTCTGCTTAACTCAGTTCGGTAGATATGGACTCTCAGGTAATGATAGGTGCTAATAGTCAAACCAGCCACTTGAGACCTTTTTGATTTTATTTGCTGGAGGGATGTTTGAGAAGATGTTAGGTCAAATTATTAGTCTTGAGGTGCACAGAATTACCAGAAAGTTCAAAAGATGTAGAATTACTAGAGTCAACCATAAACAAAGTAAATTAAGTTGAAGTTACATTATTCAGCGTAGACTAGACTGAATCTATTCATTGAAGATGAAGACATGGCCGGTGGCCGGTGGGGCGCGCAACCAAAGGATGCTGGGGTTCTGGGCCGCCCGCTGCGAGCGCTTTCCGATTTACCCTCGTGGAGTGTGGGAGAATTCCGTGGGGCCGAGCCGGTGACCCAGGGCTAGCTGGGTTTATCATTTTTTTTATTGAAGATGAAGACATGCCATCTAATTTTCTGCATGGAAGACAAACTCTGACACTCAAACACAATGCATCACACTACAATAGTTTTCAATGCTCTTTCAAGTTATCTCACATTTTTCTATTTTAAATCTACACTTTATACAGTTACAAGAGCTCCAAGGTCTGGCTAGATGTCCAAGAGAACAAAAATGAGAAGAAATAGAGTCAATCATCTAGCCAATTTATCCGTGTGAATGAAGGTTCAACTTTGACCCAAATCCAAGTGAAACTTCTAGGGATTTCATCTTTATTGTTGAGTCACTAAGCTTATTGTATGATTTTTCACTCGTGGCCTGGTAACTATATTGCATTCTGGAGGCTTGTTTTCTAATATTTAACTTGCTAAATGCATGAGGTCTCTTCTCCAAGCACAAATTGATTATTATATTAAACAGAATTTAGCATTAATAACACCCTGATTATAAGATAATAAACCTAAAGACTTAATATCACAAAAAATTGTGATTTTCATACTTGTGATCCAGTTGACACAAATTAAGTTTTATATATAGTAAAAGGCTAATGTTCATGTTACTTTGGGAAATTGAACAGTCTGGTATCACAAGAATGGTGATTGACTTGTCAGGTTCAAGAACTGAAAATCAGTGCAAGGATCAAGAGCAATAGCAACACAACAAAAAACAAGAACTAAGCCTTATCTGACTAGGTGGAGTTGACTGATCAAGAGCAATAGCAAACTGCAAAATTGTTATCTCGGATTGTCTGGAATCAAGCATCAATAGACTTATAAAGAAGGAAGGCCCAAATGCAAAGATGTCCCATAGGGAACATCATTATTTAGTGATTACTAACATAACAGGCGAGCCAAATGGCTTTTGTATGCAACCAGCTTGGATAGCTAGACAGGCAATGAAATACCTAGTGAATTGATATGTGAAACTGCAGTTGCGAAGTTGAGGATCTCCTAGGATTTGGAAGGCTCCAACAGTGAGATTAGAAGATACCTCAAAATTCAGCTGAAATCAAGCCTTTTTCAGCCATTATAATCACACACAAATGTCATTTTTATTTCATTCAGATTGGTTTATTATCTACCATGTCTTGCTTCCTGCAAGGCTACAATTAGAAGTCATGCTATATGGTATATGAAATTTTTTACTTCTCACCAGGATATATAGAAGCTTAGAATCTGGTTTCAGGATATCTCTGCAATTTATGATTGCATTCTGAACATCTCTAATTTATTGTGTCAAATATGACTATAACAAGCTGATTGTATTTACAGAGAAGGAGAACCTATGCCTTTACGGGCTTCCAAATGAGACTTGGGAAGTAACCTTGCCTGCTGAAGAAGTACCTCCAGAACTTCCTGAGCCAGCTTTGGGAATTAACTTTGCAAGAGATGGCATGGAAGAGAAAGACTGGCTTGCTCTTGTTGCGGTCCATAGTGACGCATGGTCACTTGCTGTTGCCTTCTATTTTGGGGCCCGCTTTGGATTTGACAAGGAATCCAGGTAAGTTAATCTGGCTTGAACTATGTCAAACCATAAGAGAACTAGGAACATCTTTTCTTTCATTCCATTTTTTTTTTTTGTATATTTAACAATCAATCTAATCTTCCATAGTGTTGGTTGGTTGGTCAAACATCATAGGTATTCTTACACATGCATTTTCTTTCACATTGTGGTGGAACTATGTCCATGGTTTTTGGAATATGTTGGCTGGATATTCAACAATCAAAGAATGATCTTACTGATTATGCAAATGTTCCTCATCTGATCTTTCCTTTGTTTTGACTTTTGAATCCTGCTTATTTATGGCACGTTCTGTTTTTTAATGCGATACAATTAGACCATACACAAATCATATTGATGCTGAATCCTGGGTATAGTGTCTGTTCTTAATTTATTGTATTTCTCTTCATTATCTGAGGCTTAATGATAGGGAAAAAACTCCTCCCACCCCTGGCCACTTGGCGGTCTGTTATAAACCTATCCTGTGATTTTACCTCCCTTCACATAATCTGATGACAAGCTGTAAGGGCCTTACATCTAGGATGAGCGTAATCACCTTTTGCTACAATGATATTAATAAAGGCCGTGAGCATTTTTCTTGTAAGAGTCGCATATTGGCAGATCCTACTGAGAGGATTTTCTACTGGTATTTCTTTGTTGCTTATTCTTGTTAGACATGGCTGCTATTAAATTATTTGGATGAACAGTTTGAATTTATTTTATTTCCTTAGGTTAACCCCCCTTCATATTTAACATTCAACTACTACAGGAGGCGACTTTTTAATATGATCAATAATCTTCCTACTATATATGAAGTTGTAACTGGAACTGCCAAGAAACAGTCCAAGGAAAAGACCTCAAATAGCACCAGCAAGAGAAAGGCGAGCTCTAAAATCGTAAGTTCTTTCGTCAATCTCTGTCGCTTCTAATTTATATGCAGATTTCCAACAGCAAAATCATCTCAACAGGGCGAGTCCCAGCCCAAGGTGGCAAAGATACTACCACCTCCAAAGGAAGACGAAGACAGCAGCACGGATGATGAGGAAGATGAAGACGAGCACGAGAACACCTTATGTGGTGCATGCGGTGACAATTATGCCCACGACGAGTTCTGGATATGTTGCGACGTATGCGAAAAGTGGTTCCATGGGAAATGTGTGAAGATCACTCCTGCCCGAGCGGAGCACATAAAACAGTACAAATGCCCGAGTTGCAGTGCCAACAAGAGGGCTAGAGCTTAAAGCAGCAAATGTATCTGCCTCTTAGATGGTTAATCAATAGGGCCAAGACATCAATTTCATGCTGCAAGGAGCAGACAACTTAAGCAATTCGATTATTTGTGTGCCTGTTTCGGTAGTTTGTTTGTTAGGAGTTGTGATTAAAATTTAGGGTTCGTGTTAGGTAATCTTTTGTTGTTAGGGATTCAGATTAGCAAAATGCTGTATTTACTACTCAAACTAATTCAGATGTGTGCTTGCATTGTGGCCCTGACAGTTTAGATTTTGAGTATATTTTAGACCAAATTAACAATATCTGTACCCTCTAATTCATCCAAATCATTTGTTAATATTTACAAACACAATAAATTTACAAGAACATTAGTTTTTAGAGGAATTAAACAAGTCTTTCTACCAAAGAATATAAATGTCAGTCCACTCAAGGATCAAATCTAAAATGGATGGAAACCATAGAATGTTTTCATATCCAAACAGCGCTTATGCTGTCCTATATTTCTAGTAATTTTACTTTTGAAATGCAACAGAGAAATACAGTGAAGATGAGCATCGAGCTAAGTTAAAGCTGTCCCGTCAATGATTTCTAATCGAATTGAACCCTCCTTTTGGATAATTACTATGATGCCTATTCCTCTGCATCCACCATGCCTCCTTTGAGATGCAAGTGTTTCTCTCTTTTTTGGAACTCTGTCAGTCCCTTTCCACTGCCAGTAACACCAACCTTACCACTAGGATCATCGGGGGACTTGAATATACTTTCTCGCTTCCGACCCGAGAAGAATCCAATCTGCAACAGCAGAGATGAAAACCAGAAAGCAAATGTATATAATCTTGAAGCATAGAGATGTGGGAACCATAAATGAAAATAATCTCCACATTTACCTTCTTGGTCTTCCCTTTGGTGGATTGGAATTGCTGCCATGAGTTCTGCCGCTTATTTTGTGCAACTTCAAGCTGTTCACTTCGAACCTTTGACTTGAATGCATGTATTTTCTTGCGTTTCGCAGCTTTCTGCCAATACAAACTCGAATGCATCAATTTATAAGGAAGAACACCAGAATGCATTGCAAGGAGGTACAAGGCATGAACCGCATCAGTAAGTTATATTTACTTCTACAAGAAATGTCTAAACTGCTGCACCACACGCAATTAGAGAGAGCAAAACAGGTCGAGTCAATAATAAGAAAACCAAAACTGTGCTTGGCGACAGCAAGTTTTTTGCTAGATTTGGCTTGAGAAAACAAACATCATCTCAGGTTAATATATATATAACATAGACATACCGATAAAGTAGACCATAATAACGAAGAGAAGAAAATAGTGAGTCGAAGAGGAGTATAAGGCCAAGTAGGAAATATTAAATTACTCGGTTCTAATTTCCATAAAATTACAATGAGCAGGTAACTCACAATATCTTCGGGATCAATCCTATTAAATTACTCGGTTCTAATTTCCATAAAATTACAATGAGCAGGTAACTCACAATATCTTCAGGATCATTGGGATCAATCCGGAGTTTAGCAGGTAAAGTTCGTGCTTGGTAATCAGTAATAGCAGCTTGTGCAATTTTTCTTTTAATGGCTTGTTTGGTAGCTTCAGCTTCTCGCTCAGCTTCTAATAAAGCATCTCCCTCTTCTACTGGCCTAACATTAGCAGGATCCACCTGAATGTAGCATCAGTCAATCATCATGAATCAAAATTGTCACATCATAAGACAGAAAAAGAGTATAACTAGAAAAGGATAGTTATGTTACTCCACATTCCTCTGTTATGTTTAGTTACACAAGACATTTGCAAAGACTCGCACACAAACTTTATTGTTCCTTTGGTCATGTTACACGGTTAAATATAAATTTATTGTATCTGCAATTTGCAGCAGAAGATAAGAAAAGGGCAAAATGGAAGAAAAAAATGAAGAGTATACAATATGACATCAAAGTTGACATCGAATGTCCATCAAACAAATAATTTGAAAAAAAAATAGCCCGGTGCACAAAACTCCGACCAATGCAAGTCCCGGGGAAGAGTCGTCGGACCACATTGGATCTATTGTATCAAGTCTTATTATGCATTACAACTCAAACCCATGACCACTAGGTCACATGATAATGACTTAAACGTTGTGCCAAGGCTCCCTTGCGAATAACATGAAAATTAACTAAAAAAATATGGTTGTCAAGTTTCCGTCGAATAGATTTGCTACAATTGAATATGCACATATAGATTTGTTGAAAATGAATGTTTGTATAAGATACGCTAAAATCTCAAATGCTTGTGCTAGATAACAATTATCTATTTGCCTTAAAGCATCAGAATCTCTTTGCTGTGCTGAATGATTATCTACTTGTAGAACATTAATATTTATATAATGCGGTCCAAAGACAAATTTGAGTCAGCAAGTGTCCAAGTGACAATGAAAAGATGCAATGCCAAGGCAAAGGTAAAGAAACACAATATTAACAGGATTTAATGATAAAAAATATACAAATTCTTTAAGAACATACATCAAAAGATATGCAGGAAAAAAGATAGCAGATGCTTAGTAGCCAAAATATAATCAATGTGGGATGATTAGCAATATGTAGTGTCATCTATTCCTTAATCCTCTAAATTGGTTTTTCGATCAAGTTCTAAATTCCTGTCTTATTAGCTATCCACCAATAATGGACTTGCCCAAAAGAATATCCACAAATGATGAGGATGGATGATTCAGGAAAATCTGGAATTTTACATACCTCCTCCTTGTTTCCCCACCCGTCATAGGAGAAAACTCTGACCAATGCAAGTCCCGGGGAAAAGTCGTCGGACCACATTGGATCTATTGTATCAAGTCTTATTTTGCATTACAACTCAAACCCATGACCACTAGGTCACATGACAACAACTTAAACGTTGTGCCAAGGCTCCCTTGCGAATAACATGAAAATTAACTAAAAAAATATGGTTGTCAAGTTTCCGTCGAATAGATTTGCTACAATTGAATATGCACATATAGATTTGTTGAAAATGAATGTTTGTATAAGATACGCTAAAATCTCAAATGCTTGTGCTAGATAACAATTATCTATTTGCCTTAAAGCATCAGAATCTCTTTGCTGTGCTGAATGATTATCTACTTGTAGAACATTAATATTTATATAATGCGGTCCAAAGACAAATTTGAGTCAGCAAGTGTCCAAGTGACAATGAAAAGATGCAATGCCAAGGCAAAGGTAAAGAAACACAAGATTAACAGGATTTAATGATAAAAAAATATACAAATTCTTTAAGAACATACATCAAAAGATATGCAGGAAAAAAGATAGCAGATGCTTAGTAGCCAAAATATAATCAATGTGGGATGATTAGCAATATGTAGTGTCATCAATTCCTTAATCCTCTAAATTGGTTTTTCTATCAAGTGCTAAATTCCTGTCTTATTAGCTGTCCACCAATAATGGACTTGCCCAAAAGAATATCCACAAATGATGAGGATGGATGATTCAGGAAAATCTGGAATTTTACATACCTCCTCCTTGTTTCCCCACCCGTCATAGGAGACATAATATCCATTAGGAGTAATAGCATCAATTATTGCATTGTACCTAAAAATTCAGCTAATCAAAAAAAAGGAGAAAAAAATGAAACAACTGAAAAAAAAAAACATAATAACCAAATTGCATATATCATAGCATACATACCATTCCCCATCTTCACTCCAAACTGCTTGAACTTTGGTACCAACAGTAAAACTTTCGTGTGGTTGAGAATGTTCAAATGATGCCTAGAAATAAGAAGCCCATTTAGAAAAGAATAAAACAGCAAGATAAACAAAAAGTTCACAAATGCAACACACAATTAAAATGTTTTAAACAAATATACAAGGGGAAAAACTCACGTCTGCATGTAAGAAAATGATGGAAAAGATCAATGATCATGTTTTCAGTTATATTTAGCATGAACCAGCTTTAGGATTAGGCTCTAACAAATCAATATGATGTAGTTAGGGAGGGAACCATTAGGAAGGAACTTGCTACCTTGGAATGAGATGTTCCACCAAAATGGCCACTGAAAGATGCATCAGTGTCATGCTGACATGCATCTGTTGGCTTTGCAGTTGTCAGAAGCTCCTCTGTCAAAGCAATAACCTGCATTTTCCAAAGTAATTTATCTTCATCCAAAAAAAGCATGAATCTGTCAGTGGCACAATACAAATTAAGAACTAAAACTCCAAACTTAGAATAGCAGTATGATCATGCGAAATCAGGAGATTTAAGCAGGTACTAGACAAGCCATCTGTCATCAAAGAGAAAACCTGCAAAGAACCAACATAAAAATATGATGTATCAAGGCAATTTTTTACATATAACTTTTGCTTCTCAGGTCATGATTGCCCATAGCTCCCGATTCTTCAAACAAGAGCTATTGTTAATCAAATAACCCTTCTCACCTTTCAAGGTGTTAAGAGAATCTAAAATTCTCGACGAAACCCTTGAACATCATGCAACCAAGAACATGCTATCATCCTTGAAGTATCTCATGGCACCTTGAGAAAGAACATATGGCAAAAGATGCCAAAAATTGTAATACAATTACTATATTCATTTAGCTATATGATAATGATAATAGGATTAAGAATCACAATGACTACATAGCATCATAAGCAGTCAATAGCATGGCATCCATCATGAAAGTCAGATAAGATGCCTTCATTTTATTATCAAGCTTCAGTGGAGCTCACCTCTTCAAGCTCCTTCTCCATATCTTCATATTCAGAGTTTCCAGGATCATCAGACGATAGTTTTCTAATCTGAAACAATGAAATAAGTAGTGATTAGTACCGAATAACATGAATCACAAATATGCTTGAAGAATATAAAGTAAACGAGAGGACAAACAAGCACATGCACACAAAGGAGCCAAAAAGTAATTGTAGAACATTAAGCATCTAAGGAAGAGAAGAAAGAGAAAGGGGCCAAGTAAGCATAGAAAATTAAGCATTTAAGGAAAAGAAGAAAGAGAAGAATAATAATCCACGGTGAACCAGAAAGGCAAATGTATATTTTAAAGCAGAATGAAAGAAACAATTTAAAGTGAACTCACTGCAATAGCCAAGTAAATCCCTAACTATTTAATAAATTTGAAGACTAACAGAAAAAGAGGCAGAAACTGCCTCATCACAAAACCCCTAAAAAGTTAATAGACCAATTAAACATTTAATGTCAGCATTCATAGCAATTGCAGGACCTCAATTGATTTCCATGATTCCAAATTATAACAGACAATAAAACAAAGCAAAGTGCTTCTCTTAGAGCTATATGCTTCAGGAAATAGAACATTTGATTTCATTTCATCAACTTATGTAGCATTACTATATGCATTGAAAAGTGAAAATCATCAGAAACAACTAGTGTTGCTCAGTTAAGCAGATGAAGCTCCTTAAATATATAGATTATGCATGCCCCTATTCTGAATTGATGCAAGACAGGTTGTAGAATATGCATTGGGTCTTCCATAGTACTAGGGTAGTGGCATAAGCACATCTAGATAATTAATGTTTTAAGTACCAAAATAAGGTTTTCATATCATTGTATCAGTCAACAGTGCAAAACTTGCAAACTCAAGAGAAATTTGCCAAAAAAATTTCGAACTAGATTAAAATAAAATAAAAGATAGAAGCGCTCATAAAATTGGGGGAATATGAACAGTAAGGCTTTACCGTATATTCTAATGCAATTATATAAACACTTGCAAAAGGCTTGATTGCTAAAGCGGAACCTAGACTTGTACTTCACACTTTGCAACTCCCCTCACTTTCAGGAACCTGAAACACTAGGCTCCTTCACTAATGTGACTATATATATTGATCAACAAATTAACTCCAGACACCCTTTATCATTCCAACTGCGTTCACCACTTTATTATGCAAATCTGATTGCGTTTGAGTGCATCAAAAGATGACAAAGGTCTACAAATCAAGGATTTTCCAGTGAGTACGTTCTTTTTCTCTCCAATCTATCAGTAGAATCTTGGTACGTAAAAATCTGGGACAGAAATACATCAAGAAACCCTAGAAAATGAAGCAGAAAGTCTTCTTCAAAATAATAAAACCTAACAAACAGGATCCACCGAAATCCGAGGCACATACATCAAAATAACATTTTTCGGTGTCTGGAGACAAAAATATCCTACCAGAAACAAAAATTGCAGGAATTAGATAAATCAGACCTCGCGGAGCTGATCCTTGTAAGTAGAAAGATTGGAAGCGAGCTCCTCGATGCTTAAATCGTCGCCGTCTTGCATCTTCTCTCTACGACTATCCCTCCTGCTTATGGATTCGGCTGTAACGGGAGCGGAGAACAACAAATTCTCGGAAACCCTTTCTTTCTATTAAAAAAGAAATAAGAATTGGTAATTTATTAAAAAAAATCTCCTAATTTTATTTATGTTAAACTACCAACCACATTTCTATTTTATTACTGAAATATTATCATTCTAATTTTTCAATAATCACGGGCGAAAATGAAAATGATGTCTTATAATTTTGCCCCCTCAAGTTTTCAAAGTTTTATCATGTGGCCCCTGGCTCTTCATTTCTATTCTCGGCTGGGGTTTTCGATTCGTATCAGTGTCGCTCTTTGCCTTTTCTTTTTTCCTTCTATTTATTTATTTGTCGCGGCTATCGTTCTATTTTCTCCCAATTACAAACTCGATCGATTCTAAATCGGCCAGGCATCGTTGGGCAGTAGGCAGCAGGTCGATGGCGGCGGCGGCGGCGTTGTGGCAGCCGCGAGAGGAGGGGCTCCGCGAGATCTGCGCCCTCCTGGAGGAGCACATCTCCCCCAACTCCGATCAATCCAGGATTTTGCAACAGCTCCAGCATTACAACCAGCTTCCTGATTTCAATAACTATCTCGTTTTTATCCTCGCCCACGCCGAGGTCTTCTCTCCTCCTTTCGTCCCGCGTTCGTTTTTTTTTTTTTTGCTGTTCTGCGTATTATTTGCCTTCGTAGCGGTTTGAGTGTTTTTGTTTGAAGGGTTTTAGCGCGTTTTTCTGGCGGAGAGGTGTGTTAGACGAAGGAATGGATTCTTAACATATCATTCTAACGTGATTTGTCTGGGGTTACGGACACTATTCTATTGTCCTCCATTGCTTTTATCGCCTACTGGAGGATCCAAATTGGGATTGAATTTTGACTTATCCAATACTAGAATACTGGTTAGCTTGGTAAATTTTGTGTCAGAAGCTGCTCCTTGATTATGCGAGCACATAGCGTTATCTTAGTCCTTATATATTGAAGGGTTTTTGTGGAGGATCCCAAGTGGGGTTGAATTTTGACTTGTCATATGTAAGAATAATTGTTACCTTGGGTAATATATAGTCAGAATCTGCTTCTTGATTAGGTGAGCTCATATAGTTATTTTAGTTCCTCCGGGTAAAGTGAATTAGGTCAGCTTTTCTGAAAGTAAAATGAGAAGGGATCAAAAAGGTGGGGCAGTCCAAAACCACGCTGGCATGTTTTACATCATATGTATTGCTTAGATTTAGGTAGTTCCAGATCAATTTTATGTGTTTTAGTTATCAATGGTTGCATTAACCATATTACTTCAGTATTATGTAAGTTCATGAAACTTTTCTGTCTTGCAACATTCAGTCAGTCTTTTGTATGATTGTCTTCTGATTTCTTGTTCTCTATTTTTTTCTTAATTATTTCCTCACTTCTTTCCTTGGTGATGTGCTCCATAGCATTAACTCGTATTTGCATTTGCCTTCACCATTTCTCAGTCTTTGTTTGCTGTTTTGACATTGCAGTTTATAATTTATCCTCGATACTCTTAATATTCTGTTGTTGTGGAATATGCATGTAACAATGGTTGGCATTCTATATTTGAATTAAAGCAGGGCAAATCACTTGAAGTACGACAAGCTGCTGGTTTGCTGTTGAAAAACAATCTCAGGGCAACTTTCAGCTCGTTGTCTTCTTCCTATCGGCAATATATAAAATCAGAATTGTTGCCTTGTTTAGGGGCATCAGATAGGACAATTCGATCTACAGTTGGTACTGTTATCAGCGTTCTTGTTCAGTTAGAGAGAGTTGCTGGTTGGCCTGAACTGTTACAAGTTCTTGCTCAATGTTTGGCTAGTAATGACTTTATTCATATGGAGGGTGCCATGGATGCTATCTACAAGGTAGGATTCTTTGCCTCAATCCTCTAACTCAGTTGTTTGCTATACTTGTGTTATCAAAATTTTCTGAAGTAACTTAATTTATATTTAACTCAGATCATCATTAGACCATGAAAATCAAACGGTTTGCCACTCTTACTTGACATTTTTGCTACGTTCATCTCCCAAATCAAGTTAGAGCCAAAGTTGCCATCACTAAATACTGTGTCTAGGATCAATGTTCACATAAGACTCACTTGTGTAAACCATCATAACTGGAAAATTCATATCTCTTAGTTTGACTAGTGTTCTTGCCCTAAAATAACTCACTGAAGCTGGACAGCTAGTTTGCTGACAAATATTCCATAAGAAGTTCAATATTACTTCCCTAGAAAATTTTACAAGATAACAAATAATGTACTGAGATAGTACAATTGCAAAAGGGAAATAGATAACTCAACTATATCTTTCTCTTTTTCCCCAGAGGCTACTGTTGCTTAAGTTCTCATTGGCATAATCATTTACTTAACCTATCTCTGTCAATGCTAGCAAGCAAGAGTTTTTTTAAGTTCCAGATCAATAAAACCAGCTGCATCTAATGCACCAAAACTTTAGCAGTGCAATTCAGATAGAATCATGGTTGAGTTATTGGATTGAGGAAATGTAGACCAGGGATCTAATTAGAGATTCAATTTGTCATGACAGGAACAATCATCTATCTTTTGTGGAGTTATGATAATTTATAATTGCACTTGACAGATTTTTTTTTTAAACTTTATAAAGTTACTTTTGCAGTTGGTTGAAAATGCAATGATTGAGGACAACCACAGTTTTCCCACCCTTAATTGCTTATTCTTATTGAATTGAAACTGAACCTTTCTAAATGTTTCTTTTGAGTTTTGACTATTCTCATCCTTTTTCTTTTGTGCAATGTGTATTCTTTGACATGCTTTATTGAGAGCACTTCTGAGTGACAAACCAATCTTTGGCTGTTTAATATCCTTTGACAGCACTATATTGATAGAGATGTTGCTTAAAAGTACATCTGTGTTAATATAACATTCTTAGCTAGCAATCATTCTCTAACTTCTATTTTTTTTCTCTTGATTATTTTGTTGAATTGAATGGTCTTGTTTGGTAAATTTTCTTATGCAACTTCATCTATGCCAAACAAAAAAACATGCTGGAATTGAGATATCAATAACTTGGAAAATTTAAGGATAAAATGAAAAAAAACTGTGATGATCAAACAAACTGTTGATTTTATCAAATTTCAATTTTTATCTTGTAGCGTGTTGTAGACTTTATTTTTGAAAGTTATTATTACATTGTCATGGCAGATATGCGAGGACATTCCTGAAGAACTTGATGTAGATGCTCCTGGATTATCTGAGCGTCCCATTAATATTTTTATGCCCAGATTGCTGCAGGTAATTTTAGCTACTCTCTTGAAGTGGTTTGTAGGTGTCTATGAGTAACAATAACTAGGACAACAATTAAAAATTTGTTCATTTCTTGTCTCTGGCACAGTTTTTTCAGTCTCCACATGCTATATTGAGGAAGCTATCATTGGGTTCTATTAATCAATTTATCGTAGCCATGCCTGCAGTAAGTGAAATACAATGACATTCTTGTTCTGCAATGCGGGACTTAGTTGAAGTTTCCCTAACCTAGTTTGAATCATTTATTCAGGCTTTGTTTATGTCCATGGACCAGTACCTTCAAGGCCTATTTCATCTTGCTCGAGATCCTTCAGCAGATGTCCGAAAATTGGTGTGCTATCTATCAACTCTTGCAACGCTTTAGCTTATTTCTCATTAAGATTTATAAAACTCAGTCATAGATGATAAGGTGTTAGAACAGTACATAACAATTGGGCTTAAGATGCATCACATTGATAACATTCTTGCAGCAACATCTTATTTGCTCATCAGTGCATGCTTTTCAACTTAAATTCGGACCCATATTTGTTTAGATCAGATTATGCTGTCATCACATGGAATGTTGTAAATAAAATCACTTGTTTGGTTACCTTTAGCATTATGATCTTTCACCTCTCTGTGCTTGTATTTTTACCTTAAGCATTTTGATCTTTCACCGATTTGTATTTGTTTTCTCTGATACACAGGTTTGTTCTGCCTTTGTGCAACTTATAGAAGTTCGACCATCCTTCCTAGAGGTATGTAAAAAAAAAATTATTTGGTTTTCAGGTGGATTTGTTCATATTTCTATTGTTTGCCTATATTGGTTGTGTGCTTTTGCCATTCTATCTTGGACAAACATCACAATGGGAAGATGTTGTGGAATTATAAAATAGTAGGATTAGCATTTCTGCTGGCACACCATGGCATGGTAGCACATATTGAAATGTGGATGCTAATTATACAAAATATTTTACATTAAGCCATGAGTTTGTTCTCCTTTCTTGGTTTATTAGTTTTGTTGTGCTGTTTGCTGATTTAATGCTAAGTAAACTGTCTTGATTCCTACTTCAGAATCTCAAAGTTTATTGAATCCACTAGAGATATTGTTGTTATTCCATTTTTGTGGGTCATCAGAACTAACTTACACTTTGTCTTGAATCTTACAGCCCCATTTGAGAAATGTAATTGAGTTTATCTTGCAAGCCAACAAAGACCCTGATGATGAAGTTGCTCTTCAGGCCTGTGAATTCTGGTAAGTTAATTGAGTTTGCCTAGTGCACTTGTAGAAACACAACACATTTGGCTTTTTCTAGGACAAATAAATTTGTTTCTTCATATAGTTTGTGCTTATTGCTCATATAATTTGTTTACTCATATTTTTTGTTTCTTCATATAGTTTCTTCTTCTTTGGACATCCTTTCCAATTAGCAAGGAGTAATTGAATCTTTTGTCTCATCTTTATCCTTGATGAGTTAAGCTTAAATTTAATTTTCTTTCTTTCTGGTCACCCATTTGAATGAGTGTGAAAATGGTACGATTTATCTAGAGGTGGATACCTTGTTTGTGGCTTTTCCACTACCAAAGTAATATGCAAAATAAAGGCTCAAATAACTCCTCGTAGATTATTTTATACTCTCTAATTTGGAAATTGATTTAAAATTTCATAAGTTACTAAATTAAATAAGCTTTAGAATAATTTTTTCTCACAATAATACAATAATAAATTGTACACTAAGTGTTGTTGGGGAGCAACTATTAGACAATTAGGATTATGCATGCAAAATAGTAGCTACCAAATCACTAATTATTTTATAATAATCATTATCTAGCATAATTTCTTTGCTAGGCTCTAATACGAATTGATGCTTTTCAAAAATCATACCACAAAAGGATAAAGGTTCCAATTTCAAACACATTATAAACACTTCTCTGTAATTTAAAGGTAAACTATATAGATTTTGGTTTACAAGATACATTAAACATGAAATAGTAGCCTATGTAATTTATTTGTCAATTACAAATGGGTGTTGCCTTAGAAAAAGGCTATTCCTAAATAAATTTTCATGTACTACTGCTGCCATGCTTCAACACTATAAATTACTCTCAAATAAGGAGTTGTTCCTTTTTTCATTGACACTTATCTGATTTGGCTTAATTCTCAAGTATTGATACTTTTTTTCTTAGCTTTGATTTAATAAAGATTCAAATGTAATTATCTAATGAATGATATATGCTGCACATGGTAGTGCACACTTAATCTTTTAGTTTTGGTTGCCTAATTGATGTAAAAACTGGACTTATATTGACTAGCATTAACACTAGAATTTGAAGATAATGTACTTGTTCTTTACTCAGATATATTGAGCATGAGCTTGGATATCAAAATTGTTAGTTTTGCTTTGTCAGCAAACAAAGTTATATGTTCTGCATAATGAAGAAGAAGAAATTTGACCAAGTCTTACTTTTGCTGATGCAGTTTGTTGTCTAATGTTTCAGGTCTGCATACTGTGATGGTACCTTGCCACCCGATGGTTTAAGAGATTATTTACCACACTTGATTCCAGTAAGCCTTTAATCAGATCAGCAGATAAAGCTAACGTTCTTTTCTACTTACTTTAAAAATGGTTGCAAGTAAATACATAAATTTTTTAGGTTCTATTGTCCAATATGGCATATGCTGAGGATGATGAGGCACTTTTTGATGCTGAGGTGTGCTTTAGTTCAAACTATGTTTTGTTTATGGCTATTTTTGGTTTGGTCAACTGGATTCTTTTGTTTGCAGGAAGATGAATCTTTTCCAGATAGGGATCAGGTATTCATCTTGCTTTAAGACTATTTTGCTACAAGACAGATGTTTGCCCATTTTTGAGTATCATGTGCTGATTACTTTTTATTGTTCTCTTTGGAATGACATAGATTTTTGTATCAATAAACAGGATCTGAAGCCTCGTTTTCATTCATCTCGTTTTCATGGATCTGATATCACAGAGGATGTATGTTCTTATCGCTTTTATGTTTCTTTCATATGCTTTTCTCAATAACTCATAATGCCAACAAGCTATTGCAAGAGTATAATGAATAGTGATTGATGTCATTGCTTATATTCTAGGCACCTGAACATAGATTTCTGTGTTTTCTTGTTGTTACAGGATGAGGACACAGTCAATGTTTGGAATTTAAGAAAATCTAGTGCGGCTGGACTAGATATTCTTTCAATTGTTTTTGGAGATGCGATTCTTCCAACCTTAATGCCTTTGATACAGGTAATCTCAACACCTACGTATACTATTACTATCATAGTAAATTGTTTGATTGGGTTTCACTTGCTAGTAATGAGATACTTTGAATACTAACAGTTGCATCATTTTTTTTAAAAAAATAGTAAACTATTGGCTAAAGTTAATGACTGTTGCAACTTGCAACCACAAGAGAAGTGAAATTTGTCAGAGAAATACAAAATCAACAGAAGAAAAGACAAACTAGCAAAATAAGTAATACTCATACTGGATAATGCTATAAATCAGTGCTTCCAATTAAATTTCCATGAGCAGGGAAATGAGAAGCCTAGTTCTTCATGCTCCTGATAATAGTTATCTTTGCTTAGATTTGAAGAAAAGAGGGGAAGTTATTGCTGATGGTTCAACACCTTTATTACCACTCCAATTATGAAGGGAGTGAGTCACAGAAGCAGCCTCTTTTCTATGCTATTCTAAAACCATGTTCCTAGTTCCTTGAAATTTAATATTAGCTGTTCCTAGATCCCTCCTACCTCTAGAGTAAAAGTAACTGAGAAAGATTCAGAAGCAACAGCTTCACCTTCCTCTTTCTCTTCTTCCATTTCCTGCACGGTTGATCTGAGTCTGTCCATATCGTATGTAGCCATTGGTTGGTGCCGGTGCAATACCATTCAGATCTGGAACTGAAACCCATACAAAAAGGACAAGAATTGCTATTTTAGATCATGATTCTTGAAAACCTTTATGGGAATATGTCCTCAGTTTTGCATTGCCTTATAGTACATCTAGATATGCTTACATGTTTTAATATATTGGATCACATATATTATGTAGTGATCTGTCTCTAATTATATGATAAATCAATGTCATTTGATTAGAGCTTGTCCATTTCTAATCATTCTGCCTGTTTTTTTTTTTAAACTTTTTCAGCAAAAGCTATCACTCACAAGTGACGCTAGTTGGAAGGAGAGAGAGGCTGCTGTTTTGGCTATTGGTGCCATAGCTGAGGGATGCATTAATGGACTCTACCCTCATCTTCCTGAGGTATATCTTTCTCACTAGTTACGTGAATCGGTACTTAGTTATATTCTAACCATCACACTGTTGTGTAGAATTAATTTTTGTTTATACATGCATTGTTCTGCACGTATGTTTTAGTTTACTGTAAAAAAATCTGTATATCTGTATTTTGGAATTCCATTACCTAAATTTTAGTTTCGAAAACCTAGTATGAGTCTTGCAACACTTGGGTACCTGTTATTGGTTATTGTTGTGAAAATTTAATCTCTCTTGCTAGCTAGCTAGCTTATGACAAACAATTGCTTATTGAGATAAAAGGCTGAACTTTGTCACCAAAACTAAATATCATACTCATAGCTTATGTAATTCTGTCATTGGTGGACTACTATGTCTCATGCTATTCTAGGTTAGTTGAGATCAACTTTGAATGACATTAGACACCTAAAAGAAATGAACTGAGCATATATCTTACCTTGTTCGAAATTTGATGGCTGGAATTACTAAGATTCATGTTGATTGTTGGGAAGATTGAATTTTGTTTCGTTGGTAGGCTGGTAGCTATTACGAGAAATGAAAAGGTGACAAAGGAAACCTAAAAGGTTGGAGAATTAGATGATCATAAAATGATGATCCTAGGATAGAGAGCAAGAGAAGAACCTAGTGTTAAAGATTTTGAAATCCACATGCCTCAGCCCTTTGAAGAGGGGAGATAGAAAGAGGAAGGAATGAAGAGGAATGGAGGGGAGAGCGAGGAGGTGGCCTTATTACAGTAGAATAGAAGAGGAGGAAAGCTGACTAGGGAGGGAGGGAGAGATGCAGTCAAGAGAGGAGGAAAAGGGTGGGTGATGGTTGAGAGAGATAGAAAGAGGATGGAGTTCAAACACTGCACCTAAGCCTGCCTTCATGTGGTGAGCCCAACTTCTGCCGCCATGCCCACCACCTAAGCCTGCCTTCATGTGGTGAGCCCAACTTCTGCCGCCATGCCCACCACCCTTGCCCCAGCTTCAGACCCATCAGACGTGAGGCTCATGTCCATGTTGCATATTGTGCTCACCAGGGCATTGGCAGAGCAATGCATTGAGAGCAATCATGCAAATGGATTTTTGGATATTTTGTTTTCTCTTTGCTTTCTCCCTCCACTTCCTCCTAAAACTGGGTGGATGAGTTTTTGGGCAAATTCAATTCTGTAGAAGTTTGATCAACCCCTTCATGATTTCTGTCCAAGTAATTTTAGGGGTAAGGAGCATGTATCGCCTCAAAAACTGTGCCTCTTCACAATTTCTATTGCATGAATAAACAATGGCTAATTGCTATTCTAACATAAAAATGTTCGTCTGCTTTCATTTTTTTTTTGAAGCTCAATTGTAATTCCTCATGAACTCATTTCTATGTTTTAACTAACTGACACTATTATTTTGTTGCAGATTGTCAAATTCCTCATTCCTCTTTTTGATGATAAATTTCCACTTATTCGGAGTATCTCTTGTTGGACTCTTTCTCGGTTTAGCAAGTTTATCATTCAGGCATGCATACTCAGCTTGGTTGATTAACTGAGCCAAATTACCTGATCTTTCCCTTTGATTATTTTCATTTTAATATATCTTAAGGCAATATTGTTAGTTTGGCATCTACTTAATCACAGTGTATATGTTCAATCTGCTGTGTATTATGGCTTGAAAATTTTTCATTCCTTGAAAGTTTTCATTTGTGTTATACTTCATTTTTTTAGCTTAATCATTATCAGCTACTGTTAACCTTTACAATTTCAAATTTTTTTTTTTGCATTGTTTATTTTCCTTGCTGCACTTGATTCCTTCTGCTATATTCTTTGGAATTTTGTTGGCAACTGTAGAAGGAAAAGAAATGTAGGGGAAGGACAGTGTACTCTAATTTGAGAAAGAGGAAAACTAAACACTATTGTGGGTATGGGTAGGGATGATAATGGGGTGGGGCAGGGGCTTTGCCATCCCCAACCTTGAACCCGCCTCCGTTTCGGGTCTTTCCCATGGGGCCCCGAACTGTGGGGAAAATTGTCACCCTAGGTATGGGGATGGACTTATCGATGAGATTTCTCCCTCTCCTTTTTGAAGAAGGTGAAACAAAGGACAATCTATCCTTGCCATCCCCTCAAATCCCTCATTGTAAAGAAATCATTGAAGTTTCTTTGTTTTTCAAGTGTTTGTCATGGCTGTTGTTAGGCAATCTTACACTTAGTTATTTGGGCTCATTATGGAAAATAACATATTTTTGAAAAAATTGTCATAGCTCTAAAGCTTAGGTAAATTTACTCTGAAGCATTTTAAAATTTCTGCAGCTTAAACCATAAGAAGGTATAAGAGAGAAAGGCAGCCCGGCGTACGAAGCTCTCGCTATGCGGGGTCCCGCTTAAGGTACAAGAGAGAAGGAAATCTAAAAATCTTAATATAAATTTCTAGGAAAAGATTTTAACTATAGAAATAGTCATGGCATAAAAAGCGTCCATTCCATTTTCTGTTTAGTCAATATCCTATTTATAACATTGAATTGGGTTTGGGTGAGGAATCAATTAACTGATAAATTTCAAATCCAGAACTTGATAAATTTCCAATTTTATCTTATGGAATTGATTTAACTGTTCTTATAATAAAGAATTCAACAACAAACTTTCCAAGTATACATACCCTTTGTGAACCGCCAATTTTTGCTACTAAATCCTCCACTGTTAAATTCACTTTTCCTTGAGGAATACCCATCATGTAATGTGTCAGCCACCCTATTCGTCCAATTAGTTTCATACTTGTGAATTCCATTCAATGATTGACGATCGGTCATGGCCGGTCCCAAGCCTGGATAAAGGATGAGGGTTGCGTTAGTTTGCCGGCCAGCGTTAAAACTATGACAAATATTCAATGAATGGATCCATTAAACTATTGTGCTAATGCTAGGTTGTTCATCGGAAGGAATGCGTTGCAGGGTCCGACTGTAACGTTTCGGTAAGGACCGCTACATCTCCAGAACTCGGGTGTAGTGCTAAATATGTAAGAGTTCGCGTTACAGGATTCGACTGTAACGTCTCAGCAAGGACCGCTACATCTCCATGAGAACTTGGATGGAGTGTTAAATAGGCAAGAGTTTTCACACCATAGGTTGGATAAGAACAAATATGATAGGAAAACTAATAATCTAAGATTTGGAACATGGAACATAGGTATTGGTCCCTTTGGAGGTCGGCAAGAGGGGAGGGGTGAATTGTCCTGAAAAAATAAACCAACATTTTCTCGGCTTATAACTAAATAAAGAACACTTGTAAATAAAAAGCAAAGAGACTAATTAAAAGAAAGCAGACATAAATGAGTTACTTGGTTTGCAATCAGAAGATTGTTAATCCAAGGAGAATATGACGCACTATTTGAAGATCTCCTTCGGGCGGAATAGTCTCTTACAGCGTTAACAACACAGACAGAAAAGTATAGCAAAGAGAATTTGATTACAAGTGAATTGATTTAACTGTGAAAATCAGTGCTATATTTATAGCACTGTTCGGGGCGCTTGGAAAGGTTCCGGGCTCCCAGGAAAATAAAATTTTATCCCTTTCGCACGGATCACGGTTTGACCGCGATCTGGATAAAAACTCGGTCCGAGCGCCCGGAATGGTTCCGGGCACCCGGACCCCCAAAGTCAACTCCGGTTGACTTTTTCCGTCGGGAACCTCTGCTCCGGTTCAGCTAGCCTCGGTCCGGGTCTTCCGCTCCGGCTCCGCTAGCTTGGGTAATATCTGCCATCCGGAATAGGGCTCACCCGAACCCAACTTCCGACCTTCTCCTCGAGCAGCCTTCCTCTCTTGTTTCTCATCCCTCAAACGTCGCGTACGTTCTTCTTGTCCACCGGTGTACTCTTCCGCGGCACCTCGTCCCTTGGACGCACCGAGCCCGTCGGCTCTCTCCCTGTGCCGTCCTTCTCACTAGCCGCGTCTTCCGCTCGACTTCCTGTGCTCCTAAGCTCCTGCACACTTAGACACAAGGGTTAAACCAAACAGAACCTAACTTAACTTGTTTGATGACATCAAAACACCTTGGGGTTTCAACAATCTCCTCTTTTTTGACGTGAGCAACCCAAGGTAAGCTAGGGTAAAACAAACATAATGTAGAAACAAATAATTTTGCAAATAAATGTAAGATTTTTCAATGAAAAAAAATTTGAATACACCTCCCCCTAGACTTAACATTATTCTCCCCCTTTGATCACATAAAAAAAATGGGGTTCTTTAACAAGTCTAAGGTCATTTTTTTTAAAAAGAATTTGTAATAAATTAGAAAATTTAAAGTGTTAAAAAAAATCTAAGTATGAAAATTTCTAATTAAAAAGAAATTTGATTTTCTAAGTTAAACATAACATTTTGTGCAACGGAATAACATATTTTAACAGAAATAATATTGAATTTTTCTAAGTGAAACTTTTAGAAGAAATTTTAATAAGTGCTAAGAGTTGCAAAAAGTTTCTAAGTAAAAAAAAAATTCTGAGTTAAAAATAATTAAAAAATGAGAAAATTTCTCTATGTTTTTGCAAACATAAATATTTTTGAGAATTGTCTAAAACAAATTGAGTAACCCTTTAAAGAATTTCAAATTAATGATTTTTCAGTTTGTCAATTAAACTTTTCATTTCAATATTTGGCTTCTAGACAGTAGCGAGACACTAGGTCTTCTTGGTTATTGGAGTAACAGCCACTTTCTAAACAAAGCCTTATAAAGAAATTAAATGTTTAATTTTCTTGCTAAAAATGCTAAGTTTAATTTTAAATTTAAATTAAACAGGTTTTTGGAACCCAATAGAGGTTTCTTTCTACAGGGTTAATCAGGTATTTTTTAGGAATATAAGCCTTTGATATTTTTCTGATTTGGCTTTTGTGAAACCTATAGTACCAGTTTAATCCTCTATAATTTTTAAAAGAAGAAATATTTGAACAAACAGAATTTTTCAAGTTTTCTATTTCTTCTTTTAATTTATCATTTTCAAGTTTTACTTTTTCAAAGTCTTCTATTAGACAAGATTTTGCCAAAATTCTTTTTATTTCTAAAATTTCATTTTTTAATTTGGTATTTTTACTTTTTAACTTGAACATGGATTTTGCCATAGACTTAATTCCAAAATAAAGCTGATAAGGAGGTAAGAGGCATACCTCACTTACCATATCAGACTTGAAGCCTGACTCTCCTTCTGTTTCGCTGCATTTATTTGAAGTCGCTCCCCCTTCATCGATGCTGGGTTCCGATGTACTTTGCTCTTCATAGCTCGCCATCAGTGCTAGTTCCGACATATTCTTATACTTCGGATTCAGATGATGAAGTGTCGTCCCAAGTAGCTTTTAGATTCTTGTGCTTCTTGGCTATCTTGACTTTATCTTTCTTGAGTTCTGGGCAATCCTCTTTTAAGTGTTTTTCTTTTGACACTGGTAGCAACGAACCCTTCTTATATTTCTCGGGTTCTTCTTATTCTGCATTTCTTTAAATTTATTAGATCGAAAGAATTTTTTAAAATTCCTTACCATATACGCTTCTTGATCTTCTTCTGAGTCTGACTCGGGTTCATCCTTCTTGATTGCGTTTAGCGCCATAGTTTGGCTTGATTCCTTTGTTGCCCCTGCACATTTGGTTTTATGTAATTCAAGAGTAGAAAATAATTCCTCTATGATACTTACCTCTAGGTCCTTTGAAATGTAGTAGGCGTCGATTATCGAGATTTATTCCGGAGTTCTGGGAAAGGCGTTGAGTACGTAGCGTATGGTATCCCGGTTGGTTATCGTTTCACCGAGGTTCTCGAGTCCAGTAATTAACTCTTTTACCTTTGCGTGTAGATAAGCTACTTTCTCACCTTTTTACAAACGGATGTTCGTCAGTTTCTTCCGAAATATATCTCTTCTTGCGAGCTTGGCTTTGGATGTGCCTTCGTGGAGTTCAATTTTTCCAGAGTTCTTTGGCCGATGAGTAGCTTCAGATGCGGTTGACTTCTTAAGGCGACAGCATGCTCAACAAGTGATACTCCGCTCAGTTATTCGCTACAGAATCATTTTTCTCCTTCTTCGTCCAAAGACTTTCTTCTTTTTCTTCTCCATTTTGATTCGTCGGAGCTACAAAATCATATTTTATTATTAAACGAATTTCGAAATCGGTTTTCAGAAATACCTCCATGCAACGTTTCCAGTGTGCGAAATCTCCCTCGAATTTTGGTGGAACGATGCTTGGTCCGACCATTGGTTCCTTTGCTTCAGTCTGCGGTTAGTCCTTTTGAAGCGTCCTCGCTCTGATACCACTTGTTGGTCCCTTTAGAGGTCGGCAAGAGGGGAGGGGTGAATTTCCCTGAAAAAATAAACCAACCCTTTCTCGGCTTATAACTAAATTAAGAACACTTGTAAATAAAAAGCAAAGAGACTAATTAAAAGAAAGCAGACATAAAGGAGTTACTTGGTTTACAATCAGAAGATTGCTAATCCAAGGAGAATATAACGCACTATCTGAAGATCTCCTTCGGACGGAGTAGCCTCTTACAGCGTTAATAACACAGACAGAAAAATATAGCACAGAGAATTGGATTACAAGTGAATTGATTTAACTGTGAAAATCAGTGCTATATTTATATCACTGTTCGGGACGCCTGGAAGGGTTTCGGGCACCCTGGGGGGATAAAATCGCGGTTTGACCGCGATCCGGATAAAAACTCAGCCCGGGCGCTCGGACCCCCAAAGTCAACTTCGGTTTACTTTTTCCGTCCGAGACCTCTGCTCCGGTTCAGCTCGCTTAGGTCCAGGTCTTCCGCTCCGGCTCTGCTATCTTGGGCGATCTCGGCCATCCGGAATAGGGCTCACCCGAACCCAACTTTCGGCCTTTTCCTCGAGCAACCTTCCTCCTCGGTTTCTTGTCCCTCGAACGTCGCGTACGTTCTTCTCGTCCACCGGTGTACTCTTCCGCGGCACCTCGTCCCTCGGACGCACCGAGCTCGTCGGCTCTCTCCTCATGCCGTCCTTCTCGCTAGTCGCGTCTTCCGCTCGACTTTCTGTGCTTTTAAGCTCCTGCACACTTAGACACAAGGGTTAAACCAAACAGGACCTAACTTAACTTGTTTGATCACATCAAAATACCTTGGGGTTCCAACAATAGGAACTCTGGTAAATCAATGGAGGTAGTAGATACGATGTTTAGGAGAAGAATTAGTATTTTGTGTGTATAAGAGAAAATGGGTAGGTGAGAAGACAAAGATGATAGAGAACTCGGGTTTTAACTTATGGTACACTGGAAAGAGTAAAGCAAGAAATGGAGTAGGTATTATTGTAGATAGTTTGTTAAAGGATAAAGTTGTAGGAGTAGTTAGAAAAAGGGATAAAATTATAGCCCTTAAGATAATAGTGGCGAAAGAAACTATGAACATAATTAGCGTATATGCACCGCAAGTAGGATTAGATGAAGTTACCAAATTAAGATTTTGCGATGACTTAGATGAAATATTATAAAATATTTTACCAAATGAAATGATTTTAATAGGAAGTGATCTAAATGGACATGTCGGAGTGAAAAATGAGGAATATGAGAGGGTACATGAGAGTTATGAGTTTGGAATGAGAACTGATGAAGGGAAAACTATATTAGATTTTGCGATAGCATATGACCTTATATTAGTTGATACGTTGTTTAAGAAAAGAGAAGAACATTTAGTCACATTCAAAAGTGGGAATAATAAATTGCAAATTGACTTTTTTATCGTTAGGAAGAATGATAGAAAGATTTGTAAAGATTACAAAGTCATCCCTGGAGAAAGCTTAACTACCTAACATAGGTTAGTAGTGTTAGATATACGCTTCAAATATAGTATTAATAGAAAGAAAATATATACGATTCCTAAAATTAAGTGGTGGAAGTTAAAGGATGGGAAGCAAAATATATTTAAGGAGAAGGTAGAAATGCAAGCATTAGGTGAAATATACGATGATTCTAATACAACATGAGATAAGATGGTATCAAAATTGAAAATAGTAGTTAAGAGTGTACTCGGTGAGTCAAAGGGACATGCACTATTAAGTAAGGAATCTTGGTAGTGGAATGAGAAAGTACAAGAGAAAGTGAAGGAAAAACGAATAGCTTATAAGTAATTATATATTTGTAAGAACGATGAAAACTTAAAAAAATATAGAATAGCCAAGAAACAAGCTTAGAAAGTAGTGAGTGAAGCAAAGAATGAAACGTTTGAACGATTATATCGAAAATTGGATACAAAAGAAGGGAAAAGAGACATTTATAGAATAGCTAAAGTGAGAGAAAGGAAAACAAGAGATCTTATCCTAATAAAATATATTAAAGATGAATATAATAGGGTATTAGTAAACGATGGAGAAATAAAAGAGCGGTGGAAGAGGTATTTTCATCAACTTTTTAATGAAGGTATAGGTGAGCAACTTAACTTAGGTAATTTAAGTAGGTCAAATGAGCATAGAAATTTTAATTTTTATCATAGAATTCAAACTTTAGAAGTAGAACAAACTTTAAATGAGATGCCGTTGGACTAGATGATATTCCGATAGAGGTATGGAAGTGCTTAGGGAAACAAGGTATTGAATGACTTACAAAATTATTTAACATGATATTGAAAACGAAAAAAATGTTTGATCAATGGAGGATAAATATTCTAGTTCCTTTATATAAGAACAAGGGAGACGTACAAAATTGTGCAAACTATAGGGGTATTAAACTAATAAGTCATACTATGAAACTTTGGGAAAACGTAATAGAAAAAGATTAAGGAAGGAGACTACATTGATCGAAAATCAATTTGGGTTAATGTCTGGAAGGTCGACAATAGAAGCTATACATCTTCTTAGACAATTAATTGAAAAATATCGGGAGCAAAAATAAGACCTACACATGATATTCACTTAGAAAAAACTTATGATAGAGTCCCAAGAGAAATTATATGGAGAATTTTAGAAAAGAGAGGTGTTAGCGTAACATATATTGAACTAATTAAGGATATGTACGAGGATGTAACGACCAGATTAAAGACTTCAGGCGGAGTAACTGAAGCATTTCTAATAAAGGTAGGGTTACATCAAGGATCAACTCTAAGTCCCTATCTTTTTATACTAATTATGGACGAACTTACCGTGGTGCATGTTGTTTGCAGATGATATTATTTTGGTAGATGAAACACGTGAAGGAGTAAATGCTAAACTAGAATCTTAGTGGGAAACATTAGAATGGAAAGGTTTTAAGCTTAGTAGATTAAAGACAGAATATATGAAATTTAAGTTTAGCAATAATAGAAGTAATAAGACAATATTAAGATAGGAGAGGACGAGTTGCCCGGAACCGAGAAATTTAAATATTTAGGATCATTTTTGCAAAACGATGGAGGGATTGAGAGAGATGTCTTTCATAGAATACAAGTAGGATGGTTAAAATGGAGGGGAGCGTTGAGTGTTTTATGTGACCGTAAAATACCTTTTAAACTTGAAGGTAAGTTCTATAAAACCGCAGTTAGACCTGCTATGTTATATGGAGCTGAATGTTAGGCTATGACTCGAGCACATGAGTAGAAGATGAGAGTTGTAGAGATGAGGATGTTAAGATGGATGTATGGACATACGAGGATGGACAAAATAAGAAATGAGAGCATTGCCATCTGGTAGACATCCCGCCATGCGCCTATGGTAGACATACCAGATGGCAATGCTTTCTCAGGAACTGACGACCTGGGGTTTATCCCGCCATGCGCCTATGGCCTGTGTACCTGCATGAACCTCCCTCCATATCCGTGGGGCCGGCACTAGGGGGGCCGCTAAGGTAGCGGATCTACCTTTTTTTTCAAGTATCAAGCAAGGAGTTTGGTTTTGTGAAATCTCACATGGCAAGTTGGTAGGAGTTTGTCCCTTGAACCGGGTGAACCATCATGGCATGCCCTTGGTGGGGCACTGATCCTTGTTCCAATACTATTCAACATAGATCTTGCTTGCAGTAACTCAATGCTTTTATGATCTTTTTGTTGTGATTATTATATTTCAATGGTTAATTTTATATACTGATATGGAGTGATCTTTATTCTTACCTCTATCAAGAGGGAAGAAATATGTTTACACCTTAAGTATGTTTACTACCATTACAGAACATCGGTGAGAATGATGGTTATGAACAATTTGACCAAATTCTTATGGGACTGCTCCGAAGAATATTGGACACTAATAAGCGTGTGCAAGAGGCTGCATGCTCTGCTTTTGCAACGCTAGAAGAGGTTATGCACTTATGCTTCAGCTTGTAGGTTAGCAAGTTTATTGGCATCCTATTTTCTTGTTGCTAACTGTGTGTTTCTGTGGACAGGAGGCAGGAGAGGAATTGACCCCTCGCCTGGAAATAATTTTGCAGCATCTGTTATGTGCTTATGGGAAATATCAGGTTTCTTTTATAGCTTATGATTATATTTATGCCCTTAATATTTTCCGTGAATAAAGGTATCCATTCCATACCAGAAATACATCTAATTTAAAAGTTGGCTTTCTTAACTTTGTTTTCCTTTTCACTGTCCATAACTTTATCTATATTCTTTATCCAGAGACGAAACTTGCACATTCTATATGATGCCATCGGTACTCTAGCAGATGCCGTGGGTTCGGAGCTCAATCAGGTTTTCCATTTTTTGCTAGCTAATTTGTGTTTTCTTGTTTTATTTGCCTAAGATTTTTGATTGAATTTAGAACTCTGTTATTTCTGTTGGTGGCTTCATGGATCCTTCTCCACATTCTAACTCAACATGTCACTGACTACAGCCAAAATATCTAGAAATATTGATGCCTCCGTTGATTGCAAAATGGCAACAACTTACAAACTCTGACAAAGATTTATTTCCTTTGCTAGAGTGCTTCACGTCCATTGCACAGGTATGTTTTACACTTTGTTTTTAATATAACATTTCTGCAAACATTTGGAGTCATGACTTCAATTTTCACATTGTCGATCAGTTGATTCATTCTTGTGACAGCAATACTTTTATTTGAGAACAAGTTTGGGCTTTGGGAACCATTGATCTGTTCTCTATGAAACAATCATACCCAAAGAGAATTTTCTTCAATAACACAAACAGATCTCGACAAATAATCCTTGTACTATTTAACCACTCTGCATTTCCCATAAACAGCTTTAGGTTGTTGGGCATACTATATTATAGGGGTTTTCTCCTTGTTAACGTTGTTGCATTGTGAAGGATTTTTTCCTACTCAAAGTTGAACATCTTTAAATTATAATATACTGTCACCTTTAAGCAAGTTTTTTGCTGATATGTACATGACAAATCATCGAGTTTAATGCATATTTTATTGTTGATATGTGGTAATGAACTTCAATGTCAACAATGCAGAAAGCAGAGAAGCATATAGGATTTTCTGGTTCTGGTTTGGGAGGGTAGGGAGGAAAGGGTTATACGTTTTTAGGGTCAAAGTTAGTAGGTGATGATGAGTCCATTCACTTACATCAATTATCCATGCTAGTAGTCAAATATTTTTATATTGATAATGAATTTATTGTTTGTCTCGTAAAGTTCAATGAAAGTGATGCTTTCTCTTCTTGTCAGTGAACTATCATTGGAGCATGCTTAAACCTTCGTGTACAAAATTGATATGAAATGCAGAAGTGGACACTTTGAAACTACCTGTAATTATGCTATGTTAGTTGCTAACCTTAAAACATATTGGTTCAACTTCACTATTTGAATAAGTAATAAATTTTAGGCACAAATGTTTTTACTTGATTTCCTAATTCCTTTCCATCCTTGAATACATATATCAACTTTGTTTTTGGTGTTACTAATTATATGTTTAAATTTTATTTACAAATGGAAAAATATTCTAGCTACAGCTTCTTGCAAAAAGCTGTTGCAACGGTAAAGTTGTTGCCATGTGACCAAAATGTCACGGGTTCGAATCCTGGAAACACCCTCTTGCAAAAAGCAGGGTAAGGCTGGTACAATGGATCCTTCTCCGGGATCCCGCATGGCGGGAGCTTCGTGCTCCGGGCTGCCCTTTATTATTTTTTTTTACAAATGGAAAAATATTCCAACCTAGGCTCCTAGCAATGTGTTTTATCTGAAATAATATTTAGCTAATCTAGCTACAACTTCTCATACATCAAATAGGCATTTCTGTCAATTTATTTGTTGCCAATGGTAATCTATGGCACAGGATAATGTTATAACTAATGAATCACAGGAACCTTCATACCCTACCTGCATAGATAGGTAAACAGGTGTTCTTTGGAGCCTGAGTAAAAGTTAGTGAAACTCCAGACAATAGGTATAGATAACATGGGATATCACTCTCTGAAGCTCACTATTGATGTGCAAACCAAACACATAACTTATGAGATCAGGTGGAGCCAAGTCTCTTTAATGCTTCACAAGTAGTATAGCTCAAATAAATATGGAAGAAACGGAATTGCTAATAAAACACACATGGCTGATTGAATGGTACACGACTTTTTGTAACAAAAGATTCAACCTTTGCTAGTGTCTTGTGAATCCAGAAGTATCTTACAAGACTAAAAGGATAGGGTGTTATGGAACATCTTTACTGTTTCCATTTAAGAATGCTGCAAAATCCCCAATATAATTGGTAACGTTTTCTTAATTGTTCTTTCTCTGATTAGTTGAAGAACTTACAAAAAAACACGCCCTAGTGACATCTGAACTGAGGTTGCTTTTCTGTCATGCACCTACTGGTGGCAAAATAATTACTTTTTCTGGCTAGATCTGTTGGAGTTAGTGCTTATGATTTTGTGAGGTTAATTGCTCATTTTGATTGAATTTCCATTTCAAATCTTTCCATTACTAAGACAAAATACCGTTATTTTTCTCAGTCTTTGGGACCAGGGTTTTCTCAATTTGCTGAACCTGTATTTCAGAGATGTGTTGGACTTATCCAGATCCAACAGTTAGCAAAGGTACCTTGCATTGCTTCTATGGAACCATTTCCCCCTCCACTTCTTGCAAAACAACCTATAGAGTTCATTATCGTGTAAATGCCCTCTAGAATTACCCCCATTTCTTTTTATTGCAAAGTATCTCCTGCCTTCAGACATTCAGTTTGGAAGAATGCCCTTACTGCATACTGCATGTTTCCTACCAGGGAAGGAAACATGGATGGAAACTAGGTGACAAATCTTCAGTTCCTTTGGTTAAAATAGAGGAAGAAAAGATTGGGGAAATTGTTTAATTTGGGTGGAGAAACTACTATTTGCACTGAATGTATCTCAAACTTGATATTAAAATTTTAAAAATTATCTTTGATATATGTGTTTTTTATGTCTTTAACAAATAAAATTTCTCTCCCATTTTTCTTTTCTCCAAAGAAATAGTCAGAAGGAAAACTCTACTTATTTCATTCCCTCATACAAAATAGAACAGTAGACTTTAATTTTCAGATGCTAGTCAACTTACCCTATTCATTGTCACTTCCCTCCTTCCATCAAACCAGCTCTACCTCAGTATAGCATTTTTTCAAGTATAAGGGTGTTTTGCAAACCAAGTTAAACTTTGGGGAATTTTGCTAAAAGTAAATTCAGCCCCATCCTACAAACAAAAAGGCAAATTCTGAGATATGTTTTGCCAAAAGAGACAATTTCCGACTAATAAAGTTCTGACTGAATCATCAATTATAAAAATTGTTGTCAAAACTTCCGTTTACCATAAAGGAATATTTGAAATACCTGTTCTTTAATTTATATATTTAACTTCTGACTTTTGTTATTTTTGTGTTGTTAAGATTAACCTTTAAAACATAGCAAATTCTGTTGTTGATGTATTCAACATAATAGTATTATTCACAGATCATTCTCCATTATAACAGTCAATTTTTAATAATTGATTTCAGTTTATTGATGCATATATCTGATATTACAAATGCAGGTTGACCATGCCACAGCTGGTGTCCAATATGATAAAGAGTTCATTGTCTGTTCTCTTGATTTGTTATCAGGACTTGCAGAAGGACTAGGCGGTGGTGTAGAAAGCCTGGTATTTTATTTCTCTTTATCGTAATCTCTCTCTTTTTTTTTTTTAATTTTAAATTTAAATACTTTCCACACTTTATCAGAATTTCCCAAATTCATTTTTCATGTACACTTAATGCTTGATTGATCTGACCAATTTTGGTTTATCTTGATTTCTACTAACTAATGTAGGATTTTTTGACACCTGTAATTTGGCAGTATAATTGTATTTGTTTGTCTATCAAATACTTAGCTCTTTGTATTTTTCAGTTCGTATTGAAAATTTACCAGGGTGAAGTTCTTTAGGTATCTTAAATTTGTATTGTCAATAAATGAAACAATTTGGATGTGTGATAATAATTTTAATGCTCACTTTACTCCGGAGGGTGAATTGTTGAAGAAGGGACAGATTGCATAGGAGTTGAGACGTTATGGATTCTTTACTAGACACAAAATTACCTATTGTGATTTTTGGTTAAATTTAATATGCCAAAAATTGGTTGAAAAGACACTTCTGTGGTTCTCAACTCATAAAATATCAATTTGCCTGAGCCCAAATGTCCTTTTTTTCTGCTGTCTGTCACCCTCCTCTTGAGCCCATCAACAGCCACCACCTACCTGTTAGCCCTCGGCCAGCGCAAGCTTGTCAGCCACTTGGGAGTTTGTGGCTTGCTTGCAAACCTTCCAATTACTTGGCCATAGGCTCACTGGCTGCCTGCAAGCTCGCAGTTGGTAGTGAGCTCGCAATCTGCCCTCAAGTTGGTCGCCAATTCGCTGTCTGCCTGCGAGCCACCAGCAGCCCCTAGCTGGACATTGGCTCAGTGTATCCCAGTGCCAAACATTTTCTTTGCTGTTCTTGACTGCAAAATGAAAGATGGATAACGATGGATTTGTTCTTTTTTCCTTTCTCTTACATCATGCATTCTTATTTTATCTATGAAATTACATATATATGTGGTTGGCTTGCCCTCAGGTGAAGCCTCATTGGCCTTAGCAGTTACATCTGCAGAGGCTCTAGGTGTTGCAACTTCCTATGCTTCTTCGCCCCTTTGTCTTCTTACTTACATTGAGCTTCAGCTTAGGTCAAAGGATCACAAGTGGTGGTTTTTGAATCTTCAAGAGAAGCATAGGAAATCAATTTAAGGCGTGCAAACCAGTCTAGATTTGAACTGGATCAGTCTTATCCAGTCCAATTTTGTAGTGAACTGGTTCTAATCCTTTGAAGCACCAACTTGCGAATTGATGGATGACTGCCCAAGATGGCAATAGCTATTCATGACTAGGAATGACCTTTTACAACTGATAGTTGATGGCTATGGTAGCATCAGGAAATTCATGATCTAACACCTTCTGCTGTTTGCAATTCATATCCTTCGTCTAACATGCATGTTTCTAGTTAACCCTTTGTTTCACAGGATTTCTAGTAGATCATTATAACCTCCAATTGCCAAACTCGTAAGATGGTTTTGGATATTTTTCTTTGTATTGTTATGGCAAATGGTGTACTTGTGTGTAAAACTTTAAATTCTTAGGTGGTCTTGAGAATAATGACGAGATGAATGCTATTTTCTAGGTATAAGCTTTTTCCTCAAATGATCTGCATTGGTAATTCTTTAACAGCAAAAAGAAAAATATTATTTTTGTCTTGTTGCTTAGTGCCTTATCCTGATTGAAGTTTTTTATCATTCTAAATATTAGAATCAACCATAACTGAGTGCTTGAATTCAACTGAAATTGCCCCCACGGGCGGGATCAACTGGTTATGACATGGATTCTTGCAGCATGAGTCGAGAGGTCGAGGGTCTGCGGCAGCAAATGCGATAACATCAATATCTGTCCGTATTAAACACCTTCGACCACCATGTCATAGCTGGGCCCGTATTCACCGTGATTTACTCCCTCTCATACTTGTGGGGCCGGGTTGAGGGGGCCGCTGGGTTGGCGGTTCCAACCTTTGCAGCTTGAATTCAACTGAAATTAATATAAATAATTTCTAATGTGCGATAACTACTAGCAAATAGATATTTATTGTTTTCGGCAAAAAAGGCACACATTGATTATTTTTCTAATGTTGACACAAATTGAACTTTTGCTCCGTTAGCAAATAAACAATGTGACATATTATAAAAGAATAAAAAATACTACAAAAACAACAATAACACAACGTGAGAGCCAACTATTTGGGGTGACTTCATGAATTTTAACCCTCCACCATCATCCATGCTTGTGACAAGAATAATGGTGTTATATTATCAAAAAATCTAGTAGAATAAAAGAGAAAAAATAATCTAGTCATGGCTGACTTATATGACAAGATATCATGTTCTGTTCATGGCTGTTCTGTAGGTTGCTAAATCCAATTTAAGAGACCTGCTTTTGCAATGTTGTATGGATCAAGCTGCTGATATTCGGCAAAGTGCCCTTGCACTTTTAGGTGACCTTGCAAAAGTGAGTTCTTAATGGCAATGCTATTTAAATTAAAATATTTCTTCTCACTTATCCCTTCCTCCTTTATTTAACTTTTGTGCAAGTCAGGTTTGCCCAACACACCTGTATCCTCGTCTAGCAGATTTCCTAAGAGTTGCAGCTGAGCAACTGGTATAAGGAAAGTGTTCCATTAAAACCTGAAATAAGCAGGATAATGATTTCTTACTGAGCATTCTTATGGCAGAATATTGCTGCAATTAAGGAAGCTGTGTCAGTGGCAAACAATGCTTGTTGGGCCATTGGAGAATTAGCTGTTCAGGTTAGCTGAAATGGAAAAATGCACTCCACAAGATTTTTATTTAATTTGTTCCGTGGAACATACTTTTGCTTATCCTATGGAATTATTAAGTCATATCAGCATGTGGCATGTCACCATTGTAAAACTTGGTATAACAACGCCTTAATGTTTATTCATAGCAGTTTGCTTCGTATATGCATTATTTTATTGCCCAGGAATGAACAACTATCTGGTTATTTTCTGCAGATTGTGTCCTTAACTATCTACTTTTAGTATATATAAAAGTTACATGGCCATATCTGTCACGTCCCAGAGGAGTTCTATCCGACAAATGGACATCATCTTCCTATAACAGTGACAAATGAAACTTGAATACATAGCCACCTGCTGTACAAGTATAATAATCTACAGTTCACACGGCTGGAAATAAAACACAACCACGCAGTTAAATATGCAGCTTCCACGGCTAAATCAACTATGCAGTTGTATACACAGCTCACACGGTTGGAATAGAAAACAAAATATCAAACAATCCCACACAGCCGTAACAAAAACACAGCGAAACACATAGGAAAGCCACACAATCCAAAATGATACATTACGTGCCGGCACGACTTAAACACAACAAATACCAAAAATGGTAAAGTAGTCACAAGGCTAAACACCAAGTCCAAATCTAATTATTACAATGTCAAAATCAAAAGGAAAGTATGCAAGAAAGTAAAAGCGAAGTAAGGACTGTCCTCATATGTGATATGGGATTGTTAGACAGGATACTCCAAGTGACTTCACAATCATCTACCTGCTACATGAGGAAAAAGACAATACACAAATGGGATGGTGAGTACGGGTAATAGATAAGATAGTGTATGGTCTATATAAAACATGGAGATCAAAGCATACAGTCTCAGTAGGGAAATAAGAACATAATCATATACGACATAATCAATGCACAAAACCATAACTAACTTAATAAATGCACATACCCAATCTGGATCTAACATGCATGGTATAGTGATCAGTAAACTCACTAGGGATCAGCAATAGATTTGCTTATAACCCCTGAGCAATATAATCGAGAACATATACATGTATGATAAATGAACATGTATGAAGCATGACAACCATATGCAACAATCATATGTCAAACATGTGCAATATCATAGGCAAATGCAGATATATCTCTTAAAGATGCACCGTGTATCATATGCAATATGCACGTGCATGCAACATGGTGACTCTCGCCCACCCCTCAAGACACCACGACCCCTGTGGCCGAGAGGTTGGGACAATGACAACTGTACTACCTTCCAGATACCACTATAGAGTGACCGAGGTGGACAGTTTGCTAAGTAGTTATCTCACTACATAGCATCGGGGTTTCTGACTGTTCACAACGCTGGATATTACTACCCTTGAGTGGTCGGGTGACACGATAGGACAAGCTCCACTCCACACTACCACTCTCCTTCAGTGGTCGAATGGATAGCTTAAAAATGACTGACAACTCTCTCACACCATAAGTATGGGAGACAATGGTTGTCAGCATGCAGTGCAATGATGGACATGATGTAAATAATCATGATACCGATACGATCATCATCAATGCAACATCTCAATCTACATAATTACCTCCAATACATGATCTATCAATCACCTAAGTCTATAGGTTCGAATAGATCCAATAGGTGTCTATTAATCAACAAATATAATAAGTAGCAACCCCTACACACCAGACATGTATGCACTCTACATTATAGGTATAATCAACATGAAACCTCCATTAGTACACACTAGACACGTGTGCACACACAACATACGTACAATCAACATGATTCCTCCAATAGTACACATCAGACACGTGTACACACACATGCAAATGCACAGACAACATAACTTCATAGCACATACCACACATGTGTACACTCAACATCATATGCATAATCAACATGTTAACTCAGTCAACAAGACATCCCCTATAGTACATATTCTACATGTCAACATGTGAACTCAGTTAACAAGACATCCCCTATAGTACATATTCTATATGTGTATACATAACTGAGTATAGATATCCAAAGCCAAGACTGTATATGAAATAATTAAATCATCTCTAAGGTCAAGTAGATAAGTATCAAGCAGGATAACAAACGAACAGATTTAAGGTACAGCAACCTAATCCATCAATCAAAATATCCATGCACTAAGTTCAATGAACTAAAGAGGCTAAGAAAGAAGTACCCGCCTTAATTGTAGATCAAGCTAAACAATCACACGTCGAGACTGTGATTAGGTTTAATTATTCACATATGCAACAGCTAACTAAACCAAATCCCAAACCAATTGGGGAAAATCTTATTCAAACGATCATTAATTAATTCTAATTAATGATCAACTTCCATTTATCTAATCCATTGATCAAATTAGGGTTAACCCTATTATCAATCCTAATTAATCCTTCTTATTGACTAGATTAGATTTAATCCAACAATTAACCTTCATCATACCATAACCTAATTAAATTAGGATTTACAACCATGGATTACCCCCAAAGCTCACCTAAGTCCAAGGTGATCGCTTGTGGCTCATGGATGGAGGGGTTCATTGCTGGAATAGAATGATCGGAGCTGTGGATCACCAGCGAATAGTATTGGTTGGAGCTACAAAGGCCAGCAAACAACTAATCACAACCCCAAATTCAAAAATTGAAATCAAATCGCTAAAATCTGATACTAAACTTACCTTACCCCAATTTTGTGCCGGCGACTAGTGGCCGTGCAGAGGATGGTAGCCGGTGGTGGCTGCGAAATAGCGCCATGAAGGGTTGCGCTCGAACGACGCTTGGCTTGCTCACATCGATAGAGAAACAGCAGGGGCGTCAACGGAGGAACAACACTGCTATTGGATGCTTGAAACCCCTTCGACAACAGTTGGATCGTGATCGACCAAGGACGAATTGGGGCCGACGTCGAAAGAGGAAGAACTGTTGAGGTGCGTCGGCGATTGGATCTAAGGTGGTGGCGAGATCCGGCAATCGAGTGCGAGGCAGCCGCGGCGCCAAGGCTCGATGGTTGGCGGTGATGAGTGATCGGGAGAGGGCAATGCGTCGGCGATGGATCGAGGGAAGAGGATGAGGGGAAATCGATAAATAAGGGAATCTTGCAGCTCCCACACAATCGACGGTGATACCCTCGCGACGGTGGCAACCCTGAGAACGTCGATCCTGCCTCATGCGAAGAGGGTGTCATGCAAGAGAGAGAGATGACGTGGATCTAGGGTGCGGGTGAGGAAGATGAGGAGAGGGATCGGGTGCGGAGAGGGTGAGGAGAGAAACTTAGGTTTATAACTTAGGTTAATCAATTAATACCTAAGTTTATTTTCCAGTTAACTCCCTACTTAAATGGGTAATCCAAACAGGTTTTCTCTTAGCCTAAGATATCCATCCCCTTAAAACGTATCATACGATTTTTTTTTAAAATCCAAAAAAATATCTAAAAATTCTTAGAAAATTCTATAAGGTTATTTCTACAATAACAGTTATTATTTAATTTACCGTATCTTACATTTTCCCCATCAATAAAAATTTGATCTCTAAATTTACTGCTCAAACTCAAGGATCCTCATATAAGGATAACAACTAAGCAACATACTCATATACTACTCCATCTTAGTATCATGAACAAATCTCTAAGTGATTAAAGGTTCCCTCTTAGAACTACAAGATGATCCACTTCTAAGTAGATGGTGATGACTTTGTGGGTTATGAATTCACCATGCTTCCGCTACTCCCACATTGCTGTCTAGCCATCATTGGGTAAATCAACCATCTCTAAAATCTATAATGCACACTATCAGCAGATCCTCAAATGTCTTATTGTGCGCTTAGACTGTCCATCTGTCTGAGGGTGGACAGTTATATTAAAATAGAGCTCTATACTCATGGTCTGCTGCAACATCTGCTAGAATCGTGATGTGAATCGCGGATCTCCATCCGATACAATACTCAGAGATATACCATGAGGTATGGTAATCTCTCTATAGTATAACCCTATGAATCGATCCAAAGAATCCGTCCTATGGATCGGTAGAAAGTGAGCAAATTTAGTCAACCAATTAATGATTACCCAAATCGTATCATGTCCTCTCCGTATTATGGGTAATACCACGACAAAGTCCATCGTAACATGCTTCAATTTCCATTCCAGTATATGTATCTTCTGAAATAATTTTGTTGATCTCTGATGTTTAGCCTCTACTTGTTGACATACTAGACATCAAGCTACAAAATCTGCGATGTCTTTCTTCATGTCGTTCCACCAATAGGAACGGTCCAAGTCTCTATACATTTGAGTACCACCCAAATGTAACACAAATTCATATCGGTGTGCTTCCTGCAATAACTTCTCCTGGACAGGATGTGACTCTGGAACACATAATCTTTGACGAAAATAATAAATCCCGTATAAATGATGTTTTCACATTTTCAACGTGAAAATGGTAGCTACTAACTCCAAATCATGAGTCGGATAATTCTTCTCATGATCTTACAGCTGTCGAGAAGCATATGATACTACTCATTCATGCTGCATCAAAACTACACCTAATCCCCTGTACGATACATTTGTATAGAGTGCAAATCCGTCTACACTAGAAAGTAAGACTTAGACGGGTGTAATTATTAATCTTCATTTCAACTCTTGAAACTGGTCTCGTAAGTATATGTTCAAGTAAGTTTTATACCCTTCCTAGACAGTCCAGTCAACGACATAACAATGCTAGAGAAATCCCTCTACAAATCTCCGGTAATATCCAGTCAGACCAAGGAAGCTGCGAATCTCCTGTACAAACTTCAGCTACTCCCAACTGGTAACAGCCACTATCTTCTGTGGATTCATTGATATGCCCTGCCGGAGAAATCCCAAGCAGACAATCAAAATGCACACTATTGAACCTTGCATAGAGATGTTCTCGTCGAAACATCTCCAGAACTATGCGAAGATGGTGTTTGTGATCCACCTCGGATTGGGAATATATCACAATATCGTCAATGAAGACAATTACAACTAATCCAAATTTCCTATGAATATCAGATTCATCGAGTTCATGGAAACATCTAGGCCACTGGTAAGCCTAAATGGCAATACCAAGGACTCATAATGTCCGTACAATAGGGTATTATTTTATTGCCCAAGAATGAACAGTTATCTGGTTATTTTCTGCAGATTGTGTACTTAACTATCTACTTTTAAGTGTATATAAAAGTTACAGGGCCCTATTCCATTAGCCCTATTCCATTAAGTTGATTCTCTTACTAAATTTCAGGTTCATCAAGAAATTGCTCCAATTGTGTTAACAGTAGTATCATCTTTGGCCCATATTCTCCAAAATGGAAAGGTGAGTTGTTGTCTATCTTGATTTTTTCTTGTTTTCCTTCTAAATCTTTTGCTTACTTATAGGGGTTGAACAAATCATTGCTCGAAAACAGTGCCATCACAATTGGGAGGCTTGCATGGATTTGTCCAGAACTGGTGGCACCACATGCGGAGCATTTTATACAGTCATGGTGTACCACTTTATGCATGTAAAATCCTCTTACATTTCTATTAAATTACTTCTATGCATTGTATCAAATAACCATCTGATGGTTTTCATGTTTTTTTTTTCATCTCATTCTCAATCTGAATTAATCATCTACATGAGCATTTCTCCCAGATTTCTTGGATTGAACAGTGACTGTCCATGCTTTATTTCAACTGAAAAGTCATCTTATACTTTTAACCTATCATTTGTCTCGGATATTCCTCTTTTGGATATTATAACTACACTCGTTAGACAATGTGTTCCTCTTATTACTTTGTGCAATCTACACAGAAAGTTGGTCCTTTCATTTTCGATTTTCTCATGCACCTTATGCAATCTTCATAGAGAGAAAATTGGCCCTTGTATTTTTCCCCCAAATTACCATCATACAAAATATCATCTATAAGATATTCCTCTTTTGGATATTATAACTACACTCGTTAGACAATGTGTTCCTCTTATTATTTTGTGCAATCTACACAGAAAGTTTGTCCTTTCATTTTTGATGTTCTCATGCACCTTATGCAATCTTCATAGAGAGAAAATTGGCTCTTGTATTTTTTCCCCCAAATTACCATCATACAAAATATCATCTATAACATTAGAAGTTTGTTTGCCCTTTGATGCACTGTGGAGCAGAAACCTTTGTTAACATAGATTTTTCTTTTTGGTGAAGCTGTACTGCTATCTTACCTTATAATTAACTCAAAAATGTAAATTCTCCTGATTATGAGCAGTCTTGGAGCTATTAAAGGAACCAGTCTAAAAGCCTAGGAAGCTCTCCAGCATGTGATTAATTCCCCAACTAGAAGTTAAGGAAACTACATAACAAAGTTTAGTCTTTGCATCAAACTTTCTTGTCTCTAGAGTCTTGATATAAGAACATAGCTGAAATGAGCATGGTTCATGTTCAAAGCAAAACCTAAATTCTCGTGTCTTGGGAATCACGAGTTAGACCTTTATATAGAAAAGAAGATATACATCAAAAGACAAAAATACCCCTATAATTATTCTAACATTCCCCCTCAAGCTTGAGAATATAGATTATATACACCAAGCTTGTTACATATGTAGTCAATCCGGGGACCTCTAAGTGACTTAGTGAATATATCTGCTAGCTGATCATTTGAGTTGACAAAACTAGTAGATATTTATCTAGATATGACTTTCTCTCTGACAAAGTGATAGTCAACTTCAATATGCTTTGTTCTCTCATGGAAGATTAGATTTGAGGCAATATGCATAGCGGCCTGGTTGTCACATATGAGTGACATTTGTGTAACCTCTCCAAACCTTAGTTCCTGAAACAACTGTTTTAACCATATAAGTTCTTGACTAGCAATAGCTATAGCTCGATATTCTGCCTCTGCACTGGATCTTGCCACAACATTCTGTTTTTTGTTTTTCCAAGAAACAAGGTTACCTCCGACAAATATACAAAATCCAGAAGTGGATCTTCTATCAGAGGGAGATCCTGCCCAATCTGCATCAGAATATCCCACGACTTGAGTATGTCTTTTGTCTTCATATAGAAGACCCTTTCCTGGTGCACCCTTGATATATCGAACAATGCGAGTCACTGCATCCTAATGTTCTTTGCATGGAGAGCTAAGAAACTGACTTACTACACTCACTGCAAATGAGATATCCGGATGAGTGACAAACCAATCGCCTGTACCGTTCAGGATCTGAAAGAGGCTCTCCCTGATTTGGTAGGAGCTTGATATTAGGATCCATGAGATTGTCGACTGTCTTTGAGTTTAACATTCCTGTTTCTTCTAGAATATCCATTGCATACTTCCTTTGGGATATAATGATCCCATCTTTAGACTGCGCCACTTCTATTCCTAGAAAATATTTGAGTTTGCCGAGATCCTTTGTCTGGAAATGTTTGAAAAGATGTTGTTTTACTTGTGAAATCCCAAGATGATCATTACCTGTGATGACAATATCATCAACATAAACCACTACATAGATGCAACTAGTAGATGAGTGGCGATAAAAGACAGAATGATCAGCCTCGCTTCGAGTCATGCCAAACTGTTGAATTACGGTACTAAATCTACTGAACCATGCTCTGGGTGACTGCTTGAGACCATATAAAGATTTCCGCAAGCGACATACAAGACCAGAAGACTCCCCCTGAGCAACAAAACACGGAGGTTGCTCCATGTAGACTTCCTCGAGCAGGTCACCATGTAAGAATGCATTTTTGATGTCCAACTAATGAAGGGGCTAATGGTGAATCGTAGCAATAGACAGGAAAAGACGCACAGAAGACATCTTGGCAACAGGAGAAAAGGTGTCTCTATAATCCAATCCAAATACCTGAGTATAGCCTTTAGCGACAAGACGAGCCTTAAGCCGATCAACTGTGCTGTCTACACCAACTTTCACCGTAAACACCCATCGACAACCAACCACTGACTTCCCAGGAGGTAAAGGAACGAGGTCCCAAGTCCCACTGCTCTGTAAGGCACTCATTTCATCAAGCATAGCCTGTTTCCATTCTGGATGGGCAAAGGCATCACCTGCAGTCTTTGGAAGAGAAACAGACGACAAGGAAGACAGACAATAATAATAGGATGGGGAAAGACGATGATAACTTAAAGAAACATAGTGAGGAGAAGGATTACGAGTGGAACGCATACCCTTTCGAAGTGCAATAGGAACATCAGAATCAGGAGATGGGACCGGAGGAAATGGCGAAGGACTTGGCTCCAAAGATGTGCCCACAGCAGTGTCAGTGTTGGTCGACGGCAAAGCAGAATGAGGACGACGCTGATAAACCTGCAAAGGAGGAGACGAGGCTGGAGATGATAGAGGCGCCTCCGGAGGACAAAAGATAGTCACTGGTGCAGGTGGAGAGGGAGAAACCTCGGCCTGTGAAGCGAAAGGACCAAAAAAAGGAAACTGACTCAAAGAATGTGACATCAGCAGAGATGAAGTACCGACGAAGAGTAGGGGAATAACACTTGTACCTTTCTGAGACTGTGGGTACCCAAGGAAGACACACTTATGAGACCGGGGAGAGAGTTTGTCAATGCCGGGATCAAGAGCATGAGCAAAACATATAGAACTAAAGACCCGAGGTGGTAGAGGATGAAGTGACTGATGTGGATAAAGTACCTGATGAGGTATTTTACCCTGGAGAGTGGATGAAGGCATGCGATTGATGAGATAACACGCAGTAAGTACGACATCACCCCAAAACTGATGAGGGACATGAGAATGGAGAAGAAGAGTCCGAGCGGTCTCAAGGAGATGACGATTCTTGCGTTCTGCAACCCCATTCTATTGAGGGGTATGAGGGCAAGACGTGCGATGCAACACACCATGAGATGTCAAGAAGGTACGAAACTGAGTAGACAAATACTCGCGTGCATTATCATTTTGCAAAGTTCGAAGGGAAGTACCAAATTGAGTTTTTATTTCAAGGAAAAAAGATTCAAAAATATAAAACAATTCTGAACGATCCTTCATCAGATATAACCATGTACAACGGGAAAAATCGTCTATAAAAGTAACAAAATACCTTGACCCCATTGTAGAAGAAACACAACTCGGACCCCAAACATTAGAATGAACCAAAGCAAAAGGAGACATAGCCCGACTCTCAATGCGAGGAGAAAAAGAACTACGAACATGCTTATCTAATTGACACGACTCACAAGATAAAGACTCTAAGTGAGAAAGACTAGGATGTAACTGTTTCAACTTATTAAGACCTGGATGTCCCAACTGAGCATGAATAAGTAGTGGGGATGCTGTCGCCGAACCAACAAAAGAGGATTGTTGAAGCCGATATAGGCCATGGGATTCACATCCGAAGTCAATCATCCTCCCCGTACTCCGGTCCTGTAAGGAAACAGATGTGTTAGTAAAAGAAATGACACAATCAAGAGATCGAGTAAGTTGACTTATTGACAATAAATTAAAGGGAGCGCCGGGAACATAAAGAACATTATGAATGGAAAGAGATGAAGAAGGATGAACAATGCCAATACCCTGGGATTGAGTTTGGGAGCTATTGGTCATGGTGACCATTGGTAAAGTACCAGAAGTAGTGAGAGAGGAAAATAGGGTTTTATTACCAGTGATATGATCGGTGGCCCCAGAATCAAGAACTCAAGGACCCGAAGAACGAGATATGCCAGCAAAGGATGTACCAGCGTGTGCAATGGTAGCAGTGGAACCAGAAGCATGACGATCCTCAAACCATTTCAGAAAGTCATTAGAGGAAGTTGTTGGAGTCGAATCATGTGGTAACTGTGAAGTGGAAGCTGAAGAAACAACAAAACTCTGAACGATCTGAGCAGCACGAGGAGGACGACCATGTAGACTCCAGCATTTATCAATCGTGTGTCCCGGTTTGTGGCAATGATCACACCAAGGATGTCCTTTGCCACCCTACCGAGGTGGAGATCCTTTGTGTCGAGAGACCAAAGCTGACGAGTCGACAGGAACAGAAGAAGTCATTGTCAAAACTTTGGCTGGGACATGGAGAAGAGTCGCCTAAGTATTATCCATGGTAGCTTCTGTGGGGCTGCCCAGGATCTGATCACGGACATGAGAATAATATGTGGGTAGACTATATAAAGCCAGAGACATAAAAAAATTTCTTCCGATTTTCAAACTCTTCAACCGGATTGGCCGCAGGTGGGAGCGGTTCATTGAAGTCACAAAGAAGGCTAGAGACTGAACCTAGATAAGTTGACATTGAATCCTTAATCTGATGGGCGCTGAGGATGATCATGAGATCTTCACAAACTTGATAGAGTCGCCAAGAGGTGTTTGTAAAGAGTTGTTGAGCCTGTGCCCAAACAGCTTTGCAGGTTTTGTGAGTACGGAAGACATTCCTAAGAGATGTATGGATGGTGGCTCGAATAATACAACACAACTGTGCGTCAACCTTCTTCCACAAGGACGATCGACGACTTGAACATCTTCTTCAGTTTGAGTGAGATGTGTCTCATAACCTTGTCCAACAAGCCAAAGCTCAATGTGAGATGCCCAAGAGATATAATTTTTACCATCCAACTACTCGGAAGAAAGAGGTGCAGTGATATGATTGGTAAAGATTAAGGTATCTAGCTTTGGGGCGCCAGATGTAGCCATGAATAGAACTGGAATATATGAAGTGAGCTTGCTTATGTTGGAAGAGAGGGGCTGCTGGTGATAGGGCAAAGGAAAAAAAAAAATTCCGGACAATAGCGTCGAAGACTTGGTGCAGTAGAGCGGGACCCGCCAGGAGACGACAACCCTGGCGATTTGCTCGTGATGGAGGGGCAGCGGCGGAAACCTTTGTTTTTCGTGGGCGATGAACAAAATCGCGCGAGCAGAGCGGGCGTCGTTCCCTTTTTCTCATCGATCTGGGGAGAGAAGACAAAGGGCGGCACAGCGTCAACGGCGTCGGGCGGAGGAGGACGCGGCGTCAACGGAGGAAGGCGCAGCGTCGACAGAGGTGGACGCCTGGGAAGATGCCTCAGGAGGTGGATCTGGAGGAAGTAGAAGAGGGCGCAGGGGATGAGTGAGCCGAGAACGATGGTAAGGGTCCTCGAAGCACTTCTTGTACCCCACAAAGTAGACCGCGCTGTCGGAGAATTTGGCGACGGATACAGCGCGGGAGGAAACAGCGGCGGGGCTACGAGCGGAGCAGTGGGATAAGGTGCGTACGATTCCGGGGAGCTCGGCCTCGTCCGCGGGAGGAGAAGAGGAGGAGGGCGTCGGATATGCCCTCGGGGTCGCAGCGGGCTAGGTACCCGTCGTCGAGGCCGTAGGCGGAAGCACGGAAACAGATGGGGAAGAGGCAGCGCAGGGAGGAAAGAAATTAGGGTTTTAACCTTGCTCTGATACCATGTTCAAAGCAAAACCTAAATTCTCGTGTCTTGGGAACCACGAGTTAGGCCTTTATATAGAAAAGAAGATATACATCAAAAGACAAAAATACCCCTATAATTATTCTAACAGTTCACAATGACTTGATGGATCTCTTAGTTAATTATTGTGGCCAAATTTGCAAGAAAAGGAGTCAAATTTGTAAGAAAAAGCCAATAGGAGTATCTAGTAACTACAATGATAAAATGAGACAAAACAGATTGAAGATTGTGAATGTATGAACATATGCAAAGATGAATTATAGATAATTTATAGTTAGTAGAGTTGAATCTAATAGAGTGAATGGTGTTAGGAGTAAAAAGGGCCAAAGAAAATGCTAATCAATGTAATAAAAAATAATTTAAATATTTCTAGTGATTCAGGTTTGTATAGAGTCTAATGGAGACTAAGATTCATGTAGCTGACTCCTAATAGATAGGATAAGCATGGATTGATGATGATTATGTTAACTGATGAGATTTACAAGCTTTTGTAAATCAAGTCGAAGTGGAAAGAAGAGTGAATACATGAAATATGACTTCTGAAAGTAATACTGAAGAAAGGGTTAAGTTGTATGGATAAGCATTTTTAATGGAGTTTTGATATCTTGGTTCATTAGTCAAAAGCAATGAGAATTGAGGAATATATAATTTATTGTATGATTTTCGTATGCTCCTTTCAATTAGGATATGAAGATATTGGTCTAAGATTAGTATGACCAACCTAACAGTTGTGGGCACTGATATAAATGTGTGGGGGTGATAGGATCATAGTATTGTTCGAATATCAATTGCCAGTGAAGTAATGTTTCTCTATTATAGGATGTTAGAAATGTATTACTTACAAAGTTATGAAAGCAATAAACAAATGAACAATAAAAAAAAAGAAAGACGCAAAAATAAGAATAAATTTGGATAAGACAAATTTTACAATAGTTCGTCAAGCTTGCCTATGCCCATGACTGTGTATAGATTTTACTATGCCATTGTCAAATATACTTCAATAGTCCTCAGTATGCTGACACAAGTTCTGATACACCACTGCTACACAGCAGAAGATGAACTAAGGCAATCTTGATGCTTATAGGAGTTGGTCAATGGACATACGTAAGCTTGGAATGGGTATGGACATATGCGAGCTTGGAATGGGTATGGACATAGTCAAGTTTGGATAAGACTTACTGCTTCATACATTGTGATTCCAAGAAACAGTAACTATATGTGGGTCAATCAATATACTTGCAAGCAATTGAATTCTTTCCATAAAACTTTTAATTTCAGTCACAACTAATAATCAAACTTGTCAATGTTCTGTAATGAAACACATTCATAACCAAATCTTTACGTTTTTATGCTATATGGAGCTTAAATGGAATAAAGAAACATGAAGACATTGTGATTAGCAATAGCCATTTTTGCCTATTTCCTTCATGGTATCTTTTTGCATGGTGTTTATTGAGTTCAAAAGACAAATGGGAGAACATCAAAGAAATTCTCAAATCATTCATAATAAGATACAAGTAATACATGTATCAACTTGCTTGCTAGTTACAAAGTTTTGTAATCAGACATCATTTTTAGGAAGTTGAATGAAGTCTGACTCGTGCTTTTATCATCTTCCAGTATGTATTATATTTTCAAGAACTGGCATGTTTTGTACATATATTTGTATTTTCTATGTCAGGTCATGGTTATAACAGATATTACCAAATAATTTAGACTTTCGAAATGACAAACTGATTGCTTCAAACTCTTACTACAATAATTCTTTATAAAGATGATACCCTATGGTTAATCCATATTCATTTTTTGGCATCTTGGTACCTTCATGCAATTTTCTCAATGAACTTTTATTTACAGGATACGAGATGATTATGAAAAGGAGGATGCATTTCGAGGGCTTTGTGCTATTGTACCACCGCCTCCTTTTTTGTTTATCCCATCTTTTCATTAAGTTATTGAGTGGTGCTCATATACAAATTATTTCTGGAATCTGTAGGTTAGAGCAAACCCTTCCGGCATTGTGAACTCACTTGGTTACTTGTGTAAAGCTGTGGCAAGTTGGCATGTAAGGACCTTATGCCAAAATGCATGATATCAAAAGCAAAACTTGTTTCATTTCTTTGACTTTTATTCTCATCTCTCAGGAAATACGAAGTCAAGATTTACACAATGAGATTAGCCAAGTTTTGAATGGGTATAAACAGGTACTAAGATCATGCTTCTGCATGCCGTCTATTTACATTTTCTCGTCAAATTAACTCTACAAATGATAAACGTTCTAACAGATGCTCGGGAATGGGACATGGGAACAGTGGGTGTCCACGTTAGAGCCAGCAGAGGTGCAGAAATTGTCTAAATTTGGAGTATAAACAGAACCAAATGTTCCTGGTTGGTTTTCATCTGTGTTGCATTCGGGTCGGACAAGAGTATGTTTCTTGGTAGGAAGGACGCTAATATGACATTGTGCGCGTCTGAGATAAGATGAGAATATATCTGTTCGTTGGGAGGACAGCTTTGTAATCAATTGTGTGCTTTTGATCTTCCATTCCTGGTAATGGCCCTTGCAGATTGATTCCTACCAAGAAAAAAACGGGTTGATTCCAAGAGGGCGTGGTTGTGCTTTGGCTGGGCACTTGAGGGAGTTTGATCCTTCTGTTGTATGCTCATAGTTTTCTTATTATATATTTTCAGTGGCCAGTTCTGTCTGTAACTCCACTGATTTGTTTGATGCCGTTCAGCAGGTTGTCCACATTCCATGCGCATCAGTTTTCTTACATTAAATTTCTTGAAAGAATTTCTGTATTAGATTAATATCCATTATTTGATGATGTCATATCACAGACACTGCCTGTTTATATTAATGATCCGTATCATCCTTTGGCTGCAAAGTATATTTCATTGGCTATTCTCCTATACCAAAAGGAAATTAGTACCTAAAAATTTATTGTGAGATCATAGTGCCATCAAGTGATCAGCTAACTCCATGATTATATACCATAGAATCATTTTATTTTTTAACATTCTGATAGTGCTTTCTTTTATTTTTTTTCATGCCTCAGGATACGTTTTGCAGGTTGTTGAGACCAGCTCAGACTTTGACTCACTCCAACCATCTTCTTCACACCTGCTCATCCTATGCATTAAGATACAGCATGACTATAAATTTTTTGCCGACCCAGTCAATCACAATAAAAACTGGTTAGCGTAATTTCTGCAGGAATACATTTTTATTTTTTATTTTTATTTTTCTTTCAGACGAGAATCCTATTTGATATTTGATCTGATCTTCCTTATCTTTGACTGAATAAATCCTGTCTCCAGATTGCAAGCCCTTATATTAATTGTTTCTTGATACTTGCACATGAAACTGACAGTACCGAAATCCAGATCCTAAGTAACTTATAACTCACAGCTTAACATCTCCATTATTTTTAGTCAAGAAGATATCTTAGAAAGATATCATATCTTAGAATAGATTCCTAAAGGACTTTTATTGCACAATATATTTCCCTTCAAAATTCTTAGTACAATCATGGCACTTATGAGCAGGGAGTGTTGTTGGCTGAAGAACCTCTACTGAGTGAATAAAATATTTTATTCTTCATTTGCATGTTCATCCGTAATAATCTGCAGTGAGAAAGATGCAACTTAGAGGCATATTAAACTTTTTGAGGAACTTTGTCATTTGTAATATTCGGAGAAAAACATAATTATTTTAGATATATATAGTGCTAAAAATTAGGCTGAAAGAAAGATCCTCAGGTCTTTCATCAATCATATATTGCACAAATACACAAGGAGTAATTGCTTGGCTAAAAATTCTTGATATGCCAATTGTGATTGATTAGCTCGTTTATTTATACAAGGGCATATGAATTTGTTAAAATTTGTTAGGAATTTTGTTGAAGAAAACTAAAGTGCATAAACTATATAGTGCAAGTGTATATTATCACCATGTTCATCAATTTATTTTAGAGTTTTAGAGTCTTAAATTTATATAATAATGATTTAATATATTATGCTGAATCAATATTAGTTTCTACTGTTTGGGAATACTTATATGGATTGTATCCTTTTCTTTAAATTCTATGCAACATCATGGCATTTGTTTTATCTTTTTTATTTCTTAGTCAAATCAAGGATGATGGATGGTTTTCATGGGTATAAGGTGCATTGTTATTAGATGAGCAATCACTTTGAGACCTATGAAATGGGAAAAAAAAGGGGACTTTAGATAAGATCATCAACACTATTTTTTTTTAAAAAAATTGTATATATTTATTATTTATATAAAAGCTAATATCATTGATGAAGGCAAAACAATATTATAAAAAATTCTTATGCACATGAAACTATAACATAGGCACGACCCAAACCAGTGATTTGCTCTTGCAATATCTAATATAAATTGACTAACAATTTTTATTCCCTTGGTCTCCCAAGAATATGGCATGATACTCTTATATTGCATGTGGCAAAGGATCTTATCTAGAAAATGGCTAAAGATTTAGGATAACATGGCACTATAGATACACATTCCATAAGTTAAACTCCTTTGAAGGTATTCCCAAGAACAACATTTGTCGAAGCATTTATTAAAATTCAGATATATTTTTTTATGTTCATCATCTGACAAGAATGCAAATGCACCATTATCAGTGGTTCCAATTAACTAGCTTACATAATCTATATGTTCATAAAGTTCATTCAAACTCATTAAATTTACTGAGCTCATGTAGTCACTTCACCGGAGTCTGCGCCTCTGCCTGATTTGATCTGTCAGTCGTTCAATGGACAAGGCATTCTGATGCTAACGCTTGAGGAGTCAGCCAAGTTGTCCCTAGCAATTGAAGACATGACTAATGTATATTAGATTGGACAAACTTATAAATGCAAGTAGTACCTCCGTGTCCGATCAGTGTCATGCTCTGGAGCAGGACATGGAACTAGGCGCAGGACGAACTGACACGTAACAGTTCAGAGTGCATGCAAGCGAAACCCACCACGGCGTGCATGCACGTCGATGGGATGCATAGGCAGCACACATTTCGTGCCGTTGTTTCTGTGCTGGATCGTTGAAATGAATGGGCATCGATGGCCGTGGGGATCAACGCCGACGGGTCCATGTGATCCCACGTGAACCACATCTCGCGTTGTTGCACCCGCGCCAGGATGAAGGCGACATACAAATGCAGAAGTAAGCCGTGCACGCTCGAGGAGAGACATCAACGGAACCGACCCATCAAAACAGCGCCCCGGCCTAAGGAGGGGCGGGTCCCACGCCGCGACCTGTCTGTCGCCTCGCGCGACTGACGCGGTCAACGTCGTCGCGTTCGTCGGCGGAGAGGGGAGTAGTTTGATGCCTGCTGGGTAGTGGACACTGCTACGTGTCTTGAGCGTTATTACAAAAGAATGTCTAATTTATCATATTATTAAAGAGTATTTTAAAAATAAAAATAATATAATATTTTTATTTATATTTTAATATTTAAAATCTCTCTTTTTATATTCATTTTAAAATAATTTGGGCAAAAGTAATAAGAGCACTCTTCATTTTTCAAATCATCGACATTATACTTTCGGTATAGTATTTACTTCTGATATCTTCATCTTCCGTTTAAAATTTTGTCTAAATTTTGAATTGAAGTCGCATTATAATAGCTATGATTTTATGGCTCCTACAGCTTAGAGTCGTGAATTAAGGTGTTGATGAAAGATTTTCAAATATATTTTCGTCATATCTTTTATTAATTAGATTGATTGATTATTAACCAGATGTTTTTAATATGTAAATATCCTTCCGTCAAACTCTCTTAATTTCTAATGAAAAAAAGCTTATTAATAAAGTCATAATCGTTTGAAAGAATTAGGTAAAAATTAAATTTTTTTTGGGATAATTTAAAAAGACTCAATTGATAATTAAAAAACTCACATTAAATTAGTTTCTAGATGCAGACGTGGATTAGCCTATTATAAATGAACTTAAAGATGTCCATATTAGTTTTTTTTTTACTCGGACCCAGATTTGTTTATCAAAAAACATACTCAAGATTCACATTTCAAAGAACTTTAGCCCTCTTAAATAAAATTATTTTCCATGTTGTAATAATTATGATTGTGTAGTTGTTATAACTATTATAATTATAAGAGTTATAGTTACATAGCTATTATAATTGTTGTAGTTGTAGCAGCTACACAATTGTAGTTGGTATAATTATTGTAGTTGTAGCTGTAGTTGCTACAATTATTGTAGTTGTAGTAGTTACGATTACATAGTTGTTACAACGTGACCCTAAATTAGGGATGATAATGGATGAAGCTTAGATCGGATTTTATATCCTTCGTCTCCATATATATCGAAGATCAAATATTCATCCTTATACTTATACCCATTGAAGGATTAGATATCTTATATACTAATAATTTTTATTCTTTTCATCCAACTATCATCATTCAATAAAAGCATATTAGAATTAACATCATATTATATTACAAACCAGCACCACCTTAGTGCTAGTTTGTAAGCACCATCAGTGCTAGTTTTTACAAATCAACATCATCTTACATGCAATCAAAGGAGAAAGAAGAGAGTTGTCGCATGTAGAATAAAGAGATTAAAAAATTTAGATTTTAATTGCGTTAGATAATTCATGTCGGATGTCGTTCATATAAAAATGTGTAGGGTATCATTCTTTATATCGAATATCGATAGTCCTTCCATATCTTTCTCTATTCGGGTCACATATTAAATTTTCTGTCAAGTTCAGATGAAATTATCATCCCTACCCTACATTAAGATTTAGACGAGAGATGTATATAACAGAAATATCATCCCTATCATACATTACGAGTTAGGCGGAGATATGTATATCACAAATATGTATGAGTAGTGTATAGTATTTGTGTTATTTAAATAGGGTGTCTTTTTGAAAAAAAAAAAAAACAACATAAGATATGCGTTTGATGATTCAATATAAAAGAGACGTCTTTTGATTTTTTTTTTCTTCCAAATAATTTTATTAAAATTGCACTAATGTAAATTAGTTTGGATCAAAACTAATTAAAATTGTTTAAAATGACTAAAAATTATATTATAAGGACTTAGCATTCAACTTCAATTAAAATTGCACTATTTTAGAACAACTTTGATTAATTTTGGATCAAAACTAATTAAAATTGTTTTAAAATGACTAAAAATTATATTATAAGGACTCTAGCATGCAACTTCAATTAAAATTGCACTATTTTAGAACAACTTTGATTTAATTTCATCATTTTAAAATAATTTTGATTGATTAAAATTACTCTAATATAATAAAATTTTAATTAAAGTTATTCTAAAATACGTAGCTTTGATGAAAATTGCATTAAGATAGATAAAATATTATTTTGATAATTTTTTAAAAATAAATATTGATATATAGCTCTTTTAATGTTCTACATAATTTATTTTATAATTTAAAATTGTAACAATTCACAGTTGATTTAATCTATCAAATAATTTTAAGTGAAAACTATTTTAGGAAGATACCCATTTCAAATATGCACATCAAGAAAACTATAGAAATTGCGCTCTGTTGCGTATTCCCCATTCTAATGCTTTTATATACAGAGTTAGATGTTGCGCAACTCCATGTCCATGATTGTACATAATTTTCACTATAGTAGTGCCCCGTCACTTATTTTTTCTACCGTAGTAGCTGAATCGCTAGAATTAAAAACAAATACATTTTTCTAATTTCACCTTTTCTTCTAAAAAGTTCAAATATTTTGAACTCTGCTCCTTCGAGCTCCCTCGTGCCGCCCTTTACCTTCTTCGCCGATCAACTCTCTCGATGTTACCTCCCCTCACCTTGGCTAGCTACCTACTGTTGTTCATCTGCATGTACGTGCTCATATTCTACTATCTATCTTTTAATTCTACGCTCATATCTCGTCTTAGGGTTTAGAGTTTAACACGTTGTAGCAGCTAGCATGTTGTAATAGCTACAGAACCATATCTGTTACAACATTCTTATTTTAGGAATCATAGCTGCCATAATGTTTTGGTATAGTCACGTTGTAGTTGCTAAATGTTTTAAATCGCACCTGCTACAACGTGGTAGGACCACAAACAAGAACATTGTAGCTACTATAATGTTCAGATTTTGAATTCTTTAAATTTAAATGCTTAAGCAATATCTTTAATTTATGCGAACTTGCACATTTCCATGATTATTGTGACTTTAGTTGTACAATACATGAGATATATTATTGTTGAGTTGTCTATTGTCATGTAATGCTTAAAGTAGATTGGTAATACAGGATAGAACCTTTATTCTTTTTAACAAGCTTGAGTCTATGTGTTGCAAGGAGACCTAGTTGAGAACTTCAGATAATTGAAGAATTTGGCATTCCCAATCAATGGAAAAATATGGCGGTGAGGAGCTATACATTCCCCAAGTTCCATATTATCGAAAGCTAAAAATTGGGATGTAATTCTCATCAGTAGAAGATGTATTTTCATTCTATAATCAATATGCATGAGAAGTTGAATTTAGCGCAATGATGAACAATAGCAAGAAAAATAAGATAACAAATGAAGTTGTTTGGAAAACATTTGTATACTTTAAAGAAAGTCATACAGATGATCAATGGAATAAACATACAAAAGGGGATCAATGAAAAAAAAAAGAAAAGAGTATGTGGTAAAGTTAGAACTGGTTGTATGTCAAAGATTTCAATTATCAAGAAACAAACTAGACCTAATTGGGTTGTCACTAACTTCATGGAAAGTCATAATCAACCACTCTTAACTTATTCAAAAGTGCATTTGCTACGCTCACATCGTAATATTTCGGTAGCAAAAAAAGCATTGCCTCAATAGTTTTTGAAGACCAATGTGCCAACTTATCAACAAATGTGATTATTAGATAAAGAATTTGGAGTGTTGGATCGAGTGGACCAGCTAGAGGGGATGAATAGATGACCTGCAAATCAAAATGCAATTTCTCTTGCTTTCTAACTTAGCAGGGACATACAATTAATTTTTAAAAAATAAATAACATAAAAAATAAAGGGGACACGAAGAGTTACTTGGTTTCAAGGTCGGTGGTTGTTAATCTAAAGCAATAGAAATTTCACTAAAAAGAACTCCTTCGATTAAGATTAGAGGCGGAGTAGCCCTTTACAGTAGTTGAGCGTACAAGAAGTGAATATAGAAGTTTAAGAACATGTGTGTATTTTTTTACAACTGGCTTCAGGATTCTATTTATAGTTCAATGGTCAACGTGACCATTTTGCTGATGTGACAGTTCGGGGTGCCTTGAATAGTTGGAAGCGTAACGTTCAAAAATCTAATCTGGAGACATCGGAGGTGCCTCGGTTCATTGGAGGCACCTTGGTTGTTAATGATATAGATTCCCACTTCTAATCAACGTCACAACCATTCTAGTCATTGGAGGCGCCTCCAATTGATTTGAAGTGCCTTGGCTACTATTCATCCAAGGCGCCTCTAGTCAACTGAGGCATCTCAAGTCACTTCCGCGATAGCTGGTCTTCTAGACATCTGAGGCACTTCCAATCAACTGAGGCACCTCGGTCTTCATGTTTCCATAGTTAACTTCCGAGTTGACCATTTTCTGACTTCGCTCGCTTAGGTGATGCTCTAGTCTTTCGGAGTTAAGCTCACCTAAACCGAACTCCGACCTTCTCCTCAAGTAGGCTTCCTCTCTGGCTTCTCGTCTCTTGGACGCTTTGCGCGTGCTCTTCTTGCTCCACCGATGTACTCGTGCATAGCTCCTCATCTCTCGGATGCATGGAACCCGTAGACTCCTTTTCCATGCCATCGTTCTCACTCGCTGCATCTTTTGTTCGACTTCTTGTGTTCGTAAGTTCCTGCACACTTATATACAAGACATCAAATATACACAGGACCTAACTTTACTTGGTTGATCACATCAAAACTAACTTGGGGTACTTACATAGATAGCTTGAGTGGGTAGGTTGCACAAAAAAGGATATTATAAACTTTGAGAAAGAGCTAAGGGATGAACAAAAGGGTATTGATCTAGAAATATTGATCGAGTTATTTGCATCTGAGAAAGAGTAGAATTCATCTTTTTTCTTTGATTATGAGACTGATTTAGATAATAGATTTAGTAGGTGTTTTTATACGGATCATGTATCAAGGATGGCATACAATGTATTTGGTGATATAATTGTATTAGATATGACATATAACACTAATAAATATGGATTGATTTTTACACCATTTGTAGGAGTTAATCATCATGATCAAACAATTATTTTTGGTTACAACTTTATAAGTGATGAGAAAACTGAGTCTTTTATTTGTCTACTTAACAAGTTTACAGAAGACATATCAAAAGTTGCACCAAACATGATAATCACTGATCATGATCCTGCTATGACGAAAGTGAAGGCGCTGGAATTTCGTCCTGTTTAAATTTTCTTGTACAAAAATTGTACAAGTACAAAACTATTCCTAGCAACTCGCATGTTCAATCAGACATGTGTTTTTTCTTAACATCTAGCTCCAAGAGTAGTACCACTCAACTTTATTATCATGCCGGACTAAGTCCACCTGCAGGGTTTACATGATAATCCTTATGAGCTCCTCAAGGGGACATCATCAACCTAAATAATTAAGACACAGTTTCCTTTTATAATCAACAACATACCATATAAACAGTATTATTTCCCTACTCATCGGACCTGAATTGTTTTGTTGCGAAAACCCATCTAAATCGATTAGCTAATCGATTAGGTAATCAATTTGGGAGGATTCTATTTGATTTTTTCATGAAACCCCGCCTGAATTGATCACCTGATCGATTCGGAGTGCTGAATCGATCAGGTGATCGATTCGAGAGGGTTCTATTTCCAAACAGATTAACAGAATCCTTCCAAATCAATCAGCTGATCGATTCAAGGCGATAAAAAGAGGTCTTTTAAATTTTTAATCATGATTTTAAATTTTCACTTTAAATTTTAGTTGTAAATGCCTAAACCCTAAACCTTATTCTTCCTCCCCTTCTCCAACGATCCAACCTGCGGACCTAGCCTCTTCCTCTTTAGTCTTCTCCATCCCCTTCTTCGCATCACCCCTTCTTCCTACACATAACCCCTAGCCTCTTCCCTCTTCCTCTTCCTCTTTCTCTTCCTCTTTTCTCCCTCCCCTTCTTCCTCCATGGCATCAGTCGGCGGCCGGTGCTACCCTTTTGCTCTTCTCCCTCCCCTTCTTCTTCTTCTTCTTCATCAAAGGCTTCTGTTTGCCACTACCAAGTGCCAACAACGAAGAGCTTGTTGCCCCTTCTTCTTCTTCTTCTTCTTCTTCATTTCCAACATTTTCTTCTGTCAGGTTAGTAAGTTATAATAAGATTCATTGATCATTACTTCATTAGGATTTAGGAAATTAGGAGTACATTTTAGCTTAGCCATTAGAATTTAGATGTTTAAGTTTATTAGTTTAACATCGAGCTTGTATGTCGATTGTTGCTAGGTTCATAATCCTATAATTTATAATTTTCTTTGCACTTGAGTTTACCATTAGATGTTTAACTGATTCTTTGGACTTGAGTTTACAAGTCATACATTTAACATTTTATATCTTGTATGTTATTGCTTGGCTTGAATTGAGAATTGTCATCTATGGGGTTTTAACTTTTCATTGAATGCTTGATATTTCATATTTGTCATTTGATAACCATTGCTTGTATGTTCTTCTTCATCAATGATTTTTCATTTTTTTAAATGGCTGACTTGTAGTAAAATGTCAGGTGCTATCTCTTTTGAAGCATCTAATTCAATGTCGTCGAATGTTACTCCTTTGAATTCAAATGATATTGGATGGAAATTTGCGGAGATAGTGGATCTTAAAAATTTGGATAAGTTGAAATGCAAGTTGTGTCAAAAAATTACTAGCGGTGGAATTTAGACGCTCAAACAACATGTTGCCCATATCAAGGGAAATGTTGTTCCGTGTAAGAAGTCTTCGGATGAGGATAAATTGAAGTGTAAGAATGCAATTGAAGAAGCAAGAACAAAAAAAACAAAAGAATATCAATGAAATGGAGGTCAAAGAAGAAGTTGTTCTTGAAAAATATGAGGAAGATGAAGGGGCTCTAGGGACAAGAAGGAACTAGCTTACTCTTAGCCCTATGGATAGATTTACATCCGTTATTAATCCTGAATCTTCATTGAGCGGAAGTAAGAAGACAAAACAACAACAAAATATTATTGATGCACTTTGGAAGTAAAGGGCACACAGTGTGTACTAATATTTAGCTCGATGGGTGTACTGTTAGAGTGTATACTAAAAGCCTAGCTTTTTGTAAACAATTTATTTTGAAATAAAGAATCGCATTAGTCAAATGTCTACATTTATATGCTAAGTGTAGTTGTTCAATTAATTTATATTATAGATAACATGGTGTGTGGTGTCATACACAGAAGATCATGTTATCAATTCCTTATAAATTATAAACAGTAGCTCACGACTAAGATGGAAAAGAACAAACCATTGGAATAGTCGTAGTGTAATTTGATATTAATTTATCTTAATTATAAAATTACACTAGTACACTCTGAGTGTATTGAGCTGGACCATTTAAGGTAAGTTCTTTTTATACTGACTGAATAAAAGAACAAGACATTTATTATTATGGAAGTGCGCGCTCTTAATCCTGATATAATAACAAACACATATATCTAGCATTTATTTCTTTGACTTATCAATGGATGAGATTTAGTTCGATAAATCAAGAGGTCCGATAAGTTGGGAAATGATATTATTTATAGTGTGTTGTTGATTATAGAAGGAAACTGTGTCATAGTAATCTAGGTTGATGATGCCCCCAAGAGGAGCTCATAAGGATTGTCATGTAAACCCTGTAGGTGGACTTAGTTTGACATGATAATGAAGTTGAGTGGTACTACTCTTGGAGCTAGATATTAATTAAGTGAGTTGTTAGTAACTCATTTAATTAGTGGACATTCTATATCTTAAACACAGGGAGACTAACACACTCATAATAAGAAGGAGCCCAAAATGTAATTTGGGATTAGTGCGGTAGTTTAATAATAATTCTTTAGTGGTATGAATTATTATTGATGAAATTAAGTTGGGTGTTCGGGGCGAACACGGGAAGCTTAATTTCATCGGGAGACCAAAACCAATCCTCCTCTCGGTCCCTATCGTAACCTCTTATATATAGAGAATTATATCCACCAAATACCCACTTCCTACCCACCCTTAGGTGGCCGGCTAAGCAAGCTTGGAACCCAAGCTTGGGCCAGCCAAGCCAAAGGCTTGAGCCAAGTAGGGTGGCTGGCCATAGCTTGGAGCCCAAGCTTGGTGTGGCCGGCCATATTAAAATGAAAGGATTTTATTTTTAAAATCTTTTCTTATGTGGATACCATGGTTTTAAAAGAGAGTTTAAAATTTAAATCTTTCCTTTTATAGCTTTCTACAAAAGATTAAGTGAAATGTTTGATATCTTTCCTTATTTGTAGTTAAAAGGAAGATTTTAATTTTTGATAAAATTTTCCTTTTTTGTAACCATCTTAATGATTTAAAAGAGAGTTTTAAAATTAAATCTTTCCTATTATAGTTTCTACAAAAGATTAAGAAAAGATTTGATATCTTTCCTTATTTGTAGATTGAGAGGAAGATTTTAATTTTAAAGATAACTTTCCTTTTTAAAAATCATCCACATGTTTTAATAGAGAGATTTGAATTTATAAAATTTCCTTTTATAACCAACCATGAAGGGAAAATTAATAGTGAAATTTTTATTTCCGAAAACAAAAAAGAAAGTTTTAATTTTGTGTTTAAAACTTGCCTTATTTGGAGCAATTGAAGGGGCCGACCATTAGAGGTTTAATAAGGAGATTTTAATAAAATTTTCCTTCTTAAACATTGACAAGGAATATAATGAAGTTTTTATTTATAAAACTTTCCTTATTTGCCAAGACCAAGGAATATAAAAGAGAGGGTAGAGGTGCCTCATCTCACAACATATCATCTATTATTCCTCTCTCTTTTCTTCCTTGGTGTGGCCGGCCCTAATCATCCTCTCCTCTCTTCTTCTTGTGGCCGAATCACATCATCTCTAGGAGTTCTTGTGGTGGCCAGATTTTGCTTGGAGAAGGAGAGAAAGGAGGCTTTGCTCTTGCATCCCTTGGAGCTTGAAGGTTGGTGGCCGAAACTTGCAAGAAGGAAGTTGTCTTGGTGGTTCTCATCTCGGTAGATCGTTGCCCACACAACATCTGAGATAAGAAGAGTACGGTAGAAGATCAACATGTTGTTGTTTACAAAGAAAGGTATAACTAGTAATTCTATTCCGCATCATACTGGTTTTCTTTGTATAGTTTTTGAAATACCAAACACAAGAGGCATATGATTCTAGGTTTCGAATTTGTGATTCGAGTTTGTGTTTTTTTTGTTTATCGAATTTGTGATTTGATTGTTCCTTTTGGTTAAACCTAGGGTTACTATAAGGGAATTAAATATTAAATTTCTTTAAAAGGCTTTGTCTAGGTGGTGGTGGATGATCTCATACCCAAGAAGGCCTAGTACCTCGCCATGCAGTCCTGTAAGACAATTTTAGAAATTAATATTTAATTAAATTTATAACATGGATGGATTTGGATCGATAATGTTAAGCATCGTTTATGATCCAAGTCTAAACCACTAAGAACAGATAAGTTAAATTTGGAATCAATAATGTTAAGTTCTGTTTGCGATTCCTAATTTAATTTCTAAAGAACACAATAGGTTGTTAGTAAAGGTTCAGGACTTGTACAAAATTTTTTTACAGGGGAACCGGTATGATATTCCGCATAGAAACCAACATGTACGAGTCTGGTATTCCTTTTCATGCCATTGACAATGATAGCTTCAAGAGGTTTGTGAAAGTGGTTGGTCAATTTAGCCCGGGTTATTGCCCTCCAACTCAATACTTATTAAGGGAGCCCTTATTGAAGGAAGAGATAGATAGAACTAAAAGTCTATTAAAGAAGTAAGAAGAAGAATGGGCTTTGAATGGTTACTCAATTTTGACTGATGCTTGGACTGACCAGAAAAGAAAAATTATCATAAATTTGTGTGTTAATTGAAAGAAGGCACAACTTTCCTTTCTTCTAGGAAAGCATCAGATGAAGCACACATTGGAAATTATATATTTGAATATGTGGACAAGTGAATTGAAGAAGTTGGGCCCCAAAGTGTAGTTCAAGTAGTAATGGACAATGCTTCAAATAATATGATGGCAAAAGATTTGTTGAAGGAGAAGAGACCACATATATTTTGGACTTCATGTGCAACTCACACCATGAATCTTATGCTTCAAGGAATTGGGAACCAACCTAAATTCAAAGGGGTGATTAAGAAGGCAAAGAACTTGATAATCTTTATTTATGCACATCACAAGACATTGTCAATGATGAGAAAGTTTACCAAAAAAAAGGACATAGTGAGGCCGGGAGTAACATGATTTGCAACTACTTTTCTAACTTTACAAAGCTTGATGGAGAAGAAAGTGAACTAAGATCTATGGTTTCTAGTGAAGAATGAAATGCATACAAACATTCAAAAAGTGAAAAGGGCAAGGTGACACATAATACCACTATGAGTGCCTATTTTTGGAATGGAGTAAGTTTTTGCTTGAAGGTGTTTGCCCCTTTAGTTAAGTTGCTTCTTCTTGTTGATGGGGATAAGAAGCAATCTATGGGTTTTGTATATAGAGAAATATTTAGAGCGAGAGAGGAGATTAAAGTGGCATTCAAAAATTAAGAGCTTTACTATCGTCCGATTATTGATATTATTGATGAGAAAAGTCATAATCGGCTTGATAGTCCACTACATTTGGCAGCCTACCTCTTAAATCCTTATTACTCCTTCAATGACTAGAGCATAGGAAGTGAAGAAGTGGTCACGGATGGATTATTCACTTGTGTTGAAGCATTCTTTCTCAATGATATTCATAGCCAAAGTGAGGTAGTAAATGTGGAGTTGCTGAAGTATATCAATAAAAGGGGGGGGGGGGGGGGGGGGGTTTTGGAAGACCATTAGCTATAATTGGATGCTAAAAAAATGATGAGAAATATGATTCGGGTAAGAACTAAGTACTTAGTTACTTTATTTTATAATTTTTATTGCTTGTTTGTTGTTTTTTGATTTTGTTTATTTTTAATTGTTATTGTTTGATTTATTTTTATTTAGTTGGATGGTGACATCTTTTTGGATATGGGGTACCTAAATTACAAAAGATGGCTAAAAGAATCCTTTCTTTAACTACAAGTTCTTCCAGTTATGAGAGAAATTGGAGTACTTTTGAGGGAGTAAGTATTTAATTAGTAATTATTTATTGACTTATTTCTTATTGACTTAATATTTTTTCTTTAATGTAGATCCATACAAAGAAAAGAAATAGACTAGATACAGGAAGGTTGAATAATTTAGTCTATGCTCAATTCAATGCCAAGATCCTAAACAAAAAGAGAAGACAAGAAGAAAAAGGAGTAGATGTTCTACTTGCTAGTGAAGCAACTATGGCATAAGGATAGATTGTTGACGGTGGAGATGAAGATGTTGAGACAAATATTGAAGCTGTTAGAGAACTTCACGAAGAAGAATTTGTATTGGATGAAGAAGAGGAAGAAGTCATCGATTTTGAGTTTGAATCTGATACAGAGGAAGTGTTGGAGAAATATGGAGATGAACTAGAAAAAGAATTAGGGATATAGGAGATTATATGAGTTATTTCATGACTTGTGAGAAAATTTTTGCTATTTTATTTTGTATACCTTGTCAATTTGTACTTTGTAGTTAGTAATACTTTTGCTATTTCGGTATTTCTATTTCCATTTATCAATTGGGATCAAATTATGTTTGTATAATAGTTTGTAATTTGTATACTTGTGTCAATTCTGATACTTTGCTGTCAGGATTCAAGGAAACCCCTGTCGGATCGATCAGCTGATCGATCCGGTTAGATTTTATGACAAACAGAAAAATGCTAGATTGATCAGTTGATCAATTAGGTGTGTTTAATCGATCAACTGATCAATCCAGAAGGGATCTGTTTATCGCAAAATCTTGTCGGATCGATCAACTGATTGATCCAGAAGGGATTTCCAAAAAAAAACCCTGGATCGATCAACCGATCTATTTGAAAGGGATTTCCAAAAAAACCGCTTAGGCGGCGCATAAGCACCAAGGCGCTGGGCAACCACCCTCCTACCACCTACCGCCTAGCACCTTTTTGAACACTGCTAATAATTGAGCTTTAGTTTTGATAAATGACAAATGGTTAAAGTTAGATTTTGTATGATCTGACACTTTTACTGAGTGTGCAGGAATTGATGAATCTAGAGGACCTGACATTAAGCTGAAGCCCAGTTAGGTTTGAAGACATGATAACTAGCACAAAGTCTAGATAGGTCAAGGTGTGATCTGATATATGGTAGGAAGTCCAGCTAGATTTACGAGACCTAACAACTGGTTGAAATCCTGTTAGATTTGCAGACCTGACAACTGGCAGAAAGACTTGATGGGTCAAGAGGTAAGTAAAGTAACTGCAAATGGTAAGTAAAGATAAGTCATCAGAGGAGGTGATCCAGTAAGGATGAGTCCAGTGAGACTATAGGCACTCGTCTAGCTTAGAGCTATTTTAGAAGTTTAACCTGAGACCATGACTAGATTCTAATTTTGGTAAAATATGATCTAATTAATAATGCCATTTTATATTGTGCTAACTATATTTTACAGGTTATACTTTATTTTTGAACTAATACATTTTATAGGGGTAAAATGTATAAACAATCCTCGGATGAACAATGTCCGAACCACCTCAGAGGTGCAAGGAAACACCTCAAAGCTGTGTGGAGGCGCCCTAAACCCAGCGAAGGCCCTCACACACAGATAAACTTCAGGGATAAAAGTTTGCTACGCGAAGGTGCCTTGGAGTGCATTAGAGGCGCCTCGAAATGCATTGGAGGTGCCTTAGAGAACTTGGAGGCACCCTCGCGCTGATAAAGACTGAGGTCTTTAGACATGATAGAGGCAGAATATTTAGAGATCAAATTTGAGGTTGTAGGCGCATTATACGGGGTTAGAGGCACCATCAACACTCTTTAAATGCCTTGTTCGACCAACATCTTGGATAGAATTGATACACAAACTCTTATGACCATTTTGTTGCCATGACTTCGCACTGCTACTGTTCTACTGCTCGACGACTTCTAACCGCTGTCGGCATACCAACACTAACACACGAGCTCTTCAATTAACATCATCATGTTGGGTAACATTTAATTACGAGTCATTTACTTTACTATTTTAAAGGAAGTGTAGGGTATTACACTATCCTATTATTATTCTTTGTATCGATTACTTTATTAGGAGTTTATCGATAGAGGATTTTAGTTGGTTGCCCATTGATAGGTCCAAAGAGCCTAGGTCTTGGAGTAGGAGTCGCTGAAGGCTCTGAACTAAGTAATCGATTGCATTTTATTTTTTTATTAAGTTTTAATTCCATTGTGCACTTTGTTTATAAAGCTGATAAAAGAATGAGTTTTATTTTAATACACGTGATTCACTCCCCCTCTCACATACTCATCGATCCTACATTATAATGTATAGATAGACCTTCATCCATGTCTATGACCATTATATGTCAATGATTATTTGTATATTTATCGGTTTAAATAGTTTGTTGCAATGCATCGACATCCATCATCTCAATCATTGCATATGTAAAGAAGATCCATTTTTCATGGAATAAATCCAAGAAAAAATAAATAATATTAGTTTAGATAGTTAAATACTTACAACAAACTGAACCCTACAAAATATGGATGGGCAGTATGGTGTGTTAGAGGTTTTGACTTCATGATCATTATATGTCAATGATTATCTATATATTCATCGGTTTAAATAGTTTGTTGCAATGCATTGACATCTATCATCTCAATCATTGCATATGTAGAGAAGATCCATTTTTCGTGGAATAAATCCAAGGAAAAATAAATAATATTAGTTTATGTAGTTAAATACTTACAACAAATCGAACCCTACAAAATATGGATGAACAGTATGGTGTGTTAGAGGTTTTTACTTCATTTGTAATAATTGTAAAATATATGTTTATGCAATTGTCATGGGTGTACTAAGTCCAATAAAAGACTTCATTAAATCTTCCATAATTAATGAGAAAATAGAGTTGGACCTACTAGAAGCGCCGTAATCCTGCATAAACAAACAAAAACATAAGAACAATTTATAAATTATTAATATTATTGAATAATATTCACAACTTCTACATTTGTAGCAACTACGAAAAATTACATTCAAATGTTTCTCTGGGTTGATAGTGAAATTTAACATTCAAATGTATTATTGTCAATACAACATCTAAAAGATAAAAAATGTTATTATTCTTATTTTACTATACACCATATGAAACTTCAACAAAATTAATCATCATTGTTTTACATACTTATGTAACTATGCTACCAACCAACTCACTTTAATTGGATGAGCTTTAATAATGCATCTGCTACCGCATCATTGTTATTTTTCTTAAAATTTATCTTTGCTTGTTGAAAAAATACATACACAAACATGTCATTAACAACAAGAAAAATTAACTAGAATCAACCCTACCTTCAAGATTTTGGTTTTGACCTTCTAAATCCGAGTAAGCTCCGTTTGTTGATTTGATGAAACAGTGGCACTTGTGTTGGATGGGACAAGGGCTCCTACAACATCATCCTGAATAATCTTCTTATCTTTTTCTTTCCCCTTAGTTATTTATTTTCTATCAGTTTTCTTTCTCTTGGAGGCTTGTGCAAATTTAAGAGTTGGTAGTGACCCAATACTCTTTCTAGCACACCTCTTCCTTCTTGTATGTGTTGCTGAATTAGGCTCTATGACCTCTTTATTTGGGGTAGGGGTTGTTCTTGCCTCTTCTGATACCTTGCTTTATAGCTTTGGAGCTCTATAATTTTATTTTCTTGTTCAGTTATGATTCTATCTTTTACAGCCAAAATTCCGTCCTTTTCACCAATGCTAATTTCAGCATTACTGCATTCCTATCCAATAATGCTGATAGTTCCATTATTTTTGCATTCTTTTATTCAATACAACTTAACAACCAAAGTTTGCATATGACTAAGTTGATCATCTTTTACTTTGTAGCATTGGCATTCTACTTGCTCCTGAACATCCTTTATAGCTTGCGCCTGAACATCCTCTGTTGCATGCTCCCGAACATCCTCTGCTTAGGAAAAACTTCAATAATGTCAATGTGTTGTGCAATTTGATCATTAATTTACTCTTCTACATCTTCTAGGAAATAAGTTGATTGTAGATGTTCCTCTAAATCTAATAGAACCAAAGTTGCTATTATTTTTGATGAAGGTAGCTAGGCAATCATCATCTTTATTGTAGATACACATTAGATTGTCCAGTTCCATCAGGCAATTCTTAGAATGACAAAGTTCTTGTGTGGCTATATAATTCTAACATGTTCGCATATACAAACTTGCAATACAATAAGTATGGTTATAAATTTAGAATAAATGAAGTTACAACAAAATTTAACAACTTATAGCAAGTAAGTGTGCAAATCTTTTGAGCATTGGAGTTTGATTTCCCTCAAGGCCCAATAGCTTGGGCTTCGGTGAGAGTATTACACTAATGACCTCCATCTCTGGGGTGATATAGTCATATACAACTTTACACTAATTATATGTACCTATATTTTTAAAGTCATCTACACAATTAAGTAGTGATTTTACTAGTAGTCTAGATATATTGCTAGTAGTAGTAAATAACACGCATATAAAAAAATATAAAATAACAAGTTGATAAAATAAAATATCAAATTCAGGAGATGGTTCTGGTAGTTTCTTGATGTTGATTAGCTTGTTCTCTACTTCTTTGAACACTCCCGATCCGAAATGTTGAATGTTGAGTGGGGCGAAGCCAACATCCAAATATAAAGGAACTTCATTGCCATGATCTGGAAGTCCTAGAATTAGTGCAACATCTTTTGTTTTGTGAATCTAATCTTTTGATTTTGAAAGATGAAACACTTAGCATCATAGTCCCAATTGTGAAACATATTGTGTACAAGGTCTTTTATGTTTGCAATATGTGGTATGTCTAGCGCCCATACAAATGAGTTTCTACTTAACAACTCCAAGTGCTTTTATGAATGACTTAAACTAGAAGATATTGCTTTTCCATTGAATTTTCTTATGGTATGAACGAGAAGTAGAGCTTCTGTGGGAGGTTGATGCACTAGACTCCATTTAATTCTGTAAAATGATACATTACAATGTTAGTTTTTATCAATAAAATGATAATTCAGCTCATTTTGATCAAAACATGTTAGTCACACCATGTAGTAGTAGCTATGATTTGGTAGCTGCTATAATGTGATGTGACTAGAACATTGTAGCAGCTATGATTTGATAGCTACTATAGCATGGAAATCCTAAAACAAGACTGTTGCAATAGCTACTATTTAGTAGCTACTACAAAATTCTAGCCTAAAATAAGAACGTTGTAGCAGCTATGATTTGGTAGCTACTACAATGTTGAAAATCCTAAATTAAGAACATTGTAGTAGCTACCAAATCATAGCTGCTACAATGTTCTAAACCTTAAACAAGAATGTTGTAGCAACTATAGTTCTGTAGTTTTCGTAGCTACTACAACGATGTATCTAGCCATAACAACGAGATTTGGATGGAAGAGGAAGATGTAAATGTTGAACCCCGTGGTTGTTTTGATGTGACCAACCAAGTTAGGTTAGGTCCTGCTTGTTATTTTATCCTTGTGTCTAAATGTGCAGGAACTTAGGAGTGCAGGAAGTCGAGCGAAAGACGCAACTAGCGAGAATGACAGCACGGGAAGGGAGCCGACGGGCCCGGTGCGTCCGAAGGATGAGAGAGCTGCGGAAGAGTACTCCGGTGGACGAGAAGAACGTGCACGACGTTCGAGGGACATGCTCGAACGCCAGGATGGAAGCCTGATCGGAAGATGGGATCGGGTGAGCCCTATTCCAGATAGAGGAGATCACCCAAGCAAACGGAGTAGGAGTGGAAAAGACCCAGACCGAGGCGAGCTGAAATGGAGCAGAAGGCTCGGATCAAAAGTCAAACCTGAGTTGACTTTCATGTCCGGGCTCCCGGAACAGCCCGGGGCGCCCGGAGTTGGATTTTGACTAGATCGAGTCAAAACTCGATTTGAACATTGGGGGATAAAATTTTATCCCCCTAGGGCGCCTGGAACCCTCAGGGCGCCCTGACCAAGGCTATAAATATAGCCTTGGTCCAGAAGCTTTTCATTCATTCAAGCAATCAACTCTATGTTCATTTCTAGTAATAGTTCTGAGCTTTTAGTGTGTAAAAGACTTCTCCGCCTTCAGAGAAGGAGATTGTTAGTGCGCTTTTCATCGCCTTGGATTAACAACCATCTTGGTTATAACCAAGTCAACTTCTGGTCTTCTCTAATTCTTTTTGCTTTATTACTTTATTATTATTGCTATTTATTTTGAGTTGAAAGTCTTGAGGAGGGTATCTTTAATTTTGCAAGCAATTCACCCCCTCTTGCCGGTCCCACTGCGCCAACAAGTGGTATCAGACCCCGACAGTCTTAGAAGGACTAACCGCCGGCTGAAGCATAAAGATCAGGATGATGGTCGACGCGAACATTCATCCCCCAAAGTTCGACGGAGATTTCGCTACTTGGAAGCGAAAAATGGAGGTATTTTTTAAGACCGAATTTGATATCATTTTAATAATGAAATATGGATATACAACGCCAAAAGATAAAGAAGAATACAACTGGACGAAGAAGGAGCAGGCCAATTTCGTGGCCAACGGAAAAGCGAAATTTCACCTGCTCAACGTTCTGCCGCCCCAGGAGGTAAGTCGGATCGGAAGCTACGACTCCACCAAAGTCCTCTAGGATAAATTCCTGGAGCTCCACGAAGGTACCTCAAAAGCAAAGCTAGCGAGGCGCGACATCCTTCGGACCCAGTTGACGAACCTCCGGATGAACAACGGCGAGAAGGTAGCGCAACTCCAGGCAAGAATCAAGGAGTTGATAACTCAACTGACCAACCTCGGAGAACCGGTAACAAACCGAGACTCTATCCGGTATGCGCTCAACGCCTTCCCAAGAACTCCATAGTGGGCGTCCTTAGTAGATGCATACTACATCTCTAAGGACCTTGAGGTAAGTAGTTTAGAAAATTTATTCTCTACATTTGAACTTCATGAGTCTCGAATCGCATAGCCTAAACAAACGGAGAAGACAAACCTCAATATTGCCCTATAAGCCGAAAAGGACGATCCCAATTCTGAAGCATCGATTGACGAAACTGAAGCGGCTCTTCTGGTAAGAAAATTAAATAAATTTATTAAAACTAACGAATTTAGATCACAGTCGAAAAAGCATCAACGCTATAAAAAGACGGTTCGATGCTACAACTGCAACGAGGAAGGGCACATCAAGGATGACTGCCCTAAATTAAAGAAAAAGGACAAGTCTCAGAGACTGATATCCACTAAACGCAAAAGTCTGAAGGCCACTTGGGATGATTCTTCATCCTCCGATTAGAAGTCGAAGCCTTCTCAGGAAAAGCACTGATGGCCAACCATCTCTTTGAAGATGACTCTGACTCAGAGATGAGCATAGATAAAGGGGAGGATCCTCAGAAGAAGAAGAAAGCTGCGACGAAGGGGGAGCATCACCAAGAGAGGTAAGTAAGGTACATGATCTCACCCCTACTCAGCCCTTTAAATTTATCAAAGTGCTTACGAAAGATCTATCAAAATTAGAAAAACAAAATGATGAATTGAAATTAAACTTAACAAAAACATGCTCACTAGAAATGCATGTTAATTTAAAATTAGAAAATGAAAGATTAAAAATTGAAATTGAGAAGTTGAAAAATAATCATGCATGCTTAAATAAATTTCCAAAATCAAAACTAAGAACTTTTGAAAAATTAAATTGGTATATTAGAAAACATCAGAGACAACTTAGGAAAGTTCCAAGAAACTATATACCCCCTAAGTTTCTGATTAATCCAGTAGGAAGGAACCTTTACTGGGTTCCAAAATTATTGCTAGATTAAATTTAAAAGTTAAAGGCTTTCAGTGAGAAAATTAAACAGTGAATTTCCTTATGAGACTTTGACTAGAAAGTGGTTGTTGCTCCAATAACCAAGAAGGCCTAGTGCCTCGCTACTGCCTGGAAGCCAAATATAGAAATGAAATGTTTAATTAACTTTCTTGAAAAGTATTAAAATTAGAATTAAATAATATTTGTAAAAGTTCTTCAAACATTTTTTCTTCAAAAATATTTTTTAAAATATTCTTGTTTAAGTTAAAAAATTTTAAAATCTATACTTGGAGAAATTCTCCTATGAAAATTCTTTTAAAATTCTTTTTTAACTTAAAATTTTTTGGAAAATCTTTAAAACTATTTTTGCCTAAGTTAAAAAGTCCTCTAAAAGTTAGATTTTTTTTAAAAAATCTTGGATTAGCTTAGAATTTTTGCAAAATCTTAAGGAAATTCCTAGAATTTTTTTTTGAAAATAACTGATTTTGTACTCAGATATTTTTTTAAATTTTCTCAAACACATCTATATTTTCAAAATCATCTCTGAAAAATTTCAAATAACTATTTTTTTAGTCTTTACTTGAAAGTTTTCAAACTTAAAAAACCCTTACTTTATACTTTTTACCCCATTCTTTTTGCTGTGATCAAAAGGGGAGAGGTAGGTATAAAGTTAAGGGGGAGTTAGGAAAATTAACAAAATTAAAATTTTTTTGGTATTGCAAATTTCTTTTTGCAATTTTTATGCTTAAACTATTAGTTACTAATTTCTTTAAAATTACTATTTGTTTTTATACCCTAACTTGAACTTGGGTTGATGCACATCAAAAAGGGGGAGATTGTTGAACTCTGTGGTTGTTTTGATGTGATCAACCAAGTTAGGTTAGGTCCTGCTTGTTATTTGATCCCTGTGTCTAAGTGTACAGGAACTTAGGAGCGCAGGAAGTCGAGCGGAAGACGCAGCTAGCGAGAAGGACGACACGGGAAGGTAGCCGACGGGCTCGGTGCGTCCGAAGGACGAGAGAGCTGCGGAAGAGTACTCTGGTGGACGAGAAAAATGTGCGCGGCGTTCGAGGGACGAGAAGCTGGGATGAAAGCCTGCTCGAGGAAAAGACCGGAAGATGAGATCGGGTGAACCCTATTCCGGATAGCGGAGATCACCTAAGCAAACGGAGCCGGAGCGGAAAAGACTCGGACCAAGGCGAGCTGAAACGGAGTAGAAGGCCCGGACCAAAAGTCAAACCTGAGTTGACTTTCATGTCCGGGCGCCCGGATCAATCTCGAGCGCCCGGACCTCCAAGCGCCCGGAACAGCCCGGGGTGCCCGGAGTTGGATTTTGACCAGATCGAGTCAAAACTCGATCTGAACGTTGGGGGATAAAATTTTATCCCCCCCAGGGTGCCCGGAACCCTCAGGGCACCCCGACCAAGGCTATAAATATAGCATTGGTCCAGAAGCTTTTCATTCATTCAAGCAATCAACTCTGTATTCATTTCTAGCAATAGTTCTGAGCTTTTAGTGTGTAAAAGGCTTCTCCGCCTTCAGAGAAGGAGATTGTTAGTGCGCTTTTCATCGCCTTGGATTAACAACCATCTTGGTTGTAACCAACTCAACTTCTGGTCTTCTCTGATTCTTTTTTTTTTATTACTTTATTATTATTGCTATTTATTTTGAGTTGAAAGTCTTGAGGAGGGTATCTTTAATTTTGCAGACAATTCACCTCCCTCTTGTCGGCCCTGCTGCGCCAACAGTAAAAACCACTTCGAATGAAAACTGATCTGACACAAATCTAAACCCTAAATAATAAGACAAGGCAACAATAGAGATTTAAAAGAATATGAGCACATACATGGAGGCACACACTATAGATGAACGACTGTAGGTAGGCAAGGCAAGGCGGTGAGGGAGTTGAACATTGAAGATGGTGAGGAATGCAGAGTCGAGGAAATCGAAGGGGAGTTTTGAGGGGGAAAGGAAAAATTAGAAAGATGTGTTTTTTAAATTCTGACGAGGTTAATTCTGACGACTCAGCAACTACATTAGAAAAATAAAAAAATGTGATGGGGTACTACTACTGTGAAAGTCACACACAAGCGTGGACGTGGAGTTGTGCATCATATCAGTTCTATATAGGCGCACATCTTTAGTTTTTTTTTGTTTATTTTTTTTTTAAATTTTTTTGAGCTCCCAAGTATACCAATCAAATTTTGCCTTTAGGGTTTATGAGTTAGGCTATAGTATTAAGCACAAAAAAAAATATTTCAATGTGCTCATGAGGTGTGCAATGTAAGGGTGCGGCATATCGAAACTATTTATATATATCTGTTAAGGGGCGTGTGGCGTAAGGATTGCAGCATATAAAAACTCAACGTTGGGTTTTTATATTTTATATTTTTTGTTTATTTTTCTAAGCTCCCAGTTATGTCAATCATATTTTGCTTTTAGAATTTAGGGATCGAGTAGTATTAAGCAAAAAATTTCAAAACAAAAATTTTTTAGGTGCTCATGGGGTGTGCGGTGTAATGAATGCGACATATCAAAACTCATATATAAATTTGTTATGCTGGGCACCGTTGCTGTGCATGCCGGTGCACCCAACGTAACATTAATATTTTTGTTTATTTTTTTTAAGTTTCCGGTTATGCCAATCAGATTTTACCTTTGGGATTTAGGTGTTGAGTTATAGTATTAAATGCAAAAAAATTTAAAATAAAACAAAAATTTGAGGTGCTCATGGGGCGTGCGGTGTAATGGGTGCAACATATCAAAACTCAAAGATAAATCTATTAACTTGGATGTCAGTGCTCTGCGTACTTGTGCGCACCCAGCGTAACATCAATTTTTTATTATTTATTTATTTATTTGTTTTTTTTTATACTCTCGATTATGCCAATCAGATTTTACCTTTAGAATTTAGGTATTAAATTATTGTATAAAGCACACAAAAAAAAATCAAAATAAAAAAAGTTTGAGGTGCTACTCACGACGTGTACATCGTAAGGGGTGTAACATATCAAAACTCATATATAAATCTATTATGCAATTGTGTGCCATTCATTTTTTTTTTTTATTTTATGTTTTTAAGCGGCTGGTTATGCTAATTAGATTTTGATTTTATAATTTAGGGGTTAGATTATAGTATTAAGTAAAACGGAATTTCAAAATGGAAAAATTTTGAAGTGCTCACGGATGTGCGGCATAAGGGGTGCGAAAAATTATATATAATTGAGAATTAATTAATACACATAGATCTTATTATAAACGGTCAGCATAAAGGTGTGAAATTTTTAATTTGTATACTTAATTTTTTTTAGATTCTTGAAAGGCACACTTGTTTTCTATTTTATTCCTACCTACAATTACTATATTCAAAGAACAATACTTCTATGGTATTACATTTTGAAAATAAACACTATTTTAGTGTATTGTAAATCATAAAATCAATACTACTATAGTACTGTATTTTAAAAATCAACACTGTAATGATTTCTAAAATACAATACTATAGTTATAATCATATTGATTTCTAAAATACAATACTATAGTGGTATTATTTTTTAAAATTTAGTATTACATTAATATATTTTTTTTTAATACAGCACCATAATAATTGGGGAAGTTTAAAATGAGAACGACTTTTGATAAATCTAAAATTTAAATGTGTCTGAATTTCATTTGCATATAAATAACATCCTATTATTTAAAATAATTAATGTATATATATTAAACAATCTTCCACTTCTCAGCTTTTGAAGATGGCACTCAAATACATTCATGATAAAGTTAGTGAAATTATTGATTGATTTAACTTTACATTTCAAATCTTTGTGTCCCTTTCTTGAACAACTAATTGCTCTACTATATTCTCACAAATATATAACCTCCTGCTCTCTTCAATCTTATCTTTGTTCTAAAAATAACACCTTTGTTAAGAATTTTAAAGGATTTTTGAAGTCTTCAAACAAATTTTCTTGGAAGTTGTTATTGATACTTGGAACATAACGATCCTTTGGTGAGGTTCACTTGGGAATATGACACCTCTTTCCTCTAAAGTATGAACCTTTCTTCTTTTTTATTATTGAGACTTTTTTATTGAAATTATTATTATTCTTTTCATCTAATCTGATCTCCATGAGAAAGTCTAGATGATCACTTAGCATTTTGAGGTGTCCTACCCTGAACTTTATGTCCTCATCTAAAATGCTAATTAAGAAACTATTAATTAATTTCTCAAAAAGAGATGGATCAGGATCATAAAGGGAATGAAATCATAAGAACATCATTGAGCCATATATCAGATTAACATTTTAGCTTCGAATCAGATTTGATAATCTTGTTTGATTGAGAAAAGGAAAAGTAAATCCAGCAAGATCAAGTCATCCAAATCTATTAGGATTTGATCTATTAAGATTAGGATGAACAACTCAATTATAAGTCACCACTTGTTGCCGAGTGCTCCTTGCTGTTTCTTGGCCGGATGGATAAATTCCTTGCGCAAAGTCAACACACGATTAGAGGAAGTCGATCTATCCCAGTGCGGCCTTTTATATATATATATATATATATATATATATATATATAGTAAAACAAAAAATAATGGGATAAGATTTAGTTATTATTGTTGTTGATGATAGAGTCAAAGAGATTATTAAAATTCTTAAATTTGTTCTTAGATTAAAATCTCCTTTTTATATCCTCTATTAAGTAACGATTCTCATTATAACATTCCTTTTACAATGGCCATCAATCTTGTTAATGATCGGCTCAGTTGTTGGAAGCTAGTCAATTTGTTACTACATTTACCATAGTTCATTAGACTGCTATTCTTTGTATTCTTTGATATTTTCGGAGAACTCAGTTTCAGAGTTTCTTATTCTCTTTTACTTCCTCATTAAAGCTCTGTGCATACTCTAATGCTAATTGGACGAGCAACCTTATGGATCATAAGTCAACCATTGACTTCTATATTTTTTTTTTTGAAAATTTTCTTATCTCTTGGAAGAATAAGGAGCAAAATATTATTTTCAGATTCTTTACAGAAGCTGAGTCATATCATGACTATCACCACTTATGAGATTATTTGATTACGTTGGTTACTTACATATATGAAAAAATTTTCTGTAGTTCTAGATTAAATTGATTATTTTCTTAATTAAATATTTTTGTTTTTTTTAAGTTTGAAGTTTGAATTAATCTTAATGTTTAAATTAATGAACTTATTATTTATTTCTAAATTTTTAATATATTTGTTTTTAAATTTATTTATTGAATTGATTAAATATGATTTTTTAGATTTTTCTGAATTAAATAAAACTGAACTTTAGATTTATTAATTAAATTATTAAAACTAATAATTGATTTTTCAAAATTATTATTTCCTTTTTAGATTTATTAATTATTATTTGAGTTTTCAGATTTATTAATTAAATTCTCAATATTAATAATTATATTTTTAAAATTATTATTTGAGTTTTTAGATTTATTAATTAAATTCTCAGAATTAATAATTGATTTTTTAAATTATTAACTATCTTTTCAGATTTAATAATGAAATTCTCAGAATTAATAATTAAATTTTTAGAATTATTATTTGAGTTTTTAAATTTATTAATAAATTCTCAAAATTAATATTTGAAATTTCAATATTAATAATTAAAATTGTAGAATTAATATTTAAAATTGTAATATTATTTAAGTTTGATTTAGATTTATTCTCACCTAATTCATCATGCAAAAATTTTAATTTATTATTAAATTATCTAATTTATCAAAAAAGTTACTATCTAATTTAATATGTGTTCTAGGGATATTTTTCTAAATTATAACTTTACTAACCTTTTTCATATATCTTGATTTTGTGGATTCATTCACTTTCTTCTTTTTCTCTAGCCATTGATTTTTGTAATATCCGAACTCCTAGTACTTGAAGCATTGGATGTGTAGCTCTTGACATTGGTTCTTCCATTGTCACTGCATCAGAATTTTATGAGTATGACACTCATTTTTTTTAGTAAATGTCCTCTCTCCTTGTACTTAAAATATATTATATAAAATTTAAAAGTCATAATTAATTTTACCATGCTCCCCCCAATCCTTTGTCTGTGTGTTCCTTCGGCGGTTAGTCCGATTAGAGACTCCTACTTTAATAACAATTGTAGGATCGGTATGGTTGAGAAAGGGATGGTGAATCTCGATTCATCGCTTTCTTTTCATTTCTTCATGTGTTTGTTCTATCCGAGTTGTTAGTTTGTAGCGGAATATAATAAATAGAACAATAAAGCAAGCGGGATTTACTTGGTTTCTAACCCCCAGGGTCAATACATTCAAGGCCTACGCACTCAAGCGCGAGTCCACTAGTGGTCTCCTTTCCGAAATCTTTCCAGAGGCGAAGAAACCCGCCTTATAGTTAATCAAGTACAAGCATGAAAGATTAATAAAATAAATACATCTTGTAATAAAAATACAAACAAATACTTTACTGAACAGATCTGGAATTCCTAAGCATAATGCACCTTTCCTAGAGCTTCCCTGGTCGTAAAGCTTCACGTTGTAGCTTTCCTTTTGAGAAACATAGTATGAGTAGTAGAAGAATCAATAATTTTAAAGCTCTGATTGAAGTCCCTTTTATAAAATGTTTTCGGTCGCTTGGACCAGCCTCGAATGCTTAGACTTGGCCTTATCTGATCCGAATTCGCCACACATTTATCTTGTCAATCAAATTTTTGTCCAGGCGCCTAGGTTGTCCAGGCACCTAAACTGTCCAGGCGCTTGGAGCAGTCTCGGGTGCTTGGACTATCCAGGTGCTTGGACCAGTTCCAGGTGCCTGGACCAACCAGTCCAAGCCATGTTGCCTTCGATTTGCGTATGTTTGCTCCCCTAGTCTTGTTTCCAGCTCCAGGTTCTTGCAAGACAAGTATACTGTTGGGACCGAAATGTAGCTAGAGGGGGGGGGGGGGGGGGGGGAATAGCTCAGCGCGATCGTCGTGCTCGTCGTTGCTCGCTTCTTAGGATGATGTGCAGCGGAAATACAAGAAACACAAACAACAACGCTAACTTTAGGGATTTACTTGGTATCCACCTCAAGAAGAGGTGACTAGTCCAAGGATCCATACACTCACGCACCCTCCACTATAAAAACACTCCTTTATGGTAACTACCGAAGGCGGAGAAACCCTACAACACTCTCAATACAACAAGATACAAAGAGAAGCAAATACAAGGGAAAGCTTACACGGTTTACTCAAGAAACCCTAACCCTAGCTTCTTCTTCTTGCTGTAGATCCGCCTCTTGACTTGGAAATGCCTCCAAGAACCTTCAAGATCTGGCAGTGAGAACTCTGTGGAGTAGCTGTGAAGATCGCTCTAGAGAAAGATCGAAGCCGTGGAAGTTCTACCGAGAGAGACGCTCGCCAACGGTTAAAAACAACGCCAACGGTCGAATCCCAATCGATTGGATTGCTCCCAATCGATTGGATTGCTCCCAATAGATTGGGGAGGCTTTGGATCGATCGACCGATCGATCCAGAGTGCCTCTGTGCTCTTAGGAAATTCCTAGATCGATCGACCTATCGATCCAGGGCTTATCGCGCGAAATCGCATCTCCCAATCGATCACCCGATCGATTGGAGGCTCCCAATCGATCGATTGGGAGACGTTTTGTGCGAACGTCAATTTCCCCCAATCGATCAGCCAATCGATTAGGAGGAGGCTTGTCGCGGGGACTCACCCAATCGATCAGCCGATCGATTGGGCATGAGCCAATCGATCGACTGATCGATCCAGTTCATGGTTTTTGCCCAAAACCAAATTCAAAGTCCCCTAAACCAACATCCGGTCAACCATGACCGTTGGTACATCATGCCTAGAATCCGGCCACCCTTGACCTGCTAGGACTCTCTCACCAAGTGTCCGGTCAATCCCTTTGACCCACTTGGACTTTCTCCTCGTGCCAAGTGTCCGGTCAACCTTGATCCACTAGGACTTACCGATACCAGGTGTCTGATCAGCCTTGACCCACCTGGATTTTCCGTGCCTGACTATATTGCACCAACAATCTCCCCCTTTTTGATGATTGACAATACCTTTAAGTTAGGCTAATCCCATAGCCTCAACTTTCTTCATGCCAATGTATGAATGAGGGTTTCCTTCATTCTCCTCCTTTCCTAGAGGGCAAACTCCCTCTTAGGTAATGAAGGCCTAACTTAAAGTCTACATTCTCCCCCTATTGGTACACATCAAAAACTCTCCCCCTGAAGAGTTATCCAACGTTGTGTACAACTTCACTCGTTGCTCACAACACGATAATGAAATCCCATACCTTTCATTTTCCTTAATGCTCACCCTTGAGCATTACCACTTGAACAATGAAGATATCCACTCTCCATTATATTCAAATGCCCAACCTTGATCATTTTCACGAAAGAAGGTTAACCACCTTCCAAGGTGTATGAAAAATAGATTTTCATGTCCTTAAAGAGTAACTCCCCCTAAAAACATGCACGTAACTTCTGTCATTGCACCAACAATAACTTGGAATCCCTAAACATATAAGAAACCCAAATTTAGAAGTTTTGAGGTTCATAAATTCAATATAGAAACCAAACCTCAACCTAAACCTCTACTTAGTCTTTCTTAACCAATCCATCCTTGTTTTCATCATGAAAACTCTCCCTAAATGTATACAAGTGTGTTTTGAGGGGTAAGGAGTGGTTATATAGACTAAAAATGATTTAGAATGCTGAAAATAAGCTTTCCCAGCTAAAATCAGCAGCCCAATCGATTGGAGTTGGGTCCCAATCGATTGAACTTGCTTGAATCGATCCACTGATCAATTCACCTAGTGTGGATCGATCGGTGGATCGATCCAGTGAGCTTCTGTTCGCGAGAAGCTCACTCTCAAACGATCACCTGAAGGATCTCAATCGATTGGGTGATTGATTGAAGGTCTGAAGTTGCTGAAATTTCATTTCAGTCAACTTCAGAAACCCCTAGAAAATTATACAAAATTCCAAAAATCATGAAAATCATTGTAGACATTATTCAGGGTATATATTATCATGGAAAAATAGTTTTCTATGGAAGTAAAAATAGTTTTATATGAAAATACTTCCTATTTTCAAGAATTGGCACAAACTTGAAAACTTGTAAAAATTTTAGTGTTTTCTTCAAGTTTGTGTTTAACTATTCAATGATGATTACTATCAAAAGATAGCCTTCATCAAGGTTTTCCAAAATATATTTAAAATCATTTTCAAAACCAATATCCAACCATGTTCTTTGGGCTCAATGCACATGACTTGTACATTAGCTTTCCCAATGATTGGAAAACACATAACTATGTGTTTTGATGAACCTAAAACTCAAAAGAATGCATTAAATCAACACCTTGAATTTTGTTCATCATACTAACATCTCACTTGTATCTAATGTGCATGAAACCACATACAAGTCACCTTATAGTTCTTTAGTGAGATATAAACTTTGGTTTTTACCCTAATCTAGGGATCATGCATATCTATCTAGGCATTTTGAATTATGAACATCCACTAAGGATGTTACTTGTTAATAAATGCAATTTGTCCTCAATTTCAATGAATTAAACATAATGCATGATATGTTATGACATGCATCAAAGATAAATAATTTTCAAAAGAAAATCTCCTATGACTACATGATGTATGTATGACATGACATGGTATTTTTGTGCTTTTCATAATAAGGCATGAGTGAAAAAATAAATATGATGTCATGACATATGATGGGCAAACAATCATGGTAAGTTTTAGCATAAATAAAATATACCTAGATTACCTATCTAAGTATCCTTAAACCTTAGTTAACTTAAAGCTTAAACCTAGATTGCCCAATATTTCCCAAGAAAATGGCAAAACCCAATTTTGACATTTCCTTTGCTTTTCCTACATTGTGCCAATTTAAATTAAGCATATTCCTCAAATTTTGGCACAAATTACTCTTTTAAAGAGTAACAAATTAAAATAAGGCTTAGATTTGCCTTTAACTTCCCAATAAAATGCCAAAATCCCAACTTAACATTTCTTTACGATTCTCCCACTTATGCTAATTTAATTTAAAATTAATTTTCTCAAATTCTGGCACATTTTACTCATTTCAAGAGTAAATCATAATCCTTTTTATTTTCAAAGGTTAACAATAACCTTGAAAATGCTCTCCGAGTGTCAACTTCATCAAAGTTGGGTTAATTACCCTTCTAATCGGAGTTAACACTTCTAACCCATCTAAGGAGTAGAGAAAATACTCCTAGGAACCCAAAACCTATTGGTGCTCCTTGGATGCTCTAGGTATTTGTTGGATCGAAAATAATTTAGATATCTCCACAATAGTATGATATTGTCCACTTTGGGCCTAAGCCCTCATGGTTTTTCTCTTGGGATCTCCCCAAAAGGCCTCATTCCAATGGAGATATCTTTTCTCTTATAAACCCATGATCTTTCCCATGTGTTTCCAATATGGGACTATGTTTGCAACCTTGCAACCCCAACAATCCCCCCTCAAACAAAGGACCATAGGCTTCCCACGTCCGATCCTCGACCCACCAGGTCTTCCTGCCCCTCGGTCCACCCGACCTACTAGGACTTCCTTGCCTAGTCGCAACTAGGACTTCCTGCCTGGTGTCTGGTCCTCTTGATCCGAACATAGGAGCTCCCACTTTCTTTGTTCGAGGTCAATATTGTACCCACATGGCTCAATCAGACCATAGCTCTTGTGCACAGTCGGCGGTTAAACCTTCTGACAGTCCGGGCTCTGATACCAATTGTAGGATCGAAAAGAATTTAGATATCTCCACAATAGCATGATATTGTCCACTTTGGGCCTAGATCCTCATGGCTTTGCTCTTGGGCTCTATTGTATGATCGAAAAGAATTTAGATATCTCCACAATAGTATGATATTATCAACTTTGGGCCTAAACCCTCATGGTTTTGCTCTTGGGCTCTCCCCAAAAGGCCTCATTCCAATGGAGATATCTTTTCTCTTATAAACCCATGATCTTTCCCATGTGTTTTCAATATAGGACTATGTTTACAACCTTGCAACCCCAGCAGTATTCACTAGGGATAACTTCCCTAGATACCTTCCTAATGAAGTTTGGCTTCTTAGAAGCCTTGGTCACTTTTTCTAGATCAACTCTAAGAATTTCTTCCCTTGTGACCTTCCTAGTGACTTTATTAGACTTCTTAGAAGTCTTAGTCACGTTTGTTGTTGTAAAAATACTTCTAGGGATAAATTCCCTTATTTTTTTAACTTGACCACTAGGCCTAGAGTTAGTTCTATAACTATATGAAACTCTATGGTAAGAAGGCACATTCTTTTTGGTTTTAGATTTGTATCCCAAACCTCTATGACCCTTGGATGACCCTTGTTTTCCCAAACCTAGATTCTGCTCATTTTGCCCTTTTAGGATATTTTTCATCCTTTTTAGGGTCTTTTCTAATTTATCAAGTTTTGACCTCAAGACTTGATTTTCTCTCATTAAACCCTTAGTTTTTGGTTTTTCATTTAATCCTTGAGCATTTTTATTTTTAGGCTTGTAACTAAAATCCTTAGAATTCTTGCCTAAATTTTTATCTACCTTCCTAGACCTAGGTGTGGTAGTTTTAGCATGAAGAGCTACATGTTTTTCTTTAATGCTATCATGCTTTCTATTTTTATGGTAAATAGCATTAAAATGATAAAAATTAGAACTAGCATGCTTTGTACAATAATTTAAAGAGGTAGGCTCAATAAATGATACCTTGCGTTTTACCTTTGAAGCTCCCCATTGATCCATGCTTCCTCCTTTAGCTTTGACCGCTTTCTTCCCCTTAGGACATTGACTCCGATAGTGTCCCTTTTGATTGCAAGAGAAGCACACAATGTGCTCCTTGCTCTTATTTGTAGCGGGGGCGGTCTCCTTAGGCTTCTCCTTGCCCTTTAGTGTCACTTGGCCTTTCTTCTTTACCAAGTTAGGGCGCTTGCTTTTATAGTGTCCGTGTTCCCTACACTCAAAACATATGATATGATTTTTATTTTTAATTGAAATACTTATACCTTCATATGTAGGGATGACACTTGCTCCTCCTTTTGATGTTTCTTGATTTTTGGAGGATGCATTGTCTTCTTCTCCATTTGACCCGGATGTAGAAGCTTCTCCTTCTTCTTGATCCGATGTCAATAAGGGTCGCTCCCCCTCAATCCTAAAGGTGGAAACTTCTTCATCTTCATCTTATACACAGAACAAGGAGTATGCTCCCTCTTTGTCCTTTTCATTGCATTCCTTTGAAGATGAAGCTTCTTGGACTTCTTCTTCAGAAATTGAGCATCTCTCAACTTCGGAGTCCTCTTGATTTTGATCCAATGAGTCACCCTCTTTGGATTCTTCTTGATCTGGTACAGTGGAGGGGATCTCATGAATCGTTGCCAATTTTTTCCAAAGCTCCTTGGCATCCTTGAATTTTTCAACTTGCTCCAAAATGTGGCTAGGCAATAGATTAACCAAAAGCTTGGTCACTTTATCATTTGCCTCGCTCCTTTGAATTTGTTCTTGGCTCCACTTGCTCCTCTTGAGAATTTTGCCCTTTGAACTTATTGGAGCTTCGAAGCCTTCCATGAGAGCAAACCATTGCTCTATCTCCACCATCAAGAAATTTTCGATCCTTGATTTCCAAAGATCGAAGCTCATCATTGTGAACGATGGAGGCACCCTTGTATCGAATCCAAGTTAATCTTGGAATTCCATTTGAAGTTGAGCTTCTTGAATGAAGTCTTCGACTTGTAGAATTGCTCCAACTTCTTCACCCTCTAGCTTTTTGCCCCTTCCGGCGATTATTCCAGAGAAGAGCAACCTTGCTCTAATACCACTTGTTGGGACCGAAATGTAGCTAGAGAGGGGTGAATAGCTCGGCACGATCGTCGTGCTCATCGTTGCTCGATTCTTGGGATGATGTGCAGTGGAAATACAAGAAACACAAATAACAACGCTAGCTCTAGGGATTTACTTAGTATCCACCTCAAGAAGAGGTGACTAGTCCAAGGAACCACATACTCACGCACCCTCCACTATAAAAATACTCTTTTACGGTAACTACCGAAGGCGGAGAAGCCTTACAACACTCTCAATACAACAAGATACAAAAAGAAGCAAATACAAGGGAAAGCTTACACGGTTTACTCAAGAAACCTTAACCCTAGCTTCTTCTTCTTTCTGTAGATCCGCCTCTTGACTTGGAAATGCCTCCAAGAACCTTCAAGATCTGGCGGTGAGAACTCTGTGGAGCAGTTGTGAAGATCGCTCTAGAGAAAGATCGAAGCCGTGGAAGTTCTACCTAGAGAGACGCTCGCCAACGGTTAAAAACAATGCCAACGGTCGAATCTCAATCGATTGAATTGCTCCCAATCGATTGGGGAGGCTTTGGATCAATTGACCGATTGATCCAGAGCGCCTCTATGCTCTTAGGAAATGCCTGGATCAATCGACCGATCGATCCAGGGCTTATCGCGCGAAATCGCACCTCCCAATCGATCACCTTGATCGATTGGAGGCTCTGGATCGATCGACCGATCTTCCAGAGCTGTTCTTTGTGATCGTGAGCTTCTCCCAATCGATCACCCCATTGATTGGGAGGAGGCTTGTCGCGGGGACTCACCCAATCGATCAGCCGATCGATTGGGCATGAGCCAATCGATTGGCTGATCGATCCAACTAATGGTTTTTGCCCAAAACCAAGTTCAAAGTCCCCTAAATCAACATCCGGTCAACCATAACCGTTGGTACATCATGCCTAGAATCCGACCACCCTTGACCTGCTAGGACTCTCTCACCAAGTGTCCAATCAATCCCTTTGACACACTTGGACTTTCTCCTCGTGCCAAGTGTCCGGTCAACCTTGACCCACTAGGACTTACCGATACCAGGTGTCCAATCAACCTTGACCCACCTGGATTTTCCATGCCTAACTTCACTCACCAGGACTTCCCTTCAGCCTAGCTTCACTCACTAGGTCTTTCACCTGACTTCACTCACCAGGATTTTTCTTCTGCCTAGCTTCACTCACCAGGACTTTAACCTAGCTTCACTCACTAGGACTTTCCTTCCGCCTGGCTTCACTCACCAGGACTTTCCTTCTGCCTGGCTTCACTCACCAAGACTTTCCTTCTGCCTAGCTTCACTCAGCAGGACTTTCACCTAGCTTCACTCACTAGGATTTCCCAACTGCCTGGCTTCACTCACCAGGACTTCCCTTTCTGCCTAGCTTTACTCACTAGGACTTCCCATCTGTCTGGCTTCACTCACCTGGACTTTCACCTAGCTTCACTCACTAGGATTTTCCAGTCAAGTATCCAGTCAACCTTGACCTACTTGACTCTCCTTCACAATCTCCCCACATGAAACAATTGCCCCTGCAATCTTCATGTATTGTCTCAATGTATTGTCAAACATCGAAACCCAAACATCAAGACTCAAGCTCGAACCAATTCAAGCTCAGTCAACCAAGTCAACCTTGACCTAGAGAATATTGCACCAACACATACAACAACAAACAAACAACCTAAGTCTTAATTCTGTAAGTCTACTTGACTTACTATGCTTATCTTTTGCTTAGAGGTCTCTCCTCTAAGTCTACCACCTAAGAGTCAATCTCTTAAGATCAAGCTATATTCCTGTAAGTCAACTCGACCTACTAGGCTTCATGCTTGGAGTTCCTACAAGACTTCTCATAACCTAGGGTTACCTCCCCTTAGAGTTTTCCACTGTCTAGCTTCACTCACTAGGACATCACCTAGCTTCACTCACTAGGGCTTAGCTTCACTCGCTAGGACTTTCACTATCTGACTTCACTTACTAGGACTTCCACCATCTGCCTAACCTCCAGTTAGGATTTTTCCTTGTCTAACTTCTAGTTAGGACTTTTCCTTACTATTCATCTAATCCTGACTAGACTACTCTCTTCCAAACATCAAGTCCTGTTTGGATCAACCATTGGTCAAACTGACCAGACTTAGCTACATTGTCAAACATCAAACCCTGGAAGATGATTGCACTAATAATATCTTTTTCTTATCCATAATATCCCTTAGAAAATTATACTTAATTTCTATGTGCTTTACCTTGCTGTGATATTTAGGATCCTTAGAAAAAATTATAGTAGCTTGACTATTACAGTACACTATAATAAGACTTCCACTATCCTCAGTAATTTTTAGATATTTTAGGAACCTTCTTAACTAGACAATTTATTGTATAACCACTGCATAAGCCACATACTCAACTTCTATTGTCGATAGGTTACACAAGCTCGCTTCTTGCTATTCCATGAGATAATGCCACCATTCAGCAAGAAGGCATAACGAAATATGGATTTTTTGTCATCAAGGTCTCTTGCCCAATTTGCATCTATATAATCCTTCAGGCTTATCTTAGATTCTTGGAAATATATACAATAATCTACTGTCCCTTTGAGATATCTGAATATCCTTTTCACCACTTTTAAGTGTCTTGATCCTATATTTGACTAGAAATGGCTAACTAAACTAACATCATAACCTATATAAGGACGAGTACATAATATAGTGTACATTAAACTATCAAGGATGTTGACATATGATTTTTTCTTTATTTCAGCTATTTCTTCAAGAGTCTTGGGATCAGAACAATACCTTTCATTGTAGGTATTTATTCAATGTTGCAATCTAATATATTGAAATATTATAGAATTTTAGTGATATAAACATCTTGAAATAATCCCAAAAGCCTTTTTGATCGATCTCTTATAATCACTCCTATGATGTACTTAGCTTCTCCCATATTTATTATGTCAAATTATGATAAAAGATATGATTTGACTTCTATTACACACGTTATGTCACTTCCATCTATTAGCATATCATCAATATATAATGATATGATAATAAATTTTCTTTTTTTTTTTCCTTTCTTATGTAAGCACAATGATCCTTATTGAACATTTCTAAACCATAATACAAAATGACTTAATTAAATCTTATGTTTAATTATCTTGATGCTTGCTTTAATCCATATATAAACTTTTTAAGTCTTCATACTCTATTTGTAACGCCTCGGCCCGGGCGGGCCCCACCCGGATCGAACCGGGAACGACACCAGAATTACCCATCAGGTTGACGACTAGCTCCACAGACCACCGGAGGTCCTTTCAGCGTGCTTTGTCCTCACTCGCATGCACCCTGGAAAACTTCTGAGGAGGTCACCCATCCTCATATTTCTCCAAGCTAAGCACGCTTAACTTTGGAGTTCTAAAGTTTGGGCTTCCGAAAAGGAAAGTGCACCTTGGTGATATGAATAGAACCATCTAACCTTTTAAGCCATACTTAACCAGAATCTCAGAACCGGGGTATTACAATCACCCCCACTTAAAGACACAACGTCCTTGTTGTGTAACCACAAATCACACCACAGACAAATCCCAGAATCTCCCTCGCTTGGTGGTGCCCTGGGTGCTCCTGCCACAGGTGCACTCACGATCACAAGGTTGCTTTGATACCATCTGTAATGCCCCGGTCCGGGTGGGCCCCACCCGGACCGAACCGGGAACGCCACTATAATTGCCCATCGAGTTGATGACTAGCTCCATAGACCACCGGAGGTCCTTTCAGCGTGCTTTATCCTCACTCGCACGCACCCTGGAAAACTTCTGAGGAGGTCACTCATCCTCAAATTTCTCCAAGCTAAGCACGCTTAACTTTGGAGTTCTTAAGTTTGAGCTTCCGAAAGGGAAGGTGTACCTTGGTGATATGGATAGTACCATCTAACCTTTTAAGCCATACTTAACCAGAATCTCAGAACCGGGGTATTACAATCACCCCCACTTAAAGACACATCCTCGTTGTGTAACCACGAATCGCACCACAGACAAATCCCAGAATCTCCCTCGCTAGGTGGTGCCCTAGGTGCTCCTGCCATAGGCACACTCACAATCGCAAGGTTGCTTTGATACCATCTGTAATGCCCCAGCCCGGGCGGGCTCCACCCGGATCGAACCTGGAACCCCACTAGAATTGCCCATCGAGTTGACGACTAACTCCACAGACCACTGGAGGTCCTTTCAGCGTGCTTTGTCCTCACTCGCATGCACCCTGGAAAACTTCCGAGGAGGTCACTCATCTTCAGATTTCTCCAAGGCAAGCACGCTTAACTTTGGAGTTCTTAAGTTTGGGCTTCCGAAAAGGAAGGTGTACCTTGGTGATATGGATTGTACCATCTAACCTTTTAAGTCATACTTAACCAGAATCTCAAAACCGGGGTATTACACTATTCTCTTGGCCTTCAGCAATATAACCCTCTGACTATGTCATATTGATTTTCTCATCAAGATTATCATTAATGAAAGCTGTTTTTACATCCTTTTGATGTAATTCCATGTCAAAATATGCTATTATAGCTAGGATGATACGTATTGACACAAACTTCACAGCTGGGGGAATGTCTGTTCAAAATCAATATCCTCCATTTGAGTATATCCTTTTGCAACTAATCGAGCTTTGTATCGATTAATCAATCCATCTGCTTTCCTCTTAATTTTGAGAATCTACTTATTCCCATTAGCCCTTTGACCTAGAGTAAGATCAGCTAAAGCCTAAACTTAATTCTTTCTCATAGACTATTTTCTCATCCATTGTAATTTTCCATTCATCTCTAACTAAGCATCTCAAAGCTTCCTTAACCGTTCAAGGTTCCTCATCGTCAATTGGGGGAATCATCAATGCCTCATTCTCAATGTCAAACCTTCTCCAAGGAATAATCTGATGACTAATTCTTTGTAGGTTAGATTGTTGAGAAACTGACTCATTCATTGCAAATAACTCCCACTTGGTTGACTAGATTCAGACATCTCTTGTGATATATGATTTTTTTTGATAAAGGAACATTATCCTTCTCCTCTATCATAAATAAATGAATCATCTTATCAAATTCACCTCTTGTTGGGAACTCAGTTTCAAAAAAAGTAGCATCTCTTGATTCTATTTCAGAGACGATTCCATCTTGTTACTCACCAATGAAGATATAACCCTTAGAAGTATCATAATACCTTATAAAGATACACTTTTTTTTATCTCTGGGTGCTAATTTTCCATCTTTCCGAATCTTATCATGAACATAAGTAGTTGACTCCAAAGTCTCAGATTACTCAAATCTAGTTTTTTGCCTATCTAATGTTCATATGAAATAGATGGAACAGATTTAGAAGGTTCTCAGTTAAGTATATAAGTTGCAGCTAATAATATATCTCCCTAATTGGAAATTGGTAAATTAGTTTGATCCATCATTAACCTAACCATATCTAAAAGAGTTTGATTTCTTCTTTCAATAACTCCATTTTGTTGTGGAGTCCTAGGGATAGTCAGTTGTCGAATAATATCTTTCACATTACATATTGTCTTGAACTGTTCAGATAAATATTCACCTGTATGATTAGTGCGCAAGGTTTTAACCTTACGTTCCAATTGATTCTCAACTTTATTCAAATAATGATTAAATCAATTTAATACTTCAGATTAGTAAGAAATCAAATACACATAACCAAAACGTGTAAAATCATCAATAAATATAATAAAATAAGAACTTCCATGCCTAGCCTTCACATTTATTGGATCATAAATATTTGAATGAATTAATTACAATGATAATTCAACCCTAATAGCCCTATCAAATGGTTTCCTAGTTGCTTTTCTAGTACGGCAATGCTCACATATAGATAAGTTAACTTTAGCATGAGTGCCAAGCATACTCTCTTTAGCTATTCTATTCATTCTTGTCCTATATGTCCTAATTTAGCATGTCAAACATCATTTACATCAGCATCAATAGTAAGAGCAATGTTTAAAAAATAACCATTATTTCCATAATTATCATCTGGTTGTACATCAAGAACCATGAAACCATTTGATACATAATCATGTCCTATTAACACAGAGTTAATATTTGTTCCACACAACGTCTGTAAAATTTTATACAAGAACTCAAATCAAGAAGACTATTAATGAAAACTAGATTCCGTCGAATCTTAGGAGTACATAGGAAATGATGTAGAAACAAGATATGTCCACCATATAGGTTGAGTTTGCCAATGTTAATTCCTTTGACTTCAATCCTTGTATTATTTTCCATATATATCCATTTGTTACCAGCTGGTACCATTTGGTACACCACATATGTAGTTCGATCAAGGGTCATATGGTTCATTATTCCTGAATCTATAATCCACAAAAGATAAGAATTAGCAAACAACATTGAACTAACAACATAATGCTCATGAAAAGAAGACAAACACAGATTTACCTTTTTAAGTTCAGTGCACTCCCAAGAAAAGTGATCCTTCTTACCACAGTTATAGCAAGTCAGCTTGCTTTTAGGTTTGTTTCCATACTTTTTTCCTTTCTTCTTGGTTGGGCTTTGTCCAGTAGCAGCACCAACTTCTTTTTCCTTCCTTTTCCTTTCTTGAACTATATCTTTTCTTATTCTTGGATCTAGAACCTTCAACTATAAAAGCTTGACCATATATCCTTGCAGATTCTATTCTCTCCACCTCTAGTTCAACATGGCATGAGACATTAATGAAAGTCTTGATACTTTTATTATGAGTCAGATTCTATTTCATCGTTTCCCAAGAATTAGGAAGGGAATGGATAATTGTCTGAACTTGTTGTTCATTAGTCAACTTATGACTAGCATCTTTTAGATCCCAAATCATATTTATCATTTCCCTCAAATGCTAGGTCATGGTAACATTCAAGCGCTTTTTATAGCTGTCAAACTTGATTGTTAGCTAACAAAGCTTGCTTAGACTTACTTCACTATACTTCTCTCTAAGGGCTACTTAGACAGCTGACGGTAATGCCTCATATTCAAATACTAAGTCATATACTATTGAACTAATCAATTTCCCCTTAGTAGTAAAATCTTTTTTCTTCCCTACCTTATAGGCATCAAGATCACGTCTATGCTGTGCTATAAAACCATTAGCAGATTCATCCATAAACTGATTTATAGTCTCTAGAACTTCTTGTTCCTCTAGAACATATTATATCTTGAAGTGTCTTATTTTATAGTTATCCCTATATAGTTTCTCTCCCTTATTGAGTTCAACTATAATGTTATTAGTAGCAATGATCTAACATAAATAAATACATTACTTAGTAATTCAGTGTATTTTACATGTATATAATTTATGATTGACTCAATGTTAATTTAAGTTGGTTTACAAAATCAAGTGACAACTACTTTTCTACTCATCATTTGTATAATCCAATCTAACGAACATTGATCAATTCTATTATACACATCCCATCAAATGAACAAATCATGAAATGAACTAATCATTTTTTTAAGACTGTTAACACATAACATTCCTTTTCTAATTTATTAACACATAACATAACATTTCATAAAATAGTACTGTTCGTACATAACAACAATTTCTACTACATGATTTTATTAAACTTATTGGGCTAATACTATTTGTACATAGAGATAGTAACAACAACAACACTCTAATAAGCTAGATAAGCTAACAACACTGTCACTTGTACAAACACTAGTGCAGCGGTCAATACTATCCCGTTCATCCTGGACTTGATTAGGGCAATCTCATGTAGACTAGCTTTAGGATTCTTTATTAGATCTACATTCGGATCCTCTTGTGGATCTTGCTCACACTCTTTAGGATCCTCTTGATCCAACATGGTGAAGTAGCTCCACACACAACTGTGCATATGAGATATGCCCTTTGGAGAGCCCCCATAAATGGTGTGCTACTTCATTGAGGTATATCGGTAGCGATCAGACCAAAATCCAGATCCTCTAATTATGTAAGATTGGAAACTGTTTCTGTTCAAGTTTCCAAAACAATTGATCGAGTCATCTAATATGTCTGCTAACCCAATAAACTGGATCATACTCTATCCCCTCAATTGCCTCCCTCGGCTCATTCTGTCACATGTCATGATAGATCATTGTGTATATCATCCTCGACATCTGGAATTGAAAATAATAATGTTAATACAAAATTGACAAACTAGTAATAAAACTAATTCATTTCAATTCACATATATGCATAGAACCAATACACAAAATCCATAAGCAAATAAGACAAATAAATTTTCTTTATTTGAAGAGCTCTAGTTGACTAACACACTAGACTGGTCAATTGAGAAACTAGATCATAAGTTCCCTGTCCTCATTAGGACTGATCTAATTGGGATGTTTAGTTGTTATTATTTAACCTAAGCCCATGTAAGTCTAACTCAGACTTATTGATCAAATCAAGGCTCATTTGATCAATTTTGGTCCATCGGATAATCTACCCAATTTGATCAAACTTGGCCTATTAGAACAAATCTAGCACATTTGATCAAAGCTGGAAAGATCCAGCCCAATTAGATTCAATCTGGTTTGATTGAATTTATCACACCCCGAGGGTATACGTGTCTGTCAAATCGGACGATACCTCCTAGTGACAATATAGAAAATAATCAATATTGAACTCAAATCAAGCAAAATAACAAACATATAACAAGTCCTAACTACATGCAACAATATATTACCACGAAAGGGTCTCATGGGCAGTTAGAGTATTCATTATCTTTGGGCGACAATATACGTTACTACCATCTGGTCCAGTGGACAGATAGGAAGAGGTAACTATCTATCTCCCCAATTACTGATTGCTGGCGACAACAATGCACTCTACCACAAACTGGTCCAGTGGGCACTCAGAGCACATAAATGTTGCTGTCTATGGGTGAAAATATATGCTATACCACTATCTGGTCTAGTGGGCAGATAGGACGTGTAGCTATCTAGCTATGAATTGTAGGCGATAATACACACTACCACTATCTGGTCTAGTGGATAATCCAGAGGTAATTGTATACATACAATAATAATCAAATCAACTGAAATAATCACATCCAAAGATAAAGCTCTACAAGCTATACTATGCTATCACAAACATAACGACATAAGTATAAATAGCAATAAATGGCATGGATAGCAACGAGACTGCATGGATATCAAATAGACTAAATGTAAGGACAAGTAATAAAGTATCTACTCAAGAAATAAATAGAGTGGAGTTAAGGTAAATAGTAACTGTTGTCTATTTAATAAATGATAATAAATAATGATGCACTAAGATAAAAAAAAACTAAAGAGGTCAAAGTAGGAATTACCCACATCAAATGTAGATCGTGCTGACAGTCTTCACGTCTAAAAGTCACATAGAGCTCGAATCCTATAAGTATATGACACGAATCTAATCTAAGAATCAATAAATCATTTAATTAACCTATCGATTATATTAATCTATTACTACCCAACTCTTGATCATCTAATTAATTTATCCAAATTAATTATGAATGCTAAATCAATTAAACTTTGTATTAATCCAGCTAAATTTTCAATTAAAGCTTAACTTAGTCTATCGAATTTAATTAATTAATCCATCCCAAATTCATTAATCAATCTAACGGTAAACTACTTCATCAATATAATAATATAATGTAATTGAACTAATTAATATCATTACCTCCAAATTGAGCTATGATTTAATCTAGTCAACAATTACATGATTTCCATTTAATTTGATTAATCTAGTAATCAACTATACATTAATCATCTATTCAATTGATAGTTAATTTGGTAATTAGTTGTAGTATGAACAATACTCCTAATTACCTTAAACCTGAATTAATCACTCTTAATCACTCAATCCACTAATCATTTCATAAATCTCATCAATCAATCAACTAATCCATCCTAATAATATATTATCCTCCCATTATCAATTAACTAATCAATCGATTAATTAAATCTGCTAATCAAGCATTAAATAAAAAACTCTATTTAGCCTTACATCGTTACCGGTTCTTCTTCTCCTGCTGTTTCTTCCCCTGCGGTGGTGCACAGCGACATCAGCGTAGTGGTTGGTGACCGGAGGTGGAAGCAGCAGTGGTGGCATTAGAGACCACAACGCTTTCTTGTTTGGCGGCATGCTGGCAGCGAGCAAAGCAACGCTCCGTGGAGTTGGAGCACAACGGCGGCGAGGCAACTTCGACGGACGGCAGCTCTCCCCCCGGGCGACGGTGAGATTGCAGCCGCAAATTTTGCGGCATGACATCGTGCGGTGGGGAAAAAAAGGAAGGAGGAGGAGATAGTCGTTGTGCCCGCGTGGGCAGTGGATTGGCGCTAGCATCGGTGAGCCGGCGACCTCGACAATCGGCGCGCAGGAGACCTCACTGGACGACGCGCAGGTGACGTCAGCGTTGAGTGTGCGACGGCATATTGCTGTGATGCGCGTGGGAGAGGGGAGACATGCGGCAGAAATTGAACTTAGTTTTAAAAAATAACTTAAATAAATTAATTCAATCAACTCTCACTTTAAATATAGTATTCTCAAATAAACTTTATATATTACTCCTTTATCCCTACAAAATCTAAAATAACTTATTTAAAACCTAGGAAAATTTAAGAAATTTCTATTAATTCATATAACCTTGCTTCTCCATTATTTATCATTTAATGTATTATTATTTTTCCCTAAATAATTTAATTATATCTTAATTTAATCATTTTAACCCTTGTATATATTTTTGGTATTTAACATTTTCCCTAACTAATAAAAATTTATTCCCCAAATTTACTACTTAAATTGTAACACTAAGATATTCTCATCAATCAGCACAACTAATCAGTATACCCTTATACTAGTCCGCTCTATTATCATGGGAGGTCCTAAATGTTAGGGAGTATGATTTTCACATAAACTATATGATGATCTACTTCTAAAGTAGATAATTACTATTTTGTGGGTTACGAGCCCACTGTGCTTCCGTTATATCCACATTGTTGTCTAATAATTAACTTGTGTGGGTACTATTCACTAGGTGTAAATGATCTTCAAGCTGCCTCTGAAGTCCTTTACGCATGTTCATAGTGGATCCTTTAGTTTGTCAATGGTGTGCTCCATCTATCGATCTAAAATTTCGCACAACAATGAAGTTATGTACACAGAGCTTATTGGAAACTCTGCCAAGTGATCCAAAGAATCAGTCTAGCGGGTTAGTAGGAAATGGACGAACTTGGTTAATTGATCCACGATCACCCAAATTACATCATGAACCCTCCCAAGTCTATTGTACCATATTCTCTTTCTACTCAGGTATAAAAATATTCTGAAGTAAGTCTATTTGTCTCTGACTCTCCTTGTAGTTATGGGCTCACTATGCTTCTGTTACGCCGCTCTGATGTTTTACCTTCACTTGTTGACACACCAAGCCTTGAACTACAAGGTCCCCAACACCCTTCACTTGAGACTGTGCTACTTGATCTCCAATAGGTTGTTGATGGGTCCGACCTCTATTTTCCAACTCGGTATTGGTTGGTGCCACAGAAGACTCAACATTCTCTATATCAGATTCAGGTCCCTAACGTGTCAGCTGGTCGCTTCTATAGTTGACTCCAACCATGATTGCGAATAGAGCTAATTCACTAAGTGTCATCATGCTAAAACAAATTAGTGAGTACCTAATAGATAGGTATAGAAACAGTTATACAATCCAACTAAATTAGAGAGAGTCTAACTAATTATACCTCAATTTCTATGATATTCCACTTATCTAACAATAACCTACACAAAGTAGTAAACACAAAATGTAAGATAATCACTAGAGATATACTTTATTTTCCTATAGCTCAGTGATATCCTTTGGTTTGCCTTGCGTCCCAAACTTAAAAAACTGTAAATCACAACAAGATAGAAATTTCAAAAACACAAAACCCTACATTCAAAATTGAACCATGCTCTGATACCAATAAAATTATCACGCTCCGAGGGTATACTTGTCCGCCAAACCGGACGATACCGCTAGTGACAATATAGGCAATAATCGATATCGAACTCAGATCAATCAAAATAACAAATATATAACAAGTCCTGACTACATACAGCAACATGCTACCATGAATGGGTCTCGTTGACAGTCAGGGTATTCACTATCTGCGGACGACAATATACGCTGCCACCATCTAGTCCAATGGGCAGATAGGAAGAGGTAGCTCTCTAGCTCCCCAGCTACTGACTACTGGCGACAATACACGCTACCATAAACTGGTCCAGTGGGTAGTCAAAGCACATAAATGTTCTTGTCTATGGGCAAAAATACACGCTACCACTACCTGGCCTAGTGGACAGATAGGACATGTAGCTATCTAGCTACAAACTGCAGGCAATAATACATACTACCACTATCTAGTCTAGTGTGTAGTCTAGAGGTAATTGTATACATACAATAATAACTAAATCAACTGAAATAATCACATCCAAAGGTAAAGCTCTACAAGCTATACTATGATATCACAAACATAACGACATAAGTATAAATAGCAATAAATGACATAGATAGCAGCAGGACTGTATGGATATCAAATAGACTAAATGCAAGGATAAACAATAAAGTATCTACTCAAGAAGCAAATAGAGTGGAGTCAAGGTAAGTAGTAAGTGTTGTCTAATCAATAAACGATAATAAATAATCATGCACTAAGATCAAAGAGTTAAAGAGGTCAAAGCAGGAACTACCTATCTCAAATGTAAATCGTGTTGACTATCTTCACGTTCGAAAGTCACATCGAGCTCGAATCCTACAAATATATGACACGAACCTAATCAAAGAATCAATAAATCATTTAATTAACCTATCGATTATATTAATCTATTACTACCTAACTCTTGATCATCTAATTAATTTATCCAAATTAATTATGAATGCTAAATCAATTAAACTTTGTATTAATCCAGCTAAATTTTCAATTAAAGCTTAACTTAGTCTATCGAATTTAATTAATTAATCCATCCCAAATTCATTAATCAATCTAATGGTAAACTACTTCATCAATCTAATAATGTTTACCCCCAAATTGAGCTATGATTTAATCTAGTCAACCATTACATGATTTCCATTTAATTTGATTAATCCAGTAATCAACTATACATTAATCATCTATTCAATTGATAGTTAATATGGTAATTAGTTGTAGTATGAACAATACTCCTAATTACCTTAAACCTGAATTAATCACTCTTAGTCACTCAATCCACTAATCATTTCATAAATCTCATCAATCAATCAACTAATCCATTCCAATAATATATATTATCATCCGATTATTAATTAACTAATCAATCAATTAATTAAATCTGCTAATCAAGCATTAAATAAAAAATCTAATTAGTTTTACATCGTTACCGATTCTTCTTGTTCAGCAGCTTCTTCCCCTGCGGTGGCACATGACGACATCGGCACACGACGGCAACGGTGCATGGCAGCATCGACAAGTGGTTGGTGATCGGAGGCAGAAGAGACCACCACACTTTCTTTCTTAGTGGCATGCTAGTAGCGAGCATAACAACACTCCGTGGAGTTGGAGTACAGTGGCAGCGAGGTAACTTCGATGGTGAAGGCTGTTGGTTAGTCCTAGAAAAAATGTATCAGTTTTATTGTACAAAAATTTTGTACAAGTGTCGAACTTTTCCTTAAATAACCTATTGTGTTTTTTAGAAGTTAAATTAGGAATCACAGACAGAACTTAATATCATTGATTCTAAATTTAACTTATCTGTTCTTGATGGTTTAGATTTGGATCGCAAGCGGAACTTAACACTATTGATCCAAATCCACATATGTTATTAATTCCATTAAATATTAATTTCCAAAATTGGCTTATAGGACTACATGGCGAGGCACATGACCTTCTTGGATATGAGAGCAACCACCATCGCTTAGATAAAGCCTTTTAAGGAAATCTAATATTTAATTTCCTTAAATAACTCTAGGTTAACCAAAAAGAACAATCGAATTACAAATTCAAAAAATAAAGAAAATACAAACTCGAAAAATAAATTCGAAAAACTAGATCTAATGCCTCTTGTGTTTGAAATTCATACAAAGAAAAATAACTAGCATGATGCGGAAAACAATTGCTAATTATACCTTCTCTTTGTATGCTAATAACCTCGAGATCTTTTGCCGTATTCCTCGCCTCGCCTTGGACGTCGGTGGGCGACGATCCTCCAAGATGAACATCACCCAAAAGCTTTCTTTCTCTTCCTCTAAAATCCGGCCACCACCACCACTAAGGAGAAGAGAGCAAAGGGAAAAGAAGAAGGAGAAGGGAGAGGGAGGGTCAGCCACTAAGAGAGACTCCACCAAGAGAATAAAAATTGATATCTCATGAGGTCTCCTCACCCCTTCTTTTATATTACTTGCCCAAGGCAAATAAGGGAAGAATGTTTACAAAAATTAAAATCTTCCTCTAGTTTTTTCTTTTTCCTTTTATTTTTTCTTTTCTTTCCTCTTGATTGAATCAATCACCAAATCACTGGATGATGATTTTATTTTTATTTGGCCGGCCACCTTGCTTGGGCACCAAGAAAGGGTGGCCAGCCCCCTTAAAGAGGAAGAAAATACTTTTTATAAAATTTTATAGAAGAAGAAAACCTCTTATAAAATTTTACAAGCTCTCTTCCTAAAAGTAGATGTTAAAAACGGAAAGTTTTTAAAAATTAAAATCATATTTTAAAATTTAAAACTTCTCTTCAAAAAATTTCCTTTTTTAACATGAATAGAAAATTTTAATTTTAAAACTTCTCTTCCTTTTTTCTAAAACCATGAGGATGGTTAAAAAAGGAAAATTTTAAAACTTTTAAAACTCTCTATTAAAACATGTGGCCTAATTCAAATAAGGAAAGTTTTAAAAATTAAAAACTCACTTTTAAAACTTATAGTTTTCTACAAAGAGAAGATTTTAAAAATTTAAAACACCCCTCCTTGTTTGAATTAATGTGACCGGCCCCTACTTGCTTGATCACCAAGCAATAGGGTCGGCCCCCATAGAAGAGGATGTTGCCGACCCTTGCTTGGTCACCAAGTATTAGACCGGCCCCCTTCTTAGACACCAAGATGGGCTTATATTTGGATGGACTTGAGGCTTTAATGAGGCTACGACAGGGACCTAGAGGAGAAATTGGTTTTGGCCTTCCGATGAGCTTGAGTATCCCGTGTTCGCCCCGAACACACAACTCAAATTCATCAACAATAACTCATTCCACTAGAGAGTTATTGTTGCACTACCGCACCAATCCCAAATTACATTTATGGGCTCCTTCTTATCATGAGTGTGTTAGTCTCCCTGTGTTTAAGATAATAAATGTCCACTAATTAAGTAAGTTACTAACAACTCACTTAATTAATATCTAGCTCCAAGAGTAGTACCACTCAACTTCATTGTCATGTCGGACTAAGTCCACCTGCAGGGTTTAACATGACAATCCTTATGAGCTCCTCTTGGGGACATTCTCAACCTAGATTACTAGGACACAGTTTGCTTCTATAATCAACAACACACACTATAAGTAATATCATTTCCCAACTTATCGGGCCTATTGATTTATCAAGCTAAATTTCAATCTTTGATAAGTTAAAGAAATAGATACTAAATATATATGCGTGTTATTATATTAGGATTAAGAGTACACACTTCCATAATAACTAAGGTCTAGTTCTTTTATTAAGTCAGTATAAAAAGAACTTACCTAAAATGGTCCTACTCAATACACTTAGAGTGTACTAGTGTAATTTATTAGTCAAGATAAACTAATACCTAATTACACTACGACTATACCAATGGTTTGTTCCTTTTCATCTTAGTCGTGAGCAACTATTTATAATTTATAAAGAGTTGATAACATGATCTTCTGTGTGTGACACCACACACCATGTTATCTACTTTATAAAATAATTGAACAACTATATTCAACAAATAAATATAGACATTTGACCAATGTGATTCTTTTATTTCAAAAATAAATGTTTACAAAAGCTAGGCTTTTAGTATACACTCTAACAATCTCCCACTTATACTAAAAGACTAAGCTGCCATATCTGCTGCCATACATCTAATTCTCATCCCCTCCACATGCCGATCAAAAGCTTTCGCCGGAAGGGCCTTAGTAAAAGGATCTGCCAAGTTATCTGCTGATGTAATCTTGGCGACGACAACTTCTCCTCGCTTGACGATGTCTCGTATCAGGTGGTACTTGCGCTCTATATGTTTACTCGTCTTGTGAGCTCATGGTTCCTTCGAGTTTGCAACTGCACCGCTATTATCACAATAAATTGTGATGATTTTGGGCAACCAGGAATCACATCCAAGTCCATTAGAAAGTTCATGAGCCATACAACTTCTTTGGCTGCCTCAGAGGCTGTCACATACTCAGCTTCCATGGTTGAGTCTGAAACGCATTTCTGCTTAACACTCCTCCATGCAATGGCTACACCTCCTAAAGTAAACACATAGCCTGATGTAGACTTACTGTTGTCCCTATTTGATTGGAAATCCGAATCTGTGTAACCCACAGGGAGCAAATCGTCTGCTTGGTAAACTAGCATATAATCTCTAGTCCTTCTCAGGTACTTCAATATATGTTTTACAGCAGTCCAATGTCCTTGTCCATGGTTACTCTGATATCTGCTAACCATGCCCACAGTAAAACAGATATCAGGTCTCGTACACAGCATTGCATACATAAGGCTTCCTACAGTTGAAGCATAAGGAACTGCCTTCATGTCCTCTATCTCCTTTGATGTCTTTGGAGACATCTCTTTAGATAAGACTACTCTATACCTAAAAGGTAAAAAACCTTTCTTGGAGTTCTGCATGCTAAAACGAGCAAGGATTGTATCTATATATGAAGCTTGAGATAGACATAACATTCTTTTCTTGCGATCCCTTATAACTTTGATTCCAAGAATGTGTGCACATTCTCCTAAGTCCTTCATATCAAATTGTTTGGACAACCATACCCTTACGTCCGATAATACCTTGACATTGTTGTCAATTAGCAAAATATCATCTACGTATAGTACAAGAAATACCACCACGTTTCCGTTATACTTCTTGTATACACAAGATTCATCCGGACATTGAATAAATCCATACAACTGGATTACTTCATAAAACCGGATGTTCCAAGATATCGAAGCTTGCTTCAGTCCATAAATTGACTGATTGAGCTTGCACACTAGATGCTCTTTGCCTTTTTCAATGAACCCTTCTGGTTGCTTCATATGGATGTTTTCTTGAAGACTTCCGTTAAGGAAAGCTGTCTTGACATCCATTTGTCAAATCTCATAATCCATATGAGCAGCAATGGATAAAAGTATCCGGATAGACTTTAGCATAGCTACCGGCGAAAAAGTCTCCTCATAATCGATTCCCACTTTCGCAACAAGCCTTGCTTTGAAGGTTTCTACCTTCCCGTCTGTCCCTCTTTTCCTTTTATAGATCCACTTACATCCAATGACTTTTACACTATCAGATGGTTCTACAAGCTCCCAGACCTTATTAGAATACATAGACTCTATTTCAGAATTCATTGCCTTTTGCCAAGATACTGCATCTATATCTTGGAGTGCTTCGTCATATGTTCGGGAATCAGGTTCATGTTTACCCGGGATCAAGTTCGAAGACTCTCTCAAAAATATGAATCTCTCAGGTTGCCTTACAACCTTCCCAGTACGACGAGGCACTGTCTCTAGTTGTGTATCATGTGTAGCACGTGTTGCAGTTTCTTGTGGTACTTCATCTTGTACTGTTAGTACTAAAGTAGACGTGTCCTCTCTTATTTCTTCTAGAACAATTTCACTCATGGGCTTATGGTTCATTACATAATCTTCTTCTAAAAATCGAGCATTGGTGCTAACAATGATATTCTGATTTTTAGGATTATAAAACAAACCGCCTTTCGTTCCCTTAGGATATCCCACAAACAGACAAACTTCTGTACGTGATTCCAACTTGTCAGTATCTCTCTTCAGCACATGTGTTTGACTATCCCATATACGGATATGATTCAGACTAGGCTTACGCCAATTCCATAATTCCATGGGAGTAGAAAGAACTGTTTTAGAAAGGTACCATATTTAGAATGTACACTGTTGTTTCCAGAGCATATCCCCAAAATGAATTTGGTAATTCTGAATAACTCATCATCGATCTAACCATTTCCATAAAAGTCCTATTCCTTTGTTATGCCACACCATTCTGTTGGGGAGTACCAAGTGCAGACAATTGAGATTAGATCCCAGCTTCTGATAAGTAATTCCTAAACTCTCCAAAGAGGTATTCGCCACCACGGTCAGACCGTAGTGTCTTAATACTTTTACCAAGACGTTTCTCCACATCAGCCCTATATTCTTTAAACTTGTCAAAACATTCATACTTGCGGCGCATCAGGTAAATGTATCCGTATCTTGAATAATCGTCTATAAAGGAGACGAAGTATTCAAAACCACCTCTTGCCTGGATAGACATAGGACCACATAAATTAGAATGAACCAGTTCTAATGCATCTTTGGCTCTATATGTAACACCCCAAATTTCATGATTTGGAGTCCTAAAAGATCTTATTAAAATCTAGAAATATTTTAGAAAAATTCTAGAGATTTTTAGGAATTTATAGAGTATTTTTATGTAATTTTTTGATTTCGTTTGGTATTTTTACCAAAAGGAACAAGTTGCAAAAGAATAAGAAATTAAGCCGAGATTCGAATTGTGAACCTCGGGTTAAGTAGAGATTCGCTTAACCAACAGACCAGACAAGTTTTCATAATTAAATTTATGAAAAATTTATTTAAGTTATAAGTAGAACCGAAGGAGGAAATAGGAGTCGGCCGAGTTTCGAACCCACAACTTCGGCCAAACCGAAGCTTTAAGCGGAGCGGGCTAACCAACTGTCCCACGATTATTTCGTGAACAAATTAATAGCGAAATAGTCTTAAGCCATAAACTTTAGGTTATAAAAGAGGGATAAGTTAGGGATTAATTATCCCGTGACCGAAACCTTTCTCTCCTTCTCCTCTCGCGACGGCGCTGTGCGGGCGATTCCTGCTTGGGCGAAATCGCAGCCGAGCCAGGCTTTGTTTTCCGGCGGCCGGCCAAAGTTCTCCGAGGGGTTTTCTCCACTTCTCGTCGAGGAGAAGCTGTAAGCACGAAGAAGAGCAGGAATTTGAGCTGCCCGAACCCTAGAACCTTCCTTTCTTCTCGGTTTGAGTCCAAGGATAGGTAAGTTGCTCACTCACCTGCGGTAAGATAGCTTCGAGCCTTTTGATTAGAGTTTTCTTGTTTTGTGAATGTGCCGTGAGGTTCTTGTTTTCGATTGAGGGATTCTGTGATGATCTTGATTCGTTTCGTGTTCCTATGAGGTTTTGGATTTTGTTTCCTTCATGAGGTCCTTCCGAAGCATACTGTAAGAAGTATGTTCTTGAGGCTAACTATTGTGAATTCAATTCGGATTGTTTGGGGTTTGCTGGGAAGGTAGGTTTGTTTTGTAGCTCACGGCAGAATAGTATGCTTTGTTAAGTTAACCCTGCATTACTTGAATTGCAGTCCTATCTTTATGAAATTGTGAAGAACAGCCCATTCCTTTTGTGCTATAAGATGAACAAGAACAGCCCATTAAACCTATCCTAGCTTTAGAGCTTGCATTGCAGATATTTGATTGTCTAGCATAGCAGATTTTAAATGGTTAGCATTGTAGATTAGCATTGCAGAGTTTTTTGGTTTATTCTAGCATGCTGTTTGGGCTTTCCCATTTGCTATTGAATATGCATGATCAGATTTCATTTTCTATTTCGTGGCTATAGGTTTGAGCATGAGTAGATTTAGAGTTCTAGTTCCTTATGTAATTAAATGTGCATGAGTGACATTCCTTTAAAGTAATCAGTTTCTGGTTTCTTTTGTATTGGTTATGTATGCAGAATTTGTCATTGTAGGTTAGTTTTTCCTTGCTAATTCTATGCACATGTTCAGTTTAAGGTTGGTTTCTCCTTGTTAATTCCTTAATTGAAGCATGTGAACTCAAATTACGAGCATGAACAGTTTATGTTAAGTTCAGCAAGTCTAGTTTTGTGTTACACTTCAATTTCAGCAAGTTTAAATTCCAGTTAGTAGATCTTGTTGTTTCATTACTACCTCATTTAGCATGGACAGATTTATTTCGGCTTTAGTTGTGGTTCCCTACTAAAGTACCAAAAGATAAGAGTAAAAAGAGATAAAGAAAAGAAAAGAAAAGGCCGAGGCCTTAAGTAGATCCCAAAGTCGAGACTTTAGGGATTTTTGGCACACAAGGTGCCTATTAAAATGCCAAAGCATTTAAAGAAGAAGTAAATAAGATTATAAATATTTTACTTTTAAGAAGAGGCTAGTACCCAACATCCAAGAGCTTGTCGTTAAACAAATCCAGGTGTCCAATTCCGAGGTCTTGGCCCTGGTAGACCGAGGTATGCTCTTTTAGGATTGGTGGCTCGCTACCCCAACCTATTAGGGAACGCGCATAAGATGGTACTACGCCTGGGCCCAAGAAGAAGTTGATTATTATTTTGAAGTATTATAAGTATAAGTTTCTGAACAAGTAAAGCAAGTTTTTACATAAGTATAAAGTATTAAAGAATAAGTCTTTAAACAAGTGAAATAAGATTCAGAAAGTGTTTAGAATTCAGTAAGTTTAGTTCTTTATTCTACCATATTTATCTAGTAGATGAGTAGATTTCATGTTTACCTATTAGATGAGTAGCATGATTGGCCATTAGAATTACATGAGTAGATTCCTTAGCCTTTCTTTGCTATTAGTTTGACATGAGCAGTTATGTTTATGCTTTATTTCTTTTTAGAGCATATAGTTTCCAGTTCTTTTCGTATACATGCACATTCGTGATTTTGTGAGTTAGATAGCGCTTACTAAGCAAATTTTGCTTATAGACTACACTTCCTCTTACTGCAGATAAAGGAAAAGAAAAGATTTAGCAAGGAAGGCGACAAGGTGGCGCGGATGGTGTGTGATGCTAGGACTATGGAAGCCTTGGGACTTAGTTTAAGAATTTATTAAGATTGCCATTTATTAAGAATGTATTAGATGAGTCATTTAGTCTTCCGCTGTTAGTTAATTGTATATTTTTATTTTGTTTCTGCTATTCATTTTTGATTTCATTAAACTGCGTGGTGATGTTATTCCTTTTGGTTGATTGATATGTGTTCCAGCCGCTTGTGGCTGAGTATATATTGCATGTACTGTTAAATATGGTCACCGGTACAGGGAAGACTCTGCCGGAATTTTTCGGTAAGGGTTTCCATGTGATTTTTAATCACACCGGTTAAGTAGAGTTAGTAGTTAAATAACGGTCATCCTTAGAGAGTAGTAGTTGTAAGAAGGGTGGTCGTTACAGTTGGTATCAGAGCAGTTCCCATTCTCCAGCATCACACATCCGCACCATCCTTGCCGTCTTCAAGTAAGAAAGTATTTAATTTTCTTTTATGCTTTCTTTATTATTTGTAGTATAGAGTATTTGCTTATATGTGCTTAGGAAAGAAGAAAATTCATGTTTTAATGTTTTGATACATATGCCTAGAAAGAATAGAGACAATTTTAGTTTTGTTTCTCTTATATTCATATACGTAAGTATGCTTAGAAAGTATAGAGAAGATATCAAGCCTTCCAAGGACCACTAATGGGTACGATGCGATATGAATAATATAAGACCGAGAAGTTACGAGACTAAGGAACAAAAGAGTATCATTAGTAGAAGTCATTTAGAACCAGAAGCATGAGGAAGTTACTTAGAAGCATGAGGACAGTATGAGATAGAAATGTCTAGAATTATTCTAAGTTCGAGGACGAACTTTTTATAAGGGAGGGAGAATTGTAACACCCCAAATTTCATGATTTGGAGTCCTAAAAGATCTTATTAAAATCTAGAAATATTTTAGAAAAATTCTAGAGATTTTTAGGAATTTATAGAGTATTTTTATGTAATTTTTAGATTTCGTTTGGTATTTTTACCAAAAGGAACAAGTTGCAAAAGAATAAGAAATTAAGCCGAGATTCGAATTGTGAACCTCGGGTTAAGTAGAGATTCGCTTAACCAACATACCAGACAAGTTTTCATAATTAAATTTATGAAAAATTTATTTAAGTTATAAGTAGAAACGAAGGAGGAAATAGGAGTCGGCCGAGTTTCGAACCCACAACTTCGGCCAAACCGAAGCTTTAAGCGGAGCGGGCTAACCAACTGTCCCACGATTATTTCGTGAACAAATTAATAGCGAAATAGTCTTAAGCCATAAACTTTAGGTTATAAAAGAGGGATAAGTTAGGGATTAATTATCCCGTGACCGAAACCTTTCTCTCCTTCTCCTCTCGCGACGGCGTTGTGCGGGCGATTCCCGCTTGGGAGAAATCGCAGCTGAGCCAGGCTTTGTTTTCCGGCGGCCGGCCAAAGTTCTCCGAGGGGTTTTCTCCACTTCTCGTCGAGGAGAAGCTGTAAGCACGAAGAAGAGCAGGAATTTGAGCTGCCCGAACCCTAGAACCTTCCTTTCTTCTCGGTTTGAGTCCAAGGATAGGTAAGTTGCTCACTCACCTGCGGTAAGATAGCTTCGAGCCTTTTGATTAGAGTTTTCTTGTTTTGTGAATGTGCCGTTAGGTTCTTGTTTTCGATTGAGGGATTCTGTGATGATCTTGATTCGTTTCGTGTTCCTATGAGGTTTTGGATTTTGTTTCCTTCATGAGGTCCTTCCGAAGCATACTGTAAGAAGTATGTTCTTGAGGCTAACTATTGTGAATTCAATTCGGATTGTTTGGGGTTTGCTGGGAAGGTAGGTTTGTTTTGTAGCTCACGGCAGAATAGTATGCTTTGTTAAGTTAACCCTGCATTACTTGAATTGCAGTCCTATCTTTATGAAATTGTGAAGAACAGCCCATTCCTTTTGTGCTATAAGATGAACAAGAACAGCCCATTAAACCTATCCTAGCTTTAGAGCTTGCATTGCAGATATTTGATTGTCTAGCATAGCAGATTTTAAATGGTTAGCATTGTAGATTAGCATTGCAGAGTTTTTTGGTTTATTCTAGCATGCTGTTTGGGCTTTCCCATTTGCTATTGAATATGCGTGATCAGATTTCATTTTCTATTTCGTGGCTATAGGTTTGAGCATGAGTAGATTTAGAGTTCTAGTTCCTTATGTAATTAAATGTGCATGAGTGACATTCCTTTAAAGTAATCAGTTTCTGGTTTCTTTTGTATTGGTTATGTATGCAGAATTTGTCATTGTAGGTTAGTTTTTCCTTGCTAATTCTATGCACATGTTCAGTTTAAGGTTGGTTTCTCCTTGTTAATTCCTTAATTGAAGCATGTGAACTCAAATTACGAGCATGAACAGTTTATGTTAAGTTCAGCAAGTCTAGTTTTGTGTTACACTTCAATTTCAGCAAGTTTAAGTTCCAGTTAGTAGATCTTGTTGTTTCATTACTACCTCATTTAGCATGGACAGATTTATTTCGGCTTTAGTTGTGGTTCCCTACTAAAGTACCAAAAGATAAGAGTAAAAAGAGATAAAGAAAAGAAAAGAAAAGGCCGAGGCCTTAAGTAGATCCCAAAGTCGAGACTTTAGGGATTTTTGGCACACAAGGTGCCTATTAAAATGCCAAAGCATTTAAAGAAGAAGTAAATAAGATTATAAATATTTTACTTTTAAGAAGAGGCTAGTACCCGACATCCAAGAGCTTGTCGTTAAACAAATCCAGGTGTCCAATTCCGAGGTCTTGGCCCTGGTAGACCGAGGTATGCTCTTTTAGGATTGGTGGCTCGCTACCCCAACCTATTAGGGAACGCGCATAAGATGGTACTACGCCTGGGCCCAAGAAGAAGTTGATTATTATTTTGAAGTATTATAAGTATAAGTTTCTGAACAAGTAAAGCAAGTTTTTACATAAGTATAAAGTATTAAAGAATAAGTCTTTAAACAAGTGAAATAAGATTCAGAAAGTGTTTAGAATTCAGTAAGTTTAGTTCTTTATTCTACCATGTTTATCTAGTAGATGAGTAGATTTCATGTTTACCTATTAGATGAGTAGCATGATTGGCCATTAGAATTACATGAGTAGATTCCTTAGCCTTTCTTTGCTATTAGTTTGACATGAGCAGTTATGTTTATGCTTTATTTCTTTTTAGAGCATATAGTTTCCAGTTCTTTTCGTATACATGCACATTCGTGATTTTGTGAGTTAGATAGCGCTTACTAAGCAAATTTTGCTTATAGACTACACTTCCTCTTACCGCAGATAAAGGAAAAGAAAAGATTTAGCAAGGAAGGCGACAAGGTGGCGCGGATGGTGTGTGATGCTAGGACTATGGAAGCCTTGGGACTTAGTTTAAGAATTTATTAAGATTGTCATTTATTAAGAATGTATTAGATGAGTCATTTAGTCTTCCGCTGTTAGTTAATTGTATATTTTTATTTTGTTTCTGCTATTCATTTTTGATTTCATTAAACTGCGTGGTGATGTTATTCCTTTTGGTTGATTGATATGTGTTCCAGCCGCTTGTGGCTGAGTATATATTGCATGTACTGTTAAATATGGTCACCGGTACAGGGAAGACTCTGCCGGAATTTTTCGGTAAGGGTTTCCATGTGATTTTTAATCACACCGGTTAAGTAGAGTTAGTAATTAAATAACGGTCATCCTTAGAGAGTAGTAGTTGTAAGAAGGGTGGTCGTTACACTATACCCCTTGGCCTTAAAAGTTCTCTTGGTCACTTTACCTTCCAAGAAAGATTCATAGGTTGGAAAGTTTTCCAACTCTAATGAACCCAAGATTTCATCAGCTACAAGCCTTTGAATCCTACTTAAGTTAATATGACCAAGCCTTAGATGTCAAAGATATGTTTGGTTCATTTCTGAAGGTTCTTTTCTCTTATTAGAGTTAGAAGATGTGTTATTAATTTTCATATTTTGCTTTGTGGAAGAAATTGGATTTAAAGTATATAAATTGTCAACCAATGCACCAGAACAGATAATCACCTTATTTCTCTTTATAACGACATTGTTACTAAAGGAAACAGAATATCCATCCAAATACAGTTTAGAAACTGAAATTAAATTCTTTCTAAAACTGGGTACATAAAGACAATTTCTTAAAATCAAACTTCTATTCCTATCAAAAGATAAGTAGACGTCTCCCACTGCAACAACCGCCACCTTAGTAGCATTGCCCATGTATAGGGTTATCTCTCCTTCAAATAGTCGTCGGGTTTCCTGGAACCCCTGCAAAGAATTGCAGACATGATCAGTGGCTCCTGTATCTACACACCAAGTGTTGGTAGATAACACCGCTAAACATATTTCAACTACTAAAGCATGAGATATACCTTTATTGTTCTGATTCCTACGAGGACAGTCCGTCTTCCAATGTCCTAACTGCTTGTAGATGAAGCACTTGCCCTTCGACTTCTTTATTCCAGCTTTTTGTCCTGTACCCTGAGGTTTATTCACCTTCTTTGCTGAAAAGACCTGTTTCTTCTTCTTCTTGCCTTTCGACTTAGAAGTAGAACCATTTTCAGCATAGTGAATCTGAGAACTGTGACAAAATATTCCTTCTCTGTCAGAAGTTCCGCCAACTATACTCTCTTTTGTTCATGTTATAGTTTGGGCGAAGTAAAACTTGGGTAGCGTTTGGAGAATTATATCGACCTGGGTTTCCCCATCGATTTCTCCTCCAAGGACTTGTATTTCATTCAGATAAGCCATCATTTTGAGGATATGATCCCTTACGGGTGTCCCCTCAGACATGGTGGCTGTCATTAACTTTCTCATTGCCTCTTGCCTAGCAGTCCGACTCTGGTGCCCAAAGAGTTCTTTGAGATTGTTCATTATATCATAAGCTGTTGGTAAATCTTGATGTTGATGTTGCAATACATTTGACATTGAAGCCAAAATGTAACACTGCACCATCTCATATGCTTTTATCCATTTCTTATGATACTTAATCTCCTCTGGGGTAGAGTCACTGTTAGGTGCATCAGGGCAAGCCTCAGTCAGTACAAACTTATAGCTCTCAGCAGTAAGAACAATGTCCAGGTTCCTTTTCCAATCTATATAGTTGGGACCAGTAAGTCTATTCTCTTTCAGAATAATGTACAGTGGGTTAAAAGTCATCCTAAGAATCACAAAATAAACTTTGGTCAGGACTCTAAATTTAGAATAATATTGATTCCTCAAACAATACTATTTTAAATTAACCAACACCTCAAAACACAGTGAATATTGCATGCCACGTTAGTGTGGACGTATACAAATTCAACATTTGTAAGAGGAGGGTGTAACCCATTAATTTTATTATCTTGTCATCCTAACTTTATGACAAATAAAATTAATAGTTGGTTTTCCTTTGGTTACACAAAACAATAACAGTGACTCTGTTGGGGAGGATACTATTGAATGTGTCTAAGTGTATATCATTACTTGATACTTAGTCCATTAAATATGTGCCCCTTCAGTTGGAGAAGATCACACGCTCCTAAATAATTTCCTATAACCATCCATAAAAGAAGTTTGATCTAGTGATCCGCAACAAACTCATCCGTTGTGGAGGGAGGCACTCAGAGCCAACACGTAAGCTTGTTGCATCACTTACAAATCAGTAATGGAGACCGTGGAATTTATTAAAATCCCTCTCCCACTTAGTTATTTAAAATGAGGATTTTAACCTATGCTAGCATACATCACATGCACATAAACATCACAGTAAATAAAAGTAATAAATTTGGAAATTAATTTTCCAACTATTATGGCCTTTTCCAACACTGTCTTTAGTATATGCTCCAACCCTAGCTGCTGCCATCTTTAGCCACCACCATCGGGTTGAGTTGTCGCATCTATCTTGCTTCTTATTCCGCTGCGCCTCTGGTCCTCCAATAGCACCACACCTCGCAAAGATACGATCTGCGACAAATATAGAATTTTACATATATTGATCCTATATTCCATAAAGAAATGTACATGTATTCTAGATCGAACAAAAAAATAAAATTCTAAAAATAATACAGCTCCTGCTGTATTTGATACATACAATCATGCACACAAAATATTGCCCTTGACATGTCCAAGGGTCCAATCACACACAATATCTAAATGTCATAATAGTTGGAGCCTGCAACCACAAAGTTAGCACATCCTACTATTATCCTGCCTAAATTATGTATGACATGTGCAAATTAATTTGAAAACCAAAACACACAGAAGCAAACCCTAGCACTGATGCTAATTGTTGGTTAGTCCTTGGAAAAACGTACCGGTTCCACTGTACAAAAATTTTGTACAAGTGTCGAACCTTTCCTTAAATAACCTATTGTGTTCTTTAGAAGTTAAATTAGGAATCGCAGACAGAACTTAACATCATTGATTCCAAATTGAACTTATCTGTTCTTGATGGTTTAGATTTGGATCGCAAGCGGAACTTAACACTATTGATCCAAATCCACCTATGTTATTAATTCCATTAAATATTAATTTCCAAAGTTAGCTTCCAGGACTGCATGGCGAGGCACATGGCCTTCTTGGATATAGGAGAAACCACCACCGCCTAGACAAAGCCTTTTAAGGAAAGCTAATATTTAATTTCCTTAAATAACTCTAGGTTAACCAAAAATAACAATCGAATCACAAATTTGAAAAATAAAGAAAACACAAACTCGAAAAATAAATTCGAAAAACTAGATCTAATGCCTCTTGTGTTTGGAATTCATACAAAGAAAAATAACTAGCATGATGCGGAAAACAATGACTAATTATACCTTCTCTTTGTGTGCTAATAACTTTGAGATCTTCTGTCGTATTCCTCGCCTCGCCTTGGACGTCGTGAGAGCGACGATCCTCTAAGATGAACATCACCCAAAAGCTTTCTTCCTCTTCCTCTAAAATCCGGCCACCACCACCACCAAGGAAAAGAGAGCAAAGGGAAAAGAAGAAGGAGAAGGGAGAGGGAGGGTCGGCCACCAAGAGAGACTCCACCAAAAGAATAAGAATTGATATCTCATGAGGCCTCCTCGCCCCTTCTTTTATATTACTTGCCCAAGGCAAATAAGGGAAGAATTTTTACAAAAATTAAAATCTTCCTCTAGTTTTTCCTTTTCCCTTTTATTTTTCTTTTTCTTTCCTCTTGATTGAATCAATCACCAAATCATTGGATGATGATTTTATTTTTTATTTTTATTTGGCTGGCCACCTTGCTTGGGCACCAAGCAAGGGTGGCCGGCCCCCTTAAAGAGGAAGAAAATACTTTTTTATAAAATTTTATAAAAGAAGAAAACCTCTTATAAAATTTTACAAGATCTCTTTCTAAAAGTGGATGTTAAAAAAGGAAAGTTTTTAAAAAGTAAAACCATGTTTTAAAATTTAAAACTTCTCTTCAAAAAATTTCTTTTTTTAACATGAATAGAAAATTTTAATTTTAAAACTTCTCTTCTTTTTTTCTAAAACCATGAGGATGGTTAAAAAAGGAAAGTTTTAAAACTTTTAAAACACTCTATTAAAACATGTGGCCTAATTCAAATAAGGAAAGTTTTAAAAATTAAAAACTCTCTTTTAAAACTTATAGTTTTCTACAAAGAGAAGATTTTAAAAATTCAAAACACCTCTCCTTGTTTGAATTAATGTGGTTGGCCCCTACTTGCTTGGTCACCAAGTAATATGGTCGACCCCCATAGAAGAGGATGTGGTCGGCCCTTGCTTGGTCACCAAGTATTGGACCGACCCCCTTCTTAGACACCAAGATGGGCTTATATTTGGATGGACTTGAGGCTTTAATGAGGCTACGACAGGGACCTAGAGGAGAAATTGGTTTTGGCCTTCCGATGAGCTTGAGTATCCCGTGTTCGCCCCGAACACACAACTCAAATTCATCAACAATAACTCATTCCACTAGAGAGTTATTGTTGCACTACCGCACCAATCCCAAATTACATTTATGGGCTCCTTCTTATCATGAGTGTGTTAGTCTCCCTGTGTTTAAGATAATTAATGTCCACTAATTAAGTAAGTTACTGACAACTCACTTAATTAATATCTAGCTCCAAGAGTAGTACCACTCAACTTCATTGTCATGTCGGACTAAGTCCACCTGCAGGGTTTAACATGACAATCCTTATGAGCTCCTCTTGGGGACATTCTCAACCTAGATTACTAGGACACAGTTTGCTTCTATAATCAACAACACACACTATAAGTAATATCATTTCCCAACTTATCGGGCCTATTGATTTATCAAGCTAAATTTCACTCTTTGATAAGTTAAAGAAATAGATACTAAATATATATGCGTGTTATTATATTAGGATTAAGAGTACACACTTCCATAATAACTAAGGTCTAGTTCTTTTATTAAGTCAGTATAAAAAGAACTTACCTAAAATGGTCCTACTCAATACACTTAGAGTGTACTAGTATAATTTATTAGTCAAGATAAACTAATACCTAATTACACTACGACTATACCAATGGTTTGTTCCTTTCCATCTTAGTCGTGAGCAACTGTTTATAATTTATAAAGAGTTGATAACATGATCTTCTGTGTGTGACACCACACACCATGTTATCTACTTTATAAAATAATTGAACAACTATATTCAACAAATAAATATAGACATTTGACCAATGTGATTCTTTTATTTCAAAAATAAATGTTTACAAAAGCTAGGCTTTTAGTATACACTCTAACAAAGGCAGCTCATCACCCGGGCGATGGTGAGATTACAGTCGCAAATTTTGTGATGCGACATCACGTGGCGGGAAAAAAAGGGAGGAGCTGGTCGTTGCGCTCGCATGGGCTGTGGACTGGCGCCAACGTCAGTGAGCCGGCGATGTCAGCAATCGACGTGCACGATACCTCACCTGTCGACGCATAGGTGACATCAGCGTCTAGCGCGCAGCGGTAGTTGGCTATCACATGCGTTGGAGAGGGGAGACAGGTGGCTGAAATTGAACTTAGTTTAGAAAATTAATTTAGAGAAATTAATTCAATCAACTCTTACCTTAAATATAATATTCTAAGAGGCTTTATACCTTACCGCTTGATGTGGATATATCCTAGGGGTAGAGGAGAAATTAGAAGGGGGAGGAGGGGCATAGGGGTCTTTTCACTGTGTAGGGTATTAAAGCGGAAGGAGGGCACTGTTCATTAGGAGGTTTTTTTCTCTTCGTGGTTTTGCCGTGGCCACCACCAAGGAAGGAGCGATTTCTTCCTCTCACGCTCATCGTCGGCGACGACGACAGCCGCCAGGACCTTCCTCTTACTTCTCCTCGTGACGCCGGCCACAGCGACAGCGACAGCCCCTCCATCTTCTTCCTCCTCCTCGCATCTGCGGCCACAGCGACATCCCCATCTTCTTCCTCCTCCTCCTCCTCCTCCTCCTCCTCCTCCTCGTATCGTCGGCCACAGCGACGGCGACATCCCCATCTTCTTCCTCCTCCTCCTCGCATCGCCGGCCACAGCGACGGCGACATTCCCATCTTCTTCCTCCTCCTCCTCGCATCGCCAGCCACAGCGACGGCGACAACCCCATCTCCTTCCTCCTTCTCCTCGCAACGTCTCTCTTCCCCTCCTCCTTCTCCTTCTCCTTCGAAGAGCAACCTTAAGAAACGTGAGGGATGGAAGAAGGAAAGTTAGCTGGCCTGATGCGCAGGGACCTTGCTCATGATCAAGTGTTCCATTCAAGTGTGTTGGAGGAAACTGAATTTGCAGTGGTAGGGAAATCCTGCATTTGCAACATTTAGTGATGGGGGTTGTTGCTCTAGATGCTCTGTGCCAATCCGACCTTTGAGCCATACGAGCTTAGCGTCTATCTAGCTTGTGTGTTGTGTTTCGACCTCTGCGTCTATTTAGTTGGTATGTTGAGTGTAATGGTTTACGAGCTGTGACCTTCGTGCTGTTATTATTTCCCGGTCTGCCTGCCGATTGTCGACCTCGTGTCTCGGCCTGCGTGTCGATCTCGTGTCCCGGTCTACGTGTCGATCTCGTGTCCCGGCCTGCGTGTCGATCTCATGTCCCGGCCTACGTGTCGATCTCGTGTCTCGGCCTGCGTGCCGATCTCGTGTCCTAGTCCGCATATTGTCTTCTAGATCCAAGTCACATTCAGCTCCGTGCCGCCAGACCTAGCTCCACATCCGACACCCGTTTGCCTGCTCTTTCATGTCACGACAACTCGAGCAGCATCCCATCCGAGGGCGCCCCCTTGGGCCAGGGTACGTTCTCTGTATTCGTCTCTCATTTATTTCATTATTATATTATTAGTCTGTTACTCATATGTCCGTTGGATCCGCCTCGAGCCTCGGGGTACCAGGGACCGGGGGACTCGGTCGCTGGCTGTAAGTATCATTGACCAGAGGACTTTTGATGACTTAGTCAACACAGAAGCCATCTAAGTACACCCCCTCCGGGACACCGTGACTCCGTCAACATTCTCGCCACCTCACCCGACGATCCGTCTGACTCAGCTTCCGGATGGGATCAAATTTGGCGTCGTCTGTGGGAACACATCCACCTGTTCTGGGACGTGAAGATGGACGATGTCGGGAGGTTCTCTGCAATTATCACAGTTTTGGAGGATCCCGTTGAACATATTACCTTCTACCCTCACTCCACCGGTATTCGGGAGTTGAGGGATCGAGTGGAGCTTCAGTTGGTCGATAGGTTAGTTTTTCCATTATGTTTTTTCCCTGACTCCACGGGTATTCGGGAGTCAAGGGACCGAGATAAACCCTTAGCCGGTTGGCACGACCCCCAGATCAAGTATGTTACCAGCTTTGCTCCCTTTTTACGGTTATAGGAGCTGCTATAGCTCCTTGATAAGAGAGTAAGATCCTAGTACTTGATCAAAGACTACGACCTTCGATTTTTGATCGGACACTAGGGGCCCAGCTCCCCACTCATACATTAGGGACACAGCTCCTCGCTCTTACACTAGGGACACAGCTCCCCGATCATTGACTTGCAGTATGACTTCCCGATCAGGATCTAGGGGCCTCACTCTTTGATTACAGGCTAGGGGCCTTACTCTCCAATCAGGGACCAAGGGCCCAGCTCCACGATCAGGTGTAATACAAGCTCTGCACCCTTCACCATGAGGGTCTGCATCCTCTTACTGCTACAGACTCTACACCCTTCACCATGAGGGTCTGCATCCTTTTACTGCTACAGACTCTGCACCCTTCACCATGAGGGTCTGCATCCTCTTACTGCTACAGGCTCTGCGCCCTTCACCATGGGGTTCTGCATGCTTTTACTGCTATATGCACTTCACTCTATTATTACTATATGCTCTGTATTCTCCACCTATTTTGCATGCTTTTTACATCTACAGGCTCTGCTCCCTTCACTCGCGGTGCTCTGCTTATATTGCTACAGACTCTGCTCCCTTATTTGGCTATTGGCTTCACTCCTTTTGACGGTCAAGGCTCAGATTATTATCATCTCCCCTCACTCCACAGGTATTCGGGAGTTGAGGAACCGAGACAGATCCTCAGTCGGTCGACATCACTCCGCGATCAGGTATGATAAAGGTTTTGCTCCCTCATATTGCTACGGGCTCTGCTTCTACGGACTTCTGGGCTTATCTCCCCCGTTTAGGGTTGAACAGTCTTCATTGGTCTCGGACCAGCTTATCGGCTTTCTTACCTCCCCCGTTCGGGGTTGAGATAATCACCACCGGTCTCGGACCATAGTATATCATCTCTTACCTCCCCTGTTCGGGGTCGAGATAATCGCCACCGGTCTCGGACCGGAGTATATCATTTCTTACCTCCCCCCGTTCGGGGTCGAGATAATCACCACCGGTCTCGGACCGGAGTATATCATCTCTTACCTCCCCCGTTCGGGGTCGAGATAATCGCCACTGGTCTCGGACTAGTGGACCACCGGTCTCGGACCAGAGTATCACCACCGGTCTCGGACCGGAGTATCGCCACTGGTATCAAACCAGAGTATTGCCACCAGTCTTGGATCGGAGTATCGCCACTGGTCTCAGACCAGAGTATCGCCACCGGTCTCAGACCGGAGTATCGCCACTGGTCTCAGACCACAGTATCGCCACCGGTCTCGGACTGGAGTATCGCCATCGATCTCGGACCAGAGTATCACCACCGGTCTCGGATCGGAGTATCGCTAACGATCTCTCGGTGGAGCTTCCAAACCAACTCTCGGTCGAGCTTCCAGACCAACTCTCGGTCGAGCTTCCAGACTAATTCCTGGTCAGGTCTCCAGATCAAGTCTTGGTCAGACCTCCAGATCAGTTCTTGGTCAGACCTCCAGATCAATTCCTGATTAGGCCTCCAGAATACTTCTTGGTCAGCCATTCAAATTGTTTCCTGGTCAGGCCTCCAGATTGCTTCTTGGTCAGACCTCCAGATCAATTCCTAATTAGGCCTCCAGAATGCTTCTTGGTCAGGCTTTCGGATTGTTCCCTGGTCAGGTCTCCAGATCAAGTCCTACTCAGACTTCCAGACTCTCGCCCTAGTGATAGTTATAAGTGAGCATGCTCTCACACTTCCAGACTCTCGCCTCAGTGTGAGTTATAAGTGAGCATGCAACACCCAACGACCGGCAGGTCGGGTTCCAGACTCTCGCCTCAGTGCGAGTTATAAGTGAGCATGCTCTCACGCCCAACGACCAACAGGTCGGGTCCCAAACTCTCGCCCCAGTGCGAGTTATAAGTGAGCATACTCTCACGCTTCCAGACTCTCGCCTCAGTGTGAGTTATAAGTGAGCATGCTCTCACACCCAACTACCGGCAGGTCGGGTTCCAGACTCTTGCCTCAGTGCGAGTTATAAGTGAGCATGCTCTCAGGCCCAACGACCGACAGGTCAGGTCCAAAACTCTCGCCCCAGTGCAAGTTATAAGTGAGCATGCTCTCACGCTTCCAGACTCTCGCCTAAGTGCGAGTTATAAGTGAGCATGCTCTCACGCTTCCAGACTCTCGCCTAAGTGCGAGTTATAAGTGAGCATGCTCTCACGCCCAACGACCGGCAGGTCGGGTCCCAGACTCTCGCCTCAGTGTGAGTTATAAGTGAGCATGCTCTCACGCCCAACGACCTCTCGGTCGGCACTCGCTGCCCACTTGTCGCTCTGACTGGCACTCATCACATTGGATTCACTTGTCGCCCTGCCCGGTACTCTCAGTTCACGTTTTCACTCATCGTTATTGCTTGGTCAGCACTCACTGCCCACTTGTCGCTTTGACCGGCACTCATCACACTGGATTCACTTGCCGCCTTGCCCGGCACTCTCAGTTCACATTTTTGCTCACCGCTGTTGCTTGGTCGGCGCTCACCGCTGTTGCTTGGTCGGCGCTCACCGCTCATTCGTCGCTCTGTCCAGCACTCATCGTTCACGACTCACTTGCCGCTCTGCAGGACACTCACCATTTATGTCTCAATCGCCGCTCTGCCCGGCACTCATCGCTCTTGCCTCACTTACCGCTTTGCTCAGAACTCGTCCCTCACATCTCGCTCATCGCTTTACCTCGCATTTGCTGATTCGGTCGATACCCACTTTCCTCACTTAGCATGCACATAACTGCCTGATTGTTCGGCTCCTGTTCGCTCTCCATCCACAGGCTTCGCTCAAGTTAATGCCCGATCCTCAAGCTCCGCTATGGATCACTTTTAGTCTTTCGAGATCGCCACCCGACTTGGCTCACAGAGCCTTTTCTCCCATTCTCATTTGATCTCATAGGCTCTGTGTCTATCCAGCGCACAGGCTCTACGCCCACTCGGCATTCGTTCAATCACCAGATCGACCTTCTCCGAGTTGACCGATCAGTGTCGCTTGGTCATCTGCTCGATCGTTCGCTTTGCATCGTCCAGCATTCTCGATCACCCGGTCGTGATTTATTGACGCTCGGACAGTATTTTTCTCGGTCGCGCTCACAGCTCTGCTCGTCCATCATTCTCTCTATTGCCCGGTCGTGATTTATTGACACTTGATCAGTATTTTTCTCAATCGCGCTCATGGCTCTACTCATCCATCATTCTCTCTATTGCCCAGTCGTGATTTATTGATGCTCGGTCAGTATTTTTCTCGGTTGCGCTCACGGCTCTGCTCGTCCAGCATTCTCGATCATCCGGTCGTGATTTATTGACGCTCGGACAGTATTTTTCTAGGTCGTGCTCATGGCTCTGCTCGTTCATCATTCTCTCTATTGCCCGATCACAATTTACTATCGCTCGGTCGATATTTTTTCGGTCGCCCGATCGTGATTTATTGTCGCTAAATCTTTTTACTCAACATCTCTCGATCGTCTGCTCGATATAGTTCGACATTCGCCAGATCGCTCTTTCGACACTCGCTCGATGTTTCTTTTGTCGCTCGATCAGCACTTATTCTTTTCGTAGCTTTGTTAGGCACTCGCCGTTTGCAGCTATTCGTTCGACGTTATAAAACAAGCTCAGTGATATGAGTTTGCGTTCAATAGCGATTCTGTTTTACATTAGGGTTGGTCTAGTCAGTCGGACTTACGCCTCCTTCGACTAGACTTGAAGGGGAAGCTTGTGATGTGGATATATCCTAGGGGTAGAGGAGAAATTAGAAGGGGGAGGAGGGGCATAGGGGTCTTTTCACTGTGTAGGGCATTAAAGCGGAAGGAGGGCATTGTTCATTAGGAGGTTTTTTCTCTTCGTGGTTTTGTCGTGGCCGCCACCAAGGAAGGAGCGATTTCTTCCTCTCACGCTCATCATCGGCGACGACGACAGTCGCCAGGACCTTCCTCTTACTTCTCCTCACGACGCCGGCCACAGCGACGGCGACAGCCCCTCCATCTTCTTCCTCCTCCTCGCATCGCCTACCACAGCAACGGCGACATCCCCATCTTCTTCCTCCTCCTCCTTGCATCGCTGGCCATAGCGACGGTGACATCCCCATCTTCTTCCTCCTCCTCCTCGCATCGCCGGCCACAGCGACGGCGACATCCCCATCTCCTTCCTCCTTCTCCTCGCAACGTCTCTCTTCCCCTCCTCCTTCTCCTTCTCCTTCGAAGAGCAACCTCAAGAAACGTGAGGGATGGAAGAAGGAAAGTTAGCTGGCCTGATGCGCAGGGACCTTGCTCATGATCAAGTGTTCCATTCAAGTGTGTTGGAGGAAACTGAATTTACAGTGGTAGGGAAATCCTGCATTTGCAACATTCAGTGATGGGGGTTGTTGCTCTAGAGGCTCTGTGCTAATCCGACCTTTGAGCCATACGAGCTTAGCGTCTATCTAGCTGGTGTGTTGTGTTTCGACCTCTGCGTGTATCTGGTTGGAATGTTGAGTGTAATGGTTTATGAGCCGCGACCTTCGTGCCGTTATTATTTCCCGGTCTGCCTGCCGATTGCCGACCTCGTCTCCTGACCTGCGTGCCGATCTCGTGTCCCGGCCTACGTGCCGATCTCGTGTCCCGACCTGCGTGCCGATCTCGTGTCCCGGCCTGCATGTCGATCTCGCTTCCCAGTCCGTGTATCATCTTCCGGATTCAGGCCGCATTCAGCTCTATGCCGCCTGACCTAGCTCCACATCCGACTCCCGTTTGCCTGCTCTTTCATGTCACGACAACTCGAGCAGCGTCCCATCCGAGGGCGCCCCCCTGGGCCAGGGTACGTTCTTCGTATTCGTCTCTCATTTATTTCATTATTATATTATTAGCATATTACTCATATGTCCGTTGGATCCGCCTCGAGCCTCGGGATACCAGGGACCGAGGGACCCAATTGCTGACTGTAGGTATCGTTGACCAGAGGACTTTTGACGACTTGGTCAACACAGAAGTCATCTCAGCACACCCCCCTCCGGGACACCACGACTCCGTCAACATTCTCGTCACCTCACCCGACGATCCGTCTGACTCAGCTTCCGGATGAGATCACCGCTTTATTCCTATAAAATCTAAAATGACTCATTTAAAAATCAGAAAAATTAAAAAAAAAATCTATTAATTCATATAAACTTACTTCATTATTTTTTATTTATTATATTATTATTTTTCCCTGATTAATTTAATTATATATATGTTTATTCATTTTAACGTTTGTATATATTTTTAATATTTTATAGAATCAAACTGATCTTAGTAAACTAATCAATAGTAATCTGATCTGGTTAAATTAACCATGATTAAAATCAATTATACTGTTCAAACCAATTTGGTTTGAAATCCATTCGGTAAAAGTGAAAATAAAAAAAACTTAACTTCAAATTTTTTTTACATTTTTTCCTATTTCAAGTGTTTCTCTCGTTTTTTATTTTGTTTGATTTATAAAGACAAAAATTTTCCCAAAAGACGGTGCTTCATCATCACTGTAGTGACGTCTCTTCTTTGTCACGATGAATGCGGTGGCTGCCGATCACCGACCTTTCTGTTAGGATCCTTCGTACGGCTAGAGAGGGGGGAGTGAATAGCCGACCCCAATCTTTCTCGTTTCTTCCTACGATTAGGTTAGTGCAGCGGAAATACAACGTAGAAAGAAAACAGGAGAAGAAAGACAAACCATATAACGAGGTTCGGAGATGAACTCCTACTCCTCGGCGTGTCCGTAAGGTGGACGAAGCCTACCAATCCGTCGGTGGATGAGTCCCCGGAAACCCGGCTAATAGATACTCCTTGTGGGTGGAGAAACCTCACCACAATCTTTGCAACAGCAATAGGAGTACAAATAGGAACAAGAAAACAAGAACAGAAATGTAAACAACACTTGCTTGCCTTCTTGAAGTCAGCAGGAACCCTGGTGAAGCAGCAGCTTCTCGGATCCAAGCCTAGCTAGAAAACCAGCAACAGGAAGAAGCTCACGCGAAGCTTGAGCACCCAACGAGCTCAACAAAGCTCAGCAGGAAGAAGAAGCAGAAGCTTCAGGCAGGAGAGAACTTCCAGAAGGAAGAAGAAGTAGCTTCAGAGAGAATCTCACCGAAGTCCTGTAGCCCTCTTTTATACCTGCGAAGAAGAAGAGCAGAGAACTAGCCGTTGCTACGCAACGGCTAGTGCGTGGACCGATCAGGCTGAAGCCTGATCGGTCCAGATCCTCTCTGATCGGTCTTGGGGACCGATCGGGACTGCTGATCGGTCCCGGACGATCGGCCTCTTCTGAAGAACTTCGCCCAGTTCTCGATCGTCTCTGATCGATGCGTGGATCGATCGAGAGTGCATATGGATCGGTCCGGACCGATCCTCCTTCTCTTTGCCTTGTTGGCTTTACGGTCGGTGCGGACCGATCTCGATAAGCCAGCGATCGATATCGATCGGTCACGGACCGATCAGATACCCGGTATCGATCGATCGATCGATCGAGCTTGGGTTTTGCCCAAACCAAGTTCCAAGTCTTCCAACCAATATCCGGTCAACCTTGACCTATTGGTATATCATGCTAGCATCCGGTCTCTCTTGACCTGCTAAGACTCCCTACCAAGTGTCGGTCAATCCCTTTGACCCACTTGGACTTTTCTCTTCGTGTCAAGTATCCGGTCACTCCCTTGACCTACTTGACCTTCTCAACACCAGATGTCCGATCACCCTTGATCCATCTGGATTTTTCCTTGCCCGGCTTCACTCACAAGGACTTTCACCTAGCTTCACTCACTAGGGTTTTTACCTGGCTTCACTCATTCCATTGCCGGCTTCACTCACCAGGACTTTCCACACTGCCTAACATCCCAGTTAGGACTTTTCCACTTGCCAAGCTCCCTGCTTGGACTTTTCCCGTGCCAAGCTCCCTGCTTGGACTTTTCCAGTGCCAAGTCTCCATACTTGGACTTTTTGCGTGCCAAGCTCCCTGCTTGGACTTTCCCAGTGCCAAGTCTCCATACTTGGACTTTTCAGGTCAACCAGGTCAATCCTTGACCTAGGGTTGGACCAATAAACTCTCAACCATCTATTCTTGTCTCACATCAAGAATAGAACTCTCTCACGAGTGTCAAACATCAACATGCAACTCAACTAGGTCAACCTTGACCTAAGGTTGCACCGACAATCTTCCCACGTCAAACATCGAAATACAATTCGAGTCAAGTCACCTCGAGTCGGGTCAACCAGGTCAACCTTGACCTAAGGTTGCACCAACACTTTCAACGAGGTCGCCGATGCTCACCGGCCACGGACACCGGTTGCCAGCCACCCAACATAGTTGTTGGCGCCTATGTTAGTCCCAACCATGACGGAGAAGCACAATACAGTTGCCCGACACGCAACACAGCCACAGCCGCCGACACGTGAGACTTTCTTCTTATCGAGCACTGTACTGCTCTGATAGTATTGTAGACAGTAAGAAACAATTCGTATGAAATAAAAAACTTATAGTGCTTGCAAGAAGAACACGGAGAATGACAATGCTTTGAAAAACTTGTCGTCGGTAAGAAGTAATCATGAAAATCGAACCGTCGTTTAAGATTCACAAATCAAATCCCTCTTTAATAAATGGATGAATCAACCTTGAATGTTCTTCCCAGCAAACCCTTATCTCTCTTTTGTGCACATAGACGAATCAGAGACCTTTCACATATGGGACGAATCCTTTCTCTTTGACCTTGCGCGAATCCTTTCGTCAACCTTAAGCAAGCTCCCAAGGCTTGGTTATATAGATCACAGGTTGGAAAACCCCGCCTATCAGTCGACTGGTGAAAGTATCAGTCGACTGCCCTTCGTGGAGATTCGACTGTTACAACCCAATGACTCGATATCAGTTGACTGATGAAAGTACCAGTTGACTGCTCTACACTGGCTGAGCGAATAAAAGTATTATGTTCGCTCCCCAGTTGGTTGTTCAATCAATTGCACCAGTCGACTGATGAAACCATCAATCTACTGGTATCCGAGTACAATCTCTCAACACTCGGACCCTCACCGTTACGACTCACTTGACTCTTCCTTGCAGCATTGACCTCTTGCCTTCAAGCCTACTTCCTTTGACTCTTGTCCCTCGGATGCATTCAAGCCCGCGGCTCGTCCCTAATACCATCCTTCGCGTATGTCTCGAAGTCGCTTCCCTCAGCTCTTGTCCTTGTTGCCTTATCCACGGTCCCTCGGATGCTCCATCCTTCACTGGACCTGAAGTGATCAAGTTGAGTCATATGTGTATCCTGCAAACCTGCACACTCATATACACATATAAAATACAAGGGTGAACCTAACTTAAATATTTTACCCGAACACCAAAATACATGGTCGCATGAATCATAGGGATTGCTCCACCACTATATGAACACATAAGACTTGATTTCATGTTATTCCGAGTTCTCTATGTTTATTAGCTAATTTTAACCGATTTTGAACAAAATCGGTATATGAACTTAGAGATTTCATAATGACATGAAGTCAGGTTTTATGTATTCTTCTAATTCTCCTGATTATATTCTTGCTCTCAAATATCAATCTGACTCAATATATTGAGCATAGTAATGTTTTAAATTTGAATTAAATTTTTTTGGACACATTCGTGTTAAAAAAATTATTCCTATTAATATATGATGTTCTACATATACATATATATATATATATATATATATATATATATATATATATATATATATATATATATATATATATATATATATATATATATATATAATCAGGGGAACCGACAAATATCAATTTTATCAAATATATTAAGTATAATAATTTTTTAAATATGAATTAAATTTTTCAGACACGTTCGTGTTAAAAAAAATCATTACTATTAATATGTGATATTTTGAGGGCATATATATAATCAGGAGAACCAAACAAACAAGCTGGTTCCATATTATTCAGACATTTTTAGGTCCATCAATCAATTTCAGTCAAAATTGATTTGTTATACACGTATATATACTCTTAAATATTAATTTGTTATAATATATTGAAAGTGATAATTTTTTAATATAAATAAATCTTTTTAAAAAAAATTAAAAATAAATAAATAAATAACCCAATTGAGTAATCGATTCAGATGAATACTAGCGGTGAAAATGAATATTAGGTACATAATTTATTAATTTTAAAAATAAGATATGTGATTTAAGTCTTATGTAGAATTAGCTATATGGTTAGGTAAAATGCGATGTTAAATTTTATTTTAATATATATTTTTAATGGTAATAAAACATCAAGCGATTTTTTTCCCAATAATTATTATCGATCCTGTCTGAAATCGAGGCAAATGATATACTAGACAGATGATTCTGATGTTGACTATAAAAAGACTATGAGGTGGTGGAAAATAGTCTTGAATGTTGAGACTAGGAGGGAGGGGGAATAGCGACTCACCCAACGTTTGCTTCCTTCAATGGTTAGTATACACAACGAAATACAAAAATAAATACTAACAAGAGAAAGCAAATCTAACACGTTGATTTAATATGGTTCGGAGATAAATCTCCTACTCCACGGCTATCCGTAAGGAGGACGATCCCGATCCGTCGATGGATGACTCCCTGGAAAACCTCCGGCTACCTTATGTAGCTCCTTGTGGGTGGAGAAACCTCGACACAAACTCGCACAAGCACGCTAGGCACACAAGAGTACTTTGGAGACTCTAATAAAGGTAAATCACCTCTATTTTCGTCAACCATGGCCAAGCACCCCGAGCTCTCTTAAATAGAGCTTAGGAGGAAACACCTAGCTATGTTTCCCGCCACCAATCGACTGGTACAACCACCAGTCGACTGGTCCTAAGTAAAATTCGACCATTACAAGCCAACGGTAGGCTACCAGTCGACTGATGAAAACACCATTCGACTGCTACAGTAACGCTATAGTATACACTGGAATTTTGCCTTGGATACAGTCTCTCATGCACTCGTCTTTGCTCGTACAACCAAGACCTAGCCTTCTAGCCTCCTCCATCAGTCTCGCATTTCTCGGATTCCTCCCCATCCTTCACGCTTTGCCTTCTGGAGCTTTCATCGGCCTTGTCATTGTTGTCGAGTCTTCTTTTGCCAAGAAGTCGCGCCTCCGGGACTTCATCCATTACCAAGTCATACTTGGATTTACGTTGTTGTACCTGTATCCCACACACTCACAATGCATATCAAATACAATAATAAACCTAACTTAAACCTTTGCCCAAACATCAAAACCTAGGGCACCTAGATTGCTCCAACAATTTCTCTCTTTTTGATGTTTGGCAACCTGTTTAAGTTAGGGAAACATAAATACAATAACAATGCAAAGTAACTATGCAAATCACACATGCATAAACATGGAATCTAACCCTAGGCTCCACCTTCACCTAAGCTCCCCCGCAAAGGTAAACTTCTCCCTCTTTGCAAATAAATGAGCAATCGCTCTCCCTTCACCTAAGCTCCCTCTTGAGTTAGGATTTTTTGCAAAGGTATTTTAAGTTTTCCACTTAAACCCAACACTTCTCTCCCTTTGTCATACATCAAAAAGAGTTCCAACAATATCCTAATTATTGGACTCTTTAACCTTTAATGACCATAAATATTATGTATTAATCTCCCATAAGATTACATACATGTTCATCACTCTTTTGATCATTTTCGAATGTTGAATTTTTTTTTCAAACCGTATCAGTTGAATGCCATAAGTCCCAGTCGACTGCCATCGTCAAAATGAGCTTACAAAGATATTCTGCGTTCAAAATTACTGTTACCAGTCGACTGCCATAGGCCCCAATCGACTGCCCTCATCAAAACGAACTTACAGAGACCTTTTGTGCTCAAACATACTATTACCAGTCGACTGGTATAAGCCCCAGTCGACTGCCCTCATCAAAATGATCTCATAGAGATATTTTATGCCCAAAAATATTGTTACCGGTCGATTGGAAACTGCACCAGTCGACTGGTACTTTATTTAAGCAAAAATCAACTTTTCCAAACCAACTTCAGAAATACATCAGAAATTCTATAGACCTCCAAAAATTCTCAAATTTTTTGAGATGTTTGTTTTACCAATGTCTACTTGAAAAAAATATATACAAGAATATTTTTTCACGGATCCCAAGATTGACATAAAACTCGAAACTATCTAAATGGTTCAATTGAACCTTGACTTAAAGTCCTAGTTTTGACTTCCTCTTGATGTATCTGCCCATACTAAACCATAATGTATCCCTAGCATTAGTTTATATGACATTTATATATCAAAAACTAATTTTCATGCAATATGAACTCAATTTATATTTCCATGCATGAAACACATCCCAATTGTGCCAACCCACTAGGTTAGAGACTTAAGTCCGTCTCCTAACCACTTGACACATTTGATAACCCATCTACCATGGGTCCGAGAGGCTCTTCCTAACCTTGGAAATCGTAACCTTAGTCACCTCCCTTGGTGACTCATCCACAATGGCTATACCCACATGGTGTACCATAGATGACACTTGGCCTACAAACTTGACTTTCTTAACCTTAGATACCATGTCTTTGGTTAATTTCTTATTGTCCTTCACCTTGGATACCTCATCCTTGCCATAATTATATGCTACCATAGCATATTCCTTTTTATTGGCCTTGGATGACTCTCCTTTGTCCTTTGTCCTTTGTCACACCTCCCTTACCAATGTCATATGTCACTTTAGCACTTGACCTCCTTTTGGTTTTGGAGGGACCCAATTTGACATTTTTGAGTCTTTGACCACCCAAATATATATCAAGTCCTTTAGGTCCAATAATGAACCTCTCTAGGACTTTCTCCATTTCCTCAAGCTTTGCTTTCAAGGCTTAATTTTTCAACTCTAGGGTTCTAACCCTAGAGTCAACATGTCCACCTTGGACTTCCCTAGACCTACCAACCTTTCTAGACATATGTCTCCCTTTCTTGGGATTAATGCTTAAGTTTTCACTCACTTTCCTTCCCTTAGGCAAAGTGGTTTGAGTCTTATTAGGTCTAACCTTAGTATATTATTTCCTAGAGTTATCTACCATTTTAACCCTATTACTATCATTATACCTAAATCTATGATTATGATTGGGTAAATAATCTACATTATTTCTAACAAACATATAAGAATTAGAGCTTGGATTAAACTTCAAAATAGGGATTACCTTCCCTTTTACCTTTGAAGCTCCCCGTTAACTTGTGCTCCTCTTCTTTTCTCATTTCTTCAAGTGCGCCAATTTTTTGCGCTCTCCTCTCCTTGGGTACTTAGTGTGGTAGTGACCATACTTGTTAGGACCAAAAGTAGCTAGAGGGGGGGGGTGAATAGCTCGTCGCGTTCGCTCGGTGCGCTTCGTTGCTTGGCGTTGCTTGTTTCTTCTTGGATGTGCAGCGGAAAATACAGAAACAAACACAAACACGCTAACACTAGGATTTTACTTGGTATCCACCTCACAAGAGGTGACTAATCCAAGGATCCACACCAACGCACACACCCTCCACTATGAATAACACTCCTTTATGGTAACTACCAAAGGCGGAGAAGCCCTACAACACTCTCAATACAAGAAGAAGAAAGGGAAATACAAGTTAAGCAAAAGCTTACAAGATGTGCAGTAAAAACCCTAACCCTAACTTCTTCCTCTTGCAATAGATCCGCCTCTTGACTTGGAAAGCCTCCAAGAACCTTCAAGAACTGGCGATCACGTGCTTGTAGAGAGCTGTGGAGGAGCTGGAATGAATCGAGAAGAGCTCGTAAAGAGATGCCGAAGACCACGCTCGCTGCGGCTTTAAACCCCACGCGGTCGGATCCCGATCGATTCGAATGTTCGAATCGATCGGGAGGCTGGATCGATCCACGGATCGATCCAGTGCTTGTCGAAAGCGCTGGATCGATCCACGGATCGATCCGGCGCTTATCGCCATCGTCCCGATCGATCGGCCGATCGATCGGGACCTGAATCGATCACGGATCGATCCGAGCTTCTCACTGGAAGAATGCGGATCGATCCACGATCGATCCAGCGCCTGAATCGATCCACGGATCGATCCGGCGCAATTTTGCCCAAACCAAGTCCCAAACCTCCCTAACCAACATCCGGTCAACCTTGACCTGTTGGTACATCATGCCTCGCATCTGGTCACTTCCTTGACCTGCCAGGACTCCCCACCAAGTGTCCGGTCAATCCCTTTGACCCACTTGGACTTTTACTCGTCGTGCCAAGTATCCGGTCACTCCATTGACCTACTTGGACTTCCACCAGATGTCTGGTCAACCTTGACCCATCTGGACTTCCTTCCTTGCCAAGTATCCAGTCAATCCTTTGACCTACTTGGACTTCCCAACACCAGATGTCCGATCATCCTTGATCCATCTGGATTTCCTTCCTTGCCTGGCTTCACTCACCAGGACTTTCACCTAGCTTCACTCACTAGGGTTTTCCATCTGCCTAGCTTCACTCACTAGGACTTTCACGTAGCTTCACTCACTAGGGTTTTCCATCTGCCTAGCTTCACTCACTAGGACTTTCACCTGGCTTCACTCACCAGGATTTCCTTCTGCCTAGCTTCACTCACTAGGACTTTCACATGGCTTCACTCACTAGGACTTTCCTTCTGCCTGACATTCCAGTTAGGACTTCCCAGTCAAGTATCCAGTCAACCTTGACCTACTTGACTCTTCTTCAATCAATATCTTATTGTCAAACATCTAAACCCTAACCAAGACTCAGCTTGGTTAACCAGGTCACCCTTGACCTGAGGGATATTGCACCAACAATACTTACCACACGTGAAGCATCTAATATGCATCTTCTCCTTCTTCTTCCTACAACTCACATTAGTTAAATCAACCTTAGTGAGTTTAGGGTTTATCTCCTTTACCTTTTGGAGTGATGGACACCTACTCTTGTAGTGCTCCATCTTACCACACTCAAAGCATTTGATGTGGCTCTTCCCGTTCTTCTTGGTGGATGAGGTGAAGGATTAAGCTTCCAAGATCTCTTCTTCCTTGGATGGCTCCTCATCCTCTTCACTCGAAGATGTGGACGGTTCCACTTCCTCTTCCCTTGAAGATGTGGATGACACTTCCTCATCTTCCTTCTTCTCCTCGAATGTTGAGCACATGTCAACAATCGATTAGTCATTCTCCTTTTGAATCAATGAGCCCTTCTCCTTGGGCTCTTCTACTACTTGGAATTTTGTAAGATCCTCATGAAATGCAATTACTTTTTTTCCAAAGGTCGCTTGCGTTATTGTATTCACCTACATTCAATACCAAATTAAGAGGTAATAAATTAATCAAAATTCTAGTTACCTCCTTATCCGCCTTCGATTACTCTCTTTGCTCCTCGATCCAATATCGAGGCCGGAGGCGCTTTCCCTTCTTGTCCGTTGGAGCTTCAAACGGTTCCTTCAACACAATCCATTGGTTCCAATCCATTTAGAACCAAGTCTCCAACCGCTTCCTCCAATACTTGAAATCATCTCGATCGTATGGAGGTGGGATTTGGATATCCCATCCTAGAGGTCCTTCGGACTCCATCTTCCTCTAGCGCTTTGCTCCCTTAGCGATTAGTCCGTAGAAGAGTGACCCGCTCTGATACCAATTATTGAGACCTTGATGCCGGCTAGAGGGGGGGGGGGGGGGAATAGAGACTCACCTAATGTTTGCTTCCTACAATGGTCAGTATGCACAGCGGAATACAAAAATAAATACTAACAAGAGAAAACAAACCTAGCATGTTGATTTAACGTGGTTCAGAGATAAAACTCCTACTCCACGACTATCCGTAAGGTAGACGATCCTGATCCGTCGGTGGATGACTCTCCGGAAAACCTCTGACTAGCACACGTAGCTCCTTGTGGGTGGAGAAACCTCGCCACAAACTCGCACAAGCACGCTAGGCACACAAGAGCACTTTAGAGACTCTAATAGGGGTTAACCACCTCTATTTTCGTCAACTATAGCCAAGCACCCTGAGCTCTCTTAAATATAGTTTGAGAGGAAACACCTAGCTGTGTTTACCGCCACCAATCAATTGGTACAACCACCAGTCGACTGGTCCTAAGTGAAATTCAACCGTTACAAGCCAACAGTTGGCTACCAGTCGACTGATGAAAACACCAGTCGACTGCTACAATAACACTACAGTAAAGTTACAGTACTACTATAGTAACGCTACAATAATGGTACAATATACACTGAAATTTTACCCTGAGTGCAGTCTCTTATGCACTCGTCCTTGCCCGCACAACTTAGACCTAGCGTTCTAGCCTCTTCTATCAGCCTCGCGTCCCTCGGATGCCTCCCCATCCTTAACGCCTTGCCTTCTGAAGCTTCCATCGGCCTTGTCATTGTTATCGGGTCTTCTTTTGCTAAGAGGTCGCGTCTCTGGGACTTCATCCATTACCAAGTCACACTTAGATTTACGTTGTTGTACCTGTATCCTACATACTTACAATGCATATCAAATACAACAATAAATCTAACTTAAACCTTTGCCCAAAAATCAAAATCTAGGGCACCTAGATTGCTCCAACATTGAATGCTTCTTTCTACGCACACTAGAGAGAGCAAAATGGAGACGTTAGAGTGAGAACTAGGGAGGGCGTCACTGACACAGATACTCTAATGCTTAAGTCAGAATAGTGACCCCAAAAATAGAGAAGATGATGAATAGTTGCCTAAATGCGTGTGTGCATGTACGTAATGTAAAAGTTCCAGTTCAAGTTAAAGTTTTTTGTTATCTGACCAACGGAGAGGACCCCTTTTTATACTAACACTCAAAACCTCTGCATTAATGAGATATTAGAGAATGTCTGGTGTCAGAATATGTTGAATAATGGAAGATATGTAGTCACCCTTCGAGGAAGATTCTGTTACATGTATATGAACCGACTTTCATAACCTCTATAATAAGGAAGTGGCTGAGAATGACTCGATTGAGAATATGTCTAGTTACGTCATGTAATGGAAGATGTACGACAACCCTTAGAGGAAGACTCCATTGCATGCATATGTTATGGTAGTAGAATATTCCTTGACAGATAGTTGTTTTTCCCTGACAGATTGTTAAAATTTTCTGATAATGTTGTCCCCTAGAGGCATTCTGACCGGCTATGTAACAAAGCCATTGTATGCAAGGCAGTCTGACCAGCTGTGTAACCGATTGACCATATATTGGGAACCTTGTACATGAGAAATGGGTAGCAAGGCTCCGTACGTTCGATCGACACTTTGGGTTGACCGACCATATGATAGAGACCTTGTCCTTAAAGGGTGTGGAGCAAAGTCCTGAAAGGTTCGACCGATATTCTGGGCCGACTGATCATATGCTGGAGGCTTTTCTCTTGAGGAGTGAGGTGCTGACCTCTGAATGCCCAAACGACATTGGGTCCGACTAGCAGTATGCTAAATGTCTTAGCATTGAGAAGTGGGGAACTATGTCTCCAAAAGTTCGACCGACATTTGGGCCAATCGATTTTATGTTGAGAGTTATCCGACCAACACTTTAGACCGACTGATCATATGTTAAAAGTTTTCACGATGAGAGGTGAGGAGCTGAGTCCCGATGATAATTACTCGTTTCGCTTATACAAGTGTCAGGATACCTTAGATATAAAATGAATTATGAATTACACTATTAGAATCATAAGTGAAGTCGACTTTAGTGATTTGATAAGGATTTATTTATGTTCATTTAATAAAAAATATTAATTGAATGAATAAATTTATATTCATAAGTAGAGATGGTAAATTATTTATAAATAATATTCATGAAACTCTTAACAATATTGATCCGATTTGAGATTAAAGATGAGAAAACCACCAATAAAGAGATAGGTGAAGGGTTGGAGGTTTTCAAGGCTAATATCTACAACAGTCAAAGAGAGTTAGAATGGAAGTAAAAAAAAAAAAAGGTAGATCCACTATCTTAGCGATCTCCCTAGTGTCAGGCTCCAAAGAGTCGGACTTTTACTCCTGAGTGGCTAGATTAACGTTGAGTCAAATTTGAGATGCATGGGCTTGTCTGAGGTTATGTCATGCTCAAACTTAGCTTGACTTACCTCCGACTCGCCGCTCAATTTGACTTTTGACTTAACCCTACTAGATCAAAGCCGATTACCAAATCAATCATATTAAATAAAAAAAAATCTTCAACATAAACAAACGTATATATATTACTAAACTCAAACCACCAACCAATGTATAAGCTCAAGCCAAAACTTTAACAACTCAAGTTTATAAATAAAAACAAAAATAAACCAATCATTAATTTATCTTAAACTCGACTTAACACGGCTCCCCTATTACAAAGTTAGGACAACATTGATTGAAAGGGCACAAAGTATTCAATCAAAATCATTCTTCATGTCACTCATCCCTAACTTAAGTGATCATCTAAAGAGTTTTAATGAGTTAAAAGTTGGCTATCTTAAGAAATGATTGTCAAGCTTTAAAAAAAAAAATTTTAAAAGTATTTTGAAAATATATGAGTACCTCGACGACCAATAACTAGGCTTTTGTAGCCAGCCAACCAATAAAGGGCCATGCGAAGCTGAAAGAGGTACTGGGACGAGCTCACCAATCATCAAATTCAAAGCCAATCAAGCTGAATAATAAGAGAAGAGATCGATAGATCATGAATAATAGTAATCATAACTGTTTAAAATAATTCATTTATTAACGACGGATCACTGCTAATTATTTCGAGATACAGCAGAAGAAGAAGGAGGAGGAGGAGGAGAAGAAGAAGCTAATTCAAGACCCGGTGCATGGCCAAAATGGGAGCTTGAACGCCTGCCTGCCTTCCTTCGTTTCATCATCTAATTAACTATCTCAATTGAAGTGCCATACGATTTAGGAATGCTACTTCGATCGAGTCAGTGATCGTCTCCTTGCCTCGCCTTGGTTGGGACTTTAGGCCTCCCCGGCGAGGTCGTCGGCGCCACGGGGGTAGGCGACCGCTTGCAGAGGGGTCTTCATCTCCATGGACAGCTTCAGCACCTCCTCCAGGTCGACGGGAGCACCTGCAGCCGGGCCCCACTCGAACGCCTGCACCAGCCGCGCCACCCACAGAGCGACGGTCGAGAGGCCCAGGTTCATCCCGGGGCAGACGCGGCGGCCGGCGCCGAAAGGCGCGAGGCGCAGGTCGCCGCCGCGCACGTCCACGTCGACGCCGCCCTCCGCCTCTACGAATCGCTCGGGCCGGAACGACTCGGGCTTATCCCAGACCGCCGGATCATGGGTGATGGCCCACATGTTCACCATGGCGGTGGTCCCCGCGGGGACGACCATTCCGTTGCTGAGGTGGACGTCGTCGGTGGAGAGGCGGGCCCAGGAGAGGAGCGGGCCGGGCGGGTGGACGCGGAGAGTCTCCTTGAGCACGGCCTGCAGGAAAGGCATCCGCGCCACGTCGGCGTCGGTCGGGGTGCGGCCGCCGCGCCCCACGACGGCGTCGATCTCTCGGCGGAGCTTGGCCTGCGTCTCAGGGTGCAGCACCAGTTCGGCCATGGCCCATTCCGTTAGCAGCGCGGTCGTGTCGGTTCCGCGGAAGATCATTTCCTGCCGTAACGATCATTAGATCAAACTGTAACTATGATCGAGATATCTAAATTTTGATCATTAATTTGAAGAAGAAATTACCCAAAGCACGGCGATCATGTCGTCGTCATCGAGCTTCTCGTCCCCGTCGAGGGACAGGAGGACGTCGACGAAGTCGGCGCTATCCCGGTTGAGGATGGGCCCGCGGCGGCGGTGCTCGGAGATGATGCTGTGCACCAGCTCGCGGACGCGAGGCACGAGGGTGGCGCAGCGGCTCTTGATGCTGTTGGGGTCGAAAAAGCTTGGCAGCCATGGGAGGTGGTCGGAAAAGTTGAAGGCCCCGAGGATGTCGAAGCACTCCCTCACTATGGCCTTGAGCCCCTCCGCCTCCGGATCGCCGCCTGGGCGAGATACGTCGTAGCGCTGGCCGAAGACGCCGCCCATGATGTTGTTGAGCGCCGCGTTCTGGAGGTGGGAGCGGAGGGCGACGAAGCCCGAGCGACGCTGTTCAGAGGCTATGGCGGAGAGCATGGCGTCACAGTCGGACTGGCGGCCGGGCTCGTGGGCGGCGATGCGGCGGGGGGCGAAGAGGTGGGAGGAGGCGATGCGGCGGAGTAGGCGCCAGTAGGTGCCGCTGGGGGCGAAGCCGATGGCGCGGGAGAACATGAGCTCGCGGGCGGAGCGCTTGATGGGTCGGTCGGCGAAGGAGGAGTGGGAGAGAATCTCGCGGGCGATGGCGGGGTTCGAGGAGACTACGGCGGGAGTGGAGCCGATGGAGAAAGCCATGAGGGACTTGGCCCGACTGATGGACCGCGCGAGGGCGGCGAGGGTGCGGTGGGGGAGGGGTCCGGCGAGCGCGAGGAGAGAACCGAGGACGGGGAGGCCTCGGGGTCCCGGTATGGCGACGGGACCTCGGCGGGCGCGGCCGTGCGTCCAGGCAGGGCCGCCCGACGACAGGGCCCAGGAGAGGAGGCCGGCGGTGACAAACGCAATGAGGAGGGCGAAGAGGAGGACGGGAGCGTCGGAGTGGGGCGAGTCAGCGCCGAGGTAGGCGGGGAGTGTGACGACCCACCAGCTGGAGTCAGTTGCAGAAGCAGAGCTGAGAGCCATGTCTGCCGACGAGCAGCCTTCGATCGAGACCGGAGGGAGGAGCACGGCCGACGATGAAGAAAAGCTCGCAGTGGACCGAGATATTTATAGAGAGTAATTACACAGGAAGGTAATTAAAAAAAATAGAAAATAGAAAAAAAATAATAACGTAAGAAAAAAAGAGAGGAAAGGTTATTATTTTAATAATATTAATAATTTAACATTATGGAGTTATATTACATAATTCCTTTTTTATTTAATATGAACATTCAATTTTATTTTATTAGTTTTTAAACAGCAGTTTAATATTTTTGAAAGAACTTAGAAGTTGATACTTGTTGAGTTGTCACTATAAGTCTATAATTCCTATCTAAGTGAACGGTTTAGTGTTTTTGAAATAAGTTGGAGATTGATAATTGCTAAGTTGTCACATATAATTCATGATTTAGTATTTTAAGAAGAAATTAGAGGTTGACAATTGCTGAGTTTTCATATGTAGTTCCTATCTTAGTGCAAGATTTAGTATTTTAGTAAGAAGTTAGAGCTTGATAATTGTTATGTTGTCATGTATAATTCCTATCTACATGAAGGGCTTGAACTCTCATTGTCGATAGTGTGTCAAATAGAATGACCCTCTCTCAAAGTGGGAGGGGGCTCTTTTCATTAAGATTGGGAGCGACCTTTCCATTTGGGAAGTCATTCTTTTATTTATTTATTTTTAATTTTTTTTTATAATTTAATAATAATTTCTTTAAATATATATATATAAATAAAGAGTGAGATCCATTAAGAAGTTATTGGATTTTTTTTACCCAATTTTCTATTTTTAATGTGGCATTGTAAGAGTCACAAAAAACTCCAACAACTTCTACCACTAGAAATTCTACCACTGGAAATGCTCTTAGAGGTTTATAATTACTAAATTATCACATATAGATCCTAACTAAGCGCACATTTTAATATTTTAGAAAGAAATCAGAGATTGGTAATTGTTGAGGTGTTACATGTAATTTCTACCTATGTGCTTAAGTAAGATATAATAAATTATTTTTTATTTATAAAATAATATTTTATCTAATAAATATTGCATATCTATAAATAAAATATTAATTATCAAAAGGCTACCTCAATGTGAACTTATAATTATGGGCGGTAGTAGTTATTATAAGGGGTTTTTTAAGGCTTCTATGATATCACATTAAAAGTAAGAAGAAAAAAATCTTGTTCATCTCTTCACTAGAAAAAAAAAACTTTCCAGTAACTTAGAGCATCTCCAACGATAAGAGTGCTGGTAATAATTCTACTCTTTTTATTTTTTTTATTTTTTAAAAAGTTGGGAGAAGTTGAGAGTGCTCACTATGTATGTAGGAAGCTGCTCCAATTTTTTTTTTTTTTTTTATGAAATGTCATTTACATAGGATCTCAAGTGGCTCCCATAGGGATGCTCTTATCACACTTAAAAAAACTATTATTAAATTATAGAATCAATTTATTTTATTTTTTAAAAAAATAATCGGCTCCCCCGGAGAGCCACTCCCAACCATAATAAAAGGAGACATATCATACCGCTCCCATTAGAATTGCTTGATTGACAAATAAAAAAATAATTATAAAAATATTTATCAAAAATTCTTTTTATACTTTTTAATAATTCTTTTTATACTTTTTAATTTTAATCCGACGATTCATCATTTAGGGTAGTGTGTATATATATATATATATATATATATACACACATTGACTTAGGGTATCCATAAATGCTTTCAAATGCCTCAAGTGCATTTACTCAGGCATCTAAACCCTTCCGGACGCCTCGAGTCAGGGGTATGGACGGGTCTGCACTAGAAGATGCGTGTATATATGTATGTGTATATATATATATATTGTTATCTTGGAACGTAGCTATGGGTGACACTCACAATTAGTGAAACGTTGATTTTATTTATTTTTTTTATTTTTCAATTATGCTAATTAGATTTTACTTTTAGAATTTAGGGGTTGGGTTATAGTATTATATTAAGCATAAAAAAAATTAGATGCTCATAGGATGTGTGTGTGTATATATATATATATATATATATATATATATTTTGATCCGATAGTAAGAAGGGGCCCCCGCCCCGAGTGAGGGCGGTGACACGTGGGTGGTCACAGTCAATGGTTAACGATCAATGCCGCGAGTATCTGGTCGAGCGGGCATATTGAATATCCGGCCGAGCGGACGTATTGAATATCCGACCCTATATAAGGACCCTCAGGCTTCGACGGAGGTAAACTCACTTTTTTACTGTAGCTACAGTTTTCGCTTCCTCTTTGGTCTATTCCTTTCCACCGGAGATCTTACTTGAGCGTCGGAGGACCATCGCCGGGGAACCTCTCCCCGGCTCGGCATTGTACTTGCAGGTCCACGTTAGCGGGAGATCTATGCCTTTCTTCGACCAGTCAATAGGAGTGCCACCTCCCCAGTGTCCATCGACTTAGCTCTCGGACAGGATCAAATTTGGCGCCGTCTGTGGGAACACACCTGGATCCGAGCCGAGAAGATGGAAGAAGTTGGACGTCAGCACACTGTGGCGCTCTCTCAGGAGGAGCTCGACGCGCTCATACAGGCGCGACTGGCCAAGATAGTAGAGCAGCAACAAAAGGCACTAGCTGATCGGTTGGTGCAACAAGCAACCTCAGCATCTGGAGGCCGAGCGGCGCATGAAGACCGGCTGGAACAGCTCTCCATTTGGATCCAAAACAAGGGTCCGACCGGCATGCAAGTAGAGGCGCTGCCCGCCCCGATTCCATTACATCGGGCCTTGTTCCAGACGCCATCTGAGATTGCGCAAGCAAATCGAGACTGGTCTTCATCAGACAAAGCTCCCGCTCGGGACGCAAGAAAGGGCAAAGCACCCCTAGCTGACTCATCCCCCAAGTGGATCAACCACTAATTCTCCGAGGCAATTCTGCAGGATCCTTTGCCAAGGCACTACGCACCCTTGGCGATCGACGAATACAATGGGTAGACTGGTTCGGACGACCACCTGGGTAAGTTCGATAACGTCACAACCCTTCATCAATACACAGATGGAGTTAAGTGCCGAGTCTTCCTCACTACAATATCTGGCTTGACACAATGTTGGTTTCGGAGATTGCCAGACGGGTTGATTCAGAGCTTCAAGGACTTCAGGACGACCTTCCTCCACCACTTCGTGAGCAGCAGACACTATCAGAAGATTAGCGTCAGTATGTTCTATATGAAACAAGAGCCGAGAGAGACTCTACGGGCCTATATTCAACGCTTTAACCACGCGGTCATGGACATCCCTATGGTTTTGTCTGAAACTATGATGCACGCCTTCACCCAAGGGCTCATCGACGGAGACTTCTTCCGCTCGCTCATCAAGAAGTTGCCCCGCGATTACGACCATATACTGAAGAGGGCCAGCGAGTATATTAATGTGGAGGAAGCTCAGGCGGCCCGAAGGAAAGAAACGCCATCAGAACCATCAGTGCACGCTGAACGAAGGCCGCCAATCAGACACCAGCCCTTAGAGGGCCCCGAGCCGATGTGGCACAACCGCATCAGGAAGTAAGGCCACATGCACATCCAACACGTAGCTGCCGAACGGCCAAGGCCCAAAGGAAAGGTATGGACCCCTATGTTCGGTACCTTCCATCCATCGCCCACCCACAACACCCGCCACTGTCGCGGAGTCCCCGCGGTCATTCAGTCGTCACCCAAGATTTATCGTCGCCGATCAGCTTCCCCCGAGCCACGATATAGGAGGCCGAGTGCCGAACGGCGGGAGGAGACCAGGCGGTCACTAGAGCGGCAGCACCATCATCCAGCAAGGAGTGTTGACAACGCCCAAGCCTCACACGAGCGAGTCAGACACTCCACTCGAGAAGAGGAGAACCGAAGCAACGCCGCTCGGGGTGATATCAACATCATAGCTAGTGGACCAACCGGCGGAGACTCCAACCAAGCCCGAAAGTCATATGTTTAGCAACTGGAGATCCATGCGGTAGGATGTAGCAAAGAGAGGGCGAGCGGGCCCGAAATCAGCTTTGGCCCCAGGGATCTTGAAGGGATTGAAGTGCCGCACAATGACACCCTCATCATCTGGGCGGTACTTGCCAACTATACTATTCATCGCATATTTATTGACACAGGGAGCTCGGTCAACATCATCTTCAGGAAGGCCTTCGACCAACTTCAGATCGACCGGGCCGAGTTGCTACCGATGACGACCCCTTTGTATGGGTTCACCGGCAATGAGGTCCAGCCGATCGATCAGACAAGGTTGGCCATATCACTTGGGGAAGAGCCGCTCCAAAGGACCAGAACTACCACCTTCATCGTCGTGGATGCCCCATCAGCCTATAATGTCATTCTGGGCCGGCCGGCTCTCAACGAGTTCCGAGCGATGGTCTCTACCTATTGCCAGAAGATCAAGTTCCCAATGGAGGATCGAGTGGGGGAAGTCAAAGGAGATCAACTGGCTGCTCGGCGCTGCTACGTCGAGATAGTGAAGGCGGAGGCTAAGTCCGCTCGGAAAATCCTCCATCTCGAGGTAAACACGATAACCGAGAAACAACCTACTTTAGTTTATGAAGAAAAAAGAAGAGGTGCAGATACACCTCGGTCGGTCGGAGGCAACGACCTTCGTAGCGTCTGACCTGCTAGCCGAGCAAAAGGCCAAGCTGATTAGATACCTTCAGCAAAATCATGATGTCTTCGCCTGGTCCACACATGAACTACCCAACATTTCCCCAAGTGTGGCGCAGCATGAGCTTCACGTCCGACCGGATGCTAGGCCAGTGAAGCAAAGGAAAAGGGACTTCAGCGCCGAGCAGAATCAGATCATCCGAGCTAAAGTAGAGAAGCTGCTGGAAGCCGGTCACATCTGAGAGGTCCAGTTCTCGAGCTGACTCACAAATGTGGTGCTAGTCTCGAAGCCTGGCAACAAGTGGAGGGTCTGCATCGACTTTCGAGACCTCAACAATGCTTGCCCGAAGGACTTCTACCCACTGCTGAGGATTGACCAGATGGTGGACTCCACAGCTGGGTGCGAGCTGATATGCATGCTGGACGTATATCAGGGGTATCATCAAGTACCGCTCGTCCGGGAGGATCAAGAGAAGGTTAACTTCATCACGACGAACGACACCTACTGTTACAATGTGATGTCATTCGGACTAAAGAATGTTGGGGCTACCTACCAGCGGCTCATGAATAAGGTGTTCCGAGAGCAGATCGGATGAAACATGGAGGTATATGTCGACGATATACTCATCAAGTCCCTCCGAGTTACCGATCTCTGTGCAGATATAAAGGAAACATGCTAGATGCTTCACGCATACGGAATCAAGCTGAACCTGAGCAAGTGTCTGTTCGGTGCAAAGGGTGGAAAATTCCTCGGCTATATCGTCACCGAGCGGGGCATCGAGGCAAACTCTAGTAAGGTTAAGGCACTGCAAGATATGCCGCCACCAAGGAATCTGAAGGAAGCTCAGCGCCTCACCAGTCGGATAACTGCTATATCTCGATTTATCTCCAAGTCTGCCGATCGGAGCCTTCCTTTCTTCAAGATACTGTGTCGAGCTACCAAGTTCCAATGGGACGAAGAGTGTAACCGGGCGTTTGAAGAACTAAAAGCGTATCTGAATTCCTTGCCTGTATTGGCTAAGTCGACTGCCCGCGAGCCGCTCCGCATCTATCTATCCTTGACCGAGTACGCTGTTGGCTCAGCGTTGGTACGGCAGAACGGCGAAGAGCAACCAGTGTATTTTCTTAGCCATATTTTAAAAGATGGTGAATCCCACTACACCGGTCTTGAGAAGCTTGCTTTCGCATTAGTGCTTGCCGCTCGGAGACTCCGCCCATATTTCCTCGCACATACAATCATAGTGATGACCAACATCCCCTTAGGAAGAGTTCTCCTCAATCCAGAAGCGTCTGGGTGGCTGATCAAGTGGGCAACAGAGCTTAGTGAATTCGACATACAGTATCAGCCTCGAACGGCCATCAAGGTACACTCCCTGGCGAACTTTGTCACTGAAGTACAAAATCTCGAGCCAGAAGCCACTTGGAGGATATATGTGGGCGGATCGTCCACTCGGCAAGGGAGCGGAGTCGGTGTACTATTGATCTTCCCCCAAGAAGAATGGATGCATCTGTCCGTTCGGCTAGAGTACCGGGCAACTAACAATGAGGCCGAATACGAGGCACTCATAGCAGGCCTGCAGGCCTGCAGGCTGCTCGGCATTTCGGAGCAATCAAGGTCTTGATTCACTCGAATTCCTAGTCAGCCGCTCAGCAACTCACTAGAACATTCGAGATAAGCAACACTCAACTCAAGCTCTACGCTGAGGCCTTTGAAAAGATAAAGGACAACTTCTGGGAGGTGGTTATTCAGAAGATACACCGAGCGGAAAACCAAGTTGCGGACGAGCTGGCTAAGCTAGCCAGCTCCATATCGCCGATTGTTATATCATAGCCTATCGAGCAGGTATCTCTGGTGGCGCACATCGATCGAATGGAAGGACTCACCTTCCCAAGCAATTGGAGGACAACACTGATAGAGTTCCTGCGATCAGGAACCACGCCGTCCGATCGGGAGGAAGCCCACCTATTGAGAAGAAGGGCAGGAAGATTCACATTGATTGGAGATCAACTGTACAGGAAAGCTTTCTCCCTACTATTGGGATATATACTAAAAGCCTAGCTTTTTGTATGAATATAAGAATCACATTGGTGAAATGTTTGTATTTATGTTAAATGCAGTTATCTATTTAATTTATATTGTAGATAACATGGTGTGTGGTGCCACACAGAAGATCATGTTATCAGTTCCTTATAAATTATAAATAGTAGCTTACAACCAAGATGGATTAGGGCAAACCATTGGAATGATTGTAGTGTAATTTGATATTAGTTTATCTTGACTATAAAGTTACACTAGTCTATTATGTGTGTATTGAGCAGGACCATTTGAGGTTGTTTCTTTTTATACTGACTACATAAAAGAACAAAACTTCTGTTATTATGGATGTGCGTACTCTTAATCCTGATATAATAATAATCACATATACTTAGTATTTATTTCTTTAATTTATTAATGGGTGAGATTTAGTTCGTTAAATCAATAGACCCAATAAGTTGAGAAATGATATTATTTATATGGTGTGTTGTTGATTATAGAAGGAAACTGTGTCCTAGTAATCTAGGTTGATGATGTCCCCTTGAGGAGCTCATAAGGATTGTCATAAAAACCCTACAGGTGGACTTAGTCTGGCATGACAATGAAGTTAAGTGATACTACTCTTGGAGCTAGATATTAATTAAATGAGTTGTCAGTAACACATTTAATTAGTGGAAATTCGATATCTTAAACACAGGGAGACTAACACACTCATGATAAAAAGGAGCCCATAATATAATTTGGAATTGGTGCGGTAGTTCAATAATAACTCTTTAGTGGTATGATTTATTATTGATGAACTTGATTTGGGTGTTCGGGGTGAACACAGGAAGCTCAAGCTCATCGGGAGACCAAAACCAATTTCTCCTCTCGGTCCCTGTTGTAGCCTCTATAAAGCCTTGTATCCACCCTAAGCCCATCTTCTAGTCCATGTTGTGGCCGGCCAAGCACATCTTAGTGTCCAAGATGTGGTCGGCCAAGTCCTTCATGGAGCCCAAGTAGGGGCCAACCAAGCAATGCTTGGTGACCAAGCATGGGGCCGACCAAAGTAAAAGGAAAAGGAAGCTTTTGATTAAAAATAAAATTTTGTTAAAATATTTCCTTATTTATAGTTATCTACAATGGTTAAAAGAGAGATTTTATTTTTGTTAAAATCTTTCTTTTTTTGTAGTTATCTACAATGATTAAAAAAAGATTTTTTATTTTGTTTACAACTTTTCCTTTTATAGCCATCTACTAAGGGAATTTAAAAGAGATATTTTAATCTTTCCTTTTATAGCCATCCACATGGTTTTAAAAGAGAGTTTTAGATTTTAAAATCTTTCCTTAAAAGAGAGATTTTAATTTTTGATAAAATTTTCCTTTTTTGTAACCATGATTTAAAAGAGAAGTTTTAATTTTAATCTTTCCTTTTTTATAGATGTATATATGATTTAAAAGAGAAAGATTAATTTTAAAACTTTCCTTTATTGCCATGTACAATAGGAAATTTAGAAAAGAGAGATTTTAATTGTTGTTAAAATTTCCTTTTTTTTAATGGGAGGCCACAAATAAGGAAGTTTTAATTATATTTAAAATTTTCCTTTTTTGACATGACCAAGGATTATAAAAGAAGAGGAGGTGATGCCTTATGGTGTAACACATATTATTATTCTCCTCTAATCCTTGCTTGCGGCCGGCCCTCTGCTTCTCTCTTCCCTTAAGGTCGGCGACATCTATATTCCCTTCTTCCTCCTTTTCTTCATTTTAAGGCCGGAGCTTTAAGAAGAAGAAGAAGGAGAAGACAAGAAGTACCTAGGTGGTCGGTTGCTTGGAGGGGAAGAAGAAGAGAAAGAGTTTCCTATTTTGGCATCCCTTGGTGGCTTGAGAGTCTTGGAGGAGAAGAAGTAGTTCGGGTGGATTTCATCTTGGCAGATTGTTGCCCACACAATGTCCAAGAGGAGGAGAGGAATACAACAGAAGATTAAGAGGTCTTTATCTACAAAGAAAGGTATAACTAATTAATGGTTTCTGCTTCGAATTAATTAGTTAATTTTCTTTGCATGGATTCTGAAACACCAACATAAGAAGCTAGCGATTTTATGTTTCAATTTCGTGCTATCAATTTTGTATTTCGATTTTGCGTTTCGATCTTGTGTTTCTATTGTGGTCTCTGTAGTTAAACCTAGGGTTACTGTAAGAAGTTAAATATCTAAATTCTTTGAAAGGCTTTGTCTAGGAAGTGGTGGATGATCCCATAACCAAGAAGGCTTAGTGCCTCGCCATGTTTAACCTAGAAGCCAATCTTTGAAATAGATATTTAATCATCTTCTATATATGGTTTAACTTAGGAAGATCGCATCGATTAAACTTGGAGTAAAAATGTTATGTATCGTTTCCAATTCAAGTTTAACTTCTGAAGTGCAGCTTGGATTAATAATGTTAAGCATCGTTTGCAATCCAAGTTTAACTTCAGTAGAGCACATGGGTAGCTAGGTTAAGTTCTGTGCTTGTACAAATTTTTGTACAGGGAAAACAGAATGGTATTCTGAGTAGCAACCAACAATTGGTATCAAAGCTAGGTTTTTATCTCTGTGTGTTTGGTTTTCAGTTAATTATGTACTTTTCATACATAAGTTCAGGCAGGATAATAGTAGGATGTGCAAACAGATTAACTCTGTGGTTGCAGGCTCAAACTATTATGGCCTATTGTGATTGTGTGTGATTAGTCCCTCGAACATTTCAAGGGCATTTTATATGTGTGCATGATTGTAATTATTAAATACAGCAGGAGCTATATTAGTTTTAGGGTTTTACATTCTATTCGATCTAGATTACATGTACATTCCTTCGTGGAATATAAGATCGATAAATGTAAAATTTTATTTTTTGTCGCGAATCGTATCCTTGCGAGGCGTGGTGTTATTTGAGGACCAGAGGCGCAGTGGAAAAAAGGAAGCATGATGGACCCGACGAGGTAAACCCTTTGGTGGCGGCTAGGGTTGGTGGCATACGGAGGACAACATTGGATGAGGCCATAATAGTTGAAAAATTATTTTTCTTATTTATTGCCTTTTATGTTGTGTGTGCTTGTGTTTGTGTGCTTGTGCGCATGTTAAAATTCCTCATCTCTGAATAACTAAGTGGGAGAGGAATTTTATTTAAATTCCACGATCTCCATTACTGGTTTGTAAGTGATGCATTCAAACATGCGCGTTGACTCTCAGTGCCTTCCTCCACATCGGATGAATTTGTTTGCGGATCACTAGATAAAACTTCCTTAATGGATGATTATAGGAAATTATTTAGGATCGTGTGATCTTCTCCATCTGAAGGGGCACAATCCTATTTAATGGACCTAGTATCAAGTAATGGTATATACTTAGGCGCATTTAATAGTATCATTCCCATCGGAGTCACTGCTATTAATTATTTGTGTGACCAAAGAAAAACCAACTATTAATTTGCCATAAAGATAGGTTGATAAGATAATAAAATTAATGGGTAACCCCCCTCTTACAAATGTTTGAAATTGTATACGTTCACACTATCGTGGCATCAGAATTCACGATGTTTGAGGTAATTTTATTTGTCATAAAGTTAGGTTGACAAGATAATAAAATTAATGGGTAAAACCCCCTCTTACAAATATTTGAATTTGTATACGTCCACACTATCGTGACATACAGAATTCACGGTTTTTGAGGTAATTTTATTTGTCATAAAGTTAGGTTAACAAGATAATAAAATTAATGGGTAAAACCCCCTCTTACAAATGTTTGAATTTGTATACGTCCACACTATCGTGATATACAGAATTCACGGTGTTTGAGGTAATTTTATTTGTCATAAAGATAGGTTGACAAGATAATAAAATTAATGGGTAACCCCCCTCTTACAAATGTTTGAATTTGTATACGTCCACACTATCATGGCATACAGAATTCACGGTGTTTGAGGTAATTTTATTTATCATAAAGTTAAGTTGACAAGATAATAAAATTAATGGGCAAACCCCTCTCTTACAAATGTTTGAATTTATATACGTCCACACTATCGTGACATACAGAATTCACGGTGTTTGAGGTAATTTTATTTATCATAAAGTTAGGTTGACAAGATAATTAATAGGTAAAACCCTCCTTTTACAAATGTTTGAATTTGTATACGTCCACACTATCGTGGCATACAAAATTCACGTTGTTTGAGGTGTTGGTGAATTTAAATAATATTATTTGAGGAATCAATATTATTTTAAATTCTAAAGTCTTGATCAAATGTTTTGTGATTCTTAGGATGACCTTCAATCCCCTTGCTATTATATTGAAAGAGAACAAACTTACTGGTCCCAATTACATTGATTGAAAACGAAATCTGAACATTGTCTTAATTGCTGAAGGCTATAAGTTCGTACTTTTTGAGATCTGTCCAAGCTTGCCTAATAGTGATTCTAGTGAAGAGGAGATTAAGTGTCATAAGAAATGGGTCAGAGCAGATGAGATGACACGGTGTTACATTTTGGCTTCTATGTCAAATGTGTTGCAACATCAACATCAGGTCATTCCTACTGCTTATGACATGATGTTCAATCTTAAGGAATTTTTCGGACACCAGAATCGGGCTGCTAGGTAGGAGGCTATGAGAAACTTGATGATGACCACCATGACTGAGGGGACACCCATGAGAGATCATATCCTCAAGATGATGGCTCATTTAAATGAGATAGAAATTCTTGAAGCTGAAATTGATGGGGAAACTCAGGTCGATATCATTCTCCAAACACTGCCTAAAAGTTTTGAGTAGTTCCGCCTGAACTACAATATGAACAAAAGGACATATTCGTTGGCGGAACTTCTGACAGAACTTCAAGCAACAGAAGGGCTATTTCATCAAAGTTCTCAAATTCACATTGCTGAGAACGTTTCTCCTTCTAAACCGAAAGGCATGAAGAAGAAGAAACAAGCAAAGAAAGTGAATCGATCTCTAGGGACTGGACCGAAAGTAGGTGTGAAGAAGTCGAAGGGCAAGTGCTTCACATGCAAGCCGTCTGGACATTAGAAGGTAGACTGCCCTCTTAGAAAGGAGAACAATAAAGGTATATCTTATTCTCTAGTAGTTAAAACATATTTAGTGGTGTTATCTACCGGTACCTGGTGTGTAGATACGGGAGCCACTGATCATGTCTGCAATTCATTGCAGGGGTTCCAGGAAACTCGACGACTACATGAAGAGGAGATTACCATCTACATGAGCAATGCTATGAAAGTGGCGGCTATTGCAGTGGGAGATGTTTATCTATCTTTAGATAGGAATAAAATATTGATTTTGATAAATTGTCTTTATGTACTAAGTTTTAGAAAGAATTTGATTTCAGTTTCTAAAATTATGGATGGATATTATGTTTCTTTTGGTAAAGAAAATAGAGTAGTTATATATTCTGGTACGTTGGCTGACAATTTGTATACTCTAAATCTATTAACTCCCACGATACAACAAAATTCATTTTAGGGATATGCTCTGGAAATGACAGTGTACATTCTGAACTTGGTACCTTCTAAGTCAGTACCCTTTACTCCCACAGAATTATGGAATGGGCGTAAGCCTAGTCTGAAACATATTCGGATCCGGGGTAGTCTAGCACATGTGCTGAAGGGAGACACTGATAAGTTGGAATCACGTACAGAAGTTCGCATGTTTGTGGGTTATCCTAAAGGAACGAAAGAAGGATTATTTTATAGTCCTAAAAAAATCAGAAGGTCATTGTTAGCACCAATGCCCGATTTTTAGAAGAGGACTATGTAATAAACCACAAGCTCATGAGTAAAATTGTTCTTGATGAGAACAATTTAGAAGACACGTCTACTTTAGTACCAATGGTACAAGATGAGATACCACAAGAAACTGCAACACGTGTCACAAATGATGCACAATTACAAGTAATGCCTTATCATAGTGGGAGGGTTATTTTTGGGAGAGTCTTTGGACATGAGCCTGATCCCTGGACATATGATGAAGTAAGAGATCTTGGAACATCCGACTTAATGAAGTGATCCAGTCTTATGGATTATTCAGTGACCAGATGGGTCTTGTGTATATAAGAAGAGTGACGAAAATGTGGTGGTATTTCTTGTACTAAACGTAGATGACATTTTGCTCATTGGCAACAATCCCAAAATGATTGTCAGACGTAAGGGTATGGTTGTCCAAGTGTTTTGATATGAAGGACTTGGGAGAATGTGGACATATTCTTGGAATCAAAGTAAGGGATCGCAAGAAAAGGATATTGTCCTTATCCTAAGCTTCATACATCAATTCTATCCTTGCTCATTTTAGCGTGCAAAACTCCAAGAAAGGTTTCTTACCTTTTCAGTATGGAGTACCCTTATCAAAAAAGATAGAGGACATGAAGGTAGTTCCTTATGCCTCGGCTGTAGGAAGCATAATGTATGTGATGCTATGTACGAGACCGGATATCTATTTTGCCGTGGACAAGGTTAGCAGATATCAAAGTAACCCAGGACCGAGACATTGGACTGCCGTAAAATTATATAAGGACTAAAGATTATATGCTAGTTTACAAGGCAGATAATTTTCTCCTTGTGGGTTATACAGATTCGGACTGAATGAGACAATAGTAAGTCGACCTCGGGGTTTTGTGTTTACTTTAGGTGGTGGAGCCATAACAATAGAGGAGTGTTAAGCAGAAATGTGTTTCAAACTCCACCATGGAAGCTGAGTATGTGGCAGCCTCTGAAGCATCCATAGAAGATGTATGACTCAGAAACTTCATAATGTACTTAGATGTGATTCCTGGTTTGCCCAAAATTATTATGATAATAGTGGTGCAGTAGCAAACTCGAAGGAACCATGAGTCCATAAGGCAAGTAAACACATAGAGCGCAAGTACCACCTAATACAAGGAGAGGTTGTAGTCACCAAGATTGCATCAAAAGATAACCTGGCAAATCCTTTCACTAAGACCCTTCTAGCAAGAGCTTTTGATCGACATGTTGAGAGGATGGGAATCAGATGTATGACAGCATATATGGCAACATAGTCTTTTAGTATATGTGGGAGATTGTTGGGATGTATACTAAAAGCCTAGCTTTTTGTATGAATATAAGAAACATATTGGTCAAATATCTACATTTATGTTAAATGCAGTTATCCATTTAATTTATATTATAGATAACATGATGTGTGGTGCCACACAGAAGATCATGTTATCAGTTCCTTATAAATTTAAATAGTAGCTCACAACCAAGATGGATTGGGACAAACTATTAGAATGGTTGTAATGTAATTTGGTATTAGTTTATCTTGACTATAAAGTTACACTAGTCCACTATATGTGTATTGAGCAGGACCATTTGAGGTTGTTTCTTTTTATACTGACTGCATAAAAGAACAAAACTTCTGTTATTATGGATGTGCGTACTCTTAATCCCGATATAATAACAATCACATATACTTAATATTTATTTCTTTAATTTACCAATAGATGAGATTTAGTTCGTTAAATCAATAGGTCCGATAAGTTGGGAAATGATATTATTTATATGATGTGTTGTTGATTATATAAGGAAACTATGTCCTAGTAATCTAGGTTGATGATGTCCCCTTGAGGAGCTCATAAGGATTGTCATGTAAACCCTGCAGGTGGACTTAGTCCAACATAACAATGAAGTTGAGTGGTACTACTCTTGGAGCTAGATATTAATTAAATGAGTTGTCAGTAACACATTTAATTAGTGGACATTCGATATCTTAAACACAGGGAGACTAACATACTCATGATAAGAAGGAGCCCATAATGTAATTTGGAATTGGTACGGTAGTTCAATAATAACTCTTTAGTGATATGAGTTATTATTGATGAACTTGAGTTGGGTGTTCGGGGTAAACACAGGAAGCTCAAGCTCATCGGGAGACCAAAACTAATTTCTCCTCTCGGTCCTTGTTGTAGCCTCTATAAAGCCTTGTATCCACCCTAAGCCCATCTTCTAGTCCATGTTGTGGCCGTCAAAGCACATCTTGGTGTCCAAGATGTGGCCGGCCAAGTCCTTCATGGAGCCCAAGTAGGGGTCGGCCAAGCCATGCTTGGTGACCAAGCATGGGGCTGACCAAAGTAAAAGGAAAAGGAAGTTTTTGATTAAAAACAAAATTTTATTAAAATCTTTTCTTATTTGTAGTTATCTACAATGGTTAAAAGAGAGATTTTATTTTTGTTAAAATCTTTCCTTTTTTGTAGTTATCTACAATGGTTAAAAGAAAATTTTTAATTTTGTTTAAACCTTTTTCTTTTATAGCCATTTACTAAGGGAATTTAAAAAAGAGATTTTAATCTTTCCTTTTATAGCCATCCACATGGTTTTAAAAGAGAGTTTTAGATTTTAAAATCTTTCCTTAAAAGAGATATTTTAATTTTTGATTAATCTTTCCTTTTTTGTAACCATGATTTAAAAGAGAAGTTTTAATTTTAATCTTTCTTTTTTTTTTTTGTAGATGTATACATGATTTAAAAGAGAGAGATTAATTTTAAAACTTTCCTTTATTGCCATGTACAATAGGAAATTTAGAAAAGAGAGATTTGAATTGTTGTTAAAATTTTCTTTTTTAAAGGGAGGTCACAAATAAGGAAATTTTAATTATGTTTAAAAATTTTCTTTTTTGCCATGAGCAAAGATTATAAAAGAAGAGGAGGTGATGCTTATGGTGTAACACATATAATTATTCTCCTCTTCTCCTTGCTTGTGGTCGGCCCTCTCCTTCTATCTTCCCTTAAGGTCGGTGGCATCTATATACCCTTCTTCCTCCTTTTCTTCCTTCTAAGGCCAGTGCTTGAAGAAGAAGGAGGAGAAGACAAGAAGTACCTAGATGGCCGGTTGCTTGGAGGGGAAGAAGAAGAGAAAGAGTTTCCTATTTTGGCATCCCTTGGTGGCTCGAGAGTCTTGGAGGAGAAGAAGTGGTTCGGGTGGATTTCATCTTTGTAGATTGTTGCCCACACAACGTCCAAGAGGAGGAGAGGAATACAACAGAAGATCAAGAGGTCTTTAGCTACAAAGAAAGGTATAACTAATTAATGATTTCCGCTTCGAATTAATTAGTTAATTTTCTTTGCATGGATTCTGAAACACCAACATAAGAGGCTAGCGATTTTATGTTTCGATTTCGTGCTATCAATTTTGTATTTCGATTTTGCGTTTCAATCTTGTGTTTCTATTGTGGTCTCTGTAGTTAAACCTAGGGTTACTGTAAGAAGTTAAATATCTAAATTCTTTGAAAGGCTTTGTCTAGGAAGTGGTGGATGATCTCATAACCAAGAAGGCCTAGTGTCTCGCCATGTTTAACCTGGAAGCCAATCTTTGAAATAGATATTTAATCATCTTCTGTAATATGGTTTAACTTAGGAAGATCACATCGATTAAACTTGGAGTAAAAATGTTATGTATCATTTCAAATCCAAGTTTAAATTCTGAAGAGCAGCTTGGATTAATAATGTTAAGCATCGTTTGCAATACAAGTTTAACTTCAGTAGAGCACATGGGTAGCTAGGTTAAGTTCTGTGCTTGTACAAATTTTTGTACAGGGAAAACAAAATGGTATTCCAAGTAGCAACCAACACCGACCCCTACTCAAATGCGTAGGGCTAGAGGACATCAACTACATTCTACGGGAGGTTCATCAGGGAACTTGCGGAGGACACCCAGGCTATCGGTCATTAGCTAGAAAGATACTGCTGGCCGGATATTTTTGGCCAACCCCCAAACATATGCCGCTCGGATAGTGTCCACCTGCTTGTCATGCCAGAAGTACCACAGCCTCTCGCACCGACCTACGAAGGAGATGAAGGCGGTCGACGTATCCTGCCCGTTCGACCAGTGGGGCATGGATATAGTAGGGCCCTTCCCCATGGCGACCGACCAACGAAAGCTCCTGCTCGTCGTAGTGGACTACTTCTCCAAATGGGTCGAGGCCAGCAGCTCGCGAGAATAACCGAGCAGATGGTTATGAAATTCATCTGGCAACACATTATATGCCGGTTCGGAATCCCGTGTCGGCTCATCTCCGACAACGGAAGACAGTTCGCCGGACAGCATCTCAAAGAATGGTGCGAGGGGTACGGGATTCACCAGGCCTTCACCTCTGTAGCATATCCCCAGAGTAACGGACAAGATGAAGTCGCTAATCGAGAGATTCTACGAATTCTTCGAGTTTGGCTCGACCATGTCGGAGGCAGCTAGGTAGACGAGCTTCCCGGCATGTTATGGGTGATCCACACGACTCCAAAGGAGGGGACGAGAGTGACCCCGTTCCACTTGATTTGTGGAAGCGAAGCAGTCGCCCCTATGGAAGTCGGAGTTGAGTCCGATCGTGTGCAGCAGTATAGCGAAGACAACGCTGAGAGGAGACTCCTGGAGCTGGACTTGGTGGACGAGGTGCACGCCAAAGCAGTCGTCCGGTTGACGGCCTACCGATAGAGGATACGCCAGAACTACAACAGACGGGTAATACCCAGATCTTTTCAGGTCGACGATTTCGTATGGAAGAAAGTGAAGCTAGTCGGCGACGTCGCCAAGCTGGAGGCTCCTTGGGCCGGACCCTTCAAGGTCGTGGAAAAACTCCGGTCGGGCGCTTATTACCTAGAGGACAAGGATGGGAGGAGGCAAGAGCATCCATGGAGTGCAAACCACCTCCAGCCGTACATAGCTGGATAAAAGGTGCGCTGATGTAATTAATGTCATGTAATCTCTATTTTTTCTGCGTCCTTCAGTTGCAAGATTAAAATTAAAAGCCAGGGTTTACAAAGGTATTGCCGAGAGGCCAATCCGCTCTGAAGATCGTCGAGCGGCAACGTTAAATCCCAGAGTCGAAGCGGCGACTATAAAAACCTCGTCTCGAAGACTGTCGAGCGGCGACGTTAAACCCCATAGTTGAAGTGGCGACTATAAAACCCCGCCTCGTAGACCGTTGAGCGGCGACGTTAAACCCCAGAGTCGAAGCGGCGACTATAAAAAATCTGTTCTGAAGACCGTCGAGCAGCGACGTTAAACTCCAGAGTCGAAGCAACGACTATAAAAACCTCGTCTCGAAGACGGTCGAGCGGCGACGTTAAACCCCAGAGTCGAAGCGGCAACTATGAAAACCCCGCCTCGAAGACCGTCGAGTGTTCGCTCTCCGCAAGTGTACGGAAATGTCGCAAGTAATATAAAAGATTATCGTATCCACAGGGACTGGAATAAGCACTAGAAATGTCTCAATGCGAATTAGCTAAACAACTATCCAATCGTTTCAAAAGCAAAGTAAAGGTAAACAAATCTAATCTTAAAGATCAACAAACAAGAATTTAGTGTTTTGGGTTATGATAAAGGGAGATTCTAGGAGTTTCGGTTTCTTTGTAGGATTTCTCGAATGTAAATGGTTCACCAATTCTTATCCCTCAATTGCCTAACATGTAGAAAGTTGCCGGTTCTCTCTTGCAATAGACAACCGGCTAAGGACTGAGAAATGTATCTAAATAGGATTAATTAGACATGAACCTATGTTGTCCTTACACAGAAGTGCACCTATTACTATGCCTTCCTCGGATATCAACGTAGAAGCCCACGACTTATTAATCTATCAAGATACAAGAAACTAATCACAAAATCCATCCTACTCTCTTGAATATTCCTATTTCCTCTTCAAGATTATCTCTCAAACGTCCTTACACGGGCTTGCACCTGTCACATGGATCCCTCGGATGATCGAGTGAGAGTTTATCTTTACAAAGTCCATAAGAAATCCAAACAATTAATCAAGAATGAGAATTAAGCACGAATCACCATTAATCATTCAAGATCTAATCGATACAAGCAAGATAATGTCATTGAAACAAGAAAATGGCAAATCCATAAGAGATTACATCAATCCATCATACAAATACTCCCTTCATCCTAGAATACAAGATCTACTCCATAAATCGAGGAAGAAAACCCGAAGAAATAGAGAATACAAGCATTTCTTAAATTCCCAATCCAAGAAACCAAGAAAAGGGGGAAAGAGAAAACTTATCTACGAAGAAGCTTCGTCTTCGGATCCAATCCTCGCTCCGGAGCCGGAATCGTCAAGAACTCCCCTTGAATCGCCCAGAAATCCTCCCAAGAATGGGAGGAAACCACCAAATCTTGCCTTCTCCCAAAGGGGAGAGATCCTTCAATTCATGAAGGAGGGTTTAAATAGAGGAGGAATCGGGCGCCACACGGCCCGTGCCGTGTGAGATTCACAGCCATGTCCGTTCCTTCTCTGCCAAAGCCGCTGACTGTGGTGCACCGCCCACCCACTTAGTCTGGAAATGCTACAGGCAGTGTGGTGCACACGGCCACACCGCTTAGTCTCTGAAATGCTACACGGTCGTGTGGTGCACACGGCCACATCCTCTCTGGAAATGCTACACGACCGTGTAGATCCACACGCCTGGACTGCCCCAGCTTCATCTTTAAGCTCTGGGAATTCTACACGGCCATGTCATTTTCCACTCTGTTGGTGCCAAACTCCACACGGTCCGAGCTCCATAGTAGTGCAGGGCCGTCTAGTGCTTTCTCCCTTTGTTTCCTCCAATGCTTTCCCAAAGATGTAGATTCTTCACCAAATCGACTCCTGTGTACAGAAAATGCACAAAAAGCAGATCTCCGAACCAAAAGAGTAAATATGCTAAAAGGAAAGCTGGAAGTATAAAAATGCATAGATCAAGCATGCTCAAAGTATGTAAATGTGCGTAAAAACATGCATAAAAGAGTATATAATCTACGCACATCACACCCCCAGACTTAAACCTTTGCTTGTCCTCAAGCAAAATGCCGCAGTCTAAATTCATATATTCAACAACACATTCATAAAACCTAGTGCACTTTCCTAACTCTATCAAAAAGTTTCATTAGAAAGCATGATCATAGAAACAAGTACAGTATGGTTCAAGCATAAGAATCTTGTGCACAGTGTAAAAGTAACTCAACACTCTTCAAGTTTCAATCCATGTCCTAGTCAAGTCGTCATCAAATTTGAATTCCTAGTGTTTCCAGTGAAAGACAAGTAACCAGTGATAGGCACTTACTCACCATTCACTTGGTTCATATTTCTCAACTAACCCAAGGTCTCAAAGGTGTGCTCAATCTCAAAGGAAGCTAAACAGTCATTTCCCCAGTAACCTAACTCGGTCTCAAAGGGGTGACTTGCTAGATTCCACTCATGACAACTGTTTTTTATATCCCTTATTTTTTTTTTTAAGTGTTTGCATTGTGCAAAACTTATTCACAAATGTACTTTTAGCACACATGTTGGGATATTTTGATTTTTCCAAATAAGCTTTAATGATTTGAGCCTCATCCAGTAACCAAAATGAAATCACCATGGAAACCAAGTACTAAGCAAACAAGATGAATCATGACTATTTCAATGACATCAACTATTCAAGCATCAAGCACAAGTGTAGTGAAGATAAAATCCTTAAGGTTGAACCAAAACTAAAACTCATCACCATAAGATTCTTAGCTTGTTTCATGCTACCCAAGATAGAGAAAAGAAGTACATAAAGTTTACTACTAGCATCATTCGAACATCATGAATCAAGACAATAATCGTGCTAACATTTCACTTGAATCCAAGAAAGCATATAAGTGAAGATTTGATGTTCTCAAAATTTTTTTTGCCATGATTATTTCAAAAACAAGCAAAATAAAGCAACAAGCAATGAAAATAAGAACCAACATGAAAAACTAACAAAAACAAAAAGAAACTGAAAACCAAACTAAACAGTACATAACACCCCCCCCAGACTTAAACTTTTCATCGTCCCGATGAAATCAATATGGTGGAGGAGGTGGAGGTGGACGAGGGAAAGGAGGTCTACGACGTGATTGGCCAATAGGAAAACTAGGAAAACCTGGAATCTCACCCAAAGATCTATGATACTCATATAAAGCATCTACTTGTTGGCTAGTAAGCATCATGCTCTGCATAAAATCTCTCATCCTAGCCTGATCAGTATCATAATCCTGCACAAACTCAGCCACTTGACCTTGAAAATTTCTCGTAAACTGAAAATGATTTTGTACCTCCCTAAACTGATCATCAGATAAAGAGAAGCGCCCCTCCAACATTTTTCGTTGGGAATCTTGCTTCTCATGAAGTGATTCTAGAGATGTACGAAAATCTGAAAAATCAAACCTAGAAGATCCCGTGTCATATGCAATAGAATGCCTAGCGGGCTCCATAAAACTAGAAGGCTGCGGGTGTCCATATGACGAGGGCTCATGATATGGCTCAGTGTCTCCAGGTATAGAAGGGTTATCCTCAGAATCTAACTCGAAAATTACCCAATTAGCCGGGTTACGAATAGTAGTTCGTTCAGGAAAAGGAAGGGGTAGAGGAGAACCACTCCTCCTAGGAAACACAAAACCATTCTCATCCCGAACGATCATTTTCATAGCAAGACATGCATCAATGTCAATCATGTCATTACCATGAATTATTTCCAACCCATCAACATCAAGATTTAAATTACAAGCTATTCGGGTAATCAAACCACCGAAAACAATTGATCCCGATGATGTCCTAGCAGATCTTAATAAGGTTTGAACAAAATGAAAACCAGAATCAAATTCAACCTTATAAAGCATAGCCCATAAAGCATAAAGCTCTATCTTTTTAACCACCCCATCACTCTCTCCCCTACCAAAAATAGTTTTACCCATGACTCTATGTAAATACCTAAAAATGGGGTTTTGCATATGGGAGGCCTTAGCTCTTGAAGGCTCATAAGGTTGATCTAACCCAGTTATTGCATTCCAAAAATGATTCCAATTAAACCTTGGATCAAACCTACGAGGGCTACCGATGGTTAATCCAAAACAAGAATTAAAGTCACTAAATGCCCATAGAAATTCTTGATTCATTAGTCTAAAAGAGATTTTTCCAAAATAATCATCTTCATTAGTAAAATGGACATCCAATGAACTCAAAAATTCCAAAACAAGACGAGGATATGTAGGCAAATGGGTGTACATAATATCACTCCAATCCAAAAATCCAATCATCAAATCTACATCTTCCCTAATTTCAAGCATATCAAGAACAGTTGGGTCCATATATCTAGTACACACTATCTTTCTATTGACAAGAATTGCAAATCTAGTTACTTGATCATCATTTCTAAACACAATATTGAATTCATTGTCATTACCTTCGTTGCGTGAAGTCCTTTTGCCTTTGCCCTTCACTGGTTGCTTTCCTTTGTCCCTTGATGGCTCCCTCTCTTTGTCTCCACTGGATCCACCACCTCCTTTGCGAAGTCTCTTCAAAATATTGGACATCTTGATGAGTTTAGATAGGGGAAGAATTATCTAGAGTTGTGGAACTCAAAGAACTAAACTTCAAAGAACAAAAGATCTTAGGTTAAGAGAACAAAAAGTCCAAGTCTTAGAGAGGAGGAGAATCGGATCTAAGAGATCTCGAGAGATTAGAGAGGAGTTTTTAAGAGATTGGGAGAGAAAGATATGTTTTGGAGATCTGGGGGTGTGCGGAACACGGCCAAGATCTGGCCGTGCGGAACACGGCCAAGATCTGGCCGTGCGAGGTAGGAAGAAGACTTTAATAGTTCTCCTACACGGGCCGTGTAGATCTACACAGCCTCCCCCTCTTCCTTCTCTGGATTCCTCGCATGGCCGTGTCTGGGACACGGCCTCTCCATCTTTCCTCTCAGGATTCTTTACACGACCGTGTCTAGGACACGGCCTATACCTTTTTCTCCTCGGGAGATCCCACACGGCCGTGTCTGGATGACACGGCCCAAGCACTTCCCTTCTCTGCAACCTTTGCCTGGCCGTGTATAGCACACGGCCTGACTCTGTTTTGCACCTAACCTGAAAACAAAATCAAAAGAATGCATCAAACTAAAAGAAATTACAATACAAATCAAAACTAACTAAAAGAACCCTTGGGTTGCCTCCCAAGAAGCGCTTGTTTATGGTCTTTAGCTCGACCAAACTTTATCATTCGCTTCTTTTCCTCACCCTTGGAGGACAGATATACTTTTCGTTTTTGTTGGGAGATCTTCTCCCAACATCTTCCACCACATTGTCTCCTTCATTTGGTGGCCTTCCATGAGGATGAAAATTCCATTCCTCAAGTTTATAAATGCTTGTCCTGCTACACGCATTTAAAAGAGACGAGACATGGTTAGAGATATTAGATAAATCATATTCCAACTTTTCCTTACCAATTACCAAAGAAAGCTTATGATTTTTGACATCAATTATAGCTCCAGCTGTAGCAAGGAAAGGTCTTCATAATATGATAGGAATCCTAGGGTCCTCTTCCATGTCCAACACGACAAAGTCTGTGGGAATAACATTCCCATCCACCTCTACTGACACATCTTCTATAATACCCAAAGGGTACCTGCAGGAATGATCGGCAAGTTGAAGTGTCATAGTAGTAAGTTTAATGTTTTTGAGACCTAATTTATTACAAATTGAATAGGGAATGAGGCTAACACTCGCCCCCAAATCACAAAAAGCTTTTTCAAAAAATTCTTTTCCTATGTTGCAAGGAATATAAAAGCTCCCTGGGTCCTTCAGTTTTGGAGAAGTGTTCTTCTCAAAAATAGCACTACATTCCTCACTAAGCGCAATGGTCTCAACCTCTCCTCTTCTTCTCTTATTTGACATGAGATCCTTCAGGAATTTGGCAAATCTAGGCATTTGTAGAATAGCATCAATAAGAGGTACCTCTACACAAATTTCCTTAACTTTTTCTAGAAACTTGCCAAATTCTTCATCCTTCTTTAGCATTGTAAGTCTCTGAGGAAAAGGGACAGCTTTGCTCTGATGGTTCAGTGGAAGAGTCTCTTCAACCTCAATGGTACTCTCCTCATTAGCTTGAATATGATTTGGTATAGGAGGAGAGAGCTCTTCTTCTTTTTGTATCCCTTTTGAAGCAGTCACTTGGGAGTCTCCCAAGGTCCGTCCGCTCCTAAGCTCAATCCTATTGCAATGCTCCATAGGATTCACATCAGGTTTTCCTGGAAGCTGTCCTGGTGTTCTGGATGATGAGGAAGCTAGTTGGGCAATTTGACTATCCTGGATCCTTTGATGCTTATCAGAATTATCCATTCTTTGAATGAGCTTTGCTATATCTTGCTTCATTTCATTCTGACTTGAGACAATTTCTTCAAGCATCTTTTCAACATTTGACTTTGGTAAGCCTTGAGAAGATAGATGTTGAAAATTTTGTTGCCCAGCTTGAAAATTTGGTCTTGCCCCCATAGATGGTCCTTGATCTTGATTATTTCTGTAAGAAAAATTTGGATGACTCTTCCATCCAGGGTTATAAGTATTTGAGTATGGGTTGTTCTTCCTTTGATTGTAACTCATGATTGCATCACATTGTTCAAGTTGATTGATTTGTGCAGTGATAGCTCCCAATGGACATGAGTCATTTGAATGCTCTGAACTCCCACATACTTCACAAGATGTACTAATAGCATTGACCATATTAGCACTAGTCCCCATATTTTCAAATTTCTTTGTAAGAGCGTCCAATTTTGCAGACAAAAGAGTGACTGCATCTACATCAAACTTCCCTGATGCTTTAATTGTTGGGTTTACAGAGGAATAGCCACCACTTCTTTCATTTGCCCATTGATAATGATTTTGTGCTACACTTTCAATGATTTCTTCGGCTTCATCTAAGCTTTTTTTCATAAGTGCCCCTCCAGTAGCTGAATCAAGGGACACTTTGGTATGATAATTGATACCATTGTAAAAAGTGTGCAACACTAACCATCTTTCCAACCCATGATGTGGGCATTGTCTGAGCATACTATTATATCTATCCCATGCTTCAAAAAGAGATTCTGAGTCAGTTTGCTTGAAGCTCGCAATTAAATTCCTCATATGAGCTGTTTTGCATGGTGGATAGAACTTATCAAGAAACTGTTGCTCACACTGCTCCCAAGTGGTGATGCTATTAGGGGCCAAAGAATTCAGCCATTGCTTTGCCCTATCTCTTAGAGAAAACCCAAATAATAATAATCTAACTGCATCTGAAGGAACTCCATTCATTTTCATGGTCCCACATATTTCATAAAAGACCTCTAAGTGTTGATTGGGGTCTTCATGAGGTCCTCCACCAAATTGGTTCTGCTGCACCATAGATATGATTGCGGGTTTGATCTCAAAGTTGTTAGCTTCCACTGAAGGTCTTGAAATACTAGATCGAAAACCTCTTGCATAGGGTGCTGCATAATCCTTAAGTGGTCTATTTGCCATGTTCAAATGTTCCTGTTCTTCAATTTGCCTTTGCAGAATTCTTCTTTTATGGAAAGTTCTATCAATCTCAAGGTCAAAAGGAAAGAATTCCCCTGCAAAGTTAGATCTTCGCATACACAAGAACAAGATGGCAAATGACAATTCAACAGAAAAAGAAAAATAAAAGAATCAAAAATGCAGAATTGAATTTGTACAAAAAGAATTAACAAGAAGTAAGAGTTATACAAGAAAGTAAAAACAGGAATCTAATGATTAGTTACAACTATGCAATATGAAAGGAAAACAAATGTTATGTTTAGTCTAACTCAATTGATAATTCCTAATGTTATAGCGCAGTCCCCGGCAACGGCGCCAAAAACTTGTTCGCTCTCCGCAAGTGTACGGAAATGTCGCAAGTAATATAAAAGATTATCGTATCCACAGGAACTGGAATAAGCACTAGAAATGTCTCAATGCGAATTAGCTAAACAACTATCCAATCATTTCAAAAGCAAAGTAAAGGTAAACAAATCTAATCTTAAAGATCAACAAACAAGAATTTAGTGTTTTGGGTTATGATAAAGGGAGATTCTAGGAGTTTCGGTTTCTTTGTAGGATTTCTCGAATGTAAATGGTTCACCAATTCTTATCCCTCAATTGCCTAACATGTAGAAAGTTGCCGGTTCTCTCTTGCAATAGACAACCGGCTAAGGACTGAGAAATGTATCTAAATAGGATTAATTAGACATGAACCTATGTTGTCCTTACACATAAGTGCACCTATTACTATGCCTTCCTCGGATATCAACGTAGAAGCCCACGACTTATTAATCTATCAAGATACAAGAAACTAATCACAAAATCCATCCTACTCTCTTGAATATTCCTATTTCCTCTTCAAGATTATCTCTCAAACGTCCTTACACGGGCTTGCACCTGTCACGTGGATGATCAAGTGAGAGTTTATCTTTACAAAGTCCATAAGAAATCCAAACAATTAATCAAGAATGAGAATTAAGTACGAATCACCATTAATCATTCAAGATCTAATCGATACAAGCAAGATAATGTCATTGAAACAAGAAAATGGCAAATCCATAAGAGATTACATCAATCCATCATACAAATACTCCCTTCATCCTAGAATACAAGATCTACTCCATGAATCGAGGAAGAAAACCCGAAGAAATAGAGAATACAAGCATTTCTTAAATCCCCAATCCAAGAAACCAAGAAAAGGGGGAAAGAGAAAACTTATCTACGAAGAAGCTTCGTCTTCGGATCCAATCCTCGCTCCGGAGCCGGAATCGTCAAGAACTCCCCTTGAATCGCCCAGAAATCCTCCCAAGAATGGGAGGAAACCACCAAATCTTGCCTTCTCCCAAAGGGGGAGAGATCCCCTTTCAATTCATGAAGGAGGGTTTAAATAGAGGAGGGAATCGGGCGCCACACGGCCCCGTGACACGGCCGTGTGAGATTCACACGGCCATGTCCAGTTCCTTCTCTTCCAAAGCTGCACGGCCGTGCGGTGCACACGGCCACAGCCTGCTTAGTCTCTGGAAATGCTACACGGCCGTGTGGTGCACACGGCCACAGCCTGCTTAGTCTCTGGAAATGCTACACGACCGTGTAGATCCACACGGCCATATAAGGCTTCTGCTCTGGTTGGCTTCAAATCTTGACACGGCCGTGTGAAGTTCACACGGTCATGTCATTCTCCACTTCTGTTGGTGCCAAACTCCACACGGCCCGAGCTCCATAGCAGTGCAGGGCCGTGTGAGGTACACGGCCCGGTGCTTTCTCCCTTTGTTTCCTCCAATGCTTTCCCAAAGATGTAGATTCTTCACCAAATCGACTCCTGTGTACAGAAAATGCACAAAAAGCAGATCTCCGAACCAAAAGAGTAAATATGCTAAAAGGAAAGCTGGAAGTATAAAAATGCAAAGATCAAGCATGCTCAAAGTATGTAAATGTGCGTAAAAACATGCATAAAAGAGTATATAATCTACGCACATCATCGAGCGGTGACATTAAACCCCAGAGTCGAAGCGGCGACTATAAAAATCCCGCCTCGAAGACTGTCGAGCGGCGACGTTAAATCCCAGAGTCGAAGCGGCGACTATAAAAAGTCCGCTCTGAAGACCGTTAAGCGGCGACGTTAAACCCCAGAGTCAAACGGCGACTATAAAAATCTCGCCTCGAAAACCGTCGAGCGGCGACGTTAAACCCCAGAGTCGAAGCGACGACTATAAAAAGCCCACTCTGAAGACCGTCGAGCGGTGACGTTAAACCCTAGAGTCGAAGCGGCGACTATAAAAAGCCCGCTCTGAAGATCGTCGAGCGGCGACTTTAAAATCTAGAGTCTAGCAATGACTGTAAACCCCTAAGGTATGATCTTAGCGAATATTTCAATAACGGAAATACGGGCATGACAGCCGATCGAAACTATATAGCCGGATACTTAGCAAATAGATGGCATAACAGATGGCATATGAAGAACGGAAAAGGATTCCATTGATAATAGATCATTGCCGAACGACAGGAGTGCATTCAAAACCTTACAAAAGCATTTTCTACTGATCCCTCGTTCACTCAATATACTCGAAGGCCTCATCAGGAATAGACTCGAGGAGCTAGATGTGGTTCACGTCTTTATCAGACAAGGCCTTGGAGACATGGTCATTCACCTTAAGTTGGCCGAGCGTCGCCTCGATAGCCAGCTCAAATGATCGGACAATCCGATCGACCGCTTTCGCCATGAACTAATCTGAGCGAAGGAACTGCTGCTTCAGGACCGTGAAGTGACCCGGCTCGGCCTCTTGGTAAGCAGTCAGAGCAGCACGGGAGGCCGCCAATTCCTCTTGAAGGCGCTTTACTTGACCTTGTAGCTCCGCCTCCTTGGCCGACCGACTCTCCCGCTCGACAACCAGGAAGTCCTCCACCTTTTTAAGATCCTCGGCTAGCTGTCGGACCTCCTTATTCTTCTCTTCCAGATCGGCGATGGCCCGTCGTTTCCTTGTGGAGGCCAGGTCGAGTTTCCGATCGTAGGTTTTCAACTACGTCTCGATCTGGCCCAACCTACTAGCCTGCTCAGCTAATTTCTGCTGCTTTGCCGCCAGAAGTTGTTGGGTCTTTTCCAGCTCGGCCTGCAGACGGGGTGACCGGTGGCCCCTGGGAGGAGGAGGCTTCTCCAGAGAGTTTAAGCTTCTTCAGCTCATCGTCCACTTGTGCCAGCCGCTGGCACATGGCAATATTCTCCACCCAGTACTGCAAGCAAATCAGGTAAATATTAGGGTCGCGCGGAGGTAACTTATGAATAAATCTTTGCAAATACTAACCCTGGTGGACATCTCCAGATGGCTATCAGCCAGCGCGCCCGGGGGTTTCATGGCAGTACGCGCCCTCGCCTCCTCCCAAATGCGGGCAAGCCGACCTCGGATGTAAACTTGATGTTGAGGAGAGCTGGGTTGGTCGCCCGGCGCCAGAAGATCCTCCATCGAGAGGTGGAGCGTAGCGGTAATGGATCGTCTTCCGCTCGACGTTGATTGAGCAGAGGCGGATGGGTCGGAAGCTTGAGCTGGAGGTACTGGCAGAATGGCAGACCACTTCACCTTCCGCCTAGCTGGTGGCAAAGAGGTAATTGGTTGAATGGCGAGCGACTCTGATAGCTCAGCCACAGACGGAGTCCGCTAGGAGGAAATGGCCTCCCCTGTTGTGTGGACGGCTGAAGACGAGGCACCTCCAGCAGAAGTTTGGATGGCTGAGGTGGCAGAATGGGAAGGCGCATCCGTCCGGCGTCTCTTGTGGGTGAGGGGTACTTCATCACTCGAGGACCCCGAGCCCTCAACAGGGACGGAGGGTGGCGCTTCCCGGACCGATCTCGGGTTAGCCGCCCCTCCTACACTGGGTGTCCGCTCGGCGGCCCCATCGCCCACGGTTGCTATCTCCTCAACCGTGCCCTCTTGCGAGCCTACAGGGGCCAAGCCGAGCCGTTCCATCTCCTTGGCTGTGGCTGCATCAAGCTCGACCTGCTTATCCTTTATAATGCCGACTACTTGTTACGAACCGCAAGTGTACGGTTACGTCGTCAGTAATAAAAAGATATCGTATCCATAGGGACTGTTGATTAAGCACTAATCAACTTTGCACAGCAAATTATCTAGACAATTTAAATGGTTGGCAAATGATGGAAAGGAAGAAAAGAGAAATGAGAGAGAAAAGAGCGTAAGTGAATGGAAGGTGATAGATGTTAGGATCGATGATCGCGGCTAGAGAGGGGGGTGTGAATAGCCGACCCCAAATTGCTCGTTTCTTCCTATAATTAGGGTTAGCGCAGCGGAAATAACTAAATAGAAACGCAAAAAGGAAAGATCAAACCTCAAACTCGAACTCGACGATGTAACGAGGTCGGAGATGAAACTCCTACTCCTCGGCGTGTCCGTAAGGTGGACGAGCCCTATCAATCCGTCGGTGGATGAGTCCCCGGAGAACCGGCTAATAAATACTCCTTGTGGGTGGAGAAACCTCGCCACAATAGCTTGCAACAGCAATATGGAAATACAAAGAAGAGCAAGAACAAAATACACAATGAATGTACAAATACTCGCTTGCCTTCTCGTCGACTGAAGTCCCGGATGAAGCACCAACTTCACGGATGAATGCCAACAAGCAACTCAGTCAAAGAAGCTCACCCGAAGCTTCGGAGCTCAGCAAAGCTCGATCACAGTCAGGAGTAGGAAGAAGAAGAGAAGCAGTAGAGCCAGAGCGCACTGTAGAAGCCCTTGAACTCCTTTTATAACCTGCACTCAACCTGCACTGCACCTGCGAAGAACAGAAGACAGAAGACTAGCCGTTGTGAGCCAACGGCTAGGGCTGGACCGATCAGAACATCTCCTGATCGGTCCAGTAAGACCCTGATCGGTCCTGGGGACCGATCAGAGCTTCCTCTGATCGGTCTAGGGACCGATCAGCTTCCTTTTCTCCCGAACTTCTTGCCTTCTGATCGTTATTTCCTGATCGGTCTGCAGACCGATCAGATAACACTCAGTAGGCTACTGTTTGGTTACTGATCGATCACCAGATCGATCCAGATACCCAGTGTATCACTGGATCGATCCAAAGCTTGGTTTTTGCCTAAACCAAGTCCCAAACCTTCCAAACCAACATCCGGTCAACCTTGACCTGTTGGTACATAATGCTTAGCATCCGGTCACTCCCTTGACCTGCTAAGACTCCCCACCAAGTGTCTGGTCAATCCCTTTGACCCACTTGGACTTTTCTCTTCGTGTCAAGTATCCGGTCACTCCCTTGACCTACTTGACCTTCTCAACACCAGATGTCCGATCACCCTTGATCCATCTGGATTTTCCCTTGCCCGGCTTCACTCACCAGGACTTTCACCTAGCTTCACTCACTAGGGTTTTCACCTGGCTTCACTCACCATGATTTCCAATCTGCCCGGCTTCACTCACCAGGACTTTCCAACTGCCTGGCTTCACTCACCAGGACTTTCCCACTGCCTGGCTTCACTCACCAGGACTTTCACCTAGCTTCACTCACTAGGATTTTCACCTGGCTTCACTCACCAGGACTTTCCCACTGCCTAGCTTCACTCACCAGGACTTTCCCACTGCCTGACTTCACTCACCAGGACTTATCCGTCTGCCTGGCTTCACTCACCAGGACTTTCCACATCCGGTCCAGAGAACGAGCTACCGAGCCCTCTCCGACTTCCCATGTGCCAAGCTTCCATACTTGGACTTCTCCGTGCCAAGTCTCCATACTTGGACTTTTCCCGTGCCAAGCTCCCTGCTTGGACTTTTCACCATGCCAAACTCCCTGCTTGGACTTTTCCCCCATGCCAAGCTCCCTGCTTGGACTTTTCCCGAGCCAAGCTCCCTGCTTGGACTTTTCCGAGTCAGGTCAACTCATCTCGGGTCAACCAGGTCAACCTTGACCACGGGTTGCACCCACAATCTCCCAAGCTTGTATCCTTGTAAAACATCAAGATACAACTTTTCTGTTCACGTCAAACATTGTCAAACATAACTCGTCAAACATCAAAACACAACTCGAGTCAAGTCAACTCGAGTCTGGTCAACCAAGTCAACCTTGACCTAAGGTTGCACCAACAATCTCCCCCTTTTTGATGTTTGACAAAACCCATAATCAAACCCATAATTAAGTTAGGTTAACCCGATAACCTAACTTAGGTTTTCCAATGTTCTTCCCTGAACATTCTCCTTTCTCCTTTCTACTCTCCCCCTTTTTGACACACATCAAAAAGAGTGAATCAAGGTCAAGAGTTTCTTCCTAATGAAAGTCTCATACCTTTCATTGAAACTCTTAATTTCCCCCTTGATACTAAGGTCCAACAATCAATTAAGTGATAATCCCATATCACTCATCCTCAATCATCTCGACGAGTAAAAACTCCCCCTAAAGGTCAACTCCCCCTTGACCATTGCACCAACAATGTCTTGGTGAGTTTCAAACCTTTATAACTCTAAACCACCAACTTCCGTAGCTGAAATTTCAGTCAACAGTTAAAATTCAGCAACTTGGCACGCCCTGATCGGTCACCAGACCGATCAGGGATTCCCTGGATCGGTCACGGTGACCGATCCAGACACCCCTAGACCGATCAGAATCCCCTCTGATACGTCCACAACTCTGATTTCTGATTTCTGATTTCTTCTCCCGAAATTCAGAAACCTCTAGAAAATCACAGAAAATTCTAAAAATTATAAAATTTTGAGGATACACTCCTTATAACATATACTATCATGGAAAAATAGTTTTCTATGAAAATAAGTTCCATTTTCAAATCTTGATACAAAGTTCAAAAGTCTTTGAAATAGCTCAAAGTTAACTCATCTTTGTATCACTTTGCTCAATGATGAATGCTATCACTAGAAAAGCTTCATCAAGGTTTTTTAAATCAATTTTGAAATGATTTTAAACCATTTAATTTAGGACCACAATCTTTGGGCTAAATGTACATGACTTGTACATAAGCTTTCCCTATGATCCCCAATTTTGAATTAGGCTCATCTAGGTACAAGAACTATGCACCTTGTTCCTAACTCATCATCCTAATATCTCACACACATCTAAGGTGTATCAAACACATCCAAGTCAATTTTGATGTGAGATATGGGTTTAGGTTATCTTAGGCTAAGGTCTCATGCATTTTCTAAACATCAATTTGATCTCCATATCAAATTGTGTTTTTAACCTTAAATCAATTTCATTGATTATAAATGCAAGAAATGATGACATGGCATAAAATGATATCATACATAATAACATGTGCCAATGTCATGATGTCATGGCATAAAGTATGAAACTTAAATAAAGCATGACATATAAATAACCTAAGCATTATCATGACATTTCAAATGATCATAGATTAAATATGATGTCATGACATGGCATATGGCAAACAATACATGGCAAATAGCATATAAAGGTATAGAAAATACCTAATTCTAGCCTTAGTTGCCATTTTTGATAATTTCGATCATTTTGCCATAAATTCTATATTCCTAAGTGTAATAGACCTAGCATCTTATACCAAAGATTTTTAGATCACTATGTGCCAATTAGATTGACTCTAGACAACTCCTCAAATTTGATTGGCACATTCTAATCACCTTAGGAATAATTCTTAATTTCATTTTCAAGGCTTGATTATACCTTGAAAAATCCTAAAGTGCCACCTTTTGCCATGATTATGTTAACTACCTATTCAAGTAAGGTTGGCACACCCTAACTAATCTAGCGTGATGGAATCACGCTCCTAGGAACCCAATACCTATTTGAGCTCATTGGGTTCACTAAATATTCACTAGGGATGACTTCCCTAGCAACCCTCCTAATGACCCTCCTAGGCTTTAAAGCCTTGGTCATTTGGGACTCAACAAGATCAACTCTAGGGGTGACTCCCCTTGTGACCTTGGTGATGGTCTTCCTAGCCCTAGATTTTGTTCCATAATCGAATGGAACATTGTGATAAGTGGGCTTGACCATTTGGGACTTAGGTTTGCGACCCAAACCTCTCTTGTCCTTTGTCTTTGGTTTTTGACCCTTAGACCCTAGAGTTGACTTCTCCAAATTCTTAAGGGTCTTTTCTAGAATGTCAAGTCTTGACCTCAAGACTTGATTTTCCTTCCTTAATACCTCAAGACTTGATTTGTCATTTTTCTTTGAGGCATTCCTAGGCATGTGTCTAGTTGATTTGGGATTCCTACCTAGGTTTTCCTTAGCCTTAGATGGGTTAATTCTAGGGTTGGCTTTCCTAGTGTTATCCTTATCTAGGCTCACATGTTTGGCACCTAAGCATGTGTATTGATTTCTATAATTATCATGTTTATCATTATTGTCAATTGCAATCAAACTACTAGCATGCATCTTACTAGTATTGCAATAATGTGCCTTAGAGATTACCTTAGGGTTTGCCTTAGCTCCCCCTATCGATGTGTTTGGTTTCTTGTCCTTGTGAGATTGCCTCCCCCTCAGACATTGGCTCCGATAATGTCCCCTTCGCTTGCATTGGAAGCACACCATGTGCTCCTTGCTCTTGCGTATCGGGACTCCAGCTTCCTTGATCTTTGGCGCCGGTGGAGTCTTCCTAACCCTCCTTGGACACTTACTCTTGTAATGTCCACACTCCCTACACTCAAAGCACATTATGTGTAATTTATTTGAAATTGAAATGCTTGAGTTACCTAGGGTTGAGGATGGATGAAGACTTTCTTCTTCATCCCTTCCGGAGGTAGAAGCTTCTTCCTCTTGCTCCATTCTTGAAGAAGAACTCTCCTCTTCTTCTTCCTTAGATGTTGAGTAGCCCTCAACTTCTAATTCCTCTCCTCCATGATGTGAGCTACTTGGCTCACTTGACTCCTCTTCATGACTTGAAATGGAGCTTCCCTCATGGAGCTTGGCCAAGTTGTTCCACAACTCCTTGGCATTGCTATATCCACCTACCTTACACAAAATGTCATTAGGTAATGAAAATTCAAGAATTTTCGTTACCTCATCGTTGATTGTGGATTGGTGGATTTGCTCCTTCGTCCACTTTTTCTTCTCTAGGGTTTTTCCATCTTTATCCACCGGATGGGTAAACCCTACTTGCACACAACTCCAATGAACTAGGTTAGTCATAAGAAAGTACTTCATCCTTACCTTCCAATACGCGAAGTCGTCGCGATCGTAGAAGGGTGGAATCGTGATATCCTCTCCGAATTGATCCATCTTCTAACTCGTGCTCCCCCGGGTGTTGATCCAACGAAGAGCGACCTTGCACTGATACCACTTGTTAGGATCGATGATCGCGGCTAGAGAGGGGGGGTGTGAATAGCCGACCCCAAATTGCTCGTTTCTTCCTACGATTAGGGTTAGCGCAGCGGAAATAACTAAATAGAAACGCAAAAAGGAAAGACCAAACCTCAAACTCGAACTCGACGATGTAACGAGGTCGGAGATGAAACTCCTACTCCTCGGCGTGTCCGTAAGGTGGGCGAGCCCTATCAATCCGTCGGTGGATGAGTCCCCGGAGAACCGGCTAATAAATACTCCTTGTGGGTGGAGAAACCTCGCCACAATAGCTTGCAACAGCAATATGGAAATACAAAGAAGAGCAAGAACAAAATACACAATGAATGTACAAATACTCGCTTGCCTTCTCGTCGACTGAAGTCCCGAATGAAGCACCAACTTCACGGACGAATGCCAACAAGCAACTCAGTCAAAGAAGCTCACCCGAAGCTTCGGAGCTCAGCAAAGCTCGATCAAAGTCAGGAGTAGGAAGAAGAAGAGAAGCAGTAGAGCCAGAGCGCACTGTAGAAGCCCTTGAACTCCTTTTATAACCTGCACTCAACACCGCACTGCGAAGAACGAAGAAGACTAGCCGTTGTAGAGCCAGCGGCTGGACCGATCGTAACATCTCCGATCGGTCCAAGAGACTCGATCGGTCCCGGGACCGATCGAAGCTCTGATCGCCAGACCGATCGCCTTCCCTTTCTCCGAACTCTGTTCTTCTCATCTGTTACTTCTTGATCGGTCTCCAGACCGATCAGATAACACTCAGAGGCTCACTGTTTGATTATTGATCGGTCACCAGACCGATCAGATAACCCATGTATCACTGGATCGATCCACTGATCGATCCAGAGCTTGGTTTTTGCCCAAACCAAGTCTCAAACCTTCCAAACCAACATCCGGTCAACCTTGACCTGTTGGTACATCATGCTTAGCATCCGGTCACTCCCTTGACCTGCTAAGACTCCCCACCAAGTGTCCGGTCAATCCCTTTGACCCACTTGGACTTTTCTCTTCGTGTCAAGTATCCGGTCACTCCCTTGACCTACTTGACCTTCTCAACACCAGATGTCCGATCACCCTTGATCCATCTGGATTTTCCCTTGCCCGGCTTCACTCACCAGGACTTTCACCTAGCTTCACTCACTAGGGTTTTCACCTGGCTTCACTCACCATGATTTCCAATCTGCCCGGCTTCACTCACCAGGACTTTCCAACTGCCTGGCTTCACTCACCAGGACTTTCCCACTGCCTGGCTTCACTCACCAGGACTTTTACCTAGCTTCACTCACCAGGACTTTCCCACTGCCTGGCTTCACTCACCAGGACTTTCCCACTGCCTGGCTTCACTCACCAGGACTTTCCCACTGCCTGGCTTCACTCACCAGGACTTATCCGTCTGCCTGGCTTCACTCACCAGGACTTTCCACATCCGGTCCAGAGAACGAGCTACCGAGCCCTCTCCGACTTCCCATGTGCCAAGCTTCCATACTTGGACTTCTCCGTGCCAAGTCTCCATACTTGGACTTTTCCCGTGCCAAGCTCCCTGCTTGGACTTTTCACCATGCCAAACTCCCTGCTTGGACTTTTCCCATGCCAAGCTCCCTGCTTGGACTTTTCCCGAGCCAAGCTCCCTGCTTGGACTTTTCCGAGTCAGGTCAACTCATCTCGGGTCAACCAGGTCAACCTTGACCACGGGTTGCACCCACAATCTCCCAAGCTTGTATCCTTGTAAAACATCAAGATACAACTTTTCTGTTCACGTCAAACATTGTCAAACATAACTCGTCAAACATCAAAACACAACTCGAGTCAAGTCAACTCGAGTCTGGTCAACCAGGTCAACCTTGACCTTGTTGGAGTGTATACTGAAAGCCTAAGCTTTGTAAACATTCATTATGAATAAAGAATCACATTTGGTCTAATTATCTACATTTGTTTGTAGTTGTTCATTTAATTTATATTGTAGATAACATAGTATGTGGTGTCACATACAGAAGATGATGTTATCAGTACCTTATAAATTATAAACAGTAGCTCACGACCAGAATGGAAAGGAACAAACCATTAGAAAGTCGTAGTGTAATTAAGTATTAGTTTATCTTGACTATATAATTACACTAGTACACTCAGAGTGTATTGAGTAGGACCATTTGAGGTCGTTCCTTTTATACTGACTTTATAAAGGAACAAAGACCTCGGTTATTATGGAAGTGTGTGCTCTTAATCCTAATATAATAACAAGCACATATATTTGATATTTATTTCTTTAATTTATCAATGGGTGAGATTTAGTTTGATGAATCAATAAGCCCGATAAATTGGGAAATGATATCACTTATAGTGTGTGTTGTTGATTATAGAAGGAAACTGTGTCCTAGAGATACTAGGTTGATAATGTCCCCAAGAGGAGCTCATAAGGATTGTCATGTTAAACCCTGCAGGTGGACTTAGTCCGACATGACGATAAGGTTGAGTGGTACTACTCTTGGACTTAGACATTAATTAAATGAGTTGTCAGTAACTCACTTAATTAGTGGACATTCGATATCTTAAACACGGAGACTAACACACTCATAATAAGAAGGAGCCCAAAATGTAATTTGGGATTGGTGCGGTAGTTCAATGATAGTTCTCTAGTGGAATGAATTATCATTGATAAAATTGTGTGTTCGGGGCGAACACGGGATGCTTAATTTTATCGGGAGACCAAAACCAATTCCTCCTCTCGGTCCCTATCGTAGCCTCTTATTTATAGAGTACTATACCCACATATACCCACCTTTTATACCCACCTAAAGGGGGCCGGCCAAGCTAGCTTGGGAACCAAGCTAGGGCCGGCCTAAGCTTGGGTTTAAGGTGGCCGGCCCTAGCTTGAACCCAAGCTAGTAGGGCCGGCCATAATTAATTTAAAAGAAAATTTAATTTTAATGTTTATTATTATGTGGAAGATTTAATTTAAAAGAGAATTAAAATTAAAATATCTCTCTTGTAAAAATTTACAAAAGATTAAAGAAAGAGATTAGATCTCTTTCCTTATTTGTAGATTGGAGAGATGTTTTATTTTCTCTTTAAAATTATCCACATGATTGATAAAATTAAAATTATAGAAATTTCCTTTTATTAACCATGAAGAGATTTTAAAGAGAAATTTTATTTTTTAAAATTTCTGGAAACAAATTAGGAAGTTTTAATTGTTGATTGAAACTTGTCCTATTTGCCTTCCAATGATGTGGCCGGCCATCACAAATTAATTAGGGAAATTTTATTTTATTTCTCTCAATTAAATCATGTCAAGGAAATTAAGGAAAATTTATTTCCTAATTTACCTAGGCCAAGGAATATAAAAGAAGGGGTGAGGGTGCCTTCTCAAGACACAACATCTATTATTCCTCTCCCTCTCTTGTTCCTTGTGGTGGCCGGTCCATCCTCTCCCTCTCTTCCTCTTGTGGTGGCCGAACCTCTCTCCTTGGAGCTCTTGTGGTGGCCGGATACTACTTGGAGAAGAAGAAGAAGGAGAGAAAGCTAGCATCTCTTGGAGCTTGGTTAGTATTTTGGTTTTTCTCCTTGGTGAAGCTTTTCTTTTGTGGCCGAACCTTGCTTGGAGAAGAAGAAGGTGGTTGGTGGTTTCTCATCTTGGAAGATCGTTGCCCACACAACGTCCGAGGTTAGAAGAGGAATACGGTAGAAGATCAAGAGGTTTTTCTACAAGGTATAACTAGTAATTTCTATTTCCGCATCATGCTAGTTATTTATGGAAATAATACCAAATACAAGAGGCTTACGTTCTAGTATTTCGAATATGTTTTTTCGAAGTTGTGTTCTTTTGTTTCTTTCTTTTCCTTGTGATTTGATTGTTCTCTTTGGTTAACCTAAAGTTATTTTAGGAAATTAAATATTAGCTTTCTATTAAAGGTTTTGTCTAGTCGGTGGTGGTTGCTCCCATATCCAAGAAGGCCATGTGCCTCGCCACGTCAGTACTGGGAACCTTTTATGGAAATTGATATTTAATGGAATTAATAACTTAAGGAGACTTGGGTCGAACGTGTTAAGTTCCGCAGGAGATCCAAGTCAAAACCTAAAAGAACAAATAGATTAAGTTTTGGATCAAATGTGTTAAGTTCCGCAGAGATCCAAAATTTAATTTAAAAGAACACATGGTAGCTAGGAAAAGGTTCGACCTTTGTACAAAATTTTTGTACAGTGGAACCTATAGGCTTTCCGAGTAGCAACCAACAATTGGTAGTGTAGCTAGGTTTCAGTGTATTTGATTTAGTTTAATTATGCACTAGTATATCATAATTTAGGCAGGTTAATAGTAGGATGTGCTAACTCTATGGATGCAGGATCCAACTATTATGGCTTTTAGTTAATTATGTGTGATTGGACCCTTGGACATGTCAAGGGCAATTTATATGTGTGTGCATGATTGTATTAAAATACAGCAGGAGCAGTATTTAGTTTTATTAGGATTTTATTTTGATCTAGATACATGTACATTCCTTTTATGGAATATAGGATCAAAATGTAAATTCTATTTATGTCATGGATCGAATCTTGCAAAGCGTGGAACCTTCTAAGGACCAGAGGCGCAACGGAACTCGAGATGGATGCGACAATTAGACCCGCTGGCGGTGGCCAAATATGGCAGTGTGATGACAACACACGGAGGACAATTAAAGATAAAAGCCATAATAGTTGAAAATTAGATTTTCTATTTATTGCTTTTATATTGTGCTATGTGTGCATGTTAGTTTACAAGTTTAGTAGGCTAGTATAGTTAAAATTCCTCATTAATAAATAACTAAGTAGGAGAGGGATTTTTAAGTAAATCCCATGGTCTCCATTACTGGTTTGGAAGTGATGCAAACAAGCTTGCGCGTTGGCTCTAAGTGCCTTCCTCCATAACGGATGAGCTTGTTTGCGGACCACTAGAACAGACTTCCATTTATGGATGACTATAGGAAGTTAATTAAGAGCGTGTGATCTTCCCCAACGGAAGGGGCATAATCTTATTAATGGACTTGTGTCAAGTAATGGTATACACTTAGACACATCTAATAGTATCCTCCCCAACGGAGTCACTGCTATTATTTGTGTGACCAAATAATACCAACTATTAATTTTATTTGTCAAAAGTTAGGTTGACAAGATAATAAAATTAATGGGTTAAAAACCTCCTTTACAAATGTTGAATTTGTATACGTCCACACTAACGTGGCATACAAAATTCACGGTGGTTTAAAGTGTTGGTTAATTTAAAATAGTATTGTTTGAGGAATCAATATTATTCTAAATTTAGAGTTCACCAAAAGTTATTTGTGATTCTTAGGATGACTTTCAACCCATCCCATCATACTTCAACAAAATAGACTTATGGACCAAATTACATAGATTGAAAAGAAACCTCGGATATTGTTCTTCATCACCGAAAGCTATAAATTTGTATCGATCGAGCATTGCCTGATGCACCCATTGGTGAATCTACCCAAGAGGAGATTGAATATCATAGAAATGGGTAAAAGGATGAGATGGCGCGGTGTTACATTTGGCTTCAATGTCAAATGTATTGCAACATCGAGATAAAGATTTACCAACAATTATGATATTATGAACAATCTCAAAGAACTCTTTGGTCATCGTGATAGGGCTTCTAGACAAGAAGCTATGAGAAAGATAATGACAACCACCATGCAAGAGGGTACTCCTGTAAGGGATCATATCCTAAACATGATGGCTTATCCGAACGAAATATGGATCCTTGGAGGAGAAATTGATGGGGAAACCCGGATCGATATGATCCTCCAAACCCTACCTAGAAGTTTTGAGCAGTCACTGAACTATAATATGAATAAAAGGATTTATTCATTAGGGGAACTACTGACAAGCAGCTGAAGGGTTATTTCGTCACAATGCTCAAATTCACTATGTTGAAAATGGTTCTACTTCTAAACCAAAAGGTAAGAAGAAGAAGAAACAAACTGGTTCAACAAAGAAAGTGAATAAATCTCAGACACGGATTTAAAGCTGGAATGAAGAAGTCAAGGGCAAGTGCTTCATCTGTAAGCAGGCAGGACATTGGAAGGCGGACTGTCCTCGTAGGAACCAAAACAAAGGTATATCTCATACTCTAGTTGTTGAAACATGTTTAGCGGTGTTATCTACCAGCACCTGGTGTGTAGATACGGGAGCCACTGATCATGTCTGCAATTCCTTGCAGGGGTTCCAGGAAACCCGACGACTATCTGAAGGAGAAATTACCGTCTATATGGGCAATGCTACTAAGGTGGCAGCTGTTGCAGTGGGAGACGTCTACTTATCTTTTAGTAGAAATAGAAATTTGATTTTAAGAAATTGTCTTTATGTACCCAGTTTTAGAAAGAATTTAATTTCAGTTTCTAAACTGTTTTTAGATGGATATTCAGTTTCTTTCAGTAACGATGTAGTTATTAAAAGAAATAAAGTGATTATCTGTTCTGGTGCATTAGTTGGCAATTTGTATATTTTAAATCCAAATTCTTCTACAAAGCAAAACATGGAAATTTATAATTCATCTTCTAATTCTAATAAGAGAAAAGAACCTTCAGAAATGAACCAAGCATATCTTTGGCATCTAAGGCTTGGTCATATTAACTTAAGTAGGATTCAGAGACTTATAGCCGATGGACTTTGTTCATTAGAGTTGGAAAATTTTCCAACTTGTGAATCTTGCTTAGAAGGTAAATGACCAAGAGGCCGCTCAAGGCCAAGGGTATAGAGCCAAAGAAGTGTTAGAGTTGGTTCACTCGATTTGTGTGGTCCTATGTCCGTCCGTGCAAGAGGAGGTTTTGAATATTTTGTCTCTTCATGACGATTATTCAAGATATGGATACATTTACCTAATGCGCCGCATAAGTCCGAGTGCTTTGATAAGTTCAAAGAATACAAGGTGATGTGGAGAAACGACTAGGTAAAGTATCAAGACACTACCACGATCGTGGTGGCGAATACCTCTTTAGAGAGTTTAGGAATTACTTATCGAGGCCGGATTCAATCCCAATTGTCTGCACCTGGAACACCCCAACAGAATGGTGTAGCAGAGCGAAGGAATAGGACTCTTATGGAGATGGTTAGATCAATGATGAGTTATTGAATTACTAAATTCTGGGGATATGCTCTGGAAAAGCAGTATCGTTCCGAACTTAGTACCTTCTAAATCGTTTCTTCTACTCCCATAGAATTGTGGAATGGCTAAACCCGCCTAAGACATATTCGGATATAGTAGTCCGACATGTCTTTGAAACCAGATCTTGATAAGTTAGAATCTCGCACGAAGTTTGTGTGTTTTCAGGATATCCCAAAGGAACGAAAGGTGGTTTATTTTATAGTCCTAAGACCGGAAGGTCATTGTTAGCACCAATGCCCGCTTTTAGAAGAAGACTATATAATGGATCACAAGCCCGAGTAAAGTTGTTTTAGAAGAACTTAGAGAGGACATGTCTACTTCAGACCAACAAGACAAGATGAAGTACCACAAGAGACCGCAACACGTGTCACACATGATACACAACCACGCATGCCTCGTCGTAGTGGGAGGGTTGTAATGCAGACTGAAGATTCATGTTTTGGGAGAGTCTTCGGACTTGATCCCGGTAAACATGAACCCGATCCCCGATCATATGACCAAGCACTCCAAGATATAGATGCAAGATCTTGGCAAAAGGCAATGAATTCAAATAGAGTCCATGTACTCTAATAAGGGAGCTTGTAGAACCACCGATGGTGTAAAAGCCGTTGGATGCAAGTGGATCTACAAAAGGAAAAGAGGGATGACGAAGGTAGAAACCTTCAAAGCTAGGCTTGTTGCGAAGGGTACACTCGAAAGAGGGAATCGATTATGAGGAAACCTTTTCACGGTAGCCATGCTTAAGTCTATCCGGATACTCTTATCCATTGCTGCTCATATGGATTATGAGATTTGGCAAATGGATGTCAAGACAGCTTTCCTTAATGGAAGTCTTGAAGAGAACATCCATATGAAGCAACCAGAAGGATTTGTTGAAAAAGGCAAAGAGCATCTAGTATGCAAGCTCAATCGGTCCATTTATGGACTAAAGCAAGCTTCAAGGTCTTGGAACATCCGGTTTAATGAAGTAATCCAGTCATATGGATTTATTCAAAGTCCGGATGAGTCTTGTGTATATAAGAAGTGTAACGGAAACGTAGTGGTATTTCTTGTACTATACGTAGATGATATTTTGTTAATTGGCAACAATGTCAAGGTATTATCAGACGTAAGGGTATGGTTGTCCAAACAATTTGATATGAAGGACTTAGGAGAATGTGCACACATTCTTGGGATCAAAGTTATAAGGGATCGCAAGAAAAGAATGTTGTGTCTATCACAAGCTTCATATATAGATACAATCCTTGCTCGTTTTAGCATGCAAGACTCCAAGAAAGGTTTCTTACCTTTTATACATGGAGTAGCTCTATCTAAAGAGATGTCTCCAAAGACATCAAAAGAGATAGAGGACATGAAAGCAGTTCCTTATGCTTAGCTGTAGGAAGCCTAATGTATGCAATGTTATACGAGACACGATATCGCTTTGCCGTAGGCATGGTCGCAGATATCGAGTAACCTGACAAGGACATTGGACCATCGGTAAAGCATATATTAAAGTACTTGAGAAGGACTAGAGATTATATGCTAGTTTACCAAGCAGATGATCTGCCCTGTGGGTTACACGATTCGATTTCCAATCGATAGGGATAATAGAAGTCTACATCAGCTATGTGTTTACTTTAGAGGTGGAGCCATTTCATGGAGGAGTGTTAAGGAAATGCGCTTCGGACTCAACCATGGAAGTCGAGTATGTAGCAGCCTCTGAGTAAAGAAGCAGATGGCTCAGAACTTTCTAATGGACTTAGATGTGATTCCTGGTTTGCCCAAAATCATCACAATTTATTGTGATAACAATGGGGCTTGCAAACTCAAGGAACCACGAGCCCATAAGGCAAGTAAACATAGAGCGCAAGTACCACCGATCCGAGATATCGTGAAGCGAGGAGAAGTTGTCATCGCCAAGATTGCATCAGCGGATAACCTGGCGGATCCTTTCACTAAGGCCCTTCCTACAAAGCTTCGATCGGCATGTGGAGGAATGGGAATCGGATGTATGGTAGAAGATATGGCAGCTTAGTCATTAGTATAAGTGAGATTGTTGGTGTATATTGAAAGCCTAAGCTTTGTAAACATTCATTATGAATAAAGAATCACATTTGGTCTAATTATCTACATTTGTTTGTAGTTGTTCATTTAATTTATATTGTAGATAACATAGTATGTGGTGTCACATACGTAAGATGATGTTATCAGTACCTTATAAATTAAACAGTAACTCACGACCGGAATGGAAAGGAACAAACCATTAGAAAGTCGTAGTGTAATTAAGTATTAGTTTATCTTGACTATATAATTACACTAGTACACTCGAGTGTATTGAGTAGGACCATTTGAGGTCGTCTTTTATACTGACTTTATAAAGGAACAAAGACCTCAGTTATTATGGAAGTGTGTGCTCTTAATCCTAATATAATAACAAGCACATATATTTGATATTTATTTCTTTAATTTATCAATGGGTGAGATTTAGTTTGATGAATCAATAAGCCCGATAAATTGGGAAATGATATCACTTATAGTGTGTGTTGTTGATTATAGAAGGAAACTGTGTCCTAGAGATACTAGGTTGATAATGTCCCCAAGAGGAGCTCATAAGGATTGTCATGTTAAACCCTGCGGGTGGACTTAGTCCGACATGACGATAAGGTTGAGTGGTACTCTTGGACTTAGACATTAATTAAATGAGTTGTCAGTAACTCACTTAATTAGTGGACATTCGATATCTTAAACACAGGGAGACTAACACACTCATAATAAGAAGGAGCCCAAAAATGTAATTTGGGATTGGTGCGGTAGTTCAATGATAGTTCTCTAGTGGAATGAATTATCATTGATAAAATTAAGTTGTGTGTTCGGGGGATGCTTAATTTTATCGGGAGACCAAAACCAATTCCTCCTCTCGGTCCCTATCGTAGCCTCTTATTTATAGAGTACTATACCCACATATACCCACCTTTTATACCCACCTAAAGGGGGCCGGCCAAGCTAGCTTGGGAACCAAGCTAGGGCCGGCCTAAGCTTGGGTTTAAGGTGGCCGGCCCTAGCTTGAACCCAAGCTAGTAGGGCCGGCCATAATTAATTAAAAAGAAAATTTAATTTTAATGTTTATTATTATGTGGAAGATTTAATTTAAAAGAGAATTAAAATTAAAATATCTCTCTTGTAAAATTTACAAAAGATTAAAGAAAGAGATTAGATCTCTTTCCTTATTTGTAGATTGGAGAGATGTTTTATTTTCTCTTTAAAATTATCCACATGATTGATAAAAATTAAAATTATAGAAATTTCCTTTTATTAACCATGAAGAGATTTTAAAGAGAAATTTTATTTTTTAAAATTTTCGGAAACAAATTAGGAAGTTTTAATTGTTGATTGAAACTTGTCCTATTTGCCTTCCAATGATGTGGCCGGCCATCACAAATTAATTGGGGAAATTTTATTTTATTTCTCTCAATTAAATCATGTCAAGGAAATTAAGGAAAATTTATTTCCTAATTTGCCTAGGCCAAGGAATATAAAAGAAGGGGTGAGGGTGCCTTCACAAGACACAACATCTATTATTCCTCTCCCTCTCTTGTTCCTTGGTGTGGCCGGTCCATCCTCTCCCTCTCTTCCTCTTGTGGTGGCCGAACCTCTCTCCCCTCCTTGGAGCTCTTGTGGTGGCCAGATACTACTTGGAGAAGAAGAAGAAGAAGGAGAGAAAACTAGCATCTCTTGGAGCTTGGTTAGTATTTTGGTTTTTCTCCTTGGTGAAGCTTTTCTTTTGTGGCCGAACCTTGCTTGGAGGAGAAGAAGGTGGTTGGTGGTTTCTCATCTTGGAAGATCGTTGCCCACACAACGTCTGAGGTTAGAAGAGGAATACGGTAGAAGATCAAGAGGTTTTTCTACAAGGTATAACTAGTAATTTCTATTTCCGCATCATGCTAGTTATTTATGGAAATAATACCAAATACAAGAGGCTTACGTTCTAGTATTTCGAATATGTTTTTTCGAAGTTGTGTTCTTTTGTTTCTTTCTTTTCCTTGTGATTTGATTGTTCTCTTTGGTTAACCTAAAGTTATTTTAGGAAATTAAATATTAGCTTTCTATTAAAGGTTTTGTCTAGTCGGTGGTGGTTGCTCCCATATCCAAGAAGGCCGTGTGCCTCGCCACGTCAGTACTGGGAACCTTTTATGGAAATTGATATTTAATGGAATTAATAACTTAAGGAGACTTGGGTCGAACGTGTTAAGTTCCGCAGGAGATCCAAGTCAAAACCTAAAAGAACAAATAGATTAAGTTTTGGATCAAACGTGTTAAGTTCCGCAGGAGATCCAAAATTTAATTTAAAAGAACACATGGTAGCTAGGAAAAGGTTCAGACCTTTGTACAAAATTTTTGTACAGTGGAACCTATAGGCTTTCCGAGTAGCAACCAACAGACCTAAGGTTGCACCAACAATAGATACTAGGATTTAGGTTTCGTTGTGATGCCAATTAATGTCTCAATGCATTGTTCATTTGCCTAACTCCATGCTTACACTTGTGTAGGAATTCCAACTAGAGTCCGATACAACCCCGCGAAAATTACATCGAAGAATTTACCCAAGTTCTACAGCCATTAAGTAGAAGAAGTAACTTAGGAAGTCCGATTATAGGGATCATCCTTCTGTCACAAGGGCCCACGGTCCTACATTCCTAGATTACACAATTCACTTCCTAACGGTAGATTAATGTAATTAAGTAGAAGAGGTAACTTAGGAAGCCCGATTATAGGGAACATCCTTCTGTCACAAGGGCCCACGGTCCTACGTTCCTAAATTACGCAGATCACTTTCTAACATTAATTTGGGAGAACCCTTTAAACTCTAATTAGATTTCCTAGTAGAGAGTCGATCCCCATTTCAAGGAATTATCATAGAAAGTAAGGGATACCTTCTGTCACAAGGTCCCATGATCTTACATTCCCAGGATCTTCCTCTACATGGTGATCTAACCCCTACATCACATAGATTGTCCTCACATATATTTCGTCAAACATATACAAAGCACAACACATAGATCATGATGTAAACACTTTATTGCATAGGAAAGTGTCCAATTACATAGTTCATACATCACAACATATCACAACTATCTCCTATATTCTAGATCTGGAGATATACTCCATTGCAAGGGAATTACAACCAAGGACGATAAGGAAAACAATCTACAACTCAATACATCAAGATAAAGAGAAGAGAATGCTTATCTTTGAAGCGTAGCATCCTTGGAAGCGCTCCCTTGCTCCAGAGGAGAACAGATCAGCAGCGAAGATGGAAGATCTAGGGTTCCCCCAAGGGGGAGAACCCTTCCCCAAGCAATGGGGAAGAGCCCCAAGCCAAAGATCACCCAAGATGTCCCCCTAAGATCTTTGAAAAGGGAAGAAAACCCCCCTCTATAGAGCAGGGCACGGGTGACACACGACCCGTGACACGGCCGTGTGGCCTTCACATGGCCATGTGCACTTCCCTCTCAGCCAAGGTGACACGGCCGTGTAGATTCACACGGCTGTGTACTTCTTCAGCACTGAATGGCCTACACGGCCGTGTGGCACATACGGCCTAGAACATTTTGGCCTCTTGAAATATTGCACGGCCATGTGGACTTCACACGGCCATGTCCTGCTTGGTCTCTGGAAAGCTTGCACGGCCGTGTAGATTTACACAGTCGTGTTTTGGAGCTACTTCAAAAGTGAGACGGCCGTGTGAATCCACACGACCATGTACTGTCTTGGCTCTGGTCTGATGGCACTGCCAAAGTCTTCCTCTTCCCTGGAAATGTGACACAGTCATGTCATGGCTGTGTGGCTCTCACATACCCCTTGCATGACCCTTGTCATAGCTCTGAATGGCTATGTTTCATTGCAGCATATTTTACACCATCAAGATGGGGTTTTCTCTGGTTGAAGTTTTTGGTCTGTAGTGCTAAAAATTCCACACGGCCTTCACACGGCCTTTACACGGCCGTGTGACATTCACACGGCCTCAACACACCCCCCCACACGGCCATCACACGGCCGTATGGTCTCCGCACGACCAGAACTTGGAAGAACTTAGTTTTCACATGCCCGTGACACTCTGGAAGCTCTAGACTTCATTTAAGCTCCGTTTTTGCTCCAAATCACGTCCTATCAATCAAAACAAGCAAAGAGCAGATCTCCGAACAAAATATAATAAAAGTATGACATTACAATGAAATAGGGTGCAATAAATGCTAATGAAATATAAGTATATGTGCGTCTAAACATGCATAAAAGTATATATAATCTATGCACATCATGGTGTCGACTGTAAGAGAAGAAGAGAAAATCAGTTAGACACAAAGGAAAAAAGCAAAGGGCAATTTCTTACCAATACCACCCGGGAGACTCGTTCGGATCGGGCTTAACCCGAACATGTACATGACACCTTCGGGAAGCAACTTGTGGATATCAAACTTCAGGTCGGTGAGCATGTTGGTCGCGTGAAGGTACTCCGGCTGAGTCTTATACCTCCTCATCTCGGGCGGTGGTGGCAGGGCGGTCTGCCATTGAGTTCGGAAGGAGGGCAGCTCAGGGAGTCGCAAGTAGAAAAAATAATCCTTCCAATGCTTATTGGAGGAAGACATTTTATCGAAAAAGACAAGGCCGGTCCGAGACTGAAAGAGGAAGGTACCCAGCTCGGATTGTTTATGATAATAAAAGAAATGGAAGATCTGAGGCCTTAGGGGGATGTTATGCAATCGGAAGAGCACTACCACTTCACACAACAGACGAAAAGAGTTGGGGACGAGTTGGGCGAGCAGGATTCGAAAATAATTACAAACTTCGATTATAAACGGATGGAGGGGAAACCAGAGACCGGCCATGAACTGGTCTCGAAAGAAACATATAGTGTCGGTCGGCGGGTTGTTTGGCCGATCGGACGGTCCATTCAGGATAATCTCATGGTTGGACGGAATATCGAAGACGTTAATAAGGTGCGCCGCGTCACCCACATCAAACCTAGTCTCCATGGTGGTATACCATAGACCAGGGGCGGGGTCGACTGGCTGGGAGAAACTGGCCATGATCGGAAAACAAAGGGGCAGAAAGATTCACTAAAAAGATATCCGGAAAAGGAGAAGGACCAACTAGAGGCTCGCTGGACAAAATGGCGGAATGCCAGAAAACGCTAAAGGGCGATAAAGGAAGACGAAAGAGCAGAAATGGAAGCTTACAGGAAAGGGAAGCGCTGGAATAGAAAGTCGGGGATCGTCGAGCACTAAATGCGGACAGTCACCAGAGCACACGAACACGAAGGCAACAACGATGAAACAGAAGTTGGCGTAGCGGCTTTATAAAGATCGGGCTCGCCCGAGCAAAATCGTCTGATCTAGGTCACGAGAATTGACGCAAGCATCTAACCGTCGCACGTCACATCACCTCTGACGCATCGATCGCGTGATGACAGCGACAGCGCCACGAGGCAATCACCTACAAGGGCGCATTTAATGAACTCCATTACCGGGCATGGTCGCGGGGTCGGTTCAATGACAGTGATTTGCGCGAATTCCATGGAGATCCGGATGACGTCAGCTTTGCCCGCCCGCGGACCAAAACCCGGAACGGTGAATTTTGCATCAAGTACCGGCATACGCTTCACCGAGCGACGGCGGGGAGCTGATCGGACCCTCTTCTGCAGCACGACCGAGTGGCCGGCGGAGCACTAGACTAATTTCGTCCAGTAAGTCGGACTTTCAGCCTCCTTCGACTAGACTTGAAGGGAAGGCATGTGATCCGGTAGTAATAAGGGGCCCCCGCCCCGAGAGAGGGATGTGACACGTGGGTGGTCACAGTCAACGGTCAATGATCAATGCCGCGAGTATCTGGCCGAGAAGACGTATGTGTGTCCGGTTCTGCATTACAGTTCGGTCTGAGGCCGAGTTTCCAATGTTCAGAAGACTCAAGCATGGCTCTAGCAGGGAGGAGTGAGGGCCGAGCAACCCCTCGCTCGGTCGAATGGGGGGGCGCAACTTGGGCCTGGTAAATATGGTTTCTTCGCTCGGCAAGATGGAGTCGGGGTAATAGGATGATTGGTCGAGTGGATCTCACGCTCGGCCCGGCCATGGTGCCGCCTGAGAGGCACTAGCCGAGCGGCTCCTCCGCCTGGCCCAGTGGGGACAAAGGAAGTAACTGACGATATCTTCTTAGGGACTAGTGTCGCCGATAGGTAGCATGGTCGACGACATGATTAGACAGAGAATTGTACGATGGAAGCTTCCACTGTCATATCAAGGATATCCTTGTACTATTGAGGTATGATGTCAAACACGCTTTTCTGATATGTCCATTCTAGGTATGCTTTGAGGAGCGTGCACGCTTCGGGGAGTGTGCACATGCCTCTAGGGAGCCCTATATGTTGGTGCGGGAAGCATCCGACGATCGAACCTAAGTTTTGATAATGGCAAAGGATTCAAAGTTAAGGTGCTTTGTTTTCTGACAGCTTTTGCTGAGTGTTTCAGGAAAGTCCTAACTGCGGTTAGGCAAGGTAAAACCCTAGGGGGTGGTAACCCTAGGTCATAGGGGGTGGTAACCCTATGCGGAAAGCCTTGGCAGGTCGATGGCTTCAGGCAAAAGTCCTAGGGGGTGGTAACCCTAGGTGGAAAGTCCTGGTGTCGCGAACCAGGTGAAAGTCTGATCGGTGAAGCGGATGTTCAGCAGAAGTCCGGAGCATCGAGTCGAGCAAAGTCCAATCGATCCGGAGGATCGACGGCAATGTAAAATCTCCGAGAGGAGTAGGAGGACGCGTTCCCCAGAGGAACAGAGAGGCGCTGGTCGACCTAGGTTTCCTACCGAAACCAAGTCAGATCTTGACATCCGAGACCGCCATAATTTCATATTCATACTATTATTTTGTGTTAACTTTGTGTTGCGGTATCTTTGGATTAACATACTTGCGTACCAAAACACAAAGAAGGACTCGGATGAACAGTGTCCGAGGCGCCTCAATGGAGCTTGGAGGCGCCTTGGGAAAAGGCCACCGCAGCAGACTGGAGGCGCCTTGAATGGAGATCAAGGCGCCTTGGACCGGAGGTTGAAGGCGTCTTGGATGAAGGCGCCTTGAACCAGATAGAGTTCGACCAGGTCAGTGCTGATCCACGCGGGTGACTCGGCTCGTTCAAGGCGCCTTAATGAACAGTATAAGGCGCCTTGAACCCCCTTTATAAGGGGTCTCGACCAGCAACTTCAAACATCTTCTTCCAAGTGACTCAAGTGCTACGTGCTGCTCCAAACGACGTTCCGAAGTGCTGCCCGACGACCATGAGCTCCGAATCTTCATTTCTTTGTCGTTGGTATAATTAATTACTGTCGTTTATTGTACTTCAACTTGTAATCGTTTATCGAGCTTATAGTTGTTGCCCACCGGAAGCGATCAAGGATCGCGGGCCTTCGAGTAGGAGTCGCCTTAGGCTCCGAACGAAGTAAACGACCGTGTCTCTGTGTTTGTGTTTATTTACATTTTCCGCTGCTTTAATTACTCTACGAACGTTTTACGATTCCGATAATCGAACGAAATAGCCGCGAGCGCTATTCACCCCCCCCTCTAGCGTGGTTTCGATCCAACACTATATAAGGACCCCCAGGCTTCGACGGAGGTAAACTCACTTTTTTATTGTAGCTACAGTTTTCGCTTCCTCTTTGCCCTCTTTGCTCTATTCCTTTCCGCCGGAGATCTTACTTGAGCATCGGAGGACCATCGCCGGGGAACCCCTCCCCGGCTCGGCATTGTACTTGTAGGTCCAGGTCAGCGAGAGATCTATGCCTTTCTTTGACCAGTCAACAGGAGCGCCACCTCCCCAACATCCATCGACTTAGCTCTCGGACAGGATCATATATATATATATAAGTTATATGTTGCGCCCTCTGTCTGTGGCATTGCCCACGATTGAGTGTCTGTGTGTATATACAAGGAAATGTTAAGGCATCTCCAATGGAGAGGAGCCTTTTTTATGACCCCATTAAAAAAAGAAGAGACAGATTAAGAAGCGGATCCAAAATATTTGACCCACTTTTTTTACTATTCATTGACACATCAATAGAGAAAAATTAAAAAACTCATAAAAAAACTCTGGTTAGAGATGTTCTTATGTTGCACACTTATTTGTGAGTACCCCTTGTTAATTTTTTTTAGGGTTTAGGATTTAAGTAAAAGGAAGTGAAAATAAAATAATAATAATAATAATATAATAATAATAATATAATAATAATAACACCACATACTCACAGGGTGCTCACATATGGGTGTGAAACACATTATCCCTATATATAGAGAGAAAGTTTTGTTAACATGTAAACCCATCTATGAGCAATCCGTGAGTACCTAATGTTATTATTATTATTTTTTTAATTTTCACTTACTTTAGCCTAAACTCTAAACCTTATACCCTAAACCAACATTAGGGGCTCACAGATTATATATATACGGATAGGATTGATATGTTATTCGATTCCTATGCCTGATTAGTTTGCGGAGTGTCCAGAAGTGATCTAGATGTCTATAAGAGTCACGGACAAGAGTTAGGCAGTATAACAACAGTATATCTATAATCTACAATTAAGGAGTCAGAAAATTAAGAAACAGAAATTGGACACATAATAGCCAAAGGATTTCAAGAACATGCATGGTGATGGCTTAACCCAAAGGTGATGCATTTTGGAAGGAATTTTGTAAAATGTAAAATTCGTCACCCTAGCAGCCCTCACGACTACCATTAGGAAATCGAACCTAATCATCATAAGAGAGAGTAATTCCTCGATTTTTTTTCAGGATTCGACCCTTGCTCAATTCGGTAAATCTGTTATGTGATAACCAACTCGACTATATCTTGTGCTACATTTTGGAAGGAATGATGGGTAATGAAGACTATCAATAATAATAAATATTAGTTGTTACGTAGAGAGGCAAATGTTATGCCCATTAATAGAATTTAATGGCGGTTGGTTCTGTCTGAGAGCTGGAGATGGCGCGCTAGGCAGGTGGTTGCAATGTTGACTGGGCGAAGACCTCCGGATTGAATCGAAAAACTATGGGCTGGTGTGGGAAGTTTCTTGCACACACTTGAACAAGACAACAGAACGTCAACACCAATCACCAGGGAAGGGGTCCCTGGCGAAGGCCCTCCGATGCTCAAGTCAGTGTATTGCCCGAGCAGAAATTAGAACAGTAATTAAATAGTAGCATGCGTGTGAACATCACAAAGAGTATTTTTTGCATACCTTTCTCAGAGAGGACCCCCCCCCCCCCCCCTCCGTTTTATATACTACCTCTGTAACCTCCGTAATCATAAGATGACAGGGAGCATCAGGTGTCAGCAATTGTCGATTAAGGGAATATGTACAACCTAGGAGGCATATAATTATCATCCAAGGAATCTTTTGTTTCCCGTGTGTGCCCTTTTGTAACTGACATCATTAATAAGATGGTTGGAGGAATATGCTATAATAAAGTGTCAAATAACGGATAGTGTAGGGCCATGTTTGAGGAAGGTTCTATTGAATACTCATGTTATCATAGAGGAATATTCTCTGACACACGGTTGTTATTTTCTGACAGACTGTTATGATTCTCTGACAATATTGTCTCCTGAATATACCTCGACCAGCTATTTAGCTAGCCCGGCCATATATTGACAGAGGGTGATAAATGGAACCTTGAGTTCTATAAGACTGGCCGGCATTGGGAACCGCCCTAATATGAATATTGTATGATGTCGGAGATCTGGCGATATAGTAAGGGCGAACCAAGTCTTCTAGGTCCGGGTGGTTCCATGATCGACCATCCTTGTGCTTGGGGACTTATCCTCGTGGTGACAATTCTTACTCCGCAAACCCGGCTAGTTATCTTTTGAGATTCGTCTTGCATGCTTTACATAGGCCAAAATATGGAGCATAACCTTAATCGATTTTATGTCGAGTCACCCATATGTAGGAGGACAGGGGAATGAACAATAAAATCCATGTGCTTGTCTTGTCCCATATTGCTTGCCTGGAGGTGCGTTAAGTTGTGTGCTAAGTAGAGAATTGGGCTATTGAAGTCTGGATGAATATTTTCCCGGATGGTCTTGTGGCAGAGTGGTATGTTACCAAATGGACTTACTAAACTCGGGCGTCTCAAGGGCATATATATGCCAAGTGTCCTGTTACGACGCGCCAGGTTCTTCAGGCTCGACCGATCTTAAGGTCCGGTCGATCTCAAGGGTCGGTTGACCTTGTCGTAGACTCCTCTGAAATAGGCTAGGAGTCGAGACCTTAAAAAGGGGATCATTTGACAGTCATCTTTCCTTGATTTGAACCACCACCTCATCTTAACTCTATCTTCCACGTCAGCTCGGGGTCCACATCTAACACCTAGTATCAGCAGTTATAAAAGGAATATCATTACTCGATAAAAGCTATAAAAAGAGAGTGGTTATCAAAGATAAAGGTAGATTTAGTCATAGGGCATAGTCGAATTAGTCGTCATATCATATGATAGATTTATAAAAATGAATAAGAGTCGATTTTTGATAACATCGACAAAAATACCTTCTCATAGGATGTTCTGTTCGATTTCTTAATTTATTTCTCATCCTTTCATGTGATAATCAGTTCAATTTTTTAATTTATTTTTTTATAAATAGCTATGAGGTCAATCGTGTGAGGATTCTCGGAATCAGCATTTGTCCTTTTGTATAAATATGTATATACGATTTCAACACAGGATCAAGTGTCAAATATTAAATCTATTTTTCAAGCTCTTATCATTTTGAGATGAACTCATGTACTTTACTCATTTACACCGTAAAGTATAGTCGTTCTCAAAAGCATGCTTTCGGAATTACAGAAAGCATTAATACTAATCTTTTTGCCTTTATCTTTTATGCATGCTTCATCAAAGTAATTGAAATATTGAATCGAATAAGTGCATGTAGCAAGATACATACTGACTAATGGTTTGATTTCATATCATTTTTCCAATCAATTAAACAATAATGAATTGCTAGAATGTATAATGAGTAAATGCACAATGTAGAAATAAGCTAAAATTTTCCAAATTATTAAGATTTAAACAACCATTCACTTTCTAATTATTGATATAATAACTCTGTATCCACAAGCTCCCTGCTGAAAGAAAAGAAAGTGGAACACCTTAAAACGACAAGTGGAGCTTCGTACACCTTCAGACTACAAAATGAACTTATGAAACCAAATTGAGAAAGTTCACCATCCATAGTTCATGTTCAATCACATAACCGATACGTCAGCACATTCAAGCAAGCCCTTACAGAACGCCATATTCTAGGTTAACATGAAAAATCAATGAGCAGATTGGGTAGCAGCAGTCTTTTTGAAGTCGATTTTGTCCACCTTAACCTCTCCATCAATCAGCTCATAGACATAGACCACCACGCGAAGGCCATCGATGTCCATCAGTACAAAACTCGGGTTGACATCGTAGGTAATGCTGCTATATGCACCAGTTGCAGAGCCAGGATTTATGACGACACCACCCTCATGCTTGTAGGCCTTGAATTGATGAGTATGTCCAGTCACAAGGATATCCACATCCAATTGCCGCTGAAGCATGGCTAATGAATCCAAGTCACCCCATGGGACAATCTGCATGAGCAAAATATAAAGTTGGTACCGTGCACTAATAATAGTTTACAAAACCATGGCTTCACATGTTGATCAATATGGATTAGAATAGCTGAAATGTATTGGTTTGATCATTGACTGATATTGAAATTGTGTTACACCAGTCAATATCACTATGTTGTCCGTGTTGACATAGTTTTGGTGGTATCAAGCGAGGAAGAATCTGTCTCGGCCAGTGTTGCTCAGAACTAAGGAAACATTTTCTTTCCACAGCTCATCCTTCATTTCAGTATGCTAATCACAGGATTACGAAACACTAAAAAGAGAAGGGAGGAGAAGAAGAGAAACACCAACCAGCAGTATTGATCAAGACAGAACATTCTCTCTCATCGATTATGTCTAACAGTCACGAGAAGATAACACTATAAAGAGAGGAGACGGGAAGAGAAAATGCACTAGCCAGAGCATTAACAGTTGCAAAGAAGAGTGATGCCAAAGTTAAAAATCTATATTCTATATTTGTACCTGTCTCCATTCTAATTATGCTAATGCAAGTCCAAAGCTTATTGAACTAGTGATATCTGAAAGTTAACTAAATAATGATATCATAAGCTTAATAAATAGTGATAACATTGAACCAGCTAGGTGGTAGCAGTGGTGATAATTTGACATAGGCAATTGGTTTATAGCTAATAATTTGTAAAATGATGGTAACTTAACAGTAGCAGTTGGTTTATTCTTGATGATATAAAGTTGGATTAAGAAAATGATTCTAAATGCTGTTGCTATTTGAATTCTTCTTAAGAGCTAATTCAAGCACATTTAATCCTAAATCTCACTATACACATTTGTGTTCATTTTCTAGTGTTTATGTTATAGGATCTTTATCTAGATGGTTGCGTCAGTTGTATTCCTTCTTTGAGATATAGTATTTAATTTGATATTTGCTCTGACATTACTATAGATAACAACATATAGATAACGTCCACTCTGGGTTGAACTTGGGCAGGACTTGACAATTAATGCTCTTATCTAATGCATCACACTCATTTTGGTAAAAGGAAGAGATACACATCGAGATGTTTGTTATATTTCGAAACTTTACTCAATTTTAATTCAACAACACCTAGTTACTATAAATTTATTATTGGAGGTATGCAAGCTAAGTAGAAGGGAGTTATAGAATAAAAATCATTTGAGTTGATGTGGAAATGCTTTTAAGTATACCAATACTCAACATAATAGGGTACCAAAACTAATATTCATTTAGTCAAACTCCAGCAAGGAACATTATTTTATTTGAAATTATGCCTCAAAGAGCTAGACTAACTACAATGTTAATCTTGCCATAACCTAATTGTTTTGTCTCTCAGTGTTATTGGCAAGATCCTCATGCTGACTTTCCTGATCAAGAGAGAAGCAATGGGTGAGGTGAGGAAACAATAAGCTAAGGGATCATAGCCATGCTCCCCAACACCCTACCCCAGCCTCTCACTGTTGGTCTCCTTGCTGCTTGCTTCCCTATCATTTCTACCATCTATTTGCGACATGGAGTTGTTGCTGATGCATCCAGGTACGCGGATAATGGTTGTCAGTATAGTAGTGTATAGCAATTATGGTTTAAAATTTCGAGCCGTACCGATATAGTTTTTGGTAGTTTTTAATTTTTAAATATAAATGTTAGGCAAAAATAAATAATTATATTTTTCTTTAAAGAAAATTAATATATGAACAACTCAAATTAAAATTGATATATCATAATACAATATCTTACTAATACCAAAAGGAGTGACGTGAATCAGATGGAAGCATTGGTTTTTGCAACATTTTGCTTAAATCAACTCTATAGTTTTCCAATACCCAGATTAAATAATCATCCCATGACATGCAATATTGATATTGATTTCTCCACATTTCCATCAGCATGTCTCGATTGACCATTGAAAGTTGAATTTGAACTGGCACTACTGAAATTAGAACTGGTACAGGTACAAGCACAGGATAAGGATAAACATACGTCCCTAAGCTCTGATATAATGGATCACCATATGATGCATCCGAACTATAATAAGAAGGCTGAGAGTATGATGAACTTTGATCAGAATCAATGTCAACTAACTCTCCCGTATATCTTAATAATTATGAGCTTTCTTTTATTTGTCACCCTTAGATCGACGTTGATACTGAGTTTTAATAATTCTACTTCCGTGATCATCATCTTGGGTTGCATGTGTGTAATCTATCTCACATGTCCAAGGCTCCGGTGCCAGAGTACGAAGAACATAAGTGCTACAACTACCAGATGCATCACCACTGCCACCACTTCCATTAGTACTTGTACTGCTATTGACATCACTATCATCATTTCGAACTTCTCGTCGGACTATAGTGTCAGAAGGTGATGATGTTTCATCACTATCATCATGTTCTTGCTTATCAATCGCACTAAGTGGATTTTTACTAATTCTTAATTGACCCCTTTCTTTAAAAGCAGGAGTTTTGACTTTTCTTCTCTTTAGTAAAAATTGCAGGAGTTTTACCTTTGTCTTTAACTACCGACTTTGGTTGAGTTTGAGGTTGAGATGTTTGAGAACGTGTCGGTCGTGATCCGAAAAATCGAAATTCTTGCTCAAAAGCCTCATCATTATATTCTTCACTAACATCTCCTCTAGCTTGTATTTTTTCAATCTCTTGAGTAAGAAATTGAGATGGTTTTGGTGGATCTCCGATTTCATCAAGGCCCTCAGCCTCAACGACGCTCTACCAATCCATCATTGGATCATCCTCAGTTTGGACAAATCCAATATCAAATAGATCTACATAACTAGATTCTTGTTTTTCCTATTCTTGTTCTTCTGTTATCGCTCTTAGTTGAAGACGCATATTATAATGAACGTAGACCATCTTCTCCAAGCGACGATAAGAAAGACGATTGCGTACTTTTGTATGAATAAGGGAGAAAGTTGACCAATTTCTTTCGCAACCATTTAAAGACGTCTGTGAGAGAATTTGTACCGCAATTTTTTAAAATTTGGGACTGATCCTCCATATTGTAACCACCACTCAGCTATAAGATAAATAAAAATAAAATTAAAATAATATTTATATTTGTTGACAATAATTAGTAATAATTTTTTTATATTTACCTGCATCCATTTTATATTTGCATGACACTGCAAAAAAATCGCTAAAAGAATCATATGCCTCTCAAAATAATCGACTTTCATTAATAGCCTCAGCAGCTAATTCTCTATTTTTTTGGAGTCTTGATATTACATTTTTTGAGAACTACTAATAGATTTTCATTTGTGGCAAGATTATAACGGTATTGATATGCTGGATTGAGAAAATAAACTAAAATAATTAAGCATATATAATTATTAATAGCAATATTAAAAATTCTGTATCATAAAAAATATGCACCTGCCAAATGAATATATTTTACCATTTGGTTGTCCCATCTTGTAGTGATTATATCAATATAATATTAATACTTGGTTGGTGATTGTAGATGTCTCTTAATTTCTTCTTTTGCTTCATGAATTAGATGGTAGATGTTGCCCATTTGTGGCTTCTTGTTCATATCGACTTCACGTAAAACGACCTACAAGAGTTCTACTGCTATAAGAATATCTGAAATATAGTCCCAAAATCTAACAAATATAATAATTTTTTTGTACCTCCCTTCCTTTAGTAGAACTAGAGTATCGAGAGGTTTCCCAATCTTCAAAAGTGAACATGACCTTCAATCTGACTTTTTTCTGAAACAATGATTTTAATAGGAGAAAGTGAGTTGCAAACCTAGTTGCTCCTGATCGTAGAATCTCCCTATTAATAAATTTCCTCATTAATCCATGAACCCAATGATGATTATAAAGGAATTTTGTTAATGATTGATCTTTTTTCACTACCTTCTTTCCTATATCGAGTTTACCGATATCTGCCATCATCAAATCAATACAGTGTACTGCGCATGGTGTCCAAAATAATGTTTGATATTTTTGCTCCAAAAACTCTCCCACCCTTTTGAAGTTGGCACCATTGTTTGTAATTACCTGCACTATATGGTCTGCACCTATTTCTTGAACTACATTATCCATCAAATGATATATATAAGATGCATCATGATAATCTGCAGTTGCGTCAACAGATTTATGAAAAATCACCTTTCTATTGCAGTATAGCCGAAAATTAATAATGTTCATCCGTGTAGGCCCTGTCCAACCATCACACATTAATGTAACCCCATATAAGCCCCATTGTTTCTTGCATGATAAAATCCAAGTTTTGATTTCCTATCCTTGTTCATCTAAATACGGACTAGTAATTTCATATGCAGTCGGAGGTTGAATACCAGATCCAGATTTTTGAATGTTGTAAACCATGCTACGGTAGTATGTGTTATTTGCTGCATTGGGAGGAATTCGATTGAAATGAAAAAATTTAGCAATACTTTGACATATTGATTTCTTCTTCTCCTTTATATAAGCATCATCAATCCTAGTCTATTTGCTAGCTTGGTTTGGGAATACTAGTAGATCAATATCAACAATATCAACTGTATGCCTTCGTCCCATAGAAGGAAAGAAACGACAAATACCACCTTGTGTTGAAGTAGCACGAACACTTGCACTCCTCCCCAATGTTGCTGTAGTAGTTGAGCCACTTCCACTAGCACCTGAGCTACTTCCGCTAGCACCAATGATAGCACCACTATGTTGCATATGCCACTCATATTCATATTGAGTTCAAGAGGCACTAAGAGCTGCTAAAAATTCTTCATCATTTGGATCTTCACCACGCCCTTCAAATTCATCAAAGACTGGTTCTTTAGAGCTTCACCTATCAAACATTTCACGTTGTTGTTGTTTATACTTTAATTCTTTTTTACCATCAAGTTCATCTTTCATTGCATGACGAATTTCTTGAGAAAGTTTTGAGTATTTAGAGACATCTGGATATCCACCAGCAAGATGTTTTAGGTGTGTGATCCCATCGCCACGTCCAATCATATCGCAATGAAATCGATTTTCTAATCGAAGTGCATGCCTCCAAGTTGGATCATATGATTGTTGTTTTGGTGTCATTACCTATACGTTATAAAATTTTAATTAATAAAGATGATAATTATATTATTAATTATCAATTTAATTAATTATCTATTAATTTATATAATATATATCTACATAGTGTTTAAATATTTTGTATATTATATAATAAAAATCACTATTTATATATTTATATATAATTTTAAAACTAAATTTATTCAAAACATTGAAAATTATATATTTTTAAAAATTAGTTAATAAATAAACAATTTGAATTATTTATTCTATTAATAAACAGTTTAACAATTTTTCTTATAAAAGTTTCTAATATATCACTAATTAAATTATTTAAGTAAATATGAAATAATTAATTTAGATATATACAGAGAATAATAATAGATAAAATTTACTATAAATTAGTTAATAAATAAAAAATATAAATTATTTATTCAATTTATAATCAGTTTAACAATTCTCCTCGTAAAATTTTCTAAAATATCAATAATTTAAGTATACATGCAAAAAAATATTTAGATATTGATATAAAAAATATTTAATTGATAAATTTTACTAAATTCCTGTGATAGCTTCATAATAATTTCATAGACTTTTATTTTTATTTAATATAATTTTTTTAAAAATATTAATTTATATATAATAATTTTATAACTTAATTATTAGTTTCCTTAATTAATTCTTTATTTATAAAAATATACTAATCCATGATAATTCACTTAGGAAAAATGCATTACAATTTAATCATAAAATGTGAAAAAATAGCAAAAATTGACTAAAATTATGCATAAAATAAGTGAAAATAAAAAGCAAGTGAGCTATAACATGCGTAAATAAATTTTAGCTTATAAATGATCAAATTGCTAATATTTGAGTAATTTAAGTTAATTTACTTAAGAGAATATTAATGAATTAATTAGAAAATTAAAGATTGATAAAGAGATGTAAACTTCCATGCATGAAAAATAGATAAAATTTGTAACGACCCGGCCCCTCGGCTCCTTGGGCGGCCGTGCCGTTACTCACTAGGTCTTCCCACCCCTGGCCAGTGAATTTTTGCCTTCCCCAGGATTCGAACTCTAGACCTCCAGGCTAAGTACTAGAGTTTATGAATCCTAGTAGCCCAATGAGCGCCAGGATCCATAAACTCTAGTACTTAGCCTGGAGGTCGAGAGTTTAAATCCTGGGCAAGGTAAAAATCCACTGACCAGGGATGAGAAGACCTAGTGAGTAATGGCACGGCCGAGGGTCATTGGTCGACGACATAAGGAGTCGCCAATTTGGGCCGCCCAGGGGCCACCAGTTGGGTCGGGTCGTTACAATAAAAAGGCGCCTTTTTATTGTAACGATCCGACCCCTCTGCCTCGGGCGTGTTGGCGACCATATGCATCCTTGTCGGCGATTTGATAGTTGCCGATCGACGACCGGCGTTTGCAGTTCGCCGCCGTGCTCTTTTGCTGTGTCTACCGGGATAGTCCTCAACCGAAAGTCCACTGTCCGCGTGGTCTATTGCTAGGCCGAGAGGGAAAGCCAATAATGACCCAGCCGCTCGGCCCCTTGGGTGGCCCAACTGGCGGCCCATTTGGCGGTCCCTTGGGCGGCCCAACTGGCGGCCCATTTGGCGACCCCTTATGTCGTCGATCGACGACCCTCGACCGTGCCATTACTCACTAGGTCTTCCCACCCATGGCTAGTGGATTTTTGCCTTCCCCAGGATTCAAACTCTAGACCTCCAGGCTAAGTACTAGAGTTTATGAATCCTGACGCTCACTTGGCTACCAGGATTCATAAACTCTAGTACTTAGCCAGAGGTCTAGAGTTCGAATCTTGGGGAAGGCAAAAATCCACTGGCCAAGAGTGGGAAGACCTAATGAGTAATGGCACGGCCGAGAGTCGTCGGTCGACGACATAAGGGGTCGCCAAATGGGCTGCCCAAGGGACCGCCAAGGGGTCGCCAAATGGGCCGCCAGTTGGGCCGCCCAAGGTGCCGAGGGGCCGGGTCGTTACAAAATTAACTAAATTAATTTTGTTAAACTCCAACTCATATAAAAGGAAATTGGTGATCTATTTATATTATACTATACTTTATATAATTCTGTTTATAAATATTCTATATAATTTGTATATTAAATACTATAATTTATATTACATTGAAAAATTAAATTTATTTAAAAGATTAAAATTTATAATAATTTTTGATCATTTATAAAATTTTTAAATTATTCATAGATTTTAAATTATTTTAAAATTTTAAACTATTTTTAATTATAAAATTAATTTAAGATATAATTTTGAATAACTTACAAATTCAAATTTTTTTAACTAAAATATTTTTATTTTTTATTTTTTTAATAATAAATAATAAAAATATGAATTTATATATCATAATTATATTAGTTAATTATAATTTATATAATAATTAATTAGAAACTATATATATTTTAAATAATATATTACATATTTATATATATAATTTTAATTTGATTTTTAATAAATTACAAATATGAATTTAAAATTTAAATATTTTATTATTAATAAAAATAAATTTATATATTATAATTATATTAGTTAATTAACAATTTATTTAATTAATATTAATTTATATATATATATATAATTATCGTTTATATAATAATTAATTATTAACTAGAAATTATATATATATATATATATATATATATATATATATTAAATAATATATTATATAATTATATATATACATTTTTATAAAAATTTAATATAACACTATTATAATAGTTATAACAGTTATAAATTATAACATATAAATAAATTTTTTATTTTAATATAACGGTTTTAATTAAAACCGTTATATTGAAGTTTTTAATAAAACCCTCTCCATTTCTCTGTGAATCGTGATTTCGTCGATTCTTTTGTCGTCCGCCATCACCTTCTCTGCTCGCGATCTCACTCATAATTCAGATCGCAAATTTCTTCAATTTCTCTACTTAAATTGAAAATTTACTATGGTACCTGTCGAAGAAATGTGATCGCCGCCTCGCTACCTCGCTACCTCACTGTCTCACCACCTCATGCCTCGCGCCTCGCTGCCTCACCGTCGCTACTAAGCCGGTTGCCCTCCCGACACTGACCTAATCTCCCTCACTGATGCTTCCAAGTAAGTCTTCATCGTTTATATAGTGTTTTTTCCTTCTGTCGCGACGCACGCGATAATCCGAACTTCTCTATCTGAACTTCTCTATCCGACCTTCTCACGCGCGTGCTATACCGGTCGCGTGCTGGTGCCGGTCCCCCATTGGAACGGTAAAAACCGTGAGTTTCGGGCAGAACGGCTCGGTATTTTAAACCATGATAGCAATGCCATGAGGGCAACTTGGTCTAAATGGAGGTTACCTTGTTGCTAAAATTTGAAGGATAAATTAGTGATCATGCCATCCCCATTTCCTTCTCATTTTAGGACGAGACTAGGAAGAAAATGTCTCATTTTGATCTTCCAACTAATCTATTCCATAATCTCTTTCCAAGCAAATACCAAGCCTTCCAAGCAAATTGCACACTTTCCTCTCCATATTTGGTTAAATAACTCAACTTCATCACATTGCTTGCCATGTTACCCTAGAGTGTTAACCCATATAATGATGTTAAATTTAACAAATGAAACTTTAGAGAGATGCCATACCTATGGAATCAATGAAAAGAATGGATGCTTTAAAAAAACATGTGGGTATATAAATTGAGCAATCAAAATAGAATACATAAAAAGCTCCTCACTTTAACCAGAGGAAAACAAACCTGATGACCATGGCAAAGCCCAAGCTTAAATTGACCTATAGTGAGAGTCTTGTTTTCTGGATAACGAGCATCTTCATCATACTCACCTCGAGTAATATGCAAGTCTGGGCAAAGGCTTTTCAAGTACTCATGAACTTCCTACAAGATGCAATTCATGGATTTTGTCAAAGTCAAGGAATGTGGACAGTGAAAATAATAATTCATATTCATAAAACTATTTTTGAAAACTAGAGTTATGATAAAACAAATTCTTCACTTTTTAATCACCCATGAAAAATTGCTGCCTATGCATACAAGAAGAAAACAGTATAAAGAATGATATCTTGGAGCATAGAGTACTTGTGAACAAATTAGACAGCAACATCAGGTAATGCAAAAGCATAGAAATCAAGCTCTCAAAGAAAAAATAAAATAAAATAAAAGCTAAGATAAATCCTTGTTGGACATTCCACAGATGTTAAACTCTTAGAATGCTCTCATGAATGAAGTGAAAATACAGTAGTTGGGTGACACTCGGAGCTTCCGGAGAGTAGCCGTGCTGATGAAACAATACATTCAAATTGCAAAAAGGATTGATTTTTATCAACATCTGCAGATGCAGCTTGTTAAGGAATTTGTTAATCCATACTTTTTCAAAAAAACATAACCAAGAGAAAATCTTGGCTAATATAAAAGCTAAAAGTTACTTTGTCAGTTGGATAACAGTTATGAGTATTGAGGGTTGCTCCAGTGATAATATTGCTTCTTCCTCTTGACTTAGTTCAATGTCCAGTATCATGACAGGCTCCCAGCTTCCCTCTCACAGTTGTAGCTATGCAGAGGTTGCAGCATCCTTTTCTTATCCTCCAGCTTCTCATTCTTCTTGCTGCTTTGAATTCCTAAGCTTGCAAAATGGTGCTCAATGAGATGGTTTTCTAGGAGTAGCTCGGCTATTTCTTTTCCATTGATCTTATACTCAAATGATATCAAGTGGCAATCATTCCACATTTAGTTCCCTCTAATGGCCAAGCTAGTCTACTCAGTGGAAGTTTGCATTGTCATTACAAAAGGTGCTTCTCCTTCGGCATCTCCCTCCACTGTATCCTCTCAAGAGGTTGTTGGAATTCTAAAGTAGGTGGGACTATCAACTTCGTCACTGACGGTAAGATACGGCAAATCATAATAACCTTATTGGATTTTCTGGAAATTTTTAAAAAAAATTCGGGATTTAAATGGAGTTCGTATGACACATTTTAAGGGGATAGATCTATTAGGGAAGGAGAAAGTCTATTTGGATTACCCATTAAAGTAGGAGTTGATTAAGACTAAGGTTAAGATTTGGTTATTAAATCCTAAGTTTGATTAAACTCCTCTTATTTCACCCGAGCCCTATTTCTTTACTCGTCGATTTCCTTTCTCCTCCGATCCCTAATGTTGCGCCGCACCAATCGTCATCGCCGGTTGTTGTGGATCGTCGCCACATCGACAGCCACGAGCAACGCCGCCGGCCAGTGAGAGTGCCGCCACTTGATCACCATCCTCTTCCTCCTTCACCCAACGCACGCTTCCTCTTCCTCGAGCCGGATCGCGTCACAGTCTCCCTGCGCCGATCGCCCTGGCATTGTAATCCCGCTGTGTCGCCCTACATCCGACGCAACTGCCGCCTCCGACCGCAGACGTTGAACGCTCTCTCGCGAGCCAGTCGCCGACCACGGGAGAGCAAGGAGTCTAGCTTGCCGGCAGGCACCTCTCCCTTCTTCCCCGATTCCATCTTCTGTCGATCTCATGCATCTGTGTCGCTCGGCTCCTCGATCTCACTAGCACATCACCTCCCGATCATTGATGCCGCGATTTCTTCACCAGGGTAGTTCCGCAATTGGCGCCGCCAGCAGTAGTTAGTGTCACGGCTACCACAGGTGTTAGCCTTCCTCCCTTCTCCTTTCATCGTTGGCAGATCTTTTATTCCCTTTCACTGTCATAGGGAATCCTTCGCCGAAGTTGCAGCACGGTCATTAGCTATAGCCTCAGCCATAGAGGGCATTGCAAACAACCAGATCTACCCGTTGTACACCCTTACACATTCGAACCCTCGGTACCGATCATAGTGACCCCTTGCTGCTGCACTCGAGGTAAACAATCAACCCTAGAAGATGATTTGAACGATTGAACTATTCTGAGGGCTGATTTGGGGGTATCTGTTTTGGAGGACAGCAACTTCACTTTAGTTTTGGCCACAGCTACCGACAATGGAGTTATCCGATCGTAAGTTAGCAATGGTGCATTCAGATTGGGTAAGTTTTGGTTCATTCACTTCTCTATCATGGTTAACAGTTGATTTGGGAAGATCTTGGATTGAATGATTGGTTAATTGGTTATAGAAATTTATTAAGTCGTATTGGATTAATTGATTCATGATGGTTAATTGGTGATTGGTTGATGTAGATTGTTTCATGATCGTTATTAGAATCATTAGATTGATATCGTGATTAGTGGTGATTGATTGTGGATTAGATTGATTGAGGTAAATCATTAATTAGGGTTTATGATGTGTAATACTTGATTTATTTGGATTTATACGGTTTCTTGTTGGTAGTATTGAATGGATTAGTTGGATTGTCAGTTCATGTCTTGATTGGATAATTGGAGTATGTTAAAAAAAATGGTTAACTAATTGAATTGGATTAATTCATAAGGAGATTAGTTGTGAAAGAAATGTTGGATCATTAAATGGGATTAAAATGTGGATTCCCAATCAGATTAGGATTATGTTTAGCTATTTGGTTTATGATAAAACTTAGCTATACTGTGCATGCTAGTGCAGGACTTTGATTTGAGACAAACGTCTCGATGTGGGAGTTGTATTGGCACGATCTTCACAATAAAGGCGGGTACTTCCTGCTTTGTCTCTTTAGTACTTTGACCTTAGTGTATGAGCTATATATTCGAATAGTTGCTGTATTACCTTAACTCCACTCGTATTTTTTCTATGCTTGATGTTTATCCACTTGATCTTTGAGATACTCATTTCTATGTCTATGCAGTCTCTCGTTGTTATCCATGATATTTAGCAGATACCAGATACTAGATACTGGATATATGGATACTAGATACCATGCTTACTTGCTTTGATTGTTGTTTATTCATATACTTGTTGAGCATGCTGACTTTATGTAGCATACCTGATTTTTGTTTATATATGTGATGACTACTGCATCTTGCACATCATGTCATTGCATGCATGCCGACGACCATGTCTCCCTTGTGGTTGAGAGGGTCGTTGGCCAAAACCGTACGCTCGACCACCATGGGTAGTGGTAGCTGGAGCAGATGGCACTTGTCCTGTCGTGCCACACTCAGCCACTCATGGATAGTGGTAGCTAGAGTTATGAGCAGCAGAGACCCTTCGCTATGTAACTAGATAGCTACTTAGCACATGTCCACTCGGTCACTCAAGAATAGTGACGGCCTTTGAGTGAATACAGTTGTCATCGATCCAATCTCTCGACCATACAGGGGTCGTGGTGCAGAGGGGTGGACGGGGTGATCATCTGTGAATACGCTATTATTATTATACCTGCTTGTTGATTGCTTATTTATGCAGTTGTTTTATTATATCCATGTGATATGCTTACATATGCTGGTTTATATACTTTTTGCATGTGCTTAGACACTGACTTACTTGTTAGTAATATGTATATACCTCGCATATTACCCTTATAGTTATGAGCAGTATTATGACATATCCTCATTATCCTTGATCTACTATTACTAGCTTAGGATATGGTTTCAGGTATGGACATTTACTATGATATCATTGTAATATTTGCTATTTTCCCTACGAGACTGTATATCTTTGTATCTCTAGTTTTTTACTATGTTCATGCACTATATGTCTATTACCCGCTGAGTCCCAGCACTCACCACCCCATAAACTAGTTTTCTTTCGCCAGACAGCAGGTAAAAGACTTATGGAGTCGCTTGGAGATCCTGTCCGCCAGTCCCATGTCACATCGAGCGACTTCTTCCGTTATTGTTTTCGTTTGCATTATTGGCTTTGGACTTATTCGTGTATATGTATCTTTTGTATGGAGTTTAGCTTTGTGGTTTCTTATATTTGGTTTGATGTTGTTGTGTCAAGCCGAGCCGGCTCACAGTTAGTTGTATTGTGGTTTTGTGATCGTTATTTTGTGACTTCTGCTATGTTTTGTTTTAGCCGTGTGGGTTGTTTATTAACTGCGTGGTTGTGTTTACTTCCAGTCATGTGAGTTGCTTATAAATTGCGTGGTTGTGTTTACATCCAACTGTGTTGGCTGTAGTTTGCTTGTGAGTAGGCTTGTGGCAATGTATATTGGTTTCATTTGTCACTGCTACAAGGGAGGTGCTGTCCGATTTTCGTCGGACAACCTTACCCTCGGGCCGTGACACTGACACCTTTTGCACTTTCCAGATTGGTGGTACTGCCAATTTGCTGAGTCACATGGTACATTTTAGCTACTTCAATCTGCTGACAATGAGCTCCATGACACTCCGATCCTCAACTGAAACTATCTTCTCCAGGTTCAATTGCATCAACCTGCGGGATTCATGTTATTGCCACCACAGCTGTTTCCTCAACAATTCCCACCTACTCTGTTGTTGGGTATATAACTCCTTATCATTTGGATGATGTCCCTTTCTCTGTGAATTATGGCTGCGGTAGCGAACTTTCCACTCTAAGTTTATTCCTTGGAGATGCCAGTTGTATGGCGTTAAACCATTCCATTGCAAGTGGGGTGTTCGAGGGAAGTGGTTAAAATCTCTATAACCTGACTTTTATGATTTGTCAATCTCCTGAACACAGCAACTTTAGGTTTACCCATACTGATTCCTATCCTTCTAGACCATTCACGACTGGGCTGGGTCCCACTTCTTCCTGAGGTCTGTCTCTAGATCGCAATGACCCCTTGTTGCTAAATTCAGAGAATTTCACACTACTAGTGTTGGCTAATCTTATAACCAATTCTATATAGATTCTAGATCACATTCAATCAAAACATTGAATCATAAAATTCTAGAAGCACTAGAGAAGCATAGCACTAAGCAAGTAGGCCAAAAACAAGGACGCATGAAATGCATTATTAGCAATAACAACAAAACAGAGGTATATGTAAAGAAACAAAACAGGCTCCTAATTTAAGATATAACTGCAAAATGTAGTAATATGCCTAATTATTATCAGTCAAACCAGATTTGCATGCTTAAGTATTGACATTATAAATTGACAACACATGCAAGTTGCTGAATTTTGAACTAGATATCAACATTTAAGTTATCATGTCATTATTTGGTTTCTATTCTGTCCTAGAGATAACATATGGCAACTCATTAAAGGGGAAGGGGAACTAAAGCACCTTGATACACAGATTTCCAGTACACAAGATGTGTTGAATTTTCCCAGGCACGAGCATGGACTTAAATTTCAGGGGCAGATCTGCAGCCCGGTGAGGAATGTGGAGATCACCAATGGCTAGAACTAGCACCATTCTTCTCTGGTACAAATGACAAAATCAAAGTTCAATCATTCTAAAACCTGAAAAGTACAAGTTTGGGAAAAGTCAATCCCTGCACAAAACACTAGAACAACCCCAGGTAGAAATTCAAGTTCTCAGAAAAGCTTCAAAAACAAGTGACAATCAAACAGATTGGACCTAGCTGGAAAAATGAATAATCTTCCTCCAGAGCACCACTTCAGTAGCTGTAAATCCTTACATTGTAAGCTAAGTTTGAGTAGCATCCCAAATAGTAGGAATCTAGTCTTGGGTAAAAGGATCTAATTGTTTCATGCTTAAGTGCTTGATGTATTGCTTTGAAGTTTCAACTTATTAAATTCATATTAAAGTTCAATAAAAATAAGTTCCATTGATCATGAGAAAGAGAAGAGAATTAACTGAAGCAAAATAACCAATCAGAAGTCGATCCAATCAAGGTAATTGCAGAGCTGTCAAAGATCTCACGCTTACTTAAGCAGAATGAATTCAATTACGTAGATAGACAAATAAAGCAGTGTATAGTTTGACTCTGATTATGCATCCATCTTGTTGTCTCCTTAGACGAAGAAGGATAACAAGGTGGCTGGAGATTTTTATTCCCCCACTCCCCTAATTTGTCAAGTTGATACGACAATGAAAATGCTGAAAAAATAAATTTCTTAAAACAGCACTCATTCCCTCTCACCCAACAACCGGTCAAAGTAGAACATCTGGTTATGCTGCGCCAACTATGCTCTGAAAGTTGTCGAGCTTTTGAGATAGCGATCAAACTCGGCCGAATCCCTGAGTTAGATTGGGATCGGCAAGACCGAACCCGATTGCAACTGATATCTCGGACATGTGCTCGAGAGGCCGCGGAAAACAGAAATTGCAACCAGAAATCGAATTTTTTTCGATGAACATAGAAAAAAAAAAATCAAGGGAGGAAATTACCGAATCTTTTCAAAATCGATCGGTTTCTCGCCGATCCCGTTCGGATGCGCCAAGTAGGGGAAGAAAAGGATGAGAATAAATGTCTGAAGTAAGATTAGAACAGAAGGAGAACCTGAAGGAAGTCTACTGTTGATCGTCGGATTCCACCGCGAAACCCTTTCCCTTCTGCGCCGGTTGCGTAGCCGCTGATCGCCTGATGAAGAGGGAAATCCGGCTTGGGAGCGACGAGTGGGCGATTCGGTTTCACGAGGAGGACCGAGGCGAGGAGGAAGGGCTCAGGGCAGGGCAGTGTAGTAATTTGGATTTATTTGCCAAAATAGAAAAGGAAATTTTTTTTATAATAGATCTCTGTTTTTTCATAGATAAAAAAAATGTCCTTTTATTTTTACCTAAATATTAAATTATATAAAATAATATAAAATTTAAAAAAATAATTTTATATGTTTAACACTAACCCAGCAGGCCTACAATTTTTTGGGCCGGAGCTATTGGCCGAGATTAGTCCTAATTAGGGTACTAAGAATGAGCAAGGAATTCAAGGGTTGGATATGAAGATTCAAAAAAATTAGGGGGTGTTTTACAAACAAATGATTATATTTTATTAATCATATTAAATATATCACATATTTTGATAAAAATAAAAGTAAAAAGGTATAATGAACATGTATAAGGATAGTCCGTAAATAAAGATTATTTATTGCAATTAATTTTACTCGGTATTACAAAAGGAAAATACAAAAGGTTATTTTCCTGACTTGAATTTGTGTAGTTACACAAAGTCTGTTCTTCTTCAACTAAACTCCAAACAGTTCAATTCAATTGAACTCAAACTACCATGCTGGGTTCCTCTTGTGACTCACGATATCGTCTAGCTAAGTTCCCCAAGTTGAGGTCTGAGCTAATTGAAACAGTTAGTAGACTTGTGTAGCTGCTTTCAGTATGATCCTTGATTCAACAAAGCATTTTAAGATTAAAAAAAACAAAGTTGAGAGTTCTAGCAAAATTAATCAGTAATTCGATCTAACAAGCAAATTAACAGTGAAGCATCACATGAGCAAGCTCCTAATGATGGCCGCTTGGTCGCCACTGGTTTCCTTAAGCAACTGAGATAGCCTCTCGCTCAAGTCATCAACCTCCCAGTGCAAGCCTCTAATGTAGTTGCAGGTCTCCTGCAGCACCTTTGCTGCCCATGCCTGCATCGACGACAAAACTAGAGAGGCTTGAGTTGCGGAAAAGACCATTTAATTTGCTCATCAACACTCGTCTATCTATCGAAACTCGCTCTATCATTTCTGCAAATGCGGGCCTCAGCAAGGACTGCTTGGACACCATATGATTGACCTATTCATCTTAATAACATTAAAGAAAATAGTTATAGAAAATAATTTTAAATTGATTTCAATAAATCGATTTATCATATTTAACATCGTAATCAAGATTAACAACAAAAGATAATATTTTCAAATTTATTATATCACTACCATGATTATTATTATTACGATTATATATCATATTTAATATTTTCATTATTAGTTAGATAATTTCTATAAATAAACCTTTGGCTTCTATAAATAAGATCATCCTGAAATATTTATTCTTTATTTTTTTTGTATCATAATATAAAGTCGAGATCTATTATACCTATTTCTTCCCTTGAATATTTGAAACCCTCTTTTACTAATTCTCTTCTTTCAATTTCTTTTGTTTATTTTTTTTCACTTTTATTGTTTCTCCACCATGTTTCTTCTTTGTCTGTCTTTTCTTTTTCTTCTTTCTCTGTCTTTGTTTTTTTTTTCTTTTTTTTTTCCGTTTTTTCTCCTCCACGTTTCTTTTTTTCTCCATCTTTATTTTTTTCTTTCCTCTGCTGTAGATGCCAAACAATAAGGGATTTTACCACCACCCCTTCTCCGGCCATCCAACTCCATTGGTGAGTCATCTCATCTGCTGCCTTCCTCCTCCAGTGAGATATAGACCTCAGGCGTCATCATCACTACCCAACAGCTCTGGAAACTGATGAACGATTTCTACCGTAGCCCAACCAAGAATTTGTGATCTCCTTGTGTCGTGGGACAACAAGTTTCTATCCGCTGAAAATTCTTCCAGCAAGCTACATCAGCAAACAAGATTTATTGTTATCAAAGGACGAGTTATTTTATTTTTGATGTCAAATACTCAACGACATCATGGTGGTCAAAAGCAAAGTTCATACTGATGTCAAATTTATCAAATCATTGGTCATACTAGTATTCATTGCTCTAAAACATTTGATTGGTTTTATAGTCAGAAAAGATGTTAAATTTATCTCAGAGTTAGACATATTAATATTCAACGTTCTAAAAGATTTGACTCAAATTTTGCTGGTGGTATCGCAACATTAGGACAACTAACTATTTCACAAAAAGAACCTACATCTTTAAATCGTCCACCATCTTCTTGACAATCTATAGCTAGTCATATCATTCTGAAGCATTCTCACTTTCTTTTTCTCTTAATATAGTTTCAACGACTCATGAGAACCCGATATGGCATCCAGATTCTGGAGCAACTCATCATGTTACACCAGAGTATAATATTCTCACAAAGGTTTCATCTTATCATGGACCCGATATGATACAAATAGGTAATGGCTCAAGTTCACAAATTACTCACATTGGAAACACATCCTTGCACTCATGTGCTCGAACTTTTTGTATGCACAACACTCTTCATGTTCCTTCTATCACCAAAAATTTACTTTCTGTGTGTCAATTTGCTCTTGATAATAACGCGTTCTTTGAATTTCATCCTCATCATTATCTCGTGAAAGATTCCACAACAAGAACTATTTTACTCTAAGGAAACATTAAAAATGACCTCTATCATCTTCAACCCACCTATACTAATACTTTTGTTGGAGAACATACTGACAAATTCTCTTGGCATGCATGGCTTGGTCATCCATTTCTATGTCTTGTCCAGAATATCATTAATTAGTATGGTTTACCAATTTCTTTAGCCTCTTCATCTCATTTATGTGAAGCTTACATGAAAGCAAAATCTTATAAATTACCTTTTGTGTCTTCTACTCGCACATTTAGTTTTCCTTTAGAAAGTATTCACTCTGATGTGTGGGGTCCTGCTCCTATTCTATCTAATCAAAATTTTCTTTATTATATTATTTTTATTGACAATTTTAGCAAGTTTACTTGGATTTTTTCTATGAAAAGAAAGTCTGACCTCTTTGATATTTTTTTGTCATTTTCAAAACCATGTTGAGCGTTATTTTGAACGTAAAATACTCTCTCTTCATTCTTATTGGGGAGGAGAGTATCAAGCCCTTCATTGTCATCTTACCTCCTCAGGCATCCTTCATCGAGTCTCTTGTCCCCATACTCCTGAATAAAATGGATCCGCTGAGATGAAACATCGTCATATAATTGAAACTGCCTTAGCTCTTTTTAATCATGCCTTAGTTCTGCTTAAATTTTGGGATGACATTGTCCAAACTTCAGTATACCTTATCAATCGCTTACCCACTCCACTACTTCAAAAATGGGAGGATATATAGTAATTTACATCATCGGTATCGTTGTCTACATATATCAATTGGGAGGATATATATTTCTCAACATGTTACTTTTGATGAGTCTCTCTTTCTATTTGCAATTATTCCCTCAGACACTCTCTTAGATAATCAAGGCACTTTTCTGATTGCCCCTAATAGTATACCAGAACTATCACAGGTTGCTCCAACAAGACATACTCAAAGTATAAGGGAGGATGGAATTTTGGGCTCTGCTATATCCCTACCAAATCTTGCAGACTCAACATCTAGCAATGTTCCGCTCTCTAGTCCTGATTCCCATCAATCTGACCACTTATCTCTGAGTAGTTCTGAGATGATACTCCTCGATGAATGCTTCCTCTAAGCGAGATTTATGCTCGATGTCGACTAGTTTCCACCCGTTATCCTCTTCCACGGGCTCTAATTGTTTCTTCAAGTTTTATTAAACCTACCAGCTTTACACAGGCAATTAAACGTCTAATTTACTCTCTGATAGCCCTAAGTCCAATTAACCTTTTAATTAAGACAAGACTTTAGAATCCAGTAAAGGTTCCTTCTAACTGGGTTAATTAGGAATTTCTTAGGGACATATTTCTTTGAAATATTTCTAATTTATCCTTTATGATATTTAAAATACCAGTTCAAATTATATCTTCTAATACTTGTACTATATGTGCATGTATTATTTCTCAATTTATTTATTTCTAGTTGTAAATTGTCATTTTCTAACTTTATTCTATCAAGTTCCTCTAATGGATAAGGTTTTGCTAGAATTAACTTTAATTTCTTAATTTCTTTTTCAAATTTGTAATAATCTTTGGTTAATAATTTCACAAATTAAATAATTTATCAAGAGATAGAGATCGTACCTGACTTGCCTTGTCTATCTCGTTATCCGTAGCTCCCCCTGAACTACTGCTTTCTTCTGATGTAGCTCCCCCTTCATCGATGCTCTCGATGCTCATTTTGGACGAGATTTCTTCGTGTTCATCTTCTGGTAGGTACTCGGCTATTAGAGTTGTTTCGGCGATTTCCTCGTCTTCAGATTCTTCTGATGACTTGGTGTCTATCGAGGAGTTGGATTCGGCTTCTTTTGGTTCTTCATGAAGCTTTAAGAACTTTTCCCAAAGTTCTTTTGCACTTTGGTGGTCACCGATTTTATCGAGATCTTCAACCGATAGTATGCTTAAAAGATGAAATTCAACTTTACCATTTGACGTAAAATCATCACGATGCTTTTTGGTCCAGAGGCATTTTTCGATTTCTTCTTCGTTCATATTCTTTGATGCTTCATAACCATATTTCATTATTAATAAAATATTAAAATATGTTTTAAGAAATACCTCCATTCGTCGCTTCCAAAATGTGAACTCCCCCTCGAATGTTGGTGGATAGATGTTGGCTCAGGCTATCTCGTTGCTTCAGTCGGCGGTTAATTATTCTGAGACGTCCTCACTTTGATATTGCTTGTTGGGACCGTTGGTCGGCTAGAAGGGGGGGTTGAATAGCCTTGCACAAAATCAAAACAAACGAACCCTTCTCGGACTTATAACTTAATTAAACACTTGCATAAACATAAAACAAATAATGAACTAAAAAGAAAGAGGCTCCGGAATTTACTTGATTACAACCGGGGAGGTTGTTAATCCAAGGAAGTGAAACGCACTAAATTCTCCTTCAGGCGGAAAAGCCTCTTTATAGCAATTTATACACAAAAATGAAGAAGTTAAACTAGAAAGGAAAGCGCACAAGTGTTGTTTCAGTAATTGCTTGTTCTATCAAGCTTCTTGGACCAAGGCTGTATTTATAGCCTTGGTCAGGGCACCTAGAAGAGTTCCAGGCGCCTAGAGTGAGATAGAATTCGATCCCTGATGCAACAGTCAACATCCACGTCGAAGTGAATAAAATGAGGTTTCGGGCGCTCAGACTCTGGGCGCCCGGACCCTAAAAGTCAACAAGGTTGACTTTTTTCGATCCGGACCCTCTGCTCTGGTGCTGCTTGCCTTTGTCCGGGTCTTCCGCTTTGGCTCCGCTTGCTTGGGTGATTTCGGCCATCTGAAATAGGGTTCACCCCAACCCAGCTTTCGGCCTCCTCGAGCAAGCTTTTGCTCTGCCTTCTCGTACCTCAGAATCATCGCATGCTTCCTTCTCGTCCGCCAGCGTACTCTTTCACAACTTTGTCCCTCGGACGCACCGAGCCCATCGGCTCTCTCCCGTGCCGACTTTCTCACTAGCTGTGTCTTTTGCTCCCCGAGCAGTCTTCAGCTCCAGCTTCTTATCCCTCGGAAACATCGCACACTCCCTTCTCGTCCACCGGTGTACTCTTCCGTAACATTACGTCTTTTTCTCAACTTTCTGTGCTCCTAAGTTCCTTCACACTTAGACACAGGGTTAAATAGAACAGGACCTAACCTAACTTATTTGATCACATCAAAACAACCTTGGAGTACCAACAAATATATCACTGGACTTCTTAAATGAGCTAAAATGGATGGCATGCATCCTATCTCCACACCAATCATTGAAGGAGGTTTTAATGCTCCTTTTTCTCTCCTTTAATGGTTGACTCTCATATCTACCAAAGTATTATTGGTGTCCTACAATATGTCACCATTACATGACCTGGCATTGCCTTCGTAGTTAATTGTGCCTGTCAATTTATGCATTCTCCCACCGAGTACCCTTGCAAGCAAAGAAGGTATAACTATTTCAATTTGTAATAATAAAAGTCATATCATTTGCTTTAAGTGTAAGGAACATGGGCATTATAAGAGCAAGTGTCCCAAATTGGCTAAGAAAAATGGTCAAGTGGCACCAAAGGGAAAGGAAAAGCCCAAGAATGTCGGTCCCATGGTACGCAAGGGCAAGGAGCACATTGTGTGCTTCTTGTGCAAACAAAATGGACATTATCGGAGTTAATGTCCTAAGGGGAGGAAACCGACCAAAGTCAAAGGAGGAAGCTCAAGTCAAGAGGGAGCTTCAAAGGAAAAAACTTAAGGTATCATTAATTGAGCCAATTCCTTTAACCCATGATAAAAAGCATGCTAGAAATAATTTATATCACTTCAATACTATTTATCATGAAAATAGTAGGCATGATAGGATTAAAGAAAAATATGTAGCTCTTCATGTCAAGACTACCTCACCTAAGGTTAGGAAGGTAGATAACAATTTAGGTAAAAATTCTAAGGATTTTAAATATACGCCTAGAGATAGAAATGCTCAAGGACTAAATGAAAAATTAAAATCTAAGGATTTAAGGATGGAAAACCAAACCTTAAGGTCAAGGATTAATAAATTGAAAAGTACCCTAAAAAGAATGGAAAATATCCTTAAGGGGTCAAATGTGCAAAACCTGGGTTTAGGATATCAAGAGTCATCCAATGGCATAGAGGTATGGGATACGAACCTAAGGCTAAGAAGGATGTGACCTTGTATTATAGGGTTCCATATAGCTATGGAACCAACCCTAGGTCTAGGGGTCAAGTCAAAGATACAAGGGAAGTTATCCCTAGAAGTATTTTTGCCAAGACCAACGTGACTAAAGCTTCTAAGAAGACTAAGAAAGTCACTAACAAGGTCACAAGGGAAGCTATTCTTAGAGTTGACCTAGAGGAGTCAAGTATGACAAAGGCTTCTAAGAAGACTAGGAAGGTCATTAGGAAGTTATCTAGGGAAGTTATCCCTAGTGAATACCTAGAACACTCAAGGAGCACCAATAGATTATATACACTTTTATGCATGTTTGGACGCACATCTACTTGTATTTCATTAGCATAATCTATGTTTATTGCACCATATTTCATTATAATGTCATACTTCTATTATATTCTATTCGGAGATCTGCTCTTTGTATATTTTGATTGACAGGATGTATATTGGAGTGAAAATGGAGCAAAAACGTACACGAGAACAACTTTGGAAGAAATCAAGCCAAGGCCATGTGACACACACGACCGTGCTCCCCCACTAGAGGCAAATAAAGCGATGGTCGTGTGAGCCACACGACCATGTAAATATCCTATGGTCAGGCAGCACACGACTGTGCCAATTTTCCAGAGGCACAGAAGGCCACAGTTGTGTGAATCCACACAGTCGTGTGACTTTGGCAGTGAAGAAGAAGGCCACGGTCGTGTGACCCACACGGCCGTGTGACTTTGGCAGTGAAGAAGAAGGCCACGGCCGTGTGACCCACACGACCGTGTGACTCAACCTGAGAGGAAGTCCGGTGAGGCCATGTGGATCTCACACGGTCGTGCCATGGGACCGTGTCACGCCAAAATAGAGCTGTGCTGAATTCTGGGCAGATTGTAGACCGATCATAAAATGGCCATAACTTTGCGCTCGATTGGAGTTTTGAGTTGTTCTTTATACTGAAACGTAGCTAACTTCAAGGTCCACAACTTTTCTTCAGATCCAACAGAGAGATAGCATTTCCTACCCATGCTACATGGCACGACCATGCTTCCCAACCGCGGATTCATCTGGACCTTCGCCCAGACTGTAGACTAAACTTTGAACTGTTGAGATGTATACTATAAGCCTAGCTTTTGTATGAACATCTGTTTTGAAATATTTTGAAATGAAAATCACTTTGGTTAAATTTTTGCATTTTATATTTATATATATATCAATGCAGTTGTCCATTTAATTTATATTATAGATAATATGGTGTGTGGTGTCACACAAAAGATCATGTTATCGGTTCCTTATAAATTATAAATAGTAACTCTCAACCAAGATGGATTGGGATAAACCATTAGAATGGTTGTAGTATAATTTGGTATTAGTCTATCTTGACTATAAAATTACACTAGTACACTATGTGTGTAGTGAGCAGGACCGTTTGAGGTTGTTTGATTTGTACTGACTACATAAAAGAATAAAACCTCTGTTATTATAGATGTAGATCCTCTTAATCTCTATAAAATAATAAGCACGTATACTTAGTATTTATTTCTTTAATTTATCAATGGATGAGATTTATTTCTTAAATCAATAGGTCCGATGAGTTGGGAGATAGTACTGTTTATATGGTGTGTTGTTGATTATAGAAGGAATCTGTGTCCTAATTATTTAGGCTGATGATGTCCCCTTGAGGAGCTCATAAGGATTATCATGTAAACCCTGCAGGTGGAATTAGTCCGGCATGATAATAAAGTTGAGTGGTACTACTCTTGAAATCATATGTTAATTAGTTGAGTTGTCAGTAACTCATTTAATTAACGGACATACGATATCTTAAACACAGGGAGATTAACGCACTCATGATAAGAAAGATCCCATATTATAATATGGGATTAGTGCGGTAGTTCAATAATAACCCTTTAGTGGTATGAGTTACTATTGATGGACTTGAGTTGAGTGTTCGGGCCGAACACAGAAAGCCCAAGCCCATCAGGAGGCGTAAACCAATTCCTCCTCTAGGTCTTTGTTGTAGCCTCTATATAAAGTCTCGCATCCACCCATCCACGTGTTGGTTTTTCCTACCTTCCTAGGGTCGGCGGTAAGGGTTATAAAAGGGAGTAGGTGGCGCCCCCTAAAACCTAATTTTTCCCACAATTCTCTCCTCCTCCTTGCTAAGGTCGGCGCCTCCTCCTCCTTGCTAGGGTCGGCGCCTCTTGCTTGCTAGGGCTGGCGCCTCTTGCTTAGAATCCTTGGTGGCAGGCGGTTTAGGAGAAAAGAAGGGAAGGGTGTTTGTTGTCTTAGTAGATTGTCGCCCACACGACGTCCAAGAAGAGGCGAGAAATACAACAAAAGATTAAGAGGTCTTCGGCTAAAAAGAAAAGGTACAACTAGTTCTTTGAATCCGCTATGTAATTAGTTTAGTTTTCTTTGTAACGATCCTGAATACCAATACAAGAGGCCAGCGATCTTGTGCTTCAATCAAGGTGTGCTTTGATCCATCAAGTACTTGCTCGATTGATCAAACACATGTTAGATCGAACATGTGGGTTGCTAGAAAAAATTCTGTATTTGTACAATTTTTGCATAAGGGAAATTGAAACAGAACGAAATTTCAGCGCCTTCATGAATCGACATTGTAACGCTCGAAAATTCTCAAATCAATTTTAGAAATTTTCTATGATTTTTCTGGAATTTTAGGATATTTTTATGGAAATTTTAGAGTATCAATTTTAGAAATATTCTATGATTTTTCTGGAATTTTAGGATATTTTTATGGAAATTTTAGAGTAGCGGAAGTAGCAAAAAGAAATAGAAACGTAAAATAGCTTAAGCGGGAATCGAACCCGGGACCTATCGGGTCCGATAACCTTTAGATAGCTTTAGTAACCAAGTGAACCTAGCAGGGCCGTGCTGAAAGGAAAGGGGAACAATTATATTTATATTTGAATTGAGCCGAATTACCCACTTAATATAAATAGGGAATTTAAGTGAGGAATTGTTATTTTCTTAAACGAGAAAAACTTTTCCCTCAAACCCTCACACACCCGCCGACCCCTCTCCCTCACCCTCTCGGCGCCCAAGATCAAGGAACCTAGGGTTCCATTCCAAGGGCAATAGGAGCACCTTCCGGCGATGACTTCAGCACGAGAACGCTCTTCTCCGCGAGAGGAACACGTAGACGTGAGGAGATCAACGAAGGGATCTTCTCCACCGGAAACCTAGCGTTTAGATTTGTAAGAAACTTCGAGCAGGAGGTAAGAAACCCCTCACCTGCAGTATAAGTAGCTCTTTCGAGGTTTTACGCATTAGTTTAGTCTTATGCAGAATTTTAGTATGTAGGGTGTGAACTAGTGCACACCATATGTTTGATAAAATATGTAGCTCAGTTAAATGTCACCATAGGCATTATAATAGCTCAGTAAATGCAATAGAAGCATTTTTACAGCATGTTCAGTCTTATTATAGCTTATATGGGACTACGGTTCAATGGGTGGGCTCCCACAGTCGCCTCTAGGTTCAGACAACCTAGCTCTAGGTTCAGATAACCTAGAAATAGCAAGATAAGAAAATTTTAGCTATAACCAGTATTTTATTTTCAGCAGTGGCACTGTACTGGACTAGATGTCCATTGGGTTGGGCTCCCATAGTCGTCCCTAGGTTTAGATAACCTAGTAGACCCTACTAGATTCGGAATTTACAACCCCGGGTTTAGTTAGGAATGCGCGCACAGCAAGTACAGTTGCTGGGCCCATCAGCAGCATGATTAGTATTTTCATCTATTTATGATAAATAGTTTTCAAAACTTCACAAAATAGTTTATGAAAATACAGAGCAACTTAACATCAGTTAGCAGTAGTGTAGTTCAGCTTTTATTTTAGTTTAGTCTTATGAATCCACATGATAGTTTTATGCTTAGCTATGATTGCCATGTATCGTATGAGATTATGCCATGTTTTAGAATCCATGTTTAGCAAGGTTCAGCATATTTTTCAAATAGCATGTTTTAAAATCATAAAATGCATCGTTTGCATGTTTTGTGAGGTAGATGGTTTCTTACTAAGCGAAAGCTTACAGATACTCTTTTCCTTATACTGCAGATAAAGGTAAAGGAAGGATGGACTAGCGGAGGCTGGAGGTCAATGCGATGAAGATGTGTGTGGGTGGAACTTGGAATAAAGATCTTAGGGATCTAGCAAGTTTTGTTTTAAGCATTAGAACTCTTTAGCATTTTATTTGTTCCGCACTTAAGTATGTTTAAATGCCATGAACTAGTGAACTATGCACTAGGCCAAGCTTATAATACTAAATATTTGATGTTAGAATGTTTCCCAGCCATTTTAGAACTTGTATATGTGATTTGGGCACGAAATAGTGCTGAAATAAGAACTCAGCTGCAAAATCAGAAACCCCAATCGATCAGCCGATTGATTGGAGGCCCCCAATCGATCAGCTGATCGATTGGGGAGCTTGATTTCGTGAACAGTAAGCTCTGGAATCGATCACTAGATCGATCGGGGAATTAGCCTCGCGAACAGAGAGCCTTGGAATTGATCCCTGGATTGATTAGCAAGCCTGGATCGATCAGCCGATCGATCCAGAATTTACCCCGTGCACAGTAGCGAGCTGAATCGATCAATGGATCAATCAACCGATCGATCCAATCAAAGTTTTCGTATACAGTAGCATGCTGAATCGATCAGTGAACCGATCCGAACATCCCAATCGATCAGCCGATCGATTGAAATGCCTGTTTCAGCTGGAAACACTTAAGTTCAGTCCTTAATCACATGTGAAGGCTAGATCTTCTCTTTAGAGTAAAAGGTACAACATTTAAAAAGGTATCTTTAAGCATCAGTTCAGATTTAGTAGTAATTGGCATAGGTTTAGTAAATCTTAAATCAGATCAGTTTTCCGCACATTAAGAATAGTTAGCAACAGCATAATGTGACGATCCGGCCTTACAGCTTAGCCAGTAGAAGGCGGGTCGTTACAGAGTGGTATCAGAGCAAATGTTCCATACTTCCTACACACACATCAGCATTGAACCTGCAGCTTCCAAGTAAGAACATCTCTCACTTCATTTATGTTTCATGTTTTCATGTTTAGAGATAACTAAAGTATGTTTATTCATGATAGTATCTAACATGATAACAATAGTTATGCGGATATGATTGTCTTAGTTAAGTATGTCCTCTATGTCTATAGAAATGGCACGAGGACGCCCAGCTAGAAGGGCACCAGCTACTAAGCTCCAGCATGAGGCAGGCAGTTCAGTACCTCCTCCAGACCTTACAGCAGTAGTGGCTCAGTTACATAAGCAACTAGCTGAACAACAACAGGAGATAGCCACCCTCAGGGCTAATCAGCAGAACACTCCCACTGTCACCCCAGAACCCAATTTAGCGACCCCAGTGGTGATAGAGGTTCCACCAGTCCAACCTACAACACCAGTATCCCCAGTAGTAGGGGCAAGGGGAGAAGCATATCTGATCCAGTGGCAGAGAGTTAAGCCAGAGAACTTCTCAGGCACCAGTGAACCATGGGATGCTCAGGCCTGGTTCAAAACACTGGAGAGTACGATGGAGCTTCTGGACTGGCCATTACAGGAGAAGGTGAAGTGCGCCTCTTTCTGCCTGTCAAGGGACGCACGTATGTGGTGGGAGAGAATTAAAGCGAAGCGCCTAGTGAACCAGATGACATGGACTGACTTCGAGAAGGAATTCTTCGAGGAGTTCTTTCACATGCGGGTTACAAACCGCCACTACGACGAGTTCACTGAATTTTGCCAGGGCAACCTTTCAGTGGAGGAAGCCGTGAAGAAATTCAACAGATTGGCTCGTCTATGCCCTGAATTAGTCAGCACTGAAAAAGAACGAGTCCGGTTGATGCTCAAGATGCTAAGGCCGGAAATAGCAATGAACATGACCAGCGGCGTCCATAGGTCGCAAACCACTGAAGAACTAGTAAGCAGCGCTTTGACCACCGAGCACTACCAGAACAATATCAGACAGCAGAAGCAAGTCCTCTCAGAGTCCAAGGGTCAGGGAGGCTCAGGTACTCAGAAACACCAGGGCCACAGCTCCCACGGCTCTAATTGGAAAGGGAACTCCAGCAACAAACGCAAACCAGGGAGTTACCCAAATGGAGGACCAGTCAACAAACAGCCTAGTTATCCTAAGTGTTCTACTTGTGGGAGATTCCACCCAGGAGTTTGTCACAAGGGCACACGGGGATGCTTCGAATGTGGACAAGAGGGGCATATGGATAAACAGTGCCCGAACAAGACCGGTTTTCCTCAACCATAGCCGATTCAGCATGGAGGCCAGCCAGCTCAGTTATACCAGATGCAGGCTGCTTTAGACGGTCCATCCATCAGCCAGGGCAGACTAGAAGCCCCCTCAGCCACGACGAACGCAAGGATCTATTCACTCACCAGAGAGGATGTAGCGAATGCCTCGATAGTTGTTACAGGTCAGATTAGTATTTTACAGCAAAGTGCAACTATCTTATTCGATACTGGGGCAACCCATTCTTATATATCCAGGGCATTCGCTGAAAAGTTAGCAGTACCCCCAGAGGTATTCAGTGGTCAGTTTCTGACAACACTACCTTCGGGAGAAATTATGACATCCAAGCACTGGCTCAGAGCAGTGTCAGTCGTTATAGCAGACAGAGAACTCTTTTGTGATCTGATCGTGCTAGATATGACTGATTTCGATGTCATTTTTGGAATGGACTTTCTGATGAAGTACGGCGCCTCTATAGAGTGTCATAAACAGAGAATTGTATTCCAACCCGAAGCAGGAGTGCAGTTTGGGTTCGTCGGAGAACCAAAGAGAAAGGCCAAGAAGTTTCTCTCAGCTCTGAAGGCACAGAAACTACTAGATTCAGGATGTACGGGATTCTTAGCACATGTAGTCAGTACCAGCCAGGACAAGGACCGAAAGCTAGAGGAGGTCTGAGTCGTATGTGATTACCCAGCAGTCTTTCCTGAGGAGTTACCAGGCCTAGCACCAGACAGGGAGATAGAATTTGAGATAGAAATTATTCCCGGTACAAATCCCATCTCCAAAGCACCCTACCGCATGACTCCAGCAGAACTGAAGGAACTTCAGGAGCAACTACAGGAGCTGCTTGACAAGGGCTTCATACGTCCTAGTCACTCACCATGGGGAGCACCTGTATTGTTCGTGAAGAAGAAGGACGGGAGCATCCGCCTGTGTGTAGATTACAGAGCACTGAACCAAGTCACGATCAAGAACAGGTATCCTCTTCCGAGAATAGATGACCTGTTTGATCAGCTAAAGAGAGCAGCAGTGTTCTCTAAGATAGACCTCAGATCAGGTTATCATCAGGTGAAAGTTAAAGAAGGGGATATACCCAAGACAACATTCAGGACTAGATACGGACACTACGAGTTCGTAGTCATGCCCTTTGGCATGACAAATGCTCCAGCTACTTTCATTGACCTCATGAACAGAGTATTCAGGGACTACCTAGATAGATTTGTTATTGTATTTATCGATGACATTCTTATCTATTCAGGAACTCAGGAAGAACACGCAGAGCACCTGAGAATAGTATTGCAGACCCTTCAGCAGAACCAGCTGTACGCCAAGTTCACGAAATGTGAATTTTGGTTAGATCAGGTGTCCTTCCTGGGTCACATCATCTCAAAGGATGGTATCATGGTAGACCCCAGTAAGATAAAAGCTGTGAGTAATTGGAAAAGACCCAAGAACGCCAGTGAAATCAAAAGCTTTCTGGGATTAGCAGGTTATTACAGAAAATTTGTAGAGGACTTCTCCAGAATAGCCTCCCCACTGACAGCTCTCACCAGGAAGAACAGAAAATTTCTGTGAGAACAGCTTCAGTGAGCTAAAGAGGAGATTGACCAGTGCTCCCATTTTGACTCTACCAGAAAACACAGACAGCTTTGATATTTATAGTGACGCCTCTAAATTGGGACTAGGAGCAGTACTGATGCAAGATGGTAAGGTGATCGCCTATGCCTCCAGACAACTCAAAGACTATGAGAGGAACTATCCTACTCATGATCTTGAGCTTGCAGCGGTCGTGTTCGCTCTCAAAATTTGGAGACATTACCTGTATGGAGCTCAGTGTAGAGTGTATACAGATCATCAGAGTCTGAAGTACTTATTTACTCAGAGGGATCTGAATATGCGACAGCGTAGATGGCTCGAACTGGTCAAAGATTATGATATAGACATCCTCTACCATCCAGGAAAAGCCAATAAGGTGGCAGACGCACTTAGCAGGAAGTCCAGCTCCACCTTACTATCACTAGCAGCCATGTCACCACCCCTACAGAAGGAGATCACAGATTTCAGCCTTGAACTTATAGTGGGGCAGCTCTCTACTATGACATTAGAATCCACCTTGCTTGGTGATATCCAGACAGCTCACAGACAGGATCCTGAAATTCAGAAAATCAAGCAAGGACTAGCAGGATCAGAAAGTGGAGTTTAGAGTATCAGATAGTGGGACGTTATATTTTGGTGACAGACTATGCGTTCCGGATCAGGAGGAACTAAAGAGAAAGATTTTAGATGAGGCTCACAGAACTCCTTATGCGATGCATCCTGGTTCCACCAAGATGTACCAGGACCTAAAGAAACGTTTTTGGTGGCTTGGGATGAAAAGAGACATCGCTATATATGTTAGCACCTGTCTGACTTGCCAGAGAGTCAAGGCAGAACACCAGAGACCAGTAGGAGCTCTGCAGCCTATCCAGATCCCAGAATGGAAGTGGGAAGACATTTCTATGGATTTCATAGTGGGATTACCCAGAACCACGAATGGTTTTGATACCATCTGGGTAATAGTTGACAGGTTAACTAAATCAGCCCACTTCTTAGCTATCAGGATATCCTACTCCATGGAACAGCTAGCTCAGTTGTATCTCAAGGAGATCGTTAGACTGCATGGAGTCCCACGGACCATTATTTCAGACAGAGACAGTAGATTCACATCACACTTTTGGGAGTGTGTACAGTCAGCATTGGGCACCAAGTTAAAATTCAGCACAGCTTTCCATCCTCAGACAGATGGTCGGACGGAGCGAGTAAATCAGGTACTCGAAGATATGCTCTGAGCATGTGCCCTAGACTTCAAGGGAAGTTTGTGCAAATATCTGAGTTTAGCAGAATTTGCATACAATAACAACTATCAGGCCACCATCGGTATGGCACCCTACGAGGCTCTCTATGGGTGGAGGTGTAGATCTCCAATCTGCTGGTATGAGAGTGGTGAACAGAAGGAACTAGAACTTCAGACAGATCTAGTAGCAGACACCACGGCAGCTATACAGCAAATCCGCCAGAGAATAGGGACAGCTCAGAGCCGCTAGAAAAGCTATGCTGATACACGGCACAGACCCTTAGAATTTTCAGTTGGGGATACAGTATTCCTCAGAGTAGCTCCCATGAAGGGAGTAATGCGTTTTAGGAAGAAGGGCAAACTAAGTCCCAGATATGTGAGACCCTACCTTATTATCAAAAGAGTTGGCAAGGTAGCCTATGAGCTAGAGCTACCTCAGGAGATGTCACCTATCCACAATGTATTTCATGTCTCTATGCTAAAGAAGCATATCCCAGATGCTGTCCAGGTGATTGAGCCCCAATCGGTACAAGTCTGCGAAGACCTCAGCTATGATAGTCGACCTATTCAGATAATAGATCAAGCAGTTAAGAAATTATGGAATAAAGAGGTACCATTAGTAAAAGTTATTTGGCAAAGTCACACGGCAGAAGAGGCAACTTGGGAAACAGAAGCCAGTATGAGACAGAAGTACCCAGAGTTATTCTAAGTTCGAGGATGAACTTTTTATAAGGTATGGGGGATTGTAACGCCCGAAAATTCTCAAATCAATTTTAGAAATATTCTATGATTTTTCTGGAATTTTAGGATATTTTTATGGAAATTTTAGAGTAGCGGAAGTAGCAAAAAGAAATAGAAACGTAAAATAGCTTAAGCGGGAATCGAACCCGGGACCTATCGGGTCCGATAACCTTTAGATAGCTTTAGTAACCAAGTGAACCCAGCAGTGCCGTGCTGAAAGAAAAGGGGAACAATTATATTTATATTTGAGTTGGGCCGAATTACCCACTTAATATAAATAGGGAATTTAAGTGAGGAATTGTTATTTTCTTAAACGAGAAAAACTTTTCCCTCAAACCCTCACACACCCGCCGACCCCTCTCCCTCACCCTCTCGGCGCCCAAGATCAAGGAACCTAGGGTTCCATTCCAAGGGCCATAGGAGCACCTTCCGGCGATGACTTCAGCACGAGAACGCTCTTCTCTGCGAGAGGAACACGTAGACGCGAGGAGATCAATGAAGGGATCTTCTCCACCGGAAACCTAGCGTTTAGATTTGTAAGAAACTTCGAGCAGGAGGTAAGAAACCCCTCATCTGCAGTATAAGTAGCTCTTTCGAGGTTTTACGCATTAGTTTAGTAATATGCAGAATTTTAGTATGTAGGGTGTGAACTAGTGCACACCATATGTTTGATAAAATGTGTAGCGCAGTTAAATGCCACCATAGACATTATAATAGCTCAGTAAATGCAATAGAAGCATTTTTACAGCATGTTCAGTCTTATTATAGCTTATATGGGACTATGGTCCAATGGGTGGGCTCCCACAGTCGCCTCTAGGTTCAGACAACCTAGCTCTAGGTTCAGATAACCTAGAAATAGTAAGATAGGAAAAATTCAGCTATAACCAGTATTTTATTTTCAGCAGTGGCACTGTACTGGACTAGATGTCCATTGGGTTGGGCTCCCATAGTCGTCCCTAGGTTTAGATAACCTAGTAGACCCTACTAGATTCGGAATTTGCAACCCCGGGTTTAGTTAGGGATGCGCGCACAGCAAGTACAGTTGTCGGGCCCATCAGCAGCATGATTAGTATTTTCATCTATTTATGATAAATAGTTTTCAAAACTTCACAAAATAGTTTATGAAAATATAGAGCAGCTTAGCATCAGTTAGCAGTAGTGTAGTTCAGCTTTTATTTCAGTTTAGTCTTATGAATCCACATGATAGTTTTATACTTAGCTATGATTGCCATGTATTGTATGAGATTATGCCATGTTTTAGAATCCATGTTTAGCAAGGTTCAGCATATTTTTCAAATAGCATGTTTTAAAATCATAAAATGCATCGTTTGCATGTTTTGTGAGGTAGATGGTTTCTTACTAAGCGAAAGCTTACAGATACTCTTTTCCTTATACTGCAGATAAAGGTAAAGGAAGGATGGACTAGCGGAGGTTGAAGGTCAATGTGATGAAGATGTGTGTGGGTGGAACTTGGAATAAAGATCTTAGGGATCTAGCAAGTTTTGTTTTAAGCATTAGAACTCTTTAGCATTTTATTTGTTTCGCACTTAAGTATGTTTAAATGCCATGAACTAGTGAACTATGCACTAGGCCAAGCTTAGAATACTAAATATTTGATGTTAGAATGTTTCCCAGCCATTTTAGAACTTGTATATGTGATTTGGGCATGAAACAGTGCTGAAATCAGAACTCAGCTGCAAAATCAGAAACCCCAATCGATCAGCCGATCGATTGGAGGCCCCCAATCGATCAGCTGATCGATTGGGGAGCTTGATTTCGTGAACAGTAAGCTCTGGAATCGATCACTGGATCGATCGGGAAATTAGCCTCGCGAACAGAAAGCCTTGGAATCGATCCCTGGATCGATTAGGAAGCCTGGATCAATCAGCCGATCGATCCAGAATTTACCCCGTGCACAGTAGCGAGTTGAATCGATCAATGGATCGATCAACAAGTCTGGATCGATCAACCGATCGATCCAATCAAAGTTTTCGTATACAGTAGCATGCTGAATCAATCAGTGAATCGATCCAAACATCCCAATCGATCAGTCGATCGATTGAAATGCATGTTTCAGCTGGAAACACTTAAGTTCAGTCTTAATCACATGTGATGGCTAGATCTTCTCTTTGGAGTAAAAGGTACAACATTTAAAAAGGTATCTTTAAGCATCAATTCAGATTTAGTAGTAATTGGCATGTGTTTAGTAAATCTTAAATCAGATCAGTTTTCGCACATTAAGAATACTTAGCAATAGCATAATGTGACGATCCGGCCTTACAGCTTAGCCAGTAGAAGGCGGGTCGTTACAAACATAACTTTAGGCTCGGTTGGAGCCAGGGCTCGATTCAATTATCAGATTGTAGATAATTTCAAGAGCTACAACTTTGGTTCAGGGTAAATCACGAGAACCCCTAGTTTAATGGGTGAAAAATCCAGTTTATCGGATCCCTGTAATCCTGGTTTTTCTGGGCAGTTTGGAGGAGGTATAAAAGGGTCAAGAACCTCATTCTTTGACTCATCTTGAGTTTGGGACTTCATCCCTTTCCTTGGGGAAGGGTTATCCCCTGAGGGGAAAATCCTAGAGCTTCATTCACCTCCATTCCTTGACGATCCATCCATCTCCAGAGCAAGGAGACATCCCCAAGACATCAGAAACATCGGCAATCATCTCTTCTTCCCTTCTTCTCACATCTAGGGTTGTAAGTATGCTTTACTTTATGTTTTGGGGTTGTTATTCCTTTGCAATGGAGTAGATCTTCTTTCTAGGATTAGAGAGTATTTGTGATGTGATGGAGATGTAAAACTATGTGGACTTGCCATGTTTCTATTCAATGACTTGTTGATGTCTTGTTCATGTTTGATAAAATGTGTGTGTGAAACTTATATATATCTTTTGCATGTTTTATCAAATGGTTGTGTAAAATTGTTAATCCCGTAGGGGAGATACCCTAGATCATATAACTGAGGAGCGTCAGTGACAGACTGCCCCGGTAACGGACGTCTAAGGTATCACCTTGAAAGGAGAAGCAAATCTCCACAAAGAAGTAAGGGATCGAGCATAATCACTATTTCTATTTCTATGTTATTGTGTGTTAGTGTGTTTCTGTGTTGTATGACCTAGGGGTGTTAGTGACAGACTGCTCCGCTAACAGACTTCATAGGAATCACTTTCATTTAGTAGCATAGAACATGGAGGAAGAGATCATGCCGGCTTATCCACTGTAGGGGAGAGTCGGTAATGCATCTAACTTCCTACAAGAGCATGAACATAGAGGATAGGAACTAAGTGTTGGAGCCCCAAGGTTGTTTTGATGTGATCAACAAGTTAAGTTAGGTCCTGTGGTATTTTAACCTTGTGTCTAAGTGTGCAAGAGCTTAGGAGCATAGAGAGTCGAGCAAAAGACGCAGCTAGCGAGAAGGACGGTACGGAAGAGAGCCGACGGGCTCAGTGAGTCTGAGGTATAAGGTGCTGTGGAAGAGTACGCGAGCGGACGAGAAGGAGGTGCGCGGCATTTCTGAGGGACGAGAAGCCGGAGCGGAAGGTTGCTCGAGAAGGCCGAAATTGGGTTTAGGTGAGTCTTATTTCAATTGGTTGAAATCACCCAAGAGAGCGGAGCCGGAGCGGAAGACCAGAACCGAGGCGAGCAGAACCGGAGCAGAGGGCCCGGACCAAAAGTCAACTTTGTTGACATTAGTGGTTCGGGCGCTCGGAATTGAATCTTGACCGGATCGCGGTCAAACGTGATTCGTTGCGAAGGGGATAAAATTTTATCCCCTCCCAGACACCTGGAACCCTTCTAGGTGCCCCGACCAAGGCTATAAATATAGCCTTGGTCCAAAATCTTTTTAATTCATTCAAGAAATTGTAACAACACTTGTGCGCTTCTATTATTTTGTTTAGCTTCCTTCTTTCTGTGCTTACACTGCTATAAAAGAGGCTTCTTCGCCTGAAGGAGAATTTAGTGCGATCATCTTCCTTGGATTAACAACCTCCCCGGTTGTAACCAAGTCAAATCCGGTGCCTCTTCTTTTTATTATTTTCTGTTTATTTAATTTATGCAAGTGTTAAATTAAAAATCTGTGAATGATAGTTTGTTTTTATTTGTGGAGGTTATTCAACCCCCTTCTTGCCGACCCAATGGTCTCCAACAAGTGGTATCATAGCCAGGATGCTTTAGGATGACTAACCGCCGATCAAAGCACCAAACAAATGGTCATACCAAGCATATACCCACCGAAGTTCGAGGGGGAGTTCGCTAACTGGAAAAAGCGAATGCATGTATTTTTCAAAATGGATTTTGAGTTACTTTTGATTATGGAATTTGGTTTTGTAGTACCAGAGGGCAAAGAAAAATACCAGTGGACGAAAAAAGAGCAGGTCGACTACATGGCAAACGGTAAAGCAGAATTCCATCTGCTGAGCGTCCTTCCACCACAAGAAGTCAACCGGATTGACAACTACGACTCAGCAAAGGAACTGTGAGAAAAGTTCCTTGATCTACATGAAGGGACGTCCGAAGCCAAGATCGCAAGACGGGATTTGCTTCGCAACCAGCTCACCAGCCTGAGACTTGAAGAAGATGAAATAGTTACGCATCTGCACTCGAAAATTAAGGAGATTATCACCGGATTATCGAATCTCAGAGAAAAGGTAAGTAACCGAAATTCGCTAAGGTACGCACTCAATTCATTTCCTAGAAATACTAAATGGGCATCACTAGTAGATATGTTTTATATATATAAGGACTTAGAAACTATTTCTTTAGAAGAATTATTTTCCGCATTTGAAGTGCATGAATCAAGATATGCAGATACGAAGGAGCCCAAGCACAATATCGCCCTCAAAGCATCGAGAGATGAACCTAAGTCAGAGTCTTCTCTCGGCGACTAGGAAATGGTTATGATGCTAAGACGCTTTAAGAAACTTTGTAAATCAAGAAAAACTAACCATCCACAGGGTAGAAAGAGAAGGACTATCAGATGCTACTACTGTAATGAAGAAGGGCACATCAAGGACAACTGGCCCAAGCTAAGGAACAAGGATAGAGATAAAGGAAAGAAGTCTGTCCAAAAACACAAGACTCTGAAGGCGACGTGGGACGATACATCGTCTGAATCAGAAGTCGAGGCCTTCTCCGGACTTACACTAATGGCAAGTCATCAAGACGAGGACTACGACTCAAGCTCGTCCGAAATGAGCATCGAGAGCATCGATGAAGGGGGAGCTACGTCAGAAGAAAGCAGCAGTTCAGGGGGAGACACAGATAACGGGATCGATAAGGTAAGTCAGGTACAATCTCTTCCTCCTGATAAATTGTTTAAGTTTGTTAAATTATTAACTAAGGATTGTTGTAAGTTGGAAAAAGAGATTAAAAATTTAAAAGTAATTCTTGCTAAATCTTGCCCATTAGAAGAATTAGACAAATTAAAATTAGAAAATAATAATTTAAAAATACAAGTAGATAACTTAAAAAATCATACATGTTCACATAATACAAATTTTAGAAAATATAACAATCTAAATTGGTGTTATAGATTTCACAAGGGACGAATTAGGAATATTTCAAAGAAGTATATCCCTAAGAAATTCTTAGTTAATCTAGTTGGTTGGAACCTATATTGGGTTCCAAAGTCTTGTTTAACCTAAATTTAAATTAGACTTAGCGCTTTCAGCGAGAAAATTAAACGTTAAATTTCTTTATGAGGTTTTGTCTAAGAAAGTGGTTGTTGCTCCAATAACCAAGAAGGTCTAATGTCTCGCCACTGTCTAGAAGCCAAAATATTAAAATAAAATATTTAATTAACTTTCTAATAAAACATTAAAATTAAAATTAGATAACGCTTTAAAAAGTTTTTAAACATTGTGGAAATTTCTCAAAAATATTTTTTAAAATTGACTAAGGTTAGAATTTTTTTAGAAATTTTTATTGCTTAAATTTTTCACTTGTTTTCAAAAATAAATCACTTTCAAAATTCTCTAACTTGGAATTCTCTTTTACTTAAAGAATTCTTACTTAGAATTATTTTAATAATATCGAAATATTTTTTCAAAGTTTTCCAAATTATTCCCTTAGTGTTTTCTTAGCACCCCAAATTTTTTTATGTGATCAAAGGGGGAGAAGGAAAAAAAATAAGTCTAGGGGGAGGTAGACTACAATTTTCTATCTTTTTTGTACTTTATTGCAATAATATCTATTTTACTTTTATGTCTATTTACCCTAACTTAACTTGGATTGCTCACATAAAAAAGAGGGAGATTGTTGGAATCCCAAGGTTGTTTTGATGTGTTCAACAAGTTAAGTTAGGTCCTGTGATATTTTAACCTTGTGTCTAAGTGTGCAGGAGTTTAGAAGCATAGGGAGTCGAGCAAAAGACGCAGCTAGCGAGAAGGACAGCACGGGAGAGAGCAGACGGGCTCGGTGCGTCTAAGGTACGAGGTGCTGCGGAAGAGTACGCGGGTAGACGAGAAGGAGGCGCGTGGTGTTTCCGAGGGACGAGAAGCCGGAGCGGAAGGTTGCTCGAGAAGACCAAAATTGGATTCGGGTGAGCCTTATTTTGATTGGCTGAAATCACCCAAGCGAGCGGAGTTGGAGTAAAAGACTTGGATTGAGGCGAGCAACACCGAAGCAGAGGACCCGGACCAAAAGTCAACTTTGTTGACTTTAGTGGTCCGGGCACCTGAAACCATTCCGGGTGCCCGAAGTCATTCTGAGCGCCCGGAGCCATTTCAAACACCCGGAATTGAATCTTGACCGGATCGCGGTCAAATGTGATCCATTGTGAAGGGAATAAAATTTTATCTCCTCTCAAGCGCCTGGAACCCTTCCAGGCACCCCGACCAAGGCTATAAATATAGCATTGGTCCAGAAGCTTTTTAATTCACTCAAGAAATTGTAACAACACTTGTGCACTTCTATTGTTTTGTTTAGCTTCCTTCTTTCTGTGCTTACGCTACTGTAAAAGAGGCTTCTCCGCCTGAAGAAGAATTTAGTGCGATCATCTTCCTTGGATTAACAACCTCCCTGGTTGTAACCAAGTCAAATCTGGTGCCTCTTCTTTTTGTTATTTTCTGTTTATTTAATTTATGCAAGTGTTAAATTAAAAGTCTGTGAAGGGTAGTTTGTTTTTATTTATGTAGGCTATTCAACCCCCTTCTAGTCGGCCCAACGGTCTCTAACACTAAGCAATCTATGTAACATCGCCTAGCATCACAAGGAAACCAAAATCCTAGAATCACACCCCAAACCATCTCTCACATCCTCTTAGCTCAACCCCTTTCAAGATCCACCATCTCTTCTCTCTTCTCTTTCTCTTACTCTCTTTTCCAACCAATCTTACGTTTGTCTAGATAAATCACCGTGCGAAGTTAACTAGTGCTTAATCAATAGTCCCTATGAATTCGATATCTTTTTATTACTGATGACGAAATCATACACTTGCAGTTGCATAACACTAAAGCTTCTAAGAAGTCTAAGAAAGTCACTAACAAGGTCACAAGGGAAGTTATCCCTAAAGTTGACCTAGAGGAGTCAAGTATGACCAAGGCTTCTAAGAAGACTAGGAAGGTCATTAGGAAGGTATCTAGGGAAGTTATCCCTAGTGAATACCTAGAATACTCAAGAAGCACCAATAGATTTTGTGTTTCTAAGAGTATATTCTCTACACCCTAGATGGGTCAGAGAGTGTCCACTCAAATTGGAAGGATAGTTAACCCAACCTTGATGAAGTTGAGACTTGGAGAGCATTTTTAAGGTAGTTATTACTCCTTGAGAATGAAAAGGATTGAATGATTACTCTTTGAAAGAGTAAAATGTGCCAAAAATTTGAGGAATTAGATTTAATTTAAATTTGTACAAATAAGGAGAAGCAAAAGAAATGTCAAGTTGAGAGTTTGGCATTTTTTAGGAAAATAAGGACAATCTAGGATGATTTCATTTAATTTAACAAAGATTTAGAGATACTTAGATAAATAATCTAAGTATACTTATTTATGCTAATTTATCATGATTGTTTGTCCATCATATGTCATGACATCATATTTTGCATTCATGCTTATTATGAAAAATAAACAAAAATACCATGTCATATCATACATACATCATATAACAATAGTATATTTTCTTTTGAAAAGTATTCTTTTTTATGTATGTCATAAATCATCGTGCATTATTTTAAATTCCTTGTAATTAAGGATAATGACATTTACCAACAAATGATAAAGGATTTTATCAACAAGTGACATCCTAGGTGGATGTTTAAAAATCAAAATGTCTAGATAGATATGCATGATCCCTAGTTTAGGGCAAAATCAAAATCTACATCTCACAAAGACTATAAGTTAACATGTATATGTTTGAGTGCACATTAGATACAAGTGGGATATTAGGATGATGAACAAAACTCAAGATGTTAATTTAGTGAATCTTTTTGAGTTTTTGATTTCACCAAAACACATAGTTATGTGTTATCCAATCATTAGGAAAGCTAATGTACAAGTTATGTGCATTGAGCCCAATGAACATGGTTGGAAATTGGGTTTTAAAAATTATTTTAAATATACTTTGAAAAATCTTGGTGAAGGCTATCTTTTGAATAGTAATCACCACTGAAAAGTTAGACACAAACTAGAAGAAAACATTGAAATTTTCAAGAGTTTTCAAGTTTGTGTCAATCTTTGAAAATAGGAAGTATTTCCTTAGAAAACTATTTTTCCTTGATAGCATACGTCTTAAATAAAGTCTACAAGAATTTTCATGATTTTTAGAATTTTGTAGATTTATTTAGGAGTTTCTGAATTTTGGCTGAAATTTGATTTTAGGAAATCAGAAACTCAATCGATCAGTTGATCGATTGGAAAGGCTCGATCGATCAACTAATCAATTGAGATGGGTTTTTCGCAAGCAGAGCCTTGCAGAATCAATCAGCTGATCGATTCAACCCTGCCTAGATCGATCAGTTGATTGATTGAATGGATTCAATCAATTGAGTCCCAACTTCAATTGATTGAAAAGGTTGATTTTGACAGTAGAAGTCTGATTTTAGCACCTTAAGCCATTTTTAGTCTCATTAACCATTTCAAATCCTTTGAAATATATTTATATACATTCAAGGGTGATATTCTTGTTGAAACAAGAATGGTTTGGTTAAAAGTAGACTAAGTTGAAGTTTAGGATGAGATTTGCATTCAAATATACATATTTGAAACTAAAAACTTCAAACTTGTGGGTTTCCTAAAGTCTTAGGAATTCCAAGTCATTGTTGGTGCAATGATAGAAGTTTGAAGCATGCTTTTAGAGGGAGCCACTCTTTAAAGACATGAAAATTATTTTCCACAAAACTTTGGAAGGGGAGTAAAACCTTCATTGTGATGAATGCTCTAGTAGGAGCATTGTGAAGTGGTTAATGCTCAAGGGTGAGCATTGGAAATAATAAAGGGTATGAGACCTTCATTGTAGTCTTGTAAACAATGAGTGAGGTTGTGAACAACGTATGATAACTCTTATGGAGAAGAGTTTTTTATGTGTGCCAAAGGGGGAGAATGTAGGGTTTAAGTTAAGTCTTCATTACCCAAAGGGGGAATTTGCCCTCTAGGAAAGGGAGAGAATAAAAGAAACTGTCATTCATGTTTTGACATGAAGAAGAAGTTGAGGCTATGGGATTAGTCTAACTTAAAGATATTATCAAACATCAAAAAAGAAGAGACTATTGGTGCAATATCCCTTGGGTCAAGGTTGACCAGGTTGATTAAGCTTGAGTTGGATCAAACTTGAGTTTTGATATTTGGATTTTGATGTTTGACAATATATGGAGATTGCAATGGCAATTGTCCATTTGTGGAGATTGGTCAAGTAGGTTAAGGTTGACCGAATACTTGTTGGCAAGCCCAACGGGAAGGTTAGCACAAGGAGAAAAGTCCAAGTGGGTTAGTGTTGACCTAACACTTGGTGTGAAAGATCTAGTGAGTGAAACTAGGTAGATGAAAATCCTGGTAAGTGAAGCTAGGTGAAAGACTTAGTGGGTGAAGTTAGGCAAATGGAAATCCTGGTGAGTGAAGCCAAGTGAAAGTCCTAGTGAGTGGAGTTAGGCAGATGAAAATCCTGGTGAGTGAAGCTAGGTGAAAGACCTAGTGAGTGAAGTTAGGCAGATGGAAATCCTGGTGAGTGAAGCCAGGTGAAAGTCCTAGTGAGTGGAGTTAGGCAGATGGAAATCCTGGTGAGTGAAGCCAAGTGAAAGACCTAGTGAGTGAAGCTAGGCAGATGGAAATCCTGGTGAGTGAAGCCAGGTGAAAGTCTTAGTGAGTAAAGCTAGGCAGAATGAAAGTCTTGGTGAGTGAAACCTGGCAATGGAAATCTAGGTAGGTTAAGGATGATCAGACATCTGGTGATTGGAAGTCTAAGTAGGTCAAACTATTGATCAAATACTTAGCACAAGGAAAAAAGTCCAAGTGGATCAAAGAATTGACCGGACACTTGGTCAAGAAGTCCCAACAGGTCAAGGTTGATCGGATGCTAGGCAATGAGGAGTCCCAACAGGTCATGGTTGATTGGATATTGGGTTTAAAAACCCTAGACTTGAGTTAGGCAAGTTAGGATTGGTCAATCGATCAGATGATCGATTGAACTAGAGTCCAATCGATTGGGAGTGTGCTGTCAGTGAAGGCAGCCCAATCGATCAGCCGATCGATTGGGGAGATTTTCTTGAGAGCATAGAAAGGTTCCCAAATGACCAGCCCATCTATTGGGCAATGCCAATCAATCGGCCAATCGATTAGGATTGGATTTCTTGCAAAAATGTGAGGAAGCCTGAATTGATTGATCAAACGATTCAGGGCTTTTTCTAGCAAGAGCACAAAGGCACTCTAAATCGATCAGTCGATCAATTCAAACCTCCCCAATCGATTGGATATGACAATTGCACAGGATGCGGGCTTTGGAATGTTGGGATTGCTGGGATCTGACATGGCAATCGATTGGGTGGAGGCCCAATCGATTGGGAGCCCTAGATCATGGAATATAAAGGCAACAGCAAGTTTAAATGAAAGAAGCCCTTACACGAAAGTCTTCTTCCCGATCTTCGCACAATTTTCTCTGCCACTCTCTGCTAGTTCTTGGAAGCTCTTGGGTGTTGGAGTGTATACTAAAAGCCTAGCTTTTGTATAAACATTTATAAGAATTACATTGGTCAAGTGTTTACATTTATATATACCAAATGTAGATGTTCAATTAATTTATATTGTAGATAACATAGTGTGTGGTGTCACACACAGAAGATCGTGTTATCAGTTCTTTATAAATTATAAACAGTAGCTCACGACTAAGATGGAAAGGAACAAACCATTGGAATGGTCGTAGTGTAATTAGGTATTAGTTTATCTTGACTAATAGATTACACTAGTACACTCTAAGTGTATTGAGCAGGACCATTTAAGGTAAGTTATTTTTATACTGATTTAATAAAAGAACTAGACCTTAGTTATTTTGGAAGTGTATGCTCTTAATCCTAATATAATAATAAGCACATGTATTTAATATTTATTTCTTTGACTTATCAAAGGGTGAGATTTAGTTCAATAAATCAAAATGCCCGATAAGTTGGAAAATGGTGCTACTTATAGTGTGTGTTGTTGATTATAGAAAGAATCTGTGTCCTAGTTATCTAGGTTGAGAATGTCCCCAAGAGGAGCTCATAAGGATTGTCATGTTAAACCCTGCAGGTGGACTTAGTCCGACATGACGATAAGGTTGAGTGGTACTACTCTTGGACTAAGATATTAATTAAGTGAGTTGTTAGTAACTCATTTAATTAGTGGACATTCGACATCTTAAACACAGGGAGACTAACACACTCATAATAAGAAGGAGCCCAAAATGTAATTTGGGATTGGTGTGGTAGTTCAATAATAGTTCTTTAGTGGAATGAATTATTATTGATGGAATTAAGTTGTGTGTTCGGGGCGAACACGGGAAGCTTAATTTCATCGGGAGACCAAAACCAATTCCTCCTCTCGGTCCCTATCGTAGCCTCTTGTATATAGAGATTTATATCCATCACATACCCACCTTCTTACCCAACCTATAGGGGTCGGCCAAGCCAAGCTTGAAGCTCAAGCTTAGGGCCGGCCAAGCCTAAAGGTTGAGCCTTAAGGTGGCCGGCCAATAGCTTGGAGCTCAAGCTTAGGTGGCCGGCCATATCATATTAAAAAGGGATTTTTATTAAAATTATTTCTTATGTGGATATCATGGTTTTAAAAGAGAGTTTGAAATTTAAATCTTTCCTTTTATAGCTTTCTACAAAAGATTAAGAAAAGATTTGAAATCTTTCCTTATTTGTAGATTGAAAGGAGATTTTAATTTTGAGAAAACTTTCCTTTTTTAACCATATTCATAATTTAAAAGAGAGTTTAAAAATTAAATATCTCTTTTATAAGTTTCTACAAAAGATTAAGAAAATATTTGATATCTTTCCTTATTTGTAGATTGAAAGGAGATTTTAATTTTTAGAGATAACTTTCCTTTTAAAAATTATCCACATGTTTAAAAAGAAAGATTTTAATTTATAAAATTTCCTTTTTATAATCCACCATGAAGGGAAAAATTATTGGAGAAATTTTTATAAATTTCCGGAAGCAAATAAGGAAGTTTTAATTTGTGTTTAAAATTTTATTTGCTTGGAGATTTTAATGTGGTCGGCCATTGTAATTGGAGAAAGAAATTTAATTTAAATTAATTAAAATTTTCTTTTTCATGGCAAAAGAATTAAGGAAGTTTTTATTTAAATTTCCTTATTTTCCAAGACTAAGGATTATAAAAGAGGGGGTAGAGGTGCCTTCATAAAAAAGAACGACTCTATTATTTTTCTCCTTGGGTGTTGCCGGCCCCTCCTCTTTCTCTCTTCTCCATCTTGTGGCCGAACCTCATCTCATCCTTGGAGTCCTTGTGGTGGCCGGATCTTGCTTGGAGAAGAAGGAGAGAAAAGGAGGCGATATTTCTAGCATCCCTTGGAGCTTGGTGGTGGCCGAACCTCTTCATCTTTGGAGGAGCTTTTGGTGGCCGAAACCTAGAAGGAAGAAGAAGGTGCTTGGTGGTTCTCATCTCGGAAGATCGTTGCCCACACAACGTCCGAGGTTAGAAGAGGAATACGGTAGAAGATCAAGAGGTTATTTTTGCTTACAAAGAAAGGTATAACTAGTAATTATTTTCCGCATCATACTAGTTTTCTTTATATAGTTATTTTTGGAAATACCAAACACAAGAGGCATATAATTCTAGAGTTTTCGGATTTGTTTCGAGGTTGTGTTTCTTTTCTTTTATTTTTCGAATTTATGATTCGATTGTTCTTTTTGGTTAACCTAGAGTTATTTAAGGAAATTAAATTTTAGCTTTCCTTAAAAGGCTTTATCTAGGCGGTGGTGGTTGCTCCTATATCCAAGAAGGTCATGTGCCTCGCCATGTAGTCCTGGAAGCCAATTTTGGAAATTAATATTTAATGGAATTAATAACATAGGTGGATTTGAATCAATAGTGTTAAGTTCCGCTTGTGATTCAAATCTAAACCATTAAGAACAGATAAGTTAAATTTGGAATCAATGATGTTAAGTTCCGTCTGTGATTCCTAATTTAACTTCTAAAGAACACAATAGATTATTTAAGGAAAGGTTCGACACTTATACAAAAATTTTGTACAGTGGAACCGGTACGATTTTCCTAGGACTAACCAACATTGGAGACAAGTGTTATTGCACTTCCAAGGTTCAAGAGGTGATCTACATCAACAAGATTAAGCAAGAGAAGGTTTTTAGTTTATACACGTATGTATTTTCTTGTTGTTTGAGTGCATCTTGTTGTAAGGAGATTGTACGAGGTTTCTCCACCTCTGGTAGTTACCGAGAAGGAGTTTCTTTCTTAGTGGAGAGTGCTCATGTGTGTGGATCCTTGGATTGGTCACCTCTTCTTAAGGTAGATACCAAGTAAATTCTAGTGTTAGCATTGTAAGCTTGTTATACGATTTTCCGTTGCAACATCATCATCTATGAAGCAAGCAAACAAGTGCGATGAGCTATTCACCCTCTCCCGCCCCCACTTTAGCTCCTAAGTGACCCAACATTCTTAACATATAATCGGCTCAATGATCGGTCGAGATACATTCAGTAGACAAGTAGTCGACAACATTAAAACAGCTTGGCAAGTTTATCTGGGAATATTCCCTCAAAGCTTCTTCATTAAGTAGTTACAACGACACATTCCCATGGGTACTTCATGAAAAACTCAACTCACAAGCGACAAAGGAAGTACATCTGGGGTAGAAAAACAATTCCTCAAAGGATTATTGCACGATGCCTAGGTTATACTTCTCTCATCTTCTAACAAACTCTAACAAACCGGGGACCATCTCACGATCGCGGAGGTTATGTAAGGTGGTATAAAAAGGAGAATCCTCTCTGCTGACAAGGTACGTAAACACCAACATTTGCATCTAAAGCCCTACTTTCTTGCATTTTTTGGTTACTATTCTTCTTCCACTTTCCAAGAGAGGAGACTGACCTTGAGCGTCGGAGGGCCTAACCAGGGATTTTCACCCCGAACTTAGGTCACTAATGCTTTGTTATCTCGTCTAACTGTACGCAGGATCGTTGAGGAGTTCCCTTCAAATCTCAAGGAGTTTCTTGTTCGTTGAACCATCATCTAGAAGAGCGAGCATGCCATCTCATCGCCTTCAGATAGGATCGCCCAGCAATAGAGACACGTCACTTCTAGTGAAAGTAATTGTGACATCTATAAATTTACAATGATTAATTTTTTATTATTTGCTTCTAACTATCAAAATTAGGAAATGTACCTGAAAATTTAAAGGTTTGAGATGTTGAATTCCAATTTTAAAATATATTGACCAGTAGACCACGAATTTACTGAATATCTTGTATATCCAAAAATATAGCAAAAGGGGAATATTTAATAATCGCTTTGTGTCGATCGTGTAAATGAACTAACCTAAGATCCTATCCTTTCATTGTTGGACCGCTAAAAAAACTATTAAAATAACTTGAAACACTAGTTTATTGAAGTTTATGGCTAACATCAACTGATGACTAGAATTATTCAAAGTCAACATTATTAACATAAATAAATAAATAAATGTGCATATGCACAAATAATGGTTCTAAGATTTTGACATTGATATAACAATATATTTTCTGACTTCTATGTCTTTATCAATATATTGGGATGGTACTAGTTTTCATATGTAATGCCACATTAATGTTGATTTTTCAGACATATACTAAACGTTGGTGTGACTTTTGTGTTTTTTAAAATTAGTGGTGCTAGTTTTGAGAAACCAGCACCATATTAGTGGTAGTTTTCTAAAACTAGCACCAATGTGTCCATTTTTTAAAACCAACATCGATGTAGTAATCAATGGATTTTTGAAAACCAGAACCAATGTTGGTGTTGGTCTTTACAAACTAGCACTAACGTATAGTCAGTGGGTTTTTGAAAATCAAAACCAAAATTGATGCCAATTTTTTGAAATCAGCACCAACGTTGGTGCTAGTTTTACACATGAAAAGTGCTGGTTTTTTAAAACTAGCATCAACGTTGGTATTGGTCTTTAAAAACTAGCACCAACGTTGGTGCTAATTTGTAAAAATCACCACAAACGTGTAGTCAATGGCCTTTTGAAGACTAGCACTAATGTTGCAATTATTGAAAACCAATTCCATCATGTTCTTCAAAATCAAGCACCAAAGTGTTCTCCTAGTGGTTTTTAAATAGCTAGTTCTTAGAAACTACGATGGGTAAAAGACAAACACTCAACATACCTTTGCAACACCCTTTTGCGCCATTATTAAACATGAGTAGAAAAAGGAGAGGAGGGAGATGGCTAGTGTAGTTGTGAGCGAAAACACTAACTCACTTGGCGCAAGTTCATTATAGTTGTGAGCAAAACTCCTAACTCACTTAGCATGAACCAAGAGTTGAAGAAGATTACCTGTATCTAAGGTTAGAAGCGGAGGAAGAGAGGTGTGAATGAGCAGTGAAGAAGGTTTAGGACTTTCATTTTAGGGAAGATAGAGAAGCGAAAGAAGAGAATGAGAATAAATAAACCTGCGCGAAAGGATAGAGATTAAACTTTTTAAAGTTAACGTTGTATCACCAGGCCACGTCACCTATTGCCCATATAAGAGTGTGCAGAGTATCAAAATTGTGTGTGTGTGTGTGTGTAGCCTGGGCGCCCACGGTGGGCGGTTGCCATGGGTGGCTCTCACATGCAGACGCGTCTCCCATGTGAGAGGCGCGCCCAAGTTACCCCCTTCTTTCTTTCTATGTGAGAGGCACGCCCAAGTTAAATCCCCCCTCTTTCTGTCTCTCGCTTGTACTTTCAGGTAGGCGTACATCATAGGGTCTTGACGTAGCTAAAGACTCTACTAGGTTCATGAGATTAGAAGTAAGTATTGGTTTGGTTGTTTTATTTTCAAGTCTTGTCATTAATTGTAAATATTTTCTTCCTAGGGAGATCAGTAAGTATTCTTGTATTAGTTGTTGTTCATTAAGTTTAACTGTGTTCCTAATTCTTCTTCTATTTCTATTTTAGGTGTAGAAGTGGGTTGATATCCCTAAAATCGGACAGAAAGTTGGTTTTTACTGTCTTTATACATAAGAGAAGAAGTGGGTTTTAGAGTAGCGTCTGGATTTTGTAAATTAATAGTCCATTCTATGCCAGCTAAAGTTTCAAAATTGTATTCTTTGGATTTAAGAAAATGTATTCTTTTGGTTGTCAGGGCTTTAATCATATTTGTAACAGATACTTTAAAGTGATTGTGCATGTGATTCATTATTTTTCCTAAGAATATAATATCTAATTAGAGATTATCTCCTTGAAATTGACCATAGCCTTTTTCCTGTATATAAATTTGTATATGTTTTATAAAGTCTCTTATAGTCATATTAAAGTTGGGGCATAAGTAATTCCTAAGTTTGCATTCATATCAACTTCTATTAGTCCAATGATTGCTTTTTCAGTATCAGAAAAATGGGTGTCATGTAAGACTAATAACACTTTTTCTCCTAGCTTTGCCCTTGTTAAACCTCGTAGACCAAAAATAATAAGTGCAAGATGGATGTAATTATATTTTCTCAAGTATAATATTTTTGTTGCCTCTTCTATCATTAGACCAAATTTCCCCCCCCCCCCCCCCCCCCCCCTCGCGGAAGGTGAAGAGCTTCCTGTCTATGATGTCGATAGATTGATGTTGAAAAATTGAGAATACCTTGACTGTAAAGTTTCTTAGGATTTAAAGTATTTAGCTATTCATTTGAGAAAATCGTAAGATCTTTATCAACGTCTATTATTTCTTCAAGTCGAAGAGGTCCTAAAGAAGAAGTGTCAGTTCTCCTGGTTATAGAATCTATCCAGGAGGAGGAAGTATTAGCTTCCATTGATCTAACAACTTTGGAAGGTCTAGAGAAGGGTTCAGTTTTGTTAGATTCATTGGATTTATATGTTAAAAATTTAGAAGTGATAGGTGGAAGTTTAGGAATAGTTTTACCAAGAGATAACTAACTTAACTCTTTGTTTAGTTTGGAAAAATCTTCTTGAAATTCACTAAAACACCAAGTTGCTAATGCTAATGTTTTTATATGTAACAATGTAGTTTCAATTACAGTAAGTATGTAGTGTAAAGAAGTAAGAAGAGCAATAATGGTATTATTTTGTTGAACTTGTATTTGATCACCTTTTTTGGGTAGCTCTAATTTACAGTAGTCATCTTCTTTTATTGTAAAGAACTGTTTTGTATATTCTACAGCGTCTTCATAGTGGAAATTTTCGTATTTCAGCTGATTCATTTATATTTAAGTTCATCTAATAAGTGAATTATGTTATCTAGTTTGTTATATAATTGAGTTCTATTACTAACAATAAGATCTTTTGACTATAGTAACCGTTGTTGTTGTGAAGAGGTTTCTAGTTCTATAGGCTTCGGAGAAGAAGATTTTCTTGTTAAGAGATTGAGAGAAGTTTTTAAATAATCAAGATTTCTTAGGAGTTCTGCTAAAAGTTGTAGTTGTTGGCACAAAGTAGTTTTAAGAGTTTCTAATTTATTAGTTATGGACTGACTATGGCCTTTTAGAGATATTCTTTGACTAAGAAGGAGATCAGTGATAGAGTTTAAATGTGTTTGTTCTGAGTATAAGATGTGTTCAAGTCTTTTGCTTCTAATATAACAAGTGTGTTTCTGTTGATCAAGTGTTATTATGTTTCTTGGTTGTAAAGTGAGATCTAGATAATCTAAGTGTTTAGAAGTTGTGCTCATAACCCCAGTATAGGGTCAGAAATCGATAGGGCTCTAATACCAAAGTGTGGAGAAGTTTCTAGAGCTGGTTGTGTTTTTTGGTGGTGATGTGTTCTAAACCTATAGGTTAGTGTTTTATATTTCTTCAGTTCGCACCAGTGAGCCTCACCTAGTAAAGAGCCTCTAGACTTATTTGAAATCCAAATGATTCATACCTCGACTTCTTCAGGTCTTACAATAGCTTCTGCTGATTGCCTTACTTAAGCCAGGACAAGGTTTATAGAACCGAAAGATTTCACTCTGTCTTCTCTTTCAGCAAGTTACGTGGATACTAAAGAGTATGTGATGATAAGGACTGAGGACTATTGAATGGAAGAAAACAAGAACACCAGCATATGGTTTAGAAACACAAATGTTGGGGTTGCAAGGTTGCAAACATAGTCCCATATTGAAAACACATAGGAAAGATCATGGATTTATAAGAGAAAAGATATATCCATTGGCATGAGATTTTTTGGGGAGAGCCCAAGAACAAAACCATGAGGGCTTAGGCCCAAAGTGGACAATATCATACAATTGTGGAGATATCTAAATTCTTTTCGATCCAACAAGTGATATCAGAGCCCGGACTGCCAGAAGGTTTAACCGCCGACTGTACACAAGAGCTATGGTCTGATTGAGCCATGTGGGTACAATATTGACCTTGAACAAAGAAAGTGGGGGCTCCTATGTTCGGATCAAGAGGACCAGACACCAGGCAGGAAGTCCTAGTTGCGACTAGGCAATGAAGTCCTAGTAGGTCGGGTGGAGGGGTAGGAAGACCTGGTGGGTCGAGGATCGGATGTGGGAAGCCTATGGTCCTTTGTTTGAGGGGGGGATTGTTGGGGTTGCAAGGTTGCAAACATAGTCCCATATTGAAAACACATGGGAAAGATTATGGGTTTATAAGAGAAAAGATATCTTCATTGGCATGAGGCCTTCTGTGGAGAGCCCAAGAGCAAAACCATGAGGGTCTAGGCCCAAAGTGGACAATATCATGCTATTGTGGAGATATCTAAATTCTTTTCAATCCAACAACAAAGATATTATTCAGCCATAAAGAAGAAATACAAACACCTGATAAACTTTATACAAAACTACAAAACTAAACTGATAGAGGATAGAAACTTACAATTATAGTACAAGAGGATGTTCAGAGAGAGTGGAAGGCTGAGAGTTGAGAGAGGTGAGAGGGTTGCTCTTCTGGATGCCTCTTGTGGAGGCTGGCGAGGAGATATTTATAGAGAGAAGAAGTAGGGGCTAGATGGCAGTCGTGGCAGATAAGTATGCTAGTAAGTGCTGGTAGAAGTCAGAGATGATGTCATTAGTGGCTTCAGTCGTCAGTGCTTACGTCTTTTATTTGATGGTGTCATTGCTTCCGTGTCATTAGAGTTCCATCATGTTGATGAGGTTTGCTTCTTCGACAAACCCCATGAATGGTGGTAGCGTAGATGTGGAGACAACTGAAGTCTATCTTCATTATTTTTCTAACCAAGCCAGATTTTTCTTTTGGTAGAACTAGCAGTGGTTTACATGTTCAGTAGAGTAGGAGAACGGAAAGAATACTGATCCAAAAGTTTTTGGTCAATATATTTTTTCGATTATTGTTTCTTTGGCCAAAGTATAGTATAGAGGATCTTGATCTTGATCCCATAACCAGGAACTTCCTTGTAGCGAAGCTCTCCAATGTTTTAGTTGTTCTTCAAGTGGCTTTGATAATGTCCACCCTTTGTCTGGATTGGAAGGATAGTCTTCAAATGGTAGAAGTTCAATATTAAGTTTTTGCACATCTAATTTAATTAGATGTCTGGCAGGTTCAGTATAAGTAGTTGTCCATTCTGGTGGAGAATTATCAAAAGTACATAACAAAAGTATTTCTTTTTCTTCCAGTATATGCTGTAGTTTTTGTCCAAGTACTGGAGGTAGAGTTGGAACAAAGTCTAAATCTTGTACCCATAGTTGTTGCAGTAACCTGTAGTTTATTAGAGTAAAAGGCGTAATAAGTCTGCCTCTGTAATTTTTATGTTGAAATTTTTCACAATGTATATTTGCTTTTCTAAAAGACTATAAGAGTTGACATCTGCAACCCAAATCTGTATTCTCAAAACACTGAGGAAAACTTTTAGTGCAAGAAAGTTTATAAGTATATTCTTCAGCATAAGTTATTAAAATGCCAGGAGTCGGGTTTTGATGAAACCAATTAAGTGCTTCTTCAAGTTCTAAGAATAATTTATAGCTAGAGACTTCTCCCAAAGTAGTGATATAAGTACGTAAGTCTGTTGATAATGTTTTGATATAGACTAATGTAAGGAACTAGGGAGCTAAACACGCGAAAGCGCAGTGGAAAACTTCTAGTTTCTTTCCAGAAGATCCGTGCGAAGGGAAATACATATACTAAGTTTCATGATAGGTATACCTTTGATGCGTGCACTTGAACTCCCGACAACTTAGATCTCAGCATGATCATGTGTCCATGCCTCTAGCGGCATCCACACGAACAAGCGTCTCGTCCATCTCACGAACTCAAGAAGTGGAGAAGAAAACTACCTACGGTTGTGCTAGCAACCAAGCAAGGTAATTTTGGTGGAGAAAGGAAGAGAGGAAGAAGACAATGAATACCTTGCAATCAATGGACAAAATTACTCCTTTTGTACTCCCATGGAATACCAAAAGTCCATTTGGCTCTTGATCTCCCTTTTGCCTCTTGATCTTCTTCATGAATTGACTCTTAGTCATATTTCATGAAGAGTCTTTTGGTCAAGTCAAAATTGACCTTGCCTCTTCCCTTTTTGAATTCAAGTTCACCCAATGAATCTAACTCATTGATTCTCATGTAATTTTGAATTCAATGAAACACCATTTCATTAATTCGAATTCACTCCATGAGTCTAGTTTGAATTGGACTCAATCCAATAATTAGATCCAATTTAGTCTAACTCAATAAGTCTAATTCGGATTAGACTTAATCCAATCATTCATCATATGAATCCATCTCTAAATCTACTTGCTCTTTGTGTATGACCCAATAGGTTCTCGTAACGTTGGCAATGTATCCAAATCAATATTTAGATACATAAGCAATGAGTGACATCTAGCAAGGCATCATTGCTACCCAAGTAACAAAAAAGTCGAGATCCGACCTAACCTATCTGTGGTTATTCTCTTATATGACTTGGTCCCTCTATCCTTGATATCTAGATTGATCAATGAGGCATAGACTGTTTCATCCTCGTATCAACCTTTATGTTTCTTGATCTCTAAGTAGACACACTAAAATAAATAAGCTCAATATCATATATTGTCTCATTTGAGCATGGTCATGCATTATTGTGTCATACTAATTAAGGGGCCCACAAATATCGCTTCCGTCATATGGACGGGATATATCTCATCTACATCACTCATATCACTCTACATAAGTTATTGCATACCAGTAATCGACTTTATTGTCTACCATGTTACAGGTGATGTTTACCGATACCAAAGTATACAACACCTTATATAGGGAACCGTAGTGACTTCAGATCTAAAGACTATTCATACCAACAGTCACATGAGAATATTTATGACACTCATATAATGATCCATGAAACATTCTCATGGTGAGTCATTCAGTATATATTCTCTAATATATACCCATGTGTCAACTTGATATTTCATATCCATGACTTGTGAGATTAAGTCATCTGTTGACCAACATGCTAGTCTCAACGCATTAATATTATCCTTGTATATTAATGCTTGACTAAGAATAGTTAAGAGTAATATTCTATGTATATTTACAATATCTCATTATCAATTCAATCAATTGATATGTTGTAGATTAGAACCTCCTACTCTAGGATATTATTATACTTATTCATTCGACACTAAATTGAAATAAATATAATAACCAACTTTACCTTTTATTAATAATGAAATATGATACAAAAGGAGTCATTTACACTCATCTCATAATTGGTACTACGGCTAATACTAACAACTAAATTATTGCATCGTCCAGTGTTAGCCTGAAGTATTTCCATGGATTGGTACATCATTGGCCTTGTAGTTATAGATAGTACATCCGTTTCTCTTCGGGTAGGTATCTCAAAAGTGGTTGTCATTAAGTAAGTTTTATCTGCTTGTATTTGACTGTAATTCTGAAGTGAAGGGCTAATTATAAAGTTTGACTCCAATTTTTCTCTAAGTAAGTCATAAGCTTCGTCCAACGAGTAAAAACCCTTGTAAGGTACTTTGTCTTCATCTGAGAGAAGAGGTTTAACGTCATCCCAGTGGGCATAAAGATCTGCATAAGTTCCTGCAAGAATGACATAATAAGAAAATTTCTTTCCCAACGGTTTTTGCACTATGGTTAGGAAATAATTTGAGAGAGCATTAATCACTACTATTTTATTGTTGGCTATGCCTGGTGAAGTAGGAATATTTCATATATTATCAATCAAACATTGTTGTATAGCATCTAATTGCAGTCGTAATGTGAATTGGAGTGTATCTTCCTTTCTTGTGTTTAGTGATAATTCATGAATACCAAATTTCATAGTCTTGGAATAACCATAAGTATGTACCTTCTTTATCAAGTCCATTCTGAAAGAGGAAAGAAGTTAAATAAGTAATCGAGACAAAGTATCAGCTAAAGAATTGTTAGTTCCTTTAATATGTTCCCAATGTATACGTAAACCCTTATTGAGGATGGCATCGGTGAATTTTATCCAACGTTTAGAACCAAGGCCTTTTCTTGCTTTCTTTGTTTGTTGGCTATATTTTATTATGGTTTTACAATCTGTTCTAATTGTGATTTTAGATTTACTGTAAATAAATAGTATAAAAGCTTTTAAACAGTAGATGACCGCTAGTAGTTCAAAGTCTCAAGAGGTTAATCTTCCTTTTTCTTTATATTTGCCTGAAGCATAACGACAAAGGTTTTCATAGCTTTTTGGGTCATATTTAGATCTTTTACTGAATAGGGCTCCGCCCCATCCTGATTGACAGCCATCCGTTTCTATGACTAGATAGTCTACATCTAAGGGAAGTGTTAACTACGGAAGATGTTGTACCATAAGTTTGATTTGTCTAACCAAGTATATGTATTGCTGATTGAAGTATCTTTATCCTGTTTGAGATGTTTTATTATATAGAGGACTGTTAATTTTGCCAATATCCTTTATATATGGGCGAGCATAATTTAAAAGTCCTAAAACTGCTCTCAGAGTTTTGATATCCTCCAATTTGTTTGGAAATCCTAAGAGTTTACTAGTGATGTGTGGTTGCAATGTTATTTTGCCTTAACTAATAAGACTTCCTAGGAATTCAATGTATGGTTTGGCAAGTTTCATCTTTTTATTTGAGACAATTAACCTATGTTTTTCAAATAGGTTAAAAATCATATGTAAGTGAGTAAAGTGTTCTTCAGTTGTCTGGGAAAAAATGAGAATATCATCAATATAGACACAAGGAAGTAACAGGTCGAAAAATGCCATCCATTTTTCTTTGGAAAACTTGAGGTGTTATTTTAAGTCCAAATGACATAACTAACCATACAAAATGTCCTTCTGGACAAGAGAATACAGTCCAGGGAATAAAGTCAGGATGCATCTTAACTTGCCAAAACTAGATTTCATGTCAAATTTGGAGTACATTTAGATTTATGGATTTTATTAAGTAATTGCTCTTTATTAGGAATTTTATAATCATCTTCATGATAATTATCATTAAGGTGTTTGTAATTAAAAATCATTCTAGATTGTCCTCTTTTCTGTTATGCTCCTTTATTTACTATAAAAATAGGACTCTTATATCTAGAGTCTGATCTTTGTATGGCTTTTAAGGCCAGGAGTTGAGTAATATGCATTTTACATTCTTTGATTTTCAGTTTGTGTATCTAAGATCCTGAGCTTTAATAGTTAAGTCTGGATTGATAATATTTAGTTTATAATAAATTTTATCTTTTTCCTAGTATTTTGTTGGATTTTCACCAATAATTTCTAGTTTTTCAAGTCAAGAAAGGACAGCGTCTAAAGTTTCTTGGGTATTAAGTAAAGTACATAAATAAGAAGGGTTAATATAGTCTTGATAATAAGTTTCTTGGTCTAGCGCATGTATATCATTGAGAAGGCAATCATCTAGATTGTCAAGGCTATTACAACCAAGTATTGCTAGTTTTCCTATAAAGAAATATTGACTCTAGGCTTTTTCTAGCAGATGTTTGGAATAAGGCAAGGACAAGTGGCAGTTGGATTGAAGGCTTCGATAGGAGAGGCACCACCACACAGCCCAGCGCAGACCTCGGAGGGATAGCCAGAGAGAACAGGAGAGATGATGAGAGTTGAGAGAAAAAATAGCATAGTCTTTAGTCAAGAGTAGGGAACGGTCAAGGAAAACTAAAAAATTAAGCCCAAGAATGAAAGGGATCAATTTATGAGGCATAGGTTGGATTCAGAGTTGAGATAAAGTGAGGGGAGCACTAAACACACCACAATTGGTGTAAAATTTAAGATGAACATTTTAACGAATTTATGACACCTTAATTGGTAGCCATCAAATTGTGTACTAAGAAGAGGTGTATTAGTAGCCTTGATTAACGTAGAGGGAACAAAAGAGGTGAGTAGAGCTTCATCAATAGTGAAGGTAGTAGCATCACTATCTAAGAAAGCATGTAAGGTGAGTTCATGACCCTGAATATTAATAGTGCATTGGACACGAATGTCTATGGTTGTGCCTGTATTACAATACTGGGGGTTTGAATGAAAACAAACTCTATTGACGGAGAATTGCCTTATTCATGTGGGATAAGAAAACCCTTGCCTTTATTAGGACAGGGGTCATAAGGATATGGTGTTGGACTAGGTTGAGTATATAAAGAAGGTCTGGGATAGTCTGAAGGTTCAGGAAAACACTCCTTTAGCATAGCAAGTTCAATTTTCAAAAGGTTGAGACGAGTTTCGCGTACAACAACTTGAGATTCTAATAAAGTATTCCTCATGCTTCATTTAACTGGTTGAGTTGGAGGAATGTCGATTTGAAAAAGTGTATTTAAACAAAGGTTACAACATTGTCGTCTACAGAGTTTACAAGTACCACGATTAAGAAGAGAAGGATAATAACCACAAGTAAAACAAGGGATATTATCAGAGCCTTCTTTTAATTTCCATTCATGAGGGCAAGTTCTTTGATCAGAACGTAAGTCAGTTAAGTTTTGAGGGATGAATTGATGATACATGAGTGAAAGTTGTTGAAACTCCTGTAAGGTTTCGTCCAAAAGTGGATCATCTACCAGATCTTCTTCCTCAAAAGAATAAACATTATTAGGATCTAAGAAAGAGTTAATTAATGAATAATCTTTCTGTACTGGTGAAGGTATATTTTTCAGATTTAATACAGAAAGAATAGAATAAATAGAAGACATACTAGAAACATCATCTTGTATTTCAATTAAGTCTAAGTTGGTATTACTAACTGCTTCTACTTCACGACTATATAAGTTTTTCCTATCAGGACAGACTAAGCAAAGATGTCTGGGTTTATGACATGCAAAATAAGTTATTGTGTTGGCATAAGTTTTTTTAGGTTTAACAACTCAATTATATAACAAACTAGATAACATAATTCACTTATTAGATGAACATAAATATATATGAATCAATTGAAATACGAAAATTCCCACTATGAAGACGCTGTAGAATATACAAAACAGTTCTCTACAATAAAAGAAGACAGCTACTGTAAATTAGAACTACCCGAAAAAGGTGATCAAATATAAGTTCTTTATGCCATCCTCAATAAGAGTTTACGTATACATTGGGAACATATTAAAGGAACTAATAATTCTTTAGCAGATACTTTGTCTCGATTACTTATTGAACTTCTTTCCTCTTTCAGAATGGACCGAATAAAGAAGGTACATACTTATGGTTATTCCAAGACTATGAAGTTTGGTATTCATGAATTACTGCTATACACAAGAAAGGAAGATACATTCCAATTCGCATTATGACTGCAATTAGATACTATACAACAATATTTGATTGATAATATATGGAACATTCCTACTTCACCAGGCATAGCTAGCAACAAAATAGCAGTGATTAATGCTCTCTTAAATTATTTCCTAACCACAGTTCAAAAATCGTTGGGAAAGAAATTTTCTTGTTATGTCATTCTTGCATGAACTTATGTAGGTCTTTATGCCCACTAGAATGAAGTTAAACCTCTTCTTTCAGATGAAGACAAAGTACCTTACATGGGTTTTTACTCGTTGGATGAAGCCTATGACTTACTTAGAGAAAAATTGGGGCCAAACTTTATAATTAGCCATTCACTTCAGAATTACGGTCAAATACAAGCAGATAAAACTTACTTAATGGCAGCCACTTATAAGATACCTACCCGAAGAGAAATGGATGTACTATTTGTACCTACAAGGCCAATGATATGCCAATCCATGGAAATACTTCAGGCTAACACTAGCTGATACAATAGTTTAGTCTCTATCAAAACATTACCAACATACTTACGTACTTACATCACTACTTTTGGAGAAGTCTCTAGCTACAAATTATTCTTAGAACTCGAAAAAGAACTTAATTGGTTTCATCAAAACACGACTCCTGGCATTTCAATGATACCAAAGTGTGGAGAAGTTTAGAAGTTTTTAGAGGTGGTTGTGTTTTTCGAAGGTGATGTGTTCTAAACCTATAGGTTAGTGTTTTTTTATTTTTTCAGTTCGCACCAGTGAACCTTACCTAGTAAAGAGCCTCTAGAGTTGTTTGAAATCCAAACAATTCTTACCCTGGCTTCTTTAGGTCTTACAATAGCTTCTGCTGATTGTCTTACTTAAGCTAGCACAGGCTTTACAGAACCGAAAGGTTTCACACTGTCTTCTCTTTCAGCTAGTTGCGTGGATACTAAAGAGTATGTGACGATAAGGACTGAGGACTATTGCATGGAAGAAAACAAGAACACCAGCCTATGGTTTAGAAATACAAAGATATTATTTAGCCATAAGAAGAAATACAAACACCTAATAAACTTTATACAAATACAAAACTACAAAACTAAACTAATAGAGTACAGAAACTTACAATTATAGTACCAGAGGATGTTCAGAGAAAGCGAGAAGGAGAGAGCGAAAGGCTAAGAGTTGAGAGAGGTGAGAGGGTTGTTCTTCTGGATGCCTCTTATGGAGGTTGGCGAGGAGATGTTTATAGAGAGAAGAAGTAGGGGCTAGATGGTAGTCATGGCAGATAAGTATGCTAGTAAGTGCGGGTAGAGGTTAGGGATGACATCATTAGTGGCTTCAGTCGTCAGTACTTACGTCTTTTATTTGATGATGTCATTGCTTTTGTGTCATTAGAGTTCCATCATGTTGATGAGGTTTGCTTCTTCGACAGAACGCATGGATGGTGGTAGCGTAGATGTGGAGTCTGTTGAAGTCTGTCTTCGTTGTTTTTCTAACTATGCCAGATTTTTCGTTTGGTAAAACTAGCAGAGGTTTACATGTTCAGTAGAGTAGGAGAACGGAAATAATACTATTCCAAAAGTTTTTGGCCAATATATTTTTCGATTAGTCTTTCTCCGGCCAAAGTATAGTCTAGAGGATCTTGATCTTGATCCCATAATCAAGAACTTCCTTATAGCGAAGTTCTCTAATGTTTCAGTTGTTCTTCAAGTGGTTTTGATGATGTTTACTCTTTGTCTAGATTGCAAGGATAGTTTTCAAATGGTAGAAGTTCAATATTAAGTTTTTGCACATCTAATTTAATTAGATGTCTAGCTGGTTCAAAATAAGTAGTTGTCCATTCTGGTGGAGAACTATCAAAAGTACATAACACAAGTGTTTCTTTTTCTTTCAATATATGCTGTAGTTTTTGTCCAAGTACTGAAGGTAGAGTTGGAACAGAGTCTAAATCTTTTATCCAAAGTTGCTGTAGTAACTCGTAGTTCATTAGAGTAAGTGGTGTAATAAGTCAACCTCTGTAATTTTTTTATTGAAAATTTTCACAATGTATATTTACCTTTATGAAAGAGTATAAAAGTTGACACCTGCAACCCAAGTCTATATTCTCAGAACATTGAGGAAAATCTTTAATACAAGAAAGTTTATAAGTATATAAATTGCACACATTACGGTGCACATAGTTGCCAACGTAAGTGCACCTATATATTCATAAATACTTAATTAATTTATTTGATACAATTTATAATTCATTTATATTCAAGGGTCCTAACACTTGTATTATAATTTTTCAATGATGATTACTTAGATTTCTAACAAATATCATCATCTTACTAGCTGATTCATTAAGCTTTGGTTGTAGTCCAATTGAACTCATCCCTCTATATATAATCACAATTTGTTTTCTCTAATTAGATCACCATAAGCTTTTCAATGTTAAATCTTTAACGTATATTTACCGATCTAACAAACAAGTAACATTATTTCTTGTACATAAATTAACGATCAAATTTTATTAAAATTAATTGATACCCCATAATAATTTATAATTGAGTAAGGAAATTTGAGAGAATACATGAGTCTTATCGTAGGATGGATTTAACTAGATCGAAACTAGAAGTATATGGTGTTCGGATGAGGAAGAAGACTCATGGATTTAACCAGATCGAAACAAACAAGTACATGAGGAGGAAGGTATGGTGTTCAGATGCTTTATAACGGGAATACGATGCTTGAAGTATAGGACTTGGTTATGGGAGAGCTCGAGATTTTTCAGTGCTCGACACTCGGGACTCGGGCATAGAGGAGTCTGGAAATGTTTGTGAATGAGGGCTTGACCTAGAGATGAAGCATTTTAGAGGAGACGACCTATAATGAAAAACATTAATTATTATAAAAATAAATAAATAAAAATAAAATAAAATAATCTCAGTTAGCTCCACAAAGAAAAGTCAGTCAAAAAATTTAGAATATTTGATTACGTCCCTTATTCAAAGAAAAAATTCCTATAAATACATTATAGTTAAGGTTTGAATCGCGAATGCATGAGTAATAATTTGAATGTCCTACCACGATATTATAATCTCGGAAAAAAAATATGAACTATTATGAAGAGGAGAATGCTTAAATTATTTAAATTCTATTAAAATTATTTTAACGGATGAAAATCATTATAAAATTATTAAATAACTGCTATAGTTATAAAAACTTTTTAATTAGCTATTACATAATTATACTTAATATTAAAATATTAAATTTAAAATTTTAAAATATTATTATATTTAAATATATTCTTAAAATAATTTAAATATATTAAAATTATTTTAAAATAGTTTTACAAACTTTTAAGTAATTGTTACACATGTAAAAACTATTTCGTGGCCACTATAATATTATAATAATATTGTATTAATCATTATACGTTATAGCGTTTGTCGAAACTTGTAACGGGCTATAATAATGCTGGAATCCTCGAAGTAAAGAATAATATATTATGAGATTTTTTTTAGTTTTTTTTAAATATTCCTTTGATCGTTTATATAATTTGAAGTTTACTTTCGATTTTTACCCGTTAAAATTAAAATTAAATAAGACTATAATGTAATTAAAATTAAAATTAAATTTAAATTTTAAATTCATTTTCAAATTAGTTCTGATTTTAAAATTAAATTGTTTATTTTTATAGATCCAAATTAAACTATTTAATTAAATCTTATACTATTCTTGCGCCGGACTGTTTTCACTTTTAATTTTGGTTTTCTAGTGGTTCCAGATGTCCTTGTCTATAAAAAAACACATAAAAAGCGGATCAAAGAATACACTATTTATAATTACGATCCAATCATAGTTATTATCCAACTATAATTATAAGTAGTCCATCTCTTAATCTACTTTTTTTTATATTAGAGGATTTGGACTTACTAAAAAGACAGATCCTCTAGTGTAGAAAAAATTGAGAGAATGCATAATGAACCCAAATCTCCTAGTCCACAAAAAGTAAATTAGGAGATAAACCAATTATAATTGTGACCGGATAGTGCCCACGAATTAGTCGCAATTGGTTGAAATACCTCCTTATATTCATTGTTCCCTAAATTATAGTTTGGGTCGGGACGATTGACCGGAGGCCATCCGGAGGACACCCCCTCTCAACATCAGGCTACCTAGCCACTTGTCCACCTCCGACCACTCACCCCGATCCAAACTATAATTTAGGGGATGGTGAACTCAGGGAGAAATCGCAATCAATTGTAGTTTGATCGCGACCACGATCCGATCGTAATTGGTTGCGATTCCTCCTTGAATTCACCGCCCCTTAAGTTTTTGTGGACCAAAGGATATGCCCTCTTTACTAGTGGTCATTGGTCAACGTGCACAAGGGCATATCCTCCAATCAATAAAAAGGTGGACCAGAAGATGGACCACAAGTAATTACGATCGGATCGTGGTTGCAATTGATTATGGTTTCTCCCTCGGTTCACCGTCCTCCGAGGTTATAGTTTGGATCGAGACGAGTGGCCGAACACCACCCCCGCTCGATATCAGGCTACCTGATCACTTTGTCCACCACAAACAGCCTCCGACCACTCACCCCAACTCAAATTATAACCTGGGGGGCAGTGAATCCAAGAATGGATAAGATCCGACTGCAATTACAAGTGGTTCATTCCTCGATCCACTTTTTTTAGACTAGGAGATCAGGCTCACTAGGGTGGCAAATCCTCTAGTCCACAAAAAAAAAAAATAGATCATGGGATTGACCACTTGTAATTACGATCGGATCGTGGTCGCGATCCGATCGTAATTGATTGTGATCTTTTCTTAGGTTCATTGTCCCCTAGGTTACAATTTAAATCGGAACGAATGGTCGAAGGCCACCGATAGTAGAAGCGTTGAGCGAGGACAATTTTCAAATGACCTCATACTATCTAAACTATAATCGAGAGACGATGAACCTGTTTTTATCATGGTCCACTTTTAATGGACCCGAGGATCTAGGCTCAACGTCTACGAACTCAGCTCAAATCCTTTGGCCCGTAAAACATGAACTAGAGGACATGTATAAAATAAGTGGAGGTCATTACTCTCCACCAATAATAGAGAGTGGTACATCCTCGCGCTCCTACTAACCAGGACCAAAAGTTGCTCAATGTGCGTCGCTTGAATAATAATTGAACGAGTGACATCAATATCGTCCATGGAGACCGATTCGAACTTGATCGATACCGACGATGTTGGTCGTCGCGGCGGCGGCCTATGTCCTGTGTCCGTCGCCGAACGCACCCTCTCCGGATGGGACATGGCCGGTCTCTGGATCGCCTTGGTCACGAACGTCCCTAACTACTACTTGGCCGGAAGCCTGGTAGATCTCGGGATGTCGTGGTGGCAAGGGATCGCCACAATCTTCCTCGGCAACCTCATCATCGTCGCTCCCATCTGCCTCACCGCGCACGCTGGCGTTCGCTACGGCGTCCACTTCTCCGTCCAGCTCCGCGCCGCCTTCGGCGTCCGGGGCGCCTTCGTCCCGGCCCTCCTTCGCGCCGTCGTTGCCTGCGGATGGTGTGGCATAGAGTCTTGGATCGGAGGCCAGTCTATTTTCCTCCTCCTCCTTCCCCGCTCGGTGGCCTCGTCGCCCCTCGCCCAGCCCCTCTCCTGGCTCGGCACCTCGCCGCTTGAGCTTGGCTGCTTCCTCCTCTTTTCTGTCCTCCAGCTTGCCGTCGTATGGAAGGGTATGGGTGCGATCAATGCCCTAAGCCGGTTTTCTGCCCCAATCCTGATCCTCCTCGTCGCTACCCTCTTCGCCTGGGCTTATGCTGCGGCGGGCAGCTTCGGCGATATGCTATCCACGCCGTCACGCCTCTCCCCTTCCCAGTTCTGGCCCGTCTTCTTCTCCTCCCTCACTGGATGCGTCGGCACCTGGGCCAGCCTTGCCCTCAACATCTCCGATTTCGCGCGGTTCGCATGCAGTCAAGCCGACCAGGTGTTCGGCCAAATGGGCCTCCCAATTTTCCAGACCGCCTTCACCTTTGCCGGCCTCGCCATCACCTCCGCGACCGTGGTCATCTTCGGCCGAACGATCTCCAACCCAATCGAGCTCCTCTCGACTATCAATTCTAACTTCTTCGTCTCCGCCATCGCCTTCTTCGGGATCGCCCTGGCGACTATCACCACTAACATCCCAGCCAATTTCGTCGCCCCTGCCACCATGCTCCTCAGCCTCTGCCCCTCCGCCTTCAGCTTCGCCACCGGCTCGCTGCTCACCGCCGCCATCAGTTTCGCCTTCCAGCCGTGGAAGCTCATGGGCTCCAGCGACAGCTTCGTCTACACGTGGCTCGTCGGCTACTCCGCCGTCCTCGGCCCAATCACCGGGATCATGCTCACCGACTACTACGTCCTCCGGCGAGCGCGCCTCGACTTAAGCGGCCTCTACTCCGACAACGAGCACGGGCCGTACTACTACACTGGAGGGTACAACGTGGTGGCATTTGTGGCGTTGGCGGCGGGCGTGGTCCCGGCGGTCCCGGGTTTCCTGCACAAGGTGGGCGCGGTGGGGGTGACGTGGGAGATGTTCGACGTGGTATACGGAAGCGCGTGGTTCTTTGGAGTCTCCATTGCGTCCTTGGTCTATTGGGCGCTCTCCCGGTGCTGCGGAAGGGCCGGACGGCGCCAGCGTCATCGAGAAGCTTCTTCCACCAGGACAGAGCCGCTCCTCTGTACAGGTGACTAACTGGTCAAACTTTTCTTATAATAAAATTCCTTGGCTGGCGATGAGCTGTAATAACATAAAAAAAGGTTAAATAAATTTAAACCCCACCCTGGTATTTTCCATCCAAAATCAATTTACCCCATTATATTTAAAAAATAACACTTAGTCCCCTATATTTTAAAGAAAATAATAATAATAATAAATGATCAAAATAATCCTTACTTTACTATTTAAATGTTAAAATGATAGTTAAATAACTTTAAGCTCATTTTATTTTTCATCCAAAAGAAATTTCTCCATTGTATTTAAAAAATGACACTTAGCCTCCTATGTTTTAAAGAAAAAAAGGAAAAAAATAGTAAATGTCGAAAATAACTCCTTTACTCCATTTTTATTTGATTTTGGTTCATCAATTTAAAATTTTGATTTTTTTTTTCTTTGCTAAGGGTGGGGGAATGAGTTTTTGAATAGTTATTTCTTTTAAAGTTGCTTCTTATCTATTGTTTATATTGGTGCGCATGTATAAATTTGTAAGAGTTTTTTAGGAACAAGTAAAATTTTTGATCTATATATCAATCAGGTTTGGGTAAGATTAAGCTTTCACGAATTATGTGAGATTTTTTATTTTACTTTTCTTTTTGTCTAAAAATATAAGGTTACCTTGAATAAGGATATTTCAATTAGAATAATTTTAACATTTAGAATAGTAAAGGAGTTATTTTGGTCATTTACTATTTTTTCCTTTTTTTTCTTTAAAACATAAGGGGGTAAGTGTCATTTTTTAAATACAATGGAAAATAAAATGGGCTTAAAGTTATTTAGCCATCATTTTAACATTTAAATAGTAAAGTAAGGGTTATTTTGATCATTTATTATTTTTTTCTTTTTTTCTTTAAAATATAGGGGATTAAGTATTATTTTTTAAATATAAGGGGATAAACTGCTTTTGGATGAAAAACACAATAGGATTTAAGGTTATTTAGCCTATAAAAAATTGCAATTGTGAAATTAGAGCACTAATATTCGAAGATGATATTTATTGAGCTTTATATTGAATATTTTATTTTAAATTTGGAATAAGATAATTAAAAAATTTATCTATGGGTTATTCTATTTATTTTTTAAATTATACATATTTCTCTAAATTTATAGAATAAATTTTATTCTCAAATATTATAAATGAGAAAAAAGAAATATGAAAATTAATATACAATGTATTAAAAAATAAATATCGAAATTTAATAAAATAATTTTTTATTTTAAATTATATATTTTAGATAAAGAAATGGGTGTTGATCCTGTCCGAGCGCCGAGTCGATGGACACTGGGGACGTGGCACTCTCCGCTGTCTTCGACTGGTGATGTGGACCTCCGGCGAACCTGCAAAGAAGCCGAGCCGGGAGGGGTTTCCCGGCGACGACCCTCCGACGCTCAAGTCAGACAGTGAAGAAGAAGAAGAAGAATAAGGCAACACTACTGTGGCTACAGTGATGAGAATCGCATACCTCCGTCGAAGTCTGGGGGTCCTTATATAGGACCCCGGGAAGGCACATACACGCTTCTCGATACGTGCACGCTTCCCCAAACATACCTCAGTAGGGTTGTGTCAGAAAAGTATGTCTGACGTCATTCTGCAATCGTCCGAGCATATCCCGGATGTGACGGTGGAAACTTCCACCGTACGATACTCTGTCCGCTCCGGGCGTCGACCATGCTGTTTGTCGGCGGCAGGTGTCTCGAGGATGATGTTACCAGCTGTCCTTTTTGTCCCTTTGCGCTCTTGCCTGTTCCCGGGCCGAGCGGACCAATCGCTCGACGCTCATGGCCTCCGGGAATGCGCATACCTCGGCCCGGGCGGGGAAGCCCTGCTCATGTGCTCGGATGGAATTGTGCCTTATTGTCCTGCGGCTCGGCCGAGCGGCCTGCCCGCCCAGCCCGTAGACTCTTTTACCTTGAGCATCGGAAACCCGACTCCTGGTCAGGCTGTCTTTCGTCCGGTCCGGGAGACCCCTGGCCGGATGTCCGGTCGGCCGGATGCTCGGTCGGCCCTCTACTCCGCTTGGCACGACCTCTGTCCGCTCGGCACGACCTTGGGGTTGACCTTCTTGACCATTGACCTCCACGTGTCGTTGACCTCTCGCCAACGAGGGTCCCCCGTCCTTACCACCGGATCACATGCCTCCCCCTCAAGTCTAGTCGAAGGAGGCGCTAAGTCCGACCGACTGGACTACGTCTGGGTGGCGTGTCTGCCGCTCATCCACCGAGATTAGCGTCAAGCCGTCCGGGGACTATGCAAGTAGATAACGCCGCTCGGCGTGTCCCCGGTTGGTACTTGGAAAGTTTCGTTTGCTTGCCGTTGTCCCGCCGCTCCGGCATCGGTCACGCTGATTATCCCTAGAAAACTCCTCGGCCTTTGTGTAAATCACTGTCATTAATGTTGAGCATGTGGCCATGCTCGCATGATGGTGCTCATTAAATGCGACCTATGAGCGAGCGCCACGTGGTCGCGCATTCGTCATCGTTCACTCGAGTCGTCAGGTCTGATGTGACCTTTGACTTTTTCGAATTTGACAGTCAGATCCCCTCCTTGGATCCCGTAACCTGGATCGGACGACTCCGGTTGATCAAGCCCAATGTTTATAAGCATATCTCCTCCTCGGCCGCTTCACGATATCGCGTGCGCATCCGAAAGCTTCTGCTTCTTCTCGTCCAGCGCTCCAGCGAGCTCGTTGCTTTGCTTTCTGGTGATCCACCACCGCCTCCTTCAGTCCTATCTTTTGTAAGGCTTTTTCGCCCTTTTACTTTCAGTTCCTTTGTGCTTTTCTTCGCACTTCTCGTTGTCTTCATGCTCGTTTGGACACTGTTCCGACCATTCTGCTTGTCAAACTTCGATTTCCTTTGTGTCGTTCCTTGTCTTTGATAATGACCAGTTCTTCTCGTCCATTCGACCTCGCACCTGGCCTCTAGTATACCACCACCGAGAGTCGATTCGATGAGCAGGACGCGCTGAGCTTCACCCGAACCTTTGAACTTCCCTCTGACCATGAACTGATATTAGCCACACCCTTCGATCGGCCACACGACCCTCCGACCGGCACTGTTTGCTTTTTTCGAGATCAGTTCATGGCCGGTCTGCGCTTTCCCATTCATCCGTTCATCCTTGAGGTGTGTAACTATTTCCGCCTCCCGCTCGGCCAACTCGTCCCTAATTCCTTTAGGTTGCTATGCGGGGTGGTTATCCTCTTTAAGCTGCACGGCATCCCCTTAGTCCCTAAGACTTTCCACTACTTCTACTATCCCAAACAGTCCGAGTGGGGTACTTTCTTTTTCCAATCGCGAATCGGTCTCATTTTCTTCGACAAGATGCCGACCTCGAACAAACACTGGAAGGAAAACTATTTCTATCTTTGTCTTCCCGAGCGGCCGTCCTTCCGCACTAAATGGCAGACCATTGTGACGAGCCCGCTGTACCTCGGTAAATATAAGAGCCAGCCAGATTACCTTCATGCAGCCAATCTGCTGGCCGGGCAAAGATTTAACATCAACAAACTGCTCCACGAGGGGGTGCTATATATATTTGGACTGAGCCCGATCAGAACGAAGCTTCCGGGGAGCATGGGTAAGCATTTTCCTTGTCCCCCATCCTTTTGGTCTAATTGATTTATTCTTCTTTTATGCAGCTGGCATTATGTGGCGCGCCAAGGTCACTGATCGGCTGAAGTTGAAAGATGCCGAGGTGGAGGCGGCGGCCGCGAAGGAAATGGCCAATTTAGGCATCGAACCGGTCGACTCACACGAGGGTGAAAGTGAAGAAGCTTCTCCTGCGGTTGGAGAGTCGACCGTTCGGATCCCTGCAACTGCACCGGTCAGGGATGCTATCTCGTCTGTCGGACAACCAGTATCGGAAGAAGCGGGGCACTCGACCGAGGACTCCCCACTGATAATACGCAAACGGTGTCAGACGGATCTCCACACCCAGCCAGTAACATCCGTGGAGCTAGTGACTGAGCCGACCGTCGCTCCTACTGTAGCAATCGCCCCGACCCCTGCTCCAGTTGAGGCTATTTCTTCGGACAGAACGCCTTCCCAGATTGATCTGCCGATGGCTTCCCTTGGAGCGCCGCCTGTCAGTTCTCAGCCACAAGCTCCCGTTCGGCTTAGGCGTTCCGGTATAGTGTCTGCCCTGCTCGGCGAGTCATCCGGGCGCGCAACCTCGGCTCAATCTGATCCGAGCGGCCGTCGAGTGGTTAAGGCAGTCCTCCACCTTCCTACAGAAGAGTTTCTTCTGGCGGCTAATCGGCCAGTTGCCCCTGAGCATCAGATTACTATCCGCAGACCGCTCGCCAAGATATGGGAGGAAACGAGAGCCCGCGTCGCCTTGATGACTCCCGGTCAGCTCGACGATAGCCACTTGCAGCAAGCTACCGGGGTATGTTTCTCAACACCATACATGACTATTTGACTTGGCCCTTGATATTATTTCCTCTGTGCGCAGAATTAGGTAGAGAACATCGCGATCAGCAACAGCCTGACTGCACTGGAGGAAGAATTAAAAAAGCTTCAAATTTTTGGAGGGCGCCAGCTCAGGGGCCCTCATATGCCACGCTTCGAGACGAGCTGAGCAAATCGGAGAAATTACTGGCGGGCGAGCGGCACAAGTCCTCTGGCTTGGAGACCAGGGTAGCTGGTCTTGAAGCCCAGGTCAAGTCTCACGACCAGGAGATGAAGCTGGTGACCAATAGAAAAAATAGGGTCGTCTCCGATTTGGAGGCAAAGAATGTGCAAGCCCGAGAGCTGGAGCAGCATGTCAAGCAGCTGGCCGATCTGCTATCTGCCGAGCAGGAGGGTCGATCGACCTCCGAAGCTAATCTTCAAGGAGACAAGAAAGATCTCCAAGACGCTCTTGATGCTTCCCGAGCGGCACTAAAGGAATATCAAGACGGTGAATCAGGCCGCTTTGAAGTGATGAAACAAAACTATCTCCGCTCGGACGAATTCGACGAGAAATTTAGCGATCGTCTAGTTCTAGCCTTTGAGGAAGCCATCCGGGCGACAACGGTTTATCTGAAAACTAAGGGCCAACTTCCGGAGACGGCCTCCATCCCTCCTAAAGACTTTGCCGGTTTACTAGAGACCATCCCCGAGCCCCTTTTTGAAGCCATGGAGTGAGGAGCGTTTTCAGCTTTGTCTTTTTTTCTGTGTTTTGAGGTGTATCTGTATGCTCGCCGTTCTGCGAGCTACAATTATCCGCTTTAATTTGACTTTCAACTTACTTGACTGTGTTATTTCTGTGCGATGCGTTAAAAAATTTCATCTCTGCTAATGTTACTTCTTCGCACGCATTTTTCCCGAGTGGTATTTGCTGGGGGGTTTATAGTCGCCGGTCCGACTCAAGGATTTAACGTCGCCGCTCGACGATCTTTGTGCCAGGGTTATTATAGTCGCCGGTTCGACTCTAGAGTTTAATGTCGCCACTCGACGGTCTTCAAGCCGGGGGATTTATAGTCGCCGGTCCGACTCTAGAGTTTAATGTCGCCACTCGACGGTCTTCAAGCCGGGGGATTTATAGTCGTCGGTCCGACTCCAGAGTTTAACATCGCCGCTCGACGGTTTTCAAGCCGGGGGGTTTATAGTCGTCAGTCCGACTCTAGAGTTTAACGTCGCCACTCGACGGTCTTCAAGTCGGGGGATTTATAGTCGCCGGTCCGACTCTAGAGTTTAACGTCGCCGCTCGACGGTCTTCAAGCCGGGGGGTTTATAGTCGCCGGTCCGACTCTAGAGTTTAATGTCGCCGCTCGATGGTCTTCAAGCCGGGGAGTTTATAGTCGCCGGTCCGACTGTAAAGTTTAACGTCGCCGCTCAACGGTCTTCGAGCCGGGGGGTTTATAGTTACCAGTCCGACTCTAGAGTTTAACGTCGCCGCTCGACGGTCTTCAAGCGGGGGGGTTTATAGTCACCGGTCCGACTTTAGAGTTTAACGTCGCCGCTCGACGGTCTTCGGGCCGGGGGGTTTATAGTCGCCGGTCTGACTCTAGAGTTTAACGTCGCCACTCGACAGTCTTCGGGCCGAGGGGTTTATAGTGTTTAACGTCGCCGCTCGACGGTCTTCGGGTCGGGGGGTTTATAGTCGCCGGTCCGACTCTAGAGTTTAACGTCGCTGCTTGACGGTCTTCGGGCCGTGGGGTTTATAGTCGCCGGTCCGACTCTAGAGTTTAATGTCGCCGCTCGATGGTCTTCAATGAGTCTTGTCGTTCGGCAACAAATGCTCATATCCTTCGCAATTTTTCTTATCTTCAATCCTGCAGCCAAAGGGTACAGATGAACGGAACATACATGAAATGAATTACACTGGTGCACCTTTCATCCAGCACGGTACGACTGGAGGTGGTTTGCGCTCCATGGTCGATCCAGCCGCCGTCCGTCCTCATCTTCCAGGTACTATGCACCCGATCGGAGTTTCTCGACGACTCTGAAGGGCCCCGCCCAGGGAGCTGTCATCTTACTCACGTCGCCGACTGGCTTCACCTTCTTCCATACTAGGTCGCCGACCTGGAATGCTCTGGGAATTACACGCCTGTTGTAATTCTGCTTCATTCTTTGCAGGTACGCCATCAACCGGACGGCTGCTTTAGCTCGTGCTTCGTCGACTAAGTCCAACTCCAGCTGTCTCCGCTCGGCGTTGACCCCATCGTAGTTCTGGATTCGATCAGACTCGACTCCGATCTCGACTGGGACGACCGCCTCGCCCCCATATACCAAGTAGAACGGTGTTACCCCCGTTCCCTCTTTTGGGGTTGTGCGAATGACCCATAGCACGCCGGGCAGTTCGTCCACCCAGCTTCCTCCCATGTGATCGAGCCGAACCCGAAGTATTCGCAGGATCTCCCGATTGGCTATTTCATCTTGACCATTGCTCTGAGGATATGCCACGGAAGTGAAGTGTTGTTCGATGTCGTATCCTTTGCACCATTTCCCGAGCTCATGACCAACGAATTGCCGCCCGTTATCCGAAATGAGCCGGTGAGGAATGCCGAACCGCCAAATTATATGCTGCCAGATGAACTTTTTAACCATCTGCTTGGTTATTTTGGCTAGTGGTTCGGCTTCAACCCACTTGGAGAAATAGTCGGTCGCCACTACTAAAAACTTCCGTTGCCCGGTCGCCATAGGGAAAGGCCCTACTATATCCATACCCCACTGATCGAATGGGCAGGACACAGTAGATGCCTTCATCTTCTCAGTTGGCCTATGGGAGAAGCTGTGGAACTTCTGACAGGAAAGGCAGGTGGCGACGGTCCGAGCGGCGTCTTCCTGTAGGGTTGGCCATAAGTATCCGGCTAGCAGGATCTTCTTAGCCAACGATCGCCCGCCCGGATGACCTCCGCAAGATCCTTGATGTACTTCCTGGAGAATATATTCTGCGTCTTCCGAGCTGACACATTTCAGCAGCGGGCGGGAGAACGCCTTCTTGTAAAGCTGGTCCCCAATGAGCGTGAACCGGCCGGCTCTCCTCCTCAGTAGCTGGGCTTCCTCCCGATCGGACGGCGTGGCCTCCGAACGTAAAAATTCAATTATGGATGTCCTCCAATCACTCGGGAATGTAAGGCCTTCCATCCGGTCTATGTGCGCCACCAAGGACACCTGCTCAATTGGTTGTTGGATGACGATCGACGATATTGAGCTAGCGAGCTTGGCTAATTCATCCGCTGACTGGTTCTCGGCTCAGGGGATCTTCTGTATGACAACCTCGGTGAAGTTATCTCTGAGCTTTTCAAAGGCCTCCGCGTAGAGCCGGAGCCTTGCGCTGTTTATCTCGAAGGACCCCGAGAGTTACTCAGCGGCCAACTGGGAGTCAGAGTACAACATCACTCGGTGGGCTCCCATATGACGCGCGGCCTGTAGGTCGGCTATGAGGGCCTCATATTCCGCCTCGTTATTTGTTGCCTGATAATCCAGACGGACGGATAGGTGCATCCGCTCTTCTTGAGGGGAATGTAGTAAAATACCTATTCCGCTCCTGAGCCGAGTGGGCGATCCGTCCACAAATACTTTCCACAAAGCTTCGGGCTCGGGATTCTGTACCTCAGTTACAAAATCTGCCAAGGACTGCGCCTTGATCGCCGAGCGGGGCTGATACTGGATGTCGAATTCACTGAGCTCCGTCGTCTACTTAATGAGCCGCCTGGACGCCTCAGGGTTTAGGAGTACTCTTCCTAGCGGGCTATTTGTCATAACGATGATAGTATGCGCCAAGAAATAAGGACGGAACCTCCGCGCGGCCAGGACTAGGGCGAACGCGAGCTTCTCGAGACCAGTATAGCGGGACTCAGCATCTTTTAAGATGTGACTCAAGAAATACACTAGCTGCTCTTCTCCGCCTCCCTTTACGAATGTCGAGCCGACAGCATGCTCGGTTGATGACAGGTATATGCGGAGCGGCTCGCCCATGTTTGGTTTAGCCAATACAGGTAGTGAGTTGAGATAGACTTTTAGCTCTTCGAACGTCCGGTCGCACTCCTGATCCCATTGGAACTTGGCTGCTCGGCGCAAGATCTTGAAAAATGGCAAGCTCCGGTCGGCTGTCTTAGAGATGAATCTTGACAATGCCGTTATCCGGCCGGTGAGGCGTTGCACTTCCCTCAGATTCCTGGGAGACGGCATGTCTTGCAGTGCTTTCACCTTGCTAGGGTTCACCTCTATGCCCCGCTTGGTCACGATATATCCGAAGAAGCGCCCACCTTTTGCTCCGAACAGACATTTTTAGGGGTTCAGCTTGACTCCATACATTCTCAGTGTACGGAAGGTTTCCTCTATGTCTGTACAAAGATCGGCCGCTCGGAATGACTTGATTAGTATATCATCCACGTAGACTTCTAGGTTGCACCCGATCTGCTCCCGGAATACTTTGTTCATCAGTCGTTGGTAGGTAGCCCCAGCGTTCTTGAGTCCGAACGGCATCACGTTGTAGCAGTAGGTGCCGTCTGCAGTGACGAAGCTCACTTTGTCCTGATCCTCCCGAGCGAGCGACACTTGGTGGTATCCCTGGTATGCATCCAGCATGCATATCAGCTCGCACCCCGAGGTAGAGTCTACCAGTTGATGGATCCGGGGCAGAGGGTAAAAATCCTTTGGGCATGCTTTGTTTAGATCCCGGAAGTCGATGCAGACTCTCTATTTGTTGCCTGGCTTGGAGACCAGCACCACATTGGCGAGCCAGCTCGGGAATTACACCTCCCGTATGTGGCCGGCCTCCAGCAGTTTCTCAACTTCAGTTCGGATGATGACGTTCTGTTCAACGCTGAAGTCCCTCTTCCTCTGCTTCACCGGCCGAGCGTCTGGCCGGACGTGGAGTTCATGCTGCGCTACGTTCGGCGAGACCCCCGGCAGTTCATGAGTTAACCAAGCGAAGACATCGCAGTTTCGCTGGAGACATCCGATCAGCTCCTCCTTCTGGCCCGCCTCCAGGTTGGATGCTATAAAAGTCGTGGCCTCCGGTCGGGTAGGGTGGATCTGTACCTTCTCCTTTTCTTCATAAACTAAAGAAGGTGGCTTTTCGGTTATAACGTTTACCTCGACTCGTGGCGCATTCCGAGCGGATTTAGCCTCGGCTCGGACCATTTCTACGTAGCATCGTCGGACTGCCAGTTGATCCCCTCGGACTTCTCCTACCTTGTCTTCCACAGGGAACTTGACTTTCTAGCAGAAGGTCAAGACGACTGCTCGAAACTCGTTGAGTGCCGGTCGCCCAAGATCACATTATACGCGGAAGGAGCATCGACCACAATAAAGTTGGCGGTCCGCGTTCTTCTAAGCGGCTCCTATCCCAGCGAGATAGCCAGCCGGACCTGTCCGACCGGCAAAACTTCATTACCGGTGAATCCGTAGAGGGGGGTTGTCATCGGTAGCAACTCGGCTCAGTCGATTTGCAATTGGTCGAATGCCTTCCGGAAGATTATGTTGATCGAGCTGCCTGTATCAATAAAGATGAGGTGAATAGTATAGTTAGCTATTATCGCTCGGATGATGAGGGCGTCATCATGCGGGACTTCGACTCCCTCGAGGTCCCCAGGCCCAAAGCTGATCTCGGGCCCGTTCGCCCGCTCCTGACTCAGCCAATTGCATGGATCGTGAGCTGCCTTGCATGCGCTTTCCGTGCCCTGTTGGAGTCGCCCTCGGTCGACCCTCCAGCGATGATGTTGATTTCACCCCTCGACGCATTGCCTCTATTCTCCTCCTCCCGAGCGGATGGTCAGGGTCGTTCATGCGATGCCCGAGGAATGACCCTGTGCTGCTGGTTATGTTGTCACTCGGGAGATCTCCTTTCTGTACGCTGGCCAGGACTTTGGTGTTGACGTCGTCGGCTCGGCGAAGGTGATCGACGGCGATAGCTCCTTGGTGCAGGATGAGTGATTGGGGGGAGGTTCCGACAGTCGCGGGTGTTGTGATTTGCTGACTGATGGAGCGAACAAAACACGGGAGTCCATATCTTCCCCTTGGGCTTAGGCCGATCGGCCGCTACTTGCTGAACGACATGCGGTCTTGCTTGCTGATGAGGACGGGCTACCTCTGCGCGGGATCCTCTCGGTGGTTGATAATTAGAAGGCGGCTTCCGCTCGGCATGAGCTGGTGGCTCGGATGTTGCTTCCTTTTGCCTCGCCATCTGAGCTTCCTCCACGTTGATGTACTCGTTGGCCTTGTTCAACATGTGGTCGTAGCTGCGAGGTGGCTTTTTGATGAGCGAATGGAAGAAATCTCCGTCCACGAGCCCCTGTGTGAACGCGTTCATCATAGTTTCTGAAGTGACCGTCGGGATATCCATGGCCACCTGGTTAAAACGCTGGATGTAGGCTCGAAGCGACTCTTTCGAGCCTTGTTTGATAGCGAATAGACTTACGCTGGTCTTCTGGTAGCGTCTGCTGCTCGCGAAGTGATAGAGGAATGTCGTGCGGAACTCTTTGAAGCTCGTGATCGATCCGTCCGGCAACCTTTGGAACCATCGTTGCGCCGATCCCGAGAGGGTGGTAAGGAACACCCGACACTTCACACCATTTGTATATTGATGCAATGTGGCTGTGTTATCGAATTTACTCAGATGGTCGTCCGGGTCGGTGGTCCCGTTGTATTCCCCGATCGCCGGGGGGGCGTAATGCCTTGGTAGTGGGTCGCGCAGGATGGCCTCGGAGAATTGTCTATTGATCTGCTCGGGGGACGAGTCTGTCCGTGGCGCCTTGCCCTTCCTTGCGTCGCGAAGGGGCGCCTCATTGGACGAAGAGCCCCGGTCGAGGTTGGCTTGCGCGACTTCTGAGGGCGTTTGGAATAAAGCCCGATGGAACGGTATCGGGGCGGGCGGGGCTTCCACCTGAGTGTCGGTCGACCCTTTGTTCTGGCCCCATATTGATAGCTGCTCCTGCCGGTCGTCTGATGCTGCCCGACCGCCTGATGCCGACGTTGTCTGTTGCGCTATCCGATCGGCTTGAGCCTTTTGCCGTTGCTTGACCATCTTGGCTGCCTGCGCTTGGATGAGCGCGTCTAGTTCTTCGGGAGAGAGTGTCACCGTGAGTTGGCGTCCAGCTTCTTCCATCGTCTATGCTCGGATTCAGGAACTTTCCCACAGACGGCGCTAATTTGATCCTGTCCGAGCGTTGAGTCGATGGGCACTGGGGACGTGGCACTCTCCGCTATCTTCGACTGGTGATGTGGATCTCCGGCGAACCTACAAAGAAGCTGAGCCGGGAGGGGTTTCCCGGCGATGACCTTCCGACGCTCAAGTCAGACAGTGAAGAAGAAGAAGAAGAATAAGGCAACGCTACTGTGGCTACAGTGATGAGAATCGCATACCTCCGTCGAAGTCTGGGGGTCCTTATATAGGACCCCGGGGAGGCGCGGGCACACTTCTCGATGCATGCACGCTTCTCCAAACATACCTCAGTATGGTTGTGTCAGAAAAGCATGTCTGACGTCATTCCGTAATCGTCTGAGCATATCACGGATGTGACGGTAGAAACTTCCACCGAACGATACTTTGTCCGCTCGGCCGCCGACCATGCTGTTTGTCGGCGGCAGGTGTCTCGAGGATGATGTTACCAGCTGTCCTTTTTGTCCCTTTGCGCTCTTGCCTGTTCCCGGGCCGAGTGGACCAGCCGCTCGGCACTCATGGCCTCCGGGAATGCGCATACCTAGACCCGGGCGGGGAAGCCCTGCTCATGTGCTCGGATGGAATTGTGCCTTATTGTCCTACGGCTCGGCCGAGCGGCCTGCCCGCCCGGCCCATAGACTCTTTTACCTTGAGCATCGGAAACCCGCCCCCTGGTTAGGCTATCTTTCGTCCGGTCCGAGAGACCCTTGGCCGGATGTCCGGTCGGCCGGATGGTCGGTCGGCCCGCTACTCCGCTCGGCACGACCTCTGTCCGCTCGGCACGACCTTGGGGTTGACCTTCTTGACCATTGACCTCCACGTATCATTGACCTCCCGTCAACGAGGGTCCCCCGTTCTTACCACCGGATCAGGTGTGATGCTCTAAATCATGCTCCAATAAAAAAGTTTTACATGGCAATCAGAAAATAAATATAAAATATTTTATTAATACATGTTATCTTAATTAATACATATTAGCTAAAAATTAAATATAAAATGTTTCATTTAGCTAATTAAATTTTAATCATTTAGTACTGTCCAAAGTTTTATTAATCCCACGATTACTATTCTTAATCAATTCTGGCTTCAGCGAAAAGTTTGGGGTCATCGGACGTTAAGAAAATTTCCCAAAATAACATCACAAAGATGAAACCGCCGCCGCCGACCTGTCAAAGGGGAGAGAGAGAGAGAGAGAGGAGAATCGGGAGCGAGAAGGGGCGGTAGGGGAAGGCCATGTCTTGCAACAAGGTGCTTAGGGTGGCGGCCGATGGAAGCGGCGACTTCCGCACGGTCCAGGAGGCGGTCGACGCGGTGCCGTTCTCCAATCGGACGCGGACGGTGATCCAGGTGGCGCCCGGCGTCTACCGGCAGCCCGTGTACGTCCCAAAGACCAAGGATTTCATCACCCTCGCCGGTTCCTGCCCAGATACCACTGTCCTCACCTGGGACAACACTGCAAGCCGCATCGACCACCACCAGGTCTGAATCCCTCGTCCTTCTCGCTCGCTTTCTCATAAAGGTGCTTCTTCTGCGTTTCTATTCGCAAATGTAGTCTCCGTTAGTGATTGGGACGGGGACTTTTGGATGCGGAAGCACGATCGTCGAAGGAGAGGACTTCATCGCGGAGAACATCACCTTCGAGAACTCTGCCCCGCAGGTATGCCCGATTGGGTTCCTCAAAAACCCTAAGTTTGTTTCCCATATTCTTCCACTGTCAGTGTGCTCAGCAACTCAAGAAGTTCAAAGCTGAGATTTAGTAATTTTAGGTGTGCATGTAGGGTTCGGGACAGGCTGTGGCTATCCGGGTGACTGCTGATCGATGTGCTTTCTACAATTGCAGGTTCCTTGGGTGGCAGGTACTTTAATTGGCACAATCTTTCTTCTCAATTGCTTGCATTTTCTTCCACATTCCGTTTTGCCTAGTGCAAGAGATGGAATCTGCCATTTCTTCTGAATCAGGAAAATAAAGCTAGAGAGGGAGAAATGGTTGGAGATCAAGAAATATCACAAAGATAACTTAGGATAATTAGTGTTTTTTTTTTATCATAGAAAAGATTCAATCATAATTACATTGCTTAGATGATATTAAATGCATTTTCTTTGTCAGCTAACAACATTGGAGACTATCTTAAATCTAAATAGATGAGTTCAGATATTTGGCTCATGTAGAATACATTGCTAACAGAGTCAAATCCAAGAGGAGGTTACTCAATTTTAAGAAGACATACTGAAGAACAAAGGGGGGAGACTAATTTGAGTCTTGAGCTGCTTTTGATGCTTTAATTGCCTGAATCCTTCAATCTGAACAACAATAATATTCAATTTGAGCTCTGGTTGATTCAAACCAAGATCAGCCAATGAAGGCCAAAAAAATCAATTCTTTGTTATAAACTTAAAGAACATGCCAGCATGGCATTGTCTATGATTTTTCTCATGCAATTATGAATAGTGTTTACAGGTTTTCCAATTTGATCATGTCACCTTGCAAATAAAAGAAAATTGATGCATTTTTGTATTGCTTGGAGGAATTGCTTAGGGTGTTACATTTTTTTGACATTTACTAACAGATGCTATTTAAATTCTTCAGGATACCTTATATCTACATTATGGAAAGCAATATCTGAGAGATTGCTATATTGAAGGAAGTGTTGACTTTATTTTCGGTAACTCTACTGCTCTCCTAGAACATTGTCATATCCACTGCAAGGCGCAGGGATTTATAACTGCTCAAAATAGGAAATCATCCGAAGAATCAACAGGTTATGTCTTCTTGAGGTACACAATTCTTTAATCAACTAAATGGGATTAGAAAAGACAAATGTATCTGTTGGGTATTTTGAGTTGAAAGAACCAGCTTGTGTTCATTCTTGATGTCAAAAGATAGCTCTAAGATCTGGTTTAAATGATTTGCATGGGAATAAAATAACTCCTAATTCTATATTTACTTGCAAACATGGAATCGTCTATTGCATATTTTTGAGTTTTGCTCTTTCAAATTTATTGGGAATGTTTATATTTATGAAGCACCCCAAGCTTAGAAAATCAGGAGGATGGTTTTATGATTGAGTTGTCCTTTCAAATTGAATAACTATTCTGTATATGGAGCTCTTGAAACAAAATCACTTGATGGAATGGTTACAAAATGCTATGGATTACTTAAACATCCTATTCTGGAGAATTAACGAGATATCACTTTATGATTTCATGCAACTTCTCAAAAATGATAATAAATTGGATTATAATATGAAATCTGACCTCTTGTTTAATGATTTATCTATGCAATTGTTGTTATTTAAGCTATAAATTATTCTGCTTCCCCTCCCCCTCCCCCTCCCCCTCTTTTTTTAAATTTAGTTGTCCTCTTATAATTTGTAAATTATTAATAATTTTGCTTTCTTCACCTCACCAAACCAAGGATGTGATTCTCCGATGGAGACAATGGAGGAAGGAAGCACGGATGGGAAAGGGCTGGGATTTTTTTTTCATAGTTTTCTCTAATTTTCCTTTAGCCTAAATTGGTCAGAAGAACAATATCTGAACCAAATATTTCTTACGTCAGGTCAAAATAAAAAATATACAAAACTATTTGTCAATTATATTTTCATGTTTTTAATGTAGTATAGAATCTCAAGTTTTCTTTCTTCCGTAGCTCAATCATATCCGATGCAAAGAAAGGGAGTTTGGGAGTCATGTGAAGAAGCCAAGAGACTGATTGCTTCTTTCAAAAGAAAGAGGAAATCTGTTTCTTACGACGAAGATGAAACCACCATAGAAAAGACATGGGGAAGAGTTAGGAGAAGAGACTGAACTAGTCACAAACCACCTAGAGAATCTTCTCTTCCTTCCACTAAAGAAAACAAAAACTAGGAAGATCTATTCTTATTCTTTCCCTCTGAACTTTTACCCTACCTCATCTCTCACCTTGAAAATTTCTCTTACCTATAGGAGACACACCTGTTTTTTCTAGGTTCACCATCACATGCCAATGTAGACATCTAGAGTTGATAGAAATAAGCCAAAACCACCACTTAACTGTAACTATGAAATGCAAAATTCTTAGTCTTAAACATGTCATTGAGCAAACTATATTGCATCATTATTAAAGTCATAAATGCAAAAAAAAAAAAAATGTTAAATCGCCTTTAGACTGCTATAAAATATTAAGTACCAGTTTTGATCTCCTTCATAACAGGAAAATGAGTATCTGATATGTTCGCAATAGATATATCAGAATAAGTTGGCAATTATCACTAGACTATAATATAAGACATATAAGTAAGAAAGTCTAGGTATTTACCTTAATATATATTACTTAAAAAAATTTAAGTTATTTGGTAGTAATATGTTTAGGAGTAAATCAGAGGTTAATTAATCCTACTAATATTATGTATTCATAATTTTTGGTTTTGGTTGAATCTGTTAATGATATTATCAACAATGCTGAATTTGGATTATAATTAGCAATACAGATTAAAATTCCATTCATATTGTGCAGCTCAGATTATGAAGGTAATTATTTGGTTGATAATGATTCTCATATAGTATGGATTGTTAAAACGATGACAATTAATTAATTTAACCCAAATGCTTGTGTTTCTCTGTGACAAGGAAAATCATTATCCGAGTTAGAGTAATCAGTTTCATCGTTAGGTCCAATATTGTCAATAAACTATATCATTTTCTGCATCCGGGGCCATCTGGTTTTGTTTGCTTCAATTTTGTTTCTCAGATTTGATCCCTGCAGATGTATTATCACGGGCAACGGTGGAACTTCCTATGCATTTCTTGGGCGACCATGGGGACCCTTCGCGAGGGTTGTTTTCGCGTATACTTGGATGGACTGTTGCATTAGACCTTTCGGGTGGCACAACTGGGATAAATCTGAGAATGAACGAAGCGCATGCTTCTATGAGTACAGGTAATTTGTCTTCTGTTCGACTTCAGCTGCTTCTGCTGTAACCTCCCAGTAGATTCTTCCTTTAGACTATGAACAGATTATTGGTTACTCTAAATCCAACCAATTCACTTTTTGATTGATTCAGTGTTTGCATAGTTCCATTGATACTGATAATCGAAGAAACAAAGCATTCATGTTTGGTTTTTGAACCTATTTCCAGATGCTCAGGACCTGGTTGCTGCCTCACAAACCGAGTCGCATGGTCAAGAGAACTGCTCGATGATGAGGCAGAATCCTTCATCTCGCACCCTTTTGTAGATCCCGATCCAGATAGGCCTTGGCTTGCACAGAAAATGGCTGTTAGAATACCTTATTCGGCTTAGAATTTACTATGAGCTCTGTTTAAGATTGTACTGAAGAATAAGAAGGTTGAACTCTGATCGAGTATTGATGTTTTTAATAGTCATTAGAAACAATTATGATGTAGGACCAATATGATTCTATACATAACTAGATTATGATGCGGTACCTATATGATTTTGATATTGTTTTAATGTAAAATATATTAATTAAAATTAAAATGGAAATGTTAAAAATATTAAATCATAAATTTTTTCTTTAAAAAATGCGAGATCACGACCTTTGTGGGGTTGGAGGTGCTGTGATTTTGCAGAGGTCTTCATTGGGTCGCAATAGAGACGGGCGGAATTATAGTGGGCGGGCTGGCCATTTGGCCGGATGCTTCATTTCGGCGGATTAAGAAATCTATCAATTCATAAACTTTTATATATATAAAGATTAATTTTTTAAAATTTAGATTATGGAGGGCTCGGCTTCGATGGAACCATAATTAAATAGATTTTAGTGTGTGATAGGGTGAATAAGGTGAGATTTCTTCGGATCAAGTCGAGACAGATAATGATAGTCAAATTAAGAGGGTCAATACTCAGGACTATCTTAAACAATCGTCTCGATCAAGAGGTCATCCGACCAGATCCTTGGATGTCGAGCCCCTCAATATTAGTATTGATAAAACTCTAATCCGAGTCAACACTATCCAGAGCAAGGTTCACTTCATCAATCAAAGCTAGCACAGTTAATTATTTGACCGAGTGATCTAACCAATCGGACCTATGATCCAATTGGACAAATTGGACACTTGGTCTGACCAAACTCTGGTGCCAAACGAAGAGGTTGAGTGAAGGACGGGTCCCCGACAACATTCCTCAAATTCGATCGGGTCACTTTTATAAGCAACAGCGGGTCACTTTTATAAGCAACAGCTGATCGGACTACATAAGAGGCTTGGTTAGTTGATCATTTACACATATTGAGAGTGACTACAATGTTGGGTTTACAAAATCCAAGATGTTGAGTTTTGTAAACCCAATAGTATTGCAATTAACCTAGGTTTTGTAAATCCAAGAACTTAGCGTCTAAAATTGGATGTTGGATTTAGAATAATTTTTTAAAAAAAAAAGAGTGCAAAGAGAGAGGGTGTTATGTATGCACCCTCTCTCCAGGAGGATGTGTGCTTGCGCAGCATGCACGCGTAGGGGCATGAACCCCACACATAGTGGCCGTCAGCCACTAACCTTTTTTATTTTTTTTTATTTAAAAAAAGAAAAATTTAACTAAATGATCATTTTTTACAACGACTATTTTCGATTATGTTACAAAACAATTAGAAGGCTAGAAACGGGTATTTCATATTATTTTAATTTTTTAAATATTTTTTGTCTTATAAATAGAGAAATATTTTTCATTTCCCTACTCACTATCTAATTTATGTAGATCTTTATGAGCTTTTTAAATAAAAAAGTGTCTTTATGTTGTATTACCGATACAAACTAGCAGTTATAATATAACCATTATAAAATAATCATTATAAAAATAGTCATTGTAAAATAATCATTATAAAATAGCTATTGTAAAATTACCATTATAAATTAACCGTTGTAAAATCATGATTATAAACTAGTCATTGTAAAATAGTCATTGTAAAATAGTTGTTATAAAATAGTCGTTATAAAATAGTCATTACAAGTTAGTCTATATATATATATATTATATTTATGATTTGAACCACTTAAAATTTTAATTATCTTTGAAATGTCTAAGATCTCCATCGCTCTAGATTAAATAACATCCGTGAATTTTGGAAAAATGAGATGTGGGAAGATGCAGAAGATGATGTTGATAGAATGATAATTACACTACTTGAGCAAGAAGAGTAGAGATGTCAAGAAACTCGAAGCTCTTCAAGAGCTACAAATCGGAGATATGTGGACCAAGATTGTGAAAACGAGCATGTTCGCCTTGTCCAAGATTACTTCTCGGATGTTCCAAGATTTCACACTGAAGTCTTTCGACGACGATTTCATATGCGAAGAGAGTTATTTGTTCACAGCCCTGACAAATCATTCAGAGTATTTTCAGTGGAGGAGAGACGCAATTGGAAGGAAAGGTTTGTCGCCGCGTCAAAAATGCACGAAGGCTATTCGTTAATTGGCATATGCAGCCCCTGCCGACTCTCTGGATGAGTATGCACGGATGGGTGAGAGAACTGCCTTTGATTTCTTGATCAACTTCTGTCAATGTGTGATCGATGTGTTTGAGGCACAATACTTGCGAAGACCCAATGCTGCTGACACTCAACGCTTACTTCAAATGCATGAGCAGAGACACAATTTTTCTAGAATGTTGGGTAGCCTTGATTGCATTCATTGGCAGTAGAGGAATTGCCCCATCGTTTGGAAAGCCAGTTTACTAGAGGTGATTACGGCATCCCAACAATAATTCTTGAAGCGATCGCGTCTGCAAACTTGTAGATATGACATGTTTTTTTAGCGCCATGGAGTCACATAATGATATAAATGTTCTTAATAAATCACCATTATTCAACCTTGTCCTATAGGGAAATGCTCCGGATGTTAATTTCACAGTAAACGACACATCATATACAAAAGGATAATATCTGACAAATGATATATACTCGGAATGAGCTACATTCGTAAAGAGCTTTCCATGTCTTGAGGATCCCAAGAGGAAAAAATTCAAGGAGAGACATTAGGTTGTAACAAAGGATATGGAGCAAGAAGTTGGAGTGCTCCAAGCTCGTTGGGCAATAGTTAGAGGTCCTGTGTAATCCGTGTACAAAAATGACTTAAGGGATATCATGTATATGTGCATTATTTTACACAACATGATCATTGAGGATGAAGAAGATGCATGAAGTTGCTTTTTGGATTTATAATTGTGGGGAGAGATTTATAAAAGTTGTGAGTTTTTCACTTTTAATGTGGCAATGATGTGACATAGTAGGTTCTATAATGAAGTTGGCTTTATAGGTTCAAGGTTACGATTACCCTAAGGTCCCTCAACCCAACGATTTCACATTCCTTTTTAGCATTTTGTGCTACAGATGACAGAGAATATTCTATATACAATTTGTACATTAGAAGCTTTCACCCTACCAAACGCAGTGATTGCGGGTCTATTTTGGAAAAGGTGCTAGAGACTCTTTATGGTCTGCCTTTTTTGGAAATGCTTTGAGATTCATGAACAGACAAACAGTAATACTATAAAAGGGGGCCTCCATCTACTAGCGCAAGTATACAACATTATATAATTTTGCATACTTATAGCACTGTTCATTTTAGTATTCATCGCCTTCAACTGGATCACTGATTTGAGCATCGAAGTGCTTGTACCGAGGACCCCCTTCCTGGCCTGGTTGCTAACACTCTTTTAGACATGCATTGTTTGGAGTCATCCTTTCTAGCTTGGAGTCTTCGCATAGTCAACACAAGACTCATTTACTCAGCGCACCATCTTTCTCACTTTCAGACAGGATCAATGTATTTATTATCTTTAGAGATTCTTTTTCATCAGGGGGTTTAAGGTTGCCTCTCGACCATCGGTGGAGACCTGAGTTTAATGTCGCCGCTCGATGATTTGATGAAGACTCAGGTTTAAGGCCGCCACTCGACCGTTGGTGGAGACCTAGGTTTAACGTCGCCGCTCGACAATTTGATGAAGGCGCGGGTTTAAGGTCGCCACTCGACTGTCGATGGAGACTCGGGTTTAAGGTTGTGGCTCGACCGTTAGTGGAGACCTGGGTTTAACGTCGCCGCTCAACGATTTGATGAAGGTGTGGGTTTAAGGTCGTCGCTTGACCGTCGGTGGAGACTTGGGTTTAACGTCGCCGCTCGACGATTTAATGAAGACTCGGGTTTAAGGTCGTCGCTTGACCGTCGGTGGAGACCTGGGTTTAACGTGGCCGCTCGACGATTTGATGAAGGTGCGGGTTTAAGGTCGCCACTCGACCGTCGGTGGAGACCTGGATTTAACGTCGTCACTCGACGATTTGATGAAGACTCGCCATTCGGCATGAATTTCGAAAATATTTCGATTTCAGTCCTGCACTAACAGGGTGTAGGGGTATATAAAATACATTGATTACATTGACGCACCTCTCATCCGGCTCAATATGGTTGGAGGTGGTTCGCGCTCCATGGACGTTCGAGTCGTCGCCCGTCTTTGTCCTCTAAATAATAGGCGCCCGACCGAAGCTTTTCCACGACCTTGAAGGGTCCAGCCCATGAAGCTTCCAACTTGGTGATGTCGCCGACCGGCTTCACCTTCTTCCACACAAAGTCGCCGACCTGGAATGACCTTGCGATCACCCTTCAATTGTAGGCCTACTTCATCCTCTGTCGGTAGGCCATTAGCCGGGCGGCGACTTTAGCACATGCCTCGTCCACCAAATCTAGCTCCAGGAGCCTTCGCTCGGCATTGCCCTTGTTGTAGTGCTGTATCCGATCAGACTCGAGTCCGACCTCTACGGGGACGACCGCTTCGTCGCTGTACACCAAGTGAAAGGGGGTTGCTCCTGTTCCTTCTTTGGGGGTCGTGCGGATCGGCCATAGCACGCTGGGGAGTTCTGTTAGAATGTATACTAAAAGCCTAGCTTTTTGTATAAACATTTATTTTGAAATGAGAATCACATTGGTTAAATGTCTATATTTAGTTAAATGTAGTTGTCCATTTAATTTATATTGTAGATAACATGGTGTGGGGTGTCACACAGAAGATCATGTTATCAGTTCCTTATAAATTATAAATAGTAGCTCACAACCAAGATGATTGGGACAAACCATTGGAATTGTTATGATGTAATTTGGTAATAGTTTATCTTGACTATCAAATTACATTAGTACACTATGTGTGTATTGAGCAGGACCATTTGAGGTTGTTCCTTTTATACTGACTGCATAAAAGAATAGAACATCTGTTATTATGGATGTCTTAATCCCGATATAATAACAAGCACATATACTTAGTATTTATTTCTTTAATTTATCAAAGGGTGAGATTTATTCGTTAAATCAATAGGCCCGATAAGTTGGGAAATAATATTATTTATATGGTATGTTGTTGATTATAGAAGGAAACTGTGTCCTAGTTATATAGGTTGATGATGTCCCCATGAGAAGCTTATAAGGATTGTCATGTAAACCCTACAGGTGGACTTAGTCCGCCATGACAATGAAGTTGAGTGGTACTACTCTTGGAGCTAGATGTCAATTAAGTGAGTTGTTAGTAACTCATTTAATTAATGAACATTCGATATCTTAAACACAGGGAGATTAATGCACTCATGATAAGAAGGAGCCCAAAATGTAATATGGGATTGGTGCGATAGTTCAATAATAACTCTTTAGTGGTATGAGTTATTATTGATGAACTTGAGTTGGATGTTTGGGTCGAACACAGGAAGCTCAAGTTCATCAGGAGGCCAAAGCCAATTCCTCCTCTAGGTCCCTGTTGTAGCCTCTATGCATAAAGCCTCGTATCCAACCAAGTCCACTTCTTACCCAAGTAATGGGTCGGCCACATCCTTGCTTGGTGCCCAAGCAAGGGCTGGCCAAGCATTGCTTGGAGCCCAAGAGGTGGTCGGCCAAGCCTTGCTTGGTGCCCAAGCAAGGGCTAGCCAAGCATTGCTTGGAGCCCAAGAGGTGGTCGGCCAAGCCTTGCTTGGTGCCCAAGCAAGGGGCAAACCACAAGGGAATTAAAAGGGGATTTTAATTTTTTAAAATCTTTCCTTTTATAGTCATCCTTCGAGGGAGTTAAAAGAGAGATTTTAATATTTAAAACTTTCCTTTTATAGCCATCCACAAAGGGATTTAAAAGAGATGTTTTAATTTTAAAATCTTTCCTTTTATAGTCATCCTCCAAGAGATTTAAAAGAGAGATTTTAATTTTACAACTTTTCTTTTATAGCCACCCATAAGGAATTAAAAGAGAGATTTTAATTTTAAAATCTTTCCTTTTTTAAGTCATCTACAATTGTTTAAAAGAGAGATTTTAATTTTAAAGCTTTCCTTTTATAGCCATCCAAAAAGGAATTTTAAAGAGAAATTTTAATTTTAAAATCTTTCCTTTTATAGCTATCCATAAAAGGATTTAAAAGAGAGATTTTAATTTTAAAGTTTTCCTTTTTTGTTGCCCAAGCTATGGCCGACCATGATTGGAATTAAAAGGAAGTTTTAATTATGTTTAAAACTTTTCTTTTTAGCATTCACCAAGGATTATAAAAGAGAGGTAGATGGTGCCTTATGGTGTAATACAACATAAAGTTTCCTCTTCTATTTTCCATGGTGGTCGGCCCCCTTTCTCCTCCTCTCCCTTTACTTTCTTCCCTTAAGGCCAGCGGCACATCAAGGCTTCATCTCCTTGTGGCCGGTTTCTTAGAGAAGAAGAAGAAGAGAAGGAGGCTCCCTATTCTAGCATCCCTTGGTGGCCGAAAGTCTTGGAGGCATAGAAGTGGTTCGGGTGGTGTTGTCTTGGTAGATCATCACCCACACGACGTCCAAGAGGAGGAGAGGAATATAGCAGAAGATCAAGAGGTCTTTAAGATACAAAGAAAGGTATAACTAGTTAATTTATTCCGCGGCGAAACTAGTTTAGTTTTTCTTTGTATGGATCCTGAAATATCAACACAAGAGGCTATCGATTTTGTGCTTCAATTGAGTTCTCTGTAGTTAAACCTAGGGTTTACTGTAAGGAGTTTAAATATTCAATTTCTTTGAAAGGCTTTGTCTAGGAAGTGGTGGATGATCCCATAACCAAGAAGGCCGAGTCCTTCACCAACGACCTATGTTGGTTGGTCCTAGGAAGATCGTACCGGTTCCACTGTACAAAAATTTTGTACAAGTATCGAACCTTTCCTAAACAACCTATTGTGTTCTTTAGAAGTTAAATTAGGAATCGCAAATGGAACTTAACATTATTGATTCCAAATTTAACTTATCTGTTCTTAATGGTTTAGACTTGGATCGCAAGCGGAACTTAACACTATTGATCCAAATCCACCTATGTTATAAATTTAATTAAATATAAATTTTCAAAATTGGCTTCCAGGACTGTATGGCGAGGCACATGGTCTTCTTGGGTATGGGAGCATCCACCACCGTCTAGACAAAGTCTTTTAAGGAAAGCTAAGATTTAATTTCCTTATATAACTTTAGGTTTAACCAAAAAGAACAATCGAATCACAAATTCAAAAAATAAAATAAAAAAAAAAACACAAATTCGAAATAAATTTGAAAATTCTAGAATCATATGCCTCTTGTGTTTGGTATTTCCAAAAATAACTATACAAAGAAAACTAGTATGATGTGGAAAACAATTACTAGTTATACCTTTCTTTGTAAGCAAATAACCTCTTGATCTTCTACCGTATTCCTCTTCTTATCTCGGACGTTGTGTGGGCAACGATCTACCGAGATGAGAACCACCAAAGCTCCTTCTTCTCCTTGCAAGATTCGGCCACCACAAGTACTCCAAGAATAGATGTGGTTCGGCCACTACCACCAAGCTCCAAGGGATGCTTCCTTTCTGTCCTTCTTCTCCAAGCTAGAATCCAGCCACCTTCAAGCTCCATGAGATTATAAGGTCCGGCCAATGAAGAAGAAAGAAAAGGAAGAAAGAAAAAACAATAGGGCCGGCCACCACCAAGGAGGAAAAGAGAGGAAGAAAAATATAATAGAGTCGTTACTTTGAAGGCACCTCTACCCTCTCTTTTATAATCCTTGGCCTTGGCAAATAAGAAAAGTTTAATAAAATTTTTTTATTTTCTTTGCCATGAAAAAGAAATAATTAATTGATAAAATCAATTTTCTTTTCTTTTATTAAAGTGGCCGTCCACAAAGAATTCTCCATCAAGGAAAGTTTTTATTCATAAGAATTAAAACTTCCTAATTTGTTTCCAGAAATTTTTAATAAAAAATTTCTCTAATAATTTTTCCCTTCAAGGTGGATTATAAAAAGAAATTTTATAAATTAAAATCTTTCTTTTAAACATGTGGATAATTTCCAAAAAGGAAAGTTATCTCTAAAATTAAAATCTCCTTTCAATCTACAAATAAGGAAAGATATTTATTCTTTTCTTAATCTTTTGTAGAAACTTATAAAAGAAAATATTTAATTTTTAAACTGTCTTTTAAATCATGAACATGGTTACAAAAAGGGAAAGTTTTCTTAAAATTAAAATCCACTTTTCAATCTATATATAAGGAAAGATTTCAAATCTTTTCTTAATCTTTTGTAGAAAGCTATAAAAGGAAAGATTTAAATTTTAAACTCTCCTTTAAAACCATGTTATCCACATAAGAAAAAAAAATTAAATAAAATCCCTTTTTATATTATATGTGGTCGGCCACACCTAGCTTGGACTCCAAGCTAGGGCCGACCATTAATCTTGACTCAATCCTTGGGTCTTGGCCGGCCCTAGCTTGGGTTCCAAGCTAGCTTGGCCAGCCACTAAAGAGTGGGTAAGAAGGTGGGTATAGGTTACGTATAAGAGGCTATGATAGAGACTGAGAGGAGGAATTGGTTTTGGTCTCCCGATCAAAATAAGCTTCCCGTGTTCGCCCTGAACACACAACTTAATTTCATTAATAATAATTCATACCACTAAAGAATTATTATTGAACTACCGCACAAATCTCAAATTACATTTTGGGCTCCTACTTATTATGAGTGTGTTAGTCTCCCTGTGTTTAAGATGTCGAATGTCCACTAATTAAATGAGTTACTGACAACTCACTTAATTAATATCTTAGTCCAAGAGTAGTACCACTCAACCTCATCGTCATGTCGGACTAAGTTCACCTGCAGGGTTTAACATGACAATCCTTATGATCTTCTCTTAGGGTCATTCTCAACTAGATTACTAGGACACAGCTTCCTTCTATAATCAACAACACACACTATAAGTAATATCATTTCCCAACTTATCGGGCTTATTGATTTATCGAGCTAAATCTCACCCATTGATAAGTCAAAGAAATAAATACTAAATATATGTGTTTGTTATTATATTAGGATTAAGAGCACACACTTCCATAATAACTAAGGTCTAGTTCTTTTATCAAGGCAGTATAAAAAGAACTTACCTAAAATGGTCCTACTCAATACACTTAGAGTGTACTAGTGTAATTTATTAGTTAAGATAAACTAATCCCTAATCACACTACGACTTTACCGACGGTTTGTTCCTTTCAATCTTAGTCGTGAGCAACTGTTTATAATTTATAAAGAACTGATAACATGATCTTCTGTGTGTGACACCACACATCATGTTATCTATAATATAAATTAATTGAACAACTACACTTAACATAAATGTAGATATTTTTTACCAATGTGATTCTTTATTTCAAAATAAATGTTTACAAAAGCTAGGCTTTTTGTAAAATACCGGAAAAACGGGGGAAAATGATAAGGAAATTCTCCGAAATTTTTAGAAATTTTTCTGGAATTTTTCATTGACCGTATGGACGAGTTTACGGGGGATGAAAACGGGGCCCCAGAAAGCCTGTTTAGGCTACCCCAATTTAATGAGGAAATATTTTATTTTCCTTATTTCCTCTCCCCTTTACTCGACGCCGTTTCTCCTCCCTTTTCTCCCCAAACCGCACACGAGCGGTTCCTCTCCTCTCCTCTTGCCGATGCAGGCGCGGATTCTTCCCTCTGTGCACGCGCGCCACCGCCGCCCCCGACGTTTCTGCCTCTGCCCTAGAGTCGGCAGGCGACCACCTTCCCCTTCCGGCATCCGAGCCCTAGCGCTGACAGCCGAGCCCTCTTCGCCGGGAGACCAGGTGTCAAGTCGTGCCCTAGTCTCCAGCCGACACCTCCTCGCCGGCAGCCGAGTCCCTTCCACTTCGGCCGCTACAAGAGCTAGCCACTAGTGTCGAGTTTCCTCTCGCACCTTTGCCCAAGATTACAATAGCCAACCTCACCGTGCCCTGGTGCGGTCACCGGATTCTTATCACCACTGACCAGTGGAGAGGAAGAGCAACTAGTTGAGGGCTGTGGAGCAACAAACACGGCTGTGAGGTACATGTATCGTGTCCTGTGGACTTGGAATTTTATGCGCTGTGGATTTCTTTTGATCCAGCAACTCACTGTGGGTTCGGACAGGAGCAAGGAAATCAAGCCTAGTCTTTCCCTCTGTTAAATCTCCGGTAGAGAGGAAGAACTTGGCACCGTTGCAGTTCCTTACAGTGTCGGCAATAGACCGTTGGTAGCAATGTTCTTTGGGAAGCAAGCTTTGGCAGCAACTTCTCCGGCAGTGAGTTATCGGCTGAGGCATTCAACTCAGGTGAGTTTCGGTTTGGGGTTGCTCACGGATTTAAATCCAGATATAAATGGGGAATAGTTGGGATTACCTAACCTAAATGAATTAAATGAATTGGTTAGTTAGATTTGGATTAGAACTTGTGATGGATTATGCTTATTGTTAGACCTAATTTGAATGGATTAGATAAGAAACGATTGAGGAGTTAGATGATCCAATTAGGATTTATAATTGGATCTAGATTTATGTTAGCTTCTCGAGGATTTGATTTAGCTAATTTATTTATATGTAATTAGCTAAATCTGGATACCATGTATTACAGGACTCTGGTTCGAGACGAGCACTTCGACGTGGAGATTGTTTAGCTCGGTCTACATTTAAGGCGGGTACCTCTTGACTTATCTTTTATGATATTGTCATTGGATATGCATAGTATTTTATAACTACAAGCAATGAACATGTTTGCCTTTGGTATGTCACTGTTTGATATCCATAGCATGTTAGGTTTGTCGCCTGTGATGTATCCGTACTTATATCTCGTGATTTGTTGCCATGAGTATCTTATTGCCATGAGTATCTTAGTTTCTAGAGTGACATACCATGCTTTACTGAGGTTAGGATTAGACTCTGGATTTTTGTTTCTGGCATGTGTATTCAAATTATCTGATACTTAGATTTTTATGCCATGCCTGGATTGTGTATTTCTATTGGTATATCATATATGATTCGTGTACCTAAACCTTGTGGCTTTGATCTGTGCATATTGTTGCTACATATGCTATTGAAGGGGGATATGTTTATGATCTAGGTTGTTATACCATAGAGGACCTGTATGCCCTAGATCCGTGGATTGACCTACTGATACTGTGGTACCCATATTATGTATATATGGATTTTTCTATGCTGATCAGGATATTCCATACTTATTATGTTTAGGACATAGGTTTTTTTTGATATTCTATCTGACCTGTGTACTATAGATTTTGGTATGTGACCATCGCTTTTACAGTACCCATTTTTGTATATATGGATATGGTTATGTTGATCAGTTTTTGTTATGCATAGTGACATGCATCATGATTGCATGCTGTGCGATTGTCGGCTCCACTATGGTTGAGCCCATCGCATTAATGTCTGCACACACCACCACTCATGGATTAGTGGTTTATCGAGTGTGTGGCGGTTTCATGCTTGGCTCCGTTGGTCGATTGACTCGGCGTGGTAGCGATTCACTTCCTGTTTGCTCACGGCATTTAGTGTAGCACAGAGTAGCCGTGACGGTGGACTCGTTTGGCTCCGTTGGTCGGTGACTCGGCGTGGTAGCCGGCAGAGATACCTCCCGCATCGTGTACGGGAGTTGAGAGCATTGAGCTCCCCATTTATGATTTGGGGTCACGGGGCGAGTACTCCGACAAAGATCCCGTCCACTCGGTCACCATCGTGAGCGTGGAGTGCAGTTATCATAGCCCTACGGTCTCGCCATTTGTGTGTGAGAGGACTGACTGGCGTCAGGGGTGACCAGGACGCATCATTAGCATCATATGCATTGATGTATTTATATTATTGTGATTGTGTTTGCTGCATTTGGTTGCTGCATTTTGGTTGGATGCATACCTTTGACCTGCATACAGGATTATTGACACTTTCGGTTTGACGACCCTTTTGTCTGGATAGGAGTTCCTGGTGAGTACAGCTTCCTCAGTTACCTTTCAGTTTTGCATATTCCCTATATATGATTAGGAAGCTGTATTCCATGTTTGTTGCTGTTAGATATATCTTACTACTCATGTCCATTGGTATTCGCTGAGTTGTTGAACTCACCCCCGTTGATACTATCTTTTTCATGTACCAGGTTGGCTTTGGTGTCGCTTGGAGTATCCTGTCATCAGAAGACTTATCGGTTTCACGTATGTTTTGTTTGTTTTATGTATCAGTTTGTTTAGCTCTGTACTCTGGTTTTATTTTTGGAGTGTTGATGTTGTTATGTGGTATTTTGTATTTGTTATTGGTTGTGTAAGCCTAGCCGGCTAGCAGTTTTGTGTTTGGTTGTACTTGGTTTCTGTCAGTTTTTGTTGTGTTTTGGTTTTGGTACAGCCGAGTGAGCTGCTTTATTTTTAACTGCGTGGTTGTGTCAGCCAGAGGCTGAATTTGATATTAACTGCGTGGTGTTTGTTTTCTTTTATTGTTATTATTCCAGCCGCATGTGGCTGAGGTATATAGTGCTTGTAGAAAAGTTTCAGATTGTCCGCCGTATAGGGGAGATGCTGCCGAAATTTCTTCAGACAGAGACTCCTCCGGGGCGTGACAATTTAGTGGTATCAGAGGCAGGTTTACGATACTTGCTATGTGTTCTGGATTTTTTTAGATTTATCTGATACCAATTTATTTGGTATCAGAGATCGGCTTACGAGTTTTTATTTCTCGTATTTCGGATTTCATGTTTTAGTCTTCTCGATGTGACTTTTTGGATTTTGGGACTTGGCAGAAGCAGGACATCACCAAGCTATAGGAGGTATGTTGGTATATGTTATCCTACCTTTTTGATTAGTTTATGCCCTGTTCATTATTACAGTCTATAACATGTATTAGCACTCTTTACTAGTACCTGTCTGGTTGTTGTAGCATATATTATATGTGATGGGTTAGCCACTGATCTTGATTGACCTTAATAGAGATTGAGGGATTACAGTTTTTGGCGATTTTTCATATCATACACCAGTAGTTTTAGTTTCTGTTATTACTAGTTGGTTAGCAGATTGAGGCACATACCAGCCTCTGCTATTATTAGCTAGGTAGTGACTAGTAATTATATATTCTAGATGACCCAGCCAGTAGAATACAGATATACTTTAATTAGTTTTCGTCGGTAGATGATTAATGTACTCTGGTTAGATCGGTCAATAGAAAACTGATTTACACATGTTGATTTAGTGGTTGTGAATGTATTTACCTTAAATGCTTATGGAGGATTAATGTAATCTTGATCAGTTGATAGGTGACCAATTTAGTTTTGTTGGACCGATCAGTAGAGGACAATCATACCCTATTTTATGGAGATGCTGATCTTTGGGTTGTTTGTGCTTAGTTATGTATTTAAAGCACATTTGAGTACATGTTTTGTACTGACGTGGAAAGGACTGATTTAGCCATATATCACTGACGGCTTGGATAGGTTATAGAGGATCGATGTATCATATTCCATGAAGACTTTGACCGTGGACTGTATATACCTGGTGGGATAACTTAGAGGGTGCATTGGGATATGTGACCCTGCTGATGTAAGGAAGTGTAGAGCTAATTGCTTAACACTTATGAGATACAATCGTTACTAGTGTATACTGGGAGAGTACATTTGGATTTATGATGATAAAATTTTCCCCATTAGATATGGTCTTGGTAGTGTATGACATTGATTGGCAATGTTATACCATGGTGTGTATATCTTTCTTGTCCGATATTAGTTCCTTTGAACCTAGAGCAGGGTTGTTACTGGATGATTAGACTGCTTTATTTTGGGTTGCTTTTGATTGATGTATTCATGCTTGATACATATGCATGAATTTTGTTTAGATATACCCGTAACCCATGAGTGTTGGTAGCATAAGGTTGGTCTCTTTGATTGAGCTGGTATGCTGATTTTGCATGTATATCATGATTGTTTTGGGTTGTAGGAGTCCTGTGGTAGACTGTCCATTTGCAAGTAGTATATGTATCCATGTTCTGATATGGTTTGAAGGTTCCTTGTGGATCATAGATATGTGTTTGGGTGTATGTATCTGGAGGTATTATTGAAGATATCTTGTTGATTTAATCCGAGATGTAGTATAAGTACATCGGTGGTGTTTTGATGGAGGTATTTTGTTGATTTAATTTGAGTTGTGATATGTACATATGTGTTTGGTGTGGTATCTGAGGTATCTTTTTGATTATGTTTGATTTGTGAGTGCACCTGAGTTTAGTATGCTATATTGGAAGTATATGTAGGTTATACTCTTGGCATAGGTGAGGATATGTCATGTGAGCGTTGTTTGTGGTGTATTGTTGATTTTACCTACATTGATTTTTACACACGTGTTCGGTATGTATTGTTGGAGGTATCATACTGAATATACCTGAGTTGTGAGTATGTTTGGTGTATAATAATTGGAGGATTTTGTTGATCATACATATGTTGTGTGAGCATGTGTGCTAGGTGTATACATTGGTAGCGGTATGATGATTCTACTTATACTGAATGCAGAATGTGGAGTGATTGCATTATGTCATTTGTTGAATTAACCCATCAACTAATTTTCCTATCAGTGGATGACCCACTAGGATGCTGATAGAGTTGATGATGGATTTGATTAGTTACTAGGTTGTTATATCCTAGGCTAACCACAGCGAATTGTGGTAGAGAGATCTTGTACAGTCTCTAGTTGGATAGTTAGGTGCCTTGGGGTACTTAGGTATTGTTTTGTGGTGGAGCGTTGCTCCCACATATCACGGATTGCTGGTAGCAGAGCATTGCTCCTATATTTATTGCAGATACATATTTCAGATTATTGTGGTGGAGTGTTGCTCCCACATATTGAGGATTTCTTGTGGTAGAGCGTTGCTCCCACATATGTGGTGTTTCCTGTGATGGAGCGTTGCTCTCACCCTGGAGGATTTATTCTTTGGTGATTTATGTTATTGATGATCAGATTTTTCGATTTATTATTGGAGATCTTATGGATAGGAATGTCTGTGATACGGACATTATGTGTATTGGTTTTTGCCATATAGGCTTACAGTGCCTTAGATGTTTTCAGGGACTCGATGATCCTGGTATGTCGAGGATGTTTGGATAGGTTTCCATTATCTTTGTGGACGATGTTGGGATCTATTACGGATCCGAGGTGAGTCACGTACACTACCTTTGTATAGATCTAGAGATGATTCGACGAGAACATCTATATGTGATTATCAGTACTGCTGGTTTGGATTGTCTTTTGTTATGATGTTTGGGACACACGGTCACTAGTAGGAGTGTACCGTGGTTTCACAGAAGATAAAGGTTGTTACCGTTGGGAGCAGCCGAAATCAGTGTAGGAGATCCGCAGTCTTTTGTGACTCGCAGGATATTACAGACCTTTCGTCGAGGGTTTCTTCCGCATAGCTATGCTACTTTCACGCGTGACCATGAAAGGCGTGAAGTTTACTTGGACTGAGGATTGCAAGACCAGCTTCTAGGAGCTGAAGCGGAGACTAGTGTCGGCTTTGATTTTTGGTTTTTTTTTTACCTTCGGAAGAGGACGAATTTGTCCTCTACATCGACGCGTCTCTACAGGGTATGAGTGCTGTTCTGAGGTAGCACGGTAGAGTGTTCTTATATGCTTCTCGATAGTTGAGGGAGCCTGAGAAGAAAATACTCAGTATATGATCTGGAGTTGGCCGCTATTATTTTTGCCCTGAAGATTTGGCGGCATTACCTGTATGATATTACATTGAGATTCTCACTGATCATCGAATCTCAAATGTCTGTTTTACTTGGAAGGAACTTAATCTTCGACAGAGGAGATGGATGTGTTGGGATCTTAGATGGCTAGAGGGGTGTGAATAGCCTCTTAAAAAAACTTAGACAGAGAGTTCTACACAAAAACTAGTTAGCACAACGGAAGTGGAAAACTAAAACGAAGGAAGAAAAACACACACACAGCAGACACAAAGATATACGAGGTTCGGGGATAACTTGCCCCTACTCCTCGGCGTGTCCGTAAGGTGGACGACTCCTTGATCTTCGGCAGATCGCACCCCGGATAACTTCCGGCTAAAGATGTCTCCTTCTCGGTGGAGCAACCTCTCAACAGAGTCTCAAGGAAGATTTAACTTAAAGCACGAGACTTACAGAAACTCGGTGGCAAAGGAGAATAGAAATGCTTACAACCACGCGAGTATCAGTAGCAGAAAACAGAGATCGCAGTTCACCCGAGAGCTCAAGAACTTCGCACAACAGCACAGACTTTTTTTTTCAAGCTTTCTTGTTGTTCTTGCTGTTTTTACTGCTTCTCAAATCTGATCTCTGCTGTCACAGATCTGGTCAAAACTGCGCAAATCAGCGCTGCAGCCAATCCCTCTTCCTCCTTACCTGGTTCTCTGAACTCACACTAATGATATCACAGTCATCACTGGCGTCTTCTGAGCTCGAACCAATCCCCAGGAGTCAAGCAGATCGCAGCCCAATCGCAATCAGAAACCCAGTGAACGTTGATGCCTCAAATGCATCTGTTGCAGCAAATCACAGTGTAAAGAGCATTTGTCTTCTTCTCTTAATGAAGCTCAATTTGAATTCAACCATGAGAATGTGACCTGCAACCTGCAAGCTCAAAAGACTCACAGCAGATGGTTAAAAACAGATGGTGAAGACAAATACGGCAATCAGAAAAAGTACATGCAAAATAAACAATACCGTGGATCGGTGCGCACCGATCCACGCCGATCATCGCTGATCGGTCGCGACCGATCGATTAATCTGATCGGTCCCGGACCGATCAGATGGCGCTGCTTCCAACACGCGACTTCGGTCCGATGCGGACCGATCAGATAATCTGATCGGTCCCGAGACCGATCGATAGCGTTCTTCCCAAACGCCATAGCCTCCTGATCGGTCTCCGCATCGATGCGCTCGATCGATTTCGACAGACCGATCAAGAACGCTTCGCAGCCATCGACATTCCGATCGGTCGGCACCGATCAGTGTCAGAGCCACCGGATCGGTCCGCCGACCGATCCAGCTTCTCGACTCATCCGGGTCGAGCCCTCTCTGACCTAGTCCGGAAAAATGAGCTCCCTAGCCCTTTCCGACTTTATCTGGTCCTAGAGAACGAGCTACCGAACCCTCTCTGACTCCGCATGCCAAGTTTCCTTCTTGGACTTTTCAACACCAGATGTCCGATCACCCTTGATCCATCTGGATTTTCCCTTGCCCGGCTTCACTCACCAGGACTTGCACCTAGCTTCACTCACTAGGGTTTTCACCCGGCTTCACTCACCAGGACTTGCACCTAGCTTCACTCACTAGGGTTTTCACCTGGCTTCACTCACCAGGACTTTCCAACTGCTTCAATCAGGTCAACCTAGTCAACCTGGATTAGTAATTAATCTGAGTTAATTATTTGATACAAATTTAAATCAGTGTCAACAACAAAACAACATCCAGGTCAGACTGTATCAACAATCTCCCCATTTTTGTTGTTTGACAACACGATTTAAGTTTAGATCAGAAATGCTCATATACCCATAATTTTAGGGAAATCAGGATCCTCCCCCTAAGACGGATACACCACCAAGTCAAGGACGGGAATCAAGATCCTTCCCGTTATCCTCTCCCCTAAAATCAAGCTTTCATACATTTCTAAACTTAGGTATCCTCTCCCCCTTTGTCAAACACCGAAAAGGTGCAAATGAGGTGACAAAAATTCAAAAGGCTCCCCCTTAACCCATACTGCCTTCTCTTAACTGACCTAGAATTCCCTCTAAGGTCACAATATGAAAATAAGAAAGACATAAGATACAATCAAATCATGGCATAGGAACAGCATATTAAAAACCGATAGAAAATGAAGCATAATAAAGAGCAAGCAAATATAAAACTGAGTAGCATAAATACATGAGTAGCATCAGAAGTGCAAACATCCAGGTCCGACATAAAAACTAACAAATAACATCCAAAATACAGACAGTCAACAAACAAACTGTATTAATCAATATCCTCACACTGAGGAACATCACCACCATCGGCAGGAGGGGTGAAATCCTGAGGCGGCACGCTGGAGGATGGATAGCCTTGGTAAGACTGCGGAGGCGGGTAGCGTGCCATCCATCCGAGTAGCAACTGCTGTGTCACCACCTGATGACTGCGCATATCATCTAAGCGCTGGTCAATCTGCCCGCGCAGGTCATCGTAGCGCTGGTCTATCCGAATGCGAAGTCCATCGAACTCAGCAGCCACCATCTCCTCGTGTCGATCAAAACGACTCTCCAGCTCGGCGATCTGCCAGCGCAGATCAGGATCGGCCTCTCCATCGTCAGCAGCAGGAGGAGCAGCAACAGGAGCAACCTGTCGTCGAGGTAACTCACCTAGTGCCCTCCCATCCTTCCACTTAACATCCCCATTTCGCACATTTCCCAAGTCGACAATCCTGCCTAACCATCTTTACTATCCTCCCCTTAGAGACATCAATACCCAGGGTCTCAAGCCAGTCAGTAATTATATGCCCAAAAGGCATATAGATGGTGTAACCGCTTGGCTCGCTATGGGATATGATAGAAGTATAGACACTCGACATGACATCAAAGTCAAGACGCCTACGCAACCCGTAAAGCATCAGACAATGATACGGTCGAATCTCTGCCAATGGTTTAGAGGTGATAGGTAGAAGACAGTTTGTGACAATTTTGAAAAGAATGTAATCAGGAGCAGAAAGGCCAAGGGCTGCAAATGTAGGAAAGTCGACATCTAACTCATCTAATCCATCCGGTCTCGGATGTCCAAAGAAGTACTCATAAATCGAGTCAGATGAGACATCAAGAGGATGAGGCACGGGTTCAGGCAAAGCAGGATAGAATGAGAACACCGTCCCCGAACACATACGACAGCCTAAATAATCAAAGAAGGCAATTAAGCTGAAATCAACGTTTTGCTTAGCCACTCTTGATCTATAACTACCATCAATAGTCTGATGAAGGTTGTTATAGAATTCAGAAACTAGGTCAAAGTTGATATCTCTCTCTAAATATACCAAGGAATCAAGTTTATAGTACGCTATGGTCTCCGTAATTGCTGGACAAAACTCATTCATGTATTTTTGATCGACTGATCTACATGGGAGCAATTTGAAGGTCCTTTCCTTAAAGGATTGTTCAAACTGTTGGTTGGGAAATCTTCCCGAACTGGATGGTTGAGGTCGGGAACTAGCAGCAGGAGCTTTGGATTTATCTTTGGACTTGGAAGTACCCTCACCTACTGGTTTCTTTCTAATGGGACACAATGGGAAAAAGAAGAGCACAGGAGCCACCCGAAACACAAAGCCACAGATATGTGAGAAATGAAGTCGAAATGCCAAAGTTCTAGAGAAATAGGAGTTACCTTGGTGCCATTGAACTCTTGGCTAGTGCTTCGGAGGGCTAGAACCGGACTAGTGTTCCGGCGTGCAAAGAGAAGAGAAAGGGTGAGCTGGTGGGAAGAGTCGGCTAGGGTTTCCGTGAATGAGGAAAATAAGGGATCGGGAGGTTTTAAGGGTTTAGATGGGTGTACAGTGAAGAAATGATCGGACGGTTGTCCGATCAGAAGGTATCAGAAGCCTCCTGATCGGTCCCTGGACCGATCCAGGATCATCCTGATCGGTCCACGGACCGATCAGGAGACGATCAGTACTCACTGATCGGTCCCCTTGACCGATCAGTAAGATTCCTGATCGGTCGGTAGACCGATCAGAGATTGATCAGTGGCTTTTCTGCCGAATTGATCTGATCGGTCTCCGGACCGATCAGGGAACTCTCTGATCGGTCTGTAGACCGATCAGAAAGAGATCAGTAGCGGGCTCGAGCGTGCCAGGCTGACTTGATCGGTCCGTAGACCGATCAGTGTCTGATTTCTCCCGTAATTTCAGTAACTTGTGTTCGATAATTCGTGGGAGTTTCTCTAGAAAAACTCCCAAGTTCAGCACCTAGAACATGGAGGATCTACAAGCATAGCTCTTACCTAAAAGTTATGGTCTGAACAGGTTTATAGCCCTAAAGTTTCAGATTCTCATCAAACAAAACCTCACACTAACTCCAAACATATGGAGTTCTGTCTTCTTGATCCTTAAGAGTTCAAAACATATTTTTGCTAAACTCGTCTCTATGATCAGGTTCAAGTTTGTCAAAATATAGACAACTTGTCCTAATTTGCAATCAAGGCATGAAAGCTGAAATTCTTGATTCTTGTTATGTTTAGTTTCAAGTTTGTCAAAATATATCCAAGTTATTATTATTTCCTTTAATAACCTATCGTTTTATCAATCAAAAGTCATGACATGAACCAAACAACAATACCAATCAACACATCAACCATCAACCATGATTAGAAAATTTCTAGGCAAAAGTCCAACCAAGATTCCTTGGTTGGAATATATGAGTAAGATCTAGGAACCAATTACACATGAATTATGTAATGGTGTTCCCCATACTCAATTAATGTCTCTTTAACCTAATTATTCAAGAGATGTATGATACATTTTGAATAATTTGGTTGTTCCTAGCATCTCACCCCATTTCTAGCAAACAAAAATATTTTGTTAAACCTTATAGTTTGTGTGAGATGTTCCCAAGTTGCCCAAAATCATTCCCAATTTCTTTTGTCATTTTAATTTGTCCTTATTGATCATGATGAAGTCCTAAGGACCTAAGGAGCCAAACACATCCCCAACTCCCTCCTTAAATGACTAAATTCATTTTCCGGAAGGGGTTTGGTGAAAATATCGGCTAGGTTTGACTTTGACTCCACATATGTGAGCACAATGTCACCCCTAGCTACGTGATCTCTAATGAAGTGATGACGCACTTCAATGTGCTTGGTCCTTGAATGATGGACTGGATTTTTAGTTGATCGTGCTAATGTTGTCACATAGCACTTGTACACCCTTATAAGAAAGTCCATAATCCTCTAGGGTGTGTATCATCCACAATAACTGTGATACACTCTCTCCCATGGCAATATATTCGGCCTCGGTCGTGGAGAGAGCAACACAATGTTGCTTCCGACTTGACCAACTAAATAATGATGAACCTAAGAATTGGCAACCCCCACTAGTGCTTTTCCGATCCAATTTGCACCCAGCATAATCGGAATCGGTATAGCCTATCAAGTCAAAAGACTCTGTACGAGGGTACCATAGACCTACTCGAATTGTGCCCTTAAGGTATCTCAATATTCTCTTAACTGCAATTAAATGAGATTCCTTGGCACAAACTTGATACCTAGCGCACATGCCCACAGCAAAGAGTATGTCCGGTCGACTAGCTGTGAGATATAGAAGACTACCAATCATGCTTCTATATTGCGTTAGATCAATTGGTTTCCCACTCTCATCATTGTCAAGGCGAGTGTTTGTCGCCATTGGAGTGGACACTTCCTTAGAGTCACTCATATTGAATTTTCTAAGCATCTCTTGAGTGTATTTCGTCTGATGGACATAAATGCCATCTCGAGTTTGTTTGATTTCAAGTCCAAGGAAGAATGCCAATTCTCCTACTAGACTCATCTCAAACTCACTTTCCATGTGAGAAATAAATTCATTCAAATAGCCCTTGTTATTTGAGTCACAAATTATGTCATCGACATATACTTGGGCTACAAAAATATTTTCACCATCTCTACGCAGAAATAGTGTTGGGTCTATTTGGCCTCTCACAAAACCCTTTTCTAGTAAATATGTTGACAACCTTTCGTACCAAGCTCGTGGTGCTTGTTTAAGCCCATAAAGTGCTTTCTTGAGCTTGTACACGTGGTTTGGAGCTTCGGTATTCACAAACCCCGGTGGTTGTTCAACATAGACTTCTTCTTTAATAAAGCCATTTAAGAAGGCAGATTTAACATCCATTTGATAGAGCTTGAAACCTCTATGTGCAGCAAAAGCTAGCATCAAACGAATGGACTCTAATCGGGCCACGGGAGCATAAGTCTCATCATAATCGAGACCTTCGACTTGACTATAGCCCTTGGCTACAAGTCTTGCCTTGTTTCTTACAACTTCTCCCTTTTGATTTAACTTATTTTTGAAGACCCATTTAGTTCCAATAATGGTGGTCTTTTTCGGTCTAGGAACCAAGTCCCACACTTGGCTCCTTTCAAATTGACCTAATTCGTCTTGCATAGCTATGATCCAATCAGGATCGCGCAATGCCTCATCAACTAATTTTGGTTCAATCTCTGAAATCAATGCGACTTCATTAGACTCATTTCTGAAGAATGATCTAGTCCTAACCCCTTGTTGGATGTCTCCCACAATTTGGTCTTGGGGATGACTAGTGGCTATCCTAGATTGTCTTGGTGTTGGTGGTGCCTCATGAATGGTCTCACTAGGCACAGGCGAGGACTCAATATCAGGCAAAGGATCAAATTGAGTTCTTTGTTGCCTTTGCTCATCAACATCAGAGTCAACTTCGACTCGTTCTTCATTTTGATCATTCAAACTTAGATTTCTAAGTTCAAATTGAATTTCTCCTACATCCCTTGGTTGATCATTTAAGTTAGGGATTTCTTCAAAGGCTACATCAGAGGACTCTTCAATCAATTTGGTCCTATTGTTGTAGACTCGATAGGCTTTGCTGGTAAGAGAATACCCGACCAGTATCCCTTGATCAGCCTTAGCCGTGAACTTCCCAAGATGGTCCTTGGTGTTCAAAATAAACACCTTACAACCAAACACCCTAAGATGTTTAATTGTAGGTGGTTTCCCAAACCAAAGTTCATGGGGAGTCTTTCCTAAAAACCTATGTATTAAAACTCGATTTTGCACATAGCAAGCTGTATTCACAGCTTCAGCTCGGTAGTGAGTACTCATTGAGCATGCTTCGTGCAGCCTCTTGTAAGACTCGGTTCTTTCTCTCCACAACCCCATTTTGCTGTGGGGTCCTTGGAGTAGAGAACTCATGCCTATATCCCTTTTCTTGACAAAACTCTAAAAACCTATGATTTTGAAATTCCCCACCATGATCACTTCTAATGGTTTTAATTGTTGTCGATTTTTCATTTTCAGTTCTTCTACAAAAGGAAATAAAAATATCTATAGTTTGGTCCTTATGTTTCAAAAAGAAAGTCCATGTGTATCTAGTAAAATCATCAACGATTACCAAGCAATATCTACTTCCATTCAATGATATTACACTACTGCAATCAAATAGGTCCATGTGCAATAAATCTAAAGCAGTAGATGTACTTACAATGCTTTTACCTTTATGAACACCTTTTGTTTGCTTACCCTTTTGACATGCATCACATAGTTTGGTCTTGTGGTACTTGATGCTGGGTAAGTCTCGCACTAATCCTTGGTTGGCCAACTTCCGGATGTTCTTCATGTTTACATGTGCCAACCTTCTATGCCATAGCCAAGACTCTTCTTCTTTTGACATGAAACACTTAATCAAAGCATTAGTAGCACTTTTAAACGATACTTGATAAATATTATCAACCCTTGTGCCTACTAGTACTGGTGTCAAGTGTGTCAATGTGTTTAACCAAACATTGACTTGAATGAAATTCAATTGTGTAACCCGTATCACACAATTGACTGACACTTAGGAGATTAAAAGTCATCCCCTTGACTAGAAGGACATTCTTGATATGGAGACATTCGGATATATGAATGTCTCCAACTCCTACAACCTTAAGACTACCATTGTTACCAAATGACACATTACCTCTATTTTTGTTTTGAATGGTAGAAAATAGTGACTTGTCCCCGGTCATGTGCTTGGAGCATCCACTATCAACAAACCAAGTTGATAGACGCTCCCCCTTTACCAATGCCTACAAGACACGAAAGATAGATGTTTTAGGTACCCAAATCTTGGGACCTAATGCATCTACAATGAAAGACTTAGGCACCCATGCCTTTGTTACCTTCTTCCTAGTCTCATGAACCCTAGAAACATGCGATCTATGAAATTGGATTCTTGATACTAAAGAAATAAAACTAGACTCCTTAGGTTGGTATCCTAATCCAGCCTTGTTGTAGACCGCCCTTTGGGCATTTAGAATCATGTCTAATGTCTTGGAGCTAGTTGAGAATTTCTCAAGCATTTTCTTGAGTTTCTCAACCTCACCCTTCAAGGCTTTGTTTTCATCTTCAAGGAGCTCTAGATGTAGGTCATCAACCTCATCTTCCCTAAGAGCTCTCAAGTTCTCTACTTCTTCTTTTAATGATTTATTTTCTGTTTTTGATTTTTTAAGCAAGGTAGACAAATGTGTAATAGTCTTATAGCATTTTTCTAAGTGAGAAGAGGTTACCTCTTCATCATCCGAAGATGATGAAGCCGCGGCTAATGTGCTTGAGTCATCACTCTCGGATTCGGACTCCTCCCTTGCCATGAGTGCCAATTGCCGAGTACTCTTCTCCTTCTTCTCTTCCTCCTCCGATGAGCTTGAGTGGCCTTGAGAGCTTTCTTCTTCTTGGCTCTTTCCTCCTTCTTTTTGGCCCGTTCCTCCTTCTTGAGTTTTGGACACTCACTCCGGTAGTGGCCTTTCTTGCTACACTCATAACATGTAACATTAGTCTTATCGATATTTTGATCATTAGATTTACCTTTTCCTTTATATCTCCTGCTTCTTCTCATGATCCTCCTCACAAAATTTGCCATCTCGCTTGATGATGATCCACCTTCATCATCGGACTCGGAGGAGGATGAAGATGAAGGAATCTCTTTCTCCTTCTTCTTTTCTCTCCTTCTTCTCCCATCCTTGCTCTTTTCTCCTGCAACCAAAGCTATACCTTTCTCCTTTTGACCTTTGTTAGCAAGTTCATGAAGTTCCATTTCACAAAAGAATTCGTCTAATTTAACAATGGAAAGATCCTTGGAAACCTTGTAGGCATCTACCATAGATGACCACAAGGCATTCCTTGGAAAGGATTTAAGAGCGTACCTTACTAGGTCGCGATTCTCCACGCGTTCATACACGGAATGTAAACCATTGATGATTTCCTTGAACCTCCCATGTAGTTCACTTACTGTTTCATTTTCCTTCATGGTGAGATTTTGTAGTTGATTCAAGAATAGGTCCCTCTTGGCTATCCGAGAATCTCGAGTTCCTTCTTGGAGCTCGATAAGCTTGTTCCATAAATCTTTTGCACTCGAGAATGGACCTACCTTGACGAGTTGGTCCTTGGCAATCCCACATTGTAAGGTGACAACCGCCTTGGCATCGGCTTGCCCTTTACGAGTTTGTTCAGTAGACCACCTTGATGAATCGAGTTCCTTACCTTCTTCGTCCTTCGGTGGTGTGAAGCCTTCCTTGACCGAGAACCACATGGAGATATCAGTCTTGAGGTAATACTCCATGCGGCTCTTCCAATACTGGAAATCTGCTCCATCGAAGAACGGTGGTCTGTTGGTGCTGAATCCTTCCTTCATGGCCATCTTGTTGCTCCTTGGAATGTTAGTCCAGATGAAGAGCACCAGGCTCTGATACCACTTGTTGGGATCTTAGATGGCTAGAGGGGGATGAATAGCCTCTTAAAAAAAAACTTAGACAGAGAGTTCTACACAAAAACTAGTTAGCACAGCGAAAGTGGAAAACTAAAACGAAGGAAGAAAAACACACACACAAAGACATACGAGGCTCGGGGATAACTTGCCCGGCCTCCTCGGCGTGGGCGTAAGGTGGACGACTCCTTGATCTTCGGCAGATCGCACCCCGGATAACTTCCGGCTAAAGATGTCTCCTTCTCGGTGGAGCAACCTCTCAACAGAGTCTCAAGGAAGATTTAAATTAAAGCACGAGACTTACAGAAACTCGGTGGCAAAGGAGAATAGAAATGCTTACAACCACGCGAGTATCAGTAGCAGAAAACAGAGATCGCAGTTCACCCGAGAGCTCAAGAACTTCGCACAACAGCACAGACTTTTTCAAGCTCTTTCCGTTGTCCTCCTTTTTTCCGCTTCTCAATCGATCTCAGTTGTCCCCCTTTCCTGTCATATTCTTCAACGGATTTGAATTCATTGGTTACCACAAGATATCACGACCTCATTGGGGTCTCTACCTCTAACCAATCCCCTGGAGTCAAGCGATCGCAGCCCAATCGCAATCGAAACCCGGTGAACGTTGATGCCTCAAATGCATCTGTTGCAGTAAATCACAGTGTAAAGAGCACTTGTTTTCTTCTCTTAATGAAGCTCAATTTGAATTCAACCATGAGAATGTGACCGCAACCCGCAAGCTCAAAAGACTCACGGCAGATGGTTAAAACAGATGGTGAAGACAAATCACGCAATCGTAAAAAGTACATGCAAATAATAACAATACGTGGATCGGTCCGCACCGATCCACGCTTTTGATCATCGCGATCGTCCGCGACCGATCAGACTAACTGATCGGTCCCCAAACCGATCAGACAACTGATCGGTCCCCAAACCGATCGGATGGCCCACAAATGCTCAGTCCGATCGGTCATGGACCGATCGATTAACTGATCGTCCCGAGACCGATCGATAGCGTTTTCCCAAACGCTATAGCCTCGATCGGTCTCGGCACCGATCGATACTTCTGATGGGCTGTCGATCGATTTCGATCGGTGCGACCGTCGAACGCTCGAGCCATCGACACCTGATCGGTTGGCAAACCGATCAGGTGTCAAGGTTTCACTGGATCGGTCTGCCGACCGATCCAGCTTCTCGACTCAGTCCGGGTCAAGCCCTCTCTGACCTAGTCCGAAAAAATGAGCTCCCTAGCCCTTTCCGACTTTATCTGGTCCTAGAGAACGAGCTACCGAACCCTCTCTGACTCCGCATGCCAAGTTTCCTTCTTGGAATTTTCAACACCAGATGTCCGATCACCCTTGATCCATCTGGATTTTCCCTTGCCCGGTTTCACTCACCAGGACTTGCACCTAGCTTCACTCACTAGGGTTTTCACCTGGCTTCACTCACCAGGACTTGCACCTAGCTTCACTCACTAGGGTTTTCACCTGGCTTCACTCACCAGGACTTTCCAACTCTTTAATCAGGTCAACCTAGTCAACCTGGATTAGTAATTAATCTGAGTTAATTATCTGATACAAACTTAAATCAGTGTCAACAGCAAAACAACATCCAGGTCAGACTGTATCAACAGGATGGAGTTCCTGAAGGATTATGGGTGTACCATTAGCTATCACCCGGGAAAAGCTAATGTGGTTGCCGATGCACTTAGCCAGAAGTCCAAAGGGAGTTTAACTTGCTACGAGTTGTGGTTATAGACTTGATTCAGGGTTTCTCTATGTTAGACCTTGAGGAGCAGGGACAGACCGAGCAGGGTAGTCTTGTTACCATAATTGCTCAGTCGTCGATCAGGATGAGAATCCGAGAGGCCCAGTTGTTGGGACCTCATAGAGCTCAGCGAGGCAGAGTGGTCCTTATTATCGGACAGAGAATGTCAGAGGCATAAGACTGCTGGAAGTGTTATACTGACCGGAGTTGGAGACTCTTAGAGTTCTCCATTTACGATCATGTATTTTTGCGAGTTTCACTCACGAAAGGGGTGAAGAGATTGGCCTCAAAGGTAAGCTAGCTCCGCGATATATTGGACTTTTTCACATCTCGGAAAGGATTAGAGCGGTAGCTTACCGGTTGGCACTATCGCCGTCTTTGGCAGGCGTCCACGATGTATTCCACGTATTTATGCTGAGGAGATACGTACCTGATCCGACACATGTGCTGACAGATATCTCAGTTCCAGTTCAGCCTGACGTCACTTATGAGGAGATTCCGGTACGGATTCTCGACCGGAAGGAGCGTCAGTTGCGGAACAAGATTATCCGGCTGGTTAAAGTCGGATGACAGTATCATTTAGACGAGGAGGTTACTTGGGAGCTCGAGGGTACTATCCGAGCTCGATACCCCATTTTTCATTTGAGATATGTGACTTTATTTACCGTTCAACATTTATACTCGTTACCTGTTGTTGGTATTTGCTGATGGTAGATAACGAAATTTGGGGACCAAATTAGTGGGGGAGAATGTAAAATACCGGAAAAACGGGGGAAAATGATAAGGAAATTCTCCGGAATTTTTAGAAATTTTTCTGGAATTTTTCATTGACCGTATGGACTATGGACAAGTTTACGGGGGATGAAAACGGGGCCCCAGAAAGCCTGTTTAGGCTAGCCCAATTTAATGAGGAAATATTTTATTTTCCTTTTTATTTTCCTTATTTCCTCTCCCCTTTACTCGACGCCGTTTCTCCTCCCTTTTCTCCCCAAACCGCACACGAGCGGTTCCTCTCCTCTCCTCTTGCCGATGCAGGCGCGGATTCATCCCTCTGTGCACGCGCGCCACCGCCGCCCCCGACGTTTCTGCCTCTGCCCTAGAGTCGGCAGGCGACCACCTTCCCCTTCCGGCATCCGAGCCCTAGCGCTGACAGCCGAGCCCTCTTCGCCGGGAGACCAGGTGTCAAGTCGTGCCCTAGTCTCCAGCCGACACCTCCTCGCCGACAGCCGAGTCCCTTCCACTTCGGCCGCTACAAGAGCTAGCCACTAGTGTCGAGTTTCCTCTCGCACCTTTGCCCAAGATTACAACAGCCAACCTCACCGTGCCCTGGTGCGGTCACCGGATTCTTATCACCACTGACCAGTGGAGAGGAAGAGCAACTAGTTGAGGGCTGTGGAGCAACAAACACGTCTGTGAGGTACAGGTATCGTGTCCTGTGGACTTGGAATTTTATGCGCTGTGGATTTCTTTTGATCCAGCAACTCACTGTGGGTTCGGACAGGAGCAAGGAAATCAAGCCTAGTCTTTCCCTCTGTTAAATCTCCGGTAGAGAGGAAGAACTTGGCACCGTTGCAGTTCCTTACAGTGTCGGCAATAGACCGTTGGTAGCAATGTTCTTTGGGAAGCAAGCTTTGGCAGCAACTTCTCCGGCAGTGAGTTATCGGCTGAGGCATTCAACTCAGGTGAGTTTTGGTTTGGGGTTGCTCACGGATTTTAATCCAGATATAAATGGGGAATGGTTGGGATTACCTAACCTAAATGAATTAAATGAATTGGTTAGTTAGATTTAGATTAGAACTTGTGATGGATTATGCTTATTGCCAGACCTAATTTGAATGGATTAGATAAGAAACGATTGAGGAGTTAGATGATCCAATTAGGATTTATAATTGGATCTAGATTTATGTTAGCTTCTCGAGGATTTGATTTAGCTAATTTATTTATATGTAATTAGCTAAATCTGGATACCATGCATTACAGGACTCTGGTTCGAGACGAGCACTTCGACGTGGAGATTGTTTAGCTCGGTCTACATTTAAGGCGGGTACCTCTTGACTTATCTTTTATGATATTGTCATTGGATATGCATAGTATTTTATAACTACAAGCAATGAACATGTTTGCCTTTGGTATGTCACTGTTTGATATCCATAGCATGTTAGGTTTGTCGCCTGTGATGTATCCGTACTTATATCTCGTGATTTGTTGCCATGAGTATCTTATTGCCATGAGTATCTTAGTTTCTAGAGTGACATACCATGCTTTACTGAGGTTAGGATTAGACTCTGGGTTTTTGTTTCTGGCATGTGTATTCAAATTATCTGATACTTAGGTTTTTATGCCATGCCTGGATTGTGTATTTCTATTGGTATATCATATATGATTCGTGTACCTAAACCTTGTGGCTTTGATATGTGCATATTGTTGCTACATATGCTATGGAAGGGGGATATGTTTATGATCTAGGTTGTTATACCATAGAGGACCTGTATGCCCTAGATCCGTGGATTGACCTACTGATACTGTGGTACCCATATTATGTATATATGGATTTTTCTATGCTGATCAGAATATTCCATACTTATTATGTTCATGACATAGGTTTTTTTTGATATTCTATCTGACCTGTGTACTATAGATTTTGGTATGTGACCATCGCTTTTACAGTACCCATTTTTGTATATATGGATATGGTTATGTTGATCAATTTTTGTTATGCATAGTGACATGCATCATGATTGCATGCTGTGCGATTGTCGGCTCCACTATGGTTGAGCCCATCGCCAGTTACATGTATTGCACACACCACCACTCATGGATTAGTGGTTTATCAGGCAGGTGTGTGGCGGTTCTGCTGTTTGGCTCCGTTGGTCAGGTGACTCAGCGTGGTAGCCGGCAGTCATTTGGCTCGCTGGCATTTAGTGTAGCAGCGTAGTAGCCGGCAGACGGTGGACTCTGTTTGGCTCCGTTGGTCAGGTGACTCAGCGTGGTAGCCGGCAGAGATACCTCCCCGTCATCGTGTACCGGGAGTTGAGAGCATTGAGCTCCCCCATTTATGATTTGGGGTCACAGGACAGGAGTACTCCGACAGCATCCCGTCCACTCGGTCACTCATCAGGAGCAGTGACGACAGAGTGCACGGTTGTCATAGCCCTACCCACTCGGTCTCGCCATTTGTGTGTGAGAGGACTGACTGGCGTCAGGGGTGACCAGGACGCATCATTAGCATCATATGCATTGATGTATTTATATTATTGTGATTGTGTTTGCTGCATTTGGTTGCTGCATTTTGGTTGGATGCATACCTTTGACCTGCATGGATTTGACGACTTCTTTTTGTCTGGATAGGAGTTCCTGGTGAGTACAGCTTCCTCAGTTACCTTTCAGTTTTGCATATTCCCTATATATGATTAGGAAGTTGTATTCCATGTTTGTTGCTGTTAGATATATCTTACTACTCATGTCCATTGGTATTCGCTGAGTTGTTGAACTCACCCCCGTTGACACTATCTTTTTCAGGTACCAGGTTATTTATGGTGTCGCTTGGAGCATCCTGTCTGCTGGTCCCCGCGTCACATCAGAAGACTTATCGGTTTCACGTATGTTTTGTTTGTTTTATGTATCAGTTTGTTTAGCTTTGTACTCTGGTTTTATTTTTGGAGTGTTGATGTTGTTATGTGGTATTTTGTATTTGTTATTGGCTGTGTAAGCCTAGCCGGCTAGCAGTTTTGTGTTTGGTTGTACTTGGTTTCTGTCAGTTTTTGTTGTGTTTTGATTTTGGTACAGCCTAGCGGGCTGCTTTATTTTTAACTGCGTGGTTGTGTCAGCCAGAGGCTGAATTTGATATTAACTGCGTGGTGTTTGTTTTCTTTTATTGTTATTATTCCAGCTGCATGTGGCTGAGGTATATAGTGCTTGTAGAAAAGTTTCAGATTGTCCGCCGTACAGGGGAGATGCTGCCGAAATTTTTCGGACAGAGACTCCTCCGGGGCGTGACACTTTTAGTATACATTCCAACAACCTGGAAGCCAATCTTTGAAATAGATATCTAATCAACTTCTGTAATATGGTTTAACTTCTGAAGAACACATGAGTTGAACTTGGATTAATAATGTTAAGTTTCGTTTGCAATCTAAGTTTAACTTTTGAAGAACACATGGGTTGTTAGGAAAAGTTCTGTACTTGTACAAATTTTTGTACAGGGGAAATAGAATGGAATTCCAAGTAGCACCCAACAAGTTTGTCCACCCAGCTACCTCCCATATGGTCGAGCCGCGCGCGTAGGATCCGTAAGATCTCCCGATTAGTGACTTCAGCATGCCTATTACTCTGAGGATATGCCACCGATGTGAAGGTCCGCTTCATGTCATACCCCTCGCACTATGCTCTGAGCCCGTGACCCACGAACTATCTTCCATTGTCCGAGATGAGCCGACATGAGATGCCAAATCGACAGATGATGTGCTGCCAGATGAACTTCTTGACCATCTGTTCGGTTATTTTGGCTAGCGGCTCGGCTTCAACCCACTTGGAGAAATAATCGACCGTGACAAGTAAGAACCTCCGCTTTCCTGTCGCCATTAGGAAGGGCCCCACGATGTCCATGCCCCACTGGTCGAACGGGCAAGATACCGTAGATGCTTTCATCTCCTCGGTCGGTTGATACAAGAGGGTATGATACTTCTGGCAGGATAGGCAGGTGGTGACCGTCCGAGTGGCGTCCTCCTGGAGGGTCAGCCAAAAGTATCTTGCGAGTAGAATCTTTCTGGCTAATGAGCGGCTGCCCAGGTGTCCTCCGCACGATCCTTGATGTACCTCTTGCAATATATAGTCGGTGTCCTATGCTCCGACGCACTTAAGCAGAGGCCTGTAGAAGGTTTTTTTTGTAGAGATGATCTCCGATGAGGGTGAACCGACCGAACCTCTTCGTTAACAAAAGGGCCTCCTCCCGATCGGATGGTGTGGCTCCCGATAGTAAAAATTCTATCAACGTCGTTCTCCAATCATTCGGGAAGGTGAGTCCTTCCATCTAATTGATGTGAGCCACCAGAGATACCTGCTCGATCGATTGTGCGATGACGATCAGCGAGAGCGAGCTGGCCAATTTGGCCAATTCATTTGCAGCTTGGTTCTCCGCTCGGGGAATCTTTTGTATGATGACCTCCCAGAAATCGACCCTCAGCTTTTTGAAGGCTTCTACATAGAGCTTGAGCCGCTTGTTACTTATCTCGAATGACCCGACCAGCTGCTGAGTGGCTAGTTGTGAATTCGAATGAATTAGGACTTTGATGGCTCCGACGTGCCTAGTGGCCTGTAGTCCAGCTATAAGCGCTTTGTATTCGGCTTCGTTGTTGGTAGCCCAATAATTCAGTCGAATGGACAGTTGGATCCGCTCTTCCTAGGGGGAGATCAACAATATGTCGATCTCGCTTCCCTGCCAAGTGGATGACCCATCCACATAGATCTTCTAGACAGCCTCTGGTTCAGGATTTTGTACTTCCGTGACAAAATCCGCCAAGGACTGCACTTTGATGGTCGTTCGGGGCTAATACTGGATGTCGAACTCGCTAAGCTCCGTTGTCCATTTGATCAGCCGTCCGGAAGCCTCAGGATTGAGAAAGACCCTCCCCAAGGGGCTGTTGGTCATAACGATGATTGAGTGCACGGGGAAATAAGGTCAGAGCCTCCGAGCGGCGAGTACCAACGCGTAGGTCAACTTCTCAAGACCGGTGTAGCGAGACTCAGAATCCTTCAATATATGGCTCAGAAAGTACACCGGCTGCTCATCGCTATTCTGCTTAACTAGTGACGAGCCGATCGCATGCTCAGTCGAAGATAAATAAATTCGAAGCGACTCGGCGGCAATGGGTTTAGCTAGTATAGGCAATGAGTTGAGGTATGCTTTAAGTTCTTCGAATGCCCGGTCACACTCCTCGTCCTACTGAAACTCGGTAGCTCGGCGTAGGATCTTGAAGAAGGGCAGACTTCGGTCGGACGACTTAGAAATGAATCGTGATAAGGCGGTTATCCGACCGGTGAGCCTCTATGCTTCCTTCAAATTTCTTGGTGGTGACATATCCTGCAGGGCCTTTACTTTACTGGGGTTCGCCTCAATGCCACGCTCGGTGACGATGTAGCCTAGGAAGCACCCACTTCTTACGTCGAATAGACATTTGCTAGGATTCAGCTTGATTCTGTATGTCCTGAGTGTCTGGAAGGTCTCCTTGATATCTGCATAGAGGTCAGTTGCTCGGAGGGACTTGATCAATATATCGTCGACATATACCTCCATGTTGCGGCCGATCTGACCCCGGAACACTTTATTCATCAGCCTTTGGTAGGTGACTCCCGCGTTCTTCAGTCCGAACAACATAATGTTATAGCAGTAGGTTCCGTCAGCTAATGTGCGCAAATATTATGATCATTTATGCATGTTTTAACGCACATTCACGTACTTTATGCATATATATTCGTTGCATGATTGCCTCTTTCACCTTGTATTCATTATATATACTCTTTTGTTCAGATATCTGCTCCTTGTTTGGTTTTGTGTTGACAGGAACAACTTTCGGAGCTAAAATAACGGTTATCGACGCACTGAAACAAGCCAGAGGACATGGCCGTGCAACCTTGGCACGGTCGTGCGGCCAAGACTGAGGAGGAGAAGTGCATGACCGTGCAACCCTTGCACGACCGTGAGGCCAGGACAGAGGAGGATCATCACATGACCGTGCATGCTTGCACGATCGTGCCACCCCAGCCCAAGGCCAAGCAACACACGGTCGTGCCAAATGGCACGGCTGTGCTAACATTCCAAAGCTTGAGAAGGTCACGACCGTGTGAATTCATACGGCTGTGTGACCTCGGTAGAGACGAAGAAGGCCACGGTCGTGCAACCTCGCATGACCGTGTGACTCAACCCGAGAAGGAGCCGTGTGAGGCCGTGTGGATTCCACACAGCCGTGTGACGAAGGCCACGGGTCGTGCGGCGCCCATACCCTAGCTTATAAAAGGGTCAAGAAACCTATTTTTGAGAGGATCTTTGGTTCAGGACTTCATCCCTCCCCTCGGGGAAAGCCGTCGAGCTTCATCCACCGCCGTCTCTTCACAATCCGTCCATCTCCAGAGCAAGGAAGCATCCTCAAGACATCAGAATCATCAAGCATCTCTTCTTCCTTTTCTTCTAGGGTTGTAAGTATGCTTTTCTTTATGTTCTAGGGTTGTTCTTCCCCCACAATGGAGTACACGCCCTCTTCTAGGATTAGGGAGTATTTATAATGCGATGGAGATGTAGAACTATGTAGATTGACCTTGTTTCTATTCGATGACTTGTCAATGTCTTGTTCATGCTTGTGTGACATGCTTATATTTCTATGCTTTGATTTATTGATGTGGAGGATTGTTGATCCTGTAAAGGGGATACTTTAGAGCGTATTGACCAAGGTACCCTAGTGACAGGGGTAACCCTTTCCAGACGTCTAAGATGTTCCCTCAAAAGGAGAAACAATCCCTTAGGAACTGCTGCTCTCATAAAGAGAGTGCTCTAGATCGTATACCTGAGGGACCCTAGTGATAAGGGTAACCCGTTCACGAACGTCTAGGACATTCTCTTGAAAGGAGAGGCAATTCCTCCATAAGGAAGTATGTAACCGTACCGAACCTCTACCCTTATCCTTATTGTTCTTTACTAGATTTGTATCCTAGTGATCTACCGAGGCGCCCTCGTGACAGGGGGGTTAACCGTTACAGGATTTCACAGGGAACATCTCTACGTGATACTTAGGGATACTGGCCAATCTAACTTCCTACAAGAACATTGACATAGAGGATGGAAACTAAGCAATCTATGTAGTATCTCCTAGTATTACAATGAAATCGAAATCCTAGAATCCATCTCCCGAAGCTCATTCCATCCAAGATCAGTTCTTTCTCTTTCTCTCATCCTTCTCTTCTCCTTTTCAATCACCCTCGTTAGTTTGCAAACGCCAAAGCCATCTTTCGACCTTCTAGATAACTTACCTTGCGACATCTTTAGTGCTTAATCAACAGTCCCTGTGGATTCGATATTTTTATTATTGACGACGAAACCGTACACTTGCGGTTGCGTAACATCAGCTGTGATGAAGCTGACCTTCTCTTGATCTTCTCGAGCTAGCAGTACTTGATGATACCCTTGGTATGCCTCTAGCATGCATATAAGCTTGCACCCGGCAGTGGAGTCTACCATCTGATCGATCCTGGACAGGGGATAGAAGTCTTTTGGGCACGCCTTGTTGAGGTTCCGAAAGTCGATGCAGACTCGCCATTTATTGTCGGGCTTGGAGAGCAGCACCACGATTGTGAGCTAGCTCGGTGTTACGCTTCCACAAGTGCATGGATACGTCGTCAGTAATAAAAGATTATCGATCCCACAAGGACTGGTTATAAGCACTAGTGATTATTCACGTAGAATTAGCTAAACTCCCGATGGTTATAAGTGAACTGTTTCTTAAGAAAAAAAGAACTTGGGAAGTAGATGTGAGAACTGACAAGAGAAAGAGAGTTTTACTTGGTTTGGGAAGAGCTCTAGGAGTTTGGTTTCGTTGTGGTGGTAACTAATGCATCATGTTCTATCCTTTCCTCATTGTCAATCAACATGTACTCGTCGGAAGTTATAGCTACTACCCCTAAGCACTAAACAGAGAAGATCCCTGTGAAATCCTGTTACGATTAACACCTGTCACTAGGGCGCCTCAGTAGATCACAAGAATACAAACCTGGTCGGTATCATTAAGGATAGAGATAGGGATTTGGTTTGGTTTCTTACTTCCTTGTGGAGGAATTACCTCTCCTTTTGAGAGAGTATCCTAGATGTCTGTAAACGGGTTACCCCTGTCACTAGGCCCCCTCGGGTATACGATCTAAGATCCTCTCTTTACGAAATTAGTAATCTCAACACAATCAATTAATACGACATGACAAACAAGTCTCATGCATATCAAATTGAAACAAGACAAGCGAAATCATTCAAAGAGTGAAAGCATAAGCATGAATGTTACATCATAACCTTTCCACAACTACTCCCTGATCCTAGAACAAAGAATCTACTCCATAGACATAGGAGAAAAATCCAAAGACATAGTATAATTAAACATTCAATCCCCAGGCAAGAAGAGAGAGGGAATAGAGATGCTTATTTAATGACGTCGAGTGATCTTCGAATCTAAACCTTTGCTTTTGGAGTTGATGTGGTGATGGATGTGATCTTGGATCATTGAACAGAGATTCAGGATGGCGTGGAACGACACCAAGGTGTATCTCCCTTTTTCCAACTCTCCCCGCTCAAGGGGAAGGGTTAAGAGCCCTTTTATAGGCTAGGGCACGGGCGCCGCACGGCTCGTGCCACGGCCGAGTGAGATCCGCACGGCCAGCTCCTCTCCTTCTTTGGGTAGATTGGCACGGTCGTGCGAGATCCAGATGGTCATGTTCTGCTCTCTCTCGGGAATGGCCACAAGGTCATGTAAGGTTGCACGACCGGTGTCAATTTTGCTTTTGCTCCGATGTGTCGGCAATCGCTGTTTTCAATCCAAGAGTTATCCCTGTCAACACAAAATCAAACAAAGAGCAGATCTCCGACAAAAGAGTAATTAATACTGAATAAACAATGAGAGAGATGATCGTGTGAAGAATATATACAAATAAATCAAGTGAATATGCGTTAAAACATGCATAAACGATCATAATATCTACGCACATCACACCCCCAGACTTGAACTTTTGCTTGTCCTCAAGCAAAACGATGCAATCTATGTTCATGAGTTCCTATAGTGTATCATGATCCCTAGTGCATTCGTCTAACTCTATCAACTAGTTTCATTGATAAGCATGTTTGTGGAGTAACCTAAGTATGACCTAAGCATAAGTTCTTTATGCTCGGTGTAATAAGTGCTCAAGCTCTTTAAGTTTCAATTTTCTGTCCTAGTCAAATCGTCATACAATTGAGTTTCTAATGTTCCCAGTGATAGACACTTACCTGCCACACACTTGGTTTATTTCCCTTAAATTACACAAGGTCTCAAAGGATACTACTCAGAAATCAAGAGAAACATAACATTTATTTCCCCAGTAATTTAACTCGGCCTCAAAGGGGTAAATTGTTAGTTTCCACTCATGACAACTATTTTTTATCCCTTATTCAACTTTTTATTTATTTATTTTATTTTTTTGGTGCTATAGAAGCACTAATCACAAATGCAAGATGCAAATGTTGGGATTTAGATTTTTCCGAATGAGCTTCCATGATCCAAGGTCATCCAGTAACAAAAATGTAACTAAGGAATCCCAAAATACAAGTACTAAACAAATTAGATGAATCATAACTATTTTAAAATATTTCTACTATTCAAGCTTAAGTGAAGTGAAAGTAAGATCCTTAAGGTTAGGCCAAAACTTATACTAAACTCCGTACAATACTTAGCTTATTTCATGCTACTAAAGATAGAGAAAGGAGCTACACCAAACATACTAACACTATCTCTATAACACATGAACTAAGAAAATACACGTGCTAGTCATTTTGCTATTGGACAAGTCAGTAGAAGAAGTAGAAGGTTCGATGCTCTCAAATATGCCTCAAAACTATTCAAAATAAATATGATGAAAAACTACAAGTGGGAAAAGAAAGTGCAATATGAAACTGAAAAATAGAATGAAATGCAAGTAGATAAAGCAAAATAAATAAATATACAGAAGGACGAGGAAAAAGACTTGACTCGACTCAGTAAATCTCATAATCCTGTCACTTGGCTATGAAAGTCTCTAGTAAACTGAAAATGGTCCTGTACCTCCCTATACTGGTTGTCAGACAACTTGAAGCGACCCTCCAACAATTGTTGTTGGGTAGCGTGCTTCTCATGAAGCGGGTCTAAGGAGGCACAGATAGGGGTGTTCATTCGGTTCGGTTCAGATTATTTGGGTTATTCAGTTCAGGTTATTCGAATTTTATAATTTTCTAAATCCAACCAAGAACAAAACCGAATTAGCTATAAACCAAACCGAATTACCCGAAACTAATTCGGGTTATTCGGTCCGGGTACCAATTAACCCAATTTTCTTTTCATTTCAAATTTTCAATCTTCTTCACATAAATAAACTCTTAATAATTTACATTTATAAATAAATAAGCTCCAAATTTGATAAAATAGTTTCATTAGATATATGAAAAAAACTTACACATTCCAAAGATTCCAAAGATTATACTAAAAAAAATTAAAAAATATATATTAAATCCTTATTCGGGTTTTGGGCGGGTTATTCGGATGGGGAGTTAAATCCAAAATCAAACCATTAATCCAATTAACATTTCGGGTTAGTTCATTCAACCGACCCAAATTTCATTTAACTAAACCAAATAACCCGAATGTTATTTGGATCGGGCGGGTTAATGGATTGACCAGAATAATGAACACCCCTAGGCACAGAAATCAGAAAAATCAAATCTTGAAGGTCCCTACCATAGGCGAAAGAGTGCGTAGCAAGTTCTGGATATCCAGAGGGTTGCGGGAGTCCTGATGATGAGGGTTCTTGGTGGTGCTCGGTATCTTCTACAAGGGAGGGGGCAAACTCAGGTTCTGAATCAATGATCACCTAGTTCGCGGGGTTGTGAACTAAAGTGCGCTTGGGACAAGGAAGGGGTAATGAGAAACCATCGTTCCTAGGAAAAGCAAACCCATTTTCATCCCGACAGATCATCTTCGTTGCAAGACAACAGTCTATGTTGATCTTATCTTTATTGCTATTTGGGTGATTAAACCGCCAAACATCATCATCCCCGAAGATGCTTTACCTACTCTTAACAAGTTTCGTAAGAAATGAAACCCAGAATCTGTTGGATCGAAAGAGCTAGAGGGGGGGGGGGAGTGAATAGCGCTCGTGGCTTAGACAATCGATTTCGGAATTGTAAAAGTAAATGCAATGGAAAAGAAATAACACAAACACAGAAGACACGAGGAGTTACTTCATTCGGAGCCTATCTCGACTCCTACTCGAAGGCCCGCGGTCGTTTACCACTTTCGGTGGGCAACAACTATATAGCGCAAATCTTTACAAGTAGATGAGTACAAGTATGAGCTTAAAAAGAAAGATTATACCGACAAAATATAATATATTAAGAGTGGTCGCTGATTGTCGGAGCAGGGCGTTGTTGAAGCGTACGGAGCAGCACACTAGAGCGCAGGAGATCTTCTGTTCGAGAGTTGTCTCTAAGCTGCACCTCGAGGCCTCCTTTTATAGCTCTGCAAAGTTTGATCCAGATCCCCAAGCTTCGGGATCAAGTTTGACCCGACGTGGATCGGTCGACCGATCCCCAGGTTCGGTCGACCGATCAGGCGACCCCTCCTATCTGATCCGCCTGATCTTCTCGCTCCGCTTCGATCCGGTCAAACTCCATCCGAGGTTCAGTCGACCGATAAACAAGTTTGGTCGATCGATAAGCTCTGACTCAGCCCAGTCCTCCTGATCCAGTCGACACCCAACCCAGGTTCGGTCGACCGATCCCCTGGTCGAGCCTTGTCCAACTTCTGGAGATCTGATCTGCTAGTATGGGGGTTCGGTCGACCGATCCCAAGGTTCGGTCGACCGATCCCGGTCACTTCTAACTCTGCACAAAAAGGTTAGTCTCCTGCAAAACAGAGTTAGAACACAATAGATAATATGTAAACAAATGAATTGACAGCCTTCGGACTGTCCGGGTCTGACTTCGGGTTTCCAACCGGAAACCCTAGGTCGACCCGACGCCTACTTTTCCCTCTATAGGAAACGCGTCCTCACCTACTCCACTCAGGGTTTTTGCCTAAGTACATTTAGGACTTTCCTACAATCTCATTCAGACTGTTAGATCACCACACAACCTTAACTTTGAATCCTTTGTCATTATCAAAACTTAGGTTCGATCGTCGGATATTTTCCGCACCAACAATCTCCCCCTTTTTGATTATGGCAGCCCAAATTCAAAGTTAAGTAAAACAAATGCATAAATATATTTAAAAGGTTTAAGTGAGCAAGCTTAAGTATATAAATTCAAATACAAGAATAACTTTAAGCTAACACTTAAACTTTGTGAAGCTCCCCCTTAATACAGAGCTTTCTTTTTTAATCAGATTTTCTTTTAATTTTGAATTTCCCTACTCTCTCCCTTTGCCATTTATCAAAAATAAGCCATTTGAAAGCAAGTTATAGGTTTTTAGAAAAAAATAGATTTAGGCTTTGAAAAAAAAATGCTTGTGTAACACTTAGCTTATAATTTAATTTTACTGAAAAATTGTTAGCTAAGGGAGAGGAAGGACTTAAAAGGAATATTTTTCACCTAAGTTTAAAAGGCTAATTTATGGTCGACTTCGAAGGATGACTTTAGCCACTTTTGAAACTTAGTTGTTTTTAGAAAAAATACTTAACTAAATTTTGAAAAAACTTAGCTAGATTTTAAAGAATTTTTGGAGACAAATTATTTTGAAAAAAAATTTGAAGTCTTAGCAGAAATCTTTTGAAAGCCATGAGTTAAATTTTGCAAGTAAAGAAATATGCTTTTTAATACTTTTAGCTAAGTATAGAATGAATTTAATAGGTAACTTAGAAAAGTATTTTAGCAAAAATTTATAAAGGTGGCTAAGTTTGAGAAAGTTTGAAAGTTGTTGTATGAATCACTTAGCTAAGCCTTTTGCAAATATTGAATTTTGAAAATGTAGTTTCAGTGTAAAAAGGTACTTAGCTTAATTAAAAAAACTTAATTTTGAAAAAAATAGGAGTAAGAATTTATGAATGTTAGGACGAAGAGGGAGTAACTAAATATTTAATTTAGGTTGTTTATTCAGTTGGTCCTTAAGTCCAAGCATGAGTCAAGTTAAATTAGATTTCAAGTTATCCAATTTGTTTTGATAAGGTATCAAAGCCTTAAAGTACAAGCATGCTTAATCTTAGTATTTCCATTTCCTTCACCAACTGTCTAACCTTTAGCTATTTGCTGATTACCTAGAGGGCAGCAGCTTTCACTTGGTTAGTCAAGTTAAGTCTTTTGGTCCAGTTAGATTTCACTAAAGCTGGATGACTTAAACTGATTACTGTTAATAAAGTATTTAACGCCCAGACTCATAATGATGCACAGATATAAGCATACTGGAGTCCATGCTATACCCTATGTATCTCACGCCGTTCTATGTTTTTCAAACACAAGAAAGGTATACCTAGGTGTTTGTGAGATGCTCTGGCTTACATCTAGGGGAACATGATTTCTAGGGTAGAGCTTAAACTAGGTCCAACTTTTGAAAGTCTAGTAAAACTGGAATTTTTAGAAACAATATTTTCCTAGAATTTTTAAAACATTAGATGAGTAGATTTAAAATGCAGAAAAAGTGGAGATTTGATTCGAAAATCAATGTCTACTCTACCCAGCACATACCTATTTGTCTTCTTAGTGTACTGAACTCAAGTTCAGGTAAGGGTTTTGTAAAAATGTCAGCTAGGTTTGATTTGGACTCAATATAGTTGAGTGCAATTTCACCTTTAGCTACATGATCCCTTACAAAGTGGTGTTTTACCTTTATGTGTTTAGTCCTAGAGTGGTGAATTGAATTTTTTGTTAGATTAATTGAGCTTATATTATCAATTAAGATTTTTGTATTCTAATCGATAATCTTTTAAGGTATGCATCATCCACAAAAGTTGAGAGGCACACTCCCTAGGACTATGTATTCAGCTTCAGTGGTGGACAGAGCAACACAATGTTACTTTCTGCTTGACCAACCTACTAGGCACTGACCTAGGATTTGGCAGCTACCACTTGTACTTTTTCTGTCTAATTTGCACCCGGCATAGTCTGAGTCAGAATAACCAAAAAGGTCAAAGATGCTAGTTCTAGGGTACCAAAGTCCTATATTGAGGGTGCCCTTAATATACCTAAGTATTCTTTTAACATATGTTAGATGTGATTCTTTTGCACAAGATTGGTATCTTGCGCACATACCAACTGTAAATATTATATCTGGTTGACTTGCAGTTAGGTAGAGTAGGCTTCCTATTATACTTCTATAGTACTTTGGGTCTACTAGTTTTCCTTCTGGGTCAGAGTTAATGTTGATGTTAGTGGCCATTGGGGTATTTATGATTTTTGAATTTTTCATGCCAAATTTTTTGATTAGTTCTTTAGCATATTTAGTTTGGTAAATATAGATTTCATCTTTAGTTTGTTTAATTTGTAAACCTAAGAAAAATTTAGTTCCCCAACCATACTCATTTCAAATTCATTTTTCATTAATTTAACGAATTCTTTTAGAAATTTAGAGTTAGTTGAGCCGAAAATTATATCATCAACATAGATTTGGGCTATGAAGATGTCTTTTTCTATAGTTTTTACAAATAGAGTTGAATCTATGTGACCTTGGTTAAAGCCTTTGGATGTTAAGTAATTGGATAACCATTCATACCATGCTCTAGGGGCTTGTTTAAGTCCATATAAGGCCTTTTTCAATTTAAATACATGATTAGGGTAGTTTAAGTCCTCAAATCCTGGGGGTTACTTTACATAGACTTCTTCCTTAATGAACCCATTTAGGAACGCGGATTTTACATCCATTTGGTATAACCTAAATCCTTTATGTGTTGCATAGGCTAATAACATCCTAATGGATTCGAGTCTAGCTACTGATGCATAGGTTTCGTCATAGTCTAAACCCTCAACTTGACTAAATCCTTTGGCTACTAGTCTAGCCTTATTTCTAATTATTTCACCTTGATCATCCAACTTGTTTCTAAATACCCATTTGGTATCTATTATTGACTTATCTAAGGGTTTAGGTACAAGTTGCCAGACTTGGTTTCTATCAAATTGGGCCAACTCTTCTTGCATAGCAATGATCCAGTCTGGATTAGGTAGGGCTTCTTCTATAGTCTTAGGTTCAATTTTAGAGATAAGGGAAATCTGACTAAAGTTTCTATAAGAGGATCTAGTTCTGACTCCTAGGTTTGGATCACCCAAAATTTGGTCAGGTGGGTGAGAGGTACTTGCTCTAGTTGGTCTTATATTTGAGTCAGAAATTGGTTCCTATGGTTTATTAGTGTTGGGATGAATTTCATCGTCTTCAATAATTCTTGGATTAATGTCAACATTTTCATTTAAGTTAGGTAGATTATTTTCTTCATCAAATATTATATTAGTTGTTTCTTCAACTTTTAGGGTATTTTGGTTATAGACTCTATAGGCCCTACTGGTTGTGGAGTACCCTAAAAAGATTCCTTGGTTTGATTTGGGTGTAAATTTTCCTAAGTAATCTTTAGTATTTAAAATATGGACTTTACATCCAAAAACTTTTAAATAGTTTAGGTTGGGAATTTTATTATAATACATTTCATAAGGAGTTTTATTGTGAAGTTTGTTAATAAGAATTCTATTTTGAATATAATTTGTTGTATTTATGGCTTCGGCCCAAAATTGATGATTTAAGTTATATTCATTTAGCATGGTTCTAGTGGTTTCTTGTAGGGTTCTATTTTTATGTTCCACTAGATCGTTTTGTTGGGGGGTTCTAGGACATGAAAATTCATGTTGGTATCCATTGATTTTACAGAATTGGGTAAACCTATGATTTTCAAATCCCCCCCCTATGATCACTTCTTATTCTTTTAATTTTAGTATCTTTTTCATTTTCTGTTAACTTGCAAAAATTACTAAATTCTTTAAAAGTTTCACCTTTGGTTTTAGAAATTTTACCCAGGAGAACCTAGAGTGGTCATCGATTATAACTAAGCAATACTGGTTTTTGCTTAGTGACTTGGCTCCATGTGAATCAAATAGGTCAAGGTGAAGGAGCTCAAGTAAAGAGTTAGTTCTTTTTAGATTAGTTGATTTGTGGGTTGACTTGGTTTGTTTTCCTTGTTAACAAGCATTACAGATTGAGTTTTCAATAAATTTTAATTTGGACAAACCTTTAACTAGACCATTTTGACTCATTTTTGAAATGAGTCTGGTGTGAGTGTGACCCAATCTTTTGTGCCACAAGTCAGTTTCCTCTTCTTGTGTTAGAAAACACTTTATTGAGGCAGTGGATAGATCAATTGAGTACATATTATTTTTTCTAAGCCCCTTAAGTGTGATTTCTGAGTTTTCAATATTTTTAACTAAACAACTAGATTTGTCAAAGGTAACTAAGTATCCACTATCACACAATTGGCTTATACTTAAAAGATTAAAATTGAAGTTTTCAACTAATAGAACTTTTCGAATAATAAAATTGGAACTAAGTTCGATGTTACCTCTTCCGATTACCTTAAGTTTGTCGTCGTTGCCGAATGCAACAGACCCTAAATTCTTTAGTTTGAGCTTTGTGAACTTTAGTTTATCTCCAGTCATGTGTCTAGAGCATTCACTGTCTAACATCCACTGATCCAATTCTTTATGTTCCTACACATAAATTGTTTGAATTAGACTCTGTTTGATGAAAAGAAAGTGAAGTGATTAAGTTTGAGTTTGTATTTGTTGAAACAAAGGTCTAACTTTCGGTAATTTTTATTTTTTGTCATTTGAAGAAGTTTATGATTAATTAAGTTTTGAGAGGTTATTAATTTCTATTAATTAGGTTTTTAGATTAACTATTAAAAGTTAATTTAATTTTGAGAAATAATATATAATTTAAGTTAATTAATTTTGAAAAAATAATTTTAAGTTAATTAATTTGAAAAATTAATTTTAAGTTAATTAATTTTGAAAAAATAATTTTAAGTTAATTAATTTGAAAAATTAATTTTAAGTTAATTAATTTTGGAAAAATAATTTTAATTAATTTTTAAAAATAATTTTAATTAATTTTGAAAAATAATTTTAAGTTGAAAAAATAATTTTAAGTTAATTAATTTGAAAAATAATTTTAAGTTGAAAAAATAATTTTAAGTTAATTAATTTAAAAAATGAATTTAAGTTAATTAATTATTGAATTAATTAAAAATAATTTGAATTAAATATTTTTTTTTTATAATCCTTAGTCATCTCACCCGATCTAAATTTTCAATCAGGTAATCTTATAATTGTTGTGAGATGAATTAGGTTTAATTTTAGGGTTTAATTTAACTTTGTGTTAGATTTAGGTTTAGTTTTGGGTTCAACAAGCAGGCATTCTTTGGATAAACTTCTGGGCTATGGTGAGTCACAAGGACATCATTAAAGTAACCATGCCTTCGAGGTTTTCCAAATAGTCCTACCCATTGAACTTAGTACAAAACCTTGGTCTAATTGGTTAGAATCCATAAAGGGTAGCTTCGGTCAGTTCCACTTAGCCAAATGCACCAGGTCGAAGCCATATCTTCCTAGACATGCGATGACTAAGCTTCCCCAACGTACTATCATCCAATACTTCACCAGTACCGTGGGTCAAGTTAAGCCTAGCCCTTTTTATTCTAACCCTATTTACCCTACCGGGTAGGTAAAGTTCGGTTACCCTGTCGGGTAGATTAAGTTGGGTTACCTAGTCGGGTAGTTTAGTTGGGGGTGCCAGCTATTCTGGATCCTCCTTCTATTTTTATTTGATTTAAGTTGATTATTAATTTTGAATTAATTTCGAATTGAATTTTGAATTTAATTTTGAAAATTTTTTAAATTGAATTTCAATTTTTTAATAGAATTTTGAATTATGAATTTTTAATTTAATTTTAAATTTTTAATTTAATTTTTAATTTTTAATTTTTAATTTAATTTCAATTTTTTTTAAAATTGAATTTTTAATTTAATTTCAAATTTTTAATAGAATTTTGAATTTTGAATTATGAATTTTTAATTTTTAATTTAATTTAGAATTTTTAATTGAATTTTGAATTTTTAATTTAATTTCAAATTTTTAATTGAATTTTGAATTTTTAATTTTTAATTTAATTTCAAATTTTTGAATTTTGAATTTTGAATTTAATTTCGAATTTTTAATTAAATTTTGAATTATGAATTTTTAATTGAATTTTGAATTTAATTTCAAATTTTGATTAATATCGTTTTTGTTTTTGCTCCCCCTGGATCATAGCCTCGATATGGTCTATCGAGGTAGTGTATTTAATCCTTTGGGATCCAATATTGGCCAAGTCCGACTTGATTAATCAATTTGGACTTGGGGACCCATGCTTGGACTGTTTTTCTATTTGCTTTTTGTACAAGAGATAAATAAGATTTGTATTTTTTCTTTGGTTTAAATCCTAGACCAGTTCTATTGTAAACGGCTCTTTGTGTCCCAAGAATTAGGTCAAGATTCTTGGAACCTAAAGAAAACCGTTTTAGTGTTTTCTCCAGATCCTTGACTTGAGTTTTCAGGCTGGAATTCTCTTCTTCAAGTTTGTGGACTTGAGTTGAGTTTCCAGTCTGAACTGGTTCAATCAAAGATTCGGAGTTAGTCACTTCTTTAAGGACTTCTACTTCCTTTAGAAGTGACTTAACTCTAAGGTTTGATTTAGCTAACTTTTGCAATAAATAATTAACTAGATTATTAAGTCTAGAAATACTCACAGCGGGGTCTGGCCCTTCGGAAACGGATACAGATCTGTGGCTTCGCTCAGACTCGGCCTCCGACTCACTCTCGCTCTCGGACACGTCGATCTAGTCCTGAGCCATCAGTGCGAGGAGACTCGTCTGATCGAGTTTGTCGTCGGTATCTTCTTCTGAGGATTCGTCCCATGTCGCCTTCAGGGCCTTCTTCTTTCGCTTCTTTGCATCCTTCAGACTTGGGCAGTTGGCCTTGATGTGCCCCTTCTGGTTGCACCCTTAGCAGATAACCTCGAACTTACCCTTCGAACTCGGTTGAACCTCCTTGGATTGTACTGCCTTCTTTAGATCTCTCTTGTTGAAGCCCTTCTTCTTCTTGTAGAGCTTCTTTACGAGGTTCACGAGCTCGGTTGTTAATTCATCGTCTTCATCGTCTGAGTCGGGTTCTTCTTCCGACTCCGGTTCAGTTCTTCGTCGTGATCTCGGTTCGCGTGTTCGACTGGTACCTGCAACCAAAGCAACCCCCTTCTCGGTTGGCTGTGCATTAGTCTGCTCGTGAAGTTCGAATTCCGAAAACAATTCATCTAATTTAATACAAGATAGATCCTTAGAGACTTTGTAGGCATCTACCATTGATGCCCACAATGTACTCCTTGGAAACGAGTTAAGAGCGTACCTTATGATATCCTTATTTTCTACCTTCTGCCCGATTTCGTGGAGGGAGTTGAGGATGTTTTGAATTCTTACGTGCAGTGAACTCGCCGTCTCACCTTCCTGCATCTTTAGATTATACAATTTATTAAGCAACAAGTCACGTTTACTTACTTTTGTGTCGGAGGTTCCCTCGTGGAGTTCGATCAGCTTCTCCCAGAGCTCCTTTGCTGATGTGAATGGGCCAACTCGATTGAGCTCCTCCTTGGTCAGTCCGCACTGGAGGGTGTAGGTCGCTTTGGCATCAGCTTCCACCTTCTTGATTATGGTCGGTTCCCATTTTTCGTAGGGTGTCGGCTTGCCGTCTTCGTCGGATGGGAGTTGTAGTCCAGTCTTGACGATCATCCAAGTCTCAAACTAGGTTTTGAGGAATGTTTCCATTTGCCCCTTCCAGTACCCGAAGTCTTCTCCGGTGAAGAGCGGGGGACGAACAGTGCTATAACCCTCTTGATGGGCCATTTGAACTTCAGCACGACAAAAACAACGAAAATCTGTTCCAAGACTAAGTCTTGGATTAGTAGTACGGGAATAATTTAAAAGAAAACGTACTTGAGTGGTGTTGCACCAACTTCGAGCAAAAATCGATTCGAGAAAAGAATTAGAATATAGCTATAAAGCTAAATTCTAATTGACTCCAAAAAAATCTGAAAATACCACGAAAATTTATTTTGAAAGGTGGTTGCACCGATTCAAAATGACCACGCTCTGATACCAATTGTTGGATTCAATGCGCTAGAGGGGGGGTGAATAGCGCTCGTGGCTTTCACAATCAATTTCGAAATTGTAAAAGTAAATGCAGCGGAAAAGAAATAACACAAACACAGAAGACACGAGGAGTTACTTCGTTCGGAGCCTATCTCGACTCCTACTCGAAGGCCCGCGGTCGTTGACTGCTTTCGGTGGGCAACAACTATATAGCACAAATCTTTACAAGTAGATGAGTACAAGTATGAGCTTAAAAAGAAAGATTATATCGACAAAATACAATATATTAAGAGTGGTCGCTGATTGTCGGGGCAGGGCATTGTTGAAGTGTACGGAGCAGCACACTAAAGCGCAGGAGATCTTCTGTTCAAGAGTTGTCTCTAAGCTGCACCTCGAGGCCTCCTTTTATAGCTCTGCAAAGTCTGATCCAGATCCCCAAGCTTCGGGATCAAGTTTGACCCGACGCGGATCGGTCAACCGATCCCTAGGTTCGGTCGACCGATCAGGCGATCCCTCCTATCTGATCCGCCCGATCTTCTCGCTCCGCTTCGATCCGGTCAAACTCCATCCGAGGTTCGGTCGACCGATAAATAGGTTCGATCGACCGATAAGCTCTGACTCATCCCAGTCCGCCTGATCCAGTCGACACCCAACCCAGGTTTGGTCGACCGATCCCAAGGTTCGGTCGACCAATCCCCTGGTCGAGCCCGGTCCAACCTCTGGAGATCTGATATGCTAGTATCCCGGTCACTTCTAACTCTTCACAAAAAGGTTAGTCTCCTGCAAAACAGATTTAGAACACAATAGATAATATGTAAACAAATGAATTGACAACCTTCGGACTGTTCGGGTCTGACTTCGGGTTTTCGACCGGAAACCCTAGGTCGACTCGATGCCTACTGTTCCCTCTACGGGGAACACGTCCTCACCTACTCCACTCAGGAGATTTACCTGTTGCTAGTGCGATCCTCCAGATCGACTGGACTTTTGCTTGGCGCTTGATGCCTCCGGACTTTCTGCTGGACGCCCGCTTCCCGACCCGTCCAGTCTTCCACCTGGTTCGCGACACCAGGACTTTCCACCTAGGGTTACCCCCTCCCCTAGGACTTTTGCCTAAAGCACTCGACCCACCAAGACTTTCCGCATAGGGTTACCACCCCCTATGACCTAGGGTTACCACCCCCTAGGGTTTTCACCTTGCCTAACCACAGTTAGGGCTTTTGCCTAAGTACACTTAGGACTTTCCTGCAATCTCATTCAAACTGTTAGATCACCACACAACCTTAACTTTGAATCCTTTGCCATTATCAAAACTTAGGTTTGATCGTCGGATGCTTCCCGCACCAACAGAATCAAAGTCGACTTTATTTAGCATCACCCAAAGAGAATAAAGCTCCACCTTCCTAACCACTCCATCACTCTCACCTTGACCAAAGATTATTTTGCTCATCACACGGTGAAGGTATCTAAAAGTAGGTTTTTGCATGCATGATGTCTTTGCTCTAGAGGGTTCATAAGGGTTCTTTGATCCTGTGATTGAAGCCCAAAATCCATTCCAGTCTATAGTACCATCAAATCCACGGGCACCTCCAGTAGGTAAACCAAAACAAATATTAAAATCACTAAACGCCCACCGAATTTCTTTGTTCATCAACCTAAAAGTTATGATCCTAATGTAGTCATCCTCAGAAGAAAATTTAACATCAATTGAACTTAAAAATTCCAGGACTAGGCGGGGGTAAGTCGGTAGACGTATGTACATCATGTCATGCCAATCAAAGGAGCTAATCATCCAATCCACGTCATTCCTAATCCCTAACATACCCATGGTAGTTGGATCCATATATCTAGTGCACACAATTTTCCTAACAACAAGAATATCATATCTAGCTTTATGCTCTTGCTTTCTAAAAATAATATTAAATTCGTTGTCGTTACGTTCGTCGCTTGCCACCCTTCTGCCTTTGCCTTTGGATGAAGAAGCATTTCCCTTGCCTTTGTCTCCTCCCGGTGCATCTCCTTCGCCAGCTCCAACGCTTCCTCTTCAGAGTCTCTTCAGGATTTGAGACATGATATGCGAATTTGAGGATGTTCTTGTGGGTGAATGCGGATCTTGAAGATAGAGGAGGAGAGAGAAGAAGGATAGGGGAATTGTTCCTCTCTTTTCGAATTTGGGGCTTGAAGAAAACTTAAATATAGATCTAGATCTCAGTAAAGATGAGTTTTAGATGTAGGTAATGAAGGTTGATGAGGTGTAGTGGGGAAGAAAAGGTTTATTGGAGAGAAAGAGATGGGAAGTAGGGTTATTTAGAGTGGTTGGCGGCGCACACGGGTAGGGCATGACTGTGTCGTAAAGACACGGCCTGGTTGATGGGGTCGCCGTGTCTTGTTCCTTCTCTGCAAAGGTCACACGGTCATGTGGGTTCACACGGCCTGTGACCTTTCCTCCTCTGTCAACTTCGCACGACCGTGTGAAGTCACACGATAGACTCCTTTACGCGCGTAGTGTCTCTCTCTCTCCTCCTTTTTGACCCCTCCGACGCTCCCACACTCATGAAATGATCACGGCCAGCTCATGGAGGCTAACGGACACCCTGAAAATAAAGATCCAAGAATAAAAATACTTGATTGAACTAAACTAGAATGACAGGTGGATAACGAATTGAAACGAAATCCTTGGGTTGTCTCCCAAGAAGCGCTTGTTTTAGGTCTTTAGCTCGGCCCCGTATCAATTAATGTGGACTAAACCTATGGAAGCACGGCTCTCCTCCTAGGGTTAATGCTCTAGTTTACGCCTTCAGTTTCACTCATGCAGGACAAATGCACTTTTTATTGCTTGTTGGGGGCGACCTCTCAAGTTTTGCCGAATCATGCATCATGTCCGGCGGCCTCCCATGGAAACTACATTCCTCAGCTTTGTGTACATTCGACTTGCTGGCATTTTCCTGAAAAGAAGAGATGCAATTAGGAGAATCAGATAAATCGAATTCTAACCTTTCTTTACCGATCTCCAAGGATAATTTGTGATGCTTTACATCGATGAGGGCTCCAGCGGTGGCAAGTAATGGTCTTCCTAGGATGATTGGGATCTTGGGATCCTCCTCCATATCCAGGACAACAAAATCTGTGGGAACGATGCATCCACCTATCTCTACTGGCACGTATTCCACTATACCCATTGGTATCTACATGAATGGTCAGCCAATTATAGTGTCATAGTAGTAAGTTTGATGTTCTGGAGTCCTAGTTTCTTGCATAACGAGTATGGAAGTAGGCTGACACTCGCTCCTAAGTCATAGAAAGCCTTGTGTATAAGCTCAGAGCCGATCTTACACGGTATAGAAAAACTTCCTAGATCTTGGAGCTTCGGAAGAGTGTCTGCCGTGAGAAGAGCCATGCACTTCTCTGTCAATGCTACAGTCTCGAAGTCGCCCTTCTGTCTTCTGTTAGAAAGAATACCTTTTAAAAATTTGGCGAACTTCAACATTTGGTGCTGTGCATCTATTAGAGGTACTTCAATGCAGATTTCTTTAATCTTCTTTAGAAATCGGTGGAACTCTTCAACTTTTTGGGATGTTATTAACTTTTGAGGGAAAGGAATCGTCTGACTTTGTGGGGGAAGCGGAAGGGTCCCTTTAACCTTCTTGGTAATCTCTTCCCTATCCTTGTTCTGGACTAAAGTAGGCATGAGAGGTGATAGCTCTTCTTCTGAATCAATTCCTTTCTGAGCATCCATTTGAGGATCTCCCAAAGTCCATCCGCTCCTCAGCTCAATACGATTGCAATGTTCCACCGGGTTTATGTTGGGCTTTCCCAGAAATGCTCCAGGTGCTCTTGAAAAGGACCGGGCTATCTGAGCGATTTGGCTATCTTGCATATTTTGATGCTTTTCAGAATTCTTCATTATTTGATTCAATTGTTTGATTTCATTCTTCATCTCTTTTTGCTCCAAGAGAGCTTCTTCAAGTATCTTTTCAATTCTGGACAGTTATGAAGGTTGTTGTTGTTGATAAGTCTGTGGTCCAGATTGGTGGTTTTGTTGCCCAGGTTGGTAGCTTGGCTTTGCTGGTTCTTGATCTTGATCTCCCTGATAAGAAAAATTTGGGTGGTTCCTTCACCCAGGGTTGTATGTGTTGGAGTAGGGATTGTTTTACCTTTGGTTATAACCGACTATCGCATCGCATTGTTCAAGTTGATGTATTTGTGCTTATATTGGCCCGAGGGGGCAAGTATCTTGAGCATGATCCGAACTTCCACAAGTTTCACACACACACACTATTGCATTGGCTGTGTTGTTCCCCATGGTCTCAAGCTTCTTGGTCAGAGCATCTAGCTTTGCTAGCATAAGCATGACTGCATCTACATCAAATTTTCCTGATACCTTTATTGGATTCCCAGAAAAGGAACCTCTAGATCTTTCGGTTGCCCACTGATGATAGTTCTGGGCCACATTCTCTATTATGTCTTCAACTTCATTAAGACTCTTGTTCATCAACGCCCCTCCTACTGTAGAATCGAGGGACACCTTCGTGTGATAATTGATTCCATTGTAGAACGTGTGTAGCACCAACCACTTCTTGAGGCCATGATGGGGCACTGTCTCAGCATACTCTTGAATCTGTCCCATGCTTCGAATAACAATTCTGAGTCTGCCTGTTTGAAGCTTGCAATTAAATTCTTCATGTGTGCAGTTTTACTTGGCGGGTAAAATTTGTCCAGAAATTTCTGCTCACACTGCTCCCAAGATGTAATGTTGTTTGCCGGTAAAGAATTAAGCCACTGCTTGGCTCTGTCTTTCAGGGAAAATCCAAAAAGAAGTAATCGTACTATTTCCCGAGGGACCCCGTTCACGTTCATAATACTACAAATCTCATAGAAAAGCTCCAAGTGATGATTTGGATCATCGTGCGGTCATCCTCCAAATTGATTTTGCTGAACCATATAGATCACTGCAGACTTGATTTCAAAATTGTTAGCTTCAATTGGTGGTTGGGTGATGCTAGACTGAAGCCCTCGTGCATAAGGTGTTGCGTAGTCCTTCAAAAGCTTGTCAGCCGTTTCTGAAGTTTCTTATTTTGCTTGGAGTTTTTGCAAGTTTCTTCTCCTCATGAAAGTTCTATTATTTTCTAAATCGAACGACAAAAGTTTTCCTGAAAGATTAGCTCTTCACATGCACAAGTATATATAAAAGAATATTGAATAATCCAAGTGCAGAATAAAAGAAAGAGTTTTTATATATATATATATATATATATATATATATATATATATATATATATATATATATATATATATATATATATATATATTATAAAAATGCAAAAAAGTAGAGTGAAATAAAAAAAACAAGGTCTAGTCTAATCCAATATGATTATCACTAATGTTATAAGTGCAGTCCCCGGCAATGGCGTCAAAAACTTGTTTCGCTTCCACAAGTGCACGGATACGTCGTTAGTAATAAAAGATTATCGATCCCACAAGAACTTGTTATATAAGCACTAGTGATTGTTCACGTAAAATTAGCTAAACTCCCGATGATTGTAAGTGAATTGTTTCTTGAGAAGAAAAGAACTTGGGAAGTAGATGTGAGAATTGGCAAGAGAAAGAGAGTTTTACTTGATTTGGGAAGAGCTCTAGGAGTTCGATTTCGTTGTGGTGGTAACTAATATATCATGTTCTATCCTTTCCTCATTGTCAATCAACATGTACTCATTGAAAGTTATAGTTACTACTCGTAAGCACTAAACAGAGAAGATCTCTGTGAAATCCTGTTACGGTTAATCCCTGTCACTAGTGCGTCTCGGTAGATCACAAGAATGCAAACTTGGTCGGTATCATTAAGGATAGAGATAGAGGGTTGGTTTGATTTCTTATTTCCTTGTGGAGGAATTACCTCTCCTTTCGAGGGAGTATCCTAGATGTCCGTGAACGGGTTACCTTTGTCACTAGAGCCCCTCGAGTATACGATCTAAGATCCTCTCTTTACGAAATTAGCAATCCCAACACAATCAATTAATACAACATGGCAAACAAGTCACATGCATATCAAATTGAAACAAGACAAGCGGAATCATTCAAAGAGTGAAAGCATAAGCATGAATCTTACATCATAACCTATCCACAACTACTCCCTGATCTTAGAACAAAGAATCTACTCCATAGACGTAGGAGAAAAACCCAAAGACATAGTATAATTAAACATTTAATCCTCAGGAAAGAAGAGAGAGGGAATAGAGATGCTTATTCAATGACGTCGAGTGATCTTCGGATCCAATCCTTTGCTTCTGGAGTTGATGCGGTGATGGAGGTGATCTCGGATAGTCGAACAGAGGTTCGGGACGGTGTGGAACGACACCAAGGTGTATCTCCCTTTTTTCGGCTCTCCCCCCTCAAGGGGAAGGGTTAAGAGCCCTTTTATAGGCTAGGGCACGGGTGCCGCACGGCCCATGTCACGGCCGTGAGAGATCCGCATGACCAGCTCCTCTCCTTCTTCAGGTAGAGTGGCACGGCCGTGCGAGATCTGCACGACCATGTCATCCTTTGTCTCTGGTTGTGAGGCACGACCATGCAAGGTCGCACGACCGTGTGCTGCTCTCTCTCGGGAATGGTCACATGGTCGTGCAGGGTTGCACGACCGGTGTCAAGTTTGCTTTAGCTCCGATGCATCAACAATCGTCGTTTTCGCTTCAAGAGTTATCCCTGTCAACACAAAACCAAACAAAAAGCAGATCTCCGACAAAAGAGTAATTAATACTGAATAAATAATGGGAGAGATGATCGTGCGAAGAATATATACAAATAAAGCAAGTGAATGTTGGTTAGTCCTAGGAAAACGTACCAGCTCCACTGTACAAAATTTTTTGTACAAGTGTCGAACCGTTCCTTAAATAACCTATTGTGTTCTTTAGAAGTTAAATTAAGAATCGCAGACGGAATTTAACATCATTGATTCCAAATTTAACTTATCTGTTCTTAATGGTTTAGATTTGAATCACAAGCGGAACTTAACACTATTGATTCAAATCCACCTATGCTATTAATTCCATTAAATATTAATTTTCAAAATTGACTTCCAGGACTGTATGGCGAGGCACATGGCCTTCTTGGATATGGGAGCAACCACCATTGCCTAGACAAAACCTTTTAAGGAAAGCTAATATTTAATTTTCTTAAATAACTCTAGGTTAACCAAAAAGAACAATCGAATCACAAATTCGAAAAATAAAAGAAAAGAAACACAACCTCGAAACAAATCTAAAAACTCTAGAATCATATGCCTCTTGTGTTTGGTATTTCCAAAAATAACTATACAAAGAAAACTAGTATGATGCGGAAAACAATTACTAGTTATACCTTTCTTTGTAAGCAAAAATAACCTCTTGATCTTCTACCGTATTCCTCTTTTAACCTCGGACGTTGTGTGGGCAACGATCTTCCAAGATGAGAACCACCAAGCACCTTCTTCTTTCTTCTAGGTTTCGGCCACCAAAAGCTCCTCCAAAGATGAAGAGGTTCGGCCACCACCAAGCTCCAAGGGACGCTAGAAATATCACCTCCTTTTCTCTCCTTCTTCTCCAAGCAAGATCCGGCCACCACAAGGACTCCAAGGATGAGATTAGGTTCGGCCACAAGATGGAGAAGAGAGAAAGAGGAGGGGACGGCCACACCCGAGGAGAAAAATAATAGAGTCGTTCACTATGAAAGCACCTCTACCCCCTCTTTTATAATCTTTGGTCTTGGCAAATAAGGAAATTTAATTAAAAACTTCCTTAATTCTTTTTCCATGAAAAGGAAAAATTTATTTAATTAAAAACAATTTCCCATTTCATTATTCTATGGCCGGCCACTTATTTTCCCAAAACAAGGAGAGTTTTAATTAAAACAAAAATTAAAACTTCCTAATTTGTTTCCGAATTTTTTTTTAAAAAATCTCCAATAAATTTTCCCTTCATGGTGGATTATAAAAAGGAAATTTTATAAATTAAAAAAACATGTGGATGATTTCCAAAAAGGAAAGTTATCTCTAAAAATTAAAATCTCCTTTCAATCTACAAATAAGGAAAGATATCAAATCTTTTCTTAATCTTTTGTAGAAACTAATAAAAAAGAATATTTAATTTTTAAAACTCTCTTTTAAATTATGATCATGGTTAAAAAGGAAAGTTTTCTTAAAATTAAAATCTCCTTTCAATCTATAAATAAAGAAATATTTCAAGTCTTTTCTTAATCTTTTATAGAAAGCTATAAAAGGAAAGATTTAAATTTTAAACTCTCTTTTAAAAACATGATATCCACATAAGAAATAATTTTAATAAAAATCCTTTTTAATATTCTAGTGGTCGGCCACCTAAGCTTGGGACCCAAGCTTTGGCCGGCCACCTATAATTGACTCCACCAATAGCTTTGGCCGACCCTAGCTTGGGCTCCAAGCTAGCTTGGCCGACCACCTTTAGGTGGGTAGAAAGGTGGGTATAGGTGGGTATAAATATCTATATACAAGAGGCTACGATAGGGACCGAGAGGAGGAATTGGTTTTGGTCTCTCGATGAAAATAAGCTTCCCGTGTTCGCCCCGAACACACAACTTAATTCCATCAATAATAATTCATTTCACTAAAGAACTATTATTGAACTACCGCACCAATCCCAAATTACATTTTGGGCTCCTTCTTATTATGAGTGTGTTAATCTCCCTGTGTTTAAGATGTCGAATGCCCACTAATTAAATGAGTTACTGACAACTCACTTAATTAATATCTTAGTCCAAGAGTAGTACCACTCAACCTTATCGTCATGTCAGACTAAGTCCACCTGCAGGGTTTAACATGACAATCCTTATGAGCTCCTCTTGGGGACATTATCAACCTAGATCACTAGGACACAGTTTCCTTCTATAATCAACAACACACACTATAAGTGATATCATTTCTCAACTTATCAGGCTTATTGATTTATCGAACTAAATCTCACCCATTGATAAATTAAAGAAATAAATATCAAATATATGTTCTTGTTATTATATTAGGATTAAGAGCACACACTTCCATAATAACTGAGGTCTTTGTTCCTTTATAAAGTCAGTATAAAAAGAAACGACCTCTAATGGTCCTACTCAATACACTCTAAGTGTACTAATGTAATTATATAGTTAAGATAAACTAATATCTAATTACACTACGACCTACCAATGGTTTGTGCCTTTCCATCTTGGTCGTTTGCTACTGTTTATAATTTATAAGGTGCTGATAACATGATCCTCTGTGTGTGACACCACACACCATGTTATCTATAATATAAATTAATTGAACAACTACAATTATCATAAATGTAGACATTTGACCAATGTGATTCTTATTTTTAGATAAATATTTATACCAAAAGCTAGGCTTTTAGTATACACTCTAACAATCTCCCACTTATACTAAAATACTAAGCTACCATATCTGCTGCCATACATCTGATTCTCAACCCTTCAACATGCCCATCAAAAGCTCTTGCCTTAAGGGCCTTAGTGAAAGGATCTTCCAGGTTACCACTTGATGCAATCTAAGCAGCAACAACTTCTCCTCGTTATACGATTTCTCGTATTGGGTAGTACTTGCGCTCTATTGTGTTTACTTGCCTTATGGACTTATGGTTTCTTTGAGTTTGCTACTGCACCAAATTATTTTGGGCAAACCAGAAATCATATCTAAGTTTATCTTGAAGTATCTGAGCCATATAGCTTCTATGACTACCTCAGAAGCTGCCATATACTCAGCTTCTATGGTGGAGTCCGAAAAAGCACCTATGCTTATCACTCTTCGATAGTTATGACTTTACCTCCTAAAGTAAACACAAAACCCCGAGGTTGACTTACTATTGTCCCTTTCCGATTGGATGTTAAAATCCATGCAACTCACAGGGAACAAACTATCTTCCTTGTAAGCTAGCATGTAATCTCTAGTGCCTCTAAGGTACTTCAATATATGCTTTACCACAGACCAATGTCCTTGTCCAGAGTTGCTTTGATATCTGCTAACCATGCCCATGACAAAATAGATATCCAGTCTCGTACACAGCATTGCATACATTAGACTTCCTACAGCCGAAGCATAAGGAACTGCCTTCATGTCCTTTATTTCCTTTGATGTCCTCTGAGACATCTCTTTAGATAAAGCTACTCCATTCCTAAAAGGTAAGAAACCTTTCTTGGAGTTCTGCATGCTAAAACGAGCTAAGATTGTTTCGATATATGAAGCTTGGGATAAGTAAAATATATTCTTTTCTTGCGATCCCTTTGATCCCAAGAATATATGCATTCTCCCAAGCCCTTCATATCAAATTGTTTGGACAACCATACCCTTACATCTGACAACACTTTGATATTGTTTCCAACTACCAAAAATGTTATCTACGTATAGTACAAGAAATACTACCACGTTTCCATCACATTTCTTGTATACACAAAACTCATTCGGTTATAAAATAAATCCATAGGTCTGGATTACTTTATTAAACTGAATGTACCAAGATCTTGAAGCTTTACTTTAGTCCATAGACTGTTTGAGCTTACACACAAGATGCTCTTTGCTCTTTGCAATGAACCCTTCTGGTTACTTTATATGGATGTTTTCTTCAAGACTTCCATTAAGGAAAGCTGTCTTGACATCCACTTGCTAAATCTCATAGATAAAAGAATCCGGGTAGACTTAAGCATGGCTACCGGTAAAAAAGTTTCCTTTTTCAACAAGCCTTGCTTTGAAAGTTTCTACCTTCCTGTCTATCCCTCTTTTCCTATTGTAGACTTATTTTTACCCAATGGCTTTTACACCATTTGGTGATTTTATAAGCTTCCAGACTCTATTCTAATTCTGTATTCTTTGCAAAGATGCTGCATCTTTATCTTGGAGTGTTTCGTCATATGTCCGGAGATCAGGTTCATGTCCTCCAGGGATCAAGTCCAAATACTCTCCCAAAACATGAATCTTTTAGGTTGCCTAACAACCCTCCCACTATGACGAGCTACTTTTTGCAATTGTGTATCATTTGTGATACGTGTTGCAGTTTCTTGTGATATTTCATCTTGTACAGTTGGTGCTAGGTTAGACGTGTCCTTAAATTTCCTTAAGAACAATTTTTAGTCATGGGGCTTGTGTTTTATAGTATAGTCCTTTTCTAAAATCGAGCATTGGTGCCAACAATGACCTTCCGATTTTAAGGACTACAAACCTCTTTTCGTTTTTCTAAGATAACTCACAAACAAGTGAACTCATGTCCAATTTTTCAGTGTCTCTCATGTTCTAGTCCACCCAAATTCGAATATGCTTCAGACTAGGCTTACGCTCATTTTGCAATTCTGTGGGAGTAGAGAGTTCTGACTTAGAAGGTACTATGTTCACTTCCGTTTTCAATGTATATCCTTAAAACGAATTTGGTAATTTTCTAAATAACTCATCATCGATCTAATTATTGCATAAGAGCTTTATACCTTCTTTCTACTACACCATTCTGTTGGGATGTACCAAGTGCAGTTAGTTGGGATTGAATCCTTACTTCTGATAAGTGACTCCTAAATTCTCCCAAGAGGTATTTGCTACTACGATCTCACCGTAGTGTCTCGATATTTTTACTTTGACATTTCTCCGCATCAGCCTCATACTCTTTGAACTAATCAAAGCACTTAGACTTGCGGTGTATCAAGTAAATCTATCTGTGTCTCGAATAGTTGTCTATAAAATAGATGAAATATTCGAAACTACCTTTTGTCTGGATAGTCATAGGATCACACAAATCAGAATGAACCAATTCCATTATATCTTTGGCTCCATACCCCTTAGACTTAAAAACTTCTCGGTTATTTTTTCTTCCAAGTAAGACTCTCAGGTTGGAAAGATTTCCACTACCAATGAACCCAAAAGTTCATTAGCTACCAATGAATCCTACTTAAGTTAAAATAACCTAGCCTTTGATGCCAAAGATATAATTGGTTCATTTCTGAAGGTTGCTTTCTCTTAATAGTTAGAAGATGTGTTATTAATTTCCATTTATTGCATCGTGGGAGTTATTGAATTTATAAATTGTCAACCAATGTACCAGAACAGATAATTTTCCTATTTTTTTTTATAACAAGTTTGTTATCAAAATAGACAGAATATCTATTCTTTGATAGTTTAGAAATCGGAATCGAATTCTTTCTAAACTTGGTATATATAGACAATTTCTCAAAAATCATTTTTAAAACATCTCCCATTGCAATAACTGCTACTTTTGCAATAGTGCCCACGTAGACGGTGATTTCTCCTTCATATAGTTATCGGGTTTCCTGGAACCTCTGCAATGAATTGTAGACATGATCAGTGGCTCCCGTATCTACACACCAGGTACCGGTAGATAACACCACTAATCATGTATTAACTAATGAATGAAATACACCTATTTTGTTCTTAGTTTTAAGAGGACAGTCTACCTAAATGTCCAAGTCCTATTTTCAATCATTATAATTGGGACTACTAAGTCTTTTCTATAGTATAACAACTAGGGGATTGACAAACATTTTAAATCCTAAGAATCACAAAAATATTTGGTCAAGATCAACACCTTAAAATCCCCATGAATTTTGTATGTCACGATAGTGTGGACGTATACAAAATCAAAAAGGAGATTTTATCCATTAATTTTATTATCTCGTCAACTTTACTTTATGACGAATAAAATTAATAGTTGATCTATCTTTGATCAAATATTTGGTCAAAACTTTTGAATTTAAAAATAACATTGATTCCTCAAACAATATTATTTAAATTCACCAACACCTCAAACACCGTGAATTTTGCATGCCACGATAGTGTGGACGTATACATAATTGAACATTTGTAAGAGGAGGGTTTTACCCATTAATTATCTTGTCAATAAGTCTTTATGACAAATAAAATTACCTCAAACACCGTGAATTTTGTATGCCACGATAGTGTGGACGTATACAAAACCGAACATTTGTTAGAGGGGTTTTTCCCATTAATTTTATTTCCTTGTCAAACTGACAAATAAAATTACCTCATATATCAAGAATTTTTGTATGCCACGATAGTGTGGACGTATACAAAATCTCAACATTTGTAAGAGGGGGTTTTAATTTTATTATCTTGTTAACCTATCTTTATGACAAATTAATAGTTGGTTTTCTTCGGTCACACAAATAATAGCAGTAACTCCGATGGGAGGATACTATTAGACGTGCCTAAGTGTATACCATTACTTGATACTAAGTCCATTAATAAGATTATGCCCCTTCCGATGGGGAAGATCACACGCTCTTAATTAATTTCCTATAGTCATCCTAAATGGAAGTTTGATCTAGTGATCCGTAAACAAACTCATCCTATATAGAGGAAGGCACTCAGAGCCAACGCGCAAGTTTGTTTGCATCACTTACAAACCAATAATGGAGACCATGGAATTTATTAAAATAAATCTCTCTCCCACTTAGTTATTTAAAGTGAGGAATTTTAAGTTATCCTAGCATACATCACATGCATACACACACATCACAGTAAATAAAGCAATAAATATGAAAATTATTTTCCAACTATTATGGTATTTTCCTGTTACTGTCCTCCATGTGCTCCAACCCTAGCTGCTGCCATCTTTAGCCACCGCCATCGGGTCGAGTTGTCGCATCCATCTTGCTTCTTATTCCGCTGCGCCTCTGGTGCTCCAAAAGTACCACGCCTCGCAAGAATCCGATCCGCGACAAAAATAGAATTTTACATATATCGATCCTATATTTCACGAGGAAATATACATGTAATCTAGATCGAAAATAAAATTCTAAAAATCAAGGCCTAATACAGCTCCTGCTGTATTAGTTACATACAATCATGCACACACAAAATAATGCCCTTGACATGTCCAAGGGTCCAATCACACACAACATCTATAAGTCATAATAGTTTAAGCCTGCAACCACAAAGTTAGCACATCATACTATTATCCTGCCTAACTTATGTATGACATGCGCATAACCTAATTTGAAAACCAAACACATAGAGGCAAACCCTAGCTCTGATACCAATTGTTGGTTAGTCCTAGGAAAACGTACCAGCTCCACTGTACAAAATTTTTTGTACAAGTGTCGAACCTTTCCTTAAATAACATATTGTGTTCTTTAGAAGTTAAATTAGGAATCACAGACAAAACTTAACAACATTGATTCCAAATTTAACTTATCTGTTCTTAATGGTTTAGATTTGAATCGCAAGCGGAACTTAACACTATTGATTCAAATCCACCTATGTTATTAATTCCATTAAATATTAATTTCAAAAATTGGCTTCCAGGACTGCATGGCGAGGTACATGACCTTCTTGGATATGGGAGCAACCACCACCGCCTAGACAAAGCCTTTTAAGGAAAGCTAATATTTAATTTCCTTAAATAACTCTAGGTTAACCAAAAAGAACAATCGAATCACAAATTTAAAAAAGAAAAGAAAAGAAACACAACCTCAAAACAAATCCGAAAACTCTAGAATCATATGCCTCTTGTGTTTGGTATTTCCAAAAATAACTATACAAAGAAAACTAGTATGATGCGGAAAACAATTACTAGTTATACCTTTCTTTGTAAGCAAAGATAACCTCTTGATCTTCTACCGTATTCCTCTTTTAACCTCGGACATTGTGTGGGCAACGATCTTCCAAGATGAGAACCACCAAGCACCTTCTTCTTTCTTCTAGGTTTCGACCACCAAAAGCTCCTCCAAAGATGAAGAGGTTCGGCCACCACCAAGCTCCAAGGGACGCTAGAAATATCGCCTCCTTTTCTCTCATTCTTCTCCAAGCAAGATCCGGCCACCACAAGGACTCCAAGGATGAGATTAGGTTCGGCCACAAGATGGAGAAGAGAGAAAGAGGAGGGGACGGCCACACCCGAGGAGAAAAAGAGAGGAGAAAAATAATAGAGTCGTTCACTATGAAAGCACCTCTACCCCCTCTTTTATAATCCTTGGTCTTGGCAAATAAGGAAATTTAATTAAAAACTTCCTTAATTAGTTTTCCATGAAAAGGAAAAATTTATTTAATTTAAAAAAATTTCCCATTTCATTATTATATGGTCGGCCGCTTATTTCCCCAAAACAAGGAGAGTTTTAATTAAAACAAAAATTAAAACTTCCTAATTTGTTTCCGAAATTTATAAAAAATTTCTCCAATAAATTTTCCCTTCATGGTGGATTATAAAAAGAAAATTTTATAAATTAAAATCTTTCTTTTAAACATGTGGATGATTTCCAAAAAGGAAAGTTATCTCTAAAAATTAAAATCTCCTTTCAATCAACAAATAAGGAAAGATATCAAATCTTTTCTTAATCTTTTGTAGAAACTAATAAAAGAGAATATTTAATTTTTAAAACTCTCTTTTAAATTATTATCATGATTAAAAAGGAAAGTTTTCTCAAAATTAAAATCTCCTTTCAATCTACAAATAAGGAAAGATTTCAAATCTTTTCTTAATCTTTTGTAGAAAGCTATAAAAGGAAAGATTTAAATTTTAAACTCTCTTTTAAAAACATGATATCCACATAAGAAATAATTTTAATAAAAATCTTTTTTAATATTCTAGTGGTCAGCCACCTAAGTTTGGGACCCAAGCTTTGGCCGGCCACCTATAATTGGCTCCACCAATAGCTTTGGCCGGCCCTAGCTTGGGCTCCAAGATAGCTTGGCCGGCCACCTTTAGGTGGGTAGAAAGGTGGGTATAGGTGGGTATAAATCTTTATATACAAGAGGCTACGATAGGGACTGAGAGGAGGAATTGGTTTTGGTCTCCTGATGAAAATAAGCTTCTTGTGTTCGCCCCGAACACACAACTTAATTCCATCAATAATAATTCATTCCACTAAAGAACTATTATTAAACTACCGCACCAATCCCAAATTACATTTTGAACTCCTTATTATGAGTGTGTTAGTCTTCCTGTTTTTAAGATGTCGAATGTCCACTAATTAAATGAGTTACTGACAACTCACTTAATTAATATCTTAGTCTAAGAGTAGTACCACTCAACCTTATCGTCATATCGGACTAAGTCCACCTGCAGGGTTTAACATGACAATCCTTATGAGCTCCTCTTGGGGACATTATCAACCTAGATCACTAGGACACAGTTTCCTTCTATAATCAACAACACACACTATAAGTGATATCATTTCTCAACTTATCAGGCTTATTGATTTATCGAACTAAATCTCACCCATTGATAAATTAAAGAAATAAATATCAAATATATGTGCTTGTTATTATATTAGGATTAAGAGCACACACTTCCATAATAACTGAGGTCTTTGTTCCTTTATAAAGTCAGTAAAAAAAGAAACGACCTCTAATGGTCCTACTCAATACACTCTAAGTGTACTAGTGTAATTATATAGTTAAGATAAACTAATATCTAATTACACTACGACCTTCCAATGGTTTGTTTCTTTCCATCTTGGTCGTGAGCTACTGTTTATAATTTATAAGGTGTTGATAACATGATCCTTTGTGTGTGACACCACACACCATGTTATCTACAATATAAATTAATTGAACAACTACATTTATCATAAATGTAGATATTTGACCAATGTGATTCTTATTTTTAGATAAATGTTTATACCAAAAGTTGGGCTTTTAGTATACACTCTAACGGTGAATGTGCGTTAAAACATTCATAAACGATCATAATATCTACGCACATCACTCGGGAACTGAACTTCCCGTATGTGACTGGTCTCCAAGAGCTTCTCAATTTCCGGCCGGATGATGAGGTTTTGTTCAGCGCTGAAATCTCTCTTTCTCGACTTCACCGGTCGAACATTCGGTCGGACATGGAGTTCGTGCTGCGCAACTCTTAATGAGATCCTCGGAAGCTCATGTGTCGACCATGCGAAGATATCGTGGTTCTGCTAGAGACACACGATCAGCTCGGCTTTTTGCTTGGCATCCAGATCGGCAGTTATGAAGGTAGTAGCTTTCGCTCGGCTCGGGTGGATCTGTACCTCCTTCTCTTCATACACCAAAGTAGGGAGCTTTTCGGTTATATCACTTACCTCCAGCCAGGGTGTTTTTCGAGCGGACTTTGCCTCGGTCTTGACCATCTCGACATAGCAACGCCGAGCAGCCAACTGATCACCCTTGACTTCTCCCACTCTGTCTTCCACCGAGAACTTGATCTTCTGGCAGTAGGTGGAGACTACCGCTCGCAACTCATTGAGGGTCGGTCAGCCCAAGATGACGTTGTATGCTGAGGGAGCGTCCACCACGATGAAATTTGTAGTCCTCGTCCTTCTGAGTGACTCCTCTCTGAGCGATATGGCCAACCTTGTCTGGCCGATCGACAGAACTTCATTACTAGTGAATCTGTACAACGAGGTTGTCATTGGCAACAACTCGCCCCGGTCGATTTGGAGCTAGTCAAACACCTTCTTGAAAATTATGTTCGCCAAGCTGCCTGTGTCAACGAAGATTCGGTGAATAATATAGTTAGTGATTACCACTCGGATGATGAGGGCGTCGTCTGAGGAACTTCAACTCCCTCTAGATCTCTGGGCCCGAAGCTGATCTCAGACCCATTCGCCTGCTCTCGGCTGTAGCCTACCGCGTGGATCTCCAGTCGCCGGGCGTATGATTTTTTGGTTCCGTTGGAGTCTCCGCTGGTCGGACCACCGGCAATGATGTTGATTTCGCCTCGCGCAGCGTTACTTTGGTTCTCCTCCTCCCGAGCGGACGGTCTGCTTCGCTCGCGTGCGGCTTGGGCGAGGTTGGCGCTTCTCCTATCGGGATGCTGCGATGATCCCCTTGCGTCCTCTCATCGTCCGACGTTCTGATGCCCGTGTCATCGGTCAGGAGAGGGAGACCGACGATGATAACTTCTGGGTGCCGGTTGGGCGAACGAATTGAATTCGCGACAATCTTGGGTGTTTGTGAGTTGCTGAGTGGTGGAAGGAACAGAACATAGGGGTCCATACATTTCCTTTTGGTTTTGGATGTCTAGAGGCCACGTGCTAAACGACGTGTGGCCTTGCTTCTTGGTGTGGTCGTGTCCCTTCGGCTCGGGATCCTCGTGGTGGTTGATGGCTGATCGACGGCCTTCGTTTGGTCGACACCGATGGTTCAGATGGCGTTTCCTTTCTTCTTGCCGTCTGGGCCTCTTCCACGTTTATGTATTCGTTGGCCTTCTTCAGCATGTGGTCGTAGTCCCGAGGTGGCTTTCAGATGAGCGACCAAAAGAAGTCTCCGTCCACGAGCCCTTGGGTGAATGCATTCATCATGGTCTCTGACGAGACCGATGGGATATTCATAGTTACCTGATTGAAGTGTTGGATATACGCTCGGAGGGACTCTCTGGAACCTTGCTTCATGGAGAACAAGCTGGCGCTCGTCTTCTTGTAGCATTTGTTGCTTGCGAAATGGTGTACGAAGGCCGCTCGGAACTCTTTGAAACTCCTTATTGATCCATCCAGCAGCCTTCTGAACCACCGCTGAGCCAAACTGGACAGCGTTGTGAGGAAGACTCGACACTTCACTCCATCTGTATATTGGTGGAGGGTGGCGGCATTGTCAAACTTTCCCAAGTGATCATCCGGGTCGGTTGACCCGTTGTATTCCCCGATCGCCAAGGGAGCGTAGTGCCTTGGTAGCAGATCTTGCAGTATCGCCTCGGAGAACTGGTGATTGATCCGCTCGAGAGACAAATTAGCTCGGGGCGCTTTTCCTTTTCTCGCATTCCGAACGGGCACTTCATCTGAAGAAGAGCCCCTCTCCTGATTGGCCTGAGCAATCTCTGAGGGTGTTTGAAACAATACCTGATGGAATAGAATAGGCGCGGGTGGAGCCTCTCTGTGAGTGCTGGTCGGCATTTTATTTTTCCCCCATATAGAGTACTTCTCCGGTCGGTCTTCGTGCATCGCTCGACCTCCCGAAGTTGAGGTCGCTTGCTGTGCTTGTCGATCGACAAGCGCTTTCTTCTGCTATTGCTGCTCGACTATCTTCACAGCTCGTACCTATATGAGCGCATCGAGCTCCTCCTGGGTGAGCGTCACAGTGTGCAATCGTCCAGTATCTTCCATCTCCTCGGTCCGGATGCAGGTGCGTTCCCACAGACGACGCCAAATTTGATCCTGTCCGAGAGTTGAGGCGGTGGACGCTGGGGGTGTGGCACTCACGTTGATGGGATGTAGACTTCGAACGACTGAGACCTGCAACCACAAATCGTCTGTGCCGAGTCAGGGAGGGGTTCCTTGGCGTCGGCCCTCCACGCTCAAGTCAGATCTCTGACGGAAGCAGTAAGGAAGCGAAGAGAAACGAAAGTGGCAAAGTAACAGTAGCTATAGTAGAATAGAGCATACCTCCATTGAAGCTTGGGGTCCCTTATATAGGCTTCCCAGGAACGCGCGTGCATGCTTCTTGAGGCATGAACGCATCTCAAAGATTTCCCTAATAAGACGTGTCAGGAAAGTGTCCCTAACACCATACCTCAACAGCCCGAGCATATCCTGACAAGACAGTGGAAGCTTCTGTCGTACGATTCTCTGCCTGACCACACCGCCCACTATGTTGTCTGTCGATGGCACGAGTCCCTAAGAGGATAACGGTCGTTCCTCGTTTTGTCGGTTACTGGGTCGAGCGGGATGGCCGCTCGGCCAACCTTCATTAGGCTACCCGCCGCTCTGCCCTTCCGTCGAGCGGTGTATCCACTCGGCCCACATCCACTGTTCGCGCCGAGCGGGCTATCCGCTTGGCCTATGCTCTGCTGGTACATGGGGTTTCTGAGCGTCGGAAGCTCAGTTCGGTGACCGAGCTGTGATACTATCAGATCAGGTCTTCTAATTGGGCAAGTGGGTTGTCCTGAGTAGACGATGGTATGAGGGCGTTGACTGCCTTGACTGCCTTGACTTTAACCTTCCACGTGGCCATGACCCCCCGTGGGGCGGGGGCCCCACCTTACCACCGAATCATCTTACAAAGTCGAACACTAAATTTGTTCACCAGCGTTCGGTTCATTTACAACCCTAGGCCTGATTTCTTGTAGACCATGACCACATTCTTGTTAGAATGTATATTAAAAGTCTAGCTTTTGTATAAATATTTATTTTGAAATAACAATCACATTGGTCAAATATCTAGATTTATATGCTAAATGTAGTTGTTCATTTAATTTATATTGAAGATAACATGGTGTGTGGTGTCACACAGAAGATCATGTTATCAGTTCCTTATAAATTATAAATAGTTGCTTACAACCAAGATGGAATGGGACAAACCATTGGAATGGTTGTAGTATAATTTGATGTTAGTTTTTCTTGACTATAAAATTATACTAATACACTCTGAGTGTATTGAGCAGAACCATTTGAGATTGTTCTTTTTATACTGACTATAAAAAAGAACAGGACCTCTATTATTATAGATGTGTGTACTCTTAATCATGATATAATAACAAGCACGTATACTTAATATTTATTTCTTTAATTTATCAAAAGGTGAGATTTAGTTCGTTAAATCAATAGGCTCGATAAGTTCGGAAATGATATTATTTATATGGTGTGTTGTTGATTATAGAATGAAATTGTGTCATAGTGATCTACATTGATGATGCCCCCTTGAGGAGCTCATAATAATTGTTATGTAAACCCTGCAGATGGACTTAGTCCGACATGACAATAAGGTTGAGTGGTACTACTTTTGGAGCTAAATATTAATTAAGTGAGTTGACAGTAACTCATTAATTAGTGGGCATTTGATATCTTAAACACAGGGAGACTAACACACTCATGATAGGAAGGATCCCATATTGTAATATGAGATTGGTGCGGTAGTGCAATAATAACTCTTTAGTGGTATGAGTTATTATTGATGAACTTGAGTTGGGTGTTCGGGGCGAACACGGGAAGCTCAAGCTCATCGGGAGACCAAAACTAATTCCTCCTCTCGGTCACTATTATAGCCTCTTATTTATAAAGTTTTTTATCCACCCAAAGCCCAGCCTCTTACACAAGCTTAGGGGTCGGCCAAGCCATGCTTGAAGTCCAAGCTTAGTGGTCGGCCAAGCCAAGCTTGGAGCCCAAGACTAGGGTCGACCAAGCCATGCTTGATGACCAAGCATGGGGCCGACCATGATAAGAAGAGAAAAGGAGATTTTATTAAAAATAAAATTTTTGATAAAATTTTTCTTTTTATAGTCATTCATGAAGGGATTTAAAAGAGAAATTTTATTTTTAAAATTTCCTTTTATAGACATTCACATGGTTTTAAAAGTGAGTTTTAAATTTTTAAAATCTTTTCTTTTATAGTTTTCTACAAAGAATTAAAGAGAGATTTTAATTTTGTTAAAATCTTTCCTTATTTGTAGTTGTCTATAATATTTAAAAGAGAGATTTTAATTTTGATAAAACTTTTCTTTTTTGTAACCATGATTTAAAAGAGAAGTTTTAATTTTTAATCTTTTCTTTTTTGTAGATGTCTACATGCTTTAAAAGAGAGATTAATTTTTAAAATTTTCCTTTATTGCCATGTACAATAGGAAATTTAAAAAGAGAGATATTTTAATTATTTTAAATCTTTCCTCTTTTTCTTTTGTGTGGCCGGCCATGTATTGTTTAAGAAGAAGTTTTAATTTTTTTGTTTTAAAACTTTCCTTTATATCCATTAGCAAGGATTAAAAGGAAGTTTTAATTTTGTTTTAAAACTTTCCTTTTTTTCCTTGAGCAAGGATTATAAAAGAGACGAAGAGGGAGCCTTCATGAGAATATGACCTTAGTTTACTCTCTTGATCCTTGTGTGGCCGACCCTTGCTTCTTCCCTTGCTCCTTGTTTTCTTTCTCTCAAGGTCGGCAACACATCAAGAAGTTCCTTTTCCTTGGTGGGCGGCTACTTGGAAGAGAAGAAGAAGAGAAAAGAAGTTTCCTATTTTGGCATCCCTTGGTGGCTCGAAAGTCTTGGAGGAGAAGAAAGCTTGGGTGGATTTCATCTTTGTAGATCGTTGCCCACACGACGTCCAAGAGAAGAAGAGGAATACAACAGAAGATCAAGAGGTCTACAAGTTACAAAAAAGGTATAACTAGTTATTTGTTTCCGCATCATAACTAGTTCATCTTCTTTGTATAGATCTTAAAAAACCAAACACAAGAGGCTATCGATTTTAGGCTATCATTTTTGTTATCGATTTCGTGTTTCGATTTCATGTTTCGATATTGTGCTTCTATTGAGGTCTCTGTAGTTAAACCTAGTTTACTACAAGAAGTTAAATATTCATTTTCTTTGAAAGGATTTGTCTATGAAGTGGTGGACGATCCCATAACCAAGAAGGCCTAGTGCCTCGCTATGTTTAACCTGGAAGCCAATCTTTGAAACAAATATTTAATCAACTTCTGTAATATGGTTTAACTTAGGAAGATCACATCGGTTAAACTTGGAGTAAAAATGTTAAGTATCGTTTCCAATCCAAGTTTAACTTCTGAAGGACAATTTGGATTAATAATGTTAAATATCGTTTGTAATCCAAATTTAACTTCAGTAGAGCACATGGGTAGCTAGGATAGTTCTATGCTTAATAAATTTTTGTACAAGGGAACTAGAATGATATTCCGAGTAGTAACCAACAATGCTAGTTGAAAGTTATCCTAAGAAAGTAGCACCTCCGGAGAGACCGAAATAAGTAATGAAGGGCACTGCAAGGCACCGTTGGAATACTTGCAGCCTTAGAAATCAACAGGACCTAGAATGGATCCAATCAAACTTGTTTAAATCTATCAGTGAATTTTGGTCACCTCAAATTGAAATAACCCCAAAATATGAAAGATATAAATTATTAACAAAACATAAAATAAATAAAACCCAAAAATTACAAAAAGAAATAATTTACTAAAAATAATAATAATAAAAACTTTGAATCATTCAGCATCAGTCGTCCAAAGTTGAAAGAATTTGTCCTTGAGTTTAGAGTAGCCTTAGTTTATAGTCCAGGAAAAAGACCATCTAATATCAAATCAACAAAATCTACTAGCAGTTGTTGGATTTTGAAAAACCGCATCGATTCAGATGATGAATATAGTTGCAATAGAAAGAGACTCCTCCTAATTTGGTGATGTCGTACATTGAAAATTTGAAATTTGTTATATTCATTTGTTTAATGTCTGATCTTAGATTTGTTTGGCTTTGTTTTTCTTGTGTTACATAGCATTACTTTCTTTCTAAAATTGTTCTCAGTAACCTAACTCATAATGATTATTTTTAATCACCAAACATATATTCACCTTTCCAATAAATTTAAGCGGTAAAAATCTTTGAAATTATTGGTGCAAATCCCATGCAACCCCATCACCGTTAAGAGTTTTTCTATCACTGCATGACTTAATCCTTTGTCATCAGTTATTGCATCAAAAAATTCATCAGTAATGTCGCTTGATCTTGTCTAAAAATAGAGAAGATGATGTACTAGACAGATGACTTTGATATTGACTGGGCGAAGACTCCTAAATCCTATCTAAAAGTGGGAAAGATAACGCACTGGGCAGATAACTCTGATATTGACTGGGTAAAGACTCCTAGCTGGAAAAAATGACTCCAAGTGGTCCTACATGTCAAAAGGAACGTCAATAACCAGGCCAGGGATGGGTCCCCTGTGTTGGAGTGTATACTAAAAGCCTAGCTTTTGGTATAAACATTTATCTAGAAATAAGAATCACATTGGTCGAATGTCTACATTTATGATAAATGTAGTTGTTCAATTAATTTATATTGTAGATGACATGGTGTGTGGTGTCACACACAGAAGATCATGTTATCAGTAGCTTATAAATTATAAACAGTAGCTCACGACCATGATGGAAAGGAACAAACCATTGGAAGGTCGTAGTGTAATTAGGTATTAGTTTATCTTGACTATATAATTACACTAGTACACTCAGAGTGTATTGAGTAGGACCATTTGAGGTCGTTTCTTTTATACTGACTTTATAAAGAAACAAAGACCTCGGTTATTATGGAAGTGTGTGCTCTTAATCCTAATGTAATAACAAGCACATATATTTGATATTTATTTCTTTAATTTATCAATGGGTGAGATTTAGTTCGTTGAATCAATAAACCCGATAAGTTGGGAAATGGTATCACTTATAGTGTGTGTTGTTGATTATAGAAGGAAACTGTGTCCTAGAGATACTAGGTTGATAATGTCCTCAAGAGGAGCTCATAAGGATTGTCATGTTAAACCCTGCAGGTGGACTTAGTCCGACATGATAATAAGGTTGAGTGGTACTACTCTTGGACTTAGATATTAATTAAATGAGTTGTCAGTAACTCACTTAATTAGTGGACATTTGATATCTTAAACACAGGGAGACTAACACACTCATAATAAGAAGGAGCCCAAAAATGTAATTTGGGATTGGTGCGGTAGTTCAATGATAATTCTCTAGTGGAATGAATTATCATTGATAAAATTAAGTTGTGTGTTCGGGGCGAACACGGGATGCTTAATTTTATCGGGAGACCAAAACCAATTCCTCCTCTCGGTCCCTATCGTAGCCTCTTATTTGTAGAGTTTTATACCCACCTATACCCACCTTCTATACCCACCAATAAGGGGCCGGCCAAGCTAGCTTGGGAACCAAGCTAGGGCCGGCCTAGGTATATTATTGGGTGGTCGGCCCTAGCTTGAACCCAAGCTAGTGGGGCCGGCCAAATTAAATTAAAAAGGGATTTTAATTTTAGTTTTTATTATGTGGAAGAAATAATTTTTTAAAGAGAATTAAAATTAAAATATCTCTCTTGTAAAAGATCTACAAAAGATTAAAGAAAGAGATTAGATCTCTTTCCTTATTTGTAGATTGATGAGTTATTTTATTTTCTCTTTAAAAATTATCCACATGTTGTAAAATTAAAATTATAGAAATTTCCTTTATCAACCATGAAGAGATTTTTAAAGAGAAATTTTATTTTAAATTTCCGGAAACAAATTAGGAAGTTTTAATTTGTTGATTAAAACTTGTCTAATTTATTTCTCTAGAAGTGGCCGGCCATTAGAGATTAAATTAGGAAATTTTATTTAATTTTTCTCAATTAAATCATGTCAAGGAAATTAAGGAAATTTTATTGTAATTAAATTTCCTAATTTGCCTAGGCCAAGGAATATAAAAGAAGGGTGTGTTGGAGCAATCACAATGTTCCGTGCTACCATTTGTTTTGGTGTTTGCGCAAAGGGTTTAACTTCTCTTCACCCTTCTATTTGATATCTCTACTTGAGCTTGTGGGACTGAGGATACTACTTGGAAAGAAGAGGAGAGAAAGCTAGCATCTCTTGGAGCTTGGTTAGTATTTTGTTTTTCTTCCTTGGTGAAGCTTCCTCTTTGTTGGCGAACCTAGCTAGGAGGAGAAGAAGGTGATTGGTGGTTTCTCGTCTCGGAAGATCGTTGCCCACACAACGTCCGAGGTTAGAAGAGGAATATGGTAGAAGATCAAGAGGTTTTTCTACAAGGTATAACTAGTAAATTTTATTTCCGCATCATGCTAGTTATTTATGGAAATAATACCAAATACAAGAGGCTTACGTTCTAGAATTTCGAATATGTTTTTCGAAGTTGTGTTCTTTTGTTTTTTTTTCCTTGTGATTTGATTGTTCTCTTTGGTTAACCTAAAGTTATTTTAGGAAATTAAATATTAGCTTTCTATTAAAGGTTTTGTCTAGTCGGTGGTGGTTGCTCCCATATCCAAGAAGGCCATGTGCCTCGCCACGTCGAACCTTTTATGGAAATTAATATTTAATGGAATTAATAACTTAAGGAGACTTGGTCGAACGTGTTAAGTTCCGCAGAGATCCAAGTCAAAACCTAAAAGAACAAATAGATTAAGTTTTGGATCAAACGTGTTAAGTTCCGCAAGCGATCCAAAATTTAATTTAAAAGAACACATGGTAGCTAGGAAAAGGTTCAGACCTTTGAACAAAATTTTTGTACAAAGGGCTATAGGTTTTCAGTAGCAACCAACAATTGGTATCGAGCTAGGGTTTGCCTGTGTATTTGGTATTAGTTTAATTATGCACATGTCATACATAATTTAGGCAGTTAATAGTAGGATGTGCTAACTTTGTGGATCGGATCCAACTATTATGGCTTTTAGTTATTATGTGTGTGATTGGACCCTTGGACATGTCAAGGGCATTTATATGTGTGTGCATGATTGTATTAAAATACAGCAGGAGCTGTATTTAGTTTTATTAGGATTTTATTTTTGATCTAGATACATGTACATTCCTTTTATGGAATATAGAATCAAAATGTAAAATTCTATTTATGTCGCGGATCGAATCTTGCAAAGCGTGGAACCTTCTAAGGACCAGAGGCGCAGCGGAACTATGAGCTAGACCCGGTGGCGTTGGTCAAATATGGCAGCAGCTTGGGATGACAACACACGGAGGACAACTAGAGATAAAAGCCATAATAGTTGAAAATTAGATTTTCTATTTATTGCTTTTATATTGTGTTGTGTTTGCATGTTAGTATACATGACTAGTAGGCTAGCATAGTTAAAATTCCTCGTTTATAAATAACTAAGTGGGAGAGGGATTTTTAAATAAATCTCATGGTCTCCATTACTGGTTTGTAAGTGATGCAAACAAGCTTGCGCGTTGGCTCTGAGTGCCTTCCTCCATAACGGATGAGCTTGTTTGTGGATCACTAGAACAGACTTCCATTTTTGGATGACTATAGGAAGTTAATTAAGAGCGTGTGATCTTCCCCAACGGAAGGGGCATAATCTTATTAATGGACTTAGTGTCAAGTAATGGTATACACTTAGACACATCTAATAGCATCCTCCCCATCGGAGTCACTGCTATTATTTGTGTGACCAAATGAAACCAACTATTAATTTGTCATAAAACTAGGTTGACAAGATAATAAAATTAAAGGGTTAAAACCCCTCTTACAAATGATTGATTTTGTATACGTCCACACTAACGTGGCATACAAAATTAACGGTGTTTGAGATAATTTTATTTGTCATAAAGATACGTTGACAAGATAGTTAATGGGTAAAATCCTCCTTTTACAAATGTTGAATTTGTATACGTCCACACTAACGTGGCATGCAAAATTCACGGTGTTTGAGGTGTTGGTGAATTTAAATAATATTGTTTGAGGAATCAATATTTTATTTTAAATTCAAAGAGTTTTGACCAAATATTTGATCAAAGACAGACCAACTATTAATTTTATTCGTCATAAAGTAAAGTTGACGAGATAATAAAATTAATGAATAAAATCTCCTCTTCGATTTTGTATACACAAAATTCATGGAGATTTTAAGGAGTTGATCTTGATCAAATATTTTTGTGATTCTTAGGATGTTTGTCAATCCCTAGTAGTCATACTATAGAAAAAGACTTATTAGTCCCAATTGTAATGATTGGAAATAGGACTTGGACATTAAGGTAGACTGTCTTCTTAGAACTAAGAACAAATTCATTAGTTGAAACATGTCCAGTGGTGTTATCTACCGGAACCTGGAGTGTAGATACAAGATGCCATTAATCATGTCTGCAATTCAGGGTTCCAGGAAACCCGACAACTAAATGAAAGGTAAATCACCGTCCACATGGGCACTACTATAAAAGTGGTAGCTATTGCAGTGGGAGATGTTTATCCTTTGATAAGAATAAAATATGGATTTTAAGTAATTGTCTTTACGTACCAAGTTTAGAAAGAACCTGATTTCAGTTTCTAAACTATTATAGATATTGTGTCTATTTTGATAACAAAGTTGTTATCAAGAAAAATAGGAAAGTTATCTATTCTGGTATGATGGTTGACAATTTATAATCCAATAACTCCCACGATGCAACAAATGGAAATTAGTAACACATCTTCTAATTTTAAGAGAAAGCAACCTTCGGAAATGAACCAATTATATCTTTGGCATATAAAGCTAGGTTATACTTGAGTAGGATTCATTGGTAGCTGATGAACTTTTGGGTTCATTGGTAGTGGAAATCTTTCCAACCTGCGAGTCTTACTTGGAAGAAAAATAACCAAGAAGCTTTTAAGTCCAAGGGGTATAGAGTCAAAGATATGTTGAAATCGGTTCATTCTGATTTGTGTGATCCTATGACTATCCAGACAAGAGGTAGTATTGAATATTTTGTCTAATTTATAGACAACTATTCAAGATACAAATAAATTTACTTAATGTACTGCAAGACTAAGTACTTTGATTAGTTCAAAGAATACAAGGTTGATGTGGAGAAATAAAGTAAAAAGTCACTATGGAAGATCGTAGTGGCAAGTACCTCTTGAGAGATTTTAGGAGTCACTTATCAGAAGTTGATCCCAACTAACTGCATCTGGTACACCCCAACAGAATGGTGTAGTAGAAAGAAGGTAAAGAACTCTTATGGAATAATTAGATAGATGATGAGTTATTCAGAAAATTACCAAATTTGTTTTAAGGATAAACTCGAAAATGAAAGTGAACATAGTGTCTTCCAAGTCATAACTCTCTACTCATATAGAATTGCTGAATAGGCGTAAGCCTGTTTTGAAACATATTCGATTCAGGTAATCCAGCATATATGTTAAAGAGAGATAATGATAAGTTGGATAGGAGTTCACTTGTTTGTAAGTTATCCTAGATAAACAAAAGTAGGTTTATAGTCTTAAAAATCAGAAGGTCATTGATAACATCAATGACTGATTTTTAGAAAAGGACTATATAATGAACCACGTGCTCATAAGTAAATTTGTTCTTAAGAAAATAATAAAAGACATGTCTAATCTAGTACCAACTGTATAAGATGAGATACCACAAGAAAACTGCAACACGTATCACAAATGATACACAATTACAGAAAATGCCTTGTCGTAGTGGGAGGGTTGTTAAGCAACCTTAAAAGATTAATGTTTTGGGAGAGTTTTTGAACTCGATTCAGGACATGAACCTGATCTCCGGACATATGACGAAGCACTCCAAGATAAATATGAAGCATCTTGGCAAAGAGTAATGAATAATAGAATTAGAATATATGTATTCTAATAAAATCTGGAAGCTTGTAGAACCACCAAGTAGTGTAAAAGCCTTTGGGTGTAAAGGCTTATTGAAAAAGGGGATAGTCAGAAAGAGAGAATCAATGAAAAGGAAACTTTTTCTTTGGTAGCCATGCTTAAGTCTATCCGGATTCTCTTATCTATTGTCGCTCATATGGATTATGAGGTTCGGCAAGTGGATGTCAAGACAGCATTCCTTAATAGAAGTCTTGAAGAAAGCATCCATATAAAGCAACCAGAAGGGTTCATTGCAAAGTGCTAAGAGCATCTTGTTTATCAAAGTAATCCACACCTATGGATTTATTGAGTAAACGGATAAAGTTTTGTGTATACAAAAGATGTGATGGAAACATGGTGGTATTTCTTGTACTATACGTAGATAACATTTTTGGTAGTTGGAAACAATATCAAAATGTTGTCGAAATAAGGGTATGGTTGTCCAAATAATTCGATATAAAGGACTTGGGAGAATGTATATATTTTAAGATCAAAGTAATAAGGGATCACAAGAAAAAATATATTTATTCCAAGCTTGATACATCGAAAAAATCCTTGCTCGTTTTAAGCATGCAAAACTCCTCAAAAGGTTTCTTACCTTTTAAGCATGGAGTGTCTTTATCTAAAGAGATGTCTCCGATGACATTAAAGGAGATTGAGGACATGTAGGTAGTTCTTTATGCTTCGGCAGTTAGACAACCTAATGTATGCTATGCACGAGATCAGAAATCTGTTTTGCTAAGAGCATAGTTAGCAGATATCAAAGTAACCCTAGACAAGGACATTGGACTGCAGTAAAGTATATATTAAAGTACCTTAGAGGCACTAAAGATTATATGCTAGCTTACAAGGCAGTTAATTTGGTTCCTATGGGTTGTATGGATTTTGACCTCCAATCGGATAGGGACAATAATAAGTCAACCTCAGGGTTTTTGTGTTTATTTTAGGAGGTAAAGTCATAACTATGGAAGAGTGATAAGCATAGGTGTTTTTCTGGACTCCACCATAGAAGCTTAGTATATGGCAAGCCTCTGAGGTAGCCATAAAAGCTGAATGACTCAATAACCTCAAGATAGACTTAGATATGATTTCTGGTTTGTCCAAAGATTATTACAATTTATTGTAATAATGTTGGTGCAGTAGCAAACTCGAAGAAACCATAAGTCTATAAGGCAAGTAAACACAATAGAGCGCAAGTACCACCCAATACGAGAAATCGTATAAACGAGGAGAAGTTGTTGCCGCCTAGATTGCATCAGGTGATGACCTATTGATCCTTCCACTGAGGTCCTTAAGGCAAGAGCTTTTGATGGGCATGTTGAAGGGTTAGGAATCAGATGTATGGCAGCAGATATAGCAGCTTAGTCTTTTAATATAAGTGGGAGATTGTTGGAGTGTATACTAAAAGCCTAGCTTTTGGTATAAACATTTATCTAGAAATAAGAATCACATTGGTCGAATGTCTACATTTATGATAAATGTAGTTGTTCAATTAATTTATATTGTAGATGACATGGTGTGTGGTGTCACACACAGAAGATCATGTTATCAGTAGCTTATAAATTATAAACAGTAGCTCACGACCATGATGGAAAGGAACAAACCATTGGAAGGTCGTAGTGTAATTAGGTATTAGTTTATCTTGACTATATAATTACACTAGTACACTAGTACACTCAGAGTGTATTGAGTAGGACCATTTGAGGTCGTTTCTTTTATACTGACTTTATAAAGACCTCGGTTATTATGGAAGTGTGTGCTCTTAATCCTAATGTAATAACAAGCACATATATTTGATATTTATTTCTTTAATTTATCAATGGGTGAGATTTAGTTCGTTGAATCAATAAACTCGATAAGTTGGGAAATGGTATCACTTATAGTGTGTGTTGTTGATTATAGAAGGAAACTGTGTCCTAGAGATACTAGGTTGATAATGTCCTCAAGAGGAGCTCATAAAGATTGTCATGTTAAACCCTGCAGGTGGACTTAGTCCGACATGATAATAAGGTTGAGTGGTACTACTCTTGGACTTAGATATTAATTAAATGAGTTGTCAGTAACTCACTTAATTAGTGGACATTTGATATCTTAAACACAGGGAGACTAACACACTCATAATAAGAAGGAGCCCAAAAATGTAATTTGGGATTGGTGCGGTAGTTCAATGATAATTCTCTAGTGGAATGAATTATCATTGATAAAATTAAGTTGTGTGTTGGCGAACACGGATGCTTAATTTTATCGGAGACCAAAACCAATTCCCCCTATCGGTCCCAATCGTAGCCTCTTATTTGTAGAAGTATTATCCCCACATATACCCACCTTCTATACCCCCTAATAAGGGGCCGGCCAAGCTAGCTTGGGAACCAAGCTAGGGCCGGCCTAGGTATAATTGGGTGCCGGCCCTAGCTTGAACCCAAGCTAGTGGGCCGGCCAAATTAAATTAAAAGGATTTTAATTTTAGTTTTTATTATGTGGAAGAAATAATTTTTTAAAGAGAATTAAAATTAAAATATCTCTCTTGTAAAAGATCTACAAAAGATTAAAGAAAGAGATTAGATCTCTTTCCTTATTTGTAGATTGATGAGTTATTTTATTTTCTCTTTAAAAATTATCCACATGTTGATAAAATTAAAATTATAGAAATTTCCTTTATCAACCATGAAGAGATTTTTAAAGAGAAATTTTATTTTTAAAATTTCCAGAAACAAATTAGGAAGTTTTAATTTGTTGATTAAAACTTGTCTAATTTATTTCCTCAAGAAGTGGCCGGCCATTAGAGATTAAATTGGGAAATTTTATTTAATTTTTCTCAATAAAATCATGTCAAGGAAATTGAGAAAATTTTATTGTAATTAAATTTCCTAATTTGCCTAGGCCGAGGAATATAAAAGAAGGGGTGAGGGTGCCTTCACAAGACACAACATCTATTATTTCTCTCCCTCTTTTGTTCCTTGGTGTGGCCGGCCAACCTCTCCCTCTCTTCCTCTTGTGGTGGCCGAACCTCTCCCTCTCTATTGGAGCTCTTGTGGTGGCCGGATACTACTTGGAGAAGAAGAAGAAGAAGGAGAGAAAGCTAGCATCTCTTGGAGCTTGGTTAGTATTTTGTTTTTCTTCCTTGGTGAAGCTTCCTCTTTGTTGGCCGAACCTAGCTAGGAGGAGAAGAAGGTGATTGGTGGTTTCTCGTCTCGGAAGATCGTTGCCCACACAACGTCCGAGGTTAGAAGAGGAATACGGTAGAAGATCAAGAGGTTTTTCTACAAGGTATAACTAGTAATTTTTATTTCCGCATCATGCTAGTTATTTATGGAAATAATACCAAATACAAGAGGCTTACGTTCTAGAATTTCGAATATGTTTTTTCGAAGTTGTGTTCTTTTGTTTCTTTCTTTTCCTTGTGATTTGATTGTTCTCTTTGGTTAACCTAAAGTTATTTTAGGAAATTAAATATTAGCTTTCTATTAAAGGTTTTGTCTAGTCGGTGGTGGTTGCTCCCATATCCAAGAAGGCCATGTGCCTCGCCACGTCAGTACTGGGAACCTTTTATGGAAATTAATATTTAATGGAATTAATAACTTAAGGAGACTTGGGTCGAACATGTTAAGTTCCGCAGGAGATCCAAGTCAAAACCTAAAAGAACAAATAGATTAAGTTTTGGATCAAACGTGTTAAGTTCCGCAGGCGATCCAAAATTTAATTTAAAAGAACACATGGTAGCTAGGAAAAGGTTCAGACCTTTGTACAAAATTTTTGTACAGTGGAACCTATAGATTTTCCAAGTAGCAACCAACACCCTGTACAGGCATTCCGATGCTTAAGTCAGTGATCAAGTTGAAGGCAATGAACAGTCGAACAAATAATGATTATGGGTGCGTAAAGTTATGTATCATCGCATACCTACGCTTGTAGATGGAGACCCTTTTTATAGTGTTATTATTTGTCTATGCACAAATCTCAAAGTATTTTTAAAAAAGGTCATACTATAAAGATGCTCTGACACATTTCCCAAAATGAACCCGCAATCTCTGCATAGAAATTTCGGTCGTATAGTTGGCACAGGAAATATTCCCTTGATTTTCTCACAGGTATTACACAAGACGACACGAAGGAATATGGGACGGTTGGATTGAGGGACCCTTAGTATGCATAATTAGTTGGCAAAGCGATCAGATTCCCTTCGATAGTCTGATCAAGTCTCATATGTAAGAGCCCAGATCATATTTAAGGAAAGCCATCAGGGACTCGATCTTGACCATGCCTCCCAGTTTGGTCAATGAATCCGATAAGATCAAGTGTTCAGTGTGTCCAATCGGACGTATGATCTGATCGCTAGATCACCCGGCTGGGACAGTAGCTCACGCTATCTTGAGTGACGAAGAGGACTTTGCTCTGAATGACACTGGCTTAGCTTGGGGGTTCATCTATACTAAGGGACTTGGGCTTTGGCCGGACCAAGAGTCCGATCGGATGACCACTTGATCGAGACGGCCGACTATGCTAACCCCGAGAGTGTTGACCCTTACTTGACTTTGTCTGTCATATAGTGGACTTCTTTGACTTCGATCCGCCTCAGTGGGCCCCACTGTATTCACCATATCATCACTCTTAAGCATTTCCTCCATAATATCATATGAATCGATTCCAAGGAAATTGTTCATAGCTTGAAGACACAGTCATTCTTTCTTTTCCTTGTTCTGTTGATCTTAACGTCGTTTGCGGAGGCCTCAACTATATCTAGTGGTATGATGCCTGGAATGCTTTCAAAATCATGAGACATGTTAAGTATCTCATTTAAATCTCTTTCTTCAAAATACCCCAGAAAGAGTGGTCCAGATTGGAAGACATCCATGTTCACACTGTTGCCATTTTGCCGTCTATGAATGTTCAATGAATGACCTCGACTTCCTTTGGAATGATTTGGGAATTATAATCACCTCTTGCCAGGACAGTTTTCAATGATTTCTTGGTGCTCACGATGGTCAAAGTTTTCTATTCACTAACAAGTTTGCAATAGCCTTTGTAGAATCAGACTGTACACCCTCCCAACAAGATCGAGCAAGTTCCAAAAGCAAAGATATTCCGTTTTGCATCACTACTTCTGCTCTTGCAGGTTGCCTGTAGCATTCTCATTCAAAGTAGAATGTTTTTCTATGGTTCTCTATCTCTGCTTCCTTCTCTTGGTTAACCAAGAGTGACGTCTTAAAATTCAAGCTCTTTAATACTTCACGAAGCATATTCACATTCACAGTAGATCCAGACCGATCACCTTGTTGAAGCTAGTTTTCCATACGAGTCACAGGATCCTTCTGATTTAGCAAATTGAACTCAACCTCTTCGCCCTTGTCCTCTTCATCAAACACTTCTTCATCTTAATTCTCTCGGTCAAATTTTTCCTCTAAATCATCTTTGAATCCATCTAAATCACGTTGAAGCTATCATCCTCTATGGAGAAACTTAATCGTCCCTGGAATGAAGTTTGAGTTTATCCAAAAGGAAGAAAGTGATCTTTCATCTTTTTTTTCATATACTCTCAATCCTTGATCTTTGTCTTACCTTGTCGGTCTCGTAAGCGTCGCAAGCACTCCCACTATACTGATGCTAGTTCTTTGAGTTTGAAGGCAACCAATTTTATTTTCCTTTGATCCGGTGCTTCCTCGTAATAAAATTCCTATCCACTTCGTTAAGTCAATCAACAAATCTCTTGTTCTGTGACGTACAAGAAAACTCGGGAAGATCAAATGGAAACCCGATATCTCATACCGTTTAACTCAACCACAATTTTCCCAAAATTGAGAACGACTATGATATGGATTTTTGAAAGCGAAACTAGAACTAGGATAAGAGAACTTATTACCTTTAAGATCTCGGGCACTATGATCACAGTGTTAGGCTTTTTTAGCAGAAATCTGTTTCTCACGACTTTGACTACGTACCTCACGATCTTTAAGGTCTTGCGTTGCGCTTATGGTCTGTGTACTTGTATTTATCTCCCTCCATATTGGTTGTGCCAGAACTAGGGGGGCCGATAAGGTAGCATATCTATCTTTTTTCGAGGTCTTGCGCTGCTAGACGATGGATTAAATCTGCAACTTGCCTCTGTAAATCCTTAATCTCATCTTGAGTGCTATGATCACGGTATGAGACTTCCTCCATCGGAACCTACCTGGCACGACCACAATCATGACCACGACGACCTTTCATTGAATCTAATGCTCAACTTCTCCAATCAGAACCTACCAGCTCTGATACCAACTAATATCGAACAGGATAGTAATTATTTAATGGGCTTGCGAGAAGTGGAAATTGAAGAAAAGATAAAAAGATAAATTGTTTTCCTCTATTTTTTTTAAGAAAATTTTATTTAATAATCGAGATAATACCTCCTACAATTAATATATATTTATATAGACTTGACTCTAAAATTCAAATAAAGGAAAAAAAAAATCCAAATTTATAGATTACAATCCCTAACTTGTAAAGAAAGACAACAAATTCTAAAAATAAGAAAAATTATTAACATACTTACAATCCTAAAATTTCTAAATAGATGCAAAATAAAAAAAATATAAAAGATAGAAATTATAAAAATAGCTAAACTATTAAAAATTCAAAAATTACAAAAAGGAATAATTTACTAAAAAATAATTAAAAAAATCTTCAGATCCTTCTACATCAATATGTCTGATTTAACTCATTTCATGTCTTATGATTTCTGAAGTAGCAAGGAGTCCAATGGTACCCTTTATTGCTTATTTCAACATTTTCGAAGAAGTTACATTAACTTCAGATCCTTTTGGTAAATCAGGCTCACGTTGGAGCTGATTTGCATCTGACCAAGGCCGAAGAATATGAATTAGCACTACCACAGACTTGGTCTAATTCAATCAGGTCCAACATGGATATGATTTTCCAAAGATCATGACCACATTCTAGTTGAAAGTTGGTATACATTGTAACACTTCCAAAGAGGATGATATTGTTGGATTCCTCGCAATCTCAGAAATCTATAAGACTTGAAATGAGTTCAATCAGATCTGTCTAAATTCATTAATGAGTTTCGGTCAAAACTCATACATTGATCGACGTAAACATATTTCATTGGACTTATTTCAGATTCCATAGATTTCTATAACTGCAAGAAATTCAACTGTATCTTTTATTACTTATTTGAGATCTCGTTCGTGATAACTGATAACATTGCGTTTATAACAACAAAAATAGGTATGGTAAAATGAAACTCAATGTCATATAGCGGATAGAGAGAATAAGAGACATGATGATGTCATATTAATCTAAATCATAAAAATTACTTTCAAACTACATTTTATAAAATATGATTCGAATGCATTAAAAATTGACATGTGAAATGCTAATATAGAGTAGAACAGACCACCCAAATCAATGTGCCCTTTTATCATTTTCAAAATATGGTTCATGATTTGGAATTTCTCGTCCCTTCGACAGAGCCAGCCTAAGGCCTGTTAAGGTGGGGCTAGTGCACAGGGCCCATCTCTCGCAAAGCTCTTTTTTTTTTAATTATATATATATATATATATATATATATATATATATATATATATATATATATATATATATATTTTAAGTAAAAGTTAATAATTATTCATTTTAGATTTTTTTTAAAGTTGTAATTATAAATTTTAAAATATTATGGATTTTTTTATATAAAGGTGTCCTTTAAAAAAGAGAAAAATTCATATGAGAATAGATGAGTATTTTTCCATTTCTATTTCTCTAAACCCTAAACTCTTTACCCACATCGATAGTCATCGTCTGGTGTCGTCGTTGTCGCATCATTGCGTTGCCATCCTCGCCCACTGATACTACACAGTAACATACACATGTAAACCTTTCAATTTAAATGAAATTTTCTTACTGGGATTAAAGGATTTTTTTTTTACACTGGGTTCTTTAAAGTTTAGGACCGACCCTACTTCTCGGGACGGTGACGTGGTTGAGACATGTAGTGTTGACAAATAAGATTTTGGGATCGAAATTCGATGTATCCTTCTGTATTGATTCAGGGACGAATTGGCCGGAGCTCGCCTTTTGTCACGTGATTTAGGATGTCCCAAATATGTTTTTTATTTCAAAATATTATTTATTTTAATTATAATTTTGAATATTTGCATCCGATGCGGGTATTTTAGTCATTTAATGATCTCTTAGGTTAATATGTACCATCGACTCATCGACGTTCCCTTTTGCAGCCGTCGGCACTCTGAGGAAAGCACAGTTTGTTTTTCCTTCAAGAGAGTGAGCTTGTGTGTTTGAGACAATGGCGTCGAGGACCCTTTCGCAGAAGGAGCAGGACATACAGATGATGCTTGCTGCTGATGTCCACCTCGGTACCAAGAACTGCGACTTCCAGATGGAGCGCTACGTCTACAAGCGGAGAACTGATGGTAATGTTCGTTTCTGTCTCCAATTTTTTTTTTAAAAAAATCTTTTTAGTGTCGGATACTCGGATTTGCATTTCATTACCGTGATACTTTCTGCTCGGGAATGTGGTATATTGTCTGGTGATTCTCACTGGATCTTTGGGCATTCGGTAATGTTTTTATGATTCTTCAATGAATGATGGTACTCTATTTGTTTTTCATATCGTTTTTCCTGTAAACTCGTGTGCCGATATTTCTTTAGTTGTAATTCTTTTCGAGCTATAAGAGTAGATATCTATATGTTCTGTTTTCTTTTGTCGATGTGTTGAAAGTTGAAGATTGATGATTGATATTGGCATGAAATTATCTCACATCTTAGGGAAAAAATTATGGTTGATTTCAATTCAAATATGGCTGTATTGGATGACTAGTTTCACATCTATGGCAATGCAAATTACTCATTGGATGATTCTATATATTCAATATGCTAGCGTATCATGCACTACAAGTTGAGAAGTATATAAGTTTCAATCTTTAAGAAGCTTACCTGCTATAGTCGATGAATTTGTATGGCTAAATATGTTAATTAAATGCTTCACGTTGAACATGGAGTGAATTTCTTCTGTGGCCTTTAACAACAATGATTTGGTAAAGATGAAGAATAAGTTGGAAGTGTGAATCTGAGTTTCACCCACTGTAGGAGCAACATAGTAGGATTGAGGCGGGAGAAGGACTGCAAAACTCATATGCCAGCACAATTCTTTGACATGATGCCAATCAGCTTGATGACCGAGAGCTAGTATGAGCAACTGACATGTCTGTAGGTGGTGTTGCGCTGAACTTTCTATTAGGAAATTGTGATGATAATTTCCTCCATATTTAGGGTGGATCAGTTTTGAGAAAAAGAAGAATTGATTTTCCTTCCACTTCTATTGTGTGCCCAACTTTCTCCATCAAGACATTGACCATTTTTTCCTTCTCATTGTTTTCTTTCTCCTTTGTGGTTTCTCTTTCTCAACTGAAAGACAACCTTATACTATACGATAACAAATCAGATACAACCTTTGACTTCACAGGGAGAAGGGTAAAAAAGGAATTGGTACTGATGAATAGTAGTGATTTACCTAGTTATATACCATCGATATCATTATTTCTTGTTATTTTTTTTAATTGCCACCAGTTATTCAGCTTATGCCGACTAATCTTGGAGGTGACTAGTTCCGACCCTACAGAAGTTTTCCACCGGCCACCAAGATAAATCGGAAAGCGCTTGTAGCGGGTGACCGAGCGTTCTTAGGTCAACCGTCCATTAAAGGAAATTCATCCGTTAATTCGCCGAGTGTGACTTGATCCTTAGATTCCTAAGAAATTGAGAAGGCATCCTGCCACTGCATCATTGCCTCGGGGGCATTATTTCTCGTTTACTTGATTGCATATATGATTGCAGAAGTTTAATTTCTTTTCTAGAATGACCTGGTCATTTCTCTTGATACCATTTTTCATTTATCTAATACCAGTTTTCCTGCTTTTATGTCATTTTCAGATCCTTTGTTGGTTTACTTTTGTAGTGAATCCAGCTGTTTGTCTTCAATGTAACTGAGCACCATTGAACTACTGAGATCTATTTCTAGGGTAACTCATTTTATTGAAATTTCAGGTATCTACATCATCAACCTTGGAAAGACATGGGAGAAACTTCAATTAGCAGCCAGGGTCATTGTAGCTATTGAGAATCCTCAGGACATTATTGTCCAATCCGCAAGGCCGTATGGCCAGAGAGCTGTTCTCAAGTTTGCACAATACACAGGTGCGCACCCTATTGCAGGGAGGCATACGCCTGGAACCTTCACGAATCAGCTGCAAACTTCATTTAGCGAACCACGCCTTCTAATCCTAACTGATCCTAGAACCGACCACCAGGTAAGAAAATTAGCTTGAAATTTGGAAATTGTATTTGAATGCAGATTAGTTGAAGAAAATGTTCTATTCTTTTACCAACAGCCTATCAAGGAATCTGCTCTTGGCAACATTCCAACAATTGCCTTCTGTGACACTGACTCTCCAATGCGATATGTGGATATTGGGATCCCAGCTAACAATAAGGGAAAACTCAGTATTGGCTGTCTTTATTGGTTGCTGGCTAGGATGGTTCTGCAGATGCGCAGTACTATTCCTCCTGGCCGGAAATGGGAAGTAATGGTGAGCTGATGCTGATTGTTTGGTTCTACTTGCTCTTTCAATAATCAGAAGTTTTTGATTTTTGTGCATTGTTAACATTTAACCTCTATTTAGTATAGGTTCTGATGAACTTATTTCCGGTTGCCATAAAAGCATATTCCTACGCATTTCTATTTGAAAGTTTCCTTCAATTTTATTTATGCTCTAATGCCGGTCTTTGCAGGTTGATTTGTTTTTCTACAGAGATCCTGAGGAAGCTAAGGAACAAGAAGAAGAGGAAGCTCCAGTTGCTCCTGATTTTGGTGCAGTTCCTGATTATGGTGCCATGGTACCCAATGAAAAATGGATTAGTGAACCGTGGGTACCCGAGGCAGGAGCTGCACCTGTCGCCGAGCCTCCAATTCCCGGTGTCGAGTGGACTGCTGCTCAAGGTTAGTCTCAATATCCGCATGATGATCTACTTCATTACGACCAAATTGACTAAACTATGACAAGCTTGTACATTCTCTAATTTAAGGCACCAACATTGGTGTACTGCTGCATTGTTGCATACATCCCTCCAATGCCCTTTTTCTTTCAAGAATCTTCTCATTCAGTAATTCATGAATGGTTTAAATGCCACTTTCCTTGAGGTTCGTCTAACTGTTGTCTTTTTCTATCAACAGCCCCTGTAGCTTCTGATGGATGGGATGTCGCTGCTCCTCCTCCTCCTCTGGAGGGTGCTGTTGCCGCTGCTCCTGTTCCTTCCGGTTGGGAGGCGGCTCCTCCTGTCGCTCCCCAAGGCTGGGAGTAACCGAGCTGAAACGCCAGTGCCTCATTGATTTCACTGCAAGAGTTTGAATTTTGTTTAGTTGGTACATTTTGTTTGGACTTGAAAGCCTCAAGACAATTTGGCCATGTTCTAGTCTTTTGTTTCATTTTCCTTTTTATCTTTGCAACAGATCTTATGCATTTCATTATTTAATCAATTCAGAATTGTTCTCGAGAAGTTTATATTAATGTCTATTTATCTGCGAGTAATAATGTCAATTATTGTAGTTTAAGGAACTAACCTAAGTTGTTTTAAAGGCTTGTATCATACACTTTATAATAATTAATATTCTGTCATTAATATTTTATAAAAATGGAAATGTCTTTTTTTTTTAAAAAAAAAAGTGATTACAAACACTTTTTAATTTTATACAGTAAACACTTTTATGTTAAATAAAAAGAGACGTACAATACTCTTCTCTTCTTGAACTGGACAATTTCTATCTAGGGTAAAATTAAAAGAGCAATTTTTTTAATCATTGGTTGGACGCCTAATTAGGGATGTAATCGAGTTGAGCTAAACTCTTGAATATTTGAGTTTGATTTATTTATAATCGAATCGAGCTTGAACTTTATTTAACGAATATATTCTTGATTCACGAGTTTATTCGAACTTTTATCGAGTCTAAACGGATTTAATAAATATAAATTATAAATTAAATATTTATTAAAAATTAAATTATATATTTTAAAAAATTATAATATTTTTATTAAATTTTATAATTTTATTCTAATAAATAAATTTAATATATTTGTCTATATTTTTCATAAGTAAAGTGTAAAATATAAAAATTCAACATCAAAATTATTATTTTTTATTTAAAAATTGATTCACGAGCTTAATGAACATGTTCATGAGCTAACGAGCCGAGTATTATGAAGTTTAAGCTTGGTTATTTATATAAACGAGTCTCATTCAACGAGCTCAAATGAATTTTTATCGAATCGAGATTCGAATAGCTCACGAACAGCTTGGTTTATTTACACCTTAACGTGCAATAGTAGTTATAATTTTATAATTATAATATGAATGTTAGAGGAGTAAATTGAATCGTATAGTAATAGTTATAATTTTATAATTATTATAATATAAATATTAGATGAATAATATGAATATATGTTCTTTAGCTATGACGACGTGAATATTTTTTTATCAAATTAAATATGAAACAATATAGTTAAACATGAATTTATTGAATATATTAATTCCATCCGAAATTAAATTTAATGCATGTGGTAAAATCCGGTTCTCTTAGTTTTTTTAGATAGAGTCTTAATTTAAATTGGATCGGTTCGGTTGATCTATTCTGTTAAATAATTTAAGTATTGAAATTTTATCAATCTAAATTTGTTATGAGCCGACCTATCTAGGTCCGTAACCTAAGTATGTCTGTCCGCGATGGACTTGAGTTGACTTACGAGTTGAGAAATATATGTAAACTAAACTTTATGTTAATTTATTTTTCTTTATTATAATTTTAAAATAAAAATAAAATTTTTCATCATATATGTGTACTAGATTGTATCTATTTATTTTTAAAATATCTATTTTTAGATATATTTGATTGATGATTTTTTTTTAAATTTTTGATGAGTCCGTAGATTGATTCGTCTAATCTGTAACCTATCTTGAATTAAGTTGAATTAGAAATTTACTAACACGTTAAGATGATGGATCGATCTGTTCCGTCTTATCAAATCACTGGTCCATCACAAACTAACCCGCCCTAAAGGATAACCCGGTCCGCCATGATCCATCTATAGCTCTATTTGTAGGGAAGTCAGTGGAGTGAGGTGCACTTTTTAATTAAAAATTAAAAAGGGTAAAAGGGTTATACGAAAAAAAAAATGGACGTCTATTGGATATTTACCCAACCACTAAAGTATAATTCTGGATCTATATGAAGTAGTCATAAAAAAATTTATTTTATATGGCAAAATGAACTAAAATTAAAATTAACCCATCTTTATCAAAATTTGATCCTTGCTCTATAAATCTATTATGTAATAACCAATTTGGATATCTCATAGAGTTTTTTTATCATTTTATATTTATAAAATAGATGGGTGGATAAATAATACACTGATCTTACTATTTTACAAATATCATTCTTATATTTTATTATGAAATTTAGAACCATAGATTTAAAATGGAGCTCAATAATTAATTGAGAATTATAAATTCATATAAAAATAAATAATTTAAATAGTCAAGTAATCAGTATAAATTGTAATAAGAATTTGAAAATTAAAGATTTTTTTTTTAAAAAAAAAAATTGGAATGGTCGTTGTCCTCTTGCACGGCATGCGGTGAAGCACGTGTCATTGGACTTTAACGGAGCGACTGTGCTGTCAAACGGAACAATCCGCAACAGGATAAATCCATCCATCAAAAACTTCGTACGGTAGCATGGGATGGACTCATCTCTCATCATGATACGATAAATTGGAAAATTGTTAACTCAATCTTATTCAGATAGATTGTGGATTAAACGAGTCAAAATTATACCTTGGAGAAGGTAAATTTAGAGGATCATCACCGACGTGATCGACTTCAAAATTTAATCAGATTTGAACAAGAATTCAGATCGACAGTAGAGAAAAGTCTGTTAAGATGTAGTTGGATTCTAGCATCGATCATACCGATGACGATCCCTTTAGGTTCATCTTCTCCCTAGGGTATAGTTTTGATCGGACCGATGGCCAGAATTTGCTGGCAATGGGCTGGGGTGACAAGTGAGACATGGGACAAGGGATTTTAGGACAGAGGATCCGATCTGATTTATGAGTCTATCAAAAAAAAAATATCAAAAAGATTAAAAAAATTAAATTTGGATCGTGGATTAGACAATTAAACTCATGAGCTCATTGAATTTTTTACTCTAGAAGATTTTTTTATAACATGTGGACCTATCCACCCATCACGAGCCAACCTACACGAGTCACGAGCACAGATAGATCAGCTCGTCTAGACCCATCTTAAAATAGATTGATAATCTAATCTGTTTAAATTATTTGATAGAACGAATCTAAATGGACTAGTCTAGACTAGCATAGAGCTTGAACAAGGGTCATTCCAAATTTAGATTGGGGGGAAGTTGCTCTGAAATCCCCATGCAAACCTAAATATTTTTTTTTAGTTCTTATATCAAATTTTCTTTTTTTTCCAATACCTGACCACACTAGTTTATTTGTTTCAACACCCTAACTCATGCGAAATTACCAATTTACCTTCGTATTAAATTAAAACTCTCAAATATTGCTTATTTCTCTCCCAACTGCCGACACATTCCCTCCCCTTACTTCGAGGCTCTGCGATTCCAAACCATCGGTGATGCAGTCCTCGACTTCCCCTTCAAACCATCGGCGACGACCTGACCTCCCCTTACTTCGACTCTAAAGCATCTCCATCGACTTTGAAGGCAGAAATTAGAGAACCAGCAAAACCTACTTTTACCTTCAACCCAAGAATCATCGATAAGTTAAAAAATTTTGTCCAAGATTTCAACTAATTTACTATTCTTGTGCAAAAATCGAAGCTTTAGATCATGAGTATTTTAGTTCATGGGTATTTTCAATTTTATGATGTTGAGGTTGAATAAAATTCGATTTCTATTTTGGAATTGCAAATTTATGAATAAGTTTGTATTGCATCTTCTTCAGTTCAAGGAAAGAATGAGATATGTGGATATTTTGCAGTGATTATCAATAAATAGAGTATTGTACCCAATTTAAGTAGTATGATACTCAAAATTTGTGAGGTTGAATAAAACTAGATTTGTAAATAAGATACGATTTGAGGTTTAATTTTCTGAGTGGGGTTGTGTTATTTAGAGACAAATTGATAACAAATTTTTATTATTTAGTTCTTGAATATAATTTTTTTAAAATTATTACGAAATCTTTGAAAAAAAAAATTCTTGAATTGTATATGAATGAAGCTTTGATCTTCAATTTTTATATGATTGAAGCAAATATGTTTTTGTAAATTAGGTTAAAATAGATTCTGGAAGTAGGCCTTGCAACCTTACATTTTTGGGTAGTTGTAAGTGCAAGAACCCGTTGTTTATGATTTTAATTTTCAGTGGTTGTAGTTTGATGAATATATATGCGAGTCTTGGCAAAAAAAATGTACGGAGATTACTCTCGAATCTATGATTCTGCAATACCTAACTCCATAACATAAGATGTATGTGACTTTGAACGACGATGATAATGTTAGAGTGTATACTAAAAGCCTAGCTTTTGGTATAAACATTTATCTAGAAATAAGAATCACATTGGTCAAATGTCTACATTTATGATAAATGTAGTTATTCAACTAATTTATATTGTAGATAACATGGTGTGTGGTGTCACACACAAAGGATCATGTTATCAGTACCTTATAAATTATAAACAGTAACTCACGACCATAATGGAAAGGAACAAACCATTGGAAGGTCGTAGTGTAATTAGGTATTAGTTTATCTTAACTATATAATTACACTAGTACACTTAGAGTGTATTGAGTAGGACCATTTGAGGTCGTTTCTTTTATACTGGCTTTATAAAGAAACAAAGACCTCGGTTATTATGGAAGTGTGTACTCTTAATCATAATATAATAACAAGCACATATATTTGATATTTATTTCTTTAATTTATCAATGGGTGAGATTTAGTTCGATAAATCAATAAGCCCGATAAGTTGGGAAATGATATCACTTATAGTGTGTGTTGTTGATTATAGAAGGAAACTGTGTCCTAGAGATACTAGGTTGATAATGTCCTCAAGAGGAGCTCATAAGGATTGTCATGTTAAACCCTGCAGGTGGACTTAGTCCGACATGATAATAAGGTTGAGTGGTACTACTCTTGGACTTAGATATTAATTAAATGAGTTGTCAGTAACTCACTTAATTAGTGGACATTCGATATCTTAAACACAGGGAGACTAACACGCTCATAATAAGAAGGAGCCCAAAAAATGTAATTTGGGATTGGTGCGGTAGTTCAATAATAGTTCTCTAGTGGAATGAATTATTATTGATAAAATTAAGTTGTGTGTTCGGGGCGAACACGGGATGCTTAATTTTATCGGGAGACCAAAACCAATTCCTCCTCTCGGTCCCTATCGTAGCCTCTTATTTATAGAGTACTATACCCACCTATACCCACCTTCATACCCATGTTATAGGGGCCGACCAAGCTAGCTTGAGGATCAAGCTAGGGCCGGCTAAACCATTGGTTCATGGGTGGCCGGCCCTAGCTTGAACCCAAGCTTAGGTGGCCGACCCTATTTAATTTAAAAAGAATTTTAATTTTAAAATTTTCTTATGTGAAAGATATAATTTATTAAAGAGATTAAAAATTAAAATATCTCTTTTATAAGTCTCTACAAAAGATTAAAGAAAGAGATTAAATCTCTTTCCTTATTTGTAGATTAGAAAGGATATTTTATTTCTCTTCTTTATAAATTATTCACATGTTGAAAAATTAAAATTATAGAAATTTCTTTTTATAAACCAATCATAAAAGGGATAAAAATTATTGGAGAAATTTTTTATAAAATTTCTGGAGACAAATTAGGAAGTTTTAATTAATTAAAACTCTCTTTGTTTTGTTTTTTTAAAGTGGCCGGCCATTGTTTTTAAAAAGAAGAAAATTGTTTTAATTAAAATAATTTTTCTTTACATGGCAAAAGAATTAAGGAAATTTTGTAATTAAATTTCCTAATTTGCCTAGGCCAAGGAATATAAAAGAAGAGGTGAGGGTGCCTTCTTGGTGACAACCTCTATTATTTTTCCTCCCTCTTTTCCTTGGTGTGGTGGCCGGCCCTTCCCTTTCTCTCTTCTCCTCTTGTTGGCCGAAACCTATCTTCTTGGTGGAGCTTTTGTTTGTGGCCGGATCAAGGAAGGAGAAGAAGGAGAGAAAGCAAGTCTCGTCTCTAGCATCCCTTGGAGCATTGGTGGTGGCCGAAATTCTTCATCCTTGAAGAAAATTATTGTGGCCGGCCATCCTCTTCCTTTCTTCCTCTTTTGTGGTGGCCGAAACCTATCTCTTGCTTGGAGTTCTTGTGGTGGCCGGATACTACTTGGAGAAGAAGAAGAAGAAGGAGAGAAAGCTTGTATCCCTTGGAGCTTGGTTGGTGTTTTATTCTTCGTCCTTGGTGAAGCTTCTTTCTTTGTGGCCGAACCTAGCTAGGAGGAGAAGAAGGTGGTTGGTGGTTTCTCATCTCGGAAGATCGTTGCCCACACAACGTCCGAGGTTAGAAGAGGAATACGGTAGAAGATCAAGAGGTTTTTCTACAAGGTATAACTAGTAATTTTTCTTTCCGCATCATGCTAGTTATTTATGGAAATAATACCAAATACAAGAGGCTTACGTTCTAGAATTTTGAATATGTTTTTCGATGTTGTGTTCTTTTGTTTTTTCTTTTCCTTGTGATTTGATTGTTCTTTTTGGTTAACCTAAAGTTATTTTAGGAAATTAAATATTAGATTTCTATAAAAGGTTTTGTCTAGTCGGTGGTGGTTGCTCCCATATCCAAGAAGGCCGTGTGCCTCGCCACGTCAGTACTGGGAACCAATTATGGAAATTAATATTTAATGGAATTAATAACTTAAGGTGATTTGGGTCGAACGTGTTAAGTTCCGCAGGAGATCCAAGTCAAAACCTAAAAGAACAAATAGATTAAGTTTTGGATCAAACGTGTTAAGTTCCGCAGGCGATCCAAAATTTAATTTAAAAGAACACATGGTAGCTAGGAAAAGGTTCAGACCTTTGTACAAAATTTTTGTACAGTGGAACCTCTAGGTTTTCCGAGTAGCAACCAACAGATAATGTGCTGAATATGATACATTTTCATATGTGTATGAAGCTGAGCATGATCGATTTGAGGGTAGAGAGCAGAAACAAACATGTCGATGACAACCTAAATTTAGGGAGGTAGCATATATTATATCCCTCTTCATATTATAGTTTTGATAATATTATATGTTACATCTAGCACAAGTGCATATGATATAATTAAGTTGACACTATTAATCGTATCATACTGGCAAGAGTTGAGGAGGAACATATACAGTCAAGGAGTGATGAGGAGATCGAAGAGGCCCCGTTGTCAAATACTATAGATGCTTGGATTAACTGCATCCATAGCGAAGGGCAAAATTTCAAGAATGGTGTTGATTTTAGAAGATATGTTAAAAACTATACTGTTACTACAAGACATTCATTTGTTTATAGAAAAAATGACCGCGAGAAGGTAATTGATATTTGTAATGAAAGGAGTTATGGATAGAGAATTTATGCTTCAAAATATAAAGCAGATAGTATATTTACGATCTGAAAATGCAACCTACGGCATACATGTGGTGAGAATAATCTACATAGTAGAGGGTATCCTAAAGCCGATGCAACTTGGATTACTAATGTGGTGAAAGATAATTTGAGAGGAGAGCCCTCTTATCACCCTTGTATAATTCAAAAAGACTTGCAAAGAGATTACGGGGTAGAGTTAGACTACCACAAAGCAAGAAGTTAGCGATGCATGATATACATGGTACAGAGAAGGGATGCTATGATAGGCTAAGATGGTATTGTTGTGCTATTCGAGAAACAAATCCTGATAGTATTGCTGAGTGCGAGATTGTTCCTATAACATCTAAATTCAAACGGTTATTCATTTGTTTCCATTCATGTGCAGTTGGGTTTCTTACTGCTTGTAGGTCGTTGATTCTTTTAGAGGGGGCTCATATAAAGAATAAGTATAAAAGTTGTATCCTAGTTGTTGTGTCGAAGGATGCCAACGATTATTTTTTCATAATTGGTTATTCTTGTTGGTGCAACATCCCTCAGGTCAAGGTTGACCTGGTTGACCAAGCTGAGTCTTGGTTTGGGTTTAGATGTTTGACAATAAAATATTGATTGAAGAAGAGTCGAGTAGGTCAAGGGAGTGACCGGATACTTGACTGGGAAGTCCTAGTGAGTGAAGCTAGGCAGAAGGAAATCCTGGTGAGTGAAGCCAGGTGGAAATCCTGGTGAGTGAAGCCAGGTGAAAGTCCTAGTGAGTGAAGCTAGGCAGATGGAAAGTCCTAGTGAGTGAAGCTAGGCAGATGGAAAGTCCTAGTGAGTGAAGCTAAGCAGATGGAAAGTCCTAGTGAGTGAAGCTAGGCAGATGGAAAACCCTAGTGAGTGAAACTAGGTGAAAGTCCTAGTGAGTGAAGCTAGGCAGTTGGAAAGTCCTAGTGAGTGAAGCTAGGCAGATGAAAAACCCTAGTGAGTGAAACTAGGTGAAAGTCCTGGTGAGTGAAGCCAGGCAAGGGAAAATTCAGATGGATCAAGGATGATCGGACATCTGGTGTTGGGAAGTCCAAGTAGGTCAAAGGATTGACTGGATACTTGGCACGAGGAAATACAGATAGGTCAAAGGGATTGACCAGACATCTGAATAGGAAAGTCCAAGTAGGTCAAGGGAGTGACCAGATACTTGGCATGACGAGAAAAGTCCAAGTGGGTCAAAGGAATTGACTGGACACTTGGTGGGAAGTCCTGGCAGGTCAAGGGAGTGATCAGATGCTAGGCATGATGTACCAACAGTCGAGATGACCGGATGTTGGTTTGGGAGTCTTGGAACTTGGTTTTGGGCAAAACCAAGTCTTTGGATCGATCGTGATCGAGAGAGCTGAATCGATCGATGGATCGATCCTTTCAATGACGAAGCCTCGGATCGATCCGTGGATCGATTCGAGATATCCCAATCGATCGCTGGATCGATTGGGAAGCAATTGCGCTAATCGATCCGTGGATCGATCCGGTGAGTGAGCACAGAGGCGCTCTGGATCGATCCGTGGATCGATCCAAAGCCTCCCCGATCGATTGGGAACATTTGAATCGATCGGGTTCCGACCGTTGGCGTCGATTTAAGCTGCAGGCGTGCGATGGCTGCGGCATCTCTTCACCGAATCACTCCAGATCTCTCGCCAACTTCTCTACAGTGCTCTCAAAGATCAGATCGCCAGTTCTTGAAGGATCTTGGAAGCTTTCCAAGTCAAGAGGCGGATCAAAGGCAAGAAGAGAAGCTAGGGTTAGGGTTTTCTGTACTCATTGTAAGCTTTGCGCTTGTATTTTGTTTCCCTTTCCTTTCTTCTTGTACTGAGAGTTTTGTAAGGCTTCTCCGCCTTTGGTAGTTACCATAAAGGAGTGTTATTCATAGTGGAGGGTGTGTGCGTGGTGTGGATCCTTGGATTAGTCACCTCCTTTGGAGGTGGATACCAAGTAAAATCCTAGTGTTAGCATTGAGTGTTTTGTTTCTGTATTTTCCGCTGCATATTCTTGAAGAAACAAACAACGCCAAGCAACGTCGAGCAACGAGAGCACGCGACGAGCTATTCACCCCCCCTCTAGCTACTTTTGGTCCTAACAAGTGGTATCAGAGCAAGGCCGCTCTTCACCGGAATCATCACCGGAAGGGTCAAGCATAACAAGAAAAGCTAGAGGGTGAAGAAGTTGAAGCAAATTCATCAAAAGTCAAAGATTTCAAGGAGCTCAACTTCAAGATGCAATTCCAAGAGGGACTTGGATTTGATACAAGGGTGGCTCCACCGTACACTTCCACGAGCTTCGATTCTTGGAAATCAAGAATCGAAAACTTTCTTATGATGGAGATAGAGCAATGGTTTGCTCTAATGGAAGGATTTGAAGCTCCAACAAACTCGAAGGGCAAGCTTCTCAAGAAAAGCAAATGGAGCTCGGAGCAAGTCCAAAGGTGCGATGCAAATGACAAAGTGACCAAGCTTTTGGTCAATTTATTGCCAAGCACCATCCTTTGCAAAATTGGAGAGTTTGAAGATGCAAAGGAGCTATGGAGCAAATTGGCCAAGCTTCATGAAGAGATCCCCTCCACTGTACAAGATCATGAAGAATCCAGAGAGGGTGACTCTTTGGAGCAAGACCAAGAGGAGGACTCCGAGGTTGAGAGATGCTCAACCTCCGAAGAAGAGGAAATCCAAGAAGCTTCATCCTCAAGGGAATGCAACGAAGGGAACAAGGAGGGAGCATACTCCTTGTTTCATGTTCAAGATGATGAAGCCTCCACCTCTAGGATTGAGGGGGAGCAATCCTTGGTGACTCCGGATCAAGAAGAAGGAGAAGCTTCTACATCCGGGTCAAGTGAAGAAGAAGAAGATGGTGCCACCTCCGAAATTCAAGAAATAGCAAATGGAGGAGCAAGTGCCATCCCTACACAAGAAGGTATAAATGTTTCAATTAAAAATAAAAATCATATAATATGTTTTGAGTGTAGGGAAAGTGGGCACTACAAGAGCAAGTGTCCCAACTTGGCCAAGAAGAAGGGTCAAGTGACGCAAAAGGGCAAGGAGAAGCCCGAGGAGACCATTCCCGGAACAAAGAAGAGCAAGGAGCATATCATATGCTTCTCTTGCAATCAAAAGGGGCATTACCGGAGTCAATGCCTCAAGGGGAAGAAGATGGTCAAGGCTCAAGGAGGCATTAGTCAAGGGGGAGCCTCCAAGGTAAAAAGGAAGGTATCTTTTATTGAGCATATTCCCTCGCATTATGGTAAAAAGCATGATAGTTCTAATTTTTATCATTTTAATGCGATTTACCATAAGAATAGGAAGCATGAGGGCTTTAAGGAAAAGCATGTGGCCCTACATGCCAAAACTACTACACCTAAGGCTAGGAATGTAGGTAAAAGTCTAGGCAAGAACTCTAAGGATTGTAGCTACAAGCCTAGAAACAAAAATGCTCATGGACTTAATGGAAAACCAAAAACTAAGGATTTAATGATAGAAAATCAAGTCTTGAGATCAAGACTTGATAAAATGGAAAAGACCCTAAAAAGGATGGAAAATATCCTAAAAGGGCAAAATGAGCATGACCTAGGTTTAGGGGTACAAAAGCCATCCAATGGCCATAGAGGTTTGGGATACAAACCTAAAGCTAAAAGGGATGTGCCTAGTTATCATAGGGTTCCATATAGCTATGGAACAAACCCTAAGTCTAGAGGTCAAGTCAAAGATACAAGGGAAGATATCCCTAGAAGTCTCTTTGCAACCAAAGTGACTAAGACTTCTAAGAAGTCTAAGAAAGTCACTAACAAGGTCACAAGGGAGGCTATCCCTAGAGTTGACCTAGAAAATGTGACCAAGGCTTCTAAGAAGCCCAACAAGGTCACTAGGAAGGTATCTAGGGAAGTTATCCCTAGTGAGTACCTAGAGCATCCAAGGAGCACCAATAGGTGTTGGGTTCCTAGGAGCATTTTCTCTACTCCATAAATGGGTTAGAGAGTGTCAACTCCGATTAGAAGGGTAGTTAACCCAACTTTGAGGAAATTGACACTCAAGGAGCATTTTCAAGGTTTTGTTAACCTTTGAAAATGAAATGGAAGTATTATTTACTCCTTGAAAGAGTAAAATGTGCCTAATGAAGGAAGAATTGATTTTAATCTTAAATGGCACATATTGGGAAATTCATAAGAACTACCAAGTTGGGACTTTGGTATGTTCTTGGGAAATTTAAGGCAATCCGGGCCTTAATTTAAAAGTGCTACTTTTGTGAAAGATGAAATATGCCAACATTTGAGGATATGCTTAATTTCGACTGGCATAAATTAATCAAGGGAATTAGAAAGGCCAATTTAGGCTTTGGCATTTTTCTTGAAGCACTTTAGGGCAATCTAGATTTAAGTTGTAAGTTTAGCTAAGGTTTTAAGGATACTTAGATAGTTAATCTAGGTATATTTTATTTATGCTAAATCTTGCCATGATTGTTTGCTCATCATATGCCATGACATCATGTTTATTTTTGTATTCATGTTTTATTATGAAAAATCCAAAAATACCATGCCATGACATTCATACATCATGTAGTTATAGGATATTTTCTTTTGAAAATTATTTCTATTTTGATGTATGCCATAACATTATCATGCATTAGTTTAATTCCTTGTAATTAAGGACAAATGATATTTTAGCAACACTTATTAACAAGTGACATCCTAGGTGGATGTCTAATACCTTTAAAATGCCTAGATAGATATGCATGATCCCAAGATTAGGGCAAAACCAAAATCTACATCTCACAAAGACTATAAGGTGACTTGTATGTGGTTTAAAGCACATTAGATACAAGTGAGATGTTAGGATGATGAACAAAGCTCAAGATATTGATTTAGTGCATTCTTTTGAGTTTTAAATTCATCAAAACACGTAGTTATGTGTTTTCCCATCATTGGGAAAGCTAATGTACAAGTCATGTGCATTATGCCCAAGGAACATGATGGGATATTGGTTTTAAAAATGTTTTAAAAATGCTTTTGGAAAACCATGGTGAAGGCGATCTTTTGATAGTAATCACCATTAGATAGTTAAACACAAACTTGAAGAAAACGCTAAAGTTTTAGCAAGTTTTCAATCTTGTGTCAATCTTTGAAAATATGATGTATTTTCATAGAAAACTATTTTTCCATGATTAGGTATGCCCTAAATAATGTCTACACGAAATTTCATGATTTTTGGATTTTTGTAGAATTTTCTAGGGGTTTCTGAAGTTGACTGAAATGGAATTTCAGCAACTATCAGAGCTTCGATCGATCCATGGATCGATTGGAGTGCCTGAATCGATCCGTGGATCGATTCGGAAGGCAAGTCTCCCGCGAGCAGAAGCTCGCTGGATCGATCAGTCGATCGATCCAGGGAGTCTGAATTGATCAGTGGATCGATTCAGAAAGGTTCAATCTATTGGAACCCAACTCCAATCGATCCAAGTTGCTGATTTTGGCTGGGAAGGCCTGACTTCAGCATCTTTGAACCATGGTTAGTCTATGCAACCATTCCAAACCCTTAAAATACATTTGTATACATAAAAAGGGTGTTTTCGTGTTGAAAACAAGGATGGAATGGTTAAGGCAAACTTCATTGAAGTTTAGGTTGAGGTTTGTTTCAAATTTTGAACATTTGAACCTCAAAACTTCTAAATCTGGGTTTCCTAAAGGTTTAGGGATTCCAAGTCATTGTTGGTGCAATGACAGAAGTCACCACCATGTCTTTAGGGGGAGGGACTCTTTAAAGGCATGAAAATTATTTTTCATGAACCTTGGAAGGTGGTTAACCTTCTGTAAAGAAAATGCTCATGTATGAGCTTTTGAACTTGAAATGGGGAGTAGATATCCTCATTATTTCAAGTAGGGAACTCAAGTGGTTAGAAAATGCTCAAGGTTGGGTATTTGTCTACATTGAGGGAGAAGTTAAGGATAAATGAAGGGTATGGGACCTTCATTATCATGTTGATCACAACGAGTGATGTTGTGAACAACGATGAGTAACTCTTCAGGGGGAGAGTCGTCAACAAATCGATTTGTTGATGTGTACCCAAAATTGGGGCATGGGTTGATGTGTGCCCAAAGATGGGTTGATGTGTTTTATTAGTAGGGGGTTGATGTGTGCCAATAGGGGGAGAATGAAGGGACTTGTGAATGGGAGTAAGTTAGGCTTTCATTACCTAGAGGGAGTTTGCCCTCTTAGGGGGAGAATGAAGAGTCTAACTTATGTGTTCATTACCTAGTGGCATGAAGAATGAGGCTATGGGATTAGCCTAACTTACATGTGGTATTGTAAGTGTTATTGTGGTATTGTCAAACATCAAAAAGGGGGAGATTGTTGGTGCAACATCCCTCAGGTCAAGGTTGACCTGGTTGACCAAGCTGAGTCTTGGTTTGGGTTTAGATGTTTGACAATAAAATATTGATTGAAGAAGAGTCAAGTAGGTCAAGGGAGTGACCGGATACTTGACTGGGAAGTCCTAGTGAGTGAAGCTAGGCAGAAGGAAATCCTGGTGAGTGAAGCCAGTTGGAAATCCTGGTGAGTGAAGCCAGGTGAAAGTCCTAGTGAGTGAAGCTAGGCAGATGGAAAGTCCTAGTGAGTGAAGCTAGGCAGATGGAAAGTCCTAGTGAGTGAAGCTAGGCAGATGGAAAACCCTAGTGAGTGAAACTAGGTGAAAGTCCTAGTGAGTGAAGCTAGGCAGATGGAAAGTCCTAGTGAGTGAAGCTAGGCAGATGGAAAACCCTAGTGAGTGAAACTAGGTGAAAGTCCTGGTGAGTGAAGCCAGACAAGGGAAAATTCAGATGGATCAAGGATGATCGGACATCTGGTGTTGGGAAGTCCAAGTAGGTCAAAGGATTGACTGGATACTTGGCACGAGGAAATACAGATAGGTCAAAGGGATTGACCAGACATCTGAATAGGAAAGTCCAAGTAGGTCAAGGGAGTGACCAGATACTTGGCATGACGAGAAAAGTCTAAGTGGGTCAAAGGAATTGACTGGACACTTGGTGGGAAGTCCTGGCAGTCAAGGAGTGATCGGATGCTAGGCATGATGTACCAACAGGTCAGGATGACCGGATGTTGGTTTGGGAGTCTTGGAACTTGGTTTTGGGCAAAACCAAGTCTGGATCGATCAGGGGATCACCGAATCGATCGGTGGATCGATCCGGCTTTTCCTCAGAAGCTCGGATCGATCCGTGGATCGATCAAGATCCCAATCGATCGGGATCGATTGGGACGCTGTTGAGCGATAAGCGCTGGATCGATCCGTGGATCGATCCAGCGTGTTTCCAGAGATCGAGGCACTGGATCGATCCAAAGCCTCCCCGATCGATTGGGAACATTTGAATCGATCGGGTTCCGACCGTTGGCGTCGATTTAAGCTGCAGGCGTGCGATGGCTGCGGCATCTCTTCACCGAATCACTCCAGATCTCTCGCCAACTTCTCCACAGTGCTCTCAAAGATCAGATCGCCAGTTCTTGAAGGATCTTGGAAGCTTTCCAAGTTAAGAGGCGGATCAAAGGCAAGAAGAGAAGCTAGGGTTAGGGTTTTCTGTACTCATTGTAAGCTTTGCGCTTGTATTTTGTTTCCCTTTCCTTTCTTCTTGTACTGAGAGTTTTGTAAGGCTTCTCCGCCTTTGGTAGTTACCATAAAGGAGTGTTATTCATAGTGGAGGGTGTGTGCGTGGTGTGGATCCTTGGATTAGTCACCTCCTTTGGAGGTGGATACCAAGTAAAATCCTAGTGTTAGCATTGAGTGTTTTGTTTCTGTATTTTCCGCTGCATATTCTTGAAGAAACAAACAACGCCAAGCAACGTCGAGCAACGAGAGCACGCGACGAGCTATTCACCCCCCCCCCCCCCCTCTAGCTACTTTGGTCCTAACAATTCTGTAGTGGATGCGAAGAATGATGCTAATTGGGAATGGTTTTGTTATCATTTGAGAAGTATCCCAATTTTGTGTCAAAGCATTTCGTTCAACGAGCTCACTTTTTTCTCCGACAGACATCTTAGGATTATGAAGGCAGTTGAGCAATTATTTGTAGATAGTTACCATTCCTATTATTTGAGGTATTTAGTGGATAATTTTTTGAAGCAAGTAAATAATTACTTACTTTTGTTCATATACATGTTTTGACTCCTAAATAATTTATTTGTGTCATTCTACATGTTATGAAGTTATCCAAAACATAAGAAAAAGCACCGATCTTCGGTATTCAAGAAAGCTGCGTATACTCCATCTTTGCAAGAGCATGAACAACATATAAATAATATCATCGACTTCATGCCACTTGCCAAAGGATTTATTGTACAATCTCATCCTCAAAGTTGGGCAAATACTTTATTTCTTGGTGATAGATAGGGTGTTATGAATAACAACATAGTCGAGTGTTGGAATAATTGAGTTAAACCAACTTGTTATCTCCCTATTATGGCTATGGTGGACCACATACGAATGCTGATAATGAACATAATGCACCGGTGACGTGAACCAACATTGACGATGGTTAAGGAATTAAGTCCGAGAAAGGAGAAGGCTACTGTAACGCCCGAAAATTCTCAAAACTATTTTAGAATTATTCTAAGATTTTTCTGGAATTTTTAGATATTTTTCCGGAAAAATCCGAGTATCGGAAGTAGCAAAAATAATTAGAACCGTAAAATATCTTAGGCGGGAATCGAACCCGAGACCTATGGTTTACGGATAAGATTAGTAACTGGTGAACCCAGCAAGGCCGTGCTGAAAGAAAGGAGAACCAAATATATTTATATTAGAGTTGGGTTCATTAAACCACTTAATATAAATAATAAACTTAAGTTGGAGTTGGGTTATTTTTATTTTGGTTCGGCACCTTCTCCTCTCAAACCCTCACGCCGGCGCCCCTCTTCTTCTCCCCTTCCTCACGCACGGCACACCAAGCCCAAGGTCCATCGGTTCACCTTCCGGCGACGACTCCAACACGAAAGAGGTTCTTCTCCGCGAGAGGAACGAGAAGACGTGATCGGATCGTCGAGAGGATCATCTCCACCGGAACTCTAGTGAATAGAATCGTAAGAAATTACGATCAAGAGGTAAGAAACCCCTCACCTGCAGTATAATAGCTCCGTTTGGATTTTCTATGCATTAGATTAGTAATATGCAAATTTTGTGGACATGTAGGGTGTTTTAACCCTCCTCTCATATTTAGGGATTTAGTTGAGCACCTTTAGATGGGCCGGACACGTTTACCCTCTTCAGTTGGGGTTGTAGACGTGTCGGGTGCCTAAAGGTGATCTCCCTAATGAAGAGGAGAGTTGGGGCACACTAAGTGTTCGACAAAAGAACTAGATCAGTAAAAATGCAGCTTAGGCATTTTGATAGTACAGCTAAATGCATTAGAAGCGTTTAAAGCAGTAAATCAGTTTATTTTAGCTATATGGGACTACGGTCCAATGGGTGGGCTCCCACAGTCGCCTCTAGGTTTAGACAACCTAGCTCTAGGTTCATATAACCTAGAATCAGTAAGTTACACAGTAATTAGCTACATTCAGTATTTTATTTTCAGTAGGCACTGTACAGGATCAGATATCCGTTGGGTTGGACTCCCACAGTCGTCCCTAGGTTCAGACAACCTAGTAAACCCTACTAGATTCGGAACTTGCAATCCCGGGTCTAGTTAGGGATGCGCGCACAGCAAGTACAGTTGCCGGGCCCAAAACAGTATGATTATGTATTTTCACTTATTACGAATTAGTTTTCAAAACTCAAATTTGGTCTTGTTAGTTGAGTTTGAACTCAGTATCAGTTTAGCTCCAGTTAGCTTTTATATGCTTAGTTCAGTTATCTCCATTGATTTCATGTACAGCTTTGGATATGCCATGATTGTATGCTTATGTGCCATGCCATGCTTAGTTTATTCAGTACATTCAGCATATGTTTTAAACAGCATGATTTAAAATCATATTTGCATCGTCGCATGTTTTAGTGAGGTAGATGGTTTCTTACTAAGCTTTAAGCTGATTCTACTTTTCCTTATACTGCAGATAAAGGTAAAGGAAAGATGGACTAACAGAGGAAGCTGGAGGGCAATGCAAAGTTGGTGTGTGTGGCAGGAACCGGAATCAAAGGTCTTTAGGGGACTTAGCAAGTTTAACCAATTAGAACTCTAGCAGTTTTTACTTTCATACACTTTCAATTGTTAAATGTGTTTAGTGACTTAAAATGCCCTGAACCAGTGAATCTTACTCTAGCTTAAGTCTAAAATTGTTATTACATGTTGTTAGAATAGTTATCATGCATGGGATAGTTGATAGGTGGAGTCTTGGCACAACCCAGGGGCTGAAATCAGAGTTCAGATTCGAAATCGAACTCGATCGGTCTCACCGATCAGGCTGGCTGCGTCCTTGGATCGGATCGGACCGATCTAGCAGACTGATGTTATCAGATCATGGATCGGTCACCGACCGATCCGCAGGCAACGAGACATGGAGGAATGGGCGGTCGGTCTCGGCCGTCAGGTGCTCTGGATCGGTCCAGACCGATCACGCGCCAACGCAAAGCGGCGCATAGAGGCTCACGATCGGTCGGTCATCCGACCGATCGGTGAGGTCCGATCGGTTCGATCCGCGCATGGCGAAGGAGAAGAGAAAGCTGGATCGGTCCGCCGACCGATCCAGAGACTCGATAAGCGCTGGATCGATCCGTGATCGATCCGACAGCCCAATCGATCTCGTGGATCGATTGAAATGCCCTGATTACATTAGCGGGTCATCCGGAGGCATATGTTGTCTCCCTAGCAAGTGTACAACTCTTAGGTACACCCAGAGCATTAAGTTTTGATCAGTTTAGTAGAAAAATTTTAATTAGCCTAGCTTTCCGATGACGTATAGTTTAACAATAATCAGCGATTATCGCCTTCTGACCTAGTAGTAGAAGGCGGTCGTTACAGTGAGTGTATAGAGCAGTGTTCCATACTTCCAACACACACATCAGCAACCCACAGCTTCCAAGTAAGAACACCTCTACTTTATTTATGCTTCTTGTTTATTATTACGTTCATGTTTATATACCTACCGCTTGTTAGTATGTGATAGTTTAAACATGATATCGTAGTTAGATAACCGTGATAGTGTTAGTTATACCTATGTTCTCTATGTCATTAGAAATGGCACGGGACTAGAAGGGCACTAGCTCTGAGCCCCAAGAAGAGGCATTCGGTGCCTCCTCCGGACCTTACAACACTAGTGGCTCAATTACACTAGTTGAACAGCAACATGAAATAGCCACCTTAAAGGCTAATCGTGAGAATGCCCCCACAACCTCGAAACCGAATTTGACGACTTCGGTAGTCTTAGAGGTTCCACCAGACCAAAGACCTGGCACCAGAGTGGCTCAGAATGAGCCAAGAAAGGAAGCCTATCGATCCAAAGGCGGCGTGAGTCAAGCCAAAGAACTTCTCGCGCTAGTGAACCATGGGATGCACAAGCCTGTTCAAAACACTAAAGAGCACGATGGAGCTTCGGACCGCCGTAACACGAGAAGGTGAAGTGTGCCTCCTTCAGCTGACAGACGACGCATGTGGTGGGAAAGAATCGAACGGCGCCCAGTGAACCGTATGACATGGGCTGACTTTGAGAAGGAATTTTGAGGAGTTCTTTCATATGCGGGTTACAAATCGCCACTATGACGAGTTCACCGAGTTTCGTCAGGCAACCTCTCAGCTGAGGAAGCCGTGAAGAAATTCAACAGTTGGCTCGTCTATGCCCAGAGCTAGTCAGCTCAGAAAACGAATCGGGTTGATGCTCAAGATGCCGAGGCCGAAGATAGCGTGGGTGGTGGCATACATAGGCCACAAACCATGAGGAGTTAGTGAGCGTGCCTTAACCACGAGCATTACGTAGCAGATGAGGCGTGAAACAAGTCTCCCGAGTCCAAGGGCCAAGGAAACTCACACTCAAAAACAGCAAGCCACGACTCTAACTAGAAAGGGAACTCCAACAAGAAGCGCAAATCGGGAGTGACTCAAAAGGAGGACCATCTAGCAAGCGACCCAGCTTATCCAAAGTGTGCCACTTGTGGAGATTCCACCCGTGGGTTTGTCGCAAGGGCACACGAGGATGCTTTGAATGTGGACAAGAAGGGCACATGGCAAGCAGTTCCCGAACAAGACCGGTCTTCCTCACCACGCAGATCCAAGATGCAGCCGACTCGGTTACATCGGATGCAGCCGCTAGAAGGTCCACTCATCGCCGTACGATTAGAAGCCCTCCACGGCTATGGCGAATGCGAGGATCTACTCACTCACCAGAGGACGTAGCAAATGCCTCGACAACAGTCGTCACAGTCGATTAGCATTTTCAAGATAGTACCGCTCTATTTGACACGGGCAACTCATTCATATATAGCTGGTATTCTCCGAGAAACTAGAAATACCCCCGGAGATACTCGGTTTCGACGGCACTACCTTCAGGAGAGGTCATGGCATCCACGCATCGGCTCGTAGGCGGTATCATTATAGCGATCGGGAACTCTTTGTGATCGATCCGCTAGAAATGGTGACTACGATGTCATCCTTGGGATGAACTTTCGATCAAATATGGTGCTTCCATAGAGTGTCAGAATAGAAAGTCGATTCCAACCCGGCGTATGCACAGTTCGAGTACATCGGAGAACCAAAGAGAAAAGCCAGAAAATTTCTCTCAGCTATGAAGGCACAGAAGTTGATGGATTCGGGATGTGCGGGGTACCTAGCACATGTAGTCACTACTAGCCAGGACGAGGACCAACAGCTAACAGAGGTCCGAGTTGTATGTGACTACCCAGCAGTCTTCCCTGAAGAGTTACCAGGCCTAGCACCAGCCAGGGAGATTGAATTTGAGATAGAGCTCTTCCCCGGCACCAATCCTATTTCCAAAGCGCCCTACCGCATGGCTCCAGCAGAACTGAAGGAACTTCATGAGCAGCTACAGGAGCTACTTGACAAGGGCTTCATACGCCCTAGTCACTCACCATGGGGAGCGCCTGTGCTATTCGTGAAGAAGAAGGATGGAAGCATGCGGCTATGTATAGACTACAGAGCACTGAATCAGGTCACGATCAAGAACAGGTATCCTCTTCCCAGAATAGATGACCTGTTCGACCAGTTAAAGGGAGCAGCAGTGTTCTCAAAAATTGACCTCAGATCAGGATATCACCAAGTCAGAGTCAAGGAGGGTGATATACCGAAGACAGCATTCAGGACCAGATACGGACATTACGAGTTCGTAGTCATGCCTTTTGGCGTGACAAATGCTCCAGCTACATTCATGGACCTCATGAACAGGGTATTCAGGGAGTATTTAGATAAGTTTGTTATTGTGTTTATCGATGACATTCTTATCTACTCAAGAACTCAGGAAGAACACTCAGAGCACCTGAAACTAGTATTGCAGACCCTTCAGCAGAACCAGCTATACGCCAAGTTCACGAAATGTGAGTTTTGGCTAAATCAGGTGTCCTTCCTGGGTCACGTCATCTCAAAGGATGGTATTATGGTAGATCCCAGCAAGATAGAAGCAGTAACTGGAGGAGACCTAAGAACGCCACTGAGATCGGGAGCTCGGGATTAGCAGGATATTACGTAAAGTTTGTAGAGGACTTCTCCGAATAGCCTCCCAACAGCCCTCACCGGGAAGAACAAGAAATTTCGGTGGACAGAGGATAATAGCTTCAGCGAACTCAAGAGGAGATTAACTAGTGCACCTATTCGACACTGCCAGTAAAAACAGCTTGATATATATAGTGACGCCTCTAAATTGGGATTAGGAGCAGTGCTGATGCAAGATGGCAAGGTAATCGCTATGCCCAGACGACTCAAGGATTATGAGAAGAACTACCCTACTCATGATCTTGAGCTTGCAGAGAGTGTTCGCTCTCAAAATTTGGAGACATTACTTGTATGGAGCTCGTGCAGAGTGTATACAGATCATCGGAGTCAAGTACTTCTTCACTCGGAAGGATCTGAATATGCAGGTGGCTAGAGCTGGTCAAAGATTATGACATAGACATCCTCTACCACCGTGGAAAGCCAATAGGGTAGCAGATGCACTTAGCGGAAAATGCTACCTTATTATCTCTAGCACCATGTCACCACCCCTACAGTAGGAAATCGCCGATTTTGGTCTCGAACTCATTGTCGACAACTCTCTACTATGACCTTAGAGTCTACCTTGCTTGGTGATATTCACCGTGATCGGACCCAAATACGTAAAATCAAGCAAGGCTAAATTAATCGAAAGTAGAGAATTCAGAGTGTCCGATAGCGGGTGTTGTATTTTGGTGATAGACTCAGATTCCGGATCGGGAGGAGAGACAGATTTTAGATGAGGCTCACAGACTCCCTATGCGATGCATCGTGGCTCCACCAAAATATCAAGACCAAGAAACATTTTGGTGGCCCGGATGAAGCGAGACATCGCCAGATATGTTAGCATCGCCTCACCTATCGAGGGTCAAGGCGAACATCGGCGACGAGGAGGAGTTCTGCACTATACATGATCCCGAATGGAAGTGGAGGATATCTCGATGGACTTCATAGTGGGGCTACCGTAACCACGAATGGTTTTGATGCCATCCGGTAATAGTCGACAGTTGACTAAATCAGCCCACTTTTAGCTATCAAGATATCCTACTCCATGGAGAAGCTAGCTCGATTGTATCTCCGTGAGATCGTCCGACTACATGGAGTCCCACGAACCATCATTTCGGACAGACAGCAGATTCACATCACACTTCCGGGAGTGCGCGACACAAGATTGGGCACCAAATTGAAATTCAAAGACATTCCATCCTCGATGCACGGTCGACGGAGGCGAGTAAATCGTATCAAGATATGCTCCGGCGTGCCCTAGACTTCAGGGAAGTTGGTGCAAATATCCGAGAGTAGCAGAATTTGCATACAACAACAGCTATCGAGCTACTATCAAGATGGCACCTTATGAGGCACTCTATGGGCGGAGGTGCAGATCACCAACTGTTGGTATGAGAGTGGTGAATAGAAGGAACTAGAGCTTGAGACAGATCTAGTGGCAGATACCACAAAGCACCATCCAGCAGATCCGCCAGAGGATAGAGACAACCCAGAAAAGCTATGCCGATACACCGTAGACCCCTAGAGTTTTCATTGGGGATACGTTCCTCAGAGTAGCACGAAGGGAGTCATGTGCTTTGGGAAGAAGGGCAAGCTAGCTCCCAGATATGTGGGACCATACCTTATCACGAAGAGAGTGGGCAAGGTAGCATATGAGCTAGAGCTACTTCAGGAGATGTCAGCCGTCCACAACGTATTTCATGTCTCCATGCTGAAGAAGCATATCCCAGACGCCACCCAGGTGATTGAGCCCCAGTTGGTACAGGTCCGTGACGATCTCAGCTATGACAGTCGGCCTATTCAGATAATAGACCGAGCAGTAAAGAAATTACGGAACAAGGAAGTACCATTAGTCAAAGTCAGCTGGCAAAATCACACAGCAGCAGAGGCGACTTGGGAGACAGAGGCCAGCATGAGACAGAAGTACCCAGAATTGTTCTAAGTTCGAGGACGAACTTTTTATAAGGTATGGGGGATTGTAACGCCCGAAAATTCTCAAAACTATTTTAGAATTATTCTAAGATTTTTCTGGAATTTTAGATATTTTTCCGGAATTTTCCGAGTATCGGAAGTAGCAAAAATAATTAGAACCGTAAAATAGCTTAGGCGGGAATCGAACCCGAGACCTATGGTTTACGGATAAGATTAGTAACCGGTGAACCCAGCAGGGCCGTGCTGAAAGAAAGGAGAACCAAATATATTTATATTAGAGTTGGGTTCATTAAACCACTTAATATAAATAATAAACTTAAGTTGGAGTTGGGTTATTTTTATTTTGGTTCGGCACCTTCTCCTCTCAAACCCTCACGCCGGCGCCCCTCTTCTTCTCCCCTTCCTCACGCACGGCACACCAAGCCCAAGGTCCATCGGTTCACCTTCCGGCGACGACTCCAACACGAAAGAGGTTCTTCTCCGCGAGAGGAACGCGAAGACGTGATCGGATCGTCGAGAGGATCATCTCCACCGGAACTCTAGCGAATAGAATCGTAAGAAATTACGATCAAGAGGTAAGAAACCCCTCACCTGCAGTATAATAGTTCCGTTTGGATTTTCTATGCATTAGATTAGTAATATGCAAATTTTGTGGACATGTAGGGTGTTTTAACCCTCCTCTCATATTTAGGGATTTAGTTGAGCACCTTTAGATGGGCCGGACACGTTTACCCTCTTCAGTTGGGGTTGTAGACGTGTCGGGTGCCTAAAGGTGATCTCCCTAATGAAGAGGAGAGTTGGGGCACACTAAGTGTTCGACAAAAGAACTAGATCAGTAAAAATGCAGCTTAGGCATTTTGATAGTACAGCTAAATGCATTAGAAGCGTTTAAAGCAGTAAATCAGTTTATTTTAGCTATATGGGACTACGGTCCAATGGGTGGGCTCCCACAGTCGCCTCTAGGTTTAGACAACCTAGCTCTAGGTTCATATAACCTAGAATCAGTAAGTTACACAGTAATTAGCTACATTCAGTATTTTATTTTCAGTAGGCACTGTACAGGATCAGATATCCGTTGGGTTGGACTCCCACAGTCGTCCCTAGGTTCAGACAACCTAGTAAACCCTACTAGATTCGGAACTTGCAATCCCGGGTCTAGTTAGGGATGCGCGCACAGCAAGTACAGTTGCCGGGCCCAAAACAGTATGATTATGTATTTTCACTTATTACGAATTAGTTTTCAAAACTCAAATTTGGTCTTGTTAGTTGAGTTTGAACTCAGTATCAGTTTAGCTCCAGTTAGCTTTTATATGCTTAGTTCAGTTATCTCCATTGATTTCATGTACAGCTTTGGATATGCCATGATTGTATGCTTATGTGCCATGCCATGCTTAATTTATTCAGTACATTCAGCATATGTTTTAAACAGCATGATTTAAAATCATATTTGCATCGTCGCATGTTTTTGTGAGGTAGATGGTTTCTTACTAAGCTTTAAGCTTACAGATTCTACTTTTCCTTATACTGCAGATAAAGGTAAAGGAAAGATGGACTAACAGAGGAAGCTGGAGGGCAATGCAAAGTTGGTGTGTGTGGCAGGAACCGGAATCAAAGGTCCTTAGGGGACTTAGCAAGTTTAACCAATTAGAACTCTAGCAGTTTTTACTTTCATACACTTTCAATTGTTAAATGTGTTTAGTGACTTAAAATGCCCTGAACCAGTGAATCTTACTCTAGCTTAAGTCTAAAATTGTTATTACATGTTGTTAGAATAGTTATCATGCATGGGATAGTTGATAGGTGGAGTCTTGGCACAACCCAGGGGCTGAAATCAGAGTTCAGATTCGAAATCAGAACTCTGATCGGTCTCCAGACCGATCAGGGCCTGGCTGCGTCACTGGATCGGTCAGCCGACCGATCTAGACAGATACAGTATGCTACTGTATCCTCATGGATCGGTCAGCCGACCGATCGAGAGGCGAACAGAGACATGGGAGGTGAACTGATCGGTCTACCGACTGATCAGGGTGCTCCTGGATCAGTCGGTAGACCGATCCAGCTACATACAGAAGCTCATCGATCGGTCAGCCGACCGATCAAGAGTCTCCGGACCGATCCAGGTGCGTACAGAAGCGAAAGGACAAGAGAAAGCTTTTGGATCGGTCCGCCGACCGATCCAGAGACTCCTACCGTGCCAGTATCAAGCTGGATCGATCCCGTGATCGATCCGACAGCCCAATCGATCTGTGGATCGATTGAAATGCCTGATTACAGCTAGCAGGTCATCCGGGAGGCATAGGTTGTCTCCCCTAGCAAGTGTACAACTCTTAGGTACACCCAGAGCATTAAGTTTTGATCAGTTTAGTAGAAAATTTTTAATTAGCCTAGCTTTCCGCACAGTATAGTTTAACAATAACTGTAGCGATTCGCCTTACAGCCTAGTAGTAGAAGGCGGGTCGTTACAGCTACTACTAGAGTATATCTTGAATCTCGGAATTTAAGATTGCATTGGTCATGTAATTGTAGGTTTGAGGTAGTTGATGGTGAAAAATCCTTCGTTGTTGATTTAATGGATAAGAATTGTTCATGCAGAGCTTGACAGTTCAATAAGCTTCCATGCAAGCACGCTTGCTCCGCTATTGAGTCAAGGTCATTGTCGTTGTATGATTTTTGCGACAAGTATTTTAAGACTGCAATGTATCGTCAAGCATACAAAGGAATTATTAATCCAATCTCAACTTTTGACATTAACGAGCCAAATTTTCATGAAGGAAATACAATCAATGCTCCTGATGTGGGCAGTCAACCGGGTCGTAGGAGGACTAAGAGGATACCATCTCAAGTTGAAACACGTGCGTCAAAGTGTAGTCATTGTCATCAGAAAGGCCACAACAGACGTAGCTGCAAAGAAGCTATAAACTAGTTATTGTTTTATTAAAATGATGTTTAAGTGTTTGATTTGTCATTTGTTAGTAAATATATGATACTTAGTTTATTTATAGGTAACTTGACAAATACTTTTTGTTTTATACTTCCGCAAGAAAAAGAGATTGCTAGAAGGGGAATCAAACATGGTCTTACATACTATAAGGCCTACATCGAATAGTAGCATTGGTGATTTAGGTATTGTATGATAGTTCAGTTTTTGAGAACCTTGTGAAAGATTTGTTTTGTCTATTTATGTAGTATACTATGATCTATTATGGTTTTATATGTAAACATGTATGAGTTGTGTTTATGGTTTATATTAACTTTGTATCATGTAATAATTATTATTGTGTTTGTGGGCGATGTTAGGAACATGAATAATATGTGTTGGTGTTTTGATATTTGATATGTACTATTTTGTATACTTTTATTCTTGAGGTGGGATTATGAATGACCATGTCCAATTTCAGCACAAACTTGAGTACAAATGTTGATAAATTGGATATATGATGTGTAAATATGAGTACAAATATTGTATATGATGATAATGACCAATTAACTGAAAAATTGTATCGTAGACATGTTTGATATTGACAAATTGGATATATGATATGTAATAATGTTCCCTCAATAAACATCCAAGAACGTGTGGTATACAATGCACAATCCCTCAATTAACTTGAATTCGGATATATTATATCGAATCAAGTAGTGTTTTTATTTGGGCGCCACAAGAGTACCTAACATTCGTCCAAATATACATGATAGTTTACAAATTGTACTGACATCCTGTAAATATATACCTAAATGAGAGTCAATTGTGCTCGAATTTTTTGTATAATGAATTTTAAATGAGTTTATTAAGTATGACAAAATCTTCATATGTAAATGAGATGATCATATTTAGCTCCCACAAGCAAGAAAGGAACAAGAAACAAGTTCATACAGTAAATAGTTACGAGTACGTGCATTCATCCAACAATTTTTTATAAGAGATGCATTCATCCAGCTTAAATAAGTCTATTAATTAATCATTAACATGCAGAGAATCCAATTTGTTTATTAACTCTTCATACATATTAGCAATCTTAGATGCATTTTTACAGTACTCATTAGCTAACTATAGCTGAATATTGATTAACTTTGATAGTTTTTCATTTTGTTTCTTTTTTTTTACTAGAACCTGAAGAGGCAGTTGAAGTTGACGCCGAAGTTGAGCTCGAATCTTTTTTGGAATTAGGGGGTGATGGAAGCACATTGTTTCTCCTTGTATTAATTAAAAGCTGTCAATGCTTTTTCTTTACTCAAATACGATTTGTGCAACGCGGCGCTATATTTGTTAACTTGAGCATGACTTTTTTCCCAACTATCATAAACACCAGGGTTCCTTCCAACAAAAATAACATACTTTTTTTCCCCTATATTTACAATAAACAAATATTTCAACTATAAATCCCTTCTAAAATAGTATGTTGAAATAAAATCTTAGGGCTCACCATTTTAGCACTCAAATCTCTCTTGCTGTTGCCGCCTATCTTGCTGTCGTCGCCTCTGTTGGCGTCATCGTTGATTTTAGGATACAGATTGAAGTTTGCAAGAGGGAGTTGGGAGGGAGAAGATCAATTTTAGGGAGTTGGGTGGGAGATGAGAGATGATTAGGGTTTGGTAGGGTTTTACTGCCTCTGCTTCGACTTTTAAGTTTTTTTACCCACGTACCTGAGGATCACGTGCATAACATCTGTTAAGTATTTTGTTTTAATAGTATGGTAAAGACATATTTCAGATGAGGAGACTTTGTACCTGGATAGTCAAATCTTGTATAATTATACTCAATTAAACTACTTTTATACACAATTAAACCATATTTATACTTTATTTAGGATAATTTATATCTAATTAACTATACATAATTTGTACATATTGATGATTGATCAACCTATTGTAGATAGTGCTAAATTTGATAGACAATGGACTTGACTTGGTTTAAATTGTGCTAAATTAAGGTAGAATTATACCTCCTTTTGGACCTTTTATACCTAATTAAACTGCATTTATATGACCAATGACATATAAATTTGGACATCTAATTGTACCAAATTAACATACAATTATACTTAATTTTGAAAAATTTGTACCTAATAAAGTGGAGTAATAGTTTCATTGACCCTAATCCACATTATATGATCAAGTATGTACACAAGGTGATATGACCAAAACAATTCACAAACATTAACGTCTCTAGAATTTGGTTATGAGTGTATATCACATCATGTGAATATCACATATATTTTCCTCTTCTACTTATGAAGTATTGACTCTCATATTGGTTCATCAATATTTATGTTTGTTAGTATCCTAAGGTAGTTTTGATGTGATCAACCAAGTCAGGTTAGGTCCTGTTATGGTTTAATCCTTGTGTCTAAGTGTGCATGACCTTAGAAGCACAGGTAGTCGAGAGAAAGATACAGCTAGCGAGAAGGACGACACGGGAGAGAGTCGACGGGCTCGGTGCATGTTACATCACCGCAAGTGCACGGTTACGTCGTCAATAATACAAAGATTATCGATCACATAGGGATTGTTGATTTAGCACTAGTTAACTTCACGCGATAAATTATCTAGACAATCTAAAGTTGTTAACGAACACTTAAGAGAAAGAGAAGAGAAAATAGAGAGAGTAAAAGCATAAGTGAATGAAGGGGGAATAAAAACTAAGATTTGGGTTTCGTTGCGATGCTAGTTAATGTCCCTATGCATTATTCGTCTCCCTAACTCCATGCTTACACTCGTGTAGGAGTTCTAACTAGAGTTCGGTACAATCCCACGAAGATTGGACATAAGAGTTTACCCAAGTTCTAACGCTATTAAGTAGAAGAGGTAATTTAGGAAGTCCGATTATAGGGAACATCCTTCTGTCACCAGGGCTCACGGTTCACGTTCCTAGATTACACAGATCACTTCTTAACGGTAGATTAATGTAATTAAGTAGAAGAGGTAATTTAGGAAGTCCGATTATAGGGAACATCCTTCTCACACAAGGGCCCATAGTCCACGTTCCTAGATTACACAAATCACTTCCTAACATTAATTTGAGAGAATCCTCTAAACTCTAATTAATCTTCCTAACAAGAATTGATCCCCGTTTCAAGGAAATGTCATAGAAAGTAAGGGATACCTTCTATCACAAGGTCATATGGTCTTACAATCCAAGGCTCTTCCTCTACTTAGTGATCTAAACCCTTCATCTACATAGATTGACCTCACACACATTTCGTCAAACACATACAAGGCACAACACACATAGATGATGATATAAACACTTCACTGTATAGGAAAATGTCCAAATACATAGTTCATACATCACAATATATCACAACTACTTCCTACATCCTAGATCTAGAGATCTACTCAATTGCAAGGGAATTTACAACCAAGAGACGATAAGTAAAGTAAATCACGACTTAATACATGGAGATAGAGAGAAGAGAATGCTTATCTTTGAGGTGTAGCGTCCTTGGAAGCACTCCCTTACTCTGAAGGAGGACATATCGGCGAAGATCAAGGAGATCTAGGGTCTCCCCAAAGGGGAGAACCCTTCCCCAAGGAATGGGGGTGAGCCCCAAGCCAGAGATGGGTGAAAGGGGGAGAACCCTTCCCCAAGGAATGGGGGTGAGCCCCAAGCCAGAGATGGGTGAAAAGGGCCCCCCCCCCTTCTTTTATAGAAAAGGGCACGGGCGCCACACGGCCCGTGACACGGCCGTGTGGATCCACAGCCTCATACATCTTGCTTTCGGCCAAGGTGACACGACCGTGTGGCTCACACGACCATGTTATGCTTTATTTCTGGGTAGGCTGTATGGCCGTGTGGCTCACATGACTTGGCTATGCTTGCTCTCTAGAAAATGTTGCATGCCCGTGTGCCTCACACGACCTAGGCATACACGACCTCTGGAGGAATGGCACGACCTTGCCTTGCTTGGCCTCTGGATTGTTGGCACGACAGTGCCATTTGGCACGACTGTGCCATTTGGCACGATTGTGTGCTGGCTGGCCACGGGAAGATTTGCACGGCCATGTGGGTCACACGACCGTAGCATGATTCACTTCAGGATGGCCACATGGCCGTGTGGCCTACACGACCCAAGCTTGATTTCTTCTGGAGTTGCTCCCGCATGCGTTTGTACTCCATTTTCGCTCCAATATGCGTCCTGTTAATCAAAATATGCAAAGAGCAGATTTCCGAACAAAATATAATGGAAGTATGATATTATTATGAAATAGGGTGCAATAAGTATACATTATATGCATAAAGTACAAGTAGATGTACGTCAAAGTATGCATAAAAATGTATATAATCTACGTACATCAGTGCGTCCGAGGAACGAGGTGCTGTGGAAAAGTATGCGGGCGGACAAGGAGGCGCGCGACATTTTTGAGGGACAAGAAGCCGGAGTGGAAGGTTGCTTGAGAAGGTAGGAAATGAGTTCGGGTGAGCCCTATTCCGCATGGTCAAAATCACCTAAGTGAGCGGAATCGGAATGGAAGATCCGGACCCAAGCGAGCGAAACCAGAGAGGAAGACTCGGACCAAAAAGTCAACTAGAAGTTGACTTTACTAGTTCGAGCACCTGGAATCCTTCTAGCTCCCAGAATCAAAACTTCATCATTTCACAACGTGGCACGATTCATTGCGATGAGGAGAAAATTCTATCCCCCTCCAGGCGCTTCAACGCCTTCCAGGTGCCCTGACCAGGGCTATAAATATAACCATGGTCCCAGAAGGTTAAGCAACACTTGTAATTGATTACTCTTTAGTTTTGTTCTGTAATTGAGTGCTTCAACTGCTGTAAGAGGCTTCTCCGCCTGAAGGAGATTGTTTAGTGAGCTCCAACTTCCTTAGATTAGTAATCCCTTGATTGCAAACCAAGTAACCCTTTTATGCCTCTTCTTTTGCAGTCTCTTATTTTTCTTTGTATGCAAGTGTTAGACTAATAAAACTATAAAGTTCGAGAAGAGATTTTGTTTATTTTTATTGTGCAGGCTATTCCCCCCTCTAGCCGGTCGTCAAGGGACGAACAAGTGGTATTAGAGCCCAATAGCTTCAGGAAGACTAACCGTTGAATGAAGCACAGGAGATGATCAGCCCGAACATCAACCCACCGAAGTTTGAGGGGGAATTCACAAGTTGGAAGAAAAAGATGGAGATATTCTTTAAGACAGATTTCGATTTACTTTTAATAATGAAATTTAATTTTGTAGCATTTGAGAGTAAAGAAGAATACCAATGGACGAAGAAGGAGCAAGCCGACTTTGTGGCAAATGGGAAAGCATAGTTCCATCTGTTGAGCGTCTTACCGCCACAAGAAGTCAACCAGATCAGAGCCTACGAGTTAGCCAAGGAGTTCTGGGAGAAATTCCTAGAACTACACGAAGGAACCTCTGAGGCAAAATCCGCGAGATGGGATCTGCTTAGGAAGTAGATTAGCAACATCAAATTAAAAGAAGGAGAAACTGTTGTACACCTTCACTCAAGAATAAATGAACTCATCACCGGACTCACAAATCTCGAAAAAAGGTAAGCAATCGAGATTCGCTAAGGTACGCACTTAACACATTTTCTAGGACTACTGAATGAGCATCATTAGTAGATGCTTATTATATATCTAAGGATCTAGAATTAAGTACTTTAGAAGAATTATTTTCAACATTTGAAGTATATGAAACAGGATATGCATATTTGAAGAAGGAGCCAAAGCAACATTACCTTAAAGGAAAAAAAATGGACGAACGAGATTCTGAATCATCTCTTGATGACGACGAAACGACACTCATGGTAAGAAAATTTAAAAAGTTATTTAATACTAAAAAATTTAATCAAGTGCAGGGTATAAAAAGAAAAAGAAAAGTAAGATGTTACCACTGCAATGAAGAAGAGCATGTGAAAGATAACTGCCCAAAATTGAAGAGCAAGGACAAGGACAAGGAAAAGAACAAGAAGCCAACTCAAACCGACAAGTATATCTAAAGGCCATATGGGATGAAACGTCGTTTGAATCAGAGATAGAAGCCCTTGCCAGACTTGCGCTAGTGGCAAGTCACCAAGAAGATGAAGACAAAGCAAGCTCATCCAAAATGAACATCGAGAACATTGATGAAGGGGGAGCGACATCAAAAGAAAGCAGCACTTCAGGGAAAGCTTCAGATTACGGGATCGACAAGATAAGTCAGGTACGGTCTCTTTTTCCTGACAAGTTATTTCAGTTTGTAAAAATATTATCAAAAAATTACTGTAAGTTAGAAAAAGAAAATAAAGAGTTAAAATCAACCTTAGCTATATCTTGTCGATTAGAAGATCTCGAAAAAATAAAAATGGAAAATAAAAAATTGAAAATAGAAATAGAATATTTGAAAGATTGTACATGCTCACATATTCAAAATGTTAAAAGATATAATTGTTTAAATTGACATTTTAAATACCATAAGGGCTAAATTAGGAAAATATCACAGAAATATATTCCTAAGAAATTCTTGATTAATCCGGTAGGAAGGAATCTATTTTAGGTTCCAAAATTATATTTAGATTAATTATTTTTTTGGGCTTTCAGAGAGAAAATTAAATATTTACTTTCATTAAAAGACTTTGTCTAAAAGTGATTGTTATTTCAATAACCAAGAAAGTCTAGTGTCTCGGCATAGCCTGTAAGCCCATTACTAAAATAAATGTTTAATTACTAACTATGAAGCATTTAATTGTTAACTAATGCTTTCATGTGTTTGTCAAAATTTCTGTTAGAAATTAATTAGAAGTTAATTTTTTCGAAAAAGATAACTTTAACATTTATCTGTAGGAAAAATTTTAAATTTTTTTGAATGTTAATTTTTTAAGTATTAGCAAAATTTATTTTTCTCTGAAAGTATATCATATTCTCTTTTAAAGAAATTTTTTAAAATGCATTATTATTCTATACTTTTTTTCATGCTTTTGAATTTAGAAATTATCTGGAGAGCCATTTCTCTCTATCCAGTTTTTTTGGAGTGCCCCCTTAGATTTTTTTAGTTTAGACTTTCCAAGTAGCATTTTAAAGTACCCCATTTTTAATGTGATCAAAGGTTGAGTAGTGAAGATTAAGTCTAGGGGGAGGGTAATACACATTTTTTTTTATAATTTTTGTACTTGCAAATATTTATAACTGTTATTTGTTTATAATTTACCCTAACTTAACTTGAGATTTCTTACATCAAAAAGGGGGAGATTGTTAGTACCCCAAGGTAGTTTTGATGTGATCAATCAAGTCAGGTTAGGTCCTGTTATGGTTTAACCCTTGTGTCTAAGTGTGTAAAAACTTAGGAGCACATGAAATTGAGCGAAAGACGCAGCTAGTGAGAAAGACGGCATGGGAGAGAGCCGAAGGGCTTGGTGCGTCTGAGGGATGAGGTGCTGCGGAAAAGTATGCGAGTGGACGAGAAGGAGGCGCACGACGTTTTCAAGGGACAAGAAGCTGGAGCGTAAGGTTGCTCGAGAAGGCCGGAAAATGAGCTCGGGTGAATCCTATTTTAGATGGTCAAAATCACCCAAGTGAGCGAAATCAGAGTGAAAGAGCCATACCCAAGAGAGCAGAACTGGAGCGAAAGACTCAAACCTAAAAGTCAACTGGAAGTTGACTTTACTGGTCCGGGCGCCTGGAATCAAAACTTTATCATTTCACAACGTGGCGTGATTCATTGCGACGGGGATAAAATTCTATCCCACTCTAGGCGCCCTGACCAGGGCTATAAATACAACCCTGGTTCTAGAAGGTCAGACAACGCTTGTAATTGATTCCTCTTTAGCTTTGTTCTGTAATTGAGTGCTTCAACTGTTGTAAGAGGCTTCTCCATCTGAAGGAGATTGTTAGTGAGCTTTAGCTTCCTTGGATTAGCAATCCCCTGATTACAAACCAAGTAACCCTTTTGTGCCTCTTCTTTTTCAATCTCTTATTTTTTTTTGTATGCAAGTGTTAGACTAATAAAGCGGTAAAGTTTGAGAAGGGATTTTGTTTATTTTTATTATGCTGGCTATTCACTCCCCTCTAACCGGTCGCCAAGGGACCAACAATGTTAATATGACTTTTGTCCTAATGATGGAAATAATCATCCCTAGCGATGCTATTGACCACATTAAATGTGAAGTAGTAGGTTCTACTACATCCTGAGAAAGAAGTGTTAAGATAAAATTTAATATATTCAAATTAAACTTACTCCAATTCATCCCTAGATAGAAATTCTGTCAACACCTTTCTCTCTTCTTCTGATCCTTCTTTATGTCCACATAAATCACCTCTCCCTTTATATATATCTATTTTATTCTTGGCAGGACTCTTGCCATCTTTCTCAACATCTACGATGGATTTTATCTATATGGCAACATATTTAGTAATATAAGTTAAAATCTATACATGTTTAGCAACAATATATAATAACACACAAAAACTATTAGACTTCAAAATAACCATTCTAGGTTATGCTCCATCTACCTGTTTTATTCCCTTCCTCCTGTGTTTTGGTGTTGAGCTAGGGGGAGTCACAAACATTGACGCCTTTCTTTTCACCACATGATCAGCCCTTTCCTCACAGTATTCACAATAGAAGATTGAAAAAGACTGATCTTTTCTATTTTTGAAGTAGCAACGTCACTACCTGAAACATGCTCTTCACTTAAACCACTATTCTTTTCTACTTCCAATCCATCACCATCAGATCCTACCAATCCAGTGTTTTCTTTATTTAATTGAGAAATAACATCTTTTACCATTAATCAACATTATCATCCAAGTTAGGAGTTAAATCTTCATTCACTTCCACATTCATCTCAAATAACCCAGCAAGTTCAATCTCACCATCGACTTCGACATTTTAATTTTCTTCAAAATTAAAATTTTCTTCAAAATTAAAATTTTCTTTCTCACCATCTATTTTTTCACTAACTGGTTTTGCCTCAACATCATCATTACTCTTTTCTTCACTTCTTGGTTCAGTCATCATCTTCTTATTAGCTAATCCATGACATCTCACACAATACTTTTATCATCAAAATAAGAGTAATGTAGTAAAAAAATGTCTTATCATCATTATTTAACATAAATAATTTTATTTTTTTATATTTACCAAAGAACTTCCTTGTTTGCCACTTAACAGAATTTCTTCATCCGAAAATGATACTATATCCAACACTTTTCATAATTATAAACAAAACATCACCTCTGCAATCATATTTTAAAAAAAATACTAAAAACATAACAACTTACCCTACTGAAATCAATGCCGATAAATAATCTCTCGGCAGCATCATGTTGGATGGAAATCTTACTCCTTTCCCAATGAAACAACCTGAGAAAACACCATAAAGACCGTGCATATCCAAATGAAGGTATTCTTTCATATAATTAGGCCTGAATACACAAATATATTATTAAAATAATATGAAATATATTACAATCTCACTTCAAAAATTTAAAACTCACCATTAGGCCAACAGTACAACCATCTACATATTTTTTGCTTCCTTCCAGCCTATTGCCATTACCGGTAGTATGTAAAATAAGTTGTTGACACAAAAAACTGTATGCTGCATCTCCCCACGAGTAATCAAAGAACCTCATCAGGTTATCAATGTAGGACATAATAAATCGAGGAGTGGAATAGTTACCAATAGGAAAAATAATATAGTTAAATAGAAGATAAATAAATAACCTAACAAAATCATCTACTTCATAATCCTTCTCTAATCCAGCTAATACAAGCATTTTATAATGAATTGTAGTCCTATTTACGTTATCGACTTTTCCTCCAAATAGCCGAGCCACAAATTTGGACTCCATGCTAGCATCCAAATCAATAGCTTACCCCATATGAGCTAAACCAAAGATGATGCAAAACTTAGTCGATGTGAATGTAACTACAATGTTGTCACCAAACAAGAAAGAGTGCGAAGACTGCTGGAATCTATTTAATACTAAATCTATTTTGGTACTACTAATTGACATCTTAGGAATCTCGAGCCATGGAGCGAGTGGAGTGCTTTTGATCCTCTCTTTTTACTTATTACCCAAATTGGGTAACACTTCATCCAACACAACTTTGAAATATGTTGGTGAACAATGCGAACATGATTGTTTGCTACTTTTTCTCTTGCTCTTATCAACATATTTCCCATTAACCTCCTTTATTTTAATTGCTCTGGTTTTCTTTTCCATTTCCGCATAAAAATAAATTACTTAACAATTCATACCATAAACTATAATACATGGAAAATATGAGCATTAAAGTGCCTAAATTGAATATATTATTCAGTTTATTGATAATCATTACACAACAACCACATATCTCATTCAATTATTCAATTGAAGGAGATAAAACACAAACACATTCATAAAACAAATTGTAATTAGAGCAATCCAGAACCCATTTTTATCCAAACTACCAAAATTAACCTAACTCAAACAACAAGAACAATTTATAATTCATACCATAAAGTACAAGTCATGAAAAATATGGGCATCAAAGTAGTTAAATTGAGTATATTATTCAGTTTTTTACTAATCAATACACAAAAGTAACATATATCCTTCAATTCTTTAATTGAAGAAGATAAAATACAAACAGAGTCATAAAATTATAATTCAAACATCAAAACTAATTTTATTCTAGCTAGCAGATTGGACAACATCAAAAATTTGAACTATATTTACCCATTCATACCTTAAAGTACAAACCCTAAATATTTTGAGCATCAAAGCACTTAAATTGAGTATATTATTCAATTTATTGATAATCAATACCCAAAACTAATATATATCTTTCAATTCTTCAATTGAAAAAGATAAAAACACAAACACACTCATAAAATGCAATTCAAACATCAAAACCAATTTTATTCGAGCAAGCAAAATGGATAATACCAATAATTATAACAATTTATCATTTATATCCTAAAGTAGGACCCTACATATTTTAGGCATCAAAGTGTAAATTGAGTACATTACTTGATTTATTGATAATCACTACAAAATTTACACATATCTCACATTCCTTGAATTGAAGAAGATGCAATACAAATTCATTTATAAAATTGCAATGCAGACACCTAAACCTAATTTCATTGAACTTTTAACAACAACCAAGCATTTTCCCACTAGGTGGGGTCGGTAATTTCATTGTTCAATTGAAAAAGATAAAATACAAATACACTCATAAAATACAATTCAAACATCAAAACTAATTTTATTCGAGCAAGCAAAATGGACAACACCAATAATTATAACAATTTACCATTTATATCCTAAAGTAGGACCCTACAGATTTTAGGCATCAAAGTGCTTAAATTGAGTACATTACTCGATTTATTGATAATCACTACAAAGTTTACACATATCTCACATTCCTTGAATTGAAGAAGATGCAATACAAACTCATTCATAAAATTGCAATGCAGACATCTAAACCTAATTTCATTGAATTTTCAACAACAATCAAGTCTTTTCCCACTAGGTGGGGTCGACAATTTCATTGAACTTTAACTTCACAAAATCGAAAACACCCATGAACTAAAGTTTCAATTTTTCACAGAAGAATAACAAATTAGTCGAAATCTAGGGCACACAAATTTTACTTACCGACGATTAAGGGTTTAAGTTGATTTTGTCGGGTTCTACCGCCTTTCTGAGTTTTGCCTTCAACGTCAATGGAGATGATTTATGCACAAAGTCGGGGAGTGCGTCGCGGATGGTTTAGAGTTGCCGAGGCGGAGTGCGTCGCTGAGTTTTGGAGTCACGGAGGAGGAGTGCGTCGTCAAGATTTGGAGTCGCAAAGTGATGTGTCGGACGTCGGGAGAGAAAGGAGCAGCTGTGCTTTTTAAAACAAGGGTAATATGATAGTTTCATCAAGGTTAAGGAGCTGAAACAAATAAATTGATTTAGTTAGGCATTAGAAATAAATTTAGGCATTAGAAATAAATTTATACTGACAGAATGCAAATATTTAAGTTTGTATAGAGATTTAAAGACAATTTGCTGTTAGATTAGCCCACCATAAAAATGTAAAATTCAAAGACATTTGTCTATTTTATTAAAATCTATTGAATAAATATTCAATCATATAAAAAAATAAATTTGAAATGCTAAGAAATTATATATTTATATGGTGTTAAACTTGTTAATGTTCGTAACATTCCGAACAAAATTTATAAACCATATTTATCAATAATTTTTTAGTAAACTTATACGTAGATAAACAAACCCTCAAAATGAATAACAAATTTATAATATTAACCTCATTAACCCATTAAGCAAATTAAAAAATATAAAAATTCTAAACTAATCACGTTTTTTCAAGCTCATAATAAAAAAAATCAAGCTTGAAACAGTCATTTTAATTTAAACTTAATTATTTTATCAAACAAACTTGAGCAATATAAAACTGATCTCAAATTGCCTCGTTTACAATCCTAAAACTTGCTAGAGATATAAACTACTTCGTCTCCAAGAATGTGATGTAGTGGATAAACAGGAAAAATATAAGGCTTAAAATTTAAATCTCAATAGGGACGATTTTGAAAGTCTACCTCCGATTGTACATAAGCTATGTTTCGGATTTAGACCGTCTACAGCCAAAAGATTAGTAGGATGAAATTTGAGCACCTGGATTACCAAAAAAAATAGAGATATAAACTTTTCAAAACCAGTTTTCCCAAAAAGATCTTGATCACTTGAGCATTTCACCCTATGCATGAACAAACAACTCAAACTCTATCAATGTTTATAGATGACAAACAAGTAGTTGATCTTCACAAAACCAAGCACTGCCGTACAAGTCGCCTACTTTGCTAGAAAAGAAATTTTATTAAAAGAAAAAAATAATAAAGGAAAGATGGCACACATTGAATTCTCTTTATATCAATCCTCATCTTTATGTAGCTATAGACTTCTGTGATGAGCTTCATTCAGTGATAGGACGGTGGAGCGTGGTCCCATTCAAAACCTACACTGAATAACAAAAAGGAAGAAAGATTCAACGTTAATAATAAGAAAACATTGCTAATTTGGAAAGAAATGGCATCTCATAGTTTCTTATGATCATGGACCAAAGCTTAGCTAACTGCCAAAGGATAAGAGATTAAAGATTGTTTGTTTTCTAGATGTTTTTCTACTACTTATAGCAACACCCTGTGCTTTAGCTTCCATGAAAGGGAGGAAGATCTAGAGATCTTCTAAGCAATTCAGCACGAGCATGGAGGTCAAGAGGGAATCAAAAGACCAAGAAGAAGCTCACCTATCTAACATACGCGGTCTTGTCCAACGACTCAGCTGTTCACAGGAACAGCAACATGAAGTTCAACAACCTCAAAAATTGCAGGGGGGATCACTGAAGAAACAAGTGAGAAGAAGACTCCACGCGACTAGGCCTTACCAGGAAAGATTGTTCAATATGGCGGAAGCGAGAAGGGAGATTGTAGCTGCCCTCAAATTGCATAGAGCCTCCATGAAGCAAGCCAATCAACCCCAAAGCATGGCAGCAACATCGACTTTGCAAGGGAGATCCCATGAGCTTGTGGTGGGTTCTATAAGAAACTCCATAAACCATCCACCTGATGGCGCGTTAGCCAAGTACTTTCATGCCTCTCCGTTCTTACCAATGAACTCCTCTTCTCCCTTCTCCTCGACTTATCAACTCAACTTCTGTTTGCCTGATCAGCCATTAGGACTCAACCTCAATCTCCAAACTTTTCAAAATCTTGATGCCTCCATTTACCACAGCATTCATAATCCAACACCGGCTGAACCATCATCATCACAAGCTTTGTTGTCTTCTTGTTCAAATGCTTCTCCTAATGCAGTGCCAGGCACCAAGCAATCATCGCATGTTGCATTCAATCCTTCATCAGTTTCATTGCACCAAGCAATAGATGAGGAGGAGATGGCTAAAATTCAATCAATTGGAGAGCAACATGATATGGAGTGGAATGATAAAATGAACTTGGCAACATCAGCATGGTGGAGTAAGTTCTTGAAGAGCATGGAAGGCGGCACCGATGAGGGTCAGTGTGGAGCCAATGGAAATTGTATCTATGCCTTCAGCGAGACCTTAGACATGCCATATCGGTTAAATGGTGGTGTTGGAGAGGATGCAAAGGAAAGCTCCCTATCTCAACAACACTTGGATGACTATTTCCATGTTGATGATTACCTGCAAGATGCTACTCTCGGAAGGTAAGTGAAATCATTTTAATTCAAAGATCTATCTAAATCTGTTTTCATCAACTATAAACTAAAATTGACCACACAATCTATTGAGTTTCTTTTAGATTTCAAAATCTGTCAAGAGACAATACCAACAAAATTTCACAAGATTGTCGAGTAATAAACACTAGGTCAAGTACTAAACTTGTCGTAGAAAAATCATGGTCATCGTAGTTTACTGAAACTCAACTTTTTGATTATGAGTTTACTGGTTTTCCTTTGCAGCTTGGATACTGGAGAAGTTGAATATGGAAGAGAATGATTATTATAGTGGGATAGACAATTTTGACAAAGGGCATCTCATCACAGCTCCATCACATTGATTTGGACTTAGAGATGGCAATATATGAAACTTAAATTTATTGAAGAAATTATGTATCAAATAAACTGGTTTTCTATAGTCTATAGTACCCAGAAAATGGTTGAAAAAGATCAATGTAGCAGACAAACAGTTGAGACATTACAGCTTCTTGTTGTCATAGATATTAGATCGGAAGAATTGAGTAAAACTCAACTATAGCTTACGTGATCCGTTGTGAGGCAGTAAAACTTTCGGGATTGAATTGTTGATCTTCCACTCGAATGGCTCAAATTGAATCACGCTCAACCTGAATCAGTTCAGGTTGTTCATAAATAAAGAATTTTCTAAAAGAATCATAAAGGAAATTTTGTATTAACTTTCATACAAATAATCAAATCTATAGCAATAAAGTTAGTTCTTCAAACATCTATGATTTGATTTAGGTGGAACTGGTTTTCAGAATCATCCTGAAACACCTTAATCACCACTTTGCTGTTGAAGGTGCAAACTCAAGCCCAATTTCATCAACTTCTTGAAGTTGATGGTGTTCCTTCACTGAAAGAAATTGCTGAAATCAAAGAGCACCATATGATTCTTTTTATCTAGATTTTTAATTATAATTCCTGAGTTGCAACAAGATATGGAGCCTCAGTGACGTTGTCAGGTGCGCATAGTCACTCAGGCAATCAAACAATTATTCATCTGCAAACTCTTGTCATGGGGCCAACCTACATAGGACCTAGCTCTCTGACAAAAAAAATTGTCCAATGCTCCACACTTTATCAAGTTCTTCTGTGATCATCTTTTGCGACTGGCTTACACAATCCAACCTTTTAGAAGGAAAACCAAAAACAATATATCGATCGAGAAACAAAAGCAACAAATCTAGTGTAGAGGTTTTCTTTAGCAGCTGTAGATTCAATGCAGAAACAACAGTTTGGTAAGTAGTAGGATGTAAAAGTATACTCAGATACAAGACTTAGCTACTGCAGTAAATCGAGACATCAAAGTATACTCTGAAACGTCCAAAAGGCTGAGTAGTCCATGGCCTATGGCTAGTGCATCATATGATGTGACATTGAACCTACACCATATCGGTTTGTCGCCTGTGTCATCCGCTGATGGACTGGGATCAGCATGAATGGGAAGCAACTACAAGATATTCAGAACAGATACTTGTGATCTTCAACTATGCTTGCTAACGTTGCCTTGTAATTGTAACTTCAAAAGTTCCTTCTTAATGTATGTATATAAAGGCAGTCAATAGACTCTATAGTTTGAGAAAGTTGAATTTGTTTCTGCAACTCGAACCCATGATCACCAAGTCACACGATAATAACTTTACCATTGCACCAAGGCTCTCCTTGAGGATACCATCTACTTAGAAAGCTTGTGATCCACCATTTTAAACACGACCATAAAACTAGAGATAGTAAAGGTAATTACTTTAGATTTTTATCATGTTACTTTTAGGAAGCTTGAGAATTTTGATTTATTAGATTTAGGAAACAAAGCTTGTTTCCAAATGGTAGCTGTAAACTTAACCTAGATGGCTAGATATGCATGTATATTTTAACAAAATGATCGATGAGGTACAAGCAAGATTATGTTGTTGTAGCTTCAATAGATGATAAGACAGTGAAAATAATAACCAGTAGATATATAAGCCGATTAAAGTTGAGAGTTTACTAAACAAGCCCTTTTTATGATCTAAGTTAAGAGTTCTAAAACCAATCACCAAGAAAGAATTTTGTCATGTTTATTCTAAACAAACCCATAGAACAATTGTAAACTTAAACCCTAAACTACCAAATTGTTGAGTTTTTACAATATCCCGGTAACATGCATTCAACCAATGAAAAGGGAAACCTTGCAGAAGGCGAAGTGCACAAAGTCGAAAGGGGAATATTCTCCCGTGAGAAGACGATAACAAAAGTAAAGGTAAGCATGGCCCTAACTTGTGAAAGAAATTAGACGGAAGTAGTGTAGTGAAGATAATAACAAAGTAAAGGTTGTGGCATGGCCTTACCTCTGAGACATCTGCTCCCACCAGGCCACCAATCCAATCCTTTCCTTTCCTTTCCAGTCCTGCGAACGTGAAGAGGAGCAGAATACAACTGGAGCACTCCCTCTTCTTGTTGTAGCAAAATAAGATTGCGTATAATCAATTCAATATGATCCAAGTATTTTAGATCTATTGTTCATTAAAAAGCATTTATCTAATAGATTGGGATTCTTAGAAGTCTGAAAAATTTAGAAGATGGTAACAGGATGTTGTCTTTAATGCAAAAATATAATATTTTTAATTTTGAATACTATTTTTGGCAAAAGGTGAGTCTGGAAAATCATCTTCAATGCGCCAAGTCTGAACTAGCCATGGCACCCTGCCACCAGGAGCAGCAAATATCAACTTGACATCAATGCGTGGGGTGTTGTTTAATCAACTACAAAGGACAGTGGGACATTAATGTGAGTGAATTGGCAGCATGGGCTGCTGCAATCTGTGGTGCTTGCTATTCATTAAGTTCAATTCACCAAAATGGCATGCAGTGAACTGGGCATCAGCCTATTTACTTTCTAGTTGCTTTGATGAAACAATTCTGCAAAGAGAACAGGCGGAGTAATAAAGGACAGTGAACAATGAAGGATGAAATTTTACTTATCTTTGAGAAGATTATTTTTTTCATTCGAATCAAGATAAATTAAATCACATTGTTGGCTCCCCGTTAGGAAATTTGAGTATTATCTATCTCACACAACCAACTTTCAAAATTCTAATATCACTTATCACATCCCGTTATATATTATATATATACTTCCCTTCTTTGCATGTTCAAATTTTTATTTTACTCATTTAAAAATATTTTTTTTTCAATTTACTTCAAATCTGAGACATGAATGCATTAAGAGGAGACTTACATAAATACATTAATTTTAGTTTGAAATAATTTAAAATTCTCTAAGTCAAGTAATCAAAGTTTCGAATGAAACTAATTGATAAAACTACGTCATTCAAAAATTTAAAAATTTAATATTTTTAAAATCTAGGGAGTCATATGGATGGTATTTATTAATGAATATCATTATTCTAAGGCCTTATAATGAGCTTTGATAAATTTTATCAAGTTTTTATAAGTTTAAGTTTTTATAAGTTTAGTCATAATGAACTATAAGTTTATAATGAGCTATGAGTTTGGTAAACCACATAGCTCTATCAATTTGACTAGGCCAAGTGTTCCGAGTAAGTATATCGAGCCCAACATTTTGATTTAGTTGTGTCGATCGAGGGGATCGAATGTGCCAATTAGACTACTAGTCAATTGAGACAAGATGATAGGATTGCTTAATCGACGAGTAATGGGCTAGATTAGGTCAAACGAGTCGGATAGACACTTGAGTAGTTAAGTCTGCATGGCCAAGTTAGACTAGCTGAGCTTCTCAAGGTGGACTGAGCGATTTAGATGAGTCAGGCGATTCAGATGAACCAAGTAGCCTAAATAGGCCAGTCGGATCAAACATATATAACATATCAAGGAGATTTTCGCGAGTTTAATAAAAGAAAATTAATCGAACGTTAAATCTAGGACTATTAATTGGGTCCTACGAAATTTTTTTATTAATCATCAAAATAAATCAGAAAAATATATATAGAAATTCATCGCAGTATTCTCGAATTCTAGATCCTTCATCGAACTTAACCATAACACCTTGCCTCCGGGCTGAGCTAGTTAAAGTGAACATACCAGGTAGAATGAGTTTATTAAACAGAAGGCAACTTCTCAACGATAGTTTTAAGCGATCTCATTGGCAGACTGTAGTTTCAAGCTAACTGGAACAGCATTCCTCAAAGAAAAATTGCAAACATGGCGGCAACCCACCTCTTCTTCATTCATCACAACAAAATATCAAGATAGAGGAGGAGAAGTCAAATCTAGAGCATCAAGGAAGAAGGTGCGAACACGCTTCTCGGTCGTCTTCAGGAGTCAACCATCTGCAACGTGAAGAAAACAAAGTTGAGAAAAAACAAGTAAATGGAGAGTTCGCTTCATGAAACTACTACCATTGTAGCGCCGGGAAGCAGTCATCGGCATGTCGTGATTGGCCATCGGAAGGGAGATAGATAGCCGCGTACTCTTCGAGTCCAAGTTCATGCTCATCCAGGAATCTTCAATCTTTGGAGGCTTTTCATCGAGAAAACAGTGGAACGGCCTCGGTTGCTCCTCCAACTTAGCAGGCCTATCTATCTTGAGATCGACATTCGGCAACAAGTATTGCTTTTCCATCTCTTTCTCAGACGCAAACATTCTGGAGAAAGGATCAGTGCTGCTGCTCCAACTCTGTTTCGAGCTTTCCATGAGGAATGGGTACTCATTCACACCTTCCTTGAGTCCATGGACGTTCCTTCTCTCCGATCAAACAATTAATCATACAGAATCAATAAACAGAGCTATACATATATGCATGTTTCATTCATTAATTACCTGTAGCTTTCAGGGGGCCTCGCAGAGGAGGAACACGAGAAGGGAAAATGGCCGGCCTGAGGCGGTGGCCGCGGGAGAGGAGGGTGGAAGTTGGACGAGCAGTGGCCGGAGGAGACTGGGCTGGTGGCCAAAGACAATTCCACAGGCTTTCTTGAACGGCTTTTACCCCTGTGCATGTGCCTCTCGCAGTACTTGGAGTCGGGATAAGCCTCCTTGGAGCATCTCCATTTTTTCCCGTCCGTTCTCCTGCACCTCCCTGGCTCTGGATCCATCGCCTTCCTCGCGTCGCCCATCTGATAAGCTCCCCATCCAACTGTCAACAGAGGAATCAGCAGAAAGTAGGGAGATCGAGGAGGTTGAAGTAGCAGGACTTACTCGCAGGGAGATTAGGGAGGAAGGGGAGAGTTTGAGGATCCACGAAGGGTCTTCGCCTGATGCAAAGGACGAGATCAGAGGGTACGGGTATACCCGAGGCCATGTACCTGAAGACGAGGGCTTGGAGCTCTAATTCTTGCCACTGCGAGACGGTGAAGGGATACCTACTCCGCCCCCCTCCTCCTCCTCCTCCTCCTCCTCCCACCATCATGTTCCAACACAGCTACAGGTCGGAGAAGGCTTACTCTTACAGATTAAGCGGAAATGGAGGCACTAAAAGACCAGAGAGAGTGACCGACACATGACAGCAGAAGCAGCCGCAGCTTGCTGACTCCCTGCAATTGCATTTTGGTTTTAAATTAATGGAGAGTCAGTGAGACAGTAGCTGTTGGCTGCAACCTGGTGACAGTGGTCTGTTCTTAATTAGACTGACGGCAGAAAGAGTGCAGGGCAAGGCACAGGCACGCAGTTTGCAACTCGTCCAGCCGCTGCTGCTGCTGCTCGCCTGCCGCCCTTCTGGTCATGCTGCTGGGCTCGTGCTGTTATGGCTGCTGCCGTCTGTCTGACTCCCTGCCACCTACCCAGAAACCATTAGTAAAAGGCCTACTTTGAGACTTCAAAAAACCTGATCAAAGTGATAAAAAGTATTTAGCCGAGTATGCGACGTGAGTGCCTTCCCAGCCAGCCAGCCAGCCAGCCAGCCAGTGAGACGACTGCAGGATTAAAAGGCATCGAGTGGAGTGTACTCTCGCTGATGCTTCCATCACACTCTGCTGCTTTTTTGAATTTCAAGTCACACAGATGGATGGACCTAAGTATGAATTGTTCTTCCTACATCAATCTATATGAATTATATAGCTCCAGCTCCAGAGCAACCGTGCCAGTGTAAAAAGTGGAACTCACTCTCTAATCAGTAATTAGAGTTCGAATCTTGAATTAGTGAATATGTGAATTACTTTTATATATATATATATATATATATATATATATATATATATATATATATATATATATATATATATATATATATAATTTTAATATAAGATCTTGTCCTTAACATATAATAAAATTGCAAAAGCACAAAAAACTATAAATTCAAATCTAAGTCGAGGTTGGAAGAAGTCATGATCTTCAAATTGTCGATCATAGAAAAGCAAAACAAAAACTACTTATCTTCCGTAAGGCTTAAGAGGAGGACAACTGTATCTTCTTTCCGGATGGAATGAAAAAGAGAGTCAAGATGTGAAAGTCTTGGAATTCAAATCCTTTATTAACCCATCGATAATAACAAAAACAAATTAATTAACAGATTTCTATCCTAATTTATGTGTCTCTTCAAAGATGATCGAGCATATCAAACTGAAATGATCATGGCACGAGAACTCCACCTGCATGACCATAAGTCATGACACAAGATAATCAGAGGCAGTGGCTTCCTGGAACCTCCATGAGATATCTTCAAAGTCGCAAACGATAAAGGAAGATCCGGTCAAGCACATGCATAGGACAGAGGGATTGCCCTCCTGCAATCTCCTGCCATGACTTTGATACATAAATGCGAGCAAATTCAGGACTCCAAGTAAACAGTGGCGTTTAGGCGATGAAAAGCTCCTTTCGTCTGACTTCGCATTCAGACTGTAAATTGCATGCCCCAAAAGATCAAAACGAAAGCATCCACCGTAAAGATGTTTGGCCCGTAACCACTTAAGGCAATTATGAAAAACACATGCACTAGGATTTTGCTACGCCATAGTCATTGATATATACGGGATATTGTGAGCAGATCTAGAGATGATGTAAAAGTCAAAGTTAAAATGAGGTGACAATCAAAGTCAATATGAGATAGCAATCTAAGCGTCAACCTCATCAAAGCTTAGCTCCTCACATAGCGCTAAGACCTTTGGTATGAATACGGTCCACCCTACATTCAGATGGACTTGAAGGATCTAGTACTCCACTTATGGAAGGATCCAGTATTCCACTTATGAATAGACAATTGATATAAATACCGAGCAAACTTGCAAAATTACGTAACTCAATGTACAACTAACCTTACAATGTTTAAAGACGGTCCTTAGGGCCGGCCGGATTCAAGGGACCCAACTTTCCATTTGTCAAATATAAGTCTCAGTATATGATCTAACAACACAAATACTGGTTGGATTTAAGAGCCTTGTCGTTCTATTCATTGCTTAAGATATACAAGATAAACCCGATCGACTTTAATATGTCAGTCGGGTACACTGGATAGCTCACTCTTCATAGGCAATCTCTCAACATATAGCCAAACAAACTAAGATCTAGTCAGAATTATAATAGACAAGCACTCAACATGCAGTCATTTAATTGACACTACAGTACCTCTCGACATATTGCTAGGTCACCACAAGGATTGTTCGGTCTTATGAGATGATCTTCCATTTCTCAGCTCTTAGTCATTACCAGACAGTACTCAACATGATAAAGCAACACTCAGACTATTACATGTCAGTCTTAATGCATCGGTCAAATGTACGGGACCTAGCTCCCCACTTCTGCAATATCGCTCAACTTACATATTCAGTCCTACAGTACAGTAGAACCTTCAGTATAAATTTGACCGTCATAAGGCTGGTCGTACTTACGAGGCTGAGCGCCTTGTTATCCAATAGTCAATCTCCTATCACACGATCTGTTAGTCCTAAAGCTGACCGAACCGCTGAGACTTGGCTCCTCATTACTTATCAGATCTTCAGTATGAGCCTATGAGCATATTGCCGACCGGACTTATGGTCGGTCGGACTGATGAGATTCAACTCCCCTTTCAAAGATACAATGCTCCTATTTATAAGTTTGATCGGGTTTACGAGGCTCTATTCTTGTTTCATATATGAATGATCAAGGCAAATGCATAAGGTAATTCTCATTATAAAGCGGCCGAACATAGAGACGGTCTAGATACCCTATTCGTCTAAATATCTGGGCAGGCTATATTCCAGGAGACAATATTATTAAGAAATCACAACAATCCGTCAGAGAATAACAACTATTCATTTGAGAATATTCTTTGGTTACAACATATGCATTCAATGGAACATTCTTACGAAGATGACTATACAACTATTACGGAGGTTATATTAGTCTGTTCATATATGTATAACAGAAGATGTTGGATCGAAAAGAATTTAGATATCTCCACAATTGTATGATATTGTCCACTTTGGGCTTAAACCCTCATGGTTTTGCTCTTGGGCTCTACCCAAAAGGCCTTATATCAATAGAGATATTTTTTCTCTTATAAACCAATGATTTTTCCAATGTGTTTTCAATGTGGGACTATATTTACAATCTTGCAACCCCAACAATCCCCTCCTCAAACAAAGGACCACAAACTTCCCATGTCCAATCCTCGACCTACCAGGTCTTCCTGCCCCTTGGTCCACCCGACCTACTAGGACTTCCTTGCCTGGCTGCAACTAGGACTTCCTACCTGGTGTCTGGTCCTCTTGATCAGAACATAGGAGCCCCCACATTCTTTGTTCAAGGTCAATATTGTACCCACATGTCTCAATCAAACCATAGCTCTTGTGCACAGTCTGCAGTTAAACCTTCTGGCAGTCCGGGCTCTGATACCAATTGTTGGATTGAAAAGAATTTAGATATCTCCACAATTATATGATATTGTCCACTTTGGGCTTAATCCCTCATGATTTTGCTCTTGGGCTCTACCCAAAAGACCTCATACCAATGGAGATATATTTTCTTTTATAAACCCATGGTCTTTCCCATGTATTTTTAATGTGGGACTATGTTTGCAACCTTGCAACTGTTAGGATCTCTTCGTACGCGGCTAGAGAGGGGGGGTGTGAATAGCCGCCCCAAATCACTCGTTTCTTCCTACAATTCGTTAGCGCAGCGGAAAAATAAACTAGAAACGAAAGGAAGAATGTCAAACCTTAACACAGCGATGTACGAGGTTCGGAGATGATACTCCTACTCCTCGGCGTGTCCGTAAGGTGAACGAGCCCTATCAATCCGTCGGTGGATGAGTCCCCGGAGAACCGGCTAATATCAACTCCTTGTGGGTGGAGAAACCTCGCCACAATCACTTGCAACAGCAAGCTAAGAGTACAAGAGAACACAAGAAGTAAATACAATGAATGTAACAATACAAGCTTGCCTTCTTGTCGACTGGTTGAAGCAACAACTTCACGAGACGCCTACAACAGCAGCAACTCAGTCGAAGAAGCTCACGCGAGGCTTCAGTGGAGTAGGGAGCTCAACAAAGCTCAAACACAGCATTAAAGTTCAGCAAGAAGAAGATGAAGGAGAGAGAGAGTAACACTGTAGATGCCCTCGCTCCTTATAAGAACCTGCGAAACTGCAAGACAGAACGCTAGAACACGGGTCTGGGCCGATCAGTAACATCCGATCGGTCCGTCGATCGTGAAGAAGCCACCGTGATCGGTCCATGGACCGATCAGAAACCTGATCGGTCCACGCACCGATCAGGGAACCTTCTTATCGGTCCGTAGACCGATCAGGCTTCTCTTCTCCCGCTTCTTTGCGCCTCTGATCGGTCTGGCAGACCGATCAGGCATACCCGATCGGCCACCAGACCGATCAGCCATATCATTGGATCGGTCACCCGATCAAACTTCTCGACCCTAAACCTAAGGCTTCCACACCAACATCCGGTCAACCTTGACTGTTGGTACATCACGCCTAGCATCCGATCACCCTTGACCGCTAGCACTCCCCGCTAAGTGTCCGGTCAATCACCCACTTAGACTTCTCTACACCGGATGTCCGATCACCCTTGATCCATCCGGATTTTCCTGCGCTTCACTCACGGGACTTTCCACACCCTAACATCCCGCTTAGGACTTTCTCACCGCTGGTTTCACTCACCAGACTTTCCAACCGCCTAACATCCGCTTAGGACTTTCCTCGTGCCAAGCTCCCCGCTTGGACTTCTCTGCCAAGTCTCCATACTTGGACTTTTCACAAGTCTCCATACTTGGACTTTTCGCCAAGTCTCCATACTTGGACTTTTCCGTGCCAAGTCTCCATACTTGGACTTTTCCCGTCTTTTCCAGTGCCAAGTCTCCATACTTGGACTTTTCCAGTGCCAAGCTCCCTGCTTGGACTTTTCCGTTTCAGGTCAACCAGGTCAACCTTGACCTACGGTTGCATCAACAATTACCCAAACATCTATTCTTGTCAAACATCAAGAATAGAACTCTCTTCTCGACAAACATCAACATACAACTCAACTAGGTCAATCTTGACCTAAGGTTGCATCAACAATCTTCCCAAGTCAAACATCAAAATACAACTTGAGTCAAGTCAACTCGAGTCGGGTCAACCAGGTCAACCTTGACCTAAGATTGCACCAACAATCTCCCCCTTTTTAATGTTTGACAAAACCCATAATCAAGTTAGGTTAACCCAATAACCTAACTTAGGTTTTCCAACCATCTTCCAATGTCCAATGTTCTTTCCTTGAACATTCTCTGGACATTCTCCCCTTAGGTTAACCCGATAACCTAACTTGGGTTCTCCAATAATTCTCCCCCTTTTTGACACACATCAAAAAGAATTCCAATGTTCTTCCTCGAACATTCCTTGACATTCTTCCCCTAGCTTAGGTTAACCCGATAACCTAACTTGGGTTTCTCCAATAATTCTCCAATGAACACTCTCCCTTTTACATACATCAAAAGAAAAGGAGGGTATCAAGGTCAAGAGTTTCTTCCTAATGAAAGTCCCATACCTTTCATTGAAACTCTTAATTTCCTTGATACTAAACTCAACAATCAACTTAGTGATAATCCCATATCACTAATCCTCAAAAGTCTTAAAGAGTAAAACTCCCCTAAAAGTCAACTCCCCTTGACAATTAGGTAAACTCCCCTAAAGGTTAACTCCCCCTTGACCATTGCACCAACAATGTCTTTGTGAGTTCCAAACCTTTAGAAATCCAAAACACCAATTTCCATAACTGAAATTTTAGACAACAGTTGAAAAATCAGAATCTGACACGCTCTGATCGGTCACCAGACCGATCAGCCTTCACTGGATCGGTCACCAGACCGATCCACATCTCTGGATCGGTCCAGTGACCGATCCACACTATCCTGGACCGATCAGAATCTTCTGATTTTCTCCCGAAGTTCGAAACTCCTAGAAAATTACAGAAAATTTGAAAAATTGTGAAATTTTGAGGATACATTCCTCATAACATATACTATCATGGAAAAATAGTTTTCTATGAAAATAACTTCCATTTTTCAATCTTGATACAAAGTTCAAAAACTTTGAAATAGTTCAAGTTTAACTCAACTTTGTATCACAATGTTCAATGATGAATGCTATCGCTAGGAAAGCTTCATCAAGGTTTTTCAAATCAATTTTAAAATTCTTTTAAAACCATTTGAATTTGGGACCATAATCTTAGGGCTAGATGTACATGACTTGTACACAAGCTTTCCCTATGATCCTTAATTTCTTGAATTAGGGTCATCTAGGTACAAGGACAATGCACCTTGATCCTAACTCATGATCCTAATATCTCACACACATCTAAGGTGTATCAAACCACATTCAAGTCAATTTGATGTGAGATATGGGTTAAGGTCAACTTAGGCTAAGTTCTCATGCATTTTCTAAACACCAATTTGATCTCAATATCAAATTATATGTTTGTCCTTAAATCAATTTCATTGATTATAATGCAAGAGATGATGACATGGCATATAATGATATCATAAGTAAAAATATGTACCAATGTCATGATGTCATGGCATAAAGTTTGAAAACTTAAATAAAGCATGACATATAAACTAGCCTAAGCATTATCATGACATTTCAAATGATAATAAACTAAATATGATGTCATGGCATGGCATATGGCAACCAATCATGGCAAGTTAGCACAAATAAAATACCTAAATTCCCTATCTAAGTATCCTTAGCCTTAGCTAACTTAAAATCTAACCCTAGATTGCCCATATATCCCTAAGAGAAAAACCAAAATCCCAATTATGGTATTTCTCTAGGTTTTCTTAAATTGTGCCAAATAAGATTAAAATCGATATTTTTCAAATATGGCACAATTTACTCTTCAAGGAGTAAATAATAATTCCTTTTCATTTTCAAAGGTTCACAAAACCTTGAAAATGCTCCTTGAGTGTCAATTTCCTCAAAGTTGGGTTAACTACCCTTCTAATTGGAGTTGACACTCTCTAACCCATCTATGGGATAGAGAAGATGCTCCTAGGAACCCAATACCTATTTGAGCTCATTGGGTTCACTAAATATTCACTAGGGATGACTTCCCTAGCAACCCTCCTAATGACCCTCTTAGGCTTTAAAGCCTTGGTCATTTGGGACTCATCAAGATCAACTCTAGGGGTGACTCCCCTTGTGACCTTGGTGGTGGTCTTCCTAGCCCTAGGTTTTGTTCCATAATCGAATGGAACACTATGATAAGTGGGCTTGACCACTTGGGACTTAGGTTTGTGACCCAAACCTTTCTTGTCCTTGGACTTGGGTTTTTGACTCTTAAACCCTAGAGATGACTTCTCCATGTTTTTAAGAGCCTTTTCTAAATTATCAAGTCTTGACCTCAAGACTTGATTTTCCCTCTCTAATACCTCAAGTGTTAATTTGTCATTTTCTCTTGAGATATTCCTAGGCATGTGTCTAGTCTTCTTGGAATTTCTACCTAGGTTTTCCATAACTTTAGAAGCGTTAATCCTAGGGTTGGTATTTCTAGTGTTATCCTTACCTAGGCTAACATGTTTAGCTCCTAAGCACATGTATTGGTTCCTAAAGTTAACATGCTTATCATTATTAACAATTGCAACAAAACTACTAGCATGAGTTTTATTAGAATTGCAATAATGAACCTTAGAGATTACCTTAGGGTTTGCCTTAGCCCCCCTATTGATGTGCTTGGTTTCTTGTCCTTGTGAGGTTGCCTCCCCCTCGGACATTGGCTCCTATAGTGTCCCCTTCGCTTGCATTGGAAGCACACCACGTGCTCCTTGCATTTGCGTATCGGGCCTCCGGCTTCCTTGACCTTAGGCGCCGGTGGAGTCTTCCTAACTCTCTTTGGACATTTGCTCTTGTAATGTCCATACTCCCTACACTCAAAGCATAATATATGTAATTTGCTCGAAATTAAAGTGTTTGAGTTACCTAGGTTTGTGGATGGAGATGAGCTTTCTTCTTCATCCCTTCCGGAGGTAGATGCCTCTTCTTGCTCCGATCTTGAACAAGAGCTCTCCTCCTCTTCTTCCTTGGATGTTGAGTAGCCCTCAACTTCCAATTCGCTTCCTCCATGATGTGAGCTACTTGGCTCACTAGGCTCCTTTTCATGGAATTTTGCCAAATTGTTTCACAATTCCTTGGCGTTGTTGTACCTATCTATCTTGCACAAAACATTATGAGGCAAAGAAAATTCAATAATTTTTGTTACCTCGTCATTGATTTCGGATTGTCGGATTTGCTCTTTCGTCCACTCCTTCTTCTTGATAGGTTTTCCTTCCTCATCCATCGGAGGGGAAAACCCTTCTTGTACACAAAACCAATGTAACATATTAGTTCTAAGAAAATACATCATCCTTACCTTCCAATATGTGAAGTTGTCGTGAGACTCGTAGAAGGGTTGAATCGTGACATCTTCTCCATAGAGATCCATCTCTAGCCCGTGCTCCCCCGGGTGTTGATCCGTCGAAGAGCGGCCTGGCTCTGATACCACTTGTTAGGATCTCTTCATACGCGGATAGAGAGGGGGGTGTGAATAGCCGCCCTAAATCACTCGTTTCTTCCTACAATTCGTTAGCGCAGCGGAAAAATAAACTAGAAACGAAAGGAAGAATGTCAAACCTTAACACAGCGATGTACGAGGTTCGGAGATGATACTCCTACTCCTCGGCGTGTCCGTAAGGTGGACGAGCCCTATCAATCCGTCGGTGGATGAGTCCCCGGAGAACCGGCTAATATCAACTCCTTGTGGGTGGAGAAACCTCGCCACAATCACTTGCAACAGCAAGCTAAGAGTACAAGAGAATACAAGAAGTAAATACAATGAATGTAACAATACAAGCTTGCCTTCTTGTCGTCGATTGAAGTCCTGGAAGCAACAACTTCACGGACGAATGCCAACAAGCAACTCAGCCGAAAGAAGCTTCGGAAGTGAGCTCAACAAAGCTCAGTCAAACTTAAACAGCAGAACAGAAGTTCTAAGGAGGAAAAGGAAGAGTAACCCGCACGTAAGATGCCTCGCTCCTTATACCGCGAAGAAGCAATGAAGAAACTAGCCGCTGCATTAACGGTTAGAACCTGATCGGCCGTGGACCGATCAGCAACATCCTGATCGATCTACGGCGATCGTGGAAGAAGCCTTCGCTGTTCGCCCCGATCGGTCCACGCATCGATCAGAACCTTCGATCGGTCCGTAGACCGATCGTGCTTCTTCTCGCTAGTTTACCATCGATCTCCTTCGATGGTCTCTGCATCGATCGATAACCATCGATACATCGATCGGTCACCGACGGTCACCGACCGATTATCAGACACATATCATTGGATCACCGATCCAAACTTCTCGACCCTAAACCTAAGGCTTCCACACCAACATCCGGTCAACCTACCTGTTGGTACATCACGCCTAGCATCCGGCCACCCTTGACCTGCTAGTACTCCCCGCTAAGTGTCCGGTCAATCCTTTTGACCCACTTAGACTTCTCTACACCAGATGTCCGATCACCCTTGATCCATCTGGATTTTTCCCTTGCCCGGCTTCACTCACCAGGACTTTCCACACTGCCTAACATCCCAGTTAGGACTTTCTCACTGCCTGGTTTCACTCACCAGGACTTTCCAACTGCCTAACATCCAGTTAGGACTTTCCCTCGTGCCAAGCTCCCTGCTTGGACTTCTCCGTGCCAAGTCTCCATACTTGGACTTTTCCAGTGCCAAGTCTCCATACTTGGACTTTTCCAGTGCCAAGTCTCCATACTTGGACTTTTCCCGTGCCAAGTCTCCATACTTGGACTTTTCGCGTGCCAAGCTCCCTGCTTGGACTTTTCCAGTGCCAAGTCTCCATACTTGGACTTTTCCAGTGCCAAGCTCCCTGCTTGGACTTTTCCGTTTCAGGTCAACCAGGTCAACCTTGACCTACGGTTGCATCAACAATTACCCAAACATCTATTCTTGTCAAACATCAAGAATAGAACTCTCTTCTCGACAAACATCAACATACAACTCAACTAGGTCAATCTTGACCTAAGGTTGCATCAACAATCTTCCCAAGTCAAACATCAAAATACAACTCGAGTCAAGTCAACTCGAGTCGGGTCAACCAGGTCAACCTTGACCTAAGATTGCACCAACAGCAACCATAACAGAAGATTCCTTGGAGGATAACTGTATAACAATTTCAGACTATACACCTTCCATTATCTGACATCTTCTGACACCAAATATTCCTTGTCATCTCATTATTACGGAATTATGATAGGTGATTTAAAGGGGGCGGGGGTTCTCTTCTCCAGCGAAGTATGTTTTACGGATTATTACGCAACATCACTCTTTACTATGCTCACTCAATTTTACTGTAGTTCTTCTTCACTTTTCACTCAATCATCTACTGACTTGAACATTGGAGAGTCTATGTCAGAGACCCTTTCCCTGATTTACGCCCTAACATTCTATGAGATCTTTCTTTTGTGTGTACAGAGAGGAAGAAGACAGTCGAAGCCCCTTTTCATTCTAGTTCGCCACCTTTTCTTTAGTTCAAGGTCCTCTCCAGGTCAATAGCAGTGTCACCTGCCTAGCGTGCCATCTCCATCACTTTTAGATAGGATCAATTTTGGCGTTGTTTGTGAAACTTTCACTTGAATATGAAATAAACAAATGGAAGAAGCTAGATGATTTACCACCGTCACCCTATCTCAGGAAGATTTCAAGTTGTTGGTAGCCGATCGAGCACAAAGGTTAATGCAACAACAAGCGGCTGCCACTGGTACGTTGCCACATGATCCGGCCACATCCAGGGCGGGTCCTCACACTGAAAGAGGAACTCGAGTAGAAGGCCCAACTGAGTTTCAACTAGTTCCTCCTCCACCAGAGGTTGGTTTTATACAACACCCATCTAACCTATCAACCAACCGGCTATGCCACCATCCTGATAGCACATCACTGGGCACTATTCTGCACTCCTTACGAGGGATGGTCGAGAAGAAATTCCCCAGTATCATCTTCTAGAGATGTGCCCATGCATGATTTATGCAAATGGAAAGCCCTGATGGGTATAGGTTCTCCCGAGCAGATAAACATGTCGTTCTCTCATAAAATATTGGAGAATAAGCTGCTAAACCACTTTCAACCCTTGACGATAGAGGAATATGGAGGGACAATTGACCTAAAAGACCACCTCCTCAAGTTTGAAAATTCTACCACCTTTCATCAGTACACGGATGATGTAAAGTGCCGAGTGTTCCCCACCACATTCTCAAACATGACACAGAGATGTTTCAACCGACTATCAACCGAATCAATCTGCTGTTTAAGCATTTCCACAAGACATTCCTTCACCATTTTGCCAATAGCTGCTGTTACCATAAAACCACCCTAAGTTTTTTTCGCCGAAACAGGGGCCCAAGGAGACGCTCAAGGTCTACATAAAAAAATTTAACCAGGTGGCCATGAATGTCCCCTTGGCCACCCTTGAGATTCTAGTGAGCATCTTCTCTTAAGGGCTCGCAGATAGTGAGTTTTTTGCCCCGATTAAGAAGCCCCCAAAGAACTTCGATCATCTACTTGGTCGAGCGACCAAGTACATTGATGTCAAAGAGGCACAATCCGTCCTGAAGAAGGAGATTACCATGCCCACTGTAGCACTTGCTCTGGAGCGTTGAGCTCCTCCCCTGCCTCTTCCTCAGAAAGGACCCCGAATGGGCCCTCAGCCTCTTCACCCAAAGTCGTGGCCTCAAGCTATACTGCATGTGGAGGTTGAGCGGAGGAGATTCCCTGAGCCCCCTAAATGGACTCCACCCAAATTGAATATATACCACTAATCGAATACACACGACACTCAAAATTGTTATCATTACAATCTAGAGAAGTACAAGTCGGCTAACTAAGGCTTCTGTAAGCGCTCACCATCTCCTAATAGCAGGCACTATCAATGGCTGATCGGGCCACCTCGAAGAGAATACTAGGGCGCCGAGAGGCACCAAAGAATGCCCCAGTAGCAAGAGAACAAGGCCCAAGCCCCTACCTAGGTGGCATTTCATGATACGACAGGAGGAAAACCATAATAACGCTGCTCAAGGAATATTGGGATGATTGTTGGAGGCCCGATCGATGGAGACTCCAATTGGGTGAGGAAGTTGCATGCCAGTCGATTAAAGATCCACACAGGCGGCTGCAGCTAGAAGTAGGCACATAGACCCAAGATTAGTTTCGGGTCCAAGGATTTAGAGGGAGTAAAAGTGCCTCATGAGGACACTTTGATTATTAAGGTTGTCATAACAAATTATAACATACATCGTACTTTTGTTAACATAGGTAACTTAGTCAACATTATTTTCAAGAAGGCATTCAAGCAGCTATATATTGATAAGAGCGAACTCCAACCCATGATGACACCACTATTCAAATTCATAGGAAATGAAGTTCAGCCATTTGGATAAATTAAATTGACCATATCTTTGGGAGAAGAGTCCTTGATGAGGACGCACCGATTGACCTTCATCGTGGATGACATGCTCTCCACTTACAATATGATCTTAGGCCGACCAACCATAAATGAGTTCTAGTAGTTATATCAATCTTTTGCTAGAAATTTAAATTCCCTATGGACGTTCAGGTACGGGAAGTCAATGAAAAATAACTGGTGGAGCGTAAGTGCTATGTCAATATCATCAAAATTGAGGCCCGAGTGGTACTGAAGACCTAACGGATGGAAGTGGATGTCATGTTGGAGACGCCTCTGAACTCAAGAGTATGCTTGTAATGAATTAGTGTATCATAAATATTTACACTTAATGAAAATACAGACGAATTTGTCTCAAAAAAGCCTATCTACTCTAACTCTTGAGTCGTTCAGCTAGATTATAAGTGAGTTTGCTCTCATGCCTATATATTCCAGACTCCTGAGCAGTTCAACCGGATTATAAGTCAACTTATTCTCACATCTATATATTCCAGACTCCCGAGTTGTCTGATAGATTATAAGCGAACATGCTCTTTCCCCTATATATTCCAGACTCCTGAGCCATCTAGTTAGGTTATAAGTAAGCATGCTCTTGTGACTATATGTCCTAGACTCCTGAGTCGTTCGACCTGGTTATAAGCGAGTATGTTCTCGGGCCATGCCTTAGACTTCCAAGTCGTTCGGTTGGATTATAAGCAAACATACTCTCATGCTTATATATTCCAGACTCTCGAGTCGTCCGATCAAGTTATAAGTGAGCATGCTCTTGTACCATATCCTAGACTCCCAAGCCGTCCGACTGGATTATAAGTGAGCATGCTCTTTCATCATATCCCAAATCCCTAGCCGTCCGATCGGGTTATAAGTGAGCTTGCTCTCATGTCTATATATCCAGACTCCTGAGCCATCCGGTAGGGTTATAAGTGAACTTACTCTCACGTCTATATATTCCAAACTCCCTAGCCATTCGACCGTGTTATAAGTGAGTTTGCTCTCAAGTCTATATTTTTAGACTCCCGAGCCATTTGGCCGGGTTATAAGTGAGTTTACTCTCACGCCTATATTTTTCAAACTCCCAAGCGATCTGGTTGGGTTATAAGCGAGCTTGCTCTCGGGTGTATCTTATTCATATTCCACCTGGGTTAATTTTTCATTCAGCTTAGTTATGCTGCTTAGAGAGCAGAGAAATTATTTTACCTAGTTTAATTATATCAATTGATCAAATTATAAGCAGGCTGACCCACGCGTCTAGATATAAAACTCTTGTTCTATTTAGACTAATTTTTTCGCTCAGCCTTATTATTATTCTCAGCTTGATTATTCTGCTTGGCATAATTATTCCGCCTAACCTATTATTTAGCTTGGCTTAATTATGATTGTGATTGCTTACACGTCTAACCTCCGGATCTCCATATTATTGGACCTTTCTTATGGGGAAGCATTCATTCGGATTTCATCTTACAAAGAAGGTATCAACAAATGGTAAAAATGCACAAAGATAGGTATAATTTAATAATGGTCAATACATATGTTACATTTAAGTTCCATTTCCTCCCTTCATCAATCATAAGTTATAAAGATAAGCATATTATATATTCAATCGAGTTTTCTTAATAGATCTTTCGGGAGATCTTTTAGGAGTCGTTGGCAATCTATAAATTGTTTGGGTGGTTCTATCGATAGGTAGCCACCCTCATGTAGTTATTGGACTGCCCCTTCAGCTCAAAGAGTGAGCATCCTTGTGGTGTGCACGATAAAGTTTAGGCTGAACTCACGAGATTCAAGATAGGCTTTCCGCCTAATCTCAAAACGCTCATCCTCTCTGGCCTTATAAGTTGCCAAATCTAATTTAGCGGACTTTAGTTCAGCCTGCATTGATTCTAGTCGGGCTTTTTGTGTATCTAAGTTGCGCTGCTGCTCCAGGATCAACATATCTTTGGTTGATAGTTCTTTGATATGCTTGACTGATCCCAAAGCACGAGTAACCTTTAGTCCTCTAGTAGGGTAGTTTTCTGTGCCAAGTCAGAGATTGCCTTGGCTCTCATTGTACTTTCTGCTTGGAGCTTGGTTTCACTGATCTGCAACAGGATTTTCAGTTTCTTTTTCTCCGCCTGTTGAGAACTCACCAGCTATTGAGAATCCCTCATAGTCTCCTCCATCTCTAATAGTAGTCCAGCCTGAAAGCCTACTTCTTTCTACAACTTGACCATCTCAACGCTCGACTTAGATGCGAATAGTTCTAATTCCTCCATGCACTCTCTCAAATTCTTGTTAGCCTACTCTATGTCCACCACTAGGTGACTTAAATTTAGCCCAGTAGAATAAAGTTGAAAAGAGCAGTAGTGAGAAGTTTTATTTACTAAAAGAAATCAAGTTAAGAACTTACCGCAGTTGTGCTCTAAGCATATTCATCTGCGCGCTCAGAAATGGAGAAATCACTCAGCCGCTTTCTCACATTTGTCCAAGCCTCAGCTAATGAGCTTTTCAGCTTCACCACCCCATAAGATGGCTAAGTTAAGATTATCCCCTGTTGGGATGGTAAACCAAAAGTGAAGTAAAATTAACTATTCGAGTCGAGAGGAGACCTCGACCTTGAAGAAGAGGTGCCTGGAGTAAGGCCTGTTGGCAGTGATGGGCGTATGGAGGATGAAGGTCTATGGGTTATCTCAGTTGGACGAGGCAGTTGCGTGGGTATAGAAGGCGCAGAAGAATGACCTCTTGACCTTAAGATGATGGACCCGACCGAAGGACGGTCGGGTACAATCATGTCTTTTCCTTGAGCGGGAGGAGACCAGGGTGTACCAACAATGATCCGCTCGGCCATCGATCATTCGGATGGAGCCGAAACATTCGGTCGGTGCTTTTTACGCCTAAAGGTAAGTGGTGTATCTGAGTTCAGAGATTCAGGTGGTAGCAGGTATTCAAGGATGGTCGGGTTGTGGAGCTCCCTGCTCAGCCTCACTCACTTTTAAAATTTCCTTTCCTATTCGATTTAGTGTGATGTTATTCAGCCAGGAGGTTTTGAAAAGGAGAGTGTTGGATACAACCGTCGTTGTAAAAAGAAAAAGTTTCAGCCAGGAACAAGAGAAAAAGAAAGTTAAAACCTCTTACTAAAGGAGTCATCCAACTCTATCCGGACGAGGCTTAACCCGAACATGTACAGCATCCCTTCCTGGAGTAGCAAGGGAATGTCAAACTGTAGGCTAGCTAGTTTCTTTGTAACTTTGTTAAAGGTCAGCTCCTTACGGAAGTCACCTAGCTTGGGTGCAGGAGGAAGATACAACTGCCACTTGGTGGGCTAGGACACGAGAGTTGGGAGTCGAATATAAAAGTATTTATCCTTCCACTAAATGCTATGATAAGGGATTTTAGTAAAAAGAGTAACTTTTGGGTAGGCGCGAAAGCTAAAGAGACCATCAGTTATTTGATGAGGATAGAAGAAGTAATTGAATATCCAAGGATTTAAGGGTATATCAAATAAATGAAACACAATGGTGACCTCGCATAAGACGTGAATGGAGTTGGGAACTAATTGTGACAAAGGAAGGCAAAAATATCAAATCACCTCGATGAAAAAAGAGGGAAGGGGAAAATGTAGTTTCTCCATTACTTGTTCCTTAAAAAGGTTACATAACCAGTGGGAGGAAGGCAAGGACGAGCCTAGTCAGTGGGTATAATTATATGCAGAGTATCAGGGACTTCATACATGAATCGAAGATGGTCCAAGTCTATGTAAGTACCCCGTGGAAGTTTTGATGTGATCAACCAAGTCAAGTTAGGTCTTGTTGTGTTTAACCTTGTGTCTAAGTGTGCACGAACTTAGAAGCACAGAGAGTTGAGCAAAAGATGCAACTACCGTGAAGGACGGCATAGGAGAGAGCCGATGGACTCGGTACGTCTGAGAGACAAGGTGTTGTGGAAGAGTACACGGGTAGACGAGAAGGAGACATGCGACGTTTTCGAGGGATGAGAAGCCGGAGCAGAAGGTTGCTCGAGAAGGCCAAAAGTTGGGTTTGGGGTGAGCCCTATTCCGAATGGCTGAAATCACCCAAGTGAGCGGAGCCAGAGCGGAAGACCCGGACTGAGGTGAGTAGAGCCGGAGCAGAGGGCCCAGACCAAAAAAGTCAACCATGTTGACTTTGTGGGTCCAGGCGCCTGGAACCTAAATTTTATCACCATCGACGTGGACTTTGACTAACACGTTGGGGATAAAATTATATCCCCCACTCTAGGCACCTAGAACACTTCTACGTGCTCCAACCAAAGCTATAAATACAGCCTTGGTCCTAGAAACTAGGATAACAAGAATTTTGATAAATAACACTTGTGCGCTTCTCTTTGTTAGTTTAGCTTCATTTTTTCTGTGCGTTAATTTCTGTAAAGAGGCTTCTCCGCTCGAAGGAGATCTTCATAAGTGCGCTTCATTTTTCTTGGATTAGTAATCTTTTGATTGCAAAGCAAGTAATTCTCTTTGTGTCTTTGTCTTTTTAATTAGTCTCTTAAATTCTTAATACAAGTGTTCATAATTAAGCTATAAGTCGAGAAAGGGTTGAGTTTGTTTGTGTAGAACAATTCACCCCCTCTTGCTGGCCATCAAGGGATCAACAATTAGTATCAGAGCAAGGATACTTTAGAATGACTAACCGCCGACCGAAGCAAAGAAACCAATGGCCGAACCAAGCATCGTTCCACCAAAATTCAAGGGAGAATTCGAACACTGGAAACATCGAATGGAGGTATTTCTAAAAACTGACTTTGAGATTCGTTTAATAATCAAGTATGATTTTGTAGTTCCTATGAATCGAAATAGAGAGGAGAAGGAGGAGAGTCTTTGGATGAAGAAAGAATAAAATGATTCTGTAGTAAATAACAGAGCAGAATATCACTTGTTGAGAGTGCTACCGCCTCAAGAAGTCAACCGAATCGGGAGCTACTCGTCAGCCAAAGAACTCTAGGAAAAATTCCTGGAACTCCACGAAGGCACATCCGAGGCCAAGCTCACAAGACAAGACATACTTTGAAACAAACTAACGAATATCCGTTCGGAAAGAGGTGAGAATGTAGCCGATCTACACACGAAGGTAAAAGAACTAATCACCGGACTCAAAAATCTCGGTGAAACAGTAACCAACCGGGACTCGGTACGCTACACACTCAATGCCTTTCTCAGGACTCCAGAATGGACCTCGATAATCGACGCCTACTACATCTCAAAGGACCTGGAGGTAAGTACCCTAGAGGAACTTTTTCCTACTTTAGAATTACATGAAACCAGATGTGTAGGTACAACCAAAGAGTCAAGCTAGAGTTTGGCGCTAAATGCAACCAAGAAGGATGAACCCGAGTCGGACTTAGAAGAAGATCAAGAAGCTTACATGGTAAGGAAATTCAGGAAATTTTGTTAGATCTAACAAATTTAAAGAAATGCAAAACAGAAAACATCCAAGAAATAAAAGAAGAGTTCGATGTTACCAGTGTCAAAAGGAAGGACACATAAAAGAGGACTGCCCAAAACTCAAAAAGGAAAAAGCAAGATGCCCAAGCAAAACAAGCATAAGACTCTAAATGCTACTTGGGATGAAAGCTCATCATCCGAGTCAGAAATAGAAGAATATGCCGGACTAGCACTGATGGTGAGCCATGAAGAGTAAAGCACCTCAGAAGCCATCATCAATGAAGGGGGAGCAACTTCAGATGAATGCAGCGAAGCAGGGGGAGAGTCAGGCTTCAAGTTTGATATGGTAAGCGAGGTATGCCTCTTACCTCCCGATCAACTCTATTTTGGTATTAAATCTATGACAAAATCAATGTGCAAGTTAAAAATTAAAAATGATAAATTAAAAAAATAAAAACTTAGAAATAAAAAGAATTTTAGCAAAATTATGTCTAATAGAAGCTTTTAAAAAAGTAAAACTTGAAAATGCTGAATTAAAGGAACAAATAGAAAACTTTAAAAATTCTGCATGTTCAAATGTTTCTATTTTAAATGCTAGAAACTATAAAGGATTAAATTGGTACTATAGATTTCATAAAAGTCAAATCAAACAAGTGACAAAAACTTATATCCCTAGAAAATACTTAATTAACCCAGTAAGAAGAAACCTATATTGGGTTCTGAAATCAGATCTAAATTAAATTATTCACATGCTCTAATTCTTTTTGTTTAATATTTTCAAATAAATTTCTTAGTATGTGTTCTGTTAGAATTTAATTATAATTTAATTTTCTGAGAAATAAGATTTCATTACACAACATCGATAAATTTAAATATATGAATTTTTGAACAAAAATCATATTCTTCAATTTAAAAATATTTTTTCTATATTATTTTTTTAAAAAAAATAAATTCGATCCCATGCCAATTTTTGTGAATTATTTATACACATGCCAATTTTTAATATTTAAAATTCTCAATCACTTAGTTTTTGAAAGTTAAATTTTTCTGCACAACTACTTGAATTTTATTTAAAATTTAAAAAATATATTAATTTGACTTAAAGTTTTTTTTTTAATTAAATATTTATTCAAACCTCAGTTTTTTTCTTATATTAATTTTATTTAAATGACACTGATTAATCATTCTCATAATTAATTAAATTGTTCCTCATCTATACTTTCTTCTAAACTTATTTCTTACTCATCTTACACTTACCCCTATTTTTGAAGTGATCAAAGGGGGAGAATTAGAAGTTAAGTTTAAGAGAGAGGTATATATATTTTCGGTATAGTTTTTTTTCTCTCTAAAGGACTTGAACATTTATTTCATGTCTTTAATTTCATGTCGTATTTTACCCTAACTTAATTTGGATTGATTCACATCAAAAGGGGGGAGATTGTAAGTACCTCATGGAGGTTTTGATGTGATCAACCAAGTCAAGTTAGGTCCTGTTGTGTTTAACCTTGTGTCTAAGTGTGCAGAAACTTAGGAGTACAGGGAGTTGAGCAAAAGACGCAGCTAGTGTGAAGGGCGGCACGGGAGAGAGCCGACTGGCTAGATGCGTCTGAGGGATAAGGTGCTACGAAAGAGTACGCGGGCGGACGAGAAGGAGGCGTGCGGCGTTTCTGAGGGACGAGAAGCCAGAGCAGAAGGTTGCTCGAGAAGGTCGGAAGTTAGGTTCGGGTGAGCCCTATTCCGGATGGCCGAGATCACCAAAACGAGCGGAGCCAAAGTGGAAGACTCAGACCAAGGTGAGCAGAATCGGAGCAGAGGGCCCATACCGAGAAAGTCAACCATGTTGATTTTGTGGGTCCGGGCGCTCGGAACCTAAATTTTATCACCATCGACAAGGACTTTGATCAACGCGTCGGGGATAGAGTTTTATCCCACTCTAGGTGTCTGGAACCCTTCCAGGCACCCCAACCAAGGCTATAAATACAGCCTTGGTCCCAGAAGCTAAGATAACAAGAATTTTGATAAACAACACTTATGTGCTTCTCTTTGTTAGTTTAGCTTCATTTTTTCTGTGCGTTAATTTCTGTAAAGAGACTTCTCTGCCCGAAAGAGATCTTCATAAGTGAACTTCATTTTCCTTGGATTAGCAATCTTCTGATTGCAAACCAAGTAATTCTCTTTGTGTCTATGTCTTTTTAATTAGTCTCTTAAATTCTTAATACAAGTATTCATAATTAAGCTATAAGTCGAGAAACGGTTGAGTTTGTTTGTGCAGGATAATTCACCCCCCTCTTGGCGGCCATCAAGGGACCAACAATCTACCCCATTAAAACTTGAGGTAAGAAGTGTATACTGCACGTCAGGAACATCCATAGTAGAGATTTAGGGGTAGGGTCAAGGGAGAGTAGATAAAGAAGGAATTTATTGAAACTCATGAGAATAGAGGGTTCGTTAACATTGAAAAAGAAGGAGAAGGTAAGAAGATGAAGCCACTAGGGGTTTTTAAGGAAACCATGCAAGTCCCCTTTTAAAAGGAATCGTTAGATCGGGTTAATAAAAAAGTGAGTTAATTATCATGGCCTTTAGATTAGAAGGTAAATCATCGTGGATATGGAAAATTGTGCCCTAGTTATTATGTCAGAGGAATGAGGCTATTAGACACCTGTCAACAATAGGAGGTGCACATTTATAATGGATAGGACATGTAAATCATTATTTTGAAGTGTCGGCATGCACCTCGAGGTGAAACTTTCCTTGTTTTTAGTGTTTAATGCTCAAGTCATCTAAAGTCCTGTCGGTTCTAATTCCACCTAGGTTTTTAAGGCTTCGCCTCTCCTTTCTCTTAAGTACAATCCGTACTACATATCCAATTGGCCCAAGAGCTCGTCGAACTTTAAAGCCTATTCAATTTCAGCTCCGGACGAACTCAACTTCGTGCTGGCTATGAAGGCTTCACCCTTTTTGAGCACGTTCCTCACCACGTGTTTGATCGATGGTAATGCTAGTAAGATCTTCGAGGTTTGGTTACCTAAGGGGTCGAGTGCTCAAGATTTTAATTTGCTTAGTATATAAAATAGGACCAAGACTTCCACTCAAGCAGGTGTACTCACAAACACTTGGGAAAAATAGTAGAATTATCCAATCAAGCATGAGCCAAGATTAAGTAAAATCCAGTAAAGTCTTAGTTACACAAAGATAAAGATTAATTATATTATTTTCTTTGCCCATTGGGAGAGGGATACAAAAAACTACTGGAGGGTAGGGAATAAGCCGAGTGGGTGCTCCCTTACTAGTCTTTGATGATCTAGAAAGCAGGCTAGGTGTTCGAACGCTAGATAACCACCTTCCTAGAGTTGTGTATTAGAACCATTAGCTCCAAGGAAAAGAGCTTTGTTGATTGACGTGACAATTGACATGTTTAACTCCTGAGTTTTTAGGTGGGCTATTTCTTTATCTTGAACCGCTCATTCTCCCCCACTCAATAGGAAGTTAGTTTTGCTTGGGAGGCTATCAGTTCGTCTGAAAGTCCTGCCAGTTCAGATTTAGAGGTAGTCAAGGTAGCTTGGGTGACCTCTAATTCCATCCACAAGGACTCTAACCTAGCTTTTTGAGCATCCATATCTCGTCGTTGCTCAGACACTAGCTATGTTTGGGTAATAAGCTTGAATTCTTTGGCCTCAATCTTTGAAGCATGAGTAGCCTTCAACTCCTCTAATTGGGAATATATGCTCTGAAATTCAGTGATCTTTCCATCCAGATCAGCCACCACTTTAGTTCGCCAGGTTGTCTCAGACTGAATCCTATCTCCAACAATCTTCAAGGCATCCTTTGATTTTTATGCTCACTCTGCCCCAACCCTCATCAACTCCTATGCTTCCTAAAGTTGGCTCTCTAAATTGTTCAGTCGGTCGAGTTGAGCCTGACACTCCTGTGGCGAGCAGGCAGGGGCATAGATGGAGCCTGCCTCTGACTAGCGGCCCTTCAAGGTTTCATTCTCTCGGGCTGGATTCGCTAGTTTTTGCACCATACTCATCCCAATTTCCCATTGCTATAGAACAAATATCATCAGAGGTGTTCAGAATGAAAAAGGATGAGAAAGCTAAAACCTATTGTGGTCATGTCATGCGAGTATTTGTCTGCCATCTTCGTCGATGTATACTCCTCTGATCGACTCATAGCTATCTCCTAGGCCTCAATTAGCTATCCCTTCAGTAATATTCAATCTTAGATCGATCAGGGAGCCAATGGAGAAGCTATTGTTTGAACGGACGATAGATCATAAACAACTAAGAATTAGTAAAGGCTTTTTGGCTCATTGGAGGAAGCGGTGGCAAGTGGAGCCTCAGCAAGAGGAGTAATGAGAAGAACGGATGGTAACGTGAAGTAGGAATTAGAGAGCCGATCGATTGGGATATGCCCTCTTGGACTAGACTGTTGGAGAGAAGGGCAGACAAAGTCCGCTCAAAAGATTGAGCTGGGGTTTCCTTTTGGACTAGTGTAAGATGAGGCGAAGGCACCCTGATTGGAGATGCTCGCCCCTCAAAAACTTGGGTAGAAGGGACGAGTTGATGCCTATTATGTCTCCTCTTCAAAGACGCCTTAGCTTTGTTGGAGGGAGAATCTTCAGAGGCCATGAGAGGGTCAAAAGGCACCTCTTCTGGGGCAATCGCCACAACAATTGCCACACTGCTTTGGGATGAGACTGGAACAGAAAGACCCCGGCTCCGATTTCTTAGGAAGTTGCGGGGAGTCGAGGGAATACCATACAGGTGAAACAAAATGAACATCCTGTACATAGTGCAGAATGTGGTTGGTGCAAGCTGCTGAAGGGGAAGGTTAAAGCAATGACTTATCTTAGAAATAAAAGAAGGGATGGGAAAGAGTAAATCGGCTAAGATTTGATTTTTTAAAGAAAGTGATGTAGCCTGGAGGGGGTGATGAGGATGATCTTAGGGGTCAGAATGTGGATATGATAGTTTTTAGAAATTTCATATTGCAAGTGGACCACTTCTCGATCGCCATTGTCAAAATCGGAGCAGGTGATGATATGCCAAAGAGAAAAAGATTCTTGGGCCATGGGAAAATGTAGAGAAAATAAAGAAGAATCAGAAGAGGAAGTTACTAACACTAATCATAAGAAGGAAGAGTTCGTCGAGAGTTGCTTGAAGAGAGGATAAGAGAAAACATAGAGCAAATATTTCTCTTTTGCGACACTTAGGGTTTTTAAACATAAGCCATGAGACACTTTCTAATCTCAATTGTTTGATCAAAACAACTTACTCATGGGCGGCCATTGGATTGCAATGGAAGGAGTGTCGTTAGTTCTTATGAAAAGGCATGCATCATTTGTCACTTCGAAAAATGAGGTAGTAGTACACATGTCATGTGCCCATAAATAAGTATTTATGATGGATAAGACAATAAAATTATTATGCTAAAAAATACCTTCTCGCATATCATTGGTGTATTACTTGGCATATTGAACATCTGACATGTTTTTTTTCAAGAAAAATGAATTGAGCATAGCGAAAAATGGGCGAGTGGAAGGACGTCTGAATGGTCGGACTATTAATCAGGCAATCAGAAGGAAATTAGACTTGGATCTAGTCAGCTGGCTCGGCTACGAACCTCCTTCGACTAGACTTAAAGGGGAAGCTAGTGATACAAGAAGTTACAAGAGAACCTAGAGGTGATGTGAAAGTCAAAGTCAAGGTGAGGTGGCAACCAGAGCATCACCCTCATCAGGGCTTAACTCCTCACTCAGTGCTAAGACCTTTAGTATGAAGACGGTCGACCCTATATTTGGACGGATTTGAAGGATCTAGTACTCCACTTATGGAAAGATCTAGTATTCCACTTATGAATAGCCACTTGGTATAAATACTGAGTGGGCTTGCAAAGCTACAAAACTCAGTGTACAATTAGCCTTACAATGTTTAAAGTCGGTTGTCCTTAGCGCCGGTCGGATTTAAGGGACCCAACTTCCCATTTGTCAAACATAAGTCTCAGTATATTGTCTGACGACACAAATACTATTCAGATTTAAGAGACTTGTTGTTCAACTCATTGCTTAAGATATATAGGATAAACCTAGTCGACCTTAATGTGTCAGTCGGGTACACTAGACAGCTCACCCTTTAAAGGCAGTCTCTCAACATATAGCCAAACAGACTAAGATCTGGTCAGAATTATAATAAACAAGGCACTTTAGCATGCAATCATTTAACTGACACTATAGTACCTCTCAACATATAGCCGGTCACCACAAGGGTCACGGTCTTATGAGACGATCTCCTATTTCTCAGCTTTTAGTCATTACTATTGGTGCGGGAAGCATCAAACTATCGAACCTATATTTTAATAATGGTAAAGGGTTCAAAGTTAAGTTGTCTTTTTATCTAACAAGTGTGATTAAACTTACAGGAAAATCCTAAGTGTTCTTAGGTAAAAGTCATAGTGGATACTAGGCAGATGGAAAACCCAAGAGGGAGGTAACCCTAGGTCGTAGGGGGTGGTAACCCTGGGTCGTAGGGGGTGGTAACCCTGGGTCCTAGGGGGTGGTAACCCTAGGTGAAAAGTCATGGTGGGTTAAGCACTTTGGGTAAAATCCTAGAGTCGGGGACTCTAGGTGAAAATCCTAGTGGTCGCGAACCAAGTGAAAGTTTGGACGGGTCATGGAGCGGATGTCTAACATGAAGACTTGAAGTTTTGGGCGTTGAGCAAAAGTCCAGTTAGTCTGGAGGACCGGTCTGACAAAAGGTAGACTCTCCTAAGAGGATTATGTGACGACGCATTCCCCAAAGAGGGAACAGTAGGTTGTCGGTTCGACCTAGATTTTTTAGAGGAAATTCAGAAGTCAGAATCAGATAGTCTGAAGGCTATCAAAATTTATTCTTTCATATTACTTTATTTGCTATTTGTTTAACTCTATTTTGTAGAAGACTAACACTTTTTGTAGGGTTAGATTCGGCCTTGATCGGTCGATCAAACATCCAAATCGATCGACTGAACACTCAAACAGAAGGATTAGATTTCCAGCGAGCTGATTGGGTTCGACCAAGGGATCGGTCGACCAAACTTGGAGTTCAATCGACCGAATATTAGATAAGCATCGGTGTGGTCAAGCAGAGTTGATCGGACCAGATGAGCTGGGGATCGATTTACCGAACGGCGGGATCGATCGACCGAACGATGACTCTTATCCAAGGAGAGACATGTGGAGGGTTCGATTGACCGGACACTTGGATCGATCGACTGATTAGCTTCGAGTCAAAGACTGATCCCGAGATCAATGGATCTAGATCAGTTCTGGCTCAGGTTATAAAAGGAGGGTCGACCAGTAGCTTCAGATAACATAAAACAACACATTCATAACGATCTTCTCACGTGCGCGCTGCTCCGAAACAACTCAACAACACTTAACTGTTGTTTCGACAATCAATAAACTACTAATAATTTGTTGTTGGTACACTTTATTTTTGTTAATACTTGTACTTGCATATTTGTAAACCCTTTTCAGATTTATAGTGATTGCCCAACGTAAGCGATCAATGATTGCGAGCCTTAGAGTAGGAGTCGTCACAGGCTCTGAACCAAGTAACCAAAAGTGTTAGCGATTGTTCTTTTGTTTCTTTCTATCTTCTGCTGCGTTTATTCTGTATTTTTTGAAATAAGTGAAAAAGTCATGAGTGCTATTCACCCCCCTCTAGTACACATCAATCCTATAATTACCAGACAGTATTTAGCATTACAACCTTCAGTATAAATCCAACAATCACAAGACCGGTTGTACTTATGAGGACTAGTGCCTTGTTATCCAATAGTCAGTCTCCCATCACTTTGTCGATCAGTCCTAGAGATGACCAGACTTGCTAGACTTGGCTCCTCATTACTTATCAGATCTTCAGCATGAGCCTATGAGCATATTACGTGCTGGACTTATGGCTAGTCGAACTTATGGGATTCAACTCCCCTTTCAAAGGTACAATGCACCTATTTATAAGTTTGATCGGGTTTATGAGTCTCTATTCTCATTTCATATATGAATATTCAAGGCAAATGCATAAGGTAATTCTCATTACAAAGTTAGTCAGATATAGAGACGCTTGAGATACTCTGTTTGTCCAAATATCTGGCCAGACTATATTCTAGGAGACAACATTGTCAGAAAATCGTAACAACCTGTCAGAGAATAACAGTTATTCGTCAAAGGATATTCTTCGATTACAACATATGCATTCAATAGAACCTTCTTATGAAGGTGACTTCAAAAACTTGATGTGTCCCCATAAGGGCACAGGCGTCGTCAAGTAATAAAATTTATATAAGTCGATCCCATGAGAATTGAGAATCAAATGCTAATTGGTTTTACACTTCAAATTTAACTAGACAGAATCGATAATTACTTGATTTGAGATTATCAACTAAAATGTAAAAATAGAAGAAAACATAATTGAGGAAGCCCTTAATGCAGTAAGATGTTCTAGGCTTTTGGTTTCATTGTAATGGTGAATGTTGTGCTATGAATTTGCCCAATCCTAGTTCTCCAATTCTATGTTTACAGGATAATCTAAATTACTACTGAATACCACTCTACGACTATATATCAGAGTACTTTTCCTGCCAATAACCAAGTATGTCATTAAGTGAAGAAGTAACTTAGACAGTCTGAGTTTTCAATAAAATGCCTCCTATCACAAGGCCTCCCTTGGGTTTATGTCTCTAGATTACATAGGTCACTTGCGTAGCATATAATTAGAAAAAGCTCATTAGGTCAAGTGAAAGACTCATCTATACATAGAATTGCTCTCCCTTAGGAGGTTATGTTCCATATAGAAGGATAGTTACGTTAGATGCTCAATGTTAAACAAGCATCCTAAAGCCATATCAAGCTATATGAAGGCGTTGGAATTCCGTTCTGTTTCAATTTCCCTGTACAAAAATTGTACAAGTACAAAACTTTTCCTAGCAACCCGCATGTTCGATCAGACATGTGTTTGATCAATCAAGCAAGTTCTTGACGGATCAAAGCACACCTTGATCAAAGTACAAGAACGCTGGCCTCTTGTGTTGGTATTCAAAATTGATACAAAGAAAACTAAACTAATTATGCAGCGGAATCAAAGAACTAGTTGTACCTTTCTTCGTAGCTAAAGACCTCTTGATCTTTTGCTGTATTTCTCTCCTCTTCTTGGACGTCGTGTGGGCGACGATCTACCAAGATAACAAACACCCTTCCTTTTGATGTTTCCAAATCGTTGACCACCAAGAGAAGCTCTAGGATGAGGCACCTTCTCCTCCTCTTCTTCTTTGTTTCCAAGCCGTCGTCCACCAAGGAAAGCAAGAGTCGCGGACCCTAGCAAGGAGGAGGAGTCGCCGACCTTAGCAAGGTGGTGGAACCGTCGACCCTAGCAAGGTGGAGGTGGCACCGACCCTAAGCAAGGAGAAGTGGACCGCCAGCCCTTAGCAAGGAGAAGAGGACTGCCGACCCTAGGAAAGCAAAGAGGTACCGCCGTCCCTAGGAAAGCAAAGAGGAGGAGGTGGCGTTGAAAACCAAAACCAACAACTTCTTGGATGGGTGGATGCGAGGCTTTATATAGAGGCTACAATAGGGACCTAGAGGAGGAATTGATTTAGGACTCCTGATGGGCTTGGGCTTTCTGTATTCGGCTCGAACACTCAACTCAAGTTCATCAATAAATAACTCATACCACTAAAGGATTATTATTGAACTACCACACCAATCCCATATTACAATATGGACTCCTTCTTATCATGAGTGTGTTAATCTCCCTGTGTTTAAGATATCGTATGTCCGTTAATTAAATGAGTTACTGACAACTCAATTAATTAACATCTGATTCCAAGAGTAGTACCACTCAACTTTATTATCATGCCGGACTAAGTCCACCTGCAGGGTTTACATGATAATCCTTATGAGCTCCTCAAGGGGACATCATCAGCCTAAATAATTAGAACACAGATTCCTTCTATAATCAACAACACACCATATAAATAGTACTATCTCCCAACTCATCAGGCCTATTGATTTAACGAATAAATCTCACCCATTGATAAGTTAAAGAAATAAATACTAAGTATACGTGCTTATTATTATATAGGGATTAAGAGGACGTACATCCATAATAACAGAGGTTCTGTTCTTTTATGTAGTCAGTACAAATCGAACAACCTCAAATAGTCCTGCTCAATACACACATAGTGTACTAGTATAATTCTATAGTCAAGATAGACTAATACCAAATTATAATACAATCGTTCCAATGGTTTGCCCCAATCCATCTTGGTTGTGAGCTACCACTACAAGAAAAACCCTCATAGACATCGGTGGAACAACAATGGTTTTAAGCAAAAACCGATGTCTTTGAGTATTTTACACCGATTTTTCCAAAAACTGGTGTCTATGAGCGCAGATTTTCGCTCATTGACATCGGTTTTTTAGCTGATGTCTATGAGCGTCTTTTTTTTTTGTTAATAGACACCGGTTTTAACAGTGATTTTTAAAACCCGGTGTTAATGAACCAAAAATAATAATTTAATTTTTTAATCAGCCAAAATTTACAACACTTCACAAAGTTCCCTCCAAACCTAAACCAATATCGTGCCCCTTCTCTCAGCCTAAACCTAAACCTAAACCTCCGACCATCTCTCAGCCTCATCTCCCTCTTCCCCTTCCTGGATCGACGCCCCTTCCTTCTTCCCCTTCCTGGACCTCTTCCTCTCCCGAGCAGGATCAAAACCACCTGCTTCGGTCCTAAGCAAAATCGCAGCATAAATCGTTCTGTTCTGCCTCCTCGTCAGATCCTCTCTTCCTCCTCCTTCCTCTCTTCGCTCTTCCCGGCAAAGGTAGGGGCCGACGAGATCCGAACAGCGAGAGGACGCCCACGACCACCATGGCACGGTTGGTCTGCAATGTGAGGGAATCCGAAGGAAGAGAGAACAACACCGACAGGCGACGCGATATGGTTTTCGTTTCCTCGCCTTCCCTGTCACACCTTTCATCGAACATGTTGAAGGCAATAGTGGAAGAGGAATTGGATCGGCACTGGGACGAGATGCAGGCCGATTGCCTCATCAATATCTTCCGCCGCCTCGCCCTCGGAGATCTCGCCGTCGCCGTCCCCTTCGTCTGCAAGTCCTGGTACCGCGCCTCCCTCGACCCTAGCTGCTGGTGCCGTCTCAACTTCCGCTCCTTCGATTTCACACCCTGGAGCCCTTTCTCCTGCGCCTTTGCACTCCGCTACCACCTCCACTCCCCCCTCTCCTTCTCCGCCTTCCTCTGTTTCTCCCTCCACCGCTCCCGCGGCGTCGTCGACCAACTCACCTTCCCCCTTTCCTCTGCCGTCTCCATCCACAACCTCGCCTATGCCTCTGTCAAGTGAGTCTACGTCTCCTTCTGGTTTCATCGCCCTCATCACTCACTACCTGTTCGATGAATTTACTCATCGGTTATTAGCGCAGATGCCCGAGATTGAAGGCGCTGGCTTTGCCGGACAACCTGATGCTGGAGGATGACCTTCGAATCCCGGAGCTGGTGCGGCGGTGGAAGGATCTGGAGCATCTGGAGATGGAGACCAAGCCCTCCTCATTCCTGGAGGCGGTCGCCGAGATCGGCCATAACTGCCCGCGGTTCGTCGGGTTGAAGGTGCGCGGGCTAATCGGGCGCGAGGACGCCAAGGCCCTGGCGCGGTGCTTACCGGAGCTGAAGCACCTGGAGTTGAGCAAGTCCTACTTGACCAAGGACGAGCTGTTGGTGGTCATCGGCGGCTGCCGGAAGTTGGAAACGTTGACCGTAAAGGATTGCCTCAGATTCCAGGCGGACGACGAGATTCTGAAGCTGGTGTCATGCATCGAGCGGTTCGAGCACGAGGGGTCGACACTTCTCGATGATTACGGGTACGAGATCGATGAGTCGGAGCAACAAACCGGATTCTTCCACCGGTGATGCCCACGACCACCATGGCACGGTTGGTCGGCAACGTGAGGGAATCCGAAGGAAGAGAGAACAACACCGATATCCAGGAGCTCATCTTCATCAAACAACACTTGATTACGAGGGCGGACAGTGTCATCGTGGTGGATAATAGATTCATGGGGAGGAAGGAGAACGTGCTACACCATTTGGGGAATCCCAACTTTGAGATCATTCGCCTTGATTTGGTGCATCCTCTTCTCTTGGAGGTGGATCAGATCTATCATCTTGCCTGCCCCGGATTACCGGTCCACTACAAGTTCAAATCTGCGAAGACGATCATATCCTTTTCTCATCCTCCATTCCTTTACCATCGCTTTTCATATACCAGCGATAAAGATGGATCATTTATCCTTTTATATTGATCTTTTCATTTTATTATCTTTTTTCTAAAGAAATTTATGTCTAGTAAAACAACATTTATTTTAACACCATTTTGTATTTTCTCTTCATTTCTAAAGACTACTGTGTTTGAGTAATGGTGGTTCAGGCTTGTTTAGGTGAGATGCCAACATCCTCTTTTAATTTATATGCAAGAGGAATCAATCGAGCAAAAGGAGGAACAGATGATGATTCCTGTTACTTGTGTAATGCCTTAATTCACTATATTTTTTCTGGCTTGGCCAAGTGAGACAGCACTAGGTTTCTTGTCACAAGCACCGGTGAAGTGTATGGTGATCCCCTCCAACATCCACAAGTTGAGATCGACTGGGGCAATGTCAATCCAACACTCATTTTCCTCAACCACTTTGGTGAATTTTCTCTTCACTTGTTTGCCTATTGAAAATTGATGTCTTGGACGGAATGCTTTCTTGCATTTCTGTGTTCGGAGTTGCTATGAAGAAGGTAAGCTGCGATGCAACTAATATTTTTTTTTGAAGGTTCTTATCTAGGATGTTGACTTGCAACCCAATAGCCATCCTATGTTGGGAGCTAATGGATCCTGTCCAGATTTGGTTAGTCAATAGTCAAAAGATAATTATTTCATGGATACATATGGATGTTCATCTTAATAAAAAGGTTACATATTTCAGATATTGACAGAACGTTAACTGAATGTGGAATTTGCACTAGCTGTGTCCTACTGAGCCTTTTGTGCTTTCTAGAGGTCCTTACTTGTCTCTTTAAGAATTTGCATAGGTTGATACAAACAAATCTTAATGAAGTATTTATGTCTATACGTCATAATATATGGACACTTTTTTAGTTTCATCTTATTCTATTTTACTTTTTTTTTTCTAATAACATACTCTTTGATGCAAGGTCGAGAAAGCTCATACTACCGACCTTCATTGTGTGGACTGGAACCCCCATAATCAAAATCTTATTTTGACTACGTATATTCTTGATGTTTATTTGTTCCCATTCTATAACCTCTGCTGGTTCTTAGGCAGTATTTTGTTACTTTCTCCTATAAACATGATGTTTTGAGTTTGTGAGTCAGTGATTATATGCAGCCTTAGCATTTCTTTATCTATGATCATATTTTTTCTCAGGTTTGTTGATAAGTCTGTGCATATGTTTGATCAACGTAACCTAACTTCTGGTGGTGTTGGTGCACCAGTACACAAACTTGATGGTCACAAGGCTGCTGTTCTCTATGTTCAGGCATGCTATATTACTATATTATTAGCATTGGAATACTTCTGTTAACTACTGCTATAACTTACTGTCCTTTTGACTTTATTCCAGTGGTTTCTTGACAAAGCATCAATTTTTAGAAGAGCTGCTGAGGATGACTTCCTCAATATATGGGATTATGAAGGTATTTGTTTATCTATAATGAAGGTTTTGGAAAGTTATTTTCCCATATATTTTTTTGAGGCGAGTCTTTAAAGACAATAGAGGACCACACTCGTCTTCTGTCCATGTGATGATGTAATTCATGCTCAACACTAAAGGCATTTTTTTTGGTGAAATAAGCATCACTGCAATCTTTCATCGCCTCCATTGTCGGGGTTGTTAATTTTAATATAATTAACCATTATCATGTTAATCGTGATGTGTTTGTCTTAATTACTTGGGCTTAACTATATGGATCTTATCTTTCCATTGAGCTATATGCAATATTTTATCACTAGGAATATTGAAATTAATTGATATTAGCTCTGAGTGTACAACCTACATTAACTTTTTTGGATTTTTCAGGTTAAATTATTTATATCCTATCAAAAAATTTATGAGGAGATAAATAAACAAATTTTACATTCCAACTTTTGCCAAAATCTATACTGACAATTTTGTTTCCACAAATGGAATTAGGACAGTATATTTCACTATATGCCCACATCAGGCTACATCAAAAGTTCATAAGTACTTGTTTGTGTTCTTGATTCAATGGGGGTTTTAATGCATTAGTGAATACAATTTTTTTCCATTAGATATTGTCCTTTTTGATACTTTGGCTTTCATATGCCTTCTCTACACCTGTCAACATCCACACTTCCAATCAAAACTTGACACTCTTAATTTGATAGCATGTAAACGTTTGCAAAAAACACCCTGTTGGACACAGATCGACACCCATACTGGATGGATACTCTTACTATGATCCAAGTAAATTCTTACAATACAAAAAGCATTAGATGTTTTGTTTCACAAGAGTGAAAACTAGTTGCTTCTACTTAATATGTACATGGTTTATGCATATGGCTTAGGTAAAAAGGAGAAAAGAACCCACACAAATTGGGACGAATTTAGCTCTGACATAGCATGTACAATAGCTTAGGGATGACCTTAAGCAATTCACACAACATAAAACACATGAATTAAACAACCCATATTAATTGACCTACATCCCATTAAAGAAAATTTATATGTTGACTTAAGCAATCCTTATGCAACCATTAATGAGTGTAGCATTCTCTCATTTCATAAGCTTATATGGTTGCTTTATTTGCCTAAAATAAGTTTATTCAAATGGCATCACTTTGCTTTATGATCTGGAGATTTGTTTAATTCCTATAATCCTTAAGCAACATTAATGAGTGTAGCATTCTCTCATTCCATAAGCTTATATGGTTGCTTCTTCAAATAATTTATTATGTTGATTGCAGTTGTTCAAATATTAATTAACTACTAATTATGATCTTACTCAAACTAATAAATTTATAGAACTATAGAAGTACTATTACCATATGATGATTTGGAAGATACAACTACTATTTATGTTTCTAATATTTATCTGATTCATTTCATTATTTCTATATATTTTGATTAAAGTAAACATAACCAAGAATGCTCATCTTCTTCATGTCCTCTTTACGAGCCCAAAGTGTGGGTGAAGACATGGCTTAATTTCAAACAGGTTGAAGAATTCAAGCATGTTGGCGAACAAGGTAAATCTGACATCAATTCTTAGCGATGGATTTGGGTTCAATTCCATCAATAAATAAAATGAAAAACAGTATTTTGAGTATCAAATTTCTATTCTCATCAATGTGCTCTATACAAAAAGATTAATATCATGTTTATGCTATACTGTACTGTAGAATAATCTAAACTAGGTTTTTTTTGTTACATGTTTGTGTTGTGTATAGATCTTTACACATTTGTTGCACTTCATATCTTCTTGTGAATGTTTTTCAGTAAAATTATACAACCTGATTGTTTTTCTTATTTATTTGCTAGATCTATGATGTTTTTAATTTTTTATTCAGAAAATTGGGTCATCTAGTCAAAGAAATGCCTTAAGGTGTGGTCTAAGTAAAAATCTTTTGTAAAATTATCAAATGGTCTGAATGATGTCAAGACAGTTGATAATTAGGACTCTGCATGTGTGGCATTACAGTAGTTAAAGATGGCATAACATTGTCTAGAGATGGTTTTCCTATAAATCTTTTGGAAATGCACAAATCCGACATCATTTAGGCAAAATGGATAGATATTCTGCATACCTTGTTACAAACATTATGGACATGGTAGCACGATATGACTTGTTTTAGATGACTTCCATATTAGGGAACATTGAAGTGCAGTTTTGTCTATAATCTTAGTTGACTAACATGTTGCGGAATTCTGAATCAGCTGACACCAATAGTTATGATGCATGACCTATTGTTGATTTTTCTGTATGAAATAATGGGGATCTGGTTTTCCTTCTCCCGAGAAAGATCAAATTGATTTTCCATTTGGAGATTCTTGTTTTTGAATTCTGAACCATGATTGGTCACGCCAATTCTATTTTCTTAGCAAAAGCAGTTCTTCAATTTCTTTCTGATGGTAATATTCTAGGACTTCTGTAGCATGTATAATTCTTCTATTTTTGTTCTTTGCTGTAGTTAAGTAGACCAAATGATACTTTTGTTTGACAGATTAGAACAGTGGATGTTTTAACTCAGAAAACTAGACATTTGAAGGTGAAAAGCGGTGAGATTAGGGAAATAAAAGGTGCAAGAAGAATGGAGCAGGATAGCAAGTTGAATAGATTCTGATTCTCATAATTTAATGTAGCCTCAGCTTGATTTTTGATCACGATGTTCTACCTTGATGTGTTGTTAAAAGAATGTTCTACCTTGATTTTGATATCTATTAACTTTTGATGCAAAAAGAATGTGTGTGTATTTTATGGATACTGTTGTAAGAAGAGTATTTATGTAATTTGTGAATATTTGTGTATTTTATGGATCCTGTTGAATGAAGAATATTTGTGTATTTTTTTGGTTACTATGAGTTTTTCACTGTTTCGGAAATCAAATTTGTGTTGTTAAAAAATACTGATATTACATCGATTATCCACCGCTGCAAAACCGGTGTCATTAACTAATATTACATCGGTCGTATACCGCTGCCAAAACTGGTGTTATTAACATATAATATTACATCGGTTTTACACCGTTGATGAAACAGTGTCGTTAAGTGATACTACACCGGTTAATAACCGATTTGAACACCGGTATCATTAAGTGATACTACACCGGTTTTAACCCGATGTCTAAAATGACAGACCTTTTACATCGCCTTCATAGACATCGGTCGAAAATGTAATAGACACCGGTGGAAAACCGATATCTATGAGGGTTTTTGTTGTAGTGTACTATTTATAATTTATAAGGAACCGATAACATGATCTTCTCTGTGGCACCACACACCATGTTATCTACAATATAAATTAAATGGACAACTGCATTGACATATATATAAATATAAAATGTAAACATTTGACCAAAGTGATTCTCATTTCAAAATATTTCAAAACAGATGTTCATACAAAAGCTAGGCTTATAGTATACATCCCAACACTATATCGAAACATACACTTAAAAGAGATAACAATCTATGTATCTATTCAATGAAACTTTAGATTTACACTCAGATTTAGATATACAACAATATATCTAGTACATAAATTAGATCTATGCATACAAAAATATAATTTAGATAGATAAAATTAGGTCCATAGAAAATGCCTTCTTGCAAGCATTTTATCAAATAGAACAAGTGCCATAAAAGCTTCATTAAACAAGGAAATTGGCAAAATCCATAGAGTTTTACATTATCCACATATTATAATTTCTCCCTATATCATAAAATAATGAAGATTTACTCCATAATAGAAAGAAATACAATCTAAGGACTCAAAATGATAGAAACTTCGAAAACCCAAAGAAGGGGAAGAAGAAGCTTATCCTTTGATGTCGAGTGAAGCCTTGGGATGTAGATCTTGGAGTATCGATGAGGATAGAGTAGTAGAATGGCCTTAGATCATCTAGATAATGATTCATGGTGCAAAGATTCAACCAAGAGAGTCTCCTCCCGCCTTGGAACTTCCTCCCTTGCAAAGGGGATAAAGTGCCCCTTATATAGAGGTGGGGGCGATGGGGGCACGAGGTAGTCATGCTTAGGGGCACAGCTCGTGCCATTTGTCACGGGCCAAGACACTCTCTGGCTACTGCTCATGCCATTTGGCACAGCCAGAGCCAAGTTGGCTCTGCCAGATAGTCTAGCCGTGCCATTTGGCATGACTAGAGCAGAAACTACTCTGTTTAGGCCTTCTGGGCCATGCCATTTGGCATGGCTTGATCTTCAAAACTAGAGCAAAGCTGAATTTTGAGCCATAGCCATGTCAAATGGCATGACTCAAGCTAATTCTGCACTGGGTTGAGCCCTCTAGTCGTGCCATTTGGCACGACCAATCCTCTTCTTGTGCTGATTCTCCTTCCTGACCGTTCCATTTGGCAAGGCTAGTTTCTTCTATGGTTCCTTGGTCGTGACTTTAGGCATGTCCTTCCTTCTAGAACTTCTCCTGGCCATGCCTCAAGGCATGGCTAGGTCCAATTTGACTCTAGAAGTTTGTTGCCGCTTGTGCCCCATGACTTGGGCACTCCAATCCTTTGCTTTCCTTACCACGGGTGAGACATATCTAGGTCATAGTCTTTTTCAAATGATTTTCTTTTGCATCTTTTGGATCCTTTTTCACTCCAAACTACTCATGAAAATGAAAATAGACATTGAGCAGATTTCTGGACGTAAAATATAATTATGTTGAAATTAACATGATAAAGAGTGTAAAAGCATAGATCATAGGCAATGGATATAGAAAGTTATGCATTAAATAGTACAAAATAACATATATAATCTATGCACATCAGCTATATTCTAGGAGACAACATTGTTAAGAAATCACAATAATCCATCAGAGAATAACAGTTATTCATCAAAGATTAATCTTCGATTATAACATATGCATTCAATGGAACCTTCTTACGAAGGTCACTATGCAACTTTTATCATTATTGCGGAGGTTACACGAGATTGTTCATATACGTATAACAGAAGATTCCTAAGAGGATAATTGTATAAATTCTAGATTGTATACCTTCCATTATTTGACATCTTCTGATATCAAATATTCCTTGTCATCTTATCATTATAGAGTTATGAGAGATGATATAAAAGGGGGGGTTCTCTTCGCTGGCGAGGTATGTTTTATGAATTATTAAACATTACTCTTTACTACACTCACTCAATTTTACTGTAGTTCTTCTCTACTTTTAGCTGGATCATCTACTGACTTGAGCATCAGAGGGCCTATGTCAGGGACCCTTTCCCTAGTTTTTGCCTTAACGTTCTGTGGGATCTTTCTTTCGTGTGCATAGAGAAGAAGAAGGTAGTCGAAGCCTCTTTTCATTCTAGTTCACCACCTTTTCTCCAGTTCAAGTTCCTCTCCAGGTCAATAGTAGTGTCACCTACCTAGTGCATCATCTCCACTGCTTTCAGATAGAATTAGTCATATAAATCTTATCCGAGATCGAGTTTAGATTAAATCAACAGACTTAAAGGCAAAGTCACATAACTATGATCTGTATTTAAACTGAGTCTAATTGGGAGACTGACCAGGTGGACAAGCGAGTGGGAGGAGTGGTGCGGATATGTTCTGAGGATGTGGATTGATGTACGAAAAGTATGCGGAGTCTACGTTAAAGACTTCTCCCACTCTCCCACTGATATAAAATAATGCTTGTGTAGGCGAGGGCAAGTACACGAGACTATTCTCTATAGAATTCCTTCTTTTTTTTTCTCGGAGAAATTTTGCCAAGATCCATCTTGACTTTCCTTCTAGCTCTTTTCGATGGTTGCAGCCTGCCCTTTAGTCCGTCTATCATAAGGAAAAAATCTGCTTGCATTCAGTGTTGGTCGATCATCCAATGGACTATCTAGAATCCTCACTAAGTCTGCCTCATCAATATATCTCAACTAGAATCTGAAAATCTTTGGCTATTCCCTGCAATTAGTGGCTTATATGAGGTCTAATATGGTGATAAAGATGCCCCCTCCCCCAAAGTGGGTCAAGGCAGTGAAGACTGACATGGAAGTCAAAGTCAAATAGTCAAAGTTGTAGGGTTGGGTGGACTATGAAATCGTGGACTATGGATGGCCAAGCGAGCCTCTAGAACCGGTCAGATGTAAAAGGCCAACCGAACCATCCAAGCAGTCACCCTCCACAACTTACAACCGAGGTCTAGAGCCAAATACTAAGTTACCCGACCTATTACCCTGGCCGATCAAACCTTAGGTCTGATTGAGCATAATGTGCCCCTCCGATGATAGTAGAGCCGAGTGAAGAATAGGCTACTGCTTCACTCTAGATGCCTGAGCTGGTGACGTCCCGGCCTACCGACCCTCGGTCGGGCCAAGCGGGATCCACATATATATCTTACCATACTATTTTGGAAATTTGTGCAGTCGACAATAGAGAATGTTCAACAAGCAAATAGTACTTAGAAGTTTTTGACCTATCATATCAGAAATTTGCGTGCTCGCTTAAGGAAATGTATCAGAGGCACTTTTCGACTTGTCTTTTCTTAGGATGCTTTGGAAAATGTGCATATGCTTTGGGTTGTGTGCACAGATGCTACAGTGGCACTATAAAATGGGGTCTCCATCCACAAGTGGAGGTACGCGATGCTTCATATTTGAACACGCTGATTGCTATAGTCCTTTTACTGTTCTTCTTCTCCTCATATACGGATCACTGACTTGAGCGTCGGAGGGCTAACATTGGGGACCCTTTCCCTGGCCCGGCACTAATGCTCCTGATTTTGTAGGATAGTGCGGAGTCTTCTTCCAATCAACTATAGAGTCATGTTTCCAGCCAACCATCTTCTCAGCTTTCGGACAGGATCATATTTGGCGCCGTTTGTGGGAACTACACCTGCATCTGAATGTAAAGATGGAAGACGCTGGATGACTCGCTATAGTAACATTAACCCAAGAAAAACTAGAGATGCTAATAAATGCTCGAGTTGTAAAGATGGTGCAACAATAACAAGAGATAACAATCGATTGCTGAGTGCTGAATGACCAAGTTGTATTGGTAATAGGTCAGCGAACTGACCAAAGAGCCTAGGCGGAAGACCTTGTCCATCGCAAGCCGCACCACCAGTTGACAGGCACCTTCTAGGAAGCACTGAACACACCGATCCCATATCATAGGGTATTATTCCGCACGCCCTCAGAAGAGTATAGCCGAGTCGAAAGGATGCAAGGATCATCTTTCGAGGAGTCACCCATTTGGGACATGAGGAAAGGCAAAGCATCCCGACTCGACGACTCTCCTGAGCAAATCAATAGGCAGTTCTCCCAAGAAATTCTCAACAATTAGTTGCCACCTCACTTTAGACCTCTGACGATAGGAGAGTATGTAGGTTCGACTGATTTCGAGGACCATCTACTCAAATTCGACAACATATCCACACTCCACCAATACACCAACGGAGTCAAGTGTTGAGTGTTCCTCATCATACTCTCCAAATCAGTGCAGAGATTGTTCAAACACTTGCCGATTAACTCCAAATCGACTGAAGTGAACTTCAACCCATGACGACTCTGTTATATAGCTTCATAAGGAATGAGGTGCTGTCGATCAGCCAAGTTTGGTTAGCCATCTCTTTGGGAAAAGAGTTGCTTATGAGGACTCGCTGATCAAACTTTGTTGTGGTGGATGCACTTTCTACGTACAACATAATTCTTGGTCGGCCGATGCTGAACAAGTTTCGAGCCATCATCTCTATATTTTGTCAAAAGATCAAGTTTCTTGTTGATGACTAGGTCAGTGAAGTCAAAGGTGATCAGTTGGTAGCACACAGATGTTATGTGCGATTAGTAACAGACGAGTCCTGAGATGCTTGGAAGCCTCAATGGCTGGAGGTCAACGTGATTAGAGAGGCACCCCCAGCTCTGGTCTATGAAGAAAAGGAAGAAGTACAAATTCATCCCAACCAATCGGATGCCACCACTTTCATCGTAATTAACTTGAGCCCTGAGAAGAAGTCCAAGCTGGTGACCTACTTGAAGTATAATCATGATATGTTTGCATGGACGACCCACGAGCTCTCGGGGATCTCTCCGGCAATAATGAAATATGAGTTGCATGTCCGTCCAGACACTCGACCGGTCAAATAGAAGAAAAGGGACTTCGGGATGGAGTAGAATCAAATCATCTGAGCGGAGGTGGAAATGCTGATCGAAGCTGGACATATCATGGAAGTGCAATTCCCGAGCTGGCTGGCTAATGTTGTATTGGTATCCAAGCCGAGGAATAAGTGGTGGATCTGCATTGATTTCAGAGACCTGAACAAGTATGCCTGAAAGACTACTGCTATTTTCCACGCATCGATTAGGTGGTAGACTCTACAGTCGATAGAGAGTTGATATGCATGATGGACGCATATCAAAGATACCATTAGGTCCCACTCCCCAAGGAGGACCAAAAGAAAGTTAGCTTTATCACGACCAATGGAACTTATTACTACAACATCATGTCATTCAGACTGAAGAATGCTAGGGTGACATATTAGAGACTCATGAACAAGATGTTCCGGTAGCAGATTGGCCAGAATATGGAGGTATACGTTGATGACATATTAATAAAATCTCTTTAGGCTGCTGATCTTTGTGCAAATATCAGGAGACTTGCCAAACCTTTAGGAAATATGGAGTTAAGTTGAACCCTGATAAATGATTATTCAGGGCTAAGAGCGGACACTTCCTCGATTACATCATGACCAAGCGAGGAATCGAAGCAAATCTGATCAATGTAAAAGCACTCTAAGACATGCCCCCTCCACGCAACCTGAAGATAGCTCAGTGTCTGACCGAACGAACCACATCTTGTCAAGATTCGTCTCCAAGTTGTTTGATCAAAGCCTGCCATTTTTCAAGATTCCGCGCCAAGCCACCAAATTCCAATGGGGCGCCAAATGTGACAAGGCACTGGAAGAGCTCAAATTCTATTTATCCTCCTTACCTGTACTGACAAAGTCCACCATCGGTGAGCCGCTTTGGGTCTACTTATCTTCCACAAAGCGAGTCGTCGGGTCAGCAATGGTGCAGTAGGGCGACCATGAACAACAACCAATATATTTCCTAAGCCATTTATTAAAAGATGCTGAATGTAGCTACACTTGTCTCGAGAATTGGCCTATGCGCTAGTCTTAGCCGCTCGAAGGTGATTACCATATTTTCTCTCTTATCCCATAATCGTGTTAACTAACAGTACACTAGGCCAAGTGAGAGGACCTTTGTGTTTGGCTAGAGGGAGGGGGGGGGGGGGGGAATAGCCTTTCTTTGATTTTCACCTACAACTTGTTAGTGGAAGCAAATAGAGTAGAAAGGAAATAATGAAAAACTAAGAAAATAATGCTAACTCCTTGATTTACTTGGTCTCCACCTCCTTGAGGTGACTAATCCAAGGCACACACCCACACGATCAAGCTTCACTAAGACTTTCTCCTTTTCGAAACAAGAGCGAAGGTGGAGAAATCTTTACACGATTGTCTCTTCCTTTTACAAAATGAGAGCTGAGCTTTGAAGGAGGAGACTGAAAATCTAGCAGCTTAGGAGTCACTTTGGAGCACTTTTGTTAGCACAGTAGTTCTATTTTTCTTTAAGCTCCAAGAATTGCTTTTATAGTTTTTCCCGACATCAGTCGATTTATGTGCACATCAGTCGACTGATGCGCTTCAATGGCACTTAAGATTTTGTAAGATTTTTTGCCGTCATACTGCAACGGTCAATTACCAGTCGACTGGTACCCACACCAGTAGACTGGTACTCGGTTGCAGTCCTGCTGTCTCCTTTCTATATGTTTTGTTTACCTGGTACAAGTCGACTGGTACCTTATAGCTTTGAGATTTACAGCAGTTTTGCAGCTTGAGTTTTACATCACTTTTACATACTTAAATTATCTCCTTAGCTTAGACTTTATGCCTCCACTACAAGAAATTTTAGATTTAACCACACCTAATAGACAACAGTTTTTCGAGAAACTGTTGTCTTTTTACCATTTAACAACGGTTTTATTGAAAACCGTTGTTGTTCATCATAATTTTTTTTAAATGACAACAATTTTTAAAAAACTGTTGTCTAATGTATGTCAAAGACAACGGTTTTAAAAAACTGTTGTCTTTTAGCGTTGCTTACATGATAATATACAACAGTTTTATTAAACTGTTGTCTATTGAATGTTGTTGAATCCCAAAAAATAATAGTTTTTTTTAACTTCACGAAAAAAAACTCACGAACAAAAACCTAAAACCCATTTCTCGGAGACTCTTCCACGAACAAAAACCTAGCTCCGACTCCTCCTTCGCGACTCCTCTATGAAAGACGCTCCTTGTTGCTCTCGTTGCTTTGCTCGTAAAGTGTCGGTGCATTGATAAGAAATTTGAGATATCTACAAGAAAATTGAGATTTTACAACACTTAAAAGACAACGCTTTTTTTTAAAAAGCGTTGACTTTATTTGTTTAACAACGCTTTTAGCGAAAAGCGTTATCTATCTCTTTATTTTCTAACTAATAGACAACGTTTTCTTAAAAAACATTGTCTATTATTGATTTTTGTGGGTCAAAGACAATGTTTTTTGAAAAACGTTGTCTATTATCAATTTTTTAGTGTCTATGACAATGATTTTTAAAAAGCATTGTCTATTGTCAAGTTATCATCTCAATCTGGGATGTTATGAACCGTTGGATCAAGTAAGAAGTAATAAAACCCTTGGTTTCACTCGGCACCTACCTATAATCTGGACCGTTGATCCATATCTAAAATAATTTGGATCGTTGATCCAGATCTGAAATAATCTGGACCTTTACTTCATCAAGAATGAGATCAAGCCACCCATCCTTCTCATGATTAAATCTGACCCCACATCTCCTCTCCTCACAGATGGACGACCCAGATGAAAGAGAAAACCTTCCTTTATCTTCTCTCACGCGGAAGCACAATAGTTGGCTCGGGCTTTACTCATCCTCGCGTTTTCCTTTCTCCCCCGATGCCCCTTTCTCTCTTCCGTGATTTCTCCAACGGCGACGAACGACGACGAGTGTCGACGGCTGCGAGCGATGGTAAAGACATCTCAGATCGTGCTCAACTCATTGGAGGGGTTCTCCGACATTTTTCCCCCTTCCGTGGCTACCGTGTTGCTCTCACCAACACGGGTTGCAAGGGCTAGGGTTCCACAGCAAGCGGCGGCAGGGCGAGCTTCGATCTTCATCCCATCGAAGTTGGTTCTTTGGTGTGTTCTTCACCTCCAGGCGTTTCTCAGACTTCTCTTTCTTTCTGGGGTTCAGACGGGCAAAGGAAGAAGAAGGCGGCGGGGGCACATTCGGAACCGTCCAAGCTCGTCATCAAAGGGGTCATCGCCAGGGGCACATTCGGAACCATCCATCGCAGCGTCTACGACGGCATGGACGTCGCCGGTGAGCCGTAACCTAACATTTCTGACAAACAATTAGGGCTTTTCCTTCATGATGCCATCCTGACTGCTTGAAATCTCCCCTTTTTGTTTTCTAAAGATTGTTTCATTAATTCAATTTCTTTAGAATGCTTGCTTCCCTTTTTCTCTGCACTAAAGAGTAGAATCACCAAGATCAGTGTTCAATCTGACTTTGAACTCTCATCATCTATCATCGTATCTTTTCCTAGTTAATCTATTCTTCTACAAAAGTATTTATTACTTTCAAATGGATCATCACTAAATCTACCGTTGTTCATTAACAAAAAATTTTCATTAGTTTATTACATTTTGCATTAATGATACCATGAGATTGTTATGTGTCTCTACTTTCACTATGGTTTGGTATGCTCAAGTTGGTTACATATATAAAAAGTTGCTGATTGTGGTAATCAGAAAGCTCCAAGGGACTTCATTGGAGGTTGGTGTTTTTCCTGTGACATTTGTTGGATCAGTTGTTTTCTCACTTGTACTTTCATGTGAACCTGGCTAAAATAATGAGGTGTTGGTCTTGTGATATCTTTTGAAGGAAGAACAAAATGCAGTAATGAAACCGGAATGAGTTATAATTGGGCAATTGCGATGAGTTATAATTTTTTTTGCGGGGTTTGGAATATTCTTTATTTGCCTTTTTCTTTTCATATCTGCTTTACACTTTAACCATGATGTTTCTTATTACACACTTTCTTAGCGCACACAACACGATCACATATCTACTCCTGTTCCTCATCCATCATTGAAATTCCTTGATCGAGTACCAAAGCAGCATGTCATTTGCCTTTCATTTTCTACTAATGTAATTTAGTCTAGGCTAGCTTTCCTTTATATAGGTTTTAGTTGATACAATTTCTTTAGTTTAATTCCATGTAATGCTTGTTAGTTTAGTGATTTATGTTCCAATGATGTTTGTTCGAATGCAATTAGTTTAGGTTTTGTTACAAGCTCTAGTTTTTGTTTCCCTAGATGTTTACTTGATATGTTTTTACTTTCCATGCTCTAGGTTAGATTGGATCAAAAATCCAGACTACGAATAAGTGAGTTTCCTACTTTCCCTTGCAAATTGTTGACATGCATATATAGTTTGTCATTGGATGATTATCTCATCTGTAATAATTCTTTTAAGAATTCAGTCTGCTCAAATGTTTGTTATCTTGAATCTGTTAGTTCTTTTATTTTTCTAGAAGTTGTGTAAGCATACTGAATTGGTTTATATTTTGAATCTTATTTTTTCTCCTATTTCATATTTCATGTCTATTATCGGATACTTGAATTATCTGAATAGGTGTCTATTTCTAATTTGTAATATATATCTTTATTTGAATAGGTGTCCTCAAGAGTATTGGGAAGAATGCCGACAAGCTAAAAAAATGGAGAGACTTTAACAAATTAAGGAGCACTAGGAGTTGCAATCCCTCCTCTTCACCGACATCTAAGTAGAAAATCTCGTGTTATATTGTTCTACCTTTGTTTTAATAGTGTTATCATTTTTTTGGTTACTTATGAAATTTTGTTGGTTGCTTATGAAATTTCTTCAGAATGTTATAGATATTATTTTTGAATGTTAGAAAATTGTATATTAAATTTTATTTTGAAATTTAGTATTTTGAATGATTTATAATATTGGAAAATTGTGTATTAATTTTTTTATTTATTTTTTATCTAAAAAAGACAACGGTTTTTCACCGTTGTCGTAGATAGTTTAAAACTGTTGTTGAAGACCCTGTTATTAAAGGTAGATGCTCAAAGACAACGGTGAAAAACTGTTGTCGTTGAATGAAAAGACAATGGTTTTTCACCGTTGTAAAACTGTTATCTTTGCCTCCAAAGACAACGGTTAAAAACTGTTGTCTTTGGGACCCCTTTTAACAACACGACATTTAACAACAGTCCGAAAGGGGCTACGATAACGGTGAAAAACCGTTGTTGTTAGGCTTTTTTCTTGTAGTGCTCCAAGCATCTTCCATCAGCCTTGCGCCCTTAGGATGGTTTCGTCTCCATGACTCCTCATCCTTGAGCTTGCCTTCAAGTGCTACCTTCAGCTTTGTCATGCTAAGTCTCCTTTTGCCAAGAGGCAGCTCCTCCGGGACTTTCCTTTCCAAGTCTTCATACTTGGTTTTTTCTTCATATCTGCGTACTCAATAATTATGTTAGATCACAAATAATGCCTAACTTAAACTTACTTAACCAAACATCAATAATGAGCAATGTCTAGAGCATAATTGCTCTAACAATCTCTCCCTTTTTGATGTTTGACAAATTTGTTTAAGTTGGATCTTAAAATATGCAACAACCATAATCATAGTAATATGATAATATCCATGAAGCATAGGCATAACATGAAGCGTGGGGCTTAAAATATGCAACAACCATAAATCATAGTAATATGATAATATCCATGAAGCATAGGCAAAACATGAAGCGTGGGCATAATGATATATCTAACTTAAACCATCCACATAATGCCCCTTTGACACACAACAAAAAGATAGAGATTACACCAATAAGAATCTAAACTCCCCCTTAAACCAAAATATCCTCCAAGAGCAAGAGGTATAGAAAGCAAACAATTGTAAAATAAACAGATAAGGCATATTTTGAAATAGAGGAACCGAACAAAAACAATCAAGAAAGAAAGACAAATATAACCATAGAAAAATGAACCACAATAGTGCATAGTAGCCACACAATGTCATATAAAGCATACAACAATCATACAACTAGCAGAGTCATGAAATATAGTAGACCAGAAGAGTAGCAATAGTGTTCAAGATAACCAAGAGAGAGCTAAAGCGAATACAAATCTCGACACTAACTGAAACCGAGGCAGTGTGCCTAAAGATCATCACTAGGAGGAGGTGGAGGAGCCTGATGAGCCAGATCCCAGCGCTGCAGCATCTCGTACATCTCTGTCTGACGCTGTTGAGAGGCGACCCAATCTTGTTGGAAACCATGAAACTCCTGAAAGCCCTGACATATTGTCTCCTCCAACCGCGTCAATCGATCCTCAACAGTCATAGGAGCAGGAGCTGGTGCCAGAGCTGGAGCAGGAACGCCCACCTCCTCCTCATCATCAGAGTCCTCTACAGCCTGACCGCACCAGACCATCACTCCTTGGCGTCTCTCAATCCCTGCTAGAGATAGTTGTCAGGACCCAATCTGATCATAATCCTTAGACAATTGATATTGTTGGCCTCTAGCAACATCTATACCTCTATATCCAAAGAAGGAAGTCAAGATGTGACAGAAGGGCATGTATAACTTGCCCTGGATAGGGCTAGAGAAATGTAAGATGGACTCAAAGATCTGGAGAGCAATGCCAATATCGACCCGGTTCTCTAAAGCATATATCATGACCAGATGAGGTAGCCGAATCTTGGCTTGCCCTCTAGTGACAATAGGGAGGATACATGCAATAACAATTTTGTATAGGATGTTACTGTGGGTAGACATATATGTGGCATCAAAGATATGCCTCAGAGGAGCCCTAGGAGCATTAAAGTAATATTGATGGATCATCACACAGACAGATGAGAAAATGAATCAGTCAAAGGCTCAACGACAGTAGGAAAGCATGTAAATGTGCTATTGGAAACCCTATACCCTAGGAACGACTGAAGGATGCTAGGAGTGAACTCAATGCCCACCCCACCAATGCGAGACATCCATGCACGACCTGTGATGGCACTGGGATGCAGGTTATTGTAGAATTTCCTGCACAGATCCAAATTTATGGTTTGCATGCAATAAACCAACCTATCTAAACCAAAATACCGGATGGTCTCCATGATATCAGGAATGATTTCATTGAAATAGGTTTGGTTAAGATACCGACAATTCATCATAGAAAAGTCAGTATTGGCGAATCGTTGTCGTTCGGATTCGGAACGAAACCGATCGGCAGAAGGAACCGAGGTGGACTGCCGGGAAGTTCCCTCGCCAGCTCTGTATTTTTGCCTAACCCTAATCATGGAAATGCAATGCATATGTGGGCAATAGACAACCAAGCAGAGATGTGCAACAAAAAAAAGCCTAGATCGGCCTACGCGCTTGTCTCGAGAATTGGCCTACATGCTAGTCTTAGCCGCTTGGAGGTTACGACCATATTTTCTCTCTTATCCCATAATCGTGTTAACTAACAGTACACTAGGACAAGTTCTACTCAACCTCGAGGCATCCAGACGGTTGCTCAAGTGGACAACAGAATTAAGCGAGTTTGACATACAACACCAGCCTAGATCGGACATCAAGGTACAAGACTTAGATGATTTTGTTATAGTAATACAGAATCCCAAGGTAGAGGAAACATGGAGAATCTATGTAGATAGATCTTCCACTTAGTAGGGCAGTGGAGTGGGCATACTCTTAATATCATTGCACGAAGATAGAATACAACTCTCAGTTCGACTCGACTATTGGACCACAAATAATGAGGCAGAATACGAGGCTCTAACTGTCGATTTGCAAGTAGCTAGGCATGTGAGAGCCACACGGGTTCTTATCCACTTAGATTCCCAACTAGCAGCCCAGTAACTTTTAGATACGTTTGAAATAAATAATGTCAGAGTGAAATTATATGCTGAGGCTTTTGAAAGGTTAAAGGCATAATTCCAAGAGGCAATCATGCAAAATATCCTTCGGGTGGATAACCAATATGCGAACAAGTAGACCAAGCTAGCAAGTTCTTTGAGCCCTATAGCACTAGACTAGCGATCGAGCAGGTGATACTAGTAGCTTATATCGAGAGAGCGGCTAGAATAGAAGCACCAAGTGATTGGAGGACACCTTTAATTGAGTTTCTCCGATCAGGCAATGCACCAGTTGATCGGGAGCAAGCTTAGTTGATAAAAAAGAGAGTCAGGAGGTTCACATTAATAGGATATCACTTGTACAAGAGAGATTTCTCGAGGCCATTGCTCAAATACATTGGATCGAAAGAAGTTCAATTCATTTTGTAAGAAGTGCACCAAGGTTGTTATGGCAGTCATCTGGGCGGTCATTCACTAGCTAAAAAAATCTATTGGCTAGATACTTTTGGCCTGCCTTGTAAGCAGATGTTGGTCAGATAGTAGCAACTTGCATATCATGTTAAAGACACTAGAACATACCATACTGACCTACGAAAGTGCTGAAGGCATCCATTATCTCTTGCTCGTTCAACCAGTTGGGGGGGGCATGGATATTGTTGGACCTTTCCCCATTGCGACCATGTAAGGAACTATAGCGCTAAACATGTAGAAAGTGCAGTGGAAAAATAAGTTCCTTTTGAGAAGATCCATGCGAATGAAAACCATATACAAAGTATTTGTTAAAGGGAGTTATACCTTTAATGCGTGAACACGAACTCCCAACAGTTATGATACTAGCATGATCAATCATTCGTGCCTCTTTTGGTATCCATACGAACAAGCCTTTCGTCCGTCTCACGAACTCAAGAAGTGGAGAAGAAAAACCACCTAAGGTTGTGCTAGCAACCACACTAGGAGGTTTCAGCCAAGAGAGGGAAGAGAGGAAGAAGAAGAACAAGAACAAAATTCTCATCATGAAAATGAATCCAAAGACCCCTTTTGTACTCATTCATGAAATTTCCTTAATTTCAATTTCCTTAATTAACATTAATATTTGTCTTCATTCAATGCATCCAATATATGATCAATTGAAAATTGACTACTCTTCATCTAATACATGATCAATTCTAAATCGAACGCTCCTCTTCCTTCATGAATTCAAATTCATCAAATCAATCAATGAATCTAACTCATTAATTATCAATCCAAATTGACTCAACGAGTCTAATTTGAATTAGACTCAATCTAATAGTTGGATCCAATTGAGTCTAACTCAATGAGTCCAATTTGAATTAGACTTAATCCAATGATCCATCATATTCACCCATCTCTAAATTAACTTGTTCTTTGTGTGTGACCCAATAGGTTCTTGTATTGTCGGCATTGTCTCTAAAACTGTTTTATATACATACACAATGAGTAGCATCTAGCAAGGCATCATTGCTACCCAAGTGACGAGAATGTCGAGATCCGACCTAACCTTTCTATGTCTATCATCTTGTATGACTCAATACTTCTATCCTTGATATCTAGATTGATCAATGAGGCATAGACCATGTCATTCTCTTATCAATCTTTGTGTTTCTTGATCTCAAAGTAGACACACTCAATCAAATACGCTCAATATCGTATATTGACTCAATTACGCATGACAATGCATTCTTGTGTCCTACTAATCAAGGGGCCTACATATATCATTTTCGTCATATGGAAGGGATAGATCCTATCTACATCACTCACATCCCTTCACATAACTTATTGTATACCCAGTGATAGACTTTATGGTTCATCCTGTTACAGGTGACGTTTGTCGATACCAAAGAATACAACTCCTTATGTAGTGAATCATAGTAACTTTAGGTCTAAGGACTATTTATATTAATAGTTACATGGGAATATTTATGACACTCATATAACGATCCATGAAACATTCTCATGGCAGGTCATTTAGTATATATTTTCTAATATATACTCATGTGTCAACCTGATATCTCATATCCATGACTTATGAGATTAAGTCATCCGTTGACCTATATGCTAGTCTCTACGCATTAATATTATCCTTGTATATTAATGTTTAACTAGGAATAGTTATGAGTAGTGTTCCATATATCCATAATATCCCACTATCAATTCAACCAATTGATATGTTGTAGACTAGAACCTACTACCGTAGGACATTATTATACTTATTCATTCGACACTAAACTGAAGTAAATATAATAACAAACTTTACCTTTTATTAATAAGTGAAATATGATACAAAAAGTATCCTTGTCAATCATCTCATAATTGGTACTAGGGCTAATACTAATAGACCGGTTAGATAAAGTTTCTTTTTATACCTATGGACTACTTCTCTAAATGGATAGAAGTCGAATCACTTGCTGTTACAAACAACAAGTGCACGGTTACGTCATCAGTAATACAAAAGATATCAAACCCACAGAGACTGTTGATTAAGCACTAATTAACTTTGCACGGTGAGCTATCTATACAATCAAAGATTGGTTGGAAAAGAGAAAGTAAGAGAAAGATTAAGGAGAAGGAAAGAGATGAAGAAAGAGATGATATTGGAATGGGATGGATGATAAATGCTAGGATTTCAATTTCGATATGATGCTAGTTAATGCCTCTATGCATTGTTCATCTACCTAACTCCATGCTTATACTCGTGTAGGGATTCTAACTAGAGTATGGTATAAGCCCACGAAAGTCACATTGGAGAGTCTACCCAAGTTCTACCGCCATTAAGTAAAGAAGTAGCTTTAAAAAGTTTGTTAACGGGATACTCCTATCACTAGGGTTCCTCAGTCATACAATCCTAGAGTTAACCAATTTACTTCCTAATGATAGATTAATGTAATTAAGTAGAAGAGGTACCATAGAAAGTCCGGTTAAAGGATTACCCTCTGTCACAGGGCCCCAGGTTATACATTCCTAGATTGCACAAGTCAATTTCTAACATTAATTTGGGAGAACCCTCCAAACTCTAATTAACCTCCCAAGTAAACAATCGATCTCTGTTTCAAGGAAATACCGTAGAAAGTAAGGGATATCTTCTGTCACAAGATCCTATGATTTTACAATCTAAGGCTCTTCCTCTACATGGTGATCAAAACCCTACATCTACATGAATTGACCTCACACATATTTTGTCAAATACATACAGGGACACACATGGAACATGATATAAACATTTCATAGCATAAGAAAATGTCTACATACATATTTCATACATCCCATCACATCATAGGTACTTTCTACATCCTAGATCTAGAGAATCTACTCCATTACAAGGGAGATACAATCCAAAGATGAAGAAAGAAGCAAACTACAACTTAATACATAGAGATAGAGAGAAGAGATACTTATCTTTGAAGCGTAGCGTCCTTGGAAGCTCTCCATTACTTCAGAGATAGATGGATTGACGAAGAAGATGGAAGATCTAGGGTTCTCCCAAGGGGGAGAACCCTTCTCCAAGGAATGGGGGCGAGCCCCAAGCCAAAGATTCCCCAAAAGGGGAGAAACCCTCTTTAAATAGGGTAGGGTACGGGCATGGCATGGCTCGTGCCACAACCGTGTGGTATCCACATGGTTGGAGCCTTCTTGGTCTCGGTCTGGGTGACACAACCATCTGGTTTTACACAGTCATATCCTTCTTGGTCTCGGTCTGGGTGACACAACTATGTGGGATCAAATGGCCATGCTATGCTTGCTTGCTGGATGGGTGACAGTGTTAGAGTGTATACTAAAAGCCTAGCTTTTGTAAATATTTATTTTTTAATAAAAGAATCACATTTGATCAATATCTATATTTATTTGTTAAATGTAATTGTTCAATTAATTTATATAAGTAGATAACATAGTGTGTGGTGTCACACACAGAAGATCATGTTGTTGGTTCTTTATAAATTATAAACAGTTGCTCACGACTAAGATGGAAAGGAACAAACCATCGAAATAGTCGTAGTGTAATTAAGTATTAGTTTATCTTGATTAATAAATTACACTGATACACTCTAAGTGTATTAAGTAGGACCATTTTAGGTAAGTTCTTTTTGTACTGACTTAATAAAAGAACTAGACCTTAGTTATTATGGAAGTGTGTGCTCTTAATACTAATATAATAACAAGCACATATATTTAATATTTATTTCTTTGATTTATCAAAGGGTGAGGTTTAGCTCGATAAATCAATATGCCCGATAAGTTGAGAAATGATATTACTTATAGTGTGTGTTGTTGATTATAGAAGGAATCTGTGTCCTAGTAATCTAGGTTGAGAATGTCCCCAAGAGGAGCTCATAAGGATTGTCATGTTAAACCCTGCAGGTGGACTTAGTCCAACATGACAATGAAGTTGAGTGGTACTACTCTTGGAGCTAGATATTAATTAAGTGAGTTGTCAGTAACTTACTTAATTAGTGGACATTCGTTATCTTAAACACAGGGAGACTAACACACTCATGATAAGAAGGAGCCCATAATGTAATTTGGGATTGGTGCGGTAGTGCGATAATAACTCTCTAGTGGAATGAGTTATTATTGATGAACTTGAGTTGTGTGTTCAGGGCGTGCACGGGATACTCAAGCTCATTGGAAGGCCAAAACCAATTTCTCTTCTAGGTCCCTGTCGTAGCCTCATTATAGCCTTAAGTCCATCCAAATGTAAGGCTCTTCTTGGTGTACAAGAAGGGGGCCGGTCCATTACTTGGTGACCAAGCAAGGGTCGGCCACATCCTCTTCTATAGGGGCTGACCCTTTGCTTGGTGACCAAGCATGTAGGGGCCGGCCACAATAATTCAAACAAGGAGGGGTGTTTTAAATTTTTAAAATCTTCTCTTTGTAGAAAACTATAAGTTTTAAAAGAGATATTTTAATTTCAAAAACTTTCCTTATTTGAATTAGGCCACATGTTTTAAAAGAAAGTTTAAAAGTTTTTAAAACTTTCCTTTTTTAACCATCCTCATGGTTTAAGAAAAAAAAGGAAGATAAGTTTTAAAATTTAAATTTTCTATCACCATGTTAAAAAAGAAAATTTTATAAGAGAAGTTTTAAATTTTAAAACATGGTTTTAATTTTTAGAACTTTTTTAACTCCTACTTTAGGAAAGAGAGCTTGTAAAATTTTATAAGAGTTTTTCTTCTTGTAAAATTTTATAAAAAAATTATTTCCTTCCTCTTATAGGGGTCGGCCACCCTTGCTTGGTGCCCAAGCAATGTGGCTGGCCAAAACAAAAAAATAAAATCATCATCCAACTAATTTGGTGATTGATTCAATCAAGAGGAAAGAAAAGGAAAAATTAAAGGGAAAAGGAAAAACTAAAGGAAGATTTTAATTTTTGTAAAAATTCTTCCCTTATTTGCCTTGAGCAAGTAAAATAAAAGAATGGGTGAGGAGGCTTCATGAGACACAACAATTCTTATTCTCTTGCTTGGAGATCATCAAGTGGCCGGCCTTCCCTCTCCCCTCTCTTTTCCCTTTTGCTCTCTTCTCCTTGGTGGTGGTGGTGGCCGGTTTTTAGAAGAAGAGGAAGGAAGCTTTTGGGTGGTGTTCATCTTGGAAGATCATCACCCACACGACGTCCAAGGCGAGACGAGGAATACGGCAGAAGATCTCGAGGTCATTAGCTTGCAAAGAGAAGGTATAACTAGTAATTTTCTTCCGCATCATATTAGTTATTTTCTTTGTAAGAATTCCAAACACAAGAGGCAATTAGATCTAGTTTTTTTTCGAATTAGTTTTTTGAGTTTATGTTTTCTTCTTTCGAATTTGTGATTCGATTGTTCTTTTTGGTTAACCTAGAGTTATTTAAGGAAATTAAATATTAGCTTTTCTTAAAAGGCTTTATCTAAGCGGTGGTGGTTGCTCCCATATTCAAGAAGGCCATGTGCCTCGCCATGCAATCCTGGAAGCCAATTTTGGAAATTAATATTTAATAAAATTAATAGCATAGGTGGATTTGAATCAATAGTGTTAAGTTCCGCTTGCGATTCAAATCTAAACCATTAAGAACAGATAAGTTAAATTTGGAATCAATGATGTTAAGTTCCGTCTACGATTCCTAATTTAACTTCTAAAGAACACAATAGGTTATTTAAGGAAAGGTTCGACACTTGTACAAAAAAATTTTGTACAGTGGAACCGGTACATTTTCCTAGGACTAACCAACAGACAGACCGTGTGGGATTACATGGCCGTGCCTTACTTCTTCTCTTGTGAGGCCACACGGCTGCGTGGCTTCACACGACTATGGTCTACTTCTGCTCTGGAAAGTCCACATAGCCGTGTGGATTCACATGGCCATGGTCTTCTTATCTTTGATGTGTGGCATGACCGTGTGAGTTCACACGGCCTAAGATTGCTTTGCCACGGGCAAGACCACACAACTTGAGCTTGATCTTCTCTAGTTGATCCAATGTGTGTCTTTTGCTCCATTTTCACTCCAAATCACGTCCTATCAATCAAAACAAGTAAAGAACAGATCTTCGAAGAGAATATAATAGAAGTATGATATTATAATAAAATAGAGTACAATAAACATAGATTATACTCATGAAATACAAGTAGATGTGCGTTAAAGTATGTATAAAAGTGTATCTGATCTACGTACATCACACCCCCTGACTTAAACCTTTGCTTGTCCTCAAGCAAAGCCCGGAATCTAGATTTATGTGTGTAGATGGTATGTAATAATCCCTAATGAATCAATATAAACCTATCATATAGTTTTATTGATGAGCATGATACAAAAATTGTTTGAGTGTGGCCTAAGTAGAAGTCCTCCGTGCTCAGTATGATGAGTGACTTTACTTTCTCAAGTGTCAATCTCTAGCCTAGTTAATTTTTTTATTTAACCATGTTCCTTATACTTCCGGCGATAGACATTTACCTATCACACGCAAGGTTCATCCTCCACAAAAATACTATGTATCATCTATACAAGGTCTCAAAAGAATACTCAGTATCAAGAGAAACATTGCATTTATTTTCCCAGTAACCTAACTCGGTCTCAAAGAGGTGAATTACTAGTTTCCACTCATGATAAGTATTTTTTATCCCTTTTTATATATTTTCTTTTCTTTAAATGTTTGCAAAATATCAAACTTGAACAAACTTTTATTTTTTTTAGGGATTGATTTTTCCAAATAAGCTTGTATGATCTAAGTTTATCCAGTAACTAAAATGTAGTTGAGAGGTCACCATAGAAGAAAGAGTACTAGTCTGGTTCTATAAATTATGACTATTTTGAAGATATCCTAAAACTAGGCCAACATTCAAATTATTCTAGTAATAATAATGCTCATTTCATGCTACTATGAATAGGAAAATATAGATTAATAGACATACTAGCATACCAAATCACACAACATAAATATCTAGATGAAACGTACTAGTATTTTACTATGAGAAACAAACAATAATGATATGATGAGTGATGCAACTAGGAAAATTTTATTAAAAGAAATAAGCAAAAGCTAAACCCAACACTTCCCCAGACTTAAATCTTTCATTATCCCAATTAAAACTAGGTAAGAAATATGGAGGAGATTTATGAAGTTAGAGAAGTTACCAAGTGATGAGCTTCAAAGGGTTGACATTTATGTGCTTGAAGATACTCCTCTATCTTATTCTCAAATTCCTCCACAACTTTGAATTCTACAAAAAGAAAAGAGACAAGAAAAATTAAGTAAAGAATTTGGGTTTATTATAAAGAAAGAAATGATACTAGAAAGAATTAAAAACATAAATGAAGATAAGAAAGAAGAACTTGGGTTGCCTCCCAAGAAGTGCTGATATAAGGTCATTAGCTCGACCCCTTATTTGGTTCACTTAAATCGTGATGTTGCCGGAGTAAGATACCTCTGGACTTTTTGACTAGTAGCCTAAAATGCGGAGGGAGCTTTTATCATGGGAAGCATATCGTGGGAAATTTCTTTCTCCTCCTTCTTCTCCTTAAATGGTCTTCTTGGTAGTAGGAGAAGGTTCACTGGAAGGGCACAGGCCAAGAGCACGGTGATCATAGTTGATGTTGAGGCCTTGCTCTGATGAAAGTGAACTATAGGCAAAGGTGAGAGTGTCCAGCCTTGGAGTCTTTGATTTTCCACCACTTTCCACCTGGAGGGCTGTATACAAATATTAACATCTGCTTCCCCTATAATCCCATCATCACTCAAGCATGTATTGTTAGAAGTTACAGCAAGATCAACAACAAGATTGGTTGAAGACGCATCAATGATCCTATCAATGTCTAGAGTATCATCAAATATATCATTACCATACAAAGTAGTAGAGGGGTCCTGTAGAGCTGTAGAATCATGATCATAGTTGCCTTCGTCTTTACATTCCATCCCCTCCAAATCATCCTTCAACTGAGGCTCTGAATTTGGACTTGACACATCATCTTGCTGTAGGGATCGGAGAAACAAGATCTCCTCTTGCATCAAGAGCTCTTCTAATCCTTGAAATTTGGTTTTCATCTGACTGGAGTAGGAATATTTAAGTCTTGGGAGTCCTACTAGGCAGTTGGCTCATCTAGTTGCAATTGTTGTAGTCCATATAATAGTTAATCATCTTGGAATTCTGATGGACTCTGATTTACTTGAGAAGACTGCTCAACACTTTGAATATTGTTGTACTCAAAATTCCGATGATCCATCCCATCTTGATTGTAGTGTTAAGGTAGGTCACAAATATGCTATTGTGATTGTAATTGCTCATTCTTCTCAGAAATGTGCTGAGGCTAAAAATTTTGAGTCTGATGATCTTCCCAGTCATAGCTAGAAATACTAGGAACCGAATCATATACGTCTTGATGTACAAGTTGGAATAGATTCTGAAGTTCTAGGAAGAAGGTAGCGGCCTTTTGGAAAAAGCAATATATAGCAGTAGGATAGAATGAACTGCCATAAATCGTACAGATATCATCAATTGGTTCGATGGATGGGCTTGCTTCTTTTTAGAGGAGGTGGCATATGGCAGTTTGGTGGGATGAGCTACCACATACTCTGCAGATGTTTGACATTTGCTCGTCATCAGGATTATATTTTGCACCTTCAGATTGCCAAGAATACCAATCCATGGCTAAAGAAAAATTTTGGATCTCACCTAAAACAATAGCACTATACTCACAAGACACAGTGAGAAATCATCACATAACATATGGATATAAAAGATATAAAATAATCAAGACACTCAATCAATTTTTGTTTTGATTTTAAAAAATAAATATAGAATTTAAAAGTAAGAAGGAAAGTGTATAATGAAAAGAAGAAAGAAAATGCATAAAGTAAAAGAAAAAGAAAAATATATAGAGTAACTCATGTACTAATCAACTAATATTAATCGAAAACAGTCCATGGCAACGACGCCACAAATTTGTTATGAACTGCAAGTGCACGGTTACATCATCAGTAATACAAAAGATATCAAACTCATAAGGACTGTTGATTAAGTACTAATTAACTTTGTATGATGAGCTATCTAGACAATCAAAGGTTGGTTGGAAAAGAGAAAGATTAAGGAGAAGGAGAGAGAGGAAGAAAGAGATGATCTTGGAATGGGATGGATAATAGATGCTAGGATTTTGGTTTCGTTATGCTGGTAGTTAATGTTCCTATGCATTGTTCATCTACCTAACTCCATGCTTATACTCGTGTAGGGATTCTAACTAGAGTCCGGTACAAGTCCGTTGAAGTCATACCAGAGAGTCTACCCAAGTTCTACCGCCATTAAGTAAAGAAGTAGCTCTAGAAAGTTCGTTAACGGGATACTCCTATCACTAGGGTCCCTCGGTCATACAATCCTAGAGTTAACAGATTTACTTCCTAACGGTAGATTAATGCAATTAAGTGGAAGAGGTAACCTAGAAAGTCTAGTTAAAGGATTACCCTCTATCACAGGACCCTCGATCATATGTTCTTAGATTACAGAAGTCACTTCCTAATATTAATTTGGGAGAACCCTCCAAACTCTAATTAACCTCCCTAGTAGAAAATCAATCCTTGTTTCAAGAAAACACCGTAGAAAGTAAGGGATACCTTCTGTCACAAGGTCCCATGGTCTTACAATCCAAGGCTCTTCCTCTATACAGTGATCAAAACCCTACATCTATATGAATTAACCTCACACACATTTCGTCAAATATATACAAGGTACAACATACATAGAACATGATATAAACACTTCATAGCATAAGAAAATATCTAAATACATAATTCATGCATCACATCACATTATACTTACTTTTTACATCTTAGATCTAGAGAATTTACTCCATTACAAGGGAGATACAATCCAAAGATAAAGAAAGACGCAAACTACAACTCAATACATGGAGATAGAGAGAAGAGATGCTTATCTTTGAAGCGTAGCATTCTTGAAAGCACTCCCTTGCTCCGGAGATGGATGGATCAGCGAAGAAGATGGAAGATCTAGGGTTCCCTCAAGGGGGAGAACCCTTCTCCAACGAATCGGGGTGAGCCCCAGGCCAAAGATTCCCTAAAAAGGGGAGAAAAACCCTTTACATAGGACAAGGCACAGGCCTGGCACGACCCGTGCCATGGCTGTGTGGCATCCACCCATGCCATCACTGTGTGGCATCCACACGGCTAGAGCCTTCTTGGTCTTGGTCTGGGTGACACAGCCGTGTGGTTTTACATGATCGTGTCGTGCTTTCTCTTGGAAGAGTTACATGGCTGTGTGGGATCAGACAATCGTGCTCTGCTTGCTTGCTGGATGGGTGACATGACCGTGTGGGATCACATAACTGTGCCTTACTTCTTCTCTGGTGAGGCCACATGACCATGCGGTTCACACTACCATGGTTTGCTTCTGCTATGGAAATTCCACGCAGACGTGTGGATTCACACGGCCGTAGTCTTCTTCTCTTTGATGTGTGGCATGACTGTGTGAGTTCAAATGACCTATGATTGCTTTGCCACGGGCAAGACCACACGATCGTGTGGTTCCACACGACCTCAGCTTGATCTTCTCTAGTTTCTCCAATGTACTTCTTTTTTTTCTATTTTCACTCCAAATCACGTCCTATCAATCAAAATAAGTAAAGAGCAAATCTCCAAAAAGAATATAATAAAAGTATGATATTTTAATGAAATAGGGTGCAATAAAATATATTATACTCATGGAATATAAGTAGATGTGCATTAAAGTATGAATAAAAGTGTATAATTTATGTACATCACTCGCTAAGATAATCGTGCAGATGGTTATCAAATTCTTTTGGCAAAATATTATGTGTCGGTTCGACATTCCTCACAAGCTTGTCTCTGATAATGGAAGGAAATTTCAAGGACGGAGGCTTAGAGTGGGGGTATGGAGGTGGCAGAGAAGGCATATGGACTCCCCACTGATTAAGCTGTTGGTACACATCAAAGATAGTATCTCAGTGTAGCAGGCAGCCTAGAGGCAATGGGGCATACACTCTCTTCTTGGTTTAGTGGCAGGAGGGGGCGGTGTCAAGAGAGCATATGACCATTTCAGAGACACCATAGCCAGGAAGACTTGGGCTGCTATAGTATGACATAAAGACATTCAGCCAAGCCATACCTTCACGATGTGGCTTTTGGCGCATGGGAGGCTACCAATGTGAGTTGGATAGGATTACTTAGAGGATAGACTCTGCACCTTCTATAAACATGATGAGGAGATGATGGATCATGTCTTTTTTAGATGTCAACTGGTCTAGCATCTGTGGGGACGTGTCAGAGATTGGCTACAAATGCACCCTCAGGTGGTCACCTATCAATGCATGTTAAGGACCTTCAGGTGGCAGTACTAAGGGGCTCCACCTTGTCTATTACCCACCACCTTACCATGTCAGTGATGATACATCATGTATGGATGGCAAGGAATTGCAGCATGTTCAAGGGGCAACAATTTGATGGTGACCTGGTCTTCAAGAAGACACAGATACATATCTTCAAGATAGTTGAGGTACTAGCGGATCAGGTACTTGGACATCATTGATACTTCATTCATATCATGCATGCATACATGACCCCATCTAGAGGCATACATCATAGCATTCACATAGATTAGCATAGAGAGAGCATGCATTTTTAAACCCCTAAAGTGTAGTGTTGGGATATACCCGATGTGGGTGCTTGTTAGAATATATTTCATAAACATGCGCAGCAAAAAATAAAATAATAATAATTTCTAATTATTACATCACACACACACACCATACACATATAAGGATATAACATGCCAAATATGATTGCATAATTAAAATTTTACGGGAAGAAAATTTATGCTAGGTATACCTTACGGATGACCTGTAACGAGAAGGGCATCAACCGTAGTGATATTGTCGAACTTCACCTCTATTTGTATCCATGCGGAGCTCCTCAAGACAACTCCTTGAGTACAAGTCTCTCCTTTAGAAGTTACTAGCCACGAGCGAAGAAGAGGGATCAAGAGGAAGAAGAAGAAAAGCACACAAGGGATAATTTTTCTCCCTTATGGTGGCCACGACAACAAGAGGGAGCACCCTCTTGTTGGTGGCCGGAGAGAGAGGAGAGGGAGAGGAGGATTGGGTTTCCAAAAGCTAATCAATCAAATAATGAAACTTGTATCTAATATCTCTCAATTACATCTATATATAATCCTCTTTAATGAGTTGGATTAGAAAATCCAAATCGAACCCATTATCCCGTAACTAAAAATTAACCCATTAACTAAGACAAAAAATTAACCCATTAACCCCTTGGTTTGATTCAAAACTAAACTAAGTTGGTTCATGACTAATTCATGATTAAACCAAATATGGTTCAACTCTACCATAAGAGATGTAACCACCCGTGCTTCTATTAGGACAAATATTTTCATATTTGTCTTATGTATGGTCCAACTAAACATTATCTCTTGATCTAAGAATCCTATTCTTTAACCTGTTTTACGTCTTTTAGAGACTCATTAGTGTGTGTGCCCCAATAGGTTTCCAATTTATCTTGACCGTCCATTATTAACTACTTAATTATAAAATGATCATGAGTGTTACCTAGTAGTACATCATAATACCAAATTAGTCGAAAAATCATAGTTATTTTAGAACTAATTCTAAACCCTTCAGTAGCTATAGTGAGTTGTGTCTTGTTCTTTTCACTCGTCTTATACCCGCTTGGTTCAGGACATGGTCTATATGTCTGCTCGTTCCCACTAGACTAACTACGTCACACCTAGTCCAAGTAATACTTCCTCATTCTACGGATTTAAATTACTCGTACATGTGTCTAAGAGTCTGGCACTCTTAACATGTGATGCTCTGGCCAAAGACTTTGAGTAATAATCCTAACGAGTGGCCAGAGGGTATACGTCTCCTTGCAAGGAGTGGTGAATCCTCTATGGGCTATCCAAACATGTTCGGGCATTTCGACTTATACCTAATCATCCCGGGTCCACACCTCAATGAGGTGCTTGCTTAAGATGTCAAAGTATAAGTCTCCATGACCAAGATGACTTGTATACCTCAAGTTGAAGGAAACTTGCACTCAAGCTATAGTAAGAGCTTCACAGACATATCCATATATATAAATAACTATATGAAGTCTTATAACGAGTCACTCCAATGAACTAGTTACCATAACTAGCATCCACGTTTAACTCTCGACATCCCAATGTCTCCAGCCAGTGAGAAAATAGCTGCTTGGTGAACCAAGGAGTATAACCCGTGCTAGTCTTACAAAATTAATGGTGTTCGAATGCATCAATTCAACAACTAGGGAAATTCCAATACGTTCATAATTACACATGTAGAGATAATCACTAATTATGATCTAATCACAATTTCTCTCATGCTATGAATTATATTACAGATATTCAATAATTAAGTTTAAGATAATCAAATATATAATATGCAATCAAATAATGAATCTATATTTAGTAAAAATCATAAGGAAATTATCTTAGGACGTCTCATAAAATCTAACATGTAGCTCCTTAGAACACTTGGCGAGAGCATGCATTTTGAGGACATAGTCATCACATATGTAGATAAGATTCCGATAGACCTTGTAGGGAGTAGTTAGGCTCTTACTGCATCTATATTTGAATTTTGAGGAGAGGTCTCCACCCTCTTGGCCACCCTGCTGATTTTGGCATCAGACATTGAGGTATGTCGAACATACATATACCCCTATTATAGATATCGAACTAAAGCGCTACTCTACCTGATAGTCTATCAAGACAAAGTACTGCCTTAGTAAAAATAAAGGATAAAGGGGGAAAAAAGAGGAAAAAAGGAAAAAAAAAAAAAAAAGGAAAAAGTTTGAGTACCTGATTAGGAGCTAGTAGCGACTGAGACTACACATGGAGGACCACGAGCATCGACACTTCAGGACACCACCATGGCGATGGATACCTCCTTTTGGATACACCCACCAACAAATGGCTTGGACACATAGACACCCTCTAGTTGATGGCTAGAGGGATGAGCTGACGGCTACTAGAGTAGGACATTGATGGGATGCTAGACACTTGCAGGAGCGCACAAACGCTATAGATGGAGCTCACAGATGGTACCACAATCTGAGTGTGAGATGAGGAGAGCAGCTAGGTGACACCACAATAGATGGAGTCATATAGTAGAGTGTAAGGACTGCATGTGAGTTACCTTATGGGATGAGGGTGATGTATATGAGGAGAGACCACAGTAGGTGGAGTCATATAGTAGAGCATGAGGACTATATGTGGGAGAGTATGTAGGGGATGAGAGTGATATATAGGTGCATATATCTACCTTAGAAAGATTTATCTAGTTTACAGTAAATGACTAACGATAAAGACATGTCAAATCTGTTTATAGTTGGTGATTTGTCAAAAAGCTTAAGAGGGTGAATAGAGCCACCATAAAGGCTTATTTAGTCCACAGCAAATAGCTCACGGTAAGGACAACACCAAATCCATTTATAGCTGGGGTTTTGCCAAAAAGCCTAGGAGGGTACATAGGTCCACCATAAAAACCTATCTATCCCATAGCAAATGGCTCATGGTAAAGGCACACTAAATTTGTTGATAGCTGGTCACTTGCTCAAAGTAACTTCATGGGGTCTTGGCCCATGACACAAGAGGAGATGGATCGAGATAGCTTGGAGTCACTAGAGACTCATGGACACATGGGAGATGTGAGAGGCATGGTGGAGGTGTGGGATGATGATGATGATGTAAACACATGAGTAGCATGGACATAGATAGTAGGCAGTACTGGATGATACCTCAACTTCAGTATCTAGTACTGAGGATGACCTTGCAGCCAGTATATGTAGAGGAGACAGGGATAGATGGTACACAAGTGAGCACATGTACATGACCATGGTTCCCCTTCCAGATCTGATACTTCGTCAGATATGACATAAGATGTTCTAGGATTACTTTTGTATATTTGTACATTTTAATGATATATATTTACTTTTTCATTAAAAAGAACGATAGAGGCTGAAAGAATGGTGTACCAGCTATGACATTCTGTAGGCCTTCACTTTAGTGGCCTATCCATAGAGAAATGGTCAGGTGAAAGTTACAAATAGAGAAATCATCCGAGGACTCAGAACTTGACTCAATCACCTTGGAGGAAGCTAGGTCGACAAGCTACCGAGTTATAAGCGAGCAAAGCCCTTGCGCCAAGTGTCCAAGACTCTCGAGCCGATCAGCCGATCAGCCGAGTTATAAGCGAGAATGCTCTCATACTTCCAGACTCTCGCGTCAATCAGTCGAGTTATAAGCAAGCAAAACCCTCGTGACAAGTGTCCCAGACTCTCGAGTCGATCGGTCGAGTTATAAGTGAGCATGCTCTCATGCTTCTAGACTCTTGCACCATTCGACTCAGTTATAAGAGAGTAAATCCCTCGCGATAAGTGTTCTAGACTCTCGAGCCGATCGATCGAGTTATAAGTGAGCTGAGCTCTCACGCTTCCAGACTCTTGAGTTGATCTACTGAGTTATAAGTGGGCATGCTCTCACGCTTCCAGACTCTCATGCCATTCGGCTGAGTTATAAGCGAGTAAAGCCCTCATGCCAAGTGTCCCAGACTCTCAAGTCGATCGATTGAGTTATAAGTGAGCATGCTCTTATGCTTCCAGACTCTCGTTTCGTTCGATAGAGTCATAAGTGCACAAAGCCCTCACGCCAAGTTCCCTAGACTCTCGAGTCGACCGACCGAGTTATAAGGGAGCATGCTCTCATGCTTCTAGACTCTCATGCCGTTTCACCAAATTATAAGTGAGCAAAGCTCTCGTGCTAAGTGTCACTGACTCTCGAGCTAATTGGCCAAGTTATAAATGAGCTTACTCTCACGCAAGTAGATTGAAGAAGCTAAGTCTCGAAGATGAAAGGTAAAAGTTAGCACATCCATAGATCGAGAACTCTTAAACATAGAATGGGCATGCATCAAACTTAAAATTTTTTACAAGGAGTACTTATTTGGTACAAGAAGTTGTTGATAAACTTAAAAGAAAACTATGCTAGAATGGCAACTATGTAGTTTGGGAGTGTTTCCATAATCTTCTCCCTTTTGATGAATACCGCTGGGACCTCTGCTGAAAGATAGCCGCCTTCCTTTAGTCGTTGAAAGGTCTCATCAATGCCATAACGAGATATCTAGAGGATTTGATCGGTCATCATCTGGTTGAAGTCCTTGGAGCAAAGGTACTCCACCTTGTAGGTTTCCAACCGGTGAAGCTCATCCTCCTTGTACTTAGCAAGTTTCACCTTTAGGGAGCACAACACGGTGCCTTTTTTTGTCGATTACTCTTTTGTGCTCGCCGAGTTAGAGTTCGTGGCCTGCTTGCTCAGCTATATGACTGACTTGCTTTGTGACCAAGGTGGCTTCTACCTCCTCTAGCTTCTTCATCAGGGCTCGACCCCCCTTGTTTTTTATGTCGAGGTCTTCAATAGCCCTAATTTTTTGAGCATTGGCCGAGCAGATCTTCCCCTCAAAGTTATGGGCTTGCTTCCTAAGCTTTTCTAGCTCAATGACTTGGTCATGATTTTTGTCCTTTTCCACGGCCAGAGCCCGCTTGGACTTTAAAAGATTCTTAGAAGTCCTCTATAAGTCATCCTTTAGTTGAGTAACTTCGGTAGTTAATTGCTCGACCAGAGCTTGCGAAGTGCTTGTTTCTCCATCTGGGGCCTATAACTGCTTATTTTTATGCTCCAAGTGGGAAAGTCTCTAGCATAGAGCCAGACCTTCCACTTAAAACTGTATGAATAGAAAAAGAAGTCGATTAAGTCTGATCGAGAAACAAAGATGTGAGAAGTCTGGATGAGGTTACCCAAGTGGATTTTTAGCTGAAGCTATCAGCAAGCTCCCTGGGCAGAATCATCACCGCCCTGGCCCTAGCATCCGCCTAGGTTTGGGCCAAGGGACCATGTATTTTGATCTCGTGTTTAGGGAATCATAGTTTAGTGTCATCTATATGACACCAGTCATCAGTCAACAGTTTGATTACTGTCATTATATGCATGTTCCCACTCGAATCTGTGGGCTTTGAAATAGACTTGCCCTTGGACTTGGACAAAGGGTGGAATGGATAATAGATGTAGGGGCCACTAGGTCAGCTGATGGAGGTATCAGGTGGGAGATTGGTTGTGCTATGGTCACCCCAGCCGGTAGCTCGGATAGAGAAGGAGTCCGATCAGATGATGGAGTCGGCAAACCCACCACCTTCTCAGGGATTTTAGATGAAGAACTCTCACCCTACTCTAATGGGGGTTATGAAGCCGACGCAGCCATAGAGGTTTGCAAAGCAGAGGTCGCTGAGCAGGAAGAAGCCTCCGGCTGGAGCCTTTTGCGGCGTTGGCATTGGATTAGCGGCTGACCAGAGGTGGCAGATTCCAATGGAACTGCTATGGGTTTAATGGAAGGATGCTTGGGATGCAGCTCACCCATGTTAGCTGTGGCGTCGTTGGCTACCACTCGGCTCGCTTCTACTTCGCTGGTCTGCTCTTTGAAGGACCCGACTGACAAGCACCTATGGATCTCTAGCTCAACCGCTCCCCTGGCCTCAACTTCCTCATTAGTTAGTTTGCTAGAGCCACTAAGCAACATCTTGAACATCAATTTGGCTGTAAAAAAGAAAAAGAAATCAGTTAAATTCAAAAATAACAGAAGGAAAAAGTGTTGGAGCAATCTAGGTGCCCTAAGTTTTGATGTTTGGGCAAAGGTTTAAGTTAGGTTTATTGTTGTATTTGATATGCATTGTGAATGTGCAGGATACAGGTACAACAAGGAAAGTCCAAGGGTGAGTCTTGGCGGTGTAAGTCCAAGCATGTAGTCTTGGCAACGTAAGTCCAAGTGTGATCTTGGCAAAGGAGGAAAGTCCAAGGATGAGTCTTGGCGGTGTAAGTCCAAGCATGTAGTCTTGGCAACGTAAGTCCAAGTGTGACTTGACAATGGATGAAGTCCCGGAGGTGCGACCTCTTGGCAAAGGAAGACCCGACAACAATGACAAGGCCGATGGAAGCTCCAGAAGGCAAGACGTGAAGGATGGGGAGGCATCCGAGGGACGCAAGGCTGATGGAGGAGGCTAGAAGGCTAGGTCTAGGTTAGTCGGGTGAGAACGAGTGCTGAGTGAATGTACTCGAGGTAAAATCCTAGAATTAGGGTTTACTGTAGCAGTACTGTAGTATTACTGTAGCAGTACTGTAGCGGTACTCTAGCAGTCGACTGGTGACTGTAGCAGTCGACTGGTGCACTGTAGAGAGCCGTTGAGAGAGCCGTTGGGCTGACACCAATCGACTGGTGCAAGGACCAATCGACTGGTAACGGGCAAATCAGCTTACTGATTTGTTCCAAGCTCTATAAGAAGGAGCTTGGGATGGCCGGCCAAGGTGACGAAATTAGACTTGGTTAAAGCCTAATTAGTAGTCACCAAACGTGCTCAAGGTTCTCTTGTGTCCAAGTGTTCTTGGTTGGTGTTGTGGTGAGGTTTCTCCACCCACAAGGAGTTGCTTGAGCAGCCGGAGGTTGCCGGGGGTTAATCCACTGAAGGATCGGGATCGTCCACCTTACGGACAGCCGTGGAGTAGGAGCAAGTTATCTCCGAACCACGTTACATTGACGTGCATTGGGTTGCATTTCCTTTCTTTGTCTTTTATCTTTCATATTCATATTTAGTTTCGTTTTATTCCACTGTGCAACTAACGAATACGTAGGAAGCCATCGATTTTGGTGAGACGCTATTCACCCCCCCCCTCTAGCGGGCACATCGATCCCAACAAGTGGTATCAGAGCGAGGTCGCTCTTCTATGGACTAACCGCCAAGAGAGCAAGAAGCTAGAGGAAGAAGAAGATGGAGTCCGAAGGACCGCTCGGATGGGATATCCGAATTCCACCTCCGTACGACAAAGAAGACTTTAATTATTGGAGGAAGCGGTTGGAGACATGGTTCCAAATGGATTGGAACCAATGGGTTGTCTTGAGTGACCCATTTTAATCTCCTACGGACAAGAAGGGTAAACGCCTCCGACCTCGGCATTGGACCGAAGAGCAACGAGAGCAATCGAAGGCGGACAAGGAGGTAACGAGAATTTTGCATAATTTACTACCTTCTAATATTTTGTTGAGTGTAGGTGAAACCACAAATGCAAGTGATCTTTGGAAAAAAATCATTGCCTATCATGAAGACCCTATAAAAATCCAAGGAGTGGAAGAGCCCAAGGAAAATGGCTCATTGGTCCAAGAAGAGAATGACCAATCCGATGTTGACAAGAGGTCAACATTCGAGGAGGAAAAGGAAGAGGAGGAAGAGAAAGAGAAGGAAGAGGTGGAAGAGGAGAGATCTTCCACATCCTCAAGAGATGAAGAAGTGGAAGAGTCCACATCTTCAAGTGAAGAGGAAGAAGAGAAATCCGAGGAATAGGAGATCTTGGAAGCTCAACCCTCTACTTCAACTACCAAGAAGAGCACAAAGGACCACATCAAATGTTTTGAGTGTGGTAAGATGGGGCACTACAAGAGTAGGTGTCCTTCGCTCAAGAAGGTAAAGAAGGTAAATCCTAAACTCACTAAAGTTAATTTAGAAACTAATGTGAGTTGTAGGAAGAAGAAGAAGGAGAAGAAGCACATTAGGTGCTTTACATGTGGTGAGTGGGGTCACTACCACACAAAGTGCCCAAGGAGAGGAGAGCTCAAGAAATTGGCGCACTTGAAGAAGTGGGAGAAGAAGAGAGCTTCAAGGGTAAGGGAGGTAAACCCTAATTTGAATGCTAGTTCAAATTTAAATCGTTATAATGTTATTTATCATGAAAATAGAATGCATGATAAACCTAAGGACAAATATATACCTCCTCATGCTAGATCTACCATACCTAAGGTTAGGAAGGTAGATAACTACTTAGGCAATAATTCTAAGGACTTTAGATATAAGCCTAAGGCTAGCAATGCTCATAGGAATCAACAAAAATCCAAATCTATGGATTTAGTAAGGGAAAACCAAGTCTTAAGGTCAAGACTTGATAACTTAGAGAGAACCTTAGCAAGAATGGAAAACTTGCTTAAGGGGCAAAGTGAGCACAACATTGGAAAAGCTAGACAAGAGTCATCCAATGGCTATAGAGGTTTGGGATACAAACCCAAAGCCAAGAAGGATGTGACTTCCTTTCATAGGGTTCCATATAGCTATGGAACCAAACATAGGACTAGTTGTCAAGCTAAAAGTACAAGGGAAGTTGTCCCTAAGAGTGCTTTTGCAAAGACCAATGTGACTAAGACTTCTAATAAGTCTAATAAAGTCACAAATAAGGTTACAAGGGGAGTTAGCCCTAGAAGTGACCTAGTGGAAGTGACCAAGGCTTCTAAGAAGCCTAGAAAGGTCCTTAGGAAGGTATTTAGGGAAGTCATCCTTAGTGAGTACCTAGAGCATCAAAGGAACACCAATAGGTTTTGGGTTCCTAGGAGCATAGTCTCTACACCCTAGATGGGTTTAGAGAGTGTCAACTCCAATTGGAAAGGTAGTTAACCCAACCTTGATAAAAGTTGACACTTGAAAGCATTTTCAAGGTTATTGTTAACCTTTGAAAATGAAAAGGATTATTAAGTGTACTCTTTAAGAAGAGTAAATTGTGTCAAAATTTGAGGATTTGAGTTTAACTTAAATTGACACAAATATGAAAATACAAGGAATACAAGTTGGGATCTTGGTCTCCTTTTGATGGGTTAAGGGAGATTTTTAACCTTAATCCAAAGTAATCACTATTTGGAAGAACAAAGTATGTCAAATCTTAAGGAATTGAAATACATGTAAATTGGCACACTTGAAAAGGATTAGAAATGGCTAGTTGAGATCTTAGCATGTTCTTAAAGGATTAAGAACAAAATTAAGTCTCAATCTAAATGTTTGATCCTTAAAGAGAGTAATATGTGCCAAACAAATATTTGAGGATTGAATTCTTAATTTCAATTGGCACAAATAGAAAAGGGATAAAAGAAATGCCAAGTTGGGTTTTGGCATTCTTTCAAGAGATAAGCAATATAGGCTTAATTTTAAGGTTTTAGCTAAGGTTTAAGGATACTTAAATTATCTAGGTATACTTTATTTATGCTAAAATACCATGATTGATTGCATATTATATGTCATGACATCATGTGTTGCATTCATTTTATTATGAAAAATATAAAAATACCATGTCATGCCATACATACATCATGTAGCTATAACATGCTTTGCTTTTGAAAATTGTTTATTTTGATGTATGTCATTAATCATCATGCAGTATGTCAATTTCCTTGTAATTAAGGACAAAAGACATTTATTATGTATGGAAGTGTTCCAATAAGAGGGATCATATCAAGTGACATCCTAGATAGATGATCATGATTTTTACAATGTCTAGATAGAGATGCATCATCCCTTAGTTTAGGGCAAGACCAAATATACATCTCACAAAGAACTATAAGGTGACTTGTATGTGTTTTAATACACGTTAGATACAAGTGAGATGTTAAGATGGTGAACAAAACTCAAGATGTTGATTTAGTGCATCTTGTTAAGTTTTAGGTTCATCAAAACACATAGTTATGTGTCTTCCAATCATTGGAAAAGCTAATGTACAAGTCATGTGCATTGAGCCCAAAGAACGTGATTGGATATTGGTTTTGAAAATGATTTCAAAATACTTTTGAAAAATCTTGGTGAAGACTATCTTTTGATAGTAATCATCATTGAAAAGTTAGACACAAATTAGGAGAAAACATTGAAGTTTTCAAGAGTTTTTAAATTTGTGTCAATCTTTGAAAACAGGAAGTATTTTCATAGAAAATTATTTTTCCCTGATAAAGTATACCCTAAATAATGTTTACATGAGTTTTCATGATGAAAACAAGTATGGATTGGTTAAGAAAAACCAAAGTGAAGTTTCGGTTGTGGTTTAGTTTCATTATTGAATTTTGAACCTCAAAATTTCGAGTTTTGGTTTTCCTAATTATTTAGGAACCCCAAGTCATTGTTGGTGCAATGATGGAAGTTTGACCATATTTTTAGGGGGAGTTACGCTTTGGAAACATAAAAATCTTTTCCAAGACCAAAAGGAGGTCAAGTGTTAAGGTAGCACATGACATTGGTATGAGAGGTGTTACCAAGGACAAGGGAGAGTCATCCAAGGCCAATAAGAAGGAATATGCTAGGGTAGCATATAATTATAGCAAGGATGAGGTGTCCAAGATTAAGGACAAGAAGAAATTAATCAAAGACAAGGTGTCTAAGGTTAAGAAGGTGAGTTTAGTAGGCCAAGTGTCACCCGAGTTGCATCGAAGTGACCTAGCCATAGTGGATGAGTCACCAAGAGAGGTGACTAAGGTTAAGATTCCTAAGGATAGGAAGAGCTTTTGGGACCCATGATAGATGGATTATCAAATGTGCCAAGTGGTTAAGAGACAGACTTAAGTCTCTAACCTAGTGGGTTGACACAATTGGGATGTGTTTCATGCATGAAAATATGACATTGGGGTTCATATTGCATAAAAATTAGTTTTTGATGTATAGATGTCATATAAACCCATGCTAGGGAAGTATTGTGATTTAGTATGGGCAGATACATCAAGAGGAAGCCAAAACTAGGACTTTAGGTCAATGTTCAATTGAACTATTTAGCTAGTTTTGAATTTTGTATCAATCTTGGGATCTGTGATAAATATATTTTTATATATATTTTTCCCAAGTAGAAAAGGGTACAATAGACCTCTCCACAAAATTTGGGGATTTTTGGAGGTCTAGGGAATTTCTGGTGCATTTCTGAAGTTGACCTGAAAAGGCTGATTTTTGCAGAAATAGGGTGCCAGTCGACTGGTGTAGATACCAGTCGACTGGTAATAGTGTTTTTTAGCACAGAATGTTTCTGTAAGCTCATTTTGTCGATATCAGTCGACTGGTGCCGATACCAGTCGACTGGTGCCGATACCAGTTGACTGGTAACAGTAGATTTCGACCACAGAATGCTTCTGTAAGGTTCTGTCGAAGGGGGCAGTCGACTGGTACCTAGTTCAGTCGACTGATACCAGCCTAAAAATGTTTTTTTAACGTTGTTCTTGACCGTGTCAACTCGTTTAAATGTATGAGATCCATGGGGGATAAATACATGAGTTTAGGGTCAATTTGGATGACATGTTTTCAACAATTGGGATATTGTTGGAGCTCTTTTTGATGTATGGCAAAGGGGGAGAAGTCTAGGTTTAAGTGGGAAACCTATACACCTTTACAAGAAATCCTAACTCGAGGGAGAGCTTAGGTGAAGGGGGAGTGATTGTTTAGGCAAAGGGGGAGAAGTTTACCATTGTGGGAAATCCTAGCTCAAGGGGGAGCTTAGGTGAAGGGGGAGCCTAGAGATTTAGGTTTCATTATTTATGCATGAGTTGATTTGCATATTTATTTGCATATGTATTGCATTTATGTTTCCCTAACTTAAACAGGTTGCCAAACATAAAAAAGGGGAAGATTGTTGGAGCAATCTAGGTGCCCTAAGTTTTGATGTTTGGGCAAAGGTTTAAGTTAGGTTTATTGTTGTATTTGATATGCATTGTGAGTGTGCAGGATACAGGTACAACAAGAAAAGTCCAAGGGTGAGTCTTGGTGGTGTAAGTCCAAGCATGTAGTCTTGGCAACGTAAGTCCAAGTGTGATCTTGGCAAAGGAGGAAAGTCCAAGGATGAGTCTTGGCGGTGTAAGTCCAAGCATGTAGTCTTGGCAACGTAAGTCCAAGTGTGACTTGACAATGGATGAAGTCCCGGAGGTGCGACCTCTTGGCAAAGGAAGACCCGACAACAATGACAAGGCCGATGGAAGCTCCAGAAGGCAAGACGTGAAGGATGGGGAGGCATCCGAGGGACGCAAGGCTGATGGAGGAGGCTAGAAGGCTAGGTCTAGGTTGGTCGGGCGAGAACGAGCGCTGAGTGAATGTACTCAAGGAAAAATCTTAGAATTAGGGTTTACTGTAGCAGTACTGTAGCGTTACTGTAGCAGTACTGTAGCAGTCAACTGTGACTGTAGCAGTCGACTGGTGCACTGTAGAGAGCCGTTGAGAGAGTCGTTGGGTTGACACCAGTCGACTGGTGCAAGGACCAGTCGACTGGTAATGGGCAAATCAGCTTACTGATTTGTTCTAAGCTCTATAAGAAGGAGCTTGGGATGGTCGGCCAAGGTGACGAAATTAGACTTGGTTAAAGCATAATTAGTAGTCACCAAACGTGCTCAAGGTTCTCTTGTGTCCAAGTATTCTTGGTTGGTGTTGTGGTGAGGTTTCTCCACCCACAAGGAGTTGCTTGAGTAGCCGGAGTTTGCCGGGCGTTAATCCACCGAAGGATCGGGATCGTCCACCTTATGGACAGCCGTGGAGTAGGAGCAAGTTATCTCCGAACCACGTTACATTGACGTGCATTGGGTTGCATTTCCTTTCTTTGTCTTTTAGCTTTCATATTCGTATTTAGTTTCGTTTTATTCCGTTGTGCAACTAACGAATACGTAGGAAGCCATCGATTTTGGTGAGACGTTATTCACCCCCCCCCCCCTCTAGCGGGCACATCGGTCCCAACAAAAAGGACTTACCAAAAGGGCTGGGCAACCGAGCTCAAATAGGACTCAACCCGAACATATCCAAGATGCCCTCCATCAGTAGCTTGTGTGTGTGGTATTTCATGTCGGTCAATTGAGTGACTCCTTAGAGATAAGTCGGCTCCCATCGATATCTGCCCAACCTGAGGGAGTTCAGTAGATCCATCTACCAGCCGTTTTGAAAAGCAGGCCGATCAAGAAGTAGGATGTAGAAGTAGTGAGACTTCCAGCCCTTATTGAATGTGGGCATCTTTTCAAAATAAACGGTGCCCACTCGGGCTTGAAAGAGGAAGACGACCGGCTCGAATAATTTGGGATAATAAAAATAGTGGAAAATACAAGGCAGGAGAGGAATCCCGTACACACAGAATAGTACAACGATCTTGCACAGTAACCTAAAGGAATTAGATATCAACTGTGATAATGGGATGTGAAAAATACCTACAGACTTCAGAAAAAAAGAGATGAATAAGAAAACATAGACCGACATATAATTGGTCCTTAAAGAATGAAAGAAAACGATGGGGAGACGTATGGGGACAATCATAGGCAGAAAGGATTGCGATTTGGTGATCATCGGGAATGTAATAAGTCATTCTCATTCGATCCACCTCATCTCCATTGAAGTCTGACAAGGTGGAGGTATGCCACAGTCCAGAGATAGCAGGAGGAGGAGAAAGAAGAAAGAATTTATGGGAAAAGAATTGTCAGTAATGAGCAAAGAGAAAGGAGTAACGAGTCGAAGGAAGATGAAGACGAAGGTGATACGACGAAGGGAGAAATAAAGGCTTTAAAAACTTTGTTGACGGTTATCCCGAGCCGTCCAGTCAAGGGGTTGGGAAAACAAGATTTGATCAAGACCGTCAAAATTTAAAAAGGTAGTTGTCACATCGAATCCCAACAGTCGCCTATCCCATTGAATAGTCAGCAGCAGAAGGTCACGACACATGACATTCAATCACAGGTGGCATTAATAAGGAATGGGAATGATCAGCAAGCTTCACATTAATGGCAAAGGATTTGAGTGATTTCTAAGAAATCATGATGACGTTAGCAGTAATTAAAATGCACTATGAGTAGGGGTTGACTACTTGGGAAAGAGATCAAAAAATAGTTAACAAACGGCTAAGTGTTGTCCACATTTGAGCCAAGCGACATCAATCCTGGAGTCTCCCGACCGGGAAAAAAAATTAGCTTCTTGAGAAGTTGTAAAAGTAGTGATTGTGCAAGTCGAGCGGCGACTCGGATAGTAGAATGCTTGTTCAGGAAGAAAAGTTACAAAAAATACTAATTGTCCAGTCAGTCGGACTTGCAGCTTCATTCAACTAGATTTGAGGGGTATACTTGTGATACGGTGATAAAAATAACCCTCCTCCCCCCCCACACACACACACACAAAAAGTGGGTCAAGACAGTTAAGACAGGCTGACATGGAGGTCAAAGTTAAATAGTCAAAGTCGCAAGGTCAAGTGGACTATAAAACCACGGACTGTGGATGGGCGAGCAAGCCTCTAGAGCTGCTTAGACGTGGAAGGCCGACCGGACCATCTGAGCAATCACCCTCCACAACTTGCAACAGAAGTCCAGAGCCAAAAACTAAGTTACCCAGCCCACTGTCCTAGTTGATCGGACCTTAGGTCTGCTAGGGCATAATGCGCCCCTCTGACGATAGTAGAGCCGAGTGAAGAACAGGTCGATTGCTTCACTTTGTACGCTCGAGCTAGTGACATCCCGGCTGAGCAGCCCCCGGTCGGGCCATAGCGGGACCCACATACATAGCTTACCGTACTCTTTTGGAAGTTTGTACTATCAACAACAGAGAATGCCCAACAATCAAATAGTACTTTAGAAGCTTCTAGCATATCACATCATAGATTTGCATGCTCTTTTAAGGAAAGATGTCAGAGACACTTTTCGACTTGTCTTTTCTTAGGACGCTTTGGAAAACATGCATATACTTTGAGATACGTACACATACACTACAGTGAAATTATAAAAAGGAGGTCTCCATCCACAGACGGAGGTATGCGATGCTTCATATTTGAATACGCTCATTGCTAGAGTCTTTTTACTGTTCTTCTTCTCCTCATACACGGATCACTGATTTGAGCATCAAAAAATCAACGTCGGAGATCATTAGTCTGACACTAATGCTCCTGATTTTACAAGATAGTATGGAGTCTTTTTCCAATTAACTACATAACTACATTCTCAGTTAATCATCTTCTCATCTTGTTAAACAGGATCAAGATCTAAACATGTTCTTTAAACAGTACTGCATTAGAAGCAGAAGGGATATTAGTCTTCAATCTTTAAAATGATTGCAGGAAATTGAACTAGAAATTAAAATCACATTTATGTGTTGTGCAGGAGAGAGCATTCCAATATATATCCATGCACTTCCAACTCTCATCAATGTTGCTGATCTGATCTGATCTGATCTGATCTGATAACAAAGTCATCGTCAGTGGAAATGGCTCAGGAGCTGGCAGAGCTGCAGTACACGGCTTGGTGTGGAAGCCAATTATTACAGGGGCCAATATAATGCATGCGCAGACATGGCAAATCTCTGCGGAATGCAAATGAGTTCATAAAGAAGAAAAGATGCGTGAAAGAAGCAGTGAAAACACCAGTCCTTTAGGTTTAAACCCGGTCACTGAATGAATGCAGAGTCTGAAAAAGGAAAATGGCACTTTGGTCAACAAAGAAAAGAGAAAGGAGAGTATTGAAAGAACTTCCTTTCTCATCAGGATACTTCTGGTATCGCCAGCTTCTTTATATTCCACTGTTTTGGTTAGTGTTTATTGATTGGATTGAATTGAATAAATATATATCATTTCCTAATCCTTAATGACCAGTAAACAGACCACCAATAGTGACCCTTTTCTCATATCACATACTACCTTTCACAAGTATTTAACGCTAACAAATGAATGCGCAAGTGGCCCAACAATAGCATGTCCTTGCCACTTGCACTGTGCCCCGAGGAGCCTCATGGAAGATTAATCAACCCATATAAGGATGTTAAATGTTGACTTAGGTTTAAATGGTTTGGACTAATATTGAATCATGCATGATGTGGCAAGTTGTAAAGGCACAAAAAAAAAAATAAAGATATACAATTATTCAAAACATTTTACATAAAAAATAGGCAAAAATGGAAATAATGTCCCAAATTTTGCAAGATATCTTTTAAAAAAATAATCAAAAAGTGCTTCACTTTTTTGAGAATACATTTGATCATATCTGGAATCGAGGAAGATGAAACATTGGGTATGTGGCTCTGATATTAATTGTGAAACTCTGTGTTGGAAACAAAAATGTCGTATGATTATGCGTGTTAAAAATAAAAAGTAAAGGGAAAAAAACGTCAGCAACCAAGTTAGGGAGAGGTCCCCGACACAAATATTTCAATGCTCAAGTCAAGCAGGTGTCCAAGAAGAAATGCAATGAACAATAGTGAAAAACAATAGAATTTGGGTGCCTTAGGTTGCATAGTGTAGTGCTTGCATTAGCGTACCCGTGCCTATAGATGGAGATCCCTTTTATAGTGTTAATTTTGTTGGATCGAAAGCGTTAGCGGGGGGGGAGAGTGAATAGCGCTCGTGGCTTTCACTCTTTTGGAATTCGTAAAACTATCGAGTTATAAAGCAGCGGAATAAAATAAAGAACACACACCAAAGCACACCAAGATTTACTTGGTTCGGAGCCTAGGGCGACTCCTACTCCAAGGCCCATGCTCGTTGAGCGTTTACGGCGGGAAACAACTATATTTCGTAAAATCTATTACAAGCTAAGTACAAATTAACTATGAATGAACTTTATACCGACAACAGCAAAATGGAAATTGAAGCTTCGGGTTGTCGGGATGTTGTTGCAGCACTTCGGGATCGTCTCGTAGGCAGCTTGCAGCGTAAGGATTGCTTAGAATTCGTTGTATCAGGCTGCTGGTCGAAGTCCCCTTTTAAACAGTGCTGGAGGCACCTCCAAGCCTGTCCGAGGCGCCTCTAGGCCGCTGAGTCGCACGCATAGATCAGCTCTGATCTGGTCGCACCTTATCCCACTGAAGGCGCCTCCAAGCTGCTCCAAGGCGCCTCCAACGCCTAGTCCAAGACACCTCCAGTGGACTCTGAGGCACCTCCAGCGTCTCTGGACAGATGGCTTCGGCTAGCACCCGAGGCGCCTCCAAGCCCCATGGAGGCGCCTCGGATACTGTTCATCCGAGGTCTAAGTTGCTTCTTTGTTCCTGCAAATTGTGTTAGTCCAAAACACAAACCCTGCAAAACAAAGTTAGCACAGAAACAGATATGATGGATATAGCTGACAGACGTCGGACTGTCCGGGTCTGACTTCGGATTTCCAATCGGAAACCCTAGGTCGACCCGACGCCTACTGTTCCCGCTACGTGGAACGCGTCCTCACCTACTCCACTCAGGAGATTTACCTGATGCCAGTGCGATCCTCCAGATTGACTGGACTTTTGCTCAGTGTTCGAAGCTTCCGGACTTTCTGCTGGACTTCCGCTTACCGATTGGTCTAGTCTTTCACCTGGTTTGCGACACCAGGACTTTCCACCTAGGGTTACCCCCCTAGGACTTTTGTCTGAAGCTCTCGATCCGTCAAGACTTTCCGCATAGGGTTACCACCCCCTATGACCTAGGGTTGCCACCCCCTAGGGTTTTCCACCTGCCTAACCGCAGCTAGGCCTTTCCTGAAACACTCAATTAAGTGCATTAGATCACAAAACAACTTAACTTTGAATTCCTTTGCCATTATCAAAACAACAGTCGATCGTCGGATGCTTCCTGCACCAACAATCTCTTCCTTTTTGATTATGGCAACTGAAATTCAAAGCTAAGTAACATAGATATATAAAGTTTAATTAAGCAAGGTTAATAGATTTTAAATGCACGCATGGTTAAGCTAAGACTTAAACTTTGTCAGGCTCCCCCTTAATAAAGGCATTCTTAAAAATCTTTATTAACCTTTCTTTTGAATTTCCCTACTCTCCCCCTTTGCCATTCATCAAAAAAATACACACGTTTGAAAAAAACCTTAAAAATATGAAGATTTTTAGGAAATAGAAAAAAATATGAACTTTCTAAAAGTAACATTTCTTGTAATTCACTAAGTTAAAACAGTTTGAGCTCGAAGTTTGGTTTTCAAAAAACTTTATTAATTAATTTTGCTGGAGAAAGAGTTTTCTTTTGTAGTATAGCAAAAACAATTTTAGGTTTAAGCAATTTAGTCAGGATTTTAAACCATTAGGCTTTTAATAAGGAATAAAGTATTTTGGTAACACTTGGTTTTGTATAATATTCTTTAGCTAAGTGAAACCAAGGTCTAAAGAGCAATTTTTCTTTCAAAAAGCTAAAAAGTTGACTTTGAAAAATACTTAGTTAAATTTTCAAAATACTTTAGTTTTTAAAATGGCCAGAATTTTGAAAGCTTAGTCTAAAAAGTACCCAAAAAAAATGATTTTCGAAAGTTTAAGGTTTTGAAAACTTAGCTTAAAGTTTAAATTTGAAAGAATTTTTTTTTTAGACAAATAATTAATTTAAAGCTTTTGAGGGCAAGGGAGGAGCTTCAATCCTTAATGTCCAAGCATGAGTTAAGTTAGATTGATTGTAAATTAGCTAATTTTTCTTTAAGTAAGGTATCAGAGCCTTAATGTTCATGCCTGACTAAACTCAAAAGGTTTAAAAATCAAGCACGTAGATTTGCGGCCACATGTCTAACCAGTTAGCTACTAGCTAATTACCTAGAGGGCAATAGCTTTCACTTGGTTAGTCAAGTTAAGTCAATAGATCCAGTTAGATTTGACTAGTGCTGGAAGACTTGACTTGATTACTGTTAACTAGGTGTTTTAACGCCCAGACTCATATTGATGCACAGATATAAGCATTCTTGAGTCCAGGCTGTACCCTATGCATCTCACGCCGTTCTATGTTTTTCAAACACAAGCAAGGTAAGCCTAGGTGTTTGTGAGATGCTCTGGCTGAATTTTAGGGGAGCAAGATTTCTAGGGTAGAGCCTAAGCTAATTCCATATTTTTGAAAGTCTAGTAAAATTGGAATTTTAAAAACAATATTTTCCTAGAATTTTTAAAACATAAGATGATTTTAAAACTATTCTACCCAAGATATTCCTATTTGTGCAGATTGTAAACAACTAAAACTCATAAACATAAATAAGTAAAGGTCAACCAAGTCCTAGTACAATAAGAGAAGACAAATAGGTGTCTGTCCAAGATACATCAAGTGATAGTGTCAAACAACAGGATCATCGAATGCAGGATCATTAGCTGGAGGGTCGTCAGCTGGAGGTGGTGCGAGTGGCTGCTCGGGTGCAGGCTGAGGCTGTCCCTGTCGCCGTATCTCACCTCGGAGAGATGCGAACCCTGCAGCTATCTCGGATCGGAGAGATCGGAGGAAGCGATGGCTATCTAGCACAGCCCGTCGCGTCTGAATGGACTGGATCTCGAGCTGAGCAAGTCTGTCCTTGACGGAAGGAGGAGCCGAAGTCGAAGGCCCGGTTGATGTGGAGGGTCCGGTAGAGGTGGAAGGATCTGCAAAAAAACTCCTCTACTAAGAAATCTGGCCACTCCTCATCCTCGCTTGGTACGTCCTCGGCCTCTGGAGCACCAGGAGCAACTACTGGCGGTGGCCGGCCCTTCCAGGCCAGAATCCCCTCGGTAGTGATTTCTACACCTGCTAATCTAAGACTACGCTGACCTAACTCATCATATATGGTAAGTGGGATGAGTGTCCCTCTGGTAGTGTCTATCCTAGAGGTGGAGAAGATCTGGGTCAGGATATGACAGTAGGGCATATGGATCACTCCAGACGTGACTGTACTAGATGCATGAATGATGTTATAAAACATATGCAGTGCAATGTCTATATCTAGGCACTGGCTAAGAGCGTACAAAAAGACGGAATGGGATGGTCACATCTTCGAAACGTCTCGAGATGTGATGGGCAGGATGAATGCTGTCAGGACTCTGCACATAACATAGTCCTGAACTCGAAGAAGAGTATACCTGAACTCAGTCAGGCCAAAGGGTCTCTCCTCCCCAAAAAAATGCATGTAGATGTCATCTAAGGTAATGTGGGAATAGGGATCACCGAAAGGTAGCTCCCTACTCGGGTAACATAAAAATGTACACTGAGACTCCCTAAGCTCTAAGCTAGTGCGAAGCAGAGAGGGAGTAAACTGAATGTCAGTTCCACCAACTCTGGTGGAATAGGTGGTATCATCAACCTTTTCAAGGTTGTGATAGAACTGGGCACACAAGTCTTGATTCACTGTGGTGTTACAGTCAACTAGTTTCCTTAGATGATAGTAGTATATCATCTGAACTACGGGGAGACAAAATTGGGAAAAAAATGCCCTACCTATATACCTAGGTTTAATGGACTCAAAGATAAACCTAGCAAAATCTATTCTATGTTGCTCCGAGGGGAATCTAGGGTTCGTAAAAGGGGCCCTAGCCGGTGTAGGATCCACAATGCGACGCTTCCTATTTTTGACAATATATATAAAAAGATGCATAGTGACTACAAATAAGGACAATAGGGAGGTTTGAGATGTACCTAGGAGGCATTGCTAGGAGTAGAGAAGAGTGGATGGTTTGAAGGCGCTTTAAGGGGAGGAAATCGCACGAGAATCGCGTGCTTCGTCTTCGGTAGAAAACGAACAGAAAACTCTCTGTTCGTGGCGATATTCGGGGTTAAAGGCGCCTTAAAGGGTTTTTAAGGCGCCTCGGAGATGATCCGAGGCGCCTTAGGTAAGTCAGCAGGAGTTTTCCCGTCGTTGTTTAGGGCGCCTCCCTTGTGAGGGAGGCCCCTCTGACCGGCGCAACGTGTCCCCCTTTATTTTTATTTTTTATTTTTATTTTTAAATGTTATGTTTAATTAAGAGAAAATAATTTAAATTTTGAAAGAAGAATTCTAGGTTAATTAATTTTTGAAGTTAATTAATTTTGAAAAATAATTTAAGTTAATTAATTTTGAAAAATAATTTAAGTTAGTTAATTTTGAAAAACAAGTTAGTTAATTTATTTTGAAAAATAATTTAAGTTAATTAAATTTTGAAAAATAATTTAAGTTAATTAATTTTGAAAAATAATTTAAGTTAATTAATTTTGAAAAATACATTAAGTTAATTAATTTTGAAAAATAATTTAAGTTAATTAATTTTGAAAAATAATTTAAGTTAATTAATTTTGAAAAATAATTTAAGTTAATTAATTTTGAAAAATAATTTAAGTTAATTAATTTTGAAAAATAATTTAAGTTAATTAATTTTGAAAAATAATTTACGTTAATTAATTTTGAAAAATAAGTTAATTAATTTTGAAAAATAAGTTAGTTTTAATTACGAATTTAATTTGAAATTGAATTAATTTTAATTACGAATTTAGTTTGAAATTGAATTAATTTTAATTATGAATTTAATTTGAAATTGAATTAATTTTAATTCCTTAGTCATCTCACCTGATCTAAATTTTCAATCAGGGAATCCTATAATTGTTGTGAGATGAATTATGGTTCAATTTTAAGGTTTAGTTTAACTTTGTGTTAGATTCAGGTTTAGCTTTGGGTTCAACAAGTAGGCATTCTTTGGATAAACTTCTGGGCTATGGTGAGTCTCAAGGACATCATTAAAGTAACCATGCCTTCGAGGTTTTCCAAATAGTCCTACCCATTGAACTTAGTACAAAACCTTGGTCTAACTGGTTAGGATCCATAAAGGGTAGCTTCGGTCAGTTCCACTTAGCCAAATGCACCAGGTCGAAGCCATATCTTCCTAAACATGCGATGACTAAGTTTCCCCAACGTACTATCATCTAATACTTCACCAGTACCATGGGTCAAGTTAAACCTAGCCCATGTTAATCTAACCTTAATTACCCGGTCGGGTAGTCTACTCTTGTTTACCCTTATCGGGTGGATTAATTTCGGAGGTGCCAGCTATTCTGGAGTCTTCCTTTGGATTTTGATTTGAATTTAATTTGATTTTATTTGAAGTTCACTTGATTTAATTTTTAATTTAATTTGAATTCAGTTTTATTTTTATTGTCTTTCTTCTAGCTCCCCTGGATCATAGCCTCGATATGGTCTATCGAGGTAATGTATTTGATCCTTAGGGACCCAATATTTGTCCAAGTCCAACTTGATTGATCAGGTTGGACTTGGGGACCCATGCTTGGACCATTTTCTATTTGTTCTTTGTATAAGTGATAAATATGATTTATATTTCTTTTTCGATTTGAATCCTAGTCCAGTTTTATTGTAGATTGCCCTTTGTGTTCCAAGAATTAGGCCAAGGTTCTTGGAACCCAAAGAGAATCGTTCTAATGTTTTCTCTAGATCCTTGACCTGAGTTTTTAGGCTGGAATTCTCTTTCTCAAGTTTTTGGACTTGAGTCGAGTTTTCAGTCTGGACTGGTTCAGTCAAAGATTCAGAGATAGTCACTTCTTTAAGGACAGCTACTTCCTTTAGAAGTGACTTAATTCTAAGATTAAACTTAGCTAATTTTCGTAACAAGTAATTAACTAGATTGTTTAGTCGAGGGATACTTACAGAGGGATCGGGCCCTTCGGAAATGGATACGGATTCATGGCTTCTTTCTGATTCTGCTTCCGACTCGCTCTCGCTTTCAGACACATCGATCTGGTCTCGAGCCATCAGGGCAAGAAGGCTCGTCTGTTCGAGCTCGTCGTCGGTATCCTCTTCTAACGATTCTTCAAAGGTTGCTTTTAGTACCTTCTTCTTTCTCTGCTTCTTTGCATCCTTCTGATTGGGGTAATTGGCCTTGATATGCCCCTTCTGGTTGCACCCATAACAGATTACCTCAAACTTGACCTTTGGGCTGGGTTGAACCTCCTTTGATTGTACGACTTTCTTTAGGTCTTTCTTGTTGAACCCCTTCTTCTTCTTGTAGAGCTTCTTCACAAGATTCACGAGTTCGGAGGTCAATTCGTCGTCTTCATTGTCTGAGTCAGGTTTGATTTTCGATTCAGGTTCAGTTCTTCACCGTGATCTTGGTTCGCGTGTTCGACTGGTACCTGCAACTAAAGCAATACCTTTCTCGATTGGCTGTGTATTAGTTTGTTCATGCAATTCGAATTCTAAGAACAATTCATCTAGTCTAATGGAAGTTAGATCCTTGGAGACTTTGTAGGCATCTACCACTGATGCCCACAGTGTGCTCCTCGGAAAGGCATTAAGTGCGTACCTTATAATGTCCCTGTTCTCGACCTTTTGCCCGATAGCGTGGAGGGAGTTGAGGATGTCTTGAATCTGTGCATGGAGTTGACATGCAGTTCTTCTTCCTGCATTTTCAAATTATATAATTTATTGAACAAGAGATCTCTCTTGCTTACCTTAGTGTCGGAGGTGCCCTCGTGGAGTTCGATCAACTTCTCCCAAAGCTCTTTTGCGCTGGAGAATGGTCCAACTCTGTTGAGTTCCTCCTTGGTCAGTCTGCACTGGAGGGTGCAGGTTGCTCTGGCATCAGCTTCCACCTTCTTGATTAGGGTCGGTTCCCACTTTTGACAAGGTGTTGGCTTGCCGTCTTCGTCGGATGGCAGTTGTAGTCCAGTCTTGATAATCATCCACATGTCGAACTGTGTCTTGAGAAAGATTTCCATTCACCTCTTCCAATATCCGAAGTCTTCTCCGAAGAAAAGTGGGGGGCGAACGATGCTGAAACCTTCTTGTTGGGCCATTAGCGATATGCAACAACAACAAAAAAAATAGAAATATCCCAAGACTAGGTCTTGGATTAGCAGTGCTGGAAATAAAGTTAAGAATTTGCAAACTCGAGTGGTGTTGCACCAGTCTCGAGCAAAAACCGATTCGAAAAATTAATTAGAATATAGCTATTAAGCTAATTCTAATTGACTCCGTAAAATTGAAAATACCACGTAAAAAAATTACGTGATTGGTGGTTGCACTAGATCAACGCGACCCCGCTCTGATACCAATTATTGGATCGAAAGCGCTAGAGGGGGGGTGAATAGCGCTCGTGGCTTTCACTCTTTTGGAATTCGTAAAACTATCGAGTTATAAAGCAGCGGAATAAAATAAAGAACACACACCAAAGCACACCAAGATTTACTTGCTTCGGAGCCTAGGGTGACTCCTACTCCAAGGCCCACGCTCGTTGATCGTTTACGGTGGGCAACAACTATATTTCGTAAAATCTATTACAAGCTAAGTACAAATTAACTATGAATGAACTTTATACCGACAACAACAAAATGGAAATTGAAGCTTCAGGTTGTCGGGATGTTGTTGCAGCACTTCAGGATCGTCTCGTAGGAAGCTTGCAGCATAAGGATTGGTTAGAATCCGTTGTATCAGGCTGCTGGTCGAAGTCCCCTTTTAAACAGCGTTGGAGGCGCCTCCAAGTCTGTCCAAGGCGCCTCCAGGCCGCTGAGTCACACGCATGGATCAGCTCTGATCTGGTCGCACCTTATCCCACTGAAGGCGCCTCCAACGCCTGGTCCAAGGCGCCTCCAACGCCTGGTCCAAGGCGCCTCCAACGCCTGGACCAAGGCGCCTCCAGTGGACTCTGAGGCACCTCCAGCGTCTCTGGACAGATGGCTTCGGCTAGCACCCGAGGCGCCTCTAATCCCCATGGAGGTGGCTCGGATACTGTTCATCTGAGGTCTAAGTTGCTTCTTTGTTCCTGCAAATTGTGTTAGTCCAAAACACAAACCCTGCAAAATAAAGTTAGCACAGAAACAGATATGATGGATATAGTTGACAGTCGTCAGACTATCCGGGTCTGACTTCGGATTTCCAACCGGAAACCCTAGGTCGACCCGACGCCTACTGTTCCCGCTACCGGGAACACGTCCTCACCTACTCCACTAAGGAGATTTACCTGATGCCAGTGCGATCCTCCAGATCAACTGGACTTTTGCTCAGCGTTCGAAGCTTCTAGACTTTCTGCTGGACTTCCGCTTCCCGACTGGTCCAGTCTTTCACCTGGTTCGCGACACCAGGACTTTCCACCTAGGGTTACCCCCCTAGGACTTTTGCCTGAAGCTCTCGATCGGCCAAGACTTTTCGCATAGGGTTACCACCCCCTATGACCTAGGGTTGCCACCCCCTAGGGTTTTCCACCTGCCTAGCCGTAGCTAGGTCTTTCCTAAAACACTCAATTAAGTGCATTAGATCACAAAATAACTTAACTTTGAATTCCTTTGCCATTATCAAAACAACGGTCGATCGTCGGATGCTTCCCACACCAACAAATTTTACTCTCTGCGCGAATCTTGAAGCATTGCCAAAAAAGGATCGACCATTCTATCATTCTGACAACTTTTCAAAAATGGGTCCACCATTTCTGTGTTTCACAGTGTAGAAGCTTCCTCACACAAAATGCACAAGAAATATTCCCTTGATTCTCTGACAATCATTACATAAAATGCCAAGAAGGAATATTAAGTTGTTGAGTATGTGGGCCACCTATATGCTTAATGGATAGGCTAGCTAGCCGACTGAGTCCTCCTTTGTAGTCTGATTGACTCTTGTTTGCAAGAGTTATCGGGTCGGATAAAAGATGGATGTCACTCTTAAGGACTTAGCCTACGCTCGACCTTCACACTTGTGTAAAGAGCTGATTCGATTGGGCCATGTGTCCAGCATGACCGATCAAACCTCTAGTCCGATCTGCCAGAGCAGTTGGTGGAGACACCTGAACCATCTCTGAATATCATCGATAAAACTCGAGGTTTCGTTAACTCTAAGGGACTCAGGGTTTGATCATCCCAGTGGCCTGATCAACTAGACCACTCGACTGAATCAAATAACCCTGCTCACCCCGAGTATTGACCCCTTCTCAACTTTGACCGCTATGTCAACCAGCCTTCTTGACTTCTATCTCGACCTTGGGCCCCACTTTATTTTCCGTATCATAACTCTCCCCTTTAAGTCTAGTTAAAGGAAGTTATAAGTCTGACGACTAGACATTTGTATTTCTTGTGACTTTTGTTTGTCACTCACCATTAATGCTTAGTATGATGAGTATGTTGGTGTAGAGTGCACCAGAATCAAACCTAAATTTTAATTTTGTCAAAGGTTCAAGTTAAGTCTTGTTGTGATCTGACAAATTGACTAAGTGTGTAGGCTATTTACTCAACCAATAAAATCCCTAGTCGCGACTAGGTAGGAAAGTCTTAGCAGACTATAGAAGTCAGAGAAAAAGTCCAGGTGAGTCGAGGACCTGATACTTGATAGTTGGAGTCAATAGGTCTGGAGGACCTGATGTAAAGAGGAATCCTTGGTGAGTTGGAGGATCCGATATTTGGTAGGTAGGTAGAGGTAAGCAACTGAAGTGGAGCAACAGAGAGGTTGTGTTCGGAGAAGAAACAAACTGTAGGTCGCTAATCTTGTAGGACCGGAAAGACACTAGGGGTTGAAGTACGTAGTGGAAGAAAAGACAACAATGCTAACAAACCAAGTTTTACTTGGTTTGGAGCCTTTGAAAACTCCTACTCCAAGGCTCACACTCGTCGAGTGCTTTTGTTGGGAAATCCACTATCAGTTCATAAATGTATTCCAGGAATTGGTTACAAGAACAGAAAATAATAAAGTTACCAACATAGAAAGGAAATCTGAAGGACTCTTTGCTATTTGAACTTCGGAGCAACCTTTCAGTGTCATGGAGCTTTTTCAGAGTCGCATGCAAGAGCGACGATTGTAGTCATTGTTGTTCTTCAGCTCCTGGTCGAAGCCTTTATATAGGTCCATTCCGGGCGCCTGGAATCCCTCCGGGCGCCTGGACCACATGGCTCGGCCAATCCACGCTCTCCACATTAGCTTTTAGATGAATCCTTGGAGTCCGGGCGCATTGTTACACAATCGCAAGTGCACGATTTAATCGTCAGTAATAAAAAGAATATCGATCCCACAGGAACTGGTTATAAGCACTAGAGATATCTCACGAATTAGCTAAATGATCGACAAAGGAAGTGAATGTACTAAGTAGCAACTCGAAATTGAAATAGAAAACCAAATGTAAGAACTTGGATTTTATGAGAGTTCTAGGAGTTCGGTTTTATTGTGATATTTATCAATGTAAGGTGATCTATCAATTCTTATCCTCAATTGTCATGCATTTGCAGAAAGTTGCCAGTTTTTTCCTGCAGAAGTCAACTGGTAAGGAACTTTTATCTATACCTCTAGTAATTTAATAGTCATGATCCCTATGAAGTCCGTTAGTGGGGAAGCCTATCACCAACGCCCCTCGGTCATACAATATAGAAACACATCACCATTCAATCCACATAAAGGCACAGGGGATAAATGCACTCAACTATTCCACCTCCTTGTAGAAACTAGTTTCACCTTTTAAGGTGATTTCCTAGATGTTCGTTAGCGGGGCAGCTTGTCACTAGCGCCCCTCGGTCATACGATTTAGGAAATCCCTCTACAAGATCCATAATTATCACAAACATCCAATCAAGCATGGTAATTAGATCTAAACACAAGAATCCACACAAGATCAAATAGATACAAAATATAACAACATCATTGGGATAGGAAATTGTCATATCCATGAGATTCTTACATCAAATCGCACCACAAATACTCCCTTAGTCCTAGAACAATGAATCTACTCCATAATATAAAGATAGAGATCCGAAGACAAAGAGATCACAAACATTTCAATCCCAATCAAGAGAAGAGATTAGAAATGCTTATCTAGTGATGAGGAGTGATCTTCAGAACCAATCCCTAGCTTCTGGAGTTGAATCGGAGATGGAAATGACTTTGGAACGTTGGATCAAGGTTGGAGAAGGTGAAGGTTGGCCCCAAACTTGATCTCCCCAAAAGGGAGAGCCTCCTCCCCTTTTGAAAGGGGGAGAAACCCCCTTATATAGAGCAAGGCATGGGCACCATACGGCCCATGCCACGGTCGTGTGGCACACACGACCCCAACTACTTTGCTCTTGGCCAAGGTCACACGGTCGTACGACCTTCACACAGCCGTGCACTGCTCTGCCACTAGATGGTCACACGACCGTGTGGCTCACATGGCCTGGCAAATCTTGGCCTCTGGAAACCTTGCATGGTCGTGTGACACACACGGCCTGAGCTTGCCTCTTCTTTGCAAATGTTGCATGGCCATGTGGAGATGTTGATTGGGCTGTGTAGATCTACATGGCATCGTGCTGCTGGGGTGACACGACCGTGTGGATCCACACGATCATGTCAAGCTCCTCCTCTGTGGAAGCTACACGGCCTGCCTGCTCCACACGACCATGCAAAGCTCCTCCTTTGCTAAAGCTACACGACCAAGGTCATTTTCCTCCCTGCTCCTTTGGCAAGGCCGTGTGGCTCACATGGCCAGTGTTGTCTTCCTTTGCTTGTTGGCAGGATTAACCACGAACATTATTTCTTTTCCAAATTCGACTCCTGAAGACAGAAAATACACAAGAGTAGATCTCTAAATAAAAAAGAGTATTTATGCTGAAAGTAAGACAAAGAGTATGAAAGTGCATAGAAAAAGCATACGTAAAATATGTAAATGTGCGTCAAAACATGCTAAATAAGTGTATATAATCTACGCACATCATGCATAGATTGACTCCGGGCACTTGGACTGCCTGGGTACCCGCAGCACCCACCTAGGCGCGATTACTCTGAGCACCCGGACCAGCTCTGAGCGCTCGGAGTCCAAGCGCTCGGACTCCTTTTCTTCAACAATTTCTTCCCTATAAGAAAAGGTTAGTCCAAGCAATAGAAAAAATATTTATCCTACAAAACAGAGTTAGCACAACATAATAAAATATGAGTAGTAATTAGATCCTATCTTCACAAGACCAGGATCCAGTCAATGTCTTAGCTTAGGTTTCTCAAAGGAACCTAAGCTGGACCGACGCCTACAGTTCCCTCAAAGGGGAACGCGTCCTCACTGGATCTCTCCACTAGTTTCTTACCTTCACTTACCACTTGCAGTCACTTGACTTGCCTTTGACCCACCAGGTCTTCTCGTCAATTGTCAGGTCTGCAGATCCAACTGGACTTCGACAGGTTATCAAGTCCCGTGGACCCAACTGGACTTTCTGCCAGATATCGGGCCCCGCGAACCTATCTGGGCTTTCCACCAGCTATCAAGTGTCGTGGACCTAGCTGGATTTCAACCTGGTGTCAAGTCCTTCAGACTACTCAACTCCTACACACTTGGTAGAAAGGTTAAATAAACACCACATCTAACTTTAATCTATTTGTCACACATCAAAACTATATTATTAGTGTAACCTACACCAACAATCTCTTCCTTTTTGATGTAATGTCAATCTGGGTTAAAGTTAGGAAAAAATACAATTAAGTAAACATTTAAAATTGAGGAAAGTGAGTTGATTTTTCTAACCTAACCCACTATCCTCCCCCTTTGGCATACATCAAAAAAATATAATGCATTAAACACAAGTCATGGGCACATTAGAACAAGTTAGATGTTTTAAATAAAGCACATAACTCAAGTAGTTGTTCTAGTAACTGATTTGAAGCTAGTTTTAAAAAAACGGTAAAAAATTCCAAGTGTTTATAAAAGTTGACAACTTAATTTTCAAAATGTTTAAAACAAAAGTTGCAAATGGTTCAACCAATTGTTTGACTAATATTTATAAATTTTTGAACAACTTAAATAAAGTTTTAGCAAAACAAACTTTATAAACTTAGTTTTTCAAGCAAATCTTCAAATAGAAAATGTTATCTTTTGAAAGAATTTTTGAGTAAAGTTTTTTAAAAATTTCTAAGTAAATATTTGCAATATAATTTCAAAGAAAAATTTTTAATCAAAATTTTTAAAGTAATTTTAAATAAGAATATTTTTAAGAAAAATGCTTTCAAAAGTGAAATAGATAAACATACTTTTCAACATGCTTTTAGAAAAGTAAACATTTTTCTAAATAGGTAATATTAAGACAATGATTTTTCAAAGAAAAGTTTTCAAATCTTGTCAAAGTTATTTTCAAAAAAAAATGAAGAAGTAACTGTAATCAATTTTCAAAATAGATATTTATAAAGTAGAAGAGTATGTTTTTGAAAAGCATTTTTTAAATAATTTTAAGGTAATTTTTCAAACATATACTTTTCAAAATATTTTTCTGAACCGTTTAAAAGGTTTTTCAAAGTACTTTTCAAAATATTCATAAGAGTTTTCATAAAAAAAGATTTTTCAAGAATCCTTGTTTACTTTTAAACTATTTGAAAAATTTTCAACCCTTCCTCCCTCTTAAGTTGCACGAGCACAGATCTCCTGGATCACTTTTTTTTGGTCCAGGGGATGTGCCACTCGTATTTGTGGTCGGATCATGGCTGCAATCTGGTCGCAAATTGTTGCGATCCCTTTCTGGGTTCACCGTCCCCACCAGGTTATAGTTTTTGTTCGGAGCGGGTGGCCGGAGATCGCCCGAAGGCCTCCGATGGTGGATAAGTGGCCAAGTTACTGGGCGCTGAGTGAGGGTGTCCTCCGGACGGCCTCCGGCCGCCCGCTCCGAACAAAAACTATAACCTAGTGGGGACGGTGAACTCAAGAAGGGATCGCAACAATTTACGACCGGATCTCGACCACGATTCGGCCGCAAATATGAGTGGCACATCCCCTGGACCACAAAAAGTGGTCCGGGAAATCCTGCCTCAGTTGCACTCCCCCTTAAGTTAGCATTCTCCCTTAATTCATACTAGGTTCTGGGCATGTTAAAATGTGTAACATATTTTCAAGGCCCTTCCTTAACCTAGCACCTTCTGATTATCTTTGTGAGGTATAAGAAGTTATTCCTATGTGTTCAGGGGAATTAGAGTCAGTAATACTTATGTTCATTAAATATATTATTTACATAAGTATTTCTCCATACTTATTATAGTTATTCATTTAAGTTTGATTAATTTTTAAATTAATCATCAATCAATTATTCTTAAAACAATTAACCTTGGATTAAATTAAGAACTAATTTGTTACTAACTCAATAATGGTTAAACATTATTAATAGTTTATTGATTAACTTTTACTTAACTCAATTCAATAATTTAATACTTATTTGATTAAAATAACTTAAATTTCATATTAATTGATTAATAAAAACATTAGTTTAATTTTTTTTATTTACTTCATCTTTAAGTTTTGATTAGATTTAACTTAAGTTAGGATTAATTAAGTTTAAAGTCAATATTAATTCTGAGTTAAATTTATTAAAATTATTAAACAAAGTTAAGTAAAGTTAAGGTTCAATTATAGTCAATATTTAATTAAAATAAATTATGATTTAATTAAAGTAAAATTAAAGATTTTTTATTAACGTTGAAATTAAAGTTGATTAAGTTAAATTAAGGTTAAGTTTTAATTAAAATTTTAATGTAATGTCAAGTTTAATTTAAAGTGAATTAAAGTAAAGTTAATGTCTTAATTAGGCTAAATTAAGATACTAATCAAGTTAAGTTAAATTTTTAGTCAAATTAAGCTTTCAATTAATGTTGACCTAAGTTCTTAATTAAGGTTAGATTAAAGTTAAGTTTAGATTAATATTTTGAGTTTTAATTCAATTAAGTTTTACTTATTAATTACTAAATTCAGTTTAAAGTTTAATTTAATTAAATTTTTAATTCATTTAATTGAAATAAGTTTTAAGTTAAGTGTCTAAGTTTTAAAAGCCTTTCAAAGGATTTTTTTAATAATTTTTAAAAGAAGATTGTTTTTTTTTTAAATTAAAATAATTTTTAAAATGATTTTTAAAAGAATTTTTGAAATAATTTTAAAAATATTAAAAGGTTTCCTCATAATTGATTCCCTTTTTCTGAGTATACCCCTTCGCAACAAGCCTTGCTTTGAAGGTTTCCACATTCCCGTCTGTCCCTCTTTTCCTTTTGTAGATCCATTTACATCCAATAGCTTTTACACTATTTGATGGTTCTACTAGCTCCCAGACTTTGTTAGAATATATAGATTCTATTTCTGAATTCATTGCTCTTTGCCAAGATGCTGCACCTTTATCTTGGAGTGCTTCGTCATATGTTCGGGGATCAGGTTCATGTTTACCTGGGATCAAGTCCGATGACTCTCCCAAAAACATGAATCTTTCAGGTTGCCTAACAACCCTCCCACTAAGATGAGGTACTGTATGTTGTTGTGTATCATTTGTGATACGTGTTGCAGTTTCTTGTGATATTTCATCTTGCACTATTGGTACTAGACTAGACGTGTCCTCTCTAATTTCTTCTAGAACAATTTCACTCATGGGCTTATGGTTTATTACATAATATTCCTCTAAAAATTGAGCATTGGTGCTAACAATAATCTTCTGATTTTTAGGATTATAAAACAAACCACCTTTTGTTCCTTTAGGATATCCCACAAACAGACAAACTTCTGTACGTGATTCCAACTTGTTAGTATCTCCCTTCAGCACATGTGCTGGACTACCCCATATCCGAATATGACTCAGACTAGGCTTGCACTCATTCCACAATTCCATGGGAGTAAAGGATACTGATTTAGAAGGTACCATATTCAGAATGTACACCGCTATTTTCAGAGCATATCCCCAAAACGTATTTGGTAATTCTGAATAACTCATCATCAATCTAAGGGGCGATTATCTGGATTGGCGGGGCATAAATCCCTATAGCCCGTGTAAAACTTACTCCACCTGCCACTTTGCTTCTCAGTCATTGTGATTTACCTCTTCCGTGTTAGTCTTGGGGTAGGCTGGTGGGGGCACTCAGGATGAGTGTATTCGCTTTTACCCCATAAATGCTTCTTTTAAACTCATCATTAGTGTCAAATGAAAGACCTATCAAGTAATAAGAGCATCATAAGCTGTGTAATATTAATTATTATAATTTTTTCACAAAATTTATGGAATTGTTTCCGTTTGGTCCTCTCTTTGCCTCTTTTGTCTGCTGCAGCCTCCACTTTCAGCAATCAGTTGCAAGAAGCCAAGAAGGACAAGGAGGGCATTGTAATATTAATTATTATGATTTTTTTCTAACAAAATTTATGGAATTATTTTTGTTTGGTCCTCTTTGTCTCCTGTGTTCTTCCCAGCTCATTCATAAATGAAGGTATTAGGTATATCATAAATGATAAATCGATTATAAGCAGCCTAAGCTTCATAGTGGGGTTAGATTATGGGGTAGAAAGTAGAAACGAAGATGGAAAACGCCAAAAAACAATTATTGTTCCCTTCTCACTTCTAAGTTTTAAGGGTTTTAAAAATCAAAACCCTAAGAACTAAGGAGCAAGGAGTGAAATGAAATTGTACCTTTCTCTCGAATGGGGCTCGAGAATATTTTCATTGCACAAGACCTCCACATCCAACGTTTGATCACTCATTCGAAGGCACCGAAGCAAGTGTCGAGTGACGAGTAGGGTTCTACAGTATGCCACCAATTTTTATACTAAATCAATTTATATTTAATATTTACTAATAATATTGCTAATAATTAATATTATTATTAATAATAAGGTTTACACGTGACTGGGGCCACCCCTAGTCCATGTGTAAATCTGCCCCTTATGAGACTGAAGGAGCCATAAAAATGATAGATCCGCTACCTTAGTAGTCCCTTTAGTATCGACCCCATGAATATGGAGGGAAGTACATGCAAGTACATAGGCCATAGGCGCATGGTGGGATAAACCCCAGGTCTTCAGTTCCTGAGAATTGACCTTGGTCATTACGCTAAAAATATTATGTGCCCACCATCTGCGCTACGCCCTGAGGGCACTGAAAGAGCCATAAAAACAACTAAAGGAAGTGGACCACTTGACCACAAGCATCCCTAAAAACTTCATTTAGTGTTAGAAGATCTTGGAGGACATTTCGGACGATGCCTTCCTCGATTTTGCTTGATGTATCTAAGGAAATTTCGGACGATGCCTTCCTCGATTTTACTTGATGTATCTAAGGAACTATTTTATTTCTTGGCGTGTAGTCCCCCTGGTCTTGTAAAAACTTAAAGACTTCTGATATTTCAATGTATATACTTTTGCACGTCCCCTTTGCTTTTGAAGCTTTTTCGTTAGTATTGAGTATGTCCTTTTTTCCTTGATGTGGTATCACTTTACTTAAATTCTGGTAAGTAATACTTGAACTGATGTCCCTTCCCGGCAGCAACATTTTGACTATTTGAAAAACTTTAAACACATAGATAGAAAATCACATATTTGGGGAAACCCCACTCATAGCTCTGCACTAAGGCTTGAGAGTTCAAGACTTAGGCTTGTGAGCAAGCATGCTTATAATTTGGTCGAGCAGCACTAGAGTCTAGGACTTGGGTGTGAGAGAAAGCTCACTTATAACTCGACCAAACAATATGAGAGTTTGGGACTTAAGTGCGAGAGCAAACTTACTTGTAAATCGGTCGAACGGCATTAGAGTCTAGAACATAGGCACGAGAGTAAGATCGCTTATAACTCGGTGTTGGTTGCTACTCGGAATACCGTTCTAGTTCCCCTGTACAAAAATTTGTACAAGCATAGAACTATCCTAACTACCCATGTGCTCTATTGAAGTTAAATTTAGATTGTAAACGATGCTTAACATTATTAATCCAAATTATCCTTCAGAAGTTAAACTTGGATTGGAAACGATACTTAACATTTTTACTCCAAGTTTAACCGATGTGTTCTTCATAAGTTAAACCATATTACAGAAGTTAATTAAATATCTATTTCAAAGATCAGCTTCCAGGTTAAACATGGCGAGGCACTAGGCCTTCTTGGGTATGGGATCATCCACCACTTCCTAGACAAAGCCTTTCAAAGAAATCAGATATTTAACTTCTTACAGTAAACTAGGTTTAACCACAGAGACCACAATAGAAACACAAGATCGAAACGTAAAATCAAAATACAAAATTGATAGCACGAAATCGAAACATAAAATCGCTAGCCTCTTGTGTTGGTGTTTCATAATCCATGCAAAGAAAACTAACTAATTAATTCAAAGCGAAAACCATTAATTAGTTATACCTTTCTTTGTAGCTAAAGATCTCTTGATCTTCTATTGTATTCCTCTCCTTCTCTTAGACGTCGTGTGGGCGACGATCTACCAAGGTAACTCCACCCGAAGCACTTCTTTTCCTCCAAGAAACTCGAGCCACCAAAGGATGCCAAAATAGGAAATTTCTTTCTTCTTCTTCCCCTCTAAACAACCGGCCACCAAGGATCTCTTCTTTTCTTTTCAAGTTTCAGCCACCAAGATAAGATAGGTGCCGACCTTAGAAAGAAGAAAAGGAAGAGAAGAAGATGGTGCCGCCGTCCTAAGAGAAGAAACAAAGTGAGAAGAGGAAGGGATAGGGCCAACCACAAAGAAGAGAAGAGAGGAGGACGGTCGGCCACACCAAGGAAAAGAGAGGACCTAAGAGAGATCAATTCAATAACCATAAGGCAACCTCTAGCTCTCTTTTATAATCATTGGTCATGGCAAAAAAGGAAATTTTAATAACAATTAAAATCTCTCTCTTTTAAATTTCCTATTGTACATAGCAACAAAAGGAAAGTTTTAAAATTAATCTCTCTCTTTTAAAACATGTAGACAACTACAAAAAAAAGGAAAGATTAATTAAAACTTCTCTTTTTAAATCATGGTTACAAAAAAGGAAAGTTTTATCAAAAATTAAAATCTCTCTTTTAAACATTATAGATAACTACAAATAAGGAAAGATTTTAACTAAATTAAAATCTCTCTTTAATCTTTTGTAGATAGCTATAAAAGAAAAGATTTTAAAATTTTAAAACTCTCTTTTAAAACCATGAGGATGGCTATAAAAGGAAAGTTTTTAACACAAAATTAAAAACTCCCTTTTATTTTACTTTGGTCGGCCCCATTCTTGGTCACCAAGCATGGCTTGGCCAACCCCTACTTGGGCTCCATGAAGGACTTGGCCGGCCACATCTTGGACACCAAGATGTGCTTGGCCGGCCACAACATAGACTAGAAGATGAGCTTAGGGTGGATACAAGGCTTTATAAAGGCTATAATAGGAACCGAGAGGAGGAATTGGTTTTGGTCTCCCGATGAGCTTGAGCTTCCTGTGTTCGCCCCGAACACCCAACTCAAGTTCATCAATAATAACTCATACCACTAAAGAGTTATTATTGAACTACTGTACCAATCCCATATTACATTATGGGTTCCTTCTTATTATGAGTGTGTTAATATCCCTGTGGTTAAGATATCGAATGTCCACTAATTAAATGAGTTACTGATTACTCACTTAATTAATATCTAGCTCCAAGAGTAGTACCACTCAACTTTATTGTCATGCCGGATTAGGTCCACCTACAGAATTTACATGACAATCCTTATGAGCTCCTCAAGGGGACATCATCAACCTAGATTACTAGAACACAGTTTCCTTCTATAATCAACAACACACCATATAAATAATATTATTTCTCAACTTATCGGGCCTATTGGTCCAACTGAATAAATCTCACCCATTGATAAATTAAAGAAATAAATACTAAGTATATGTGGTTGTTATTATATCGGGATTAAGAGCACACACTTCCATAATAATAGAGGTCATGTTCTCTTATGCAGTCAGTCTAAAAGAACAACCTCAAATGGTCCTGCTCAATACACTAATAGTGTACTAATGTAATTTTATAGTCAAGATAAACTAATACCAAATTACACTACAATCATTCCAATGGTTTGTCCCAATCCATCTTGGTTGTGAGCTACTATTTATAATTTATAAGGAACTGATAACATGATCTTCTGTGTGACACCACACACCATGTTATCTATAATATAAATTAAATGGACAACTACATTTAACATAAATGCAGACATTTGACCAATGTGATTCTTATTTAAAATAAATGTTCATACAAAATGCTAGGCTTTTAGTATACATCCTAACACTCAGTCAATCAGCATAAGAGACTGAGACTTAGATGTGATAGAAAACTCACTTATAACTTGTCTGAGTGGCTCGATAGTCTAGACTTAGGCACAAAAGCAAGCTCGCTTATAACTTGGTCAACCGATGCTAGAGTCTAGGACTTAGGCACGAGAGCAAGCTTGCTTATAACTCAGTCAAACAACGCAGGAGTTTGGAACATAGGCACGAGAGTTATCTCACTTATAACTCGGCTGAGCAGCTTCAGAGTCTAGGACATATGCATGAGACCATGCTCACTTATAACTTGGTTGATCGACACGAGAGTCTTAGACATATGCGCGAGTGCATTCTCGCTTATAACTCGGTCAATCGACTTGAGAGTCTATACATAAGCACAAGAGCAAGGTCGCTTATAACTCAGTCAAATAGTGTGAGAGTCTAGGACTTAGGCGCGAGAACAAACTCGCTTATTACTTGGTAGAGCAGCTCGAGAGTTTAGGAAATAGGTATGAGATTAATCTCGCTTATAACTTCGTCAAACGACGCGAGAGTTTGGGACTTAGGCATAAGAGCAAGCTCGCTTATAACTCTACTGATCGGCTCGAAAGTCTGGGGCATAGGCGCGAGAGCATGCTCGCTTATAATTCGGTCGAATGACATGAGGATTTGGGGTATGGGTACAAGAGCATCCTGGCTTATAACTTAGTCAATCGACATGAGAGTCTGTAATAATAGAACTTTTTTAGCGCAATTTTCTTGCACTTTTATTGAGTACAAATATTCAACAAGATACATATCTATACACCACAAGCATACCCTTAAGTCTGATAAGGTTGCACGTGGTTGGCACTCCACGACTGCTCCAAGTTTTCTCGTGACAAAGTAACTATAGTGAGTCATCTAATCTCTTCCATCTTTGTGTTTCAGATTCAGACCAAGATTTTTACAGACGGTGCCAAATTTGATCTTGTTTGAAATCAGGGGAAATGAAACACTAGCACTTGATTCTGATATTGATTGTGAAAAGACTTCGTGCTGGAAACAAAAGATGTCGTATGATCCTACGTGTCAAAAACAAAATGTAGAGGGAAAAAAATGTCCACAGCAGAGCCAAGGAGGGGTCCCCAGCGCAGGCACTCCGACGCTCAAGTCAAATAGGTGTCCAAGAGGAAATGCAATAAACAGTAGTGAAGAACAATGAAATCTGGGTGCCATAGGTTGCGTAGTGTACTGTTTGCGTTAGCATATCTGCACCTATAGATGGAGACTCCTTTTTATAGTGTTAATTTTACTCTCTAGACGAATCTCAAAGCATTACCAAAACAAGATTGACCATTCTGTCATTCTGATAACTTTTCAAAAAATGGGCCCACCATTTCTATGTTTCGCAATGTAGAAGCTTCCTCAAATAAACTACACAAGAAATACTCTCTTGATTCTCTGACAGATGTTGCATAAAATGCCAAGAAGAAATATTAAGTAGTTGAGTATGTGGACCACCTATATGCTTAATGGATAGGCTGGTCGGTTGACCAAGTCTCCTTTATAGTCTGATCGGCTCTTATTTGCAAGAGCAATTGGGTCAGATAAAGGATAGATGTCACTCTTAAGGATTCAGCCTACACTCAACCTTCACACTTGTGTAAAGAATCTGATCTAGTCGAGCCATGTGTCCAGCATGTCTGATCGGACCTTTGGTCTAATCTTCCAGAGCACTTGGTGGAGACACCTGAATCATCTCTGAATGTCACTGATATAGCTCGAGGTTTCGTCTACTCTAAGGGACTCGAGGTCTGATGGGCTCAATGGCCTAATCAGCTAGACCACTCGACCGAACTAAATGACCCTGCTAACTACGAGTATTGACCCCTTCTTGACTCTGACCACCATATCAACCGGCTTTCTTGACTTCAACCCTGACCTGGGGCCTCACCTTATTTATCATATCAACATTAACTTTCATAGTTGTTGTAACAACTATGACTAACTGTTATAACATCTAATATCTACTTTGTAGCTTTTACACAATATCTAACCATTCATACAATATTTTTAAAGTATTAGAGCGGCTACTAAGCTTCTATAATTGTATAACAAATACTTAATAGCTTCTATGACTATTTTAAAGTATTTTGATCAATTAAAAGTAATTTTAATCAAATTTAAATAATTTTGACCTAATAAAGAATATTTTAATATAATAATATTTAGAATTTAGAATTTATGGTAGCAAAAGGTGGAATCTGTCACCCCAGCAGCCCCACACGGTCGACCCCATGACCATCTATGAGGAGGTAAATCGGGAAGCTGTAGTTGGCCAATGCAGAGGAGGGTGCTTTTTCTTGACTTTACCGAGATTCGAACCCTTGTCCTATGGTAGTAACTCTACTCCGTACTAGCCAACTCAACCATACCCCGGGGACTTAGAATTTACAATTTATGATTCTAGGTATAGATGTTTAAATTATCTATAATTATTTAAGGGCTACTAAATAGCTTCTATGAGTATTTTAAAATAATTTTGATAAAATTGATAAAGAATATTTTGATATAATAGTATTCAAAATTTAAAATTTAGGATGTAAAATTTAAGACTTATAATTTATTATTTAGAGTTTAACTATAATTGTGAGTAGTTATTTAGTAGTTTTTACAACATAACAACAGTCACATAGTAGTTTCTATAACTATTTTAAAATAATTTTAATCAATCTAAAATGATTTTGATAAAGTTTAAATAATTTTAATCAAGTTTATAAAGATTATTTTGATATATATAAAAGTATTTTATGTATAGTAAATTTTGATTAAAATAAAATAATACCTACTCCAATAATATTAGAATAGAGAATATCTTCAATATAAAATGATCCTGCTCGAAATCTGAGCCAGACGGACCGCCGGGTGAGGTGGATGGAATATTGATTGAATCGTGATGTCCCGGAGAGGGGTATGCTGAGATGACTTCTATGTTGACCAAGTCATCAGAAGTCCTCTGATCAACGCTACCTATAGCCAGCGACCGAGTTATCCCGGTCCCTGGTACCCCGATGCTCGAGGCAGATCCAACGAATATATAAGTAACAAACTAAGACGTATAATAATGAAATGAATGTAGAGTGAGTACGGAGAATGTACCCTGGCCTGGGGGTGCCCTCGGGTGGATCGGTGAGCTAGTCGGGATGCTGCTCAAGTTGTCGTGACCCAAAAGAGCAGGTGACTTTGAGCCAGATGAAGAGCTAGGTCTGGTGGCCTAGAGCCTAATATGTTCTAGATCTGGAAGACGACATGCAGGCTAGGACCTAGTAGCGACATGTAGATCAGAATATGACATTGGTGGGCAAGTCGAGATAGGATATCGACACGTAGGTCGAGATATGACAACGACATGTAGATCAGGAGATAATAGCGGCACGCAGGCCGAGCTATGACAACGGTACAAAGGCCAGGATAATAATAGGTCGAGCGCCGGACAGTAATGACACGAAGGCCGAAACACTACAACAACATAAAGTTGGAATAGGGACAGGATCGACACGTGGACTGCCAACACATGGGTTGTCGGCATGTAGTGACCGCCGATAAGGGGGGCTGCAGCGTATGGAGAAGAGGAGGCGGCGGCTGCCTGCACCCTTGACGACGATGGCTAGAGGCAACTGTGAAGGAGAGAGGGAGAGGAGACTGTCGGCGTTGTGTGACGTGAGTGGTGTGATGAGGAAAGAAAGAGACGACGGTGGCGTTCCTCGGTGGCGTTCCTTGGCTGCGTTGTCCACGAGGGGAGAGGAAGAAGGGGTCGGAGGCGACTCCAACTGGACAGGAAGCAGTGAGGCGGTTGAGGCGTCGTTTGCTATGTTGGCGGCGGCTCCAACGGATAAGGTTGTGGGGAGAGAGGAAGAGGAGAGGTAGAGCAGAGGAGGGAGGCAGTGGCCCATCGGCGCCGAGGGAGAAGGCGAAGATGGCAGCACCTCTATCCTTGGTCACGATACTGGGTAGCCAAGAGGAGATGGTGGCAGCGTTCGCGATGGGGGTCACATGGGTGAGGAGATGGGGCGACCGGAGCATTTGCCGGTGAGAGGAGAGGGAGAAAGGAAGGGGTGGTTCACCGGTGATGAGAGAGGAGGCGACGAAGGCGGCTGAAGTGTGCTCGACTTCGTTGGCGGTGGAAGAAACCCGAAAACCCCCCTTGTGAACCGTGCCTCCTCTTCCTCTTATGCCCTAAATAGTAATTTAACCAAAATGCCCCTCTCCCTTCTCTTAATTCCTCCTATACCCTTACGTTATATCTATATCACAAGTCTGCCCTTTAAGTCTAGTCGAAGGAGGTGCAAGTCTGACTGATTAGACCAAGCCCAACGTAAAGTAGAATCACCCCTGAATGCGAAGTCAGATCGCTAGGCCGGTCATATAACATCAAACAAATAGCGGTGGTGATGCCGAACAAGTGACGAAAGCAATACTGAGCGAGCGACAAAAGATAATACCGAGCATGCAATCGGTCTAATGCCAAGCGAGAGATCGAGCGATACCGAGCAGACAGTCGAGCGACATTAAGCCAAAAATTGGATCGTTGCCAGCTGAGCTAGTAAATGGGACAAAATGAATGACCGAGTGTTGCTGAGTGAATGCCAAGCGACCGATTGAGAGAAATGTTGAGCTATAGGCCAAATGGAACAAAGTGAATGGTTGGGTGATATTGATCGAGTGGCTATGAAGATGCCGAGCAAGCGACCAAAGGAGTGTCGATCGAACAATAGAGATAATGTTGATCAAGTGAAATGAGAACAGGCAAGCGAAGCCAAGCACACGACCAAGAAAATGTCGATCAAAAAATCGAGAGAATGTCGATCGGGTAGAGAGATGCTAGACGAACGATGCCGAGCGCGCGACCGAGCGACAATAAACCACTACCGAGCGACCGAAAAGTGTCGACCGAGTGATCGTAAAATGTGACCAGGCAACCGAAAAGTGTCGACCAGGTAATAGAGAGAATGCTAAGTGAGTGGCCAATGAGCAACCAAGCGAATCCGAACAAGATGTAGAGCAAATGACTGACCTGATGTTGACTAGGAAATCGAGAGAATGTCACACGATGTCAAGCAGGCGTGGAACCCGAAAACTGAGCGAGAGCATAATCCATGAAATCAAAAATAAATAGGAGCAAAACCTATGAGTCGAGCGGGCATAGAACCTGAAAATTGAGTGAGAGCGTAGCTCGTGAAATCAAAGGCGCCCGGGATCGAAAGTCATGAGCCGAGTGGGCATAAAACCAATGAGCCTAGTGACAAGTGTTGACTGAGCGATGAATAACAATGCCGAGCGGATGCCAAGCAGGAGATTGAGTGAATGTCGAACTGGTGATAGGGCGAATGCCAAGCAAGCGACTGAAAGAGTGTCGACCCAGTAACAGAAGCAATGTCGATCGGGTGGAAAGAGAACGAGCGAGCGGATCTAAGTGCGCGACTGTGACGATGTCAACCGAGTAATCAGGAGAACGCTAAGCGGGTAGCCGTAAGAATGTCAAGCGACATGAATGAGTGGTCGGATTGCTAGGAAATATTGATCGGTCAACTAAGAGAAAGCTGATCGGGTGACCGAAAGAATGTCGAATGGGCATGAAGCTTGCGTGCTAGATAGACACAGAGCCTATAAGACCACATGAGAATGAGAGTAGAGCCTGTGGGTCAAGAACGAAAAGGAGCAAAGCGATCAGGCGGTTATGTGAATGCCAAGAAAGAAGGAAAATTGGTGTCGACCGGGCAGCGAATGCGAGGCAAAGCGACGAGTGAGACACGAGCAGCGGGTGCATGGAAGAGCGACTAATGAGACACGACCAACGAGTGCAAGGCAGAGCGGCGAGTGAGTCATGAATGATGAGTGTCAGGCAGAGTGGAGAATGAGACACGAGCGATGAATGAGATGAATGTCGACCAAGCTACGAGCGTTGAATATAACGGCAACTGAGACCAGCACTTGACTAGGGAGAGACCCCGGTCGGATAGTCGTTGTGCCTGACTGAGAGGTCGTTGGCCACGAGATCTCTACTCACTTATAACTCACTCTCAGGTGAGAGTCTGGAAAGTCGATCGAGAGAATTTGGTCAAACGTCCGAATGGTACCCAACGAATAGACCGACTAGTTGTGCGCGAGAGCCCTACTCGCTTATAACTTGCACTAGGGCAAGAGTTTGAAACACAGACCAGGAGGTCGTTGGTCATGTGAGCATGCTCACTTATAACTCGTGTTGGCACGAGAGTCTAGAATCATGACTGAGAGGTCGTTGGGGTGCGAGAGCATGTTCGCTTATAACTCGCGCTGGGGCGAGAGTCTAGAATCCTGACTAGGAGGTCGTTGGGCATGAGAGCATGCTCGCTTATAACTCGCGCTTGGGCGAGAGTCTAGAATCCCGACTGAGAGGTCATTGGGCATGAGAGCATGCTCACTTATAACTCGCGCTGGGACAAGAGTCTGGTGCCCGACTGGGAGGTCATTGGTCATGAGAGAATGCTCTCTTATAACTCACATTGGGATGAGAGTCTGGAGGCATGAGAGCATGTTCACTTATAACTCGCGCTAGGGCAACAGTCTGGAGGCATGAGAGCATGCTCACTTATAACTCGCGCTAGTGTGAGAGTCTGGAGGCGTAAGAGCATGCTCACTTATAACTCACACTGGGGCGAGAGTCTGACACCCGACCGAGAGGTTGTTAGCGATACTCTTGTCCGAGACCAGTGGCGATAGCTCGACCCCGAATGGGGGAGGTGAAGCCCTGAAGTCCATAAAAGCGGAGCGCATAGCAATATGAGGGAGGAGAGCCTTTATCATACCTGATCGTGAAGTGCTGTTGACTGATTGAGGATCTATCTCGGCCCCTCAACTCCCGAATACCCGTGGAGCAAGGGGAGAACATAATAATCTAAGCCCTGACCATCAAAGGGAGTGAAGCTCATGGCAATATAAGGGAGAAGAGTTCGTAGAAATAGAAGGAAGTAGAGCACCATGGGTGAAGGGAGCAGAGCATGTAGACGTAAGAGGATGTAAAATAGGAGGAGGATGCAGAGCATATAGTAGTAATAGAGTGCAGCGTCTATAGCAGTAAGAGGATGCAAAGGCCCATGGTGAAGGGTGTAAGCCTATAGCAGTAAGAGGATGCAGAGCCCCATGGTGAAGGGTGCAGAGCCTATAACACACTTGATCGGAGAGCTGGGCCCCTAGTCCTTGATCAGATAGTAAGGCCCCTAACCTATAATCAAAGAGTGAGGCCCCTAGATCCTGATTGAAAAGCTATACTGTGAGTCACTGATCGAGAAGTTGTGTCCCTAATGTCTTATCAGGGAGTTGTGCCCCTAATGTCTTATCGAGGAGTTATGCCCCTAATGTCTGATCGGGGAGCTGTGCTCCTAGTGTCTGATCAAAGATCTAGGGCCCTAGTTTTTTATTAAAGAACTAGGATCTTACTCTCTTATTAAGGAGCTATAGCAGATCTCGTAACTGTAAAAAGGAAGTAGAGCCCACAGCATACATGATCGAGGATGTACCGACCCGCCTTCTACTGACTAGGCTGTAAGGTCAGGGTTACATTATGCTAAACTATTCCTAAACTATTACTAAATGTCCAGGTGCAGAAAAGCTAAAATAATTAAAACTTCTACTATTTGTTATAAAATATGAAATTCTATATTCAGAATACACTTCGGAAGTTGTACATATGCTAAAGAAGGAAACTTAACTTTCTATTTGGTCAAAATCCTGAAATTAGACACTTCTAGCTGAAATCAGACATTCCAATCGATCGGCTGATCGATTGGAGTTGTTTGATCGATCCACTGATTGATTCAACGTGCTACTGTGCACGGGGTCAATTCTGGATCGATCGGCTAATCAATCCAGCCTGGCCAATCGATCCGATAATTGATTCAGAGGCTCTTTATTCGCGGAAATAAAATCCCCGATCGATTGGCTGATCGATCCATGGCCGATCGATCAGTTGATCGATTCATCAGCTTTCTATACGTGGCAGATCGCTTCCCAATCGATCGACTGATCGATTGGGGACCCTCCAATCGATCAGCTGATCGATTGGAGCTCTGATTTCTGCGATTTCTGCTGCATTACACTACAAATCCACATACCACATAATTGTATCAACTTAAAAGCTTTACTAACTTACTAGACATGTCATTACCTCCATCATTCCTAGTTGTATAACTAACATCAAGACAACTAGTGGTCCAAGCATGATATAATGCATACGTTCATACTTTAGGATACTTAACATCCTAAAAGTGCAGAAAGGTAACAAGATCAGAAATTCTAAGTCTTCAGATGGGCTAATTCCCCAAGGACCTTTATTCCAAGTTCCCTTCACACACATCTTTATCGTTTTGCCCTCCAGCCTCCGCTATTCCATCTTCCCTTTACCTTTATCTGCAGCATAAGGAAAAAGGGAAACTATAAGCTTGGGAGCTTAGTAAGAAACCATCTACCTCACCAAAAACATGCATTCGACAAAATCATGCTTTCAAAAGATGATATTTGAAGTACATGCTGATGATCATGCTGTAAGTGCTAAAACATGGCATATTGACAATTAAGTCATACTAACAAATACTGAACAAAAGAAAACTAATATTTGTATCAACAAGCTAACTAAATCGATACATAAGCTATGCTATTTGTTATAACATTAAGAAAACTAAACTGGAACTAAGCTGTATTCACATATCTGGTTTGTGAAGTTGAAATCTATTTTCATAAATAGATAAAAATACTAAATATGTTGCTGATGGGCCCGACAACTGTACTTGTTGTGCGCGCATCCCTAACTAGGCCTGAGGTAGCAAGTCCCGAATCTAGTAGGGTACTAGGTTATCTAAACCTAGGGACGACTATAGGAGCCCAACCCAAGGACAACTGAAGTCCAGTACAATGCCACTGATAAAGTAAAATATTATTTATAAACTGATTTATCATATCTTATTTTTACTAGGTTATCTGAACCTAGGGCTAGGTTATCTGAACCTAGGGCTAGGTTATCTGAACCTAGAGGCGACTATGGGAGCCCATCCATTGGATCGTAGTCTCATATCACTGAAGCAAGGCTATATATGCTAATTAAAATGCATCTAGGGCATTTAACTGAGCTATTAAAATGCTTACTGTAGCATTTAACTATTCTAGGCATTTTATCGAGCACTTGGTGTGCTCTAATTCTGCATATGACTAAACTAAGAACATAAAAGCGAACTAAGGGCATAAAAACATACAATTAGCTACTTATACTGCAGGTGAGGGGTTACTTACATCCTGCGCTAAGTGTTCTTACAATCCGATCGCTAGGTTTCCGGAGAAGAAGACCTCTTCGGTGATCCTCTTATGTCTACGTGTTCTTCTCGCGGAGGGGAGCATCCTCGTGTCGGAGTTGTTGCCGGAGGGTGCTCCTACAACCCTAGGGATGGAACCCTAGGTCTCTTGGGCTTGTGCGCCGAGAGGATGAGGAGAAGAGGGGCGGCGTCGGGTGAGGGTGAGGGAGAAGAGAATTGCCGATCAAAAATAACAACTCTCCTCTTTATTTCCCTATTTATATTAAGTGATTTAATACACCTCAACTAAACCTTAAGTATAATTGTTGTCCTCTTCTTTCAGCACACCCCTGCTGGGGCCCCTTGTTACTAAAGTCACCCTATATGTCATAGAGTCCATAGGTCTCGGGTTCAATTCCCGCTTAGGCTAAGTTTTTATTTAATTTTTCTATTTCGTCTATTCTAAAAATTCCAGAAAAATATCCTAAAATTTCATAAAAATAATAGAATATTTCTAAAATTAATTTGAGAATTTTCGGGCATTACAATCCTCATACCTTATAAAAAGTTCATCCTCGAACTTAGAATAACTCTGGGTACTTCTGTCTCATACTAGCCTCTGTCTCCCAAGTTGCCTCTTCTGTTTTGTGATTTTGCCAAATAACTTTTACTAATGGTACCTCCTTATTCCGTAATTTATTAACTGCTCGGTCTACTATCTGAATAGGCCGACTGTCATAGCTGAGGTCTTCACGGACTTGTACCGACTGAGGCACAATCACCTGGGTGGCATCTGGGATATGCTTCTTCAGCATAGAGACATGAAATACGTTATGGATAGCTGACATCTCCTGGGGTAGCTCTAGCTCATATGCTACCTTGCCAACTCTTCTGGTGATAAGGTATGGTCCCACATATCTGGGACTTAATTTGCCCTTCTTCCCAAAACGCATTACTCCCTTCATGGGAGCCACTCGGAGAAATACTGTATCCCCAACTGAAAACTCTAAAGGGCGGCGCCGTGTAACAGCATAGCTTTTCTGGCGGCTCTGAGCTGTCTCTATCCTCTGGTGGATCTGCTGTATAGCTGCTGTGGTATCTGCTACTAGATCTGTTTGAAGTTCTAGATCTTTCTGTTCACCACTCTCATACCAGCATATTGGAGATCTACACCTCCGCCCGTAGAGAGCCTCGTAGGGTGTCATGCTAATGGTGGCCTGATAGCTATTGTTGTATGCAAATTCTTCTAAACACAGATATTTGCACCAACTTCCCTTGAAGTCTAGGGCACACGCTCGGAGCATATCCTCGAGTACCTGATTTACTCGTTCCGTCTGACCATCTGTCTGAGGATGGAAGGTGGTGCTAAACTTTAACTTGGTGCCCAATGCTGACTGAACACACTCCCAGAAGTGTGATGTGAATCTACTGTCTCTGTCTGAAATGATGGTCCGTGGGACTCCATGCAGTCTGACGATCTCCTTGAGATACAACTTGGCTAGCTGCTCCATGGAGTAGGATATCCTGATAGCTAAGAAGTGGACTGATTTAGTCAATCTGTCGACTATTACCCAGATGGCATCAAAACCATTCGTGGTTCTGGGTAGTCCCACTATGAAATCCATGGAAATATCCTCCCACTTCCATTCTGGAATCTGAATAGGCTGCAGAACTCCTCCTGGTCTCTGGTGTTCTGCCTTAACCCTCTAGCAGGTCAGACAGATACTGACATATCTAACGATGTCTCTCTTCATTCCAGGCCACCAAAAATGTTTCTTTAGGTCTTGGTACATCTTGGTGGAACCAGGATGTATCGCATAAGGAGTCCTGTGGGCCTCGTCTAGGATCTTCCTCCATAGTTCCTCCTGATCCGGAACGCATAGTCTGTCATCAAAATACAACACCCCACTATCGGATACTCTGAACTCTCCACTTTCTGATTCTGTTAACCCTTGCTTGATCTTCTGAATTTCAGGGTCCTGATCCTGAGTTGTCTGGATATCACCAAGCAGGGTAGATGCTAATGTCATAGTAGAGAGTTGCCCAACTATTAGTTCGAGACCAAAATCTGTAATCTCCTTTTGTAGGGGAGGTGATATGGCTACTAGGGATAGTAAGGTAGCACTGGACTTCCTGCTAAGTGCGTTTGCCACCTTATTGGCTTTTCCTGGATGGTAGAGGATGTCTATGTCATAGTCTTTGACCAGCTCGAGCCATCTGCGCTGTCGCATATTCAGATCCTTCTGAGTGAAGAAGTACTTCAGACTCTGATGATCTGTATACACTCTGCATTGAGCTCCATACAGGTAATGTCTCCAAATTTTGAGGGCGAAGACGACTGCTACAAGCTCAAGGTCATAAGTAGGGTAGTTCCTCTCATAGTCCTTGAGTTGTCTGGAGGCATAGGCAATCACCTTGCCATTTTGCATCAGTACTGCTCCTAGTCCCAATTTTGAAGCATCACTGTAAATATCAAAGCTGTCTGTATTTTCTGGCAGAGTCAGAATGGGTGCACTGGTCAATCTTCTTTTATGCTCCATGAAACTGTTCTCACAGTCCTCTGTCCACTGAAATTTCCTGTTCTTCCTGGTGAGAGTTGTCAGTGGAGAGGCTATCCTGGAGAAATCCTCTATAAATTTTCTGTAATAGCCTACTAGTCCCAGAAAGCTTCTGATCTCATTAGCGTTCTTAGGTCTTTTCCAGTTACTCGCAGCCTCTATCTTACTGGGGTCTACCATGATACAATCCTTGGAGATGATGTAACCCAGAAAGGATACCTGATCGAGCCAGAATTCACATTTCGTGAACTTGGCGTACAGCTGGTTCTGCTGAAGGGTCTGCAGTACTATCTTTAGGTGCTCTACATGTTCTTCCTGAGTTCTGGAATAGATAAGAATATCGTCGATGAACACGATAACAAACTTATCTAAGTATTCCCTGAATACCCTGTTCATGAGGTCCATGAAAGTAGCTGGAGCATTTGTCACGTCAAAGGCATGACTACGAACTCATAATGTCCGTATCTGGTCCTGAAAGTTGTCTTGGGTATATCATCTTCTTTAACTCTAACCTGGTGATATCCTGATCTGAGGTCTATTTTAGAGAACACTGCTGCTCTCTTTAGCTGATCGAACAGGTCATCTATCCTGGGAAGAGGATACCTGTTCTTAATCGTGACTTGGTTTAGTGCCCGGTAGTCTATACACAAGCGCATGCTCCCGTCCTTCTTCTTCACGAACAATACAGGAGCTCCCCATGGTGAGTGACTAGGGCGTATGAACCTTTGTCAAGCAATTCTTGTAGTTGCTCCTGAAGTTCCTTCAGTTCGGCTGGAGCCATGCGGTAGGGTGCTTTGGAGATGGGATTCGTACCGGGGATGAGTTCTATCTCAAATTCAATCTCCCTGTCTGGTGCTAAGCCTGGTAACTCCTTAGGGAAGACTGCTGGGTAGTCACATACAACTTGAACCTCTTTTAGCTTTCGGTCCTTGTCTTGACTAGTACTGACTACATGTGATAGGAATCTCGTACATCCTGACTCCAGTAGTTTATGTGCTTTCAGAGCTGAGAGAAACTTCTTGTCCTTCCTCTTTGGTTCTCCGATGTACCCAAACTGCACTCCTGCTTCGGATTGGAATATAACTCTCTGTTTACGGCACTCTATGGAGGCACCGTACTTGATCAGAAAGTCCATTCCCAAGATGACATCATAATCAGCCATATCTAACACTATCAAGTCACCAAAAAGCTCTCTGTCTGCTATAATGACTGGCACTGCTCAGAGTCAGTACGTGGATGTCATAATTTCTCCTGAATGTAGTGTTGTCAAAAACTGACCACTGAGTACCTCTGGAGATATTTCTAGCTTTTCGGCTAATGTCCTAGATATATAAGAATGGGTTGCCCCAGTATCGAATAAGACAATTGCACTTTGCTGTAAAATACTGATCTGACCTGTAACAACTGTCGAGGCATTCGCTACGTTCTCTCTGGTGAGTGAGTAGATCCTCGCATTCGTCGTGGTTGAGGGGGCTTCTAGTCGGCCCTGACTGATGTGTGGACCATCTATAGCAGCTTGCATCTGGTGTAACTGTGCTAGGTTACCTCCGTACTGAATCGGCTGTGGTAGGGGAACACTAGTCTTTTTCGGGCATTGCTTAGCCATATGCCCTTCCTGGCCACATTCGAAGCATCCTCGTGTGCCCTTGCGACAAACTACGGGATGGAATTTCCCACAAGTAGAACACTTGGGATAACTAGGCTGTTTACTAGCTGGTCCTCCTTTTGGGTAACTCCCTGGTTTACGTTTGTGGTTGGAGTTCCCTTTCCAGTTAGAGTTGTGGCCCTGGTGTTTCTGAGTACCTGAGCCTCCTTAGGCCTTTAGACTCTGAAAAGGCTTGCTTCTACTGCTTGATGTTGTTCTGATAATGTTCGGTGGTCAGAGCACTGCTTACTAGTTCTTCTGTAGTTTGCGGCCTATGAACGCCGCTGGCCACGTTCATTGCTATCTCCGTCCTTAGCATTTTGAGCATCAACCGGACTCGTTCTCTTTCAGTGTTGACTAGTTCATGGCATAGACGAGCCAGTCTGTTGAATTTCTTCACGGTTTCCTCAACTGAAAGGTTGCCCTGACGAAATTCAGTGAACTCGTCGTAGTGGCGGTTTGTGACCCGCATGTGAAAGAACTCCTTGAAGAATTCTCTCTCGAAGTCGGCCCATGTTATCTGGTTCACTGGGCGCTTCACTTTAATTCTCTCCCACCACATACGTGCGTCTCCTGTCAGGCAGAAAGAGGCGCATTTCACCTTTTCATGTTCTGGCCAATCCAGAAGCTCCATCGTACTCTCCAGTGTTTTGAACCAGGCTTGGGCATCTCATGGTTCACTAGTGCCTGAGAAGTTCTCTGGCTTGATTTTCTGCCACTAGATCAGATAGGCTTCCCTCCTTGCCCCTGCTGCTGGGGTTGCTGGTGTTATTGGTTGGACTGGTGGAACCTCTATCACTACTGGGGTTGCTAAGTTAGGTTCTGGAGTGACAGTGGAAGTGTTCTGCTGATTAGCCCTTAGAGTGGCTATCCCCTGTTGCTGTTCAGCTAGTTGCTTCTGTAACTGAGCCACTACTGTTGTAAGGTCTGGGGGAGGCACTGAGCTGTCTGCCTCATGCTGGGGCTCAGTAGCTGGTGTCTTTCTAGCTGGGCATCCTCGTACCATTTTCTAGAGGAATAAAGGACATACATAACTAATACAATCATAGGTACATAACTACTATTATCATGTTAGATGCTATCATACATAAACATGGAGCAAGAAACATAAGTAAAGTGAGAGATATTCTTACTTGGAAGTTGCAGGTTCAATGCTGATGTGTGTGTGAGGAAGTATAGAACTTGCTCTGATACCAATCTGTAACGACCCGCCTTTTACTGACTAGGCTGTAAGGCCGGAGTTACATTATGCTAAACTATTCCTGAACTATCACTAAATGTCCAGGTGCGAAAAAGCTAAAATAATTAAAACTTCTACTATTTGTTATAAAATCTGAAATTCTATATTCAAAATACACTTCGGAAGTTGTACATATGCTAAAGAAGGAAACTTAACTTTCTATTTGATCAAAATCCTGAAATTAGACACTTCTAGCTGAAATCAGGCATTCCAATCGATCGGCTGATCAATTGGAGTTGTCTGATCGATCCACTGATCGATTCAACGTGCTACTGTGCACGGGGTCAATTCTGGATCGATCGGCTAATCGATCCAGCCTGGCCAATTGATCCGATAATCGATTCAGAGGCTCTTTGTTCGCGGAAATAAAATCCCCGATCGATCGGCTGATCGATCTATGGCCGATCGATCAGCTGATCGATTCATCAGCTTTTTGTATGCAGCAGATCGCTTCCCAATCGATCGGTTGATCGATTGGGGACCCTCCAATCGATCGGCTGATCGATTGGAGCTCTGATTTCTGCGATTTCTGCTGCATTACACTACAAATCCACATACCACATAATTGTATCAACTTAAAAGCTTTACTAACTTACTAGACATGTCATTACCTCCATCATTCCTAGTTGTTTAACTAACATCAAGACAACTAGTGGTCCAAGCATGATATAATGCATACGTTCATACTTCAGGATACTTAACATCCTAAAAGTGCAGAAAGGTAACAAGATCAGAAATTCTAAGTCTTCAGATGGGCTAATTCCCCAAGGACCTTTATTCCAAGTTCCCTTCACACACATCTTTATCGCATTGCCCTCCAGCCTCCGCTATTCCATCTTCCCTTTACCTTTATCTGCAGCATAAGGAAAAAGGGAAACTATAAGCTTGGGAGTTTAGTAAGAAACCATCTACCTCACCAAAACATGCATTCGATAAAATCATGCTTTCAAAAGATGCTATTTGAAGTACATGCTGATGATCATACTGTAAGTGCTAAAACATGGCATATTGACAATTAAGTCATGCTAACAAATACTGAACAAAAGAAAACTAATCTTTGTATCAACAAGCTAACTAAATCGATACATAAGCTATGCTATTTGTTATAACATTAAGAAAACTAAACTGGAACTAAGTTGTATTCACATATCTGGTTTGTGAAGTTGAAAACTATTTTCATAAATAGATAAAAATACTAAACATGCTGCTGATGGGCCCGGCAACTGTACTTGCTGTGCGTGCATCCCTAACTAGGCCCGAGATAGCAAGTCCCGAATCTAGTAGGGTACTAGGTTATCTAAACCTAGGGACGACTATGGGAGCTCAACCTAAGGACAACTGAAGCCCAGTACAGTACCACTGATAAAGTAAAATACTGTTTATAAACTGATTTATCATATCTTGTTGTTACTAGGTTATCTGAACCTAGGACTAGGTTATCTGAACCTAGAGGCGACTATGGGAGCCCACCCATTGGACCGTAGTCCCATATCACTGAAGCAAGGCTATATATGCTAATTAAAATGCATCTAGGGCATTTAACTGAGCTATTAAAATGCTTACTGTAGCATTTAACTATTCTAGGCATTTTATCGAGCACTTGGTGTGCTCTAATTCTGCATATGACTAAACTAAGAACATAAAAGCGAACTAAGGGCATAAAAACATACAATTAGCTACTTATACTGCAGGTGAGGGGTTACTTACATCCTGCACTAAGTGTTCTTACAATCCGATCGCTAGGTTTCCGGAGAAGAAGACCTCTTCGGCGATCCTCTTATGTCTACGTGTTCTTCTCGCGGAGGGGAGCGTCCTCGTGCCGGAGTTGTCACCGGAGGGTGCTCCTACGACCCTAGGGATGGAACCCTAGGTCTCTTGGGCTTGTGCGCCGAGAGGATGAGGAGAAGAGGGGCGGCGTCAGGTGAGGGTGAGGGAGAAGAGAATTACCGATCAAAAATAACAACTTTCCACTTTATTTCCCTATTTATATTAAGTGATTTAATACACCCCAACTAAAGCTTAAGTATAATTGTTCTCCTCTTCTTTCAGCACACCCCTACTGGAGCCCCTTAGTTACTAAAGTCACCCTATATGTCATAGAGTCCATAGGTCTCGGGTTCAATTCCCGCTTAGGGTATTTTACGTTTTTATTTAATTTTGTTATTTCAGCTATTCTAAAAATTACAGAAATATATCCTAAAATTTCATAAAAATAATAGAATATTTCTAAAATTAATTTGAGAATTTTCGGGCGTTACAGAGGAGTCGTGCCAACCAGCTGAGGGTTTGTCTCTTTCCCTTGACTCCCGAATACCCGTGGAGTCAAGGAAAAAATATAATGAAAAAACTAACCTGTCAATCAGTTGAAGCTCCAACTCAATCCCTCGACTCCCGAATACCCGTGGAGTGAGGGTGGAAGATAATATGTTTGTCAGGATCCTCCGGGACTGATATAATGGCAGAGAACCTTCCAACGTCATCCATCTTCATGTTCCAAAACAGGTGGAGAAGATTGCAACAAATGGCGCTAAATTGATCATGTCTGGAATCTGAGTCAGATAGACCGCCGGGTGAGGTGGATGGAATGTTGATTGAATCGCGATGTACCCGGGGGGTGTATACTAAGATGGCTTCTATGTTGACCAAGTCATCAGAAGTCCTCTGGTTAACTCTACCTACTGCCAACGACCAAGTCGCCTCGGTCCCTGGTACCCCGATACTCGAGGCAGATCCAACGAGTATATAAGTAATAGACTAAGACGTATAATAATGAAATGAATGTAGAGTAAGTACGAAGAACGTACCCTGGCCCAAGGGGGTGCCCTCGGGTGGATCGGTGAATTGATCGGGACGCTGCTCGAGTTGTCGTGACCCAAAAGAGCAGGTGACTTTAAGTCAGATGAAGAGCTAGGTCTGGTGGCCCAGAGACTAATACGTCTTGGATCCGGAAGACGACATGCATGCTAGGACCTAGCAGCGACACGTAGATCGAAATATGACATCGGTGGGCAGACCGAGATATGACAACGACATGTAGGCCAGGAGATAATAGCGCCACGCAGGCTGAGCTATGACAACAATACAAAGGTCAGGATAATAATAGGTCGAGCGTCGGACAGTAACGACACGAAGGCCGAAACACTACAACAACATAAAGCTGGAACAGGGACGGGATCGACACGTGGACTGCCAACACATGGGTTATCGACATGTAGCGACCGCCGATAAGGGGGGCTGCGGCGTATGGAGAAGAGGAGGCGGCGGCTGCCTGCACCCTTGACGATGATGGCTGGAGGCGACTGTGAAGGAGAGAGGGGGAGGAGACTGTCGGTATTGTGTGACGTGAGTGGTGTGATGAGGAAAGAAAGAGACGGCGGTGGCGTTCCTTAGCGACGGCAATGGGAAGAGAATAGTGAGCGGAGGTGGCGTTGTCCACGAGGAGAGAGGAAGCACGGATCAGAGGTAGCTCCGACAGGATAGGAAGCAGTGAGGTGACTGAGGCATCGTTGGCTGTGTTGGCGGCGGCTCCGACGGATAAGGCTGTGGGGAGAGAGGAAGAGGAGAGGTAGAGCAGAGGAGGGAGGCAGTGGCCCACTGGTGCCGAGGGAGAAGGCGAAGATGGCAGCACCTCTGTCCTTGGTCGCGATACTAGGTAGCCAAGAGGAAATGGCGGCGGCGTTCGCGACGAGGGCCGCATGGGTGAGGAGAAGGGGCAACCGGAGACGTCTGCCGGTGAGAGGAGAGGGAGAGAGGAGGGGGTGGCTCGTTGACGACGATGGAGGATGCGACGAAGGCGGCTAAAGCGTGCTTGGCTTCGTTGGCGGCGGAAGAAATCCGAAAAACCCCCTTGTAAACAATGCCTCCTCTTCCTCTTATGTCCTAAACAGTGATTTAACTAAAATATCCCTCTTCCTCCTCTTAATTCCTCCTATACCCTTACCTTAGACTATATCTGTATCATAAAACATCAAATAGAAAATTAGAATGCGTTTTAATTTTGACTATTTACAAAATTAGAGATGTCATTTTAATTTTGTCCCAAAAAATAGTCTATACTCCTATCAAAGATAACCAATTTTTTTATTCTTTAACTTTTTATATGTATAATTCGTTAAAGATAACATTAGATATGATTCGGGTCAAATTTTATATCCTGTGTATCTATATCTATTAGGTATCATATATCTATTCTCATATCCATATTCATATCCACTAGATAATAAGATATCTTATATAGTAATATTATTTTTTTATCTAATTATTATTATTCAACAAAAGTATATTAAAATTAAACTCATATTAAAAAATATAATTAAAAATAAATTAATAATCTATGTAGTATATTCCTAACATAATAAAAATAAATCTATGTAGCATATTCCTAACATAATAAAAATAATTAATGAATTTTTAGAAGAAAAAAATTTATTTAATATACAATATTTAATCAGATATTCAGATTGATAGTCAGTTATTACTGATTAAATATCAAACCCCTCGGTTTTCTCTCTCCTCTTTTCCTGTTCAAAAGCAGATGTAATTGTCAACCATTTTGACTAGATTCTTCTAGATAAGGGGAATTCTCTGTAGTTCTTCTTCTCATCGATCATCTCCCTCTCTTCGTCTATCTTTTTTCTCTATTTTCCTTCCTTCTCTGATATCTCCTTTCTTTTCCCCTTCCCTCTCAATTTTGATCCACTAAAAGTATTTAAATACTGTATTTAATTGCTTAATTCCACGTGCCATGGAGCAGCTGCGAGCGCCGGAGCCGGCGAATCTCCCCGGCGGCTACTATGGCCCTCCCGTCCTGCCCACCTCCACTCCACCCCGCCGCCGCCGCCCGTGTTCCTGCTGCCTCCTCTCCACCGCCATCAGGATCTTCGTCGCCGTCTGCGCCGCCACCGTCGTCACCCTCATCATCCTCTGGCTCGTCTTCCGCCCTCACCGCGTCCGCGTCGCCGCCAGCGCCGCCCTCACCCGCTCCAACCTCACAACCTCCCCCTACGACCTCGCCGCCGTCTTCTCGATCCGCAACCCCAACCGCAGGATCGGCGTGCACTACGACTGGCTGGAGGCCCGGGCGTACCTCGGAGACCAGCTCCGGCGGGCGGCGCTGCCTACGTTCTACCAAGGCCACAAGAACACCACCGTTTTAGGCCCCGTCTTCTTCGCTGGAGTCTCGGCCGTCGGCGACAACAGGGACAGGTGGCTCGACGTCGAACTGTGGCTGCGGGGCCGCGTCCGGTACAAATTCGGCTCGCTGGCAACCACCAGACGGTACAACCTGCGCGCCAAGTGCAACCTGAATCTACCATTGATCACCAGAAACAGCACCAACACAGCCTCTCAGAGCACCGGCTGCCATGTCTATAGAAACTGATCACAATCATCATCAAATAGTTCAATTCCAGTAATTAATTGACCTTTTTTCCTTCTCAACATGTTCATAAGAATGCTAATCAACTTGATTACAACAAGATCTTCAATCTAACTGAGCAGTAGGAGAATTAATACAATAAAACGCAGTCTTAGCATTATAGCAGATCTTCAGGATCTACAAACATGCTAGCAGAATTTGTAGAGTGTCGACTCCCTTCACAAGATTCAATTTGCACCTAAAGCGACGATAGTACTAAAGTAAGTAAAATCTGCGAGCTAAAGGTGCAGATTGACAGTAACATTTCTATGATTAGAGTAGCTATAGACATCGAGCGCAGATCGAAGGAACATCCAGATATTGAGCACGGCATCTATTAGGATGGGCGCGACTTTTTGCTGGTGCACGTCGGGCACTTGTACTGCTTGATGTGCTCTGCTTTAGCTGGTGTGATTTTCACACACTTGCCGTGGAACCATGTCTCACAGATATCGCAGCAGATCCAGAATTCATCGGATGCATAATTGTCCCCACAGGCCCCACAGAGGGTGTCTCCGTGTTCATCGTCTTCTTCCTCGTTCAGCTCATCGTCCTCTTCCTTTGGTTGCACCTTCTGCAACTTCGCCTGAGATTCTGATAAACGCTGCACCAGTAGTACACGGACAAACAAGTCTAATATGATTGTGGAAACAAAGGAAACTCGAAGTTCGTATACATATCTAAAAGTAAATTAACTTTGTAGGATATTCATGATGTTTCTATAAGAAGGCCACATATTTTCAACGACATATGGAGTTAATAATGCATCCAAGATGAGAAAACAGTTCTATGCTAAAACAAGAAACTCTGATTAGCAAAGAGAGGTGTGGTTCAGTGAGCTAACCATGCCAGAGTTCAACTTGGATTTGCTATTGCTATGGTTTGTTTCAGTTGACCTGACCTTGTTCCTGCTACTCACAATTTCATATACGGAGGGAAGATCGTTGATCATACCAAAGAGGCGCTTCCTGTATTCAAAATCACCACAAATTTAGTTCAAACTATGAAGTAGTTCGTATCATGGAACAAGGTAAACAAGTATCTAATCCAGACTACAAAGTTTAGGTTAATGATGGAATACATATTATTTGGTTATACATAAAGCTGAATCACATATAAGATTCACGTAGAAACATTTGCAGACATCATGGACTTCCTTGTGCTTTGAAATACTCACAAGTTAGATAATGGCTGACTAGAAAAATGAAAACAAACACTTGGTAGTGGATTCTTCCTTGTAATTCATGCGCCAAAACAACTAGAATGCAGTTAATCTAGTCAACAAGCCAATCTCTCAAGCGAGTGAAGTGATCCATGGGTAAACATATTGAGTGGGCCGTAAGGTTACTATCTGATACAGTGAGGAAGAGGTCCACCGACCGGGCGCAGTGGGCCAAACAGGCCCCAAGGCCGGTCGGACATGGCTGTCCGGACGGCTATTTGTGAAGAACCTACAACTGCGGTGAAGAGACAAGCCGTAAATCCCCGGGCCATCGTCCTGACCAGACTCCATGGCTGATCAAAGGAAAGGCAACCCTTCAACAACAGAAAAGCCAAGTGAAGGAAGACATCTCTGTTCAGCACAACCGAGCAGGAATGTCCTGGCCAAACGGCATTCGGTCGGCCCATAGGGGGACCCACTTACATATTTCATCATACCCTTTTGGAGGTTTGTGCCCCTGATAACAGAGCATATCTAGCAGACAAATCTTACTTTAGAAGCTTCCGGCCTGTCACATCACAGATTTGTATACTCGCTTAAGGAAAGGTGTTAAGGACATTTTTTGACTTATCTTTTTCTAGAATGCTTGGGAAAATGTGTGTACACTTTGAGATGCGTGCACAGACAGTGACATTATAAAAGGAGAGTCCTATCCACAGGCGGAGATATGTGTTACTTTGCTATTTAACACGCTCACTGCTACAACTTCTCTACTATTCTTCACTGTATCGAGGACTGACTTGAGCGTCAGAGGGCCAACGCTGGGAACCCTTTCCCGGCCCGGCACTAACACTCTTTGTCTTGCAGGACCATGTGAAGTCTTCGCCTAGTCCACCACAGAGACACATCCCCAGCCAACCATCTTCTCCGCTTTCGGACAGGATCACTATCTTTCGCTGATAAAGCGACAAGGTAACTTGTCCACAGCAACCTTCCAAATGCAAGCGCAAAAGCCTCCAAAGATCCTCTGTGGTGAGTTGGAAAAAGCAAGTAGAGAAGGTTTGTGTGGGATGAAACATAGGGAGAGCAAGATGCACTTGGTTAGAAGCAAGAAAATGCAAGAGGATGTGAACTTGAGGAACACAACAAGACACTGCTGAGCATATTGTGCTACAAGATCAGATCGACACCTGGAAACCTATGGGTGGAAGTGCTAAGAGGGAAGTATGGAGGCAGGAATAATTGATAACTTTGAGAGATCAAGGGCCGCCTCAAGTCTATGTGTTCAACATGGAATGAAACTGGGCAGGGCTTTATCTGGAAATTCAATGGACATAAAACTCGCTTCTGGTGTGATAGCTGAGCCAAGATAGGAGGCTAGCAGAGCAACTGATAGGGAAGCCACAAGGCGATTGATGTAGTTCCAAGGTGGCAGACATGGCTTTGGAGAACGGCAGCTGGCACTGAAATTTTATTCAAGAAGTATTGCCTTTCCCAGTGCTAATGAGGTTGGCAGGAGTACCAGCCCAAGCGCGCCAGGGAACAACAATGTCTTCAAAAACACTCAAGTAATGGATCATACTCAGTCAAGACTGCATACAAATGGCTAAAGAGAAAGATGGATGACATGCTGTGTCCAGAAAGGGATCTGTAAAAACTGGTGTTGAGATGCCCAGGTCCTCAGCACTTAAGAACTTTCTTATGAAAGACCGTCAATGGCGGGTTGATAACGAATATAGAGAGATGTTGATGCTATATCTCCTGACAAGGTTTGCGCTGATGAGAGGACGAAGATGTCCTCCATGTTTTAAGGGACTGCATACATTCAAAACTTGTCTGGGAACAGCTGCTGAATAGAAATTCTTCGGGCAGGACCATAGATGGTGGTTGGAAGGGACCATATGCAGGCATGAGCAGGGGAAAAGTCGATAGACAATGGAGACTGATGTTCTTGATCACCTGTTGGAAGCTGCAGAGCAGGAGAAGCAAGTGGATCTTTGACTCAATTTTCCAGAGGCCAATGAGTTCATCCAGATCTTGGTGAAATTCTACAAGAGGAAAGGCATTCCAAGGTGCTAATGGATTCTGCAACAAACAAAGGTGAGGGGTGGAGTATGAATATACATTGAAGACAGTGCAGCACTGAAGCTCCACCCCCATGGTAGTGTTGGAGTCGGTGGTACAAGTAGAGGGACGACAATTTGGTGCGTGCATATGAATGTGAGCAATACCTCGGTTATTTTGGAAGCAGAAACTATCCAACATTCAATAAGATCTAGAGATTGCCCAGTCCAAGGGTGTGAGATCAATTATTGTCCAGGCGGAAAACAAAGAGACATTGAGATGCCTCAAGGGATAGGTAGGTACCATACCTAGGCATGAATTGGTAATATCAGAGGCATCAGAGTTCGCTGCAGAGAGACTAGAAGGTTGGGGGGGCAAAGATTGATCCAAACATAACGGATGGCCTTGCGGAGTCACATTGAGGTTGAATTAAGAAGATGGTGATCACCACTATTCAAGATTTTGTCCTCCAGTGTAACTAGAGTAGAGAGACTAACGAACACTGGTTTGGGCAACTGAATAAAGAGGATCAGTACCTCCTCCCTCTGTCCAAGAAATAAAATAAAAAAAGAAAGGTAAAGGAATTACATCAACAGGATCATTTCATATGAAATACAATGTTTACCGCTAGTCACACCCTTTTCTGGGCTTGTGCAAAATTGGTCAAAACACTGCCAGCAGGTGTCATTAAAAACCAAAATCTACCTTCCTTGTCAGTGCTTTTCAAATCCATTCTTAATTGGGTAAATCAAGCAACATGCAAGGCTGAAAGAAGTGCCCAAAAAACTCGCATTTGAACCACTGGGTAGACCTAAAAATTTCATACACAAACATTTAAATGAAATTTGGATCTAGGCAAACACTGAAAAAGAACTCAGTTTCAGGTTCTACCAGGGGTTATAGCCTTTAGGATGTCGAGTGACTAGAGTATGGGCACCATGCATATTATAGCAATAAGTTCTATTTCTTTCGAGAAAGGGACTGTCCCTTATTAAGGCCCTACTAGGAAGGTAAGTGTCCTAATAATCATTCAAGTAGAAGTTTGGCCTAGTAATCTGAACATATGAAATTTCATCAATCTCCCCTCAATTATACAAGATTTCAGAGAGGCTTGGTGGCCAGAGAAATCACTCGGGAACAGGATTTGCTGATCCCAATCCAACTCAGTTGATCCATATCAGGATCAGCTGAGTTTGCTAGCCATGATTTGAATTGCCGTTAAGTATAACCAGTCAATAAGAAATACACAGAAGATATTCTAGCAGTGAAAAAAAATCAAGTTAACAAACTAATACATAAAATCCAAACAAAGCAAAACCATCGTCAGTAAAGACCAGTATAATATTACATACCACACAAAAGGAAGGAAATTGCACCATGTATAGATACTGAGTGGAGATAATAATAAAGAAGTCCATAATTAGTATTCAGAACTGAAGCAGAACCAACATTATCACCACAAGAACTAGAGATCATTTTCGTAGCTCATATAAGCATCAATGTCACAAGCCAGGTATATAGGATTAAAAGTACTGACTTACACAGAAAGATTGTTTGTTTAAAAAGAAAGGTTAACATTCAGAACTGGATTAAATGAAATTTATTCAGCTTGAGAACTAAAGAAGTCATCTCTGTAGCTCATAGAAACCAACGTCAGAAACCAGACATCTACGAGTGAAGGTGCTGACTCACATCAGTAAAACTCAATGAAATTAATTATGCCACAAAAGAAAGCTCACAGCAACAATAGATTTACTAGTTATTCAAGCCAATTAAGAAAACACAGTTAGAAAGTTCTACTCAAAAGCATAAAATAATCACCTTTGTATTTTATCAAATCCAAATCTAGCACCAAAGTAGAAAGCAACAGCAAGTAGCCAAGCATCACTGTGAACAGCAACCAAAGATAGCCAATCCTTTTCTTGCATTCCATCCCTAGCAAAGTTAATTCCTAAAGCAGGTTCAGGAAGTTCTGGAGGCACCTCTTCTGCAGGTAAATTAACTTCCCAGTGTTCATTGGGAAATCCATAGAGACATAAATTTTCTTTCTCTGCACACGAGATAAAATTGTTAATGAGTACAAGGTAACAATTTATTCAATCGTTATGAGATAAGAATATATGAATAGCAAAATAAAAACTTAATGAGGAACAGATGTTCCACTCAAAAGTATTTGTGGTATTTTGACAATAATTAGGAACAACAACAGCAAAATTATAGAGACTTGTTTGAATAACAAAGCAATTGTCATGGCAAACAAAAAAACATAGAGAGGAATAGTGTACTATAAAAAAAGTGTATTTTCAAATCAACAAGATCAGAAGGAGATTATAGAATCTCCACTTAAAGGTCCAGAAGAATGCATTCACAGTCAGTATTATGAATCTGCACATGTTCAGACAAAAGTTAGCATATGCTGAATCATTGTAGTAGCAATAATGACAAAACAAAAAACATGGAGCAGTTTGGAAATACTTTTTTTCTTTTTCTTCTTTTTTTTCCCCCTTTTTCACATGCCAATTTTTTTTGCATTGCTTATGCAAACCTAAACCAATTCTAAGGAGACCAAGATCATTTATTCTATTTTTTAGCAATGGTTGTAAAATCTGGTCAGAACTTCAACCCCATTAACTTTTATTGATCTTGTATGTCTCCACTAGCCTTTATATCAATCAGGCAAAAGAAGAGTGCCCAGACCTAATTTGCCGTACATCCACCCAGCATCCACTCGACAGTCACACAATGGGCAAAGAAAAAGGTAGAAAAGACTTGCTCCAAAGGGAATGGACAAACACCCTGGCTTTGCCCTCAACTATAACAAGAGAACATTATTCTCTTATAAAGAACTCAAGGCTACATTTACTTGAATGGGCTGATAATATGAGGATGGACTAATCAGGGTATATTTACATAAAAAGGATGGATGAAGTTTAAGCTACCTAGCTTATTGTTTACTTGGATGGATGGATATATACCAGTTTGTTCAAGTATCAATCCTACGATGTTTCTTAGGGACGAGGTTATGAATCACTTATTTCTTCTATTTTATTTGTTTACTTTTGACTTTTTAATACTATAATAATTCTTTCCTCTTGAAAAAGGAAAATTCCTCCATTACAAACTTTTTGAAGTGAAGGTAAGTATATTTGGCAGCAGGAAGCATCCTACAGATTAGTCAACGAGGGCAAATGTGAAACCTACATACACGGAGAACTTAACAACAAAAATTTAGTACTGCGAGTTCCAGCACTAGCAAGCCACACATAGAGAACCAATTGAGAAAAAGGGTAGAGCAGATCCTCACCGGGGTCACACTGCTGGTAAAAATCCTCGACGTCTACAACAAAAGGAAAAACCGTCAACAACTCAATTCTCAACGGCAGAGGCAATAATAATCAAGTAATAATAAATCGAAGAGCTTTAGTATACTAAAGATGAAAATAGCAATAAAAAAAATCTTTTTCTGGGTAGACAAGAAAAAAGGTCAAATTTTGAGAAGGGGAACGAGATGCCGACCGGTGGTGAGGGCCTTGATCATAGCAGCTCGCCGGCCCTTGAAGTCGCGGAAAACCTCCTCCACCGTCCGCGGGTTGTACTGCGCCGCCGATCCACCGTCCATTGCCTCCCCAGAAGCGAGCGAGCGAGAACGAGGAATCCGGGAGTTACGATACAAACATATAAAATTAGATTGGGGTGAGCTTCACACGGATCGAGCGAGAAGTGAAGTGAAACGGGAAAAATAATATAAGAAAAGGGGGAGGCCCCTTTTTTTATTTGGGGAAGGAAAGCAGATCCGTAGATCCAATTGGGGGCTAGGGCAAAATTCTGAACGCCGGTCAAAAGATGGCCGATTGGAAATTGGAATGTTAACATTAGGAAACTTTCAAATACTTTAAAAGTTATTACGGAATTATATATATATATATATATATATATATATATATATATATATATATAAACATTCGATGAGTGTTAAAATTTTTTTAAAATTTTCACATCCTTTCTAAATAATAAACCTTAAATTCTAAAAAAATGACGCACCTGTCAGCCCACATGGCAAGTAGGTCCTCCCCTCAGTGCTCACGCATAGTCGAACACAACAATAAAAATAACAATAATCAAGTCTTATCTTACTAAGTAGGATCGATTACATGGATCCTTTTAAACCATTAAATTTTATCTCCTACTATATCATCATCTATACTTAAATAAATTTATCTTATTTTTATTGTTACTAACCAAGTCTTTTTTATCTTCCTCTTCCTCATTTGATATGCATGTTTATCGTAGTTTCATATCACTTAACTGTAGCATTTATTGGTCATCTAAGTACATGCTCGTACCATCTTAAACGTATCTATCAGAGTTTTCCCTCAATAGATGCAACTCTGACTTTCTCTCTAATACTCTCATTTCTTATTCTATCCATTCTCGTATGTCCACATATCCACCTTAACGTCCTCATCTCTGCAACTCTCATCTTCTGCTCATGTGCTCAAATCATAGCACAACATTCAACTTCATATAACATAGCAGGTCTAATTGCAGTTTTGTAGAATTTTTCTTTAAGTTTTAGAGATACTTTACGGTCACATAAAATATCTGACACTCTCCTTCATTTCAACCATCCTACTTGTATTCTATGTAAGACATCTCTCTCATTCCCTCCATCATTTTACAAAAATGATCCTAAATATCTAAAGCTCTTGTTTCCGAACAACTCGTCATCCCCTATCTTAACAATTGTCTCATTATGTCTAATATTATTAAATTTAAATTACATATATTCTATCTTCATTCTACTAAGTCTAAAACGCTTCTCTTCTAGTGTTTCCCATCAAGATTCTAGTTTAGCATTTACTCCTTCACGTGTTTCATCTACCAAAATAATATCATCTGCAAACAACATGCACCACAATACTGTGTCTTGATTATATGCAGTGAGTTCGTCTATAATTAGTGTAAAAAGATAGAGACTTAGAGCTGATCATTGATATAATCCTATCTTTATTGGAAATACTTCATTTATTCTACCTAAAGTCTTTACTCTAGTATTACATCCTCGTATATATCCTTAATTAGTTCAATATATGTTACACTAATATCTCTCTTTTCTAAAATTCTCCATATAATTTCTCTTGGGACTCTATAATAAATTTTTTCTAAGTCAATGAATACCATGAGTAGATCTTATTTTTACTTCCAATATTTTTTAATTAACTGTCTAAGAAGATATATAGCTTATATTGTTGACCTTCCCAGCATGAACTCAAATTAATTTTCGGTCACCGTGGTCTCCTTCCTTAATCTCTTTTCTATTACTTTTTCTCAATGTTTCATGGTATGACTCATTAGTTTTATACCCTTATAGTTTGTACAATTTTATATGTCTCCCTTATTTTTATATAAGGGAACTAAAGTATTTATCCTCCATTGATCAGATATTTTTTCGTTGTCAATATCCTCTTAAATAATTCTATAAGTCATTCAATACTTTGTTTCCCTAGGCACTTCCATATCTCTATCGGAATATCATCTGGTCCAATGACTTTTCCATTGTGCATTCCCTTTAAAGCTTATTCTATTTCTGAAGTTTAAATTCTACGATAAAAATTTAAATTTTTATGGTCATTTGTCCTACTTAAATTACCTAAGTTAAGTTAGTCACCTAAATCTTCATTAAAAAATTGATGAAAATACTTCTTCCACGACTCTTTTATTTCTCTATCGTTTACTAGTACCCTATTATATTTATCTTTAATACATTTAATTTGGATAAGATCTCTTGTCTTTCTTTCTCTCACTTTAGCTATTCTATAAATGTCTCTTTCCTCTTCTTTTGTATCCAATTTTTGATATAATCGTTCAAAAGTTTCATTCTTTACTTCATTCACTACTCTCTTAGCTTCTTTCTTGGCTATTATATATATTTTTAAGTTTTTCTCATTCTTATAAATATATTGTTGGGTTCCCGATACGGTGTGTGCTAAAAGCACGTTTCATAAACATGCACAGCAGAAGACTTAACGATAAATAAACTAATTTATTACATTACGCACACCACATGCATGCAAGATACAATCGCGCAGATAAGATCATAAAACAAAACGAAATTGAATAATAATTATTGTAGGTATACCTTACAGATGACATGTAATAAGAAGGGTATCAACCTTTTACGACGTTACTAAACCTCGCCTCTATTCGTATCCACACTGAGCTCTTCAAGACAACTCAGATAGAACAAGATTCACCTTCAAAAGGTACTAGCCACGAGCGAAGGAGAAGGATCAAGAAGAGGAAGAAGAAGCAAAAGTGATCTTATTCCTTTAGGTGCCTCACGGCAATAAGACGAGAACCTCTTATTGTGGTCGGGGGCAAGAGAGAGGGAGAGGGAGAGAGAGATATTGGGTTTAGATTTTCAAAACCTAATCAAGCCAATAATGAATTGTCTATTAATTTTATCTTAACCATATCAATATATAGTCCTCATTAATGAGTTAGATTAAAAAGCTTAAATCCAACTCATTATGTCTTAACTAAAAATTAGCTCATTAACCTCTTGGTTTGGTTCACAACTAAATCAAGTTGGTTCATGACTAAACCAAATTGGGTCCAACTCTTTCATAAGAGATGTGTCTCATCTGTGCTTTCGCTCCAACAAATATTTCCATATTTGTCTTATGTATGGTCCAACTAAATATTTATCTCTTGATCTGAAAATCCTATTCTCTAACTTATTTTACGTCTTTTAGAGACTCGTAGTGCGTGTGACCCAATAGGTTCCGAATTTATCTTGGTCATTCATAATTAACTACTTAATTATGAAACAATCATGAGTGGTACCTAGTAGTACATCATGATCCCCAATTAACTGAAAAATCACAGTTGATCTCATAACTAATTTTGAACCCTTCGGCAGCTACAGTGAGTCGTGCCTCATTTCGTTCACTCGTCTTTTACTCACTTGGTTCTGGACATGGTCTATATATTTTCCCTCACTAGGCTGACTACGTCACACCTAATCCAAGTAATAATTGCTCGTTCTACGGATTCAAATTACTCGTGCATGTGTACAAGAATCTCATACTCTTAACATATGATGCTTTGACTAAAGACTTTAAGTAATAATCCTAATGAGGGGGTCATAGGGTATACACCTCCTTGCAAGGAGCAATGAATCCTCTATGGGCTATCCAAACATCTTCAGGTACTTCAACTTATACTCAATCATCTCGGGTCCGCACGCCCAAAAGATGTTTGCTTAAGATATCAAAGTATAAGTCTCCATGACTAAAATGACATGTATATCTCAAGTCGAAGGGAACTTGCACTCGAGCTATAGTAAGAACTTCACAAACATATCTATATATGTAGAGAACTATATAAAGTCTTACAGTAAGTCATTCCAATAAACTAGTTATCAAAACTAGCATCCACGTTTAATTCTAGACATCCCAATATTTCAGCTAGTGAGAAACAGCTACTTGGTCGAACCAAGGAGTATAACCCGTGCTAGTCTTACAGAATTGATGATGTCTAAATGCACCAATTTGATAACTGGGAAATTCTAATACGTTTATAATTGCACATGTAGAGATAATCATAAGTTATGATCCAATCACAAATTTTTTTTAATGCTATGAATTATATTACGGACATTCAATAAATCAGTTTAAGACAATCAAACATATAATATGTACTCAAATAGTAAATCTATATTTATCAAATAAATAGTAAAACCATAAGGCGATTAATTACCTTAAGACATCCCTCAAAATCTAATACTCTCACTTGGCCTAATGTCAATCGTCATGGTGTCCTAGATTGTAAGCATGGACGTGACTCTCAAACTTGCTTTGTGGTAAAGCCTTTGTTAAAGAATCTGCTAGGTTCCATTCAGTGGGAATTTACTCGAGTTATATTTCTTTCCTACTAATAATCTCCCTGATCAGATGATAGCGGTGAAGCACCTGATTGGATCGCTGATGAGACCTAGGTTTCTTTGCTTGCACAATGGCTCCAGTGTTATCGGAGTAAATAGGTAATGCTTCAACAGTGGATGGAACCACACCAAGTTTGGTAACGAACTTCTTAATCTAAGCTGCTTCCTTTGTTACTTCCAAAGCTGCAATGTATTCTGCCTCACAAGTAGAATCCGTAACAGTGTCTTACTTGAAACTCTTTCAACCAACTGTACCTCCATTTAATATAAATATGAATCCAGACTAGGACTTAGAGTCATCCTTGTCCGTCTGGAAATTAGCATCCGTATATCCGCATATAATCATATCACCATCTCCATATACCAAGAACATATCCTTAGTTCTTCTCAAGTACTTAAGGATTATCTTGATAGTCATCCAATAATCCATTCCTGGATTTGATTAGTATCTGTTTGTAACACTTACAACATACAGTACATCGAGCCTTGTACATAATATAGTATACATGATAGATTCTATTGCGGACATATAAGGTATTTTATCCATGAAAATCCTCTCATCTTTTGTAAAATACTGAAAAATGGCGAATAATGATAAGGGAATTTTCCGAAATTTCTGGAAATTTTTTCAAAAATTTTCGGAGCTCGTATGGACTAGTTTACGGGGATATAAACGGGTCTCCGGGAAAGCCTGTTTAGGGCACCCAATTTTAACAAGGAAAAGTTTTCTTTTCCTTTTTATTTTTCTTTTCTTTTTTTTCTTTTCTCCTCCCTGTGTGCGTGGCCGACGCCGAATTCCTTTTCCTCTCGCGCCGAGTCTTCTTCCCCGTCGAATCCTTGCTCTAACCGCCACTCAACGGTTCCAACTCCTCTTCTTCTCCCGAAGGTCGAGAAGTGCCGATCTTCCCCTCTCTTCCCTTCTCTCCCGAGCCGCACCGCCCGATCCCTTCTCCTCCTCTGCTGGTCGTCTTCTCCTCTTCATCTTACGGCACTGCCCTAACCTTGTTGGACCAATCGTCGCTGCAAGGGAGATCCTCACCGCGCCGGCACTGATCGCCCTCCTCTGCTGCCCTAGTTTATGTTCACTGCTGCTCCTTCTCAGTCCTAGCACCGACCATTCAGTCTATCTTCACTGCGAGCCGCGCCCCGATAGACCTCAGTATGCCCTAGATGGCTCCCTCTCGCCAAGGGCTACTGTCGCCGTCGATCAGCAGCCACCCTCCAGCAACCCCGGTGTCCTCCCGTGCCCTAATTCCCGACTCGGTGCCCTCACGGTGATCTGGAAGTAGGGTTTGTCGTGGGTTGCTCTTGGATCTGGCAGTGACTCAATAAATCGGGCATTCAGATTTGGAGCTGTGGGAATTTACCGTCGCAATCTTGCTTTGGCTGAGGACATCAAGGAAGAGATAGGGTCAATAGGTAATATCTTGAATTGGGTTGTTTTGTTGATCAGTTATCTATCTTCTTGATTGTTTAGTGCAAGTGGGTTTTCCAGCAACAGTTATTTCGTCCAGCAGCAACTTTCTTTGCCTGTGCATTAACAGGAGCGGCTAAGAAGCAAGGTAAGGTGTAGAGCATTTGATACATGCTATGGATCATGGTTTTGATTCGATTATTTTAGATAGTGTTTATGTGTCAAAGGAATTAGGATTTTATTTTAATCTAATAATATGATTAGGGTTTTATCCTAATTTAGAGTTAGAGGTTTTATTTAGCTATTTATAAGAATTGTAGCTAAATAAAATATATTTATGTTGGTGATACAAGATTTTGACACGAGACGAGTATCTCGACGTCAGATTTGGACCAGATTGGACTTTTTTATTGGAGGCGAGTACTTTGACTTTATGTCATTTGATATGCATAGTAATGTCTTTAACAAATAGCAACGATTGTATTTTCTTATCTGCTTCGGTTGGTCACTACCCGATCTGTTACATGCTTGTTTGTTTATTTGTTATGCACATCATGTTAGTACTTATCTGATTATACATGCTTATAGGGGTAGTGACACAATCATGTTATATACTATGTTCAGGACCTAGGGTTTATTTAATACCCTATCTGATCTGTGTACCTTTGATTTGATTCATTGTCCTGTGGTACATATTTTATATTTATATATGGATATTGCTATGTTGTTCAGGATATTGCCATGTTTAGTGTCATGCATCATCTCGCATGATTGCATGCTGTGCGATTGTTTGCTCCATTATTGTTGAGCACATCGCCAGTTACATGTATCTGTACACACCACCACTCATGGGTTAGTGGTATATCAGACAGGTGTGTGGCAGTTCTGCTGTTTGGCTCCGTGGTAGCCGGCAGACGGTTCAGCTCTGTTTGGCTCCGCTGGTTTAGTGTAGCAGCGTGGTAGCCGGCAGGCGGTTGGACTCTGTTTGGCTCCATTGGTCCGCTCATGGGTAGTGTGACGCAGTGTGGTAGCTGGCAGAGATTCCTCCCCGTCATCGTGTACCGGGAGATGAGAGCATTGAGCTTCCCCATTTATGATTTGGGGTAGGAGGATAAGTGTACTCCGACAGCATCCCGTCCACTCGGTCACTCATCAGGAGCAGTGACGTTAGAGTACACGGTTGTCACAGCCCTACCCACTCGGTCTCACCATTGTGTGTGAGATGGCTGACTGGCGTCAGGGGTGACCATGACATTGGCATCATATGCATGATGCATTTATTGCTTGTGTTTGCTACATTTATATGGATGCATATGATTGGCATGCATACAGGATTTATGACACTCTCGGTCTGGTGAGTACAGTTCTCTTCAGCCCTTTTCTATTGTGCATTCATCCTTCTTGTATCAGGAGACTGTACTCCATAGTTATTACTGGTTGTTATTTTCTTTATTATGCATATCAGTTGTTACCCGCTGAGTTGTTGAACTCACCCCCGTGGACACTATCTTTTTTAGGTACCAGGTTATTTATGGAGTCGCTTGGAGTATCCTACCTGCCGGTCCCCACGTCACATTAGAAGACTAGTCTCAGTATTTTTGTTTATTTTTATCTTGGTATATGATATGTGTGTATTTGGCTTTGTGTTCCGATTTTATTTTCGGAGTGTTGTGTTGTTGTGTGGTGTAAGCCTAGCCGGCTAGCAGTCTTTGTTTATAGTTGTATGTGTTGTCTATTGAATTTCCGCTGTGTTTGGTTTTGGTACAGCCGAGTGGGCTGTTTTTATTGTATCAGCCGAGTAGGCTGCATATAAACTGCGTGGTTGTGTGTTTATTCCAGCCGTCTGTGGCTGAGGTATATTGTGCATGTAGAAATGATTCAGATTGTCAGCCGTACAAGGGAGGTGCTGCCGAAAATTTTTCGGACAGGGACTCCCCCGGGGCGTGATATCTTTTGTGCATAGACACATAGACTTTGAAAGGTGAATTTCATGCCTCATAGGTATGAAACCTTTCTTGGATTCAGACATGATAAATAGTTTTAGCACTTTGTTTATATATGTCGACTGTGAAAGACCAAGCAACCTTTTTTGTCTATCTCTATAAATCTTCATCCCCAGGATGTAAGTTACTTCTCTCATGTCTTTCATGGAGAATGTCATGGATAACTAAACTTTCACTCACTGTAGAACTGACATATCATTTCCTATAAATAATATGTCATCAACATATAATATTAGGAATATAACCACATTCCCACTAACCTTTTGATACACACAAAGTTCATCTGAATTTTATGATAAAGCAAACTCTTTGATCACCTCATCAAAATGGATATTCCAACTCCTGGATATTTGCTTTAGTCCATAAATGGACCGTTGAAGCTTGTATATTTTATTCTTGTTAACAGATGTGAAACTTTTGAGTTGTATCATATACACATCCTCGAGTAGGTTTTCATTAAGGAAAGTTATTTTCACATCTATTTGTCATATCTCATAATCATGATGAGCTGATATGGCCAAGAGTATCCGAATAAATTTAAGCATAGCTACAGGTGAGAAGGTTTCATCATAGTTAATGTCTTGCCTTTGACGATAGCCTTTAGCCACCAACCTCGCCTTGTAGGTAATTACATTATCATCCATGTCAGTTTTCTTCTTGAAAATCCACTTGCACCCTATAGGCGTAATGCCTTCAGGTAGATCCACTAAATTCTAAACTTGATTTTCATACATGGACTCTATTTCTGACTTCATGACTGTAAGCCACTTTTCTTTCTCTGAACTATTCAGAGCTTCTTCGTAATTAGTAGGTTTCTCATCCTCAATAAGTAATACATCATTTGATTCTCTTAAAAGAGATCCATATCTCTCAGAAATATTACGTACCTTACCTGATCTATGAGGAGATTGTGTCATAATAGATTACGATTCTTAACTAGGCATCTCATTAGTGTTGGTGCAACCTTAGGTCAAGGTTGACCTGGTTGACCCGACTCGAGTTGACGTGACTCGAGTTGTATTTTGATGTTTGACTTGGGAAGATTGTCGGTGCAACCTTAGGTCAAGGTTGACCTAGTTGTGTTGCATGTTGATGTTTGACACTCGTGAGAGAGTTCTATTCTTGATGTGGGACAAGAATAGATGTTTGGGAGATTATTGATGCAACCGTAGGTCAAGGTTGACCTGGTTGACCTGATTCGGGAAAAGTACAAGTATGAAGACTTGGCACGGAAAAGTCCAAGCAGGGAGCTTGGCACGCGAAAAGTCCAAGTATGGAGACTTGGCACTGGAAAAGTCTAAGTATGGAGACTTGGCACGGGGAAAGTCCAAACAGGGAGTTTGGCACGGGGGGAAAAATCCTAGTGAGTGAAGCTAGGTGAAGGTGGAAATCCTGGTGAGTGAAGCCAGGTGAAAGTCCTGGTGAGTAAAGTCAGGCAGTGGGAAAGTCCTAACTGGGATGTTAGGCAGTTGGAAAGTCCTGGTGAGTGAAGCCAGGCAATGAGAAAGTCCTAACTGGGATGTTAGGCAGTGTGGAAAGTCCTGGTGAGTGAATCCAGGCAAGGGAAAATCCAGATGGATCAGGGATGATCGGACATCTGGTGTTGAGGAAAGTCCAAGTAGGTCAAAGGGATTGACCGGACACTTGGCAGGGAGTTCTAGCAGGTCAAGGGAGTGACCAGATGCTAGGGATGAAGTACCAATAGGTCAAGGTTGACCGGATATTGGTTTGGAAGTCTTGGGACTTGGTTTGGGCAAACAAGCTTCGTCACGACCGATACGATCGGTCGGTGACCGATCGATATCTGTTATCATTGGTTCGATCGGCCGTGACCGATGAAGAAAACAGAGGCTACCGATCGGTCCACGCATCGATCATCCTCTCGACGGGTGGACCGATCGAGACGAGCATCGCGAGAAGGAAGGAAGGGATCGATGCGTGGACCGATTCCACTTTCCCCGACGGCGCTGGACCGATCGAGGTCCTGCTGCACGCAACGCTAGTTTCTTCACCGCTTTTCTTCGCAGTATAAAGGATCGAGGGCATCTGCCGTGCGTGGCTCTCCTTCTTCCTCTTCTTTTGCCGAGCTCTGCTGAGTTCTTGAAGCGTTGAAGCTTTGCGTGAGCTTCCTTTTGGCTGGGTCACCTCTGTTGTAGGCGCTTGGAGCTGCTGCTTCTTCCAGTCGAAGAGAAGGCAAGCAAGAGTTTTCTTACTGTTGTATTTCTTGCTGTTGCAAGAGTGTGTTGTGGCGAGGTTTCTCCACCCATAAGGAGTTTGTATTAGCCGGTTCTCCGGGGACTCATCCACCGACGGATTGACTGGAGTCGTCCACCTTACGGACACGCCGAGGAGTAGGAGCCCTAATCTCCGAACCTCGTTACATCGGTTTGTTTGAGGTTTGTAGTCTTCTTTTCGTTTCTAGTTTATTTTTCCGCTGCGCTAACGAATTGTAGGAAGAAACGAGCGATTTGGGGCGGCTATTCACACCCCCCCTCTCTAGCCGAGTACGAAGAGATCCCAACAAATGGTATCAGAGCGAGGCCGCTCTTCGACGGATCAACACCCGGGGGAGCACGGGCTAGAGATGGATCTCTATGGAGAAGATGTCACGATTCAACCCTTCTACGAGTCTCACGACAACTTCACATATTGGAAGGTAAGGATGATGTATTTTCTTAGAACTAATATGTTACATTGGTTTTGTGTACAAGAAGGGTTTTTCCCTCCGATGGATGAGGAAGGAAAACCTATCAAGAAGAAGGAGTGGACGAAGGAGCAAATCCACCAATCAACCATCAATGATGAGGTAACGAAAATCATTGAATTCTCTTTACCTAATGATGTGTTGTGTAGGATAGGTGAATACAATAATGCCAAGGAGTTGTGGAACAACTTGGCCAAACTCCATGAGGAGAGCCCCACTTCAAGCCATGAAGAGGAGCCTAGTGAGCCAAGTAGCTCACATCGTGGAGGTGAGGAATTAGAAGTTGAGGGCTACTCAACATCTAAAGAAGAAGAGGAGGTGAGCTCTTCTTCAAGATCGGAGCACGAAGAAGAAGCTTCTACCTCCGGGAGGGATGAAGAAGAGAGCATCCATCCATCCTCGACCCTAGGTAACTCAAACACTTTAAGTTCAAGTAAATTGCATATAATGTGTTTTGAGTGTAGGGAATTTGGACATTACAAGAGTAAATGTCCAAAGAAGACTAAGAAAACTCCACCGGCGCCAAAGATCAAGGAAGTCGGAGTCCCAAAACGCAAGGGCAAGGAGCACGTGGTGTGCTTCCAATGCAAGCAACGGGGACACTATAGGAGTCATTGTCCGAGGGGGAGGCAACCTCACAAGGGCAAGAGACCGGGCACATCGATAGGGGGAGCTAAGGTAAACCCTAAGGTATCTTTTAAGGCTCATTCGTGCAAGTCTAGTAGGATACATGCTAGTAATTTTATTGCATTAGTCAATAATGATAAGCATGTTAACACTAGAAATCAATACATGTGCTTAGGTGCTAAACATGTCAACCTAGATAGGGATACTACTAGGAATGCTAACCCTAGGATTAACACTTCTAAGGTTAAGGAAAACCTAGGTAGAAACCTCAAATCAACTAGACACATGCCTAGGAATGTCTCAAAGAAGAATGACAAATCAAAAATTGAGGTATTAGAGAAGGAGAATCAAGTCTTGAGGTCAAGACTTGATACTTTGGAAAAGGCTCTTAAAAACTTGGAGAAGTCATCTCTAGGGTTTAAGGGTCAAAAACCAATGTCCAAGGACAAAAAGGGTTTGGGTCACAAACCTAAGTCCCAAATGGTCAAGCTCACATATCATAATGTTCCATTCGATTATGGAACAAAACCTAAGGCTAGGAAGACCATTACCAAGGTCACAAGGGGAGTCACCCCTATAGTTGACCTTGATGAGACCCAAATGACCAAGGCTTTAAAGCCTAAGAGGGTCATTAGGAGGTTGCTAGGAAGTCATCCCTAGTGAATTTTTAGTGAACCCAATGAGCTCAAGTAGGTATTGGGTTCCTAGGAGCATTTTCTCTACCCCATAGATGGGTTAGAGAGTGTCAACTCCAATAAGAAGGGTAGTTAACCCAACTTTGAGGAAATTGACACTCAAGGAGCATTTTCAAGGTTTTTGGGAACCTTTGAAAATGAAATGGAATAATCTTTATCATTCACTCCTTGGAAGAGTAAAGTGTGCCAAAGTGAGAATATATTAATCTTACTTTAAATTGACACAATGTGGAAAAACCTAGAGAAATATCAAATTGGAATTTTTGATATTCTCTTAGGTAATCAAGGCAATCCGGGCCTTAATTTAGAAGTGCTACTCTTGTAAAATTTTTAAAATGGTATAAATCAAACAAGAGATCAAGAAATGCCAATTTGGGTTTTGACATTTTCTTGGAGAACTTTGGGCAATCTAGGATTAGAATTTAAGTTAACTAAGTGATTAAGGATACTTAGATAGGTAATCTAGGTATTTTATTTGTGTTAACTTACCATGGTTGTTTGCCATATGCCATGTCATGACATCATATTTAATTTATGATCATTTGAAATGTCATGATAATGCTTAGGCTAGTTTTATGTCATGTTTATTTAAGTTTCAAACTTTATGCCATGACATCATGACATTGGCACATGTTTTCATTTATGATACCATTTTATGTCATGTCATCATCTCTTGCATTAGTAATCAATTGAATTGATTTAAGGATGAAAAACACACTTTGATATTGAGATCAAATTTGTGTTTAGAAAATGCATGAGACCTTAGTCTAAGATATCTAAACCCATATCTCACATCAAAATTGACTTGGATGTGTTTGATGCACTTTAGATGTGTGTGAGATATTAGGATCATGAGTTAGGATCAAGGTGCATAGTTCTTGTACCTAGATGAGCCTAATTCAAGAAATTGGGGATCATAGGGAAAGCTTGTGTACAAGTCATGTGCATATAGCCCTAAGATTGTGGTCCCAAATTAAAGAGTTTGAAATCATTTCAAAATTGTTTTGAAAAACCTTGATGAAGCTTTCCTAGTGATAGCATTCATCATTGACCAAAGTGATACAAAGTTGGACTTAACTTTGAACTATTTCAAAGTTTTTGAATTTTGTATCAAGATTTGAAAATGGAAGTTATTTTCATAGAAAACTATTTTTCCATGATAGTGTATGATATGAGGAATGTATCCTCAAAGTTTCGTAATTTTTGGAATTTTCTTGAATTTATTAGGAGTTTCTGAATTTCCGGAAGGAGAAATCAGAAATTCTGATTTCAGTGTCTGGATTGGTCCGGGGACCGATCCAGGGAACTGGATCGGTCCGCAGACCGATCCGGTGAGTTCCAGTAGCACGAGTGCGATCTGGTGAAGGGCTGATTGGTCTGGGGTATGAAATTTCAGTTATGGAAGTGGTGTTTTTGGATTTCTAAAGGTTTGGAACTCTCAAAGACATTGTTGGTGCAATGGTCAAGGGGGAGTTGACCTCTAGGGGGAGTTTTACCTAATTGTCAAGAGGAGTTGACTTTTAGGGGGAGTTTGTACTCCTTAAGACTCTTGAGGATTAGTGATATGAGATTATCACTAAGTTGATTGTTGAGTTTAGTATCAAGGGGGGAAATTAAGAGTTTCAAATGAAAGGTATGGGACTTTCATTAGGAAGAAACTCTTGACCTTGATACCCTCCTTGTTCTTTTTGATGTGTGTCAAAAAGGGGAGAGTGTTCATTGGAGAATTATTGGAGAACCCAAGTTAGGTTATCGGGTTAACCTAAGCTAGGGAAAGAATGTCAAGGAAACATTGGAATTCTTTTTGATGTATGTCAAAAAGGGGGAGAATTATTGGAGAACCCAAGTTAGGTTATCGGGTTAACCTAAGGGGAGAATGTCCAGAGAATGTTCAAGGAAAGAACATTGGACATTGGAAGATGATTGAAAACCTAAGTTAGGTTATCGGGTTAACCTAACTTGATTATGGTTTTGTCAAACATCAAAAAGGGGGAGATTGTTGGTGCAACCTTAGGTCAAGGTTGACCTGGTTGACCAGACTCGAGTTGTATTTTGATGTTTGACTTGGGAAGATTGTCGGTGCAACCTTAGGTCAAGGTTGACCTAGTTGTGTTGCATGTTGATGTTTGACACTCGTGAGAGAGTTCTATTCTTGATGTGGGACAAGAATAGATGTTTGGGAGATTATTGATGCAACCGTAGGTCAAGGTTGACCTGGTTGACCTGATTCGGGAAAAGTCCAAGTATGAAGACTTGGCACGGAAAAGTCCAAGCAGGGAGCTTGGCACGCGAAAAGTCCAAGTATGGAGACTTGGCACTGGAAAAGTCCAAGTATGGAGACTTGGCACGGGGAAAGTCCAAGGAGTTTGGCAACGGAAAAATCCTAGTGAGTGAAGCTAGGTGAAGGTGGAAATCCGGTGAGTGAAGCCGGTGAAAGTCCCAGTGAGTAATAACTGGGAAAGTCCTAACCGGATGTTAGGCGGTTGGAAAGTCCGAGTGAAGCTAGGTGAATGAGAAAGTCCTAACGGGATGTTAGGTGTGGAAAGTCTGGTGAGTGAATCCAGGCAGGAAAATCCGGATGGATCGGGGATGATCGGACATCCGGTGTTGAGAAAGTCCAAGTAGGTCAAAGGATTGACCGGACACTTGGCGAGGAGTTCTAGCAGTCAAGAGTGACCGGATGCTAGGGATGAAGTACCAATAGGTCAAGGTTGACCGGATATTGGTTTGGAAGTCTTGGGACTTGGTTTGGGCAAAAACCAAGCTCTGGATCGTCACGGACGATCCATGTGTTATTCATTAATCTCTCGATCACCAACATCATCTGAAGTCATCATGAGACAGGCTCGAATATGCAATCTAATGGAAATATACAGCCACCAAAGATGAATCGGAGAAACAAGAACACATCAAATGTGGTTTGAGATTGTGTATAAGCCTTATGACAATAGGACATCATGCACTCCAGAATGAATTCCCATTGGCTCAGTTGCAACTTCATGTGAGATCATTTTCATCCAAAGTTTCCTCTTCTGCCTTATCCTCTTCTTTCTTGAGCTCTTTCAGATCCCCAGTCGGCAATTTCCTCGCAATCCTGATGATCTGCACACCAGTTCAATAGAATCAATGAAATCTGCGTAGAAAATTTAAAACAGGCTGTCTTCGAATATTATGCAAAGAGACGTTCTCCTTACTTGCTGTTGCAAGAGTGTGTTGTGGCGAGGTTTCTCCACCCATAAGGAGTTTGTATTAGCCGGTTCTCCGGGGACTCATCCACCGACGGATTGACTGGAGTCGTCCACCTTACGGACACGCCGAGGAGTAGGAGCCCTAATCTCCGAACCTCGTTACATCGGTTTGTTTGAGGTTTGTAGTCTTCTTTTCGTTTCTAGTTTATTTTTCCGCTGCGCTAACGAATTGTAGGAAGAAACGAGCGATTTGGGGCGGCTATTCACACCCCCCCTCTCTAGCCGAGTACGAAGAGATCCCAACAATTAGTGTCTATTAGAGTCTCTTGAACTTCATCAAGTTCAACTATACTCTCACTTGCTTCCTGCAAGAGAAACTTTTTCTCTAGGAATGCATCATGCCTTAAAACAAATATCTTTTATTCCAAGAGATAATAAAATTGGTAACTCTTAGTTTCCTTAGGGTATCAAATAAATAAACACTTATTAGACTTAGCATCCAACTTGTCTGATACAGTCCTCTTCACATAAGCAGGACATCCCCATATCTTTAAATAAGATATAAGGGGTTTTTTACTAGTTCATATTGTTGGTGTAAGGAGCACCAGATAAAAACAATCAACCTCTGGGGTTTCAATATTTGATAATATACCTAAGTCTGGCCAGTTTGACTAAAGGTTGATCCAAATAGGACTTGATATTTGGAAAATAAAATTCTAGTCAAGACTAGATGACTAGCAAGGGAAAATCCTAGAGGGAGGTAATCTTAGGTGGTGGAAGTTCTAGTGTGTGAAGCTAGGCCCTAATGAGTGAAACTAGATGGTGAAAATCCTAAGGGGAGGTAACCTTAGGTGGTGGAAGTCCTAGTTAGTGAAGCTAGGTAGTGGAAATCCTGGGGGAGGTAACCTTAGGTGGTGGAATTCCTAGTGAGTGAAGATAGGTGGTGAAAATCCCAGGGGGAGGTAACCTTGAGTGGTGAAAGTCCTAGTGAGTGATGCTAGGCAATGGAAATTCTAGAGGGAGGTAACCCTAGGTAATGGTAAAGTTTTGGATGCAATCCAAGCATGAATCCTAGTAGGTTGGGTAGACTTACAGGAGTGTGTCTTGATCCTGAGGGATTGACCCTTAGGTGGTAGACTTGGAGGAGGGACCTCCAAGCAAAAGGTAAGCATAGTAGGTCAGGTAGACTTACATATATAGGTTAGGTTGCTTGTTTGTATTTGTATGATTGTTTTGCAGGAACCTAGAGCTGGAAGCAAAATAGAGAGTAGACAAATACAAATGGGTGAACCGGACTTGACTCAGGTCAAACTGGACCTAAACCGGTTCAGGAGACTGAATCAACGATTTGGTAGACCGATTGGGTTCGGTCTAGATTATTGAATTGTCAGAAATGTTGACATGGAAGATGATGTGGCAAAAGATCATCTTTATGATTTAGGTCAGGATGAGGATAATCTAGATGATGTGAATAGAGATAAGGCTTCATCCAAATATAGCTTCATCCAGATAAGAGATGATCTAGATAAGGATATGATCCAACTCTATAAAAGGAGGCAAATGCTCTACGTTCAAGACACTATTCTTCATCCTACTCTTCATCTTTGCATTTAGAAAGCTATGATGTGAATCTCTACGACCGGGGGAGCTCCAGGGGTGTGCGCTACCCTCAGGACTTTCGGATCAGCCGTCATCTTTTGTTTGGTTTGTTTATTACAAGTTGTACTTAATTTATTATTATTTGTGCTTGCATCGTAAACTGTAAGACGGGTCTCTCTGCCTCCGAAAAGTTTCGGAAAGGAGACCACTAGTGGGTGGGCACATCCCATGATTAGACCTTGGATGTACTAACCCTGGGAGTTGGGAACCAAGTAAATCCCACAAGTATCCTTTTCTTTAAGTTCTTATTATATTCCATTGCGACTAACACTTTGATAGAAAGAACGAACGAAATCGAAGCAAAAAGTGACGAGTCAATATTCAGCCCCCTCTATCGACGCCACCGATCATATAATTAGTATCAGAGCAAGAGACTCTGATTGGACTAACTGCCAACGGAGCAAGAAGATCACGAATTGAGGGGGAGAAGGGTAAAAAGGTAATTTTATTTAATGTCAATTTTTAAATTACATATTATATGCTTCAAGTGCAAGGAGAGGGCACTATAAAAATAAGTGTCCTACTCGTAAGAATCGAACTGCACCACCAGCAGCAAAGAAAGAATCATTGTCAGGAGTTTTGAGGGATAAAGACCACATTTAATGCTTCAAGTGTCAAGAGTTCGGACACTACAAGAATCGTTGTCTAACAAGGAAAATTGTGAAAAAGATTAGTAATTTTATATCTCATAAAAATCTAATTTTTTATCGTCGTAATACATTCAAAAATAGATTTATAAATTTGCATGATGATATGATTTCCAAAAACACCCTTATGCATGATAAATTAGAATTTTCATGTAATAAACTAAAAAGAAATTTGTATAGTAGGGTAGATTTAAAATTTTCAAATAATTCTCATAATTTATAATTAAATTTAATTAATAAAAAAACTAATTTAAAAAATTCAAATCTAAATAATAAAAATAATCAAGAAAATATAGACCTAGATAAAATTAATCATAATTTTAATAAATCTTTTAATCAAGATAAATCTAAATTGGATAAAATAAATCTTACTAATTCAAACTTAATTAATTTAAATAAAAATTCAAAGTTAAATAAATCTGAAAATAATAATTCTAAAAATTTAAATTCAAAGAAAAATTGTAACTTAGAAAAAATTAATAATCAATATAAAATTAATCTAATAAATACTAATGATAAAATTTTAATTAATAATCAAAATAAATCTATCACTTCAAACTTTGATCTTAAAATTGTTAATAACACCGAATTAAATAATGAATTAATCAATCACAATAATTCTAATAATTTGATAATTCCTAATATTTCAAATTTAAATCTTGAAAATTCAAAATTAAAGCTTAAAAACTCAGAAATTAAATTTATAAATTTTAAGAATACTAATTCAAATTTAATTAATTCTAATAAAGTACCCTTTAATTATGAAATAATAAATAATTCAAAATTAAATCTCAAAATTTTAAAAATAAAAGTTTAAATCTTAATTATAATAATTCAAATTTAAATAAAAAATCTAATTTAATTTATTATAATAAAATATCTTTTAATTATGAAACTATGAATTCAAGATTAAATATAAGAAATTCAAAACTAAAATAATAATAAAAAATAAACTATAATTCAACAAAATAAATGTATAAATTTTAAACTCAAACCAAAATTCGAAAGTAAATGTCATAACTAATTATGAAACTAATTAATAAAATCTTTCTTAATGAAACAAGTAAAGTAATAAAAATTAAAATGTGTCAAACTAGGTTGACACATTCGTAGTTCACATAAAATGTATCAAATCGAGAATTTGATATGTCATTAGAAATCAACTATAAGTTGTGTGACATATGCATACTTGTCATTTATATGTTAATTTATGCCTATAAATGTCATGTCACTCATACTAGTATTTTATTTCTGCCTAGATTAGATTGGTTAGATAAGTACTTAGGCTTAATTAACACTTGATTAGTTAGACCAAGGATTCTCAAAAAGAAAGTTAAATGCTCAATTTCCTTAAAAGATTTTATCTAGAAGTGATTGATGTTCCAATATTCAAGAAGGACTCGTACCTCGTCATAGCTTGGAAGTTGATTATCAAAATGAATATTTAACTAACTAACTATTAAACCTAAGTCTAACTCAAATGTAAATTAATTCTTAAATTTTAATTTAAATTAAAGATAAAATTAAACATCTCACAAAACTCATATGATTATCCTGATTGATTATTCTGAAACACTTAAAATGGGTGAGATAATAAGGACTATTAAATTTAAAAAAAATTAAAAAAAGTTTTCAAAATCCATAGATAATTTTATATATTTTTAAAATAATAATTTAACATAATAATGTTTTAATGAATTTCATGCTTGATTGGATATATATATATATATATATATATATATATATATATATATATATATATATATATATAATTTTAAAAATCTATATATTTGGAAAATATTGATTGATGACCATTACTTAGAAGTCCACATCCTAAGACCAATACTAGAACCTAGTCCCCTAAACATTTAAGTAAACTTCCTTGTGGTCAACAAGGATAACCAGGGTGTGTCAGGTTAAGAGGAGGTGTTTTTAAAAATTTTAAAGAAATGTGTTTGAAAAAATATTTTTGTGAAAAATATTTGAAAAATCTAGAATTTCATTTGAAAAATTGTTTTGAAAATTTATTTTTGTGAAAATATTTGAAAAATCTATAAATACACTTGAAAATCTTTTGAAAAATCACTTTAAAAAATTATCTTTTGAAAATATATATTTTAACTGTTCTTTTGATTTGGATCAACCCTTAAGACACATAGACAGTCTTCCTTATGGTTAACAAGGAGTCCTAAGGATGTGTCAGGATAAGGGGGAGACCTTATAAAAAGATCAAAACAAGTTTAAAAATTCTTTCAAAATTTATTTGCAAATCTTTGAAAATTCATTTTGAAATTTTTTGACAAATATTTTTGAAAACTTACTTTGAAAACTCATGCTTTGGCAACAATTTTGAGAAATATACTTTAACTTTTCTTTTGATTTGGATCAACCCCTAAGATACTAAGGAAGATTTCCTTGTGGTTAATAAGAATTCCTAAGGATGTGCCAAGGTTAGGGGAGTCCTTATTAAAAGATCAAATATAATTTTCAAAAAAATTTAAAATTTATTTACAAATCTTTAAAACTATGTTTGAAAACTCTTTTTACAAAACTTTAAAAATTCTTACAAAATAATTTGAAAACTCTTGAACTTCATTTTGGAAAATGCTTTGAAAAAGTTAGTTTGAAAAGACTTTTTGAAAACTTTTGAATAATTTTTAAAAACATGCTTTATCTCAAATATTTTAAATATTTTCAAAAAAGGGTATTGTTGGTGCAAGACCTAATGGACCTTAAGGTGATTAATATTTTTTTAATGTATGTCAAAGGGGGAGAGCGACTTTAAGTTAGAAATATTTTGAATCTCTCAACTATGGTATAAAACCTTAAAGACCAATACCTAACTTAAGATTATTGTCAAACATCAAAAAGAGGGAGATTATTGATGCAGAAAGTATCAAATAAAAGCAATCAACTTCTAGGGTTTCGATGTTTGACAATATACCTAAGTTTGGTCAGTTTGACTAAAGGTTGAGATCCAAATATGACTTGATATTTGGATGATAAAATCCTAGTCAAGATTAGATGACTAGAAAGGGGAAATCCTAGGAGGGGGTAACCTTAGGTGGTGGAAGTACTAGTGAGTGAAGTTAGGCGGTGAAAATCCTAGGGGGAGATAACCTTAGGTGGTGGAAATCCTGGTGAGTGAAACTAAGCAGTGGAAATCCTAGGGTGAGGTAACCTTAAGTGGTGGAAGTCCTAGTAAGTGAAGCTAGTGTTGGGATGTATACTATAAGCCTAGCTTTTGTATGAACATCTATTTTGAAATATTTTGAAATGAGAATCACTTTGGTCAAATGTCTGCATTTTATATTTATATATATGTCAATGCAGTTGCCCATTTAATTTATATTTAGATAACATGGTGTGTGGTGCCGTACAGAAGATCATGTTATCGGCTTCTTATAAATTATAAATAATAGCTCACAACCAAGATGGATTGGGACAAACCATTGGAATGGTTATAGTGTAATTTGGTATTAGTCTATCTTGGCTATAAAATTACACTAGTACACTATGTGTGTATTGAACAGGACCGTTTGAGGTTGTTCGACTTGTACTGACTACATAGAAGAATAGAACCTCTGTTATTATGGATGTGCGTCCTCTTAATCTCTATATAATAGCAAGCACGTATACTTAGTATTTATTTTTTTAACTTATCAATGGGTGAGATTTATTCGTTAAATCAATAGGCCCGATGAGTTGGGAGATAGTATTATTTATATGGTATGTTGTTGATTATAGAAGGAATCTGTGTCCTAATTATTTATGTTGATGATGTCCCCTTGAGGAGCTCATAAGGATTATCATGTAAACCATGCAGGTGGACTTAGTCCAACATGATAATAAAGTTGAGTGGTACTACTCTTGGAATCAGATGTTAATTAATTGAGTTGTCAGTAACTCATTTAATTAACGAACATACGATATCTTAAACACGGGGAAATTAACGCACTCATGATAAGAAGGAGCCTATATTGTAATATGGGATTGGTGCGGTGGTTCAATAATAACCCTTTAGTGGTATGGGTTATTATTGATGGACTTGGGTTAGGTGTTCGAGCCGAACATAGGAAGCCCAAGCCCATCAGGAGGCCTAAATCAATTCCTCCTCTATGTCCCTGTTGTAGCCTCTATATAAAGCCTCTCATCCACCCATCCTTAACTTGCTTTGGTTTAACTGGGTTTGGTTTAACTTGCTTTAGTTTAACTTAACTTGGTTTGGTTTAACTTAACTTGGTTTGGTTTAACTTAACTTGATTTGGTTTAACTTAACTTGGTTTGGTTTAACTTAGTTATAGAAAGAGAGATTTTTTCTAAACAGAATTCAGTTATAGAAAGAGAGATTTTTTCTAAACAGAATTATGTTATTTTTCTTTCTTTGTAACCGACGGGAAGCCTATAAAAAGGAGTAGGTGGTGGCTCCTAAAACCTAATTTTCCTAATTTTCTCTCTTCTCCTCTTTGTGGTCGGTGCCCCTTCCTTTCCTCCTCACCTAGGGTCGGTGCCCCTCCCCTCTGTTGGTGCAACCTTAGGTCAAGGTTGACCTGGTTGACCAGACTCGAGTTGACTTGACTCGAGTTGTATTTTGATGTTTGACGAGTTATGTTTGACAATGTTTGACGTGAACAGAAAAGTTGTATCTTGATGTTTTACAAGGATACAAGCTTGGGAGATTGTGGGTGCAACCCGTGGTCAAGGTTGACCTGGTTGACCCGAGGTGAGTTGACCAGACATCTGGTGAAAAGTCCAAGCAGGGAGCTTGGCACGGGAAAAGTCCAAGTATGGAGACTTGGCACGGAGAAGTCCAAGTATGGGAACTTGGCAAGTGGAAGTCGGAGAGGGCTCGGTAGCTCGTTCTCCGAACTGTGGTCAGAGAGGGCTCGGTAGCTCGTTCTCTGGACCGGATGTGGAAAGTCCTGGTGAGTGAAGCCAGGCAGTTGGAAATCCTAGTGAGTGAAGCCAGGTGAAAACCTTAGTGAGTGAAGCTAGGTGAAAGCCCTGGTGAGTGAAGCCAGGCAGTGGGAAAGTCCTGGTGAGTGAAGCCAGGCAGTTGGAAAGTCCTGGTGAGTGAAGCCGGGCAGATTGGAAATCCTGGTGAGTGAAGCCAGGTGAAAACCCTAGTGAGTGAAGCTAGGTGGAAGTCCTTGTGAGTGAAGCCGGGCAAGGGAAAATCCAGATGGATCAAGGGTGATCGGACATCTGGTGTTGAGAAGGTCAAGTAGGTCAAGGGAGTGACCGGATACTTGACACAAAGAGAAAAGTCCAAGTGGGTCAAAGGGATTGACCGGACACTTGGTAGGGAGTCTTAGCAGGTCAAGGGAGTGACCAGATGCTAAGCATGAGATACCAATAGGTCAAGGTTGACCGGATATTGGTTTGGAAGGCGTGGGACTTGGTTTGGGCAAAAACCAAGCTCTGATCGATCCAGTGATACGTTTGTTATCTGATCGGTCTGCAGACCGATCAGAAAGCGAACAGAAGGCAAAGAGAAAAGGAGGTGATCGGTCTGTGGACCGATCCACATGCACCCTGATCGGTCCACAGACCAATCAGGAGACGATCAGAGAGTTGGGAGAAGAGTGCTGATCGGTCTGGGGACCGATCAGCATAGGTCCTGATCGGTCCCCAAGACCGATCAGGGAGGCCTCAGACCGATCAGGGTGGAGCCTGATCGGTCCAGATATATCCGTTGAGATTTAACGGGTATCTCCGTCTTCTTCGCTGTCTGCTTTGCAGGTGCAGTTGTAGGTTCAGGCTATATAAAGGAGATCGAGGGCTACTACAGAATACTCTTCTTCTGGTCCGAAGCTTTCTGCTTCTTCTTCTTCACTGCTGTGCTCTTGAGCTTTGCTGAGCTCCGAAGCTTCGTGTGAGCTTCTTTGACTGAGTTGCTTGTTGGCATTCGTCCGTGAAGTTGGTGCTTCATCCGGGACTTCAGTCGACGAGAAGGCAAGCGAGTATTCGTACATTTATTGTGTATTTTGTTCTTGCTCTTCTTTGTATTTCCATATTGCTGTTGCAAGCTATTGTGGCGAGGTTTCTCCACCCAGAATGAGTTCTTATTAGCCGGTTTTTCGGGGACTCATCCACCGACGGATTGATAGGCTTCGTCCACCTTACGGGCACGCCGAGGAGTAGGAGTTTCATCTCCGAACCTCGTTACATCGTCGAGTTCAAGTTTGAGGTTTGATCTTTCTTCTTTTCGTTTCTATTTAGTTATTTCCGCTGCGCTAACCCTAATCGTAGGAAGAAACGAGCAATTTGGGGTCGGTTATTCACACCCCCCCCTCTCTAGCCGCGACCATCGATCCTAACACCCTCTTCCTTCTCGCTTAGGGTCGGTGCCCCTTTACCTATTGCTAAAGGCCGACGCCCCTTCTCCCTTGGTGGGCGGCGGCTTGAAGAAGAGGAAGAAGAAAATGAAGAAGAAGAGAAGGTGCCCTGTCCTAGAGCCTCCTTTTGTAGCCAACGGTTTGGAAACCGAGAAGAGAATGAGGGTGGTGTTATCTTGGTAGATCATCACCCACACGACGTCTAAGAAGAGGAGAGGAATACGATAGAAGATCAAGAGGTCTTTAACTACAAAGAAAAGGTACAACTAGTTCTTTAATTCTGCTTCGTAATTAGTTAGTTTTTCTTTGTATCATTTTCGGAATACCAACACAAGAGGCCAGTGATCTTGTACTTCGATCAAGGTGTGCTTTGATCATTTAAGAACTTGCTTGATTGATCGAACATGCTGTTGGTTGCTACTCGGAAAACCTAGAGGTTCCACTGTACAAAATTTTGTACAAAGGTCTGAACCTTTTCCTAGCTACCATGTGTTCTTTTAAATTAAATTTTGGATCACCTACGGAACTTAACACGTTTGATCCAAAACTTAATCTATTTGTTCTTTAAGGTTTAGACTTGGATCTCCTGCGAAACTTAACACGTTTGATCCAAATCACCTAAGTTATTAATTCCATTAAATATTAATTTCCATAATTGGTTCCCAGTACTGACGTGGCGAGGCACATGACCTTCTTGGATATGGGAACAACCACCACCGACTAGACAAAACCTTTTATGGAAAGCTAATATTTAATTTCCTAAAATAACTTTAGGTCAACCAAAAGAACAATCAAATCACAAGGAAAAGAAAATAAAAGAACACAACTTCGAAAACATATTCGAAATACTAGAATCGTAAGCCTCTTGTATTTGGTATTCTTTCCATAAATAACTAGCATGATGCGGAAAGGAAAATTACTAGTTATACCTTCTAAAAGACCTCTTGATCTTCACCGTATTCTTCTAACCTCTCGGTGTGGGCAACGATCTTCCGAGATGAGAACCACCAAGCACCTTCTTCTTCCTTGCAAGTTTCGCCACCACAATTCTCCAAGAGAAGTAGAGGTCCGCCACCACCACCAAGCTCCAAGGGATGCAAGAAACAAAACCACCTTTCTCTCCTTCTTCTCCTAGCTAGAGCTCCAAGAGGGGTTCACCGGCCATAAGAAGAAGAGAAGAGGAAGAACTAGGGCCGGCCACCAAGGAGGAAAAGAGAGGAGAATAATAGAGTTGATCCCCTGAAGGCACCTCTACCCCTCTTTTATAATCCTTGGTCTTGACAAATAAGGAAATTTTAATAAAAAATTCCTTAATTCTTTTGTCATAAAAAAGAAAAATTATTTTAATTAAAAAACAATTTTCTTCTTTTAATAATAATGGCCGGCCACTTCTAATTCCCCTAAACAAGAAAAATTTAATTCACACAAGAATTAAAACTTCCTAATTTATTTCTAGAAATTTATAAAAATTTCTCCAATAATTTTTATCCCTTCATGATTGGTTAATAAAAAGGAAATTTTATAAATTAAAATTCTTCTTCTAAACATGTGGATAATTTCCAAAAGGAAAGTTATCTCTAAAAATTAAAATCTCTTTTCAATCTACAAATAAGGAAAGATATCAAATCTTTTCTTAATCTTTTGTAGAAACTAATAAAAGAGAATATTTAATTTTTAAACTTCTCTTTTAAATTATTATCATGGTCAAAAAGGAAAGTTTTTCTTAAAAATAAAATCTCCTTTCAATCTACAAATAAGGAAAGATTTCAAATCTTTCTTAATCTTTTGTAGAAAGCTTTAAAAGAAATAATTTTAATAAAAAATCCTTTTTAATATGATGTGGCCGGCCACCTAAGCTTGGGCTCCAAGCTATTGGCCGGCCACCTTAAGGCCAACCTTTAGGCTTGGCCGACCCTAAGCTTGAGCTTCAAGCTTAGCTTGGCCGGCCCCTATTGGTTGGGTAAGAAGGTGGGTATGTGGTGGGTATAAATCTCTATATACAAGAGGCTACGATAGGGACCGAGAAGAGGAATTGATTTTGGTCTCCCGATGAAATTAAGCTTCCCGTGTTCGCCCCGAACACACAACTTAATTCCATCAATAATAATTCATTCCACTAAAGAACTATTATTGAACTACCGCACCAATCCCAAATTACATTTTGGGCTCCTTCTTATTATGAGTGTGTTAGTCTCCCTGTGTTTAAGATGTCAAATGTCCACTAATTAAGCGAGTTACTGACAACTCATTTAATTAATATCTTAGTCCAAGAGTAGTACCACTCAACCTTATCATCATGTCGGACTAAGTCCACCTGCAGGGTTTAACATGACAATCCTTATGAGCTCCTCTTGAGGACATTCTCAACCTAGATCACTATGACACAGTTTCCTTCTATAATCAACAATACACACTATAAGTGATATCATTTCCCAACTTATCGGACTTATTGATTCATCGAACTAAATCTCACTCATTGATAAATTAAAGAAATAAATATCAAATATATGTGCTTGTTATTATATTAGGATTAAGAGCACACACTTCCATAATAACTGAGGTCTTTGTTTCTTTATAAAGTTAGTATAAAAGAAACGACCTCTAATGGTCCTACTCAATACACTCTAAGTGTACTAGTGTAATTATATAGTTAAGATAAACTAATACCTAATTATACTACGACCTTCCAATGGTTTGTTCCTTTCCATTATGGTCGTGAGTTATTGTTTATAATTTATAAGGTACTGATAACATGATCCTCTGTGTGTGACACCACACACCATGTTATCTACAATATAAATTAATTGAACAACTACATTTATCATAAATGTAGACATTTGACCAATGTGATTCTTATTTCTAGATAAATGTTTATACCAAAAGCTAGGCTTTTAGTATACACTCTAACACATGCGGGTTGCTAAGAAAAGTTGTCACGCCCCAGAGGAGTCCCTATCGAAAAATTTCGGCAGCATCTCCCCTGTACCGGTGATAATCTAAGACATATATACATACAAAATACATCATCCATATACAGCTGGAATATACACACAATAGAAATAAAATAATCACGCAATTTAATATACTCAGCCTACCCGACGGACCATAATGAAATAAACACACAACCACACAGTATAATAACAACCCACACGGCTGAAAGTAAATGCAGCGGAAAATCATAAAAGAATATGAATGTAAAACCAACAACGACGCTAACAAAAATACCTGCCATCACAGACTTGACTCCAAAATTCACATCGACTTATTGAAAAGCAAAATACACAAAATCAATATACCACCCAAATGATAATAAAACCAAAAAGAAAATTATCCTCGAGTGTGACTGGCAGTCGGGATCTCTCCAAGCATCCATGACTCATATACCTGCTACCTGGCGAAAGAAAACCAATTGCGAGGTGGTGAGTATTGGAACTCAGCGGGTATAGGAAAGATAATGCATGAACATAACATACAAATAGAGAGTGCCAACAGTATACAGTCTCATAAAGGGAATAGCATATACTAAAATAAAACCATAATAAATGTTCATACCTGAAACCATATCCTAGGCTAGTAATAGAAGGTCAGAAGTAGTACTAATCTGCTACAGTACTGCTCATAACTACAGAGGAAATATGTAAGGTATATATACAAACTTTCAATAAGTAAACCAAAGACTAAACACCTACAACGAGGGTATATCTCAACATAAGCAAGCATAGCAGCATAAGTGAGCAACAACAGTAAGTAAGCAATAACAGCATATGTAAACAGCAGCAGCCAAAGCAAGTATAATAACAATGTATGCACGGATGGTCACTCCCGCCCACCCCTCCCACCCCTCTGCACCAGGGGTCGAGAGGTCGGGTCAGTGACAGACTGTACACCACTCCAGCTACCACTCTCTCGAATGGTCGAGGGGACAGTTGTATAGTAGCTAACTAGCTACATCTGCGACGGGGGTCCCTGCTGCTCGCAACTCCAGCTATCACTACCTATGAGTGATCGAGTGGAAGCACGACAGGACAAGCGGCATCAACTCCAGCTACCACTCTCTTAAGTGACCGAGGATGCGGCCCTGGTCAACGACTCTCTCGACCGTAAGGAAGAATTAGTCGTTGACATACATATCATGATATGATGCGCAAAATGCAACAGTCATCATACAAATATAAGCAGAAATTAGATATGCTACATGAAGCCAACCTGCTCAATACGGTACATAAACAAACAACAATCATCATACCAATATAAACAAAAATTAGGTATGCTACATGAAGCCAGCATGCTCAATATAGTACATAAATAAACAACAGTCAAAGTATACAACTATGGTATCTAATATCTGCTACCTATCATGAACAACAACGAGATACTGTATAGATATGGAAACGAGTTTCTCAAAGATCATGTGGAAGTATCAAGAGCGGGAAAATAAGAGTGGAGTCCAGGTAAAAATACTTCTTATCCAAAATAGTTCATGCACCAAGGTCAAAGTACTAAAAGAAACAAAGCAAGAAGTACCCGCCTTAAATGTAGACCGGGCTAAACAATCTCCACGTAGAAGTGCTCGTCTCAAATTACAATCCTGTAAATCACATAATGTACAGTTTAGCTAATTGCATATAACAATTACTAGCTAAACTAAATTCCAAACCCAAATAGATACGTCTACTTCCTCTAATCTTTCTCATCGTTGAATCCATTAAATCAACTACTTAGCATCATAAACCCAACATGCATAGTTCATCCACATAATCAGTTGCTAACCATCAAATCTAAGAATTAATCTCATTCATAACCCATCACCACTTATCACAATAACAATCTAATAGTTTTCTATTAATGCTCATGAAATTATTCAAATCAACCTACCAACTGATTAACCCAACCACCATAGAAAGTATGAAATCAAACCCCATCCATTCCATAATCACATTAGGTTAAGCCAAACCTGAAACAATTCTAACTCACCCAAATCTATCGACACCTTTATAGACACTCACTGACGAAGTTGCTGCTGGAACTGTGGTGCTACCGATTGGTTCATACCTCCTGGGGACCGAGAATTCTGATAGCTGTGATTCCAAATTCGGTGAAGGAAATGTGAGTTGGTGGAAGAGGGACTAGGGATTTGGCAATGATAGCTCCACGGGTGGCAGCAACTACTGCTCGTTCATACCTCCTGGGGACCGAGAATTCTGGTAGCTGTGATTCCAAATTCGGCGAAGGAAATGTGAGTTGGTGGAAGAGGGACTAGGGATTTGGCAGTGATAGCTCCACGGGTGGCAGCAACTACTGCTCTGCTAGAATCCTCACGCACGAAGAGGGGTAGACGATGATCCTCCCTTCCAGCGATGGTGACACCCAGCAGTAGGACAGCCTCGACGGTGAGGTCAAGTTCGGGTCGGATCCGTGGCCGGGGAGGGGAAAGAAGGCCACGCGATGCCGGCAGAAGGGCTCGCGACTGCTGATCTGCCAAGTGGTGGAGGAGGCATCGTGCTTAGGTTTTGTCATGAGCTCCAGAGATCGCCACTGGCCTCATTGACTGCCTGGCGTCCATCCTCGACGGCAGCCCGGTGTCGCGGCCCACCGCGGCATGTTGCGCCAATGCCTATAGCAGCCCAAAGCTCGTCTGCCAAGATACGGAGGTGAGGGCTCGGCGAAGGAGGAGAGGGCGGCGTCGTCGCGTGAGGGCTTGGGGGAGAAGAGAAACGACGAAGGAGGAGAGGGCGGCGGGTTTGGGGAGAAAAGCATTGCGAGAGGGAGAGGGCTCGGGGAAGAGGGAGTTCGGCGGGGGGGGGGGGGGGGGGAGGAGGGGGGGAGGAGGGAGCTAGGGAACGGGGGAAAAGTTTATAAGTTAGGGATTTTTCAATTAAACCCTAGATAAGTTCCTCAATCAACTCCCACCTCCGGGTATTTCAAACAGGCTTTTCTCAAAACTATAAGTGCATCCCCCCTAAGTACGTCATACGAGCTCCGATTAAATCCCAAAAAATTGCTAAAAGTTCCAATAAGATAATTTCTCAAATAACCTTATTATTTAATTATTATTTGGTACCATATTTTACAAAAGTTCTGTTCTTGTATAATTTTTTTGTACAGGGAAATTGAAACGAAACGGAATTCCAGCGCCCTTCAAGTGGTATCAGAGAAAGTTTTCTGGTTCTGTGTGATTGGTTTTCGGTTAAATTATGCACTGATCATATATAAGTTTAGGCCAGATAATAGTAGGATGTGTAAGATAGATTAACTATGTAGTTGCAAACATCCTAGATCCAACTATTATGGCTTTGTGTGTTTGTGTATGATTTGAACCCTCGAGCATGTTGAGGTTGTTTGTGTGTGCATGATTGTAATAATTAAATATGGTTGGTTGTCATATTATTTTTTACATTTTGTTCGATCTAGATTACATATAAATTCCTTTGTGGAATATAGGATCGATAAATGTAAATTTTATATCTTTATATTACGGCTTGTATCCTTGCTATGTGTGTTGCTATTTTGAGGATCGGAGACGCGATGAAAAAGGAAGCAAGATAGACGTGATGACTTGATCCATTAGCGGCACATTGACGACATATTGGAGGACAGTAATGGATGAGGCGCATATTGGAGGACAGCGTTGGATGAGGCCATAATAGTTGGAAATTTTATTTTCATATTTCTTGCCTTTATATGCTATTTTTATGTGTTGTGATGTTATGTGTTATGATGTGTGTGCATGTTAAAATTCCTCAATTTAAATAACTAAGTGGGAGAGGGATTATTTAAATAAATTTCACGTTCTCCATTACTGGTTTGTAAGTGATGTATTCAAACTTGCGTGTTGGCTTTAAGTGCCTTCCTCCATATCGGATGAGTTTGTTTGCGGATCACTAGATCAAACTTCCTCTATGGATGATTATAGGAAATTATTTAGGTATGTGTGATCTTCTCCATCTGAAGGGGCACAATCCTAATTAATGGACTAAGTATCAAGTAATGGTATACACTTAGGCGCATTTAATAGTATCCTCCCCATCGAAGTCACTTCTATTATTTGTGTGACCAAAGATGAACCAATTATTAATTTTATTTGTTATAAAGTTAGGTTGGTGAGATAATAAAATTAATGGGTAAGACCTCCTCTTACAAATGTTTGAATTAGTATACGTCTACACTATCATGGCATACGAAATTCACAGTGTTTTGAGGTGTTGGTGAATTTAAATTATATTGTTTGAGGAATCAATATTATTTTAAATTCTATAGTTTTGACCAAATATTTTATTTTGTGATTCTTAGGATTTCAAAATGGCTTTCAATCCTCTTGTTGTTATTTTAAAAGAAAATAAACGTACTGGTCCAAATTATATTGATTGGAAATGGAACTTGGACATTGTCTTAACTGCTGAAGAATACAAGTTCGTACTTCTTGAGGTTTATCCTATCGTGCCTGATAAGGATTCTAGTGAAGAGGAGATAGAGAGACATGGGAAATGGGTCAAGGCAGATGAGATGGCGCAGTGTTACATTTTGGGTTTTATGTCAAATGTGCTGCAACATCAACATCAGGCCCTACCCACTACCTATGACATGATGCTTAATCTCAAGGAACTCTTCGGACACTAGAATCGGGCTGCCAGGCAGGAGGCCATGAGAAAGGTAGACTGTCCTCACAGAAAGGAAAACAATATAGGTATATCTTATTCATTAGTTGTTGAAACATATTTAGCGGTGTTATCTACCAGTACATGGTGTGTAGATATGGGAGTCACTGATCATGTCTGCAATTCATTGTAGGGGTTCCAGGAAATTCAACGACTACATGAAGGGGAGATTATCGTCTACATGGGCAATACTACGAGAGTGGCGGCTATTGCAGTGGGAGATGTTTATTTATCTTTTGATAGGAATAAAACCTTGATTTTGAAAAATTATCTTTATGTACCATGTTTTAGAAAGAACTTGATTTCAGTTTCTAAGTTATTTATGGACAGATATTCTGTTTCTTTTGATGACAAAGTGGTTGTCAAGAAAAATAGGGTGGTTATCTGTTCTGGTGCGCTGGTTGGTAATTTGTATACTCTAAATCCAATAACTCTCACTATGCAACAAATGGAAATTAATAACACATCTTCTAATTCTAATAAGAGAAAGAAACCTTCGAAAATGAACCAAATATATCTTTGGCATCTAAGGTTTCATATTAACTTGAGTAGGATTCAAAGGTTAATAGTCGATGGACCTTTGGATTCATTGGTAGTGGAAAACTTTCCAACCTGCGAATCTTGCTTGGAAGGAAAAATGACCAGAAGGTCTTTTAAGGCAAAGGAGTATAGAGCCAAAGAAGTATTGGAATTGGTTCATTCTGATTTGTGTGGGCCTATGACTATCCAGGCAAGAGGTGGTTTCGAATATTTTTGTCTCTTTTATAGACGATTATTTGAGATATGGGTACATTTACTTGATGCGCCACAAGTCTAAGTGCTTTGATAAGTTCAAAGAGTACAAAGTTGATGTGGAGAAACGTCATAGTAAAAGTATCAAGACACTATGGTTTGATCGTGGTGGAGAGTACCTCTTAAGAGAGTTTAGGAGTTACTTATCAGAGGTTTAGATTCAATTCCAATTGTCTACACCTGGTACATCCCAACAGAATGGTGTGGCAGAACGAAGGAATAGGACTCTTATGAAAATAGTTAGATCAATGATGAGTTATTCAGAATTACTAAATTCATTTTGGGGATATGCTCTAGAAACGGTGGCGTACATTCTAAACTTGGTACCTTCTAAGTCAGTACCCTCTACTCCCACAGAATTGTGGAATGGGCGTAAGCCTAGTTTGAAACACATTCAGATTTGGGATAGTCCAACACATGTGCTGAAGGAAGACGCTGATAAGTTGGAATCACGTACAGAGTTTGCTTATTCGTGAGATATCCTAGAGGAATGAAAGGTGGTTTGTTTTATAGTCTTAAAGATCAAAAGGTCATTATTAGCACCAATGCCCGATTTTTAGAAGAGGACTATGTAATGAACCACAAGTCCATGAGTAAAATTGTTCTTGAGGAAATAAGAGAGAGCACTTCTACTTTAGTACCAACGGTACAAGATGAGATACCACAAGTAACTGCAACACGTATCATAAATGATGCACAATTATAGGTAGTGCCTCGTCGTAATGGGAGGGTTGTTAGGAAACCTGAAAGATTCATATTTTTGGGAGAGTCTTCGAACTTGATCCCCGGTGAACATGAAGTTGATCCCTGAACATATGATGAAGCACTCCAAGATAAATATACAGCATCTTGGCAAAGTGCAATGAACTCTAAAATAGAATCTATGCATTCTAATCAGGTCTGGGAGCTTGTAGAACCACCAAATGGTGTAAAAGTCATTGGATATAAATGGATCTACAAAATAAAAAGAGGAACAGACGGGAAGGTGGAAACCTTTAAAGCGAGGCTTATTGCGAAGGGATATACTCAGAAAGAGGGAATCGATTATGAGGAAACTTCTTCGTAGGTAGCCATGCTTAAGTCTATCCGGATTCTTTTATATATTGCTGCTCATATGGATTATGAGGTTTGGCAAATGGATGTCAAGATAGTTTTCCTTAATAGAAGTCTTGAAGAAAACATCTATATGAAGTAACCAGAGGGATTCATTGCGAAAAGTAAAGAGCATCTTGTATGTAAGCTCAATCGGTCCATTTATGGACTGAAGCAAGCTTCGAGATCTTGGAACATCTGGTTTGATGAAGTGATCCAGTCTTATGGATTCATTCAATGTCCGAATGAGTCTTGTGCATACAAGAAAAGTGACAAAAACGTGGTGGTATTTTTGTACTATACGTAGATGACATTTTGCTCATTGGCAACAATGTCAAAGTGTTGTTAGACGTAAGGGTATGGATGTCCAAGCAGTTTGATATGAAGGACTTGGGAGAATGTGGACATATTCTTAGAATTAAAGTAATAAGGGATCGTAAGAAAAGGATTTTGTGCTTATCCCAAGCTTCATACATCAATATTATCCTAGCTTGTTTTAGCATGCAAAACTCTAAGAAAGGTTTTCTACCTTTTCTGCATGAAATACCTTTATATAAAGAGCAGTGTCCTAAAATATCAAAGGAGATAGAGGAGATGAAGGTAGTTTCTTATGCTTCGGCTGTAGGAAGCCTAATGTATGTGATGCTATGTATGAGACCGGATATCTGTTTTATCATGGGCATGATTAGCATATATCAAAGTAACACAGGACCGAGACATTGGACTGTCCTAAAGCATATACTAAAGTACTTGAAAAGGACTAGAGATTATATGTTGGTTTACCAGGCAGATGATTTGCTCCCTGTGGGATACACGGATTCAGACTTCCAATCAGATAGGGACAGTAGTAAGTCAATATCGGGGTATGTGTTTACTTTAGGAGGTGGAGCCACAGCATGGAGGAGTGTTAAGTAGAAATATGTTTTAGACTCCACAATGGAAGCTGAGTATGTGGCAGCCTCTAAGGCAGCTAAAGAAGTTGTATGCCTCAGAAACTTCTTGATGGACTTAGATGTGATTCCTGGTTTACCCAAAGTTATCACAATTTATTATGACAACAGTGGTGCAGTAGCAAACTCGAAGGAACCACGAGCCCATAAGGCAAGTAAACACATTGAGCGCAAGTACCACCTGATACAAGGCATCGTAAAACGTGGATAGGTTGTTGTTGCCAAGATTACATTAGCAGATAACCTGGCAGATCCTTTCACTAAGACCCTTCCAATGAGAGCTTTTGATAAGCATGTTGAGGGGATGGGAATCAGATGTATGACAGCATTTATGACAGCATTTATGCCAGCATAGTCTTTTAGTATAAGTGGAAAATTGTTGGGATGTATACTATAAGCCTAGCTTTTATATGAACATCTATTTTGAAATATTTTGAAATGAGAATCACTTTGGTCAAATGTCTGCATTTTATATTTATATATATGTCAATGCAGTTGTTCATTTAATCTATATTGTAGATAACATGGTGTGTGGTGTCATACAGAAGATCATGTTATCGGTTCCTTATAAATTATAAATAGTAGCTCACAACCAAGATGAATTGGGATAAACCATTGAAATAGTTGTAGTGAAATTTGGTATTAGTCTGTCTTGGCTATAAAATTACACTAGTACACTATGTGTGTATTGAGCAGGACCGTTTGAGGTTGTTCGACTTGTACTGACTACATAGAAGAATAGAACCTCCGTTATTATGGATGTGCGTCCTCTTAATCCCTATATAATAACAAGCATGTATACTTAGTATTTATTTTTTTAACTTATCAATGGGTGAGATTTATTCGTTAAATCAATAGGCCCGATGAGTTGGAAGATAGTATTATTTATATGGTGTGTTATTGATTATAGAAAGAATCTGTGTCCTAATTATTTAGGTTGATGATGCCCCCTTGAGGAGCTTATAAGGATTATCATGTAAACCCTACAGGTGGACTTAGTCCGGCATGATAATAAAGTTAAGTGGTACTACTCTTGGAATCAGATGTTAATTAATTGAGTTGTCAGTAACTTATTTAATTAACGGACATACGATATCTTAAACACGAGAAAATTAACGCACTCATGATAAGAATGAGCCCATATTGTAATATGGGATTAGTGCGGTAGTTCAATAATAATCTTTTAGTGGTATGGGTTATTATTGATGGATTTGGATTGGGTGTTCGGACCGAACACAGGAAGCCCAAGCCCAAGCCCATCAGGAGGCCTAAACTAATTCCTCCTCTAGGTCTCTGTTGTAGCCTCTATATAAAGCCTCGCATCCACCCATCCTTAACTTGGTTTAGTTTAACTGGGTTTGTTTTAACTTGGTTTAGTTTAACTTAACTTAGTTTGGTTTAACTTGACTTGGTTTGGTTTAACTTAACTTGGTTATAGAAAGAGAGATTTTTTTTATAAATAGAATTCAGTTATAGAAAGAGAGATTTTTTCTAAACAGAATTTTGTTATTTTTCTTTTTTTGTAACCGATGGCAAGCATATAAAAAGGAGTAGGTGGTGGCTCCTAAAACCTAATTTTCCTAATTTTCTCTCTTCTCCTCCTTGTGGTCGGTGCCCCTTACTTTCCTCCTCACCTAGGGTTGGCGCCCCTCCCCCCTTCCTTCTTGCTTAGGGTCGGCACCCCTTCACTTATTGCTAAAGGTCAGCGCCCCTTCTCCCTTGGTGGGTGGCGGCTTGAAGAAGAGGAAGAAGAGAAGGAAGAAGAAGAAAAGGTGCCCCATCCTAGAGCCTCCTTTTGTAGCCGGCGGTTTGGAAATCGAGAAGAGAAGGAGGGTAGTGTTGTCTTAGTAGATCATCACCTACATGACGTCCAAGAAGAGGATAGGAATACGGAAGAAGATCAAGAGGGCTTTAGCTACAAAGAAAATGTACAACTAGTTCTTTAATTCTGCTGCGTAATTAGTTAGTTTTTCTTTGTATCATTTTCGGAATACCAACACAAGAAGTCATCGATCTTGTACTTCGATCAAGGTGTGCTTTGATTATTCAAGAACTTGCTTGATTGATCAAACACATGTTTGATCGAACATGCGGGTTGCTAGGAAAAGTTCTATTCTTGCACAATTTTTTGTACAGGGAAATTGAAACAGAACGGAATTCTAGCGCCCTTCAGCTAGGCCCTAGTGAGTGGAGTTAGGTGGTGAAAATCCTAGAGGAGGTAACCTTATGTGGTGAATATCCTGGGGGAGGTAACCTTAGGAGGAGGTAACCCTAGGTAATGGTAAAGTTTTGGATGTTGTCCAAGCATGAAGCCTAGTAGATCGAGTATACTTACAAGAGTGTGGCTTGATCCTAAGGGGTTGACCCTTAGGTGGTAGACTTAGAGGAGAGACATCCAAGCGAAAGGTAAGTCTAGTAGGTCAGGTAGACTTATAGATATAGGCTAGGTTGCTTGTTTGTGTTTGTATGGTTGTTTTGCAAGAACCTGGAGCTTGAAGCAAAACAGAGAGTAGACAAATACAAATGGATGAATCAGATTTGACTTGGGTCGAACCAAACCCAAATCAGTTCAGGAGACCAATCGATTGTTTGATAGACTGACTGGGTTCGGTCTAAATTGCTAAGTTGTCAAAAATGTTGGCATACAAGATGATGTGGCAAAAGATCATCTTTATTATTTGGAACAAGATGAGGATAATCTAGATGATGTGGATAGAGATAATACTTCATCGAGATATAGCTTCATTCAGATAAGAGTTGATCCAGATAAGGATATGATCCAACTCTATAAAAGGAGATGAGGGCTCTATATTCAAGACACTGATTCTTCATCCTACTCTTCATCTCTACGCTTAAAAAGCTACGCTATGAAGCTCTACGACCGGGGAAGCTCCAGGGGGTGTTGCACTTAGGACTTCTAGATCGGCCATCATCTTTTATTTGGTTTGTTTATTACAAGTTGTACTTAATTTATTATTATTTGTACTTGTATGGCAAACTGTAAGACGGGGTTCTCCGCCTCCGGAAAGGAGATCACTAGTAGACAAGCGCCTCCCGTGATTAAGTCTTAGATGTACTGACCCGGAGGGTTGGGATCTAAGTAAATCCCATGAGTATTCTGTCCTTTAAGTTTTTATTATATTCCACTACGACTAGCATTTTGATAGAAAGAACGAACGAAATCGAAGTGAAAAGCGATGAGTCGATATTCACCCTCCTCTATCGACGTCACCGATCCTACACATACCTCATATGGAGTAGTTGAGATTACCTTCATCGGGACTCTATTTAGCAAGTAAATAGCTATCATGGGTGTATAACCCCAAAAGGTTTTGGGAGCATTTGCATGATCCATCATAGACCTAACCATGTTCAACAGGGTTTGATTACGCCTTTTTGATACACCATTATGTTATGGCGTATAAGGCGGAGTCCATTGAGACAATATATCATTGTCCCATGCATAATCTTGAAACTCTTGGCTTAAATACTCATCACCTTGATCAGATCAAAGTATCTTAATACTTTTACCAAGTTATTTCTCTACTTTATTTCTGAATTCTTTAAACTTTTCAAAGGTTTATACTTGTGTTTCATTATATACATATACCCATAATAAGAGTGATTATCAATGAAATTAATGAAGTAGTTATAACCTTCTAGTACTTGAGTTGACATTAGTTCACATACATCTATATGTATTAGCCCAAGTAACCCCATCAACTTGTTCACCCTTTCTAAAAAAGATAATTTTATTATCTTGCCTTTTAAATATGAATCGCATGTATCAAATGTATCTAATTCAAATGATTCAAGAATTGTAATCTTTTACAATTCAGACATGCATTTCTTGCTTATATGGCCAAGGCGACAATGCCACAAGTAAGAGGTTAATTGATTATCCATTCGAGTGTGTTTATTGCTCGTTTTGATATGGAATACATCACCAGATATATCTAATGCTTAGATATCATTGCATAAAGTTCTAGTGACATAAAAATGTCATTTAAAGTTATATAACAATAATTGTTACTAAAAGTCAAATGAAAAAGAATTCTATTAAATCAAGAAATAGAAACAATGCTCTTTATTAATGTAGGAATAAAATAACAATTATCCAGTTCTAAGACAAGTCCACTAGGAAGTTTTAACAACTATGTTTCGATGGCGACTACAACAACGTTTGCTCCATTCCCAACTCACAGACTTGATTCTCCAATCTTCTGCTATTTCTTATCCTCTGTATGTTATTACATATATGCGAGTCACACCCAGCATCTAATATCTAAGTGTTTAAAGAAATAACATGTTAATCAATAACAAAAATACCTAAAGAGGATGGGGCATCGGATGCCTTATTCTTCCTCATGGATTCAAGATAAATCTTGTAGTTTCTTCACCAGTATCCCATCTTGCCACAATGATGGCATGGGCCCCTTTTGTGTTTGTTCAATTGTTGCAGCGGGGCTGGCAATAGGAGGTGAATTTCCTATAAAACAAAATCTCATTCTTGTTCTTTCAACTTAGATTAGTAGCAACAAAAATTAAATTAAACAACAAAAAAAGTGAAAGAAGAGGCACAAGATTTACTTGGTTACAACCTAGGTGGTTGTTAATCCAAGACCAATGAAAAGCTCTAAAAGTCTCCTTCGATGAAGGTGGAGAAGCCTCTTATACTCATTAAATGCTCAGACAGTTGCTAGGATATGAATACAAGAGTTGATTCTTAATTCCTAAGTCTAGGGGTCTTTTTATAATCTTGAAAAATTTTATCCGTAGCTGGAAGGTGCCTCCAATCAAGCTAGAAGGCGCCTCCAGCAAGGCAAGAAAGGATAAAATTTTATCCTTTGCTAATGACACTTTTGCCCAGTCGAAGGTGCTCTCCAAGTTGATTGAAGGCACCTTCCATAAGAGTTGAAGGCGCCTTCCATAAGGGTTGAAGGCACCTAGCCTTCAATCAACTTGAAGGCGCCTTCAGCAGCTTCTTCTGATCTCCAAGTCTTCTTCATTGGCTCTTCCGCTACTCTGTTTGCTTGGGTGATTTTGGCCAACTAGAATAGGGCTCACCCGAACCTATTTTCTGACCTTCTCATCGAGCAGTTTTCCTCCCCGACTTCTCATCCCTCGGAACGCCTTACGCATTCTTCTCGTCTGCCAGTGTACTCTTCTGCAGCACTTCATCCCTCAGATGCACTGATCCTGTCGACTCTCTTCCCGTTCCATCCTTCTCGATAGCTGCGTCTTCCGCTGACTTCTTGTATTCCTAAGATCCTGCACACTTAGACACAAGGATCAAATACGCAGGACCTAATTTACTTGGTTGATCACATCAAAATTACCACGGGGTACCAACAATCTCCCCTATTTTCAACTCAAGTTCAAGTTACGGTTTTTAAAAAAATGTAGCATAAAAACATAATGAATGTACAATTATAAAGTTGCAATAAATTTAAACAAATTAGTTGCAAAATTAATTAGTTACAAAATTAAAAAAATCCTAACTCCCCCTTAGTCTCCCTGAACTTTTACTTATCTCTTGCAAAATTAATTAGTTGCACAATTCAAAAAAAAAATCCTAACTCCCCCTTAATCTCCCTGAACTTTTACTTATCTCTTGCAAAATTAATTAGTTGCACAATTCAAAAAAAAATCTTAACTCCCCCTTAATCTCCCTGAACTTTTACTTATCTCCCCCATTTATCACATCAAAAAAGTGAGAAAAAATACAGTAAAGTGTTACAAAAATTTGGAAAAAGATTTGGCTAAACATTTATTAAGAATTTGAAAAACTATTTAAAAATAATTTTAGACAATTAAACATTCATTTCAGTAATCGGCTTTCAGACTATGGCAAGGTACTAGGCCTTCTTGAATATTGGAATAACAATCACTTCTAGACAAAGCCTGTTAAAGAAAATAAATATTTAATTTCTTTTTTTTATGAGAATGCTGAATGGATTAAAATAATTTAATCTAAGTATGATCTTGGAACCCAGTATATGTTCCTTCCTACTGAATTTACTAAAAATATGGGGGTACATAAATTCTTTAGATATTTCTAATTTCACCTCTATGGTTTCTGATATACCAACTTAGTTGTCTGTAATTTAAATTTTGAAATCCTTTTTGAGTTGAGCATGCATAGTCATTTTCTAGTTTTTCTATTTGAATCTTTAATTTTTCATTTTCTATTTTTAAGCAATCATACATTTCTAGGCGACATGACTTTACTAAGTTTAATTTTAACCTAGCATTTTCTTTTTCTAGATTTACTAGATCCTTAGAAAGTACTTTAACAAATTGAAATAATTTTTCAGGAGGTAAGGTGCGTACCTCACTTACCTTGTGTTCTGATGCTCCCTCTTCGTCGTTGCTTTCTTCAGAGGATCCTCCCCCTTCATCGATGCTCATCTCTGAGGAACTTGCAATGCCCCTCTGGTGATCTGCCATCAAAGCTAGTCCAGCATAGGCCTCGATCTCGGACTCAAAGGATGACGACTCATCCCAAGTTGCCTTTAGATTCTTGTGTTTCGATCTTATCGGTCTTTTGCCCTTATCTTTCTCTCTCTTCTTTAGTTCAGGACAGTCATCCTTGATGTGCCCTTCTCCTTGGCAGTTGTAACATCATACCTTCCTTTTGCTTCTGAAGTACCTTTTTGTCTGTGACTTGAATCTATTAGATTTAATAAATCTATTGAATTTCCTTACCAATAATGTTGCTTCATCTGTGTCGATTGAATTCTCAGAGTTTTGATCTAATTCATCCTTTTGGTTAGCTTTTAGTGCTATGTTATGGGTTGTCTTTTCTTCTTTGTTTCGTAAGACTGCACATCTTGATTCGTGAAATTCAAAAGTGGAAAATAGATTTTCTAATGTACTAACTTTAAGGTCTTTAGATATATAAAATGGGTTGACTATAGATGTCCACTCGGGTGTTTTAGGAAATGCATTTAAACCATACCTTAACAAATCTCGGTTCATTACCTTTTCTTCGAGATTCATGAGTCTAGTGATGAGTTCTTTGATCCTTGAGTGCAGATGTGCAACTGTTTCACTTTCTTCCATTAGGAAGTTTGTCAGTTGGTTCTAGAGTAGGTCTCGTCTCGCAAGCTTTGCTTCAAAAGTTCCTTCGTATAGCTCCAAGAACTTCTCCAAAAGTTCCTTTGCTGATTCGTAATCTCTGATTTGATTTACTTCTTGGGGTTGAAGTACGCTGAGTAGGTGAAACTCGGCTCGTCCGTTCACTACAAAGTCTGTTTACTCCTTCTTGGTCCATTGGTGTTCCTTTCATTTCCTTGGGAGTCTTTAAGAGCTACAAAATCATATTTAATTATTAACAAAATTTCAAAATCATTTTTGAAAAATACCTCTATGCATTTCTTCCAAGACGCAAATTCTCCCTCAAACTTCTGTGAGAAGATTGTCGGTCTGGCCATCGTTTTGGTGCTTCAGTGGCGGTTTGACCTTCTAAGGCGGTTGTGCTCTGATACCAATTGTTGGCATAGTGGAGCTGACAATAGGAGGTGAATTTCTTGTAAAATAAAATCACTTTCTCGTTCTTTGAAATTAAATTAGTAGCAATAAAAAACTAAATTAAACAACAACAAAAATGAAAGAAGAGGTACAAGATTTACTTGGTTACAACTTAGGTGGTTGTTAATCTAAGACCAATAAAAAGCTCTAAAAGTCTCCTTCGATGAAGGCGGAGAAGCCTCTTACACTCATTGAATGCTTAGACAGTTGCTAGGAAATGAATACAAGAGTTGATTCTTAATTCCTAGGTCCAGGGGTATTTTTATAGCCCCTGGAAAATCTTATCAATGGCTAGAAGGCGCCTCCAATCAAGCTTGAAGGTGCCTCTGGCAAGGAAAGAAAGGATAAAACTTTATCCTTTGCCAATGACACTTTTGCCCAATCGAAGGTACCCTCCAAGTTGATTGAAGGCACCTTCCATAAGGGTTGAAGGTGCCTTCAATGGGTTGAAGGTGCCTTCAATAGCTTGAAGGAACCTTCCAACAGAAAGGTGCGAGGGCGCCTTCAATCCACTTGAAGGCGCCTTCAGCAGCTTCTTCCGAGCTCCAAGTCTTCTCCTTTAGCTCTTCCGCTACTCTACTTGCTTGGGTGATTTCGGCCAACCAGAATAGAGCTCACCCGTACCCATTTTCTGGCCTTCTCCTCGAGCAGTCTTTCTCCCTGGCTTCTCGTCCCTTGGACTGCCGACGCGTCCTTCTCGCCTGTCGGTATACTCTTCCACAGCACTTCATCTCTCGGATTCACCGAGCTCGTCGACTCTCTTCCCGTGTCATCTTTCTCTCTAGCTGCATCTTCCGCTCGACCTCTTGTGTTCCTAAGCTCCTGCACACTTAGACACAAGGATTAAATACACATGACCTAACTTAACTTAGTTAATCACATCAAAATTACCATGGGGTACCTACAATCTCCCCCTTTTTGATATGCATCAGCCCAAGTTCAAGTTAGGGTGTTTAAAAAAATGTAGCATAAAAACATGATGAATGTATAAGTATAAAGTTGCAATAAATTTAAACAAATTAGTTGCAAAATTTAAAAAAAAAATCCTAATTCTCCCTTAATCTCCCTAAACTTTCACTTATCTCTTGCAAAATTAATTAGTTGCAAATTCAAAAAAAAAATCCTAACTCTCTCTTAATCTCCCTAAATTTTTACTTATCTCCCCCTTTGATCAAATAAAAAAAATAAGAAAAAATATAATAAAGTGTTGCGGAAATTTGGAAAAAAAAATTGGCTAAACATTCATTAAGAATTTGAAAATTTGTTTAAAAATAATTTTAGACAATTAAAAATTCATTTCAGTAATCGACTTCCAGGCTGTGGCGAGGCACTAGGCTTTCTTGGATATTAGAATAACAACCACTTCTAGACAAAGCCTCTTAAAGAAAAGAAATATTTAATTTCTTTTTTTATGAGAATGCTGAATGGATTAAAATAATTTAATCTAAGCATGATCTTGGAACCTAGTATAGGTTCATTCCTACTAGATTTACTAAAAATTTGGGGGATATATAATTTTTGGGGATATTTCTAATTTGACACCTATGGTTCCTGATATACCAACTTAGCTATCTATAATTTAAATTTCGAAATCCTTTTTTAGTTGAGCATGCATAGTCATTTTCTAGTTTTTCTATTTGAATATTTAATTTTTCATTTTTTATTTTTAAACAATCATACATTTCTAGGGGATATGACTTTGCTAAGTTTAATTTTAACCTAACATTTTCTTTTTCTAGATTTACTAGATCCTTAGAAAGTACTTTAATAAATTGAAATAATTTTTTAGGAGGTAAGGCACGTACCTCACTTACCTTGTGTTCTGATGCTCCCCCTTCATCGTTGCTTTCTTCAGAGGATCCTCCTCCTTCGTCGATATTCATCTCTGAGGAACTTGCAATGTCCCTCTAGTGATCTACCATCAAAGCTAGTCTAGCGTAGGCCTCGATCTCGGACTCAGAGGATGATGACTCATCCCAAGTTACCTTCAGATTCTTGTGCTTCGATCTTGTCAGTCTTTTGCCCTTATTTTTCTCTCTCTTTTTTAGTTTGGGGCAGTCGTCGTTGATGTGCCCTTCTCCTTGGCAGTTGTAGCATCGTACCTTTCTTTTTCTTCTGAAGTCCCTTTTTGTCTACGACTTGAATCTATTAGATTTAATAAATCTATTGAATTTCTTTACCAATAATGTTGCTTCATCTGCGTCGATTGAATTCTCGGAGTCTTGATTTGATTCATCCTTTTGGTTGGCTTTTAATGCTATGTTATGGGCTGTCTTTTCTTCTTTGTTTTGCAAGATTGCACATCTTGATTCGTGAAGTTCAAAAGTGGATAAAAAGATTTTCTAATGTACTAACTTCAAGGTATTTAGATATGTAAAATGAGTCGACTATAGATGTACACTCGGGTGTCTTAGGAAATGCATTTAAAGCATACCTTAACAAATCTCGATTTATTAACTTTTCTCCGAGATTCATGAGTCCGGTGATGAGTTCTTTGATCCTCGAGTGCAGATGTGCAACTATTTCACTTTCTTCCATCAGGAGGTTTGTCAGTTGGTTCCGGAGCAGGTCTCGTCTCACGAGCTTTTCTTTGAAAATTCCTTTATATAGCTCTAGGAACTTCTCCCAAAGTTCCTTTGTTGATTCGTAATCTCTGATCTGATTTACTTCTTGGGGTGAAAGTATGTTGAGTAGGTGGAACTCGGCTCATCCGTTCGCTACGAAGTCTGCTTGCTCCTTCTTGGTCCATTGGTGTTCTTCTTTTTCATTTCCTTAGGAGTCTTGGGAGCTACAAAATCATATTTAATTATTAACAGAATTTCAAAATTAGTTTTGAAAAATACTTCCATATGTTTATTCCAAGACGCAAATTCTTCCTCAAACTTCGGTGGGAAGATTGTCGGTCCGGCCATCGTTTCAGTGCTTCAGTCGGCGGTTAGACCTTCTGAGGCGGTTGGGCTTTGATACTAATTGTTGGCACAGCGGAGCCGGCAATAGGAGGTAAATTTCTTGTAAAATAAAATCTCTTTCTCATTCTTTCAACTCAGATTAGTAGCAACAAAAAATTAAATTAAACAACAAAAAAAATGAAAGAAGAGGCACAAGATTTACTTGGTTACAACCTAGGTGGTTGTTAATCCAAGATCAATGAAAAGCTCTAAAAGTTTCCTTCGATGAAGACGGAGAAGCCTCTTACACTCGTTGAATGCTCAGACAGTTGTTAGGAAATGAATATAAGAGTTGATTCTTAATTCCTAGGTCCAGGGGTCTTTTTATAGCCCCTGTAAAATCTTATCCATGACTAGAAGGCACCTCCAATCAAGCTAGAAGGCGCCTCCAGTAAGGCAAGAAAGGATAAAACTTTATCCTTTGCCAACGACACTTTTGCCTAGTCGAAGGCGCCCTCTAATTTGATTGAAGGCACCTTCCATATGGGTTGAAGGCGCCTTCAATAGCTTGAAGGCCCCTTCCACCAGAAAGGCACGAGGGTGAAGGCGCTAGAATTTTGTTCTGTTTAAATTTCCCTGTACAAGAACAAAACTTTTCCTAGCAACCCGCATGTTCGAAATCATTTGTTTGATCAATCAAGTAAGTTCTTGAATGATCAAAGCACGCCTTGATCGAAGTACAAGATCACTGGCCTCTTGTGTTGGTATTCTAAAAAATGATACAAAGAAAACTAACTAATTACGCAGCGGAATTAAGAACTAGTTGTACCTTTTCTTTGTAGCTAAAGACCTCTTGATCTTCTGCCCTATTCCTCTCCTCTTCTTGGACGTCGTGTGGGTGACGATCTACCAAGATGACACCACCCTCCTTCTCTTCTCGATTTCCAAACCGCTGGCTACAAAAGGAGGCTCTAGGATGGGGCACCTTCTAATCTTCTTCCTTCTCTTCTTCTTCCTCTTCTTCAAGCTGCCGCCCACCAAGTAGGAGGGAGCGCTGACCACCAAGGAGGAGGGGGCACCGGCCACCAAGGAGGAGGGGCGCCGACCACCAAGGATAAAGGGGGCGCTGACCCTAGCAAAGGAGAAGGGGCGGGGTGCCGACCCTAGGTGAGGAGGAAAGGGAGGGGCGTCGGCCACAAGGAGGAGAAGAGAGAAAATTAGATTTTAGGAGCCACCACCTACTCCTTTTTATAGGCTTGCCGTCGGTTACAAAGAAAGAAAAATAACAGAATTCCGTTTAGAAAAAATCTCTCTTTCTATAACCGAATTCTGTTTAGAAAAAATCTCTCTTTCTATAACCAAGTTAAACCAAATCAAGTTAAGTTAAACCAAACCAAGTTAAGTTAAATCAAAACAAGTTAAGTTAAACCAAACCCAGTTAAACCAAACCAAGTTATGGATAGGTGGATGCGAGGCTTTATATAGAGGCTACAACAGGGACCTAAAGGAGGAATTGGTTTAGGCCTCCTGATGGGCTTGGGCTTCCTGTGTTCGGCCCGAACATCCAACCCAAGTCCATCAATAATAACTCATACCACTAAAGGGTTATTATTGAACTACCGCACCAATCCCATATTATAATATGAGCTCCTTCTTATCATGAGTGCGTTAATTTTCTCGTGTTTAAGATATCGTAAGTCCGTTAATTAAATGAGTTACTGACAACTCAATTATTTAATATATGATTCCAAGAGTAGTACCACTCAACTTTATTATCATGCTAGACTAAGTCCACCTGCAGGGTTTACATGATAATCCTTATGAGCTCCTCAAGGGGACATCATCAACCTAAATAATTAGGACACAGATTCCTTTTATAATCAACAACACACCATATAAATAATATTATCTCCCAACTCATAAGTTCTATTGATTTAACGAATAAATCTCACCCATTGATAAGTTAAAAAAAATAAATACTAAGTATACGTGCTTGTTATTATATAGGGATTAAGAGGGCGCACATCCATAATAACAGAGGTTCTGTTCTTCTATGTAGTCAGTACAAGTCGAACAACCTCAAGCGATCTAATCTAGTACCAACTGTACAAGATGAAATATCACAAGAAACTGCAACACGTATCACAAATGATACACAATTATAGACAGTGTCTCGTCGTAGTGGGAGGGTTGTCAAGCAACCTAAAAGATTCATGCTTTGAAAAAGTCTTTGGACTTGATTCCTGGTCAACATGAACCTAATCCCCAGACATATAACGAAGCACTCCAAGATAAAGATGCAGCATCTTAGCAAAGAGCGATGAATATAGAAATAGAATTTAGTATTCTAATAAATTCTGGGAGCTTATAGAATCACCAAATGTTGTAAAAGTCATTGGGTGAAAATAAGTCTACAATAGAAAAAAGGGATAGATGGGAAAGTGGAAACTTTTAAAGCAAGGCTTGTTGAAAAAGGGAAACCTTTTATCGGTAGCCATGCTTAAGTCTATCCGGATTCTTTTATCTATTTGGCAAGTGGATGTCAAGACAGCATTCCTTAATGGAAGTCTTGAAGAAAGCATCCATATAAAGTAACCAGAAGGGTTCATTGCAAAGGGCAAAGAGAATCTTGTGTGCAAGCTCAATCAGTCTATGGACTGAAGCAAAGCTTCAAGGTCTTGGAACATCCGGTTTATCAAAATAATCCAGACCTATGGATTTATTTAGTAACCGGATAAGTCTTGTGTATACAAAAAGTGTGATGGAAACGTGGTGGTATTTCTTGTACTATACGTAGATAACATTTTTGGTAGTTGGAAACAATATCAAAGTGTTGTCAGAAGTAAGGGTACGGTTGTCCAAACAATTCGATATGAAGGACTTGGGAGAATGTATATATTCTTGGGATCAAACTAATAAGGGATCGCAAGAAAAGAATATTTTACTTATCCCAAGCTTCATATATCGAAATCATCCTTGCTCGTTTTAAGCATGCAAAACTCCAAGAAAGGTTTCTTACCTTTTCAGCATGGAGTAGCTTTATCTAAAAGGATGTCTCCGAAGACATCAAAGGAGATAGAAGAAATGAAGGCAGTTCCTTATGCTTCGGCTGTCGGAAGCCTAATGTATGTTATGCACGAGACCAGATATCTGTTTTACCGTGGGCATGGTTAGCAGATATCAAAGTAATCCTGAACAGGGACATTGGTCTGCGGTAAAGCATATATTGAAGTACCTAAGAGGCACTAGATATTATATGCTAGTTTACAAGACAGATAATTTGTTCCCTGTGGGTTTCATGGATTTTGACATCCAATCGGATAGGGACAATAGTAAGTCAACCTCGGGGTTTTGTGTTTACTTTAGGAGGTGAAGTCATTGTTGGTGCAACCTTAGGTCAAGGTTGACCTGGTTGACCCGACTCGAGGTGACTTGACTCGAGTTGTATTTTGATGTTTGACTTAGGAAGATTGTCGGTGCAACCTTAGGTCGAGGTTGACCTAGTTGAGTTGCATGTTGATGTTTGACACTCGTGAGAGAGTTCTATTCTTGATGTTTGACAAGAATAGGTGTTTAGGAGATTGTAGGTGCAACCTTAGGTCAAGGTTGACCTGGTTGACCTGATTCGGGAAAAGTCCAAGCAGGGAGCTTGGCACGCGAAAAGTCCAAGCATGGAGACTTGGCACTGGAAAAGTCCAAGTATGGAGACTTGGCACGGGAAAAGTCCAAGTATGGAGACTTGGCACGGGAAAAGTCCAAGTATGGAGACTTGGCACTGGAAAAGTCCAAGTATGGAGACTTGCACGGAAAGTCCAAGCAGGGAGCTTGGCACGAGGGAAAGTCCTAACTGGATGTTAGGCGGTGGAAGTGGTGAGTGAAGGCAGGCGGTGGGAAAGTCCTAACTGGGATGTTAGGCGGTGGGAAAGTCCTGGTGAGTGAAGCCAGACAGTGAGAAAGTCCTAACTGGATGTTAGGCGTTAGAAAGTCCCGTGAGTGAAGCGAAGTGAGAAAGTCCTAGAGGATGTTAGGCAGTGGAAAGTCCGGTGAGTGAAGCCAGGAAAATCGAGATGGATCAAGGGTGATCGGACATCCGGTGATGGGAAGTCCAAGTAGGTCATAGGAGTGACCGGATACTTGGCACGAAGAGGAAAGTCCAAGTGGGTCAAAGGAATTGACCGGATACTTGGTGGGAATTCTAGCAGTCAAGGGAGTGACCGGATGCTAGGAATGAAGTACCAACAGTCGAGGTTGACCGAATGTTGGTTTGGAAGGCTTGGGACTTGGCTTGGGCAAAACCAAGTCACTAGTTATCTGATCGGTCCGCGAGACCGATCGAGTGATCGATAGTCGCGAGAAGATGCCGATCGGTGCGTGGACGATCAGAGCTTCTGACGGCCGTGGCGACCGATCGTGAGACGATGTCGCGAAGGGAGCCGAGTTGGGATCGGTGCCGTGGACCGATCCATTGTTTGATCGGTCCACGCATCGACGTATACGCATGAAGGTTTACGTACCGACCGGTCGGTCCGGGACCGATCGGTAGGGCCTCCGATCGGTCCACGCATCGTCGAGTTATAGCCGCGCGTATGCACGGCCAGTTTCTTCGCAGTATAAAGGGGTCGAGGGCCGCCGCACTTCTTCTTCTTCCTCTTCTCTTACGCCATCGAGCTTGGTGTGCTCTTGAGCTTTCTGAGCTCTCATCGAAGCTCGCGTGAGTTTCTGGTGTTCTAGCCGGATCCGAGAAGCCGCCCTTCATCCGGACTCAACATCGAGAAAGCAAGATTGGTAGAGTGCTTGTGTATTCTTATTGTATTTCTTGCTTATTCTTTGTACTTGTACTCTTTGTTTGCTGTTGCAAACGTTTGTGGCGAGGTTTCTCCACCCACAAGGAGTATATTGTATTAGCCGGTTCTCCGGGGACTCATCCACCGACGGATTGACTGGACTCGTCCACCTTACGGACACGCCGAGGAGTAGGAGCCCTAATCTCCGAACCTCGTTACATCCTTGCGTTGAGGTTTGATTTCTTCTCCTGTTTTCTTTCTACGTTGTATTTCCGCTGCACTAACCTAATCGTAGGAAGAAACGAGTAATTTGGGGCGGCTATTCACACCCCCCCCCTCTCTAGCCGAGTACGTAGGATTCTAACAGTCATAACTATGGAAGAGTGATAAGCATAGGTGCTTTTTCGGACTCCTCCATAGAAGCTGAGTATATGACAACCTTTGAGATAGCCATAGAAGCTGAATGACTCAGTAACCTCAAGATGGACTTAGATATGATTTCTGGTTTGTCCAAAGATTATTACAATTTATTGTAATAATAGTGGTGCAGTAGCAAACTCGAAGAAACCATGAGTCCATAAGGCAAGTAAACACAATAGAGCGCAAGTACCACCCAATACAAGACATCGTATAAACGAGGATAAGTTGTTGCCGCCTAGATTGCATCAGATGATAACCTGTAGATCTTTTCACTAAGGTCCTTAAGGCAAGAGCTTTTGATGGACATGTTGAAGGGATGTGAATCAGATGTATGGTAGCATTTATGGCAGCATAGTCTTTTAGTATAAGTGGGAGATTGTTAGGATGTATACTAAAAGCCTAGCTTTTGGTATAAACATTTATCTAGAAATAAGAATCACATTGGTCAAATGTCTACATTTATGATAAATGTAGTTGTTCAATTAATTTATATTGTAGATAACATGGTGTGTGGTGTCACACGCAGAAGATCATGTTATCAGTTCTTTATAAATTATAAACAGTTGCTCACGACTAAGATGGAAAGGAACAAACCATTGGAATAGTCGTAGTGTAATTAGGTATTAGTTTATCTTGACTAATAAATTACACTAGTACACTCTAAGTGTATTGAGTAGGACCATTTTAGGTAAGTTCTTTTTATACTGACTTGATAAAAGAACTAGACCTTAGTTATTATGGAAGTGTGTGCTCTTAATCCTAATATAATAACAAGCACATATATTTGATATTTATTTCTTTAATTTATCAATGAGTGAGATTTAGTTCGATAAATCAATAAGCCCGATAAGTTGGGAAATGATATCACTTATAGTGTGTGTTGTTGATTATAGAAGGAAAATGTGTCCTAGTGATCTAGGTTGATAATGTCCCCAAGAGGAGCTCATAAGGATTGTCATGTTAAACCCTGCAGGTGGACTTAGTCCGACATGATGATAAGGTTGAGTGGTACTACTCTTGGACTAAGATATTAATTAAATAAGTTGTCAGTAACTCACTTAATTAGTGGGCATTCGACATCTTAAACACAGGGAGACTAACACACTCATAATAAGAAGGAGCCCAAAAATGTAATTTGGGATTGGTGCGGTAGTTCAATAATAATTCTTTAGTGGCATGAATTATTATTGATGAAGTTAAGTTGTGTGTTTGGGGCGAACACGGGAAGCTTAATTTCATCAGGAGACCAAAACCAATTCCTCCTCTCGGTCCCTATCGTAGCCTCTTGTATATAGAGATTTATACTCACCTTCTTACCCATCCTAATGGGGCCGGCCAAGCTAGCTTGGAACCAAGCTAGGGTCGGCCAAGACCAAGTGGATGAGCCAAGTTGGTGGCCGGCCAAAGCTTGGGTCTCAAGCTTAGGTGGCCGGCCACTAGAAAATTAAAAGGAATTTTTATTAAAATTATTTCTTATGTGGATATCATGGTTTTAAAAGAGAGTTTAAAATTTAAATCTTTTCTTTTATAGCTTTCTACAAAAGATTAAGAAAAGATTTGAAATCTTTCCTTATTTGTAGATTGAAAGGAGATTTTAATTTTGAGAAAACTTTCCTTTTTTAACCATGTTCATGATTTAAAAGAAAGTTTAAAATTAAATATTCTCTTTTATTAGTTTCTACAAAAGGATAAGAAAAGATTTGATATCTTTCTTTATTTGTAGATTGAAAAGAGATTTTAATTTTTAGAGAAAACTTTCCTTTTTGGAAATTATCCACATGTTTAAAAGAAAGATTTTAATTTATAAAATTTCCTTTTTACTAACCAATCATGAAGGGAAAAATTATTGGAGAAATTTTTTATAAATTTCTGGAAATAAATTAGGAAGTTTTAATTCTTGTGTGAATTAAATTTTCCTTGTTTTGGGGAGAAAGTGGCCGGCCATATGATTTGATAAAAGAAAATTAATTTTTAATTAATTAAAATTTTCTTTTCATGGCAAAAGAATTAAGGAAGTTTTTATTAAAATTTCCTTATTTGCCAAAATCAAGGATTATAAAAGAGGGGATAGAGGTGCCTTCATGGCTAACGACTATTATTTTTCTTCCTCTCTTTTCTTCCTTGGTGGTGGCCGGCCCTATTATTTTTCCTTCTTCCTTTTCTTTCTTCTTCATTGGCCGAACCTTGTAATCTCATGGAGCTTGAAGATGGCCGAATTTTAGCATGGAGAAGAAGGAGAGAAAGGAAGTATCCCTTGGAGCTTGGTGGTGGTGGCCGAACCACATCTATTCATGGAATATTTGTGGTGGTCGAATCATGCTTGGAGAAGAAGGTGGCTTAGGTGGATTCTCATCTCGGTAGATCGTTGCCCACACAACGTCCGGGATAAGAAGAGGAATACGGTAGAAGATCAAGAGGTCGTTGCATACAAAGGAAGGTATAATTAGTAATTAATTTCCGCATCATACTAGTTGTATTTCTTTTGTATGAATTCCAAACACAAGAGGCATTAGATTCTAGATTTTCGGATTTGTTTCGAAGATGTGTTTCTTTTTGTTTTTTTTTTCGAATTTATGATTCGATTGTTCTTTTTGGTTAACCTAGAGTTATTTAAGGAAATTAAATATTAGCTTTCCTTAAAAGACTTTGTCTAAGCGGTGGTGGTTGCTCCCATATCCAAGAAGGCCATGTGCCTCGTCATGCAGTCCTGGAAGCCAATTTTGGAAATTAATATTTAATGAAATTAATAACATAGGTGGATTTGAATCAATAGTGTTAAGTTCCGCTTGCGATTTAAATCTAAACTATTAAGAACAGATAAGTTAAATTTGGAATCAATGATGTTAAGTTCCATCTATGATTCCTAATTTAACTTTTAAAGAACACAATAGGTTATTTAAGGAAAGGTTCGACACTTATACAAAAAATTTTATACAGTGGAACCAGTACGTTTTCCTAGGACTAACCAACATGATCTTCTCTAACTGAAGGGGCACAATCTTATTTAATAGACTTAGTATCAAGTAATGGTATACACTTAAACGCATTCAATAGTATCCTCCCCAACGGAGTCACTGCTATTGTATTGTGTGACCAAAGTGAAACCAACTATTAATTTTATTTGTCATAAAGTTAGGATGACAAGATAATAAAATTAATGGGTCACACTCTCCTCTTACAAATGTTGAATTTGTATACGTCCACACTAACGTGGTATGCAATATTCACGGTGATTTGAGGTGTTGGTTAATTTAAAATAGTATTGTTTGAGGAATCAATATTATTCTAAATTTAAAGTCTTGACCAAAGTTCAATTTTTGTGATTCTTAGGATGACTTTCAACCCACTGGCTATTATACTGAAAGAAAATAAACTTACTGGACTCAACTACATAGATTGGAAAAGAAACCTGGACATTGTCCTTACTGCTGAAAGCTATAAATTTGTACTGACTGAGGCTTGCCCTGGTACACCTGACGGTGACTCTACCCCAGAGGAGATTGAGTATCATAAGAAATGGGTAAAAGCTGATGAGATGGCGCGGTGTTACATTTTGGCATCAATGTCAAATGTATTGCAACATCAACATCAAGATTTACCAACAGCCTATGATATAATGAACAATCTCAAAGAACTCTTTAGGCACCAGAGTCGGACCGCCAGGCAAGAGGTAATGAGAAAGCTAATGACAGCCACCATGTCTGAGGGGACACCCGTAAGGGATCATATCCTCAAAATGATGGCTTATCTGAATGAAATACAAGCCCTTGGAGGAGAAATCGATGGGGAAACCTAGGTCGATATAATTCTCTAAACGCTACCCAGAAGTTTTGAGCAGTTCCGCCTGAACTATAACATAAACAAAAGAGAGTATACGTTGGCGGAACTTCTGACAGAACTACAGGTCAAAGTTCTCAGATTTACTATGCTGAAAATGGTTCTACTTCTAAGCCGAAAGGCAAGAAGAAGAAGAAACAGGTCTTTTCAGCAAAGAGAGTGAATAAACCTCAGGGACAAAAAGTTGGAATGAAGAAGCCGAAAGGCAAGTGCTTCATTTGCAAGCAGACAAGGCATTGGAAAGCGGACTGTCCTCGTAGGAATCAGAATAATAAAGGTATATCTCATACTCTAGTTGTTGAAACATGTTTAGCGGTGTTATCTACCAGCACTTGGTGTGTAGATACGGGAGCCACTGATCATGTTTGCAATTCCTTGCAGGTGTTCCAGGAAACCCAACGACTAACTGAAGGAGAGATTACCATCTACATGGGCAATGCTACTAAGGTGGCGGCTATTGCAGTGAGAGACGTCTACTTATCTTTTAATAGGAATAGAAATTTGGTTTTAAGAAATTGTCTTTATGTACCCAGTTTTAGAAAGAATTTAATTTCAGTTTCTAAACTGTATTTGGATGGATATTCAGTTTCTTTTAGTAACAATGTGGTTATAAAGAGAAATAAGGTGATTATCTGTTCTGGTGCATTGGTAGGCAATTTATATACTTTAAATCCAATTTCTCCCACAAAGCAAAATATGAAAATTAATAACACATCTTCTAATTCTAATAAGAGAAAAGAACCTTCGAAAATGAACCAAACGTATCTTTGGCATCTAAGGCTTGGTCATATTAACTTAAATAGGATTCAAAGGCTTGTAGCCGATGGTCTCTTAGGTCCATTAGAGTTGGAAAACTTTCCAACATATGAATCCTACTTGGAGGGTAAAATGACCAAGAGACCTTTTAAAGCCAAGGGGTATAGAGCCAAAGAAGCGTTAGAACTGGTTCATTCTGATTTGTGTGGTCCTATGTCTATCCAGGCTAGAGGTGGTTTTGAATATTTTATCTCTTTTATAGACGATTATTCAAGATATGGATATATTTACCTGATGCGCCGCAAGTCTGAGTGCTTTGATAAGTTCAAAGAGTACAAGGCTGATGTGGAGAAAAGTCTAGGTAAAAGTATCAAGACACTACGGTCTGATCGTGGTGGCGAATACCTCTTAGGAGAGTTTAGGAATTACTTATCAGAGGCCGGGATTCAATCCCAATTGTCCGCACCTGGTACACCCCAACAGAATGGTGTGGCAGAATGAAGGAATAGGACTCTTATGGAGATGGTTAGATCGATGATGAGTTATTCAGAATTACCAAATTTGCTTTGGGATATGCTCTGGAAACAGCAGCACACATTCTAAACTTAGTACCTTCTAAATCAGTATCTTCTACTCCCACAGAATTGTGGAATGGGCGGAAACCCAGTCTAAGACATATTCGGATTTGAGGTAGTCCAGCACATGTGCTGAAACCAGATGTTGATAAGTTAGAATCTCGTACAGAAGTTCGTGTGTTTGTGGGTTATCCCAGAGGAATAAAAGGTGGTTTATTTTATAGTCCTAAAGATCAGAAGGTCATTGTTAGCACCAATGCCCAGTTTTTAGAAGAAGATTATATAATGGATCACAAGCCCAGTAGCAAAATTGTTCTAGAAGAACTTAGAGAGGACACGTCTACTTCAGTACCAACAGTACAAGATGAAGTACCACAAGAGACTGCAACACGTGTCACACATGATACACAGCCACAGACGGTGCCTCGTCGTAGTGGGAGGGTTGTAAGGCAACCTGAGAGATTCATGTTTTTGGGAGAGTCTTCAGACTTGATCCCGGGTAAACATGAACCTGATCCCCGGACATATGATGAAGCACTCCAAGATATAGATGCAGTATCTTGGTAAAAGACAATGAATTCTGAAATAGAGTTTATGTACTCTAATAAAGTCTGGGAGCTAGTAGAATCACCTGATGGTGTAAAAGCCATTGGATGCAAGTGGATCTACAAAAGGAAAAGTGGGATGATGGGAAGGTAGAAACCTTCAAAGTAAGGCTTGTTGCGAAAGGGTATACTCAGAAAGAGAGAATCGATTATGAGGAGACTTTTTCACCGGTAGCCATGCTTAAGTCTATCCGGATACTCTTATCCATTGCCGCTCATATGGATTATGAGATTTGGCAAATGGATGTTAAGACATCTTTCCTTAACGGAAGTCTTGAAGAAAATATTCATATGAAGCAACTAGAAGGGTTCATTGAAAAGGGCAAAGAGCATCTAGTGTGTAAGCTCAATCGGTCCATTTATGGACTAAAGCAAGCTTCAAGATCTTGGAACATCCGGTTTAACGAAGTAATCCAGTCATATGGATTTATTCAGTGTCCGGATGAGTCTTGTGTATACAAGAAATGTAACGGAAACGTGGTGGTATTTCTTATACTATACGTAGATGATATTTTGTTAATTGGTAACAATGTCAAGGTATTATCGGACGTAAGGGTATGGTTGTCCAAACAATTTGATATGAAGGACTTAGGAGAATGTGCACATATTCTTGGGATCAAAGTTATAAGGGATCGCAAGAAAAGAATGTTGTGTCTATCTCAAGCTTTATATATAGATACAATCCTTGCTCGTTTTAGCATGCAAAACTCCAAGAAAGGTTTCTTACCTTTTAGGCATGGAGTAGCCTTATCTAAAGAGATGTCCCCGAAGACATCAAAGGAGATTGAGGACATGAAGGCAGTTCCTTATGCTTCGGCTGTAGGAAGCCTTATGTATGCAATGTTGTGTACGAGACCTGATATCTGTTTTGCCGTGGGCATGGTTAGCAGATATCAGAGTAACCCTGGACAAGGGTATTGGACTGTGGTAAAGCATATATTAAAGTACCTGAGAAGGACTAGAGATTATATGATAGTTTACCAAGCAGACGATTTGCTCCCTGTGGGTTACACGGATTCGGACTTCCAATCAGATAGGGACAATAGTAAGTCAACGTCAGGCTATGTGTTTACTCTAGGAGGTGGAGTCATTGCATGGAGAAGTGTTAAGCAGAAATGCATCTCGGACTCAACCATGGAAGCTGAGTATGTGGCAGCCTCTGAGGCAACCAAAGAAGCTATATGACTCAGGAACTTTCTAATGGACTTAGATGTGATTCTTGGTTTGCCCAAGATCATCACAATTTATTGTGATAATAGCGGTGCAGTTGCAAACTCAAAGGAACCACGAGCTCATAAGGCAAGTAAACATATAGAGTGCAACTACCACCTGATACGAGACATCGTCAAGAGAGGAGAAGTTGTCGTCGCCAAGATTGCATCAGCGGATAACCTGGCAGATCCTTTCACTAAGGCCCTTCCGGCGAAAGCTTTTGATCGGCATGTGGAGGGGATGGGAATCAGATGTAAGGCAACAGATATGACAGCTTAGTCTTTTAGTATAAGTGGGAGATTGTTGGAGTGTATATTAAAAGTCTAGCTTTTGTAAATATTTATTTTTGAAATAAAAGAATCACATTAGTCAATATCTGCATTTATTTGTTAAATGTTATTGTTTAATTAATTTATATAGTAGATAACATGGAGTGTGGTGTCACACTCAGAAGATCATGTTGTCGGTTCTCTATAAATTATAAACAGTTGCTCACGACTAAGATGGAAAGGGACAAATCATCAGAATAGTCGTAGTGTAATTAAGTATTAGTTTATCTTGACTAATAAATTACACTGATACACTTTAAGTGTATTGAGTAGGATCATTTAGGTAAGTTCTTTTTGTACTGACTTAGTAAAAGAACTAGACCTTAGTTATTATGGAAGTGTGTGCTCTTAATCCTAATATAATAACAAGCACATATATTTACTATTTATTTCTTTAACTTATCAAAGGGTGAGGTTTAGCTCGATAAATCAATATGCTCGATAAGTTGGGAAATGATATTACTTATAGTGTGTGTTGTTGATTATAGAAGGAATCTGTGTCCTAGTTATCTAGGTTGAGAATGTCCCCAAGAGGAGCTCATAAGGATTGTCATGTTAAACCCTGCAGGTGGACCTAGTCCGACATGACAATAAAGTTGAGTGGTACTACTCTTGGAGCTAGATATTAATTAAGTGAGTTGTCAGTAACTTACTTAATTAGTGGACATTCGTAATCTTAAACACAGGGAGACTAACACACTCATGATAAGAAGGAGCCCATAATGTAATTTGGGATTGGTGCGGTAGTGCGGTAATAACTCTCTAGTGGAATGAGTTATTATCGATGAACTTGAGTTGTGTGTTCGGGGTGAAAACGGGATACTCAAGCTCATCAGAAGGCCAAAACCAATTTCTCCTCTAGGTCCCTGTTGTAGCCTCATTATAGCCTCAAGTCCATCCAAATGTAAGGCTCTTCTTGGTATCCAAGAAGTGGGCCGGTCCAATGTTTGGTGACCAAGCAAGGGCCGGCCACATCCTCTTTATAGGGGCTAGCCCTATTGCTTGGTGACCAAGCTAGTAGGGGTCGGCCAATATTAATTCAAATAGGAGGGTTGTTTTGAATTTTTAAAATCTTCTCTTTGTAGAAAACTATAAGTTTTAAAAGAGATATTTTAATTTTTAAAAATTTCCTTATTTGAATTAGGTCACATGTTTTAATAGAGAGTTTTAAAAATTTTAAAACTTTCCTTTTTTAACCATCCTCATAGTTTAAGAAAAAAAGGGAGATAAGTTTTAAAATTAAAATTTTCTATCATCATGTTAAAAAAGGAAATTTTATAAGAGAGTTTTTAAATTTTAAAACATGGTTTTAATTTTTAGAACTTTCCTTTTTTAACTCCTACTTTAGGAAAGAGAACTTGTAAAATTTTATAAGAGTTTTCTTGTAAAATTTTATAAAAATAAAATTCCTTTTTCCCCTTGATGAGGTGGTCGACCACCTTGCTTGGTGCCCAAGCAAGTGGCCGACCATATTAATTTAATTAAAATCATCACAAAATTAAAATTAGTGATTGATTCAACCAAGAGGAAAGAAAAGGAAAAATTAAAAGGAAAAACTCTTGGATGATTTTACTTTTTGTAAAAAGTTTTTCCTTATTTGCCTTGGGCAAGTAATATAAAAGAAGGGGTGAGGGGGCTTCATGAGACACAACTCTTATTCTCTTGCTTGGAGATCTCTTGGTGGTCGGCCCTCTCCCTTCTCCCTTTCCCTTTGCTCTCTTCTCCTTGGTGGTGGTGGTGATCGAATTCTAGAAGAAGAGGAAGAACTCTTTTGGGTGGTGTTCATCTTGGAGGATTGTCGCCCACACGACGTCCAAGGCGAGGCGAGGAATACGGCAGTAGATCTCGAGGTCATTAGCTTACAAAGAGAAGGTATAACTAGTAGTTTTCTTCCGCATCATACTAGTTATTTTCTTTGTAAGAATTCTAAATACAAGAGGCAATTAGATCTAGTTTTTCGAGTTTGTGTTTTCTTCTTTTTCAAATTTGTGATTCGATTGTTCTTTTTGGTTAACCTAGAGTTATTTAAGGAAATAAATATTAGCTTTCCTTAAAAGGCTTTGCCTAGGCGGTGGTGGTTGCTCCCATATCCAAGAAGGTCATGTACCTCGCCATGCAGTCCTGGAAGCCAATTTTGGAAATTAATATTTATGGAATTAATAACTTAGGTGGATTTGAATCAATAGTGTTAAGTTCCGCTTGCGATTCAAATTTAAACCATTAAGAACAGATAAGTTAAATTTGGAATCAATGATGTTAATTTCCGTCTGCGATTCCTAATTTAACTTTTAAAGAACACAATAGGTTATTTAAGGAAATGTTCGACACTTATACAAAAATTTTGTACAGTGGAACCGGTACGTTTTCCTAGGACTAACCAACAGTCTGCTCTGCAGTCTTTGAAGCTGTGGATCAAGTTGCTCGGCAACCGCTTGAACCAACGTTGCGCCGATCCAGTTAATGTGGTGAGGAAGACTCGACATTTCACCTCATCCGTGTACTAGTGAAGTGTGGCCGCATTATCAAACTTGGTCAAGTGATCGTCAGGGTCGGTCGCTCCATTATATTCCCTGATCGTCAGTGGGTGTAATGCTTCGGCAGAGGGGCATTTAGAATCCCCTCTGAAAACTGTTGATTTACTCGCTCGGGAGAATTATCCTCTCTGGGTGTCTTCCTTTTCCTTGTGTCTCGAGCGGGTGCCTCATCCGAGGAAGATCCCCTGTCTCTATTCGCTCGATCCCTCTCTTCTACTGGAGCCCATAATGGCGCTTGGTGGAATGGGACCGGTGCATAAGGGGCTTCCCCATAGGTGTCGATTTGCCTCTTGTTTGGTTCCCGAATGGAAAGTTGTTCCGCTCGGTTCCCTCGCTCATCCTGGTGACCTACCATAGAGGCTGCAAGCTCTTGCGCTTGACGCTCGGCCAGCACCTGTTGTTGCTGTTGTTCCACTATCTTCACCGCTCGGGGTCTGTATCAACATGTCAAGCTCCTCTTACGTCAGTGTCACCGTTGTGATTCATCCGACGTCTTCCATTTTCTTGTTCGGATGTAGATGACGTTCCTACAAACGGTGCTAAAATGATCCCATTTGAAAGCGTGAAGCTGGAAAGCCGGCGATGTGGCAGTTCCGTTGACTGGATGAAGACCTCGCTCCTATCTGTAAAATAAACCAAACCAGGGAAAGGGTCCCTTGCGTTGATCCTCCGACGTTCAAGTTAGAAACTGAAAAAGAGGAATCGAAAATAATAAAGATAGAGATAAATTTTACCTTTCTTCATGCCTAGTATATTTTTTTATATCTTTCTTAGTAACCTTTCATCTTCCCATGTTTAATGATATTAATTACTGATAGAAGGCATCTTTGTCTTGGCTTCTTAGCATTTAATGATAGATGGAATGTTCTGTTCCCCTTATTAAATATCTTAGTCTTTTCCTCTTTTATTATTTTATCGGTTTATTGCTAATATGTACGATGTTAATGTCATACCCCAAGCCAGACGGGTGGCCCGCTTGGTCGTTCTCCTACGACCGGGCTGATCAGACGTTGGCTTATCCAGATGGCCGGTCGGACAGTGGTTCCTCTGATCGACCGATGTAGTCTTTTCCAGCTCGAGTCGTACCTTGCTTACACCCTAGTGTTGACCGTATTTTAACCTATACTATGACAATTGATCCGTACCAAATAGGTTCCTCTTTATCACCGCATCATATGAAATAATATTTTTTTAAAAAAAATAAAAGGTGCCATTTAATAATATGAATAATTAGGGGATCTTTTTAATTTATTTTTAAAAAATCGCGTTGAAGAAATTTTATTTCTTAAAATATCAAGAAGGGTAAAAAACGTAATTTACTATTTCGAGTACAGTGACTACGAAGTTGATTGAACAGGGTCTACAATTAATCCGTGCTATAAATAGACCAAAGAAGCTGCTAGATGCAGCATATTTTTTGTCGCCTTTATTAAATTTCCTCCCAAAATCTAGTTCGTGTTGTTTTGTCCCTAGTTTGCGTTGTTTTGTTCTCAGTGTAGTCGGGTTGGTATTTAGGTAAAATTTATTTTTAATGGGAAATAGTTTGACCGAAATAATATTATTTTAGACTATTTAGGTTGTTCTGGAAAGATGAGGTGACGATTAATGAGACATAGCCCGATGAAATACTATTTTAGATTATCCATGTGCATTTTTATCGATATTGAACGTAATTTTTTAAAAAAAATATATGAGATCGTCATAAAAAGTCTATTTATTATTATTATTTATTTATTTTAATATATGAGATCATTCTAGAAGGATTATTGAGCTGACGGCGTTTTATCTCGTTTTAGCACGTGTTACGGCGTAGGAGCACGGACGAAGCAGCCTCTTCGTGTCGTGCGTGCGCGTTCCGGCAAACACGTGACGGGCACACAAAATCTATCTCGAAATCTATTAACCAAAGCGCTCGGCCGTGATCTACCAATTACGGCGTGAGATTAATCCTCGGATCCGATTCCAATGGTGGGTCCGCGGTCGGGTGATGACGGCAGGTTCACTGTGGTCATGAGTCATCGGCCCACGCTCCGCCATCCAGGTGGCTGCTTTCGGATCAGGCTACTGGGTAAAATAGCTCCAAAAGCGAGGGGTAATTTGGTCAGGGAGTTGCGACATCGAGGGGCAATAATTTCTAAGAGGAAAGCGGGGGGCCGAGAGAAGGGGGGAGGGGCGGCTGTTGTGTGGTGCCGATGTATGGAAGTGGAAGAAATTTATTTATTTGTTACTGTTTTTAAGGATAAAGGAAGGTTGAGAGTGAGGGAGATGTTCTTGCATATTTGGCAGGTGAAACTCGGGAGCACATTGTTTTAAATGCGAGGAGGATAACTAGGGAAGAGAAGGAGAAGGAGAAGGGGAAGGGGAAAGGCAAGGAGGGACTTGGGAAGTGGAAGGACAGAGAGGGGCTTTAAGATTTCCTCAAGGTTCTTCTCTGCAGCCAATGATATGGTTTTTCTTCTTCTCTCCTTTAAATCTTTCAGCATATTTGCATGCATCCACTTGTCCTGCTGCTTCTTGGCTTAATTTTTTTTCTGATTCTCGGGATCTTGTTGTCGATTTGTTCTTTTGTTTTTTTTTGGAGGTGTGGGTTTTGATTTGTAGGAGATATTTGGAGAAAAGGAAATTTGATTCGTTTTCGTAGATCTTACTGGATCGGGTGAAACTTGTTGTATTTCAAGGGTGCATGCCATTTAGTTGCTCGTGGTGGGTGTTATCTTGGTCTTATCGTGGTGTTTGCTCTTTGTTTGGGGCATCGATTACTTGATTTGTTTTGTTTTTAGTTCATTTGACCTCTTCTCTTTTAAGGAGTCGGTTTGGGTATTTTGGGTGGAAAACGACTGGTTATTTATCGTTCATCATCTGGATTCAAGCTGTTATACTTTTATTTTTGTTTCCCTTTTTTAGTAGGAAAACTGAAGATTATTTATTTTCTCAGGGTATGAATCTGTTAGGTATTATCCTTTTGAAGTGATGCATCAGAGTTTGGCACATTGACCTTATTATTTTGAAGAGGATTACATAAACATACAATTCTTGACATGCATCTTACTATCTCAGTCAGATAAGTTAGGACTGTGGTTATGATCAACTTTTTAGAGATCAATACCCTATGGTCCATGAATAGAAGTTAAGTAATCATGTGTCAGCTTGTATTGCAAAGTGAGTGAGATTACAACAGTTTTGGTTCTCGACTCCCTTTGGGTGGGATGATATGCCACCGCTAGTTCCCGAGTGAGCCACCCTTTTGTTTCCCACAAAATCTCACTGATAAAGTCTCATCTATAGAAAATGCATTCTCTTTCTTAGGTTTCACCTTGTGATTATCTTGAAAGGTCTTGATACGGCATGTTGGTGAAAATTGCAAGGATAAACAAAAATTTTCTCTCTTTTTCTTTTGATTCTCATGTTGTAAAATGAAATTATCTGGATTCGATAAATTTTTCCCTTCTTGTTTGTTGATTGGTTGAGCTCCTATGACCATAGGCTTAAGGTAGTCAAAGAATATAAGAGTTAATCTATTGACACATACTGTATCAGTCTGAGAAATCAATATTATCATTTTGCAAGATGTTTATGCTATGAAATTTTGCTAAGTTAGTTGAGTCATTGTACCATTATGTGTGTAAAGGATAATTTAGTTGCTAAATTTTGCTAATAGCTCACTGATTACACATTTACAGTTTTCTAGATATTGTTGATAATAATTTGCATTACTCAAAGGATACATTTATTATTTCAGGTGATCCTGTCTCACTTTATGTTCCTTTATCGATACTAGTTGATCTCTTATCATTAAGAGAGACTCTACTTGTGCTTGATTGCGACCTGTGGAAGTCGAGCTATGCATCTTGATGCAAAGTCTGCAGAAATGCAAGTTGTTGGAAAAAAAGGTTCAGAGAGTAATTCTCTCTATTCATCATCTACTTTTGTGAACAATCCTGCCTGGTGGAATGCTAGTAGTGCAAACATTTTGCAGTCGTCTTATTCCAAAGACTTGAATATGAATATGGACTACTTAGCAAAAGATGGTAACGGGGAAACACAATTAAGCCATACAATGTCCGACCATGACTCTTCAACTCACTCTAGTGGTCAATCCCATCGAGAAGTATCTGAGATGTGTGAAGACAATGTTCATCAGCAATATATTTCTATGCAGTCTGGTATTATCGAACTATTCAAAATGTTATTTTGTTGGGTCTCTTATTGTCTTGTTCCTTTATACCACTGCAGTAAAGTTGTTTGCTAGACCTCGTAAATTGTTCTCCTAAACAACCACATTGTTCAATAGCCTATAGTTAATGATATTTGAACTCTTCTATCGCTTTTTTGGATAAATTAATTTCTAAAGGAAGAGTGCATTTTCTGTGGAATGGAATTGAGCTTGATCTTTACCAATGATTCAAATAGCATTTCTAAAGGAAGAGTGCATTTTTAATTGGGTTAGTGTATGATCTTATTATCAATTCCTTTGTTAATGTTTCATCAATTCCTTTGTTTATGATGTTCAAGCTGCACAGCTTGCTAAATTTTTAATTTGAACCAAAACATGTCTAATTTATTCAGTTTTAAAAAGTCCAAAATGTGTAAATAAACAGCTGCCTATGTGTAGTGTTCTAAGCTCATTTCTGTATTACATTGCGAGCATAGAGATGATTGTTCGTTATCTTTTTTGTTAATTTTTTTTCTTGTTGTAGTACATGCCTTTGAAGGGGAGCCTTGGCGCAACGGTAAAGTTGTTGCCATATGACCAAAAGGTCATGGATTCGAATCTTGGAAACGGTCTCTTGCAAAAAAAGCAGGGTAACAATGGATCCTTCCCCAAGACCCCGCATGGCGGGAGCTTCGTCCACCGGGCTGCCTTTTGTAGTACATGCCTTTGACCTGTACTGTTTACTATTACCTTCTAATCTGTACTTGATCTTCGTAAGGTGCTGATAATGCATATAGAAAGCCCGATGATAGTCCTACAAAACCAGTTTTATGTTTGGGGAGTTCAGAAGTTTCATTCGCACCTATGAAGATGGACTATAGCCAATCTTTTGTAAGTTAATAGAGTACTTTTGATTCTCAAAAAATGGATATACACTTAAAAGCATGCTAGAATTATTATTTTTTCCTATTACGCTTCTAAAATTACAATATTTGGTTATTTGTGTTGTCAACTTCAGGCTCATGTGGCATATCCTTATGCTGACCCATACTTAGGTGGCATCCTTGCTGTTTGTGGACCTCCGGCTATGGTAATTATTCTAAGAGCACAATATTCTTAACTGTTTCATGCCATTACTATGCTTTCGTATGAAGTTTTTTTTAAGATTATGGCATTACTATCTTTTTTTGTTCACGTCTATAATTTCTCCTTCATTGGATCCATCTATCTCATCATTCGTATTGTAATCACCCTTGCTTGACATCCATCAGTGACATCTTTACCAGTCTTGAAATTGAAGTCTTGATTGTCATCTTGTAACTAATAAAGATGAGAATAAATTGGCATCAGTTATGTAGTCAGCCTTGTTTAACTTGATTTTGTGTTAGTACAAATTCATGATTCACTCGCAGTTATAATTATTTTGTACGTCGTATAGATTCTTGTTTTATTCTGTTTCACTACCATCTTTGGTGACAACACATTGTTGTATAATTTACGTTGAATTATGAGGTTGTCTCTACCTTTACCTTATCTATGTAATTAGAGTTACAAAACCTCCAATGAGCATAAGTCATTTGTAGTGGAGATTCATCGCCTAACCCTTTAGTCGAATCCCAAACCACAACTCTTCCACCAATCGGATCCAATCCTCAAGACACCCATGATAATTTTCCATGTATCCTCTAATCCATGGTCTTTGAGCAATTCTAGACAAAACTGTTAAAGAGAACTAGTCAGTGAAGAATTTCTAAAGGTGCGTTTGGTTCAAGTTACCAGATAATCAGATAACTAAGGTTATGAGGAATAAAACATAACCTAATGTTGTTTGATTCAATCTTTGGAATTCTCATTTTGGGAAAAAAATTGGGAAAAAATTTTGGTTAACCCCGAATCATGTAAAACCTCACACTTCCAAGATAATCACATTTCGGATTATATCTCCCATTTTCTTATGTGGCGGGCATGCTCCATTACATGGAAATCACTCATTAGTTGAACCAAACAAGATTCAATAACATAATCTTAGATAGATAATCAAGGTTATCAACAATAACCTTCAACCAAACATGCTCTAAAAGAGATGAAGTAGTACTAGCAGGACGGAGGGAGATATCCTCTTGTTGATGATGAACTTGCGATTTAAGTTGTTACTAGGCTTGGACCCCGAGTACAAAGTGATTATTAGTGCTATCATTCGTGCTCGGGATGCCATCATGATATACTAAGAGTTGGTTGATAAACTTGTTGGTCATGAAATCTTCTTAGTGTGAAGCCAACAAGGATCCACCTGCCATCACCACCCAATGAAACCAATGTTCCAACAACTATTGATCCATGGGAGGCACTTGCAACAATAATACAAACAAGAATAAACTCTTCCAAGGTGGGAGAACAAACTCTTGATCCAAGGTATGCACCACCGACAACAATAATACAAACAAGAATATATTCTTCCAAGGTGGGGAGGGACCGAATTCTAGTAACCAATATGGCAGCAACTACAGCGATAGAGGCGCCTTTAACTCTAATTAGTATCCCTTAATTGGTGCTCACCTGCATCAAAGTCTAGTGAGGCAAGTTTACTGTCAACTTTAGACAAGTTTAGACATTCGACCAAAGTCTGCAAGTCATATATGATGCCTGAATCCAAGTGCACCTCCCCAACCGATCCTCATCTGTGTTGTTTGACAATTGGCTTATGGATTCCGCTTGCAATGTTTCATCTCATTCCACCATCACGCTTCGACATCAATGACTAGGACGCCCAGTAAGACAACCTCGAACATATTATTTCTTCTCAAAGTCTAACTCTTTATCCTTGTAATAATAGCCATAAACTACCTTGTATTTTCACACTTTATACCTCTTAACTGCTCGAGTTAATCTGTGTTGATGTTTGGTCTTGCTCCAATTACCTCTGCATTTTTTTTGTTGAACATTTCGATAAATACAGATTCATACCCTCTCAAATAAAAAATTTGATGTTACCAATGTATTTGTATGGTAGTTGGTCGTAGATGGATTTACAAGGTAAAGTGAAGACTTTATGAGATCGTTAATCAGTGGCCAAAGGTTTCATTTAAGGGTTGGGCATCGATTTTCACTGGGTCGTCAAGCTTACCATTGTCTGTGAAGTACCTTAAGATTGGTTTTTCATTTTGTTCGATCTCAAGTCATAAGATTTGTTTTATTTCTTCCGTGAATTCATTAGTTTTGAGGAACAAATTTCTATTGTGGTACTCTACCTACAGATCCATCCGCAAATTGCGGGAACATCTTCTGCTTCTCGCATGCCACTGCCTCTTCAACCTGCAGCCGAAGGACCTATTTATGTCAATGCAAAACAATACGCTGCAATTCTACGAAGAAGGCAGCTGCGTGCAAAGTTGGAGGCTGAAAACAAACTCGTAAAGAGCAGAAAGGTATGAGCAAAGACCCAGTTTGATACGGAGCTAATTGTTCAAGCTAAGCTATTAACATACCTTCTCTCGTGTGACTTCCACAGCCATATCTTCACGAGTCTCGTCATCGCCACGCGATGAAGCGAGCAAGGGGTTCTGGTGGAAGATTCCTCAACACAAAGCAACTAGAGCAGCAGCAACAGCAGACCCAACCTTCAGGTCTCTCTGGTTCAGCGAGCTCCGACATGAGAGCTGCTTCGACAAATGGAGGTAAGGTAGCGGAACGGAAACACTTTGGCTTCCAATCATCCAACTTCTGCTCGAGTTTGGAGTGAGCATGTATGGCGGAAGCAGCATGATTAGACTCGGGGCAGTAAGGAGGTGTTGCATTTTGCTGTCTGTCATGGTGTTTTCCTGGCAATTCATCCTTGGCTTTTGGTAGTGGTACCTTTGTTTGAAGTGCTTCGTTCGACATCTGTAGTGGACATGAACAGCAGTCGACTGCGAGATACTGAAAACTGTTACTCGTCTTGTTCTTAGATGCTCAAGTTTCATCTTGCTTAAACAACACTGAATCGATGGAAAGAACAACCATCCATGAATTCTATTCAACTTCATGCTCAATCCCATTCCAATCCTTTCAATCTGTACCTTCCACTCAGACTCCTAACTCGATTTGTTGTTAGGCAAAAATAAAAGGAAAAATAAAATGGGCATTACGTTAGATATTTGATATTCAAAATATTTTTTGTTTCAATGTTATTGTATGATAGTAATAGGTGGAATTTGTCACTTTAGGGGTCTTATATGACCCGTACCATGATTATGTGAGAAGTAAATTAGGAAGTTATAGTTAGTTCTATGATTGTGAAAAGGTAAATGAGAAAGTTATAGTTGGTCAATGAGGAGTTATAGTTGGTCAGTATGAGAGGATTTTTTTTTTTTTGTGTGGTTTTATCGAGATCTAAACTCTTACCCTATAATAACAATTCTGTCTCGTCTTAGCAATTCAATTTTATTCCGGGGGTAATTTCAATGTTATTGTAGTAGTTACTCACAATGTGAAATAGCTACCCTACTATAAGTGAAAATTAATTATTTCATTTTAATTAAAATTACTATATTATATTTAGAGAAGTATCACATCAAAAATATTTTTTTTTATTAATGTCCAAATTATTTAAATTTTATTAAATTTATTTTAAACAGGTCAAACTCATTTTTTCAAACAATTATATATATATATATATATATATATATATATATATATATATATATAGCTAAATTTAAAACTCTAGAAATTTGAATTTATAATTTATAATTTTAAACATTATTATATGAAAATACTTTTTATTAATTTGATCAAAATTATTTAAAATTTATTAAAATTGATTAAATTTTATTTTAGAAGTTATGAAAGCTACTTAAATAGGTATTACATAGTTGTAAAAATTACTAAATAATTGTTATATAATTATAACTAAATCATAAATCCTAAATTTTAAATTCTAAAACTTTGAATCTTTTAAGTCCTAAATTCTAAACACTATTATATCAAAGTATTATTTAGTAACTTGTTAAAAAAATTAAAATTTTAACAAAATCATTTTAAATTGATCAAAAATATTTTAAAATAATTATATAATCTACTAAATAGATGTTACAGTTGTAGAATTTACTATATACCTGCTAAATCTTAAATTTTAAACTTTAAATCTTAAATCCTAAATACTATTATATCAAAATACTTTTTTTTACCAATTTAATCAAAATTATTTAAACTTTAACAAAATTATTTTAAATGGATCAAAATCATTTCAAAATAATTATAAATTAAAAGTATTTAGTATCTATTAAACAAGTATAACAAGCTATTAAAAAAATACTACAATACTATAACAATATTATTATATTAGCTGTTATACATCGTAACAACTACTTTAGTTGCTATGATAATTAATATTGAAGTAGAGGTATTTTCTATTTTTTTCTTTAAAGAATATTTTAAAAGAGATTGATGATGCAATTCTATAAGCCTGAGCAAAAGTAGACAATAAGAAGAGGGTTTGAATGATGACAAGAGTTTTTCCGACATAACCACATTGATGCTTAAGTTAGAGAATAAAGAAGAATATGAGTATTAGGATTTTGATGTACGTATGTACACATACCTTAGGCGGCTACCTTTTATAAGGAGAAGGCAATTTTTTTTACTTCTATTCCGATCTTTACGTTATAATTATTTAATTTCTTAAATAATGCCAGACTTATTCATACCGTTGTCTTTTCCTGAAACAATCCTAAATTTACATGATAATTTATCTTTTTTTTTCTGAATTAATCTGAGATTTGCAGGGTGTTATCATTTTCATGAAATAATCTAAAATTTTATGCAAGTATCGCAAAGGCAAGCGCCTAAAAAAGTGGAGTGTCGAAGAGGCGGGGTCGTCCCGAAAGTTAGGGTGTCGGGGAGTCAAGCACTCAAGAAATCGGGTTGACTCAATTTTCCCTTTTGTTGGAATCACCAACTTAGCATGGAATCAACTTTTTTTTTATCCACGTGACACTCATTAATTACCATTCAGATAAGTTATGATTTAAAATTATTATATTTAAAAAAAATAAAATTATAAATTCTTAAAATTGTTTGCCACCGTAAGTATTAAGAATAATCATATAAAAAACTATTAATTAATTAGTTATTAAATAATTCACTAACACGTGAAATTATTTATAGGCAAACAATGGAGTTGTTGCCCCCTTAAATATTTTGATATGAAATGACTATAATACCTTTATATTTTAAAAAATTTACACATAAATTATAATTAATAAAATATTTTCTAAAGATCCCTTCATTAATATGTAGCTAAATGATTGAATCAAACGAAATTATTTGTCTTCATAGATGATCTTTATCAGTTCTCTTCATCAATTAAAATATTTTCTCTTCTAAACTCTAACGTGCACCTTTCAAATTTTGTTATGCGATGATATTGTGATATTCAGTTCTTTACGTTTCCTTATAAAATTTATAAATTTACCCACGTCTCTTACAATTCTTCTAATTATTAAAAATAACAATAGAAAAAAAGAAAACCATTGATTAATTATTAAATAATTAACTAACGTAATAAAATATTATAGTTGTAGTCTAGTTAGTTAGTTGGTTAAGAGCTTAAGATACTCAGAGTTCACATGAGAGATCTAAGGTTGAGCCTCAGCGTCAATACTTTTTTCGATAGATTAATGGATCCCTAAATTTTAACCGACCCAGCTACCGTTCAAGCTGTTACCCAGATCAACATATAACCGGTCTATTGATCCGATTACGGATCGGATCCGATTATGATCTGATCCGATCCAACCCGATCCGTGGATAGAATCCGATCAACTAAAAATAAATTGTAATATATATATATATATAACTATCTATTTCAATTCTTCATCAAGTCAGCTCGGACGTTTGTTTTTTTCCCCTGGAACTGAGGTGACAAATCGATTTCAATTATTCAACGCCACTTCTATCGTTATCCGTGTGTGTGCGCGCGCATTTAAACTCATTACTTGCTTCACCGCTGACCACGCGTACACGCAACGCAATTTCTCTTCGGTGGACATACCGCATTATATAAATCATTTTATATTTTTTCATTAAAATAATGTTAAAACAAAAATAGAATGATTTTTTAATTTTTGCTCATTTTTTTAAGTAGCTAGGTAATGTTTAGCAGAAGACTAGTTTCATATTGATCTTTTATGTACAATTTAGTTAAACTTATTTAAATTTAATTAAAATAATTTAAATTAATATAATAGTATTTAATATTTAATATTTTTAATTAAATTGAACTACAAAATAATATTATTTATAACTCGATGTATTTTCATTGGAGAAGGGCACCGTCCGAAGAATTGAACACACGTTTCTTAACGCACCACATAAATGTATATTCCTCAGATTCCGTTTTAATTATGCCCATATAAATATTCCAGGAATATCCTCTTCTCTAAACCAATTATAAAACCTCTCATTCCTCCTGTTCTTAACCTGATCCGACGCTACGTTACGAGCCCAGACTAAATTAGTATAGGATTGATAGAATTAGTATGATCCTACGTCTACTTTGTTGATCTTAAATTAGACTATCTTGTACTTCTTGTTCTTGGCCGGTCAGATACGATCCGGTTTTGATTTCAAATCGATCATGCCCACAGGAATCACGCTACAACGGTAAATGCCTCGCGGAACATTGTAACGCTTACGTTATCCGAGAGCCCGTCAACAAGAATTAGGAGTTGCACCAATCTTGCTATCCACGTTTCAGAAGTTACTCCGAGCCATTCCCACATTCTGTACCTTTCGCTCAATTCGTGTCTTGGTGTGGGGCTGGTAAGTACAGGTTGGGGTTGGCGAGCGGGTAGATGATTCTAGCTGGAAAACGGAGTGTTTGTTGCTTCCTAGAGAACCTTAAAGAGTATAAAAGTGGAATTTTTTTTACTATTTTGCGCTTGAGAACACATATCTTTACTATTTAAGGATAGGTCCCTAGTTAGGTTAGGTGGCCTGCTCCCACTTGTAGACTTTTCAAGTATATTTCGAGTTAGTCCATATAGTTTATTAGATTTTAAGTAAGATCCTTCTCGTAGCAACCTGTTGGCTGTCCCTCGACGCCTTGATCGACTATAAAGCTTGGTCCTGCCCTTCCGAGTTCCGCCTCAATTCCAGCGACCGGTGTCGGATCTTTAGTCGCGCCTTGGAAATCGTAACTTTCTTGAGGCATGGCATTCGTCGCGATCCAAAGAGTGGCGCTGACCGTCGTCCTCCTCGCGGCGACGATGGCGCCGGCGCTCGTCCCTTGCTACGCCGAGTTGCAGCGGTTCGAGCGCTCTCCAAAGGCCGACGGGTCGCTCAGTCTATTGGTCGTCGGGGATTGGGGAAGGAATGGGATGTTCAATCAATCGGAAGTGGCGACTCAGGTAGACCTCTCTCCTTCGTTTCTCTTCTTCGATCTCTGCAAAATGGATGCAACTTCTTTTCTATTTTGTTTTGGTTATGAAGAAATTGAAAGGAAAAAAAAAAAGAATACCTTTTCTCCCATAACTATTCCGAGTGGAATCTTGCAACTGTGTGATTGAGAGATGATAGTGCGGGTCATCTTTGATTGGTTCTTTTGGATGTTGGAACACGCAGCTTGTTCCAGCGCCCCTTTCATGTCTCGGATGAGAATATGCTTCTGATGCAGTTTTTGAGGATGAAAAAAGAAAGCAAGAAAACTTTTCTTGGATCCCAATTACAGAGAGAGAAGTTTGTATTGATTGCAAGAAAAAATCCTGATTGCTAATAATATGCTAGATGGGGAGGATTGGAGAGCAGCTGGATATCGATTTTGTGATATCCACCGGAGATAACTTCTACGAGGACGGCCTCACCGGCGTCGACGACAAGAAATTCGAGGAGTCATTCACCAACGTTTACACCGCAAACAGTCTGCAAAAGCAGTGGTACAGTGGTAAGTTCATCAAATCCATCGATAATTTGATCTTCTTTTTGATCTGATTGCCCGACCCCCTTGTTGCTAGTTCTGGGTAACCATGACTACAGAGGCAATGTGTTAGCACAACTGAGTCATGTTCTTCGTAGCATAGACAGCAGATGGCTCTGCTTGAGAAGCTTCGTTCTGAATGCAGGTGAGACTCTTAAACATGCAAATTTGGCCCTCGTTTTGAATCACAAATTGCTAAGAAAAAAAGGTCTTGACAGAGATCGTGGACTTCTTCTTCGTGGACACAACTCCATTTCAGAAATCTTACTGGGCCAACTCAACGAAAGATCACTATGACTGGAGAGGAGTTGCACCTCGCGACACTTACATTTCGACTCTACTGAAGGTTCGTGCTACATCTCCATTGCGAGCATTTTCTCTGATGCAGCACTTTGATTGGACCTTTGGTTGTGTCACAAGGACTTGGATGCAGCACTGCAAGAATCCACAGCACCATGGAAGATTGTTATTGGGCACCACACGATGAGGAGTGTCAGTGAACACGGAGACACACCCGAACTTATAGCTCTACTACTCCCTGTTCTTAAGTCCAATGGTGTGGATTGGTACGTCAATGGCCATGACCATTGCCTGGAGCATATCAGCAGCAAGGACAGGTAAAAAGATATTCATGAGCTAATTACTGCTTTGGAAGATAGATATTTAGGTTTCATCATCTATGTATGTACTCTTGTTCTTGGCAGTCCAATTCAGTATCTCACTAGTGGAGGTGGCTCCAAGGCATGGAGGGGCGTTTTCACTCCAAACGCAGACAAGCTTCGATTCTTCTACGATGGGCAAGGCTTCATGGCCGTGCAGTTCACCAGGTCAACTGCCGATTTGTCATTCTACGATGTGTTTGGCCGAGTTCTTTACAAGTGGAGTGCGCCCAAGTTTCTCCACCGGGCAGTGTAGGGCATGCAGGTAAGCCATTAATGGATCGTTTGTGAATATACGTCACTGTGCAAGATTGCACTGCAGTGGCGATTACGTGATAATCTACTATGATGTTGTAAAATTGGAATTGTGATTGGACATGAATTGTGGGGCATTTTCTGTCCTATCAAACAATAGTGATGGCATAAACTACTACAAAACTTTGCGTGATTCAGTAAACAAGTACAGTGTGAGTGCGCACTGACGCATGCAGTTGAGTTGGTACCTCCACTACTCTACTATACTTAGCTGGCGCTTCCATAAGGAATAGAATAGGATATTACCTAACGACGTTGTTGGGTGTCAAACTGGATTATCGAATCCTTATCTCGTTGGCAAGTGAATTGTTTCCAGCTAAACAATTATAAATTACGATTGTTGAGTACTTCTAGGCTGAAAAAGCTAAAGGTGGATGCATTCACGAGAAAAGTTTAAAGGGTACGATGAATGGTACATGTGCCAGAGCTATTGAGGAACACGAATTGTCATTTTGTTTGATGGGTAACAAAGACATTTTCATCGAACATGTATAGGCCACGCATCCATTCGAGCAGGGAGGAGCAGACTACAGCATTAGGCATGGATCAGGGCGATCGGCCTCTTAAGCAAGTTTGTTTAAACTTATCTATCAAAAATTTTATCCTCAATTGTTCGAACATAGACGAATCTTATCGAATCGAAAACCAACTTCATTTACAGTCGTAAGCAAGCATACATGTTTGATTAAAGCTCAATCCAAACAGTCATAGTTTCAACTTACACGAACCAAAAAAAGGAGAAAGGATTAAAGCTCAGCGAATGCAATCATCTTCCATCGGCATACGCAAAAGAATCTGCAAATCCTGGCGGCCTCGTCGGAATGCTAGTGCGAGTGTTGTCCAAGCTCGCGAGGAAGGAGCTCGTGGCTCCGTTCAAGTAACTGCGGTCCTCAAACGCCTGCCATTTCTTCAGTGCTTGGGGCAGTGTCATGTCGAGGTCGATGCCGTAGCTCTCCTCTGAGTCGGGATCGGAGGGCTTCCAAAGCTCCGCCAGCGAAGAGAGGACATTGACTGCATGCCCCATGTCTGGCCTCTGGTGAGGCTCCCTGGCGCAGCAGTGGCCGGCGAGCTCCGCAACCGTGCTGATACTAGCTGAGGTCTCCTCGTCCAGGTCGATCGTCTGATCAATGGCCTTAGGGAATGCATCCTTGTTGAGCAGTATCCTCCGGAACCATGTCACCAAGTGCATACTCTCCTCCGGCTGTGTCTCATCCAGAGCCTTCCGGCCGGTGATCAGCTCCATCAGAATTACTCCAAAACTAAATACGTCGACTTTTGTGGTCACCCGCCCTGTAACTGCAATAGATTCAGAAGAATTGATGAGAACCATCTGAAGCATCATGCAAATCTAATCTTAGATTACCTGCATATTCTGGTGCTAGATAGCCGAAAGTCCCGGCCAATCTCGTCTCCACAAAGCAGCCTTTCCCCTCCGGAGCAAGTCGAACAAGGCCAAAGTCAGCAACCTTGGCCTTCATGTCATCCCCAAGGAGAATGTTAGAAGGCTTCAGATCCCTGTGGATGAAGCTCTGCTGTGCTAAACTGTGCAAATACTCAACGCCCCGTGCCACATCCAGTGCAATGCCTAACCTCTTCTTCCATTCCATGGGCTTCTTCAACCCTACTTCCTTCCAGTCAAAAAGATGCTGGTTTAGAGTCCCCTGCGGCATGTACTCGTAGACCAAGAGCCTCTCGTTGCCGTCCAAGCAATATCCGAGCAGGGAAACCAAATTCCGATGTCTGACCTTGGTGAGCACTGCAATTTCCGATTGGAATTCATTCAAGCCCTTCGTCCCCATTGCACCCGCCTCCATCCTTTTGACTGCGATCTTTGTTCCATCATGCAACTCGCCCTTGTACACCGTTCCGAATCCCCCGCGACCGAGGACATTCTCCTCGCTGAAATTGTCGGTCACGTTCCTAAGGACTTGGATGGAGATCACCATGTTGCCGGACTCGACGACATGGACGTCGCTTGGGCCACTGCTCGTCCGGCTAATGGTCTCGCTTGCAGCTGCGCCGCCGTTCACGCTGGATCCTGCAACGGTGATCTTGATCGTGTCTGGGTCGGATCCCGAATGACGTGGGTGTATCACAGTTGTGTTAGGGCTTTGAACTCTACCGAAATTTTGCTGCTTTCTCTTGGAGTAGCAGATAGCCAACAGCCCAAGGATACAAATTCCCAGCACCACGGCTATCGTTGAACCGGCAATTACGCCCCCTCGGTCATGGGAAGACTTCCTGCTACTTTGGCTATTTGCATCAGTTGATCTGTCAGAACTAGTGCTGCCATCTGCGGCAGAGGCCGAGCTAGAAGCAGGGGAACCATTGATCGTATTCTTCCCTATATTTTGGTTCCCAGCAGTGTTTACCAAGATGTTCTTGCTAAAGGTTGGAACTTGTCCCCATAATGAGTTGTTTGACACATCCAATTCCTTCAAAGATGGCAACTTTGCAAGCGTATCGGGAATTGTCCCGGTGAGATTGTTGTTTGACAAGAACAATTTCTGTAAAGAGGTGATCGATCCAAACTCCGACGATATCGTGCCATTGAGACCCATCTTCTGGAAGCTGATCACAGTAATGTTGCCGTTGTCGTCGCAGTTAATCCCTAACCATCCGCAGGGGTTGTTCCCCTTCCAGTTCTCGGCGAATCGAGCTGGGTAGCCAAATCCTTTGGCAACGGAGAGCAAAGAATTGACGCGGGGATCGCATTCGCCAGGAGTGGAAATGCAAAAGCTCTCACCTTTTGGATCGACATCCACTTCCTTGACGGAGGGAGGGAACTCCGGCACCGGCCCCTGGAGGAGATTGTTGGTGAGGGTTACTTTGCTGAGCGACGGGAGCTGGGTCAAGGATTTGGGGACGATACCGGTGAGGCGGTTGTCGCGGAGTTGGAGGTCGCGGAGTGAAGGGAGATGGGAGAAGTCCGGCAACGGCCCGGAGAAGTCGTTGGAATGAAGCCAGAGCTCCTCGAGAGCGGTCATATTCTCGACGAAGGCAATGTCGCCGGAGAGGCGTGTGTTTCCCTGCTGGTTGTTGAGCCAGAGTGAGCGGATTGGGGCGGAGGCGAAGGCGCCAGGGACAGGGCCGGACAAGTGGTTGAAGGCGAGGCTGAGGTGGTCAAGGTCGGGGAAGGCGGTGGCGAAGAAGGCGGGGAGGGACCCGAAAACGCCAGCGTTGTTGGCGGAGAAATTGACGAGAGGTGCAGCGTCGCGAAGCGAATCAGGGATTTGCCAGTTCGACAGGGGGTTGTCGTCGAGGTAGGCAGACTGCAGTGAGGAGAGGCCGGAGAAGAAGGAGGTGTGGATGGAGGAGAAATTATTGCCGTGGAGAAGGAGGATCTGCAGGGAGGAAAGGCCGGCGAGGGAGGGTAGGGGCCCATCGAGGTGGTTGCTCTGGAGCTCAAGGCGGACGAGAGCGGTGAGGTTCTGAACGGAAGGGGAGAGGAAGCCAGAGAGGCCGCGGTTTCCAGCCTGGACGGCGACAATTCGGCCGTCTCCGGAGCAGGAGACGCCCGGCCAAGATGAGCAAGGGTCAGCGGACGGGGGCCAGGAGAGCGAAGGCGAGCGGTCGACGCCGAGGGCAAGGGAGACGGTGCGCATGGCCACCAGGTCGCCGGAGTCAGTCTCGACGGAAAAGGCGAAGTGGAGGAGGAGGAACGCCGCCACCACCAGCAGGCGGCGGCGAAGAGCGCAGGCAACCATACGAAGTGAAGAGAAGAGAACTAGAGAAGCTGAGAAAGGAAGAAGGCAATGTAGCAGTAGACACGATATAACAACGAAGGCAATGTGCACATGGGTAACGCGGCTCGCCCATGTTCGTCTCCAGACAGGCAACACCTTTCTTTTCATAGAAACGTTTGCAGTTTGCTGCATCTAAAAAGTCAGTAAAACGGAGAAGCCTGGTCGGACAAATACAGGGAAGAGAAGGAAGTCGCGCCAGTGTTTGAGGGGCCGAGACAGGTGGTATACGGCGGCTAGCTCGTTGCTGGATTCGGAGCCGCCTTTCTCCCTCCGCATTGGATTCTCAAATCCAGTCAAAAGCTACGTTCCAGATTCAATCCACGGAAACAGCTGTCTTTGGTTTTAAAGAGTACAAAGTTTCTGAAGTTCGAAATATATCGCTCATTGTTTAGCTGTCAGTGGAAAGGGGAAGAGGTGGAGACGATGAATTCGTCGACAAGTTTAATATCGTAGCTGTTTTCGATCATCACCTGGTGCATTAATTCATGAAACCGGCCGGCAAACCTCAGTTCCATCGTCGAGCGTTTGTTTCAATGAACTCGAAGCGGCAGGGCAGCGTTGCGCAGAATGAGCTGCAGGTTGCTAATCAATGCGTGTCCCCCCACTGCCCACGTGCAAGCTCGGCTCGGCAGCGCGTTCAGGATGGCAGTGGAGGTATGCAGCGCCTTTTGGTCCAACTAATTTCGGGGTGGACTTTTTTCTTATTCGTTTACCGAATAAATTCGCAAGCGCAGCAACTTTTTCAGTTAATGTTGCCCTGTCTGAGAGCCTCTTATCACTGCACCGTGTCAACATTAATCTTACAGTAACTTACTTACGGCGCATTTAACTTTTTGAATCTATTAAAAATTAAAAGACGTATTATACTATACTTTGAAAATTATTGAAAAATTTATTAATTTATTTAATTTTTCTATTCTACCTCTTTTACCAACCGGACGCAACCTCAGTCTCTCTCCTTTCTTCACTCCTCCTCTATGTTTGTGGAAAGTTCATCTCTCTTATCTATTGATTTATTTTATTCAAATTTATTTTTCTTTAAAACATCTCCATCAATGAACATCAAAAATAATAATGGATAACATATTTAAATTTTTATCACCTCAAAAATTCACCGAATCTGAAATGAGTGTAATAGAGCTCTCTAGGTCAAGAAGTGAGTTTCGATCAAAACTCACTGATTGACCTAGAGAGCTCTGATTACAACCATTTCATGTTGATTTTTGAGGTTACAAGGGGTTCAAATATACTATCCATTATTTATTTCGTCTTCTCCAGGAGTATTAAAATATTATAAAAAGAATCGATTGATATCACACAAACATTGGGCCTAATAAAAAATCCTATCTTCAGAGAAGCCGAAATAAATAACGGAGAGCATATTTGAATCTCCTTGCATCTTCAGGAATCCACATGAACTGAAATGGATACAATTAGAGTGCTCTAAGTCGATTAACGGATATCAACTGAAATCAACCGAAATCGGCCGAAATCCCACGTTGGGCCTAATATGAGTTCATATTAGGCCCAACGTAGGATTCCAGCCAATTTTGGTCGAAATCTATTAATCAACTTAGAGAGCTCCGATTACACTCATTTCAGGTCCTATGGATTCTTGAAATTGCAAAAAGTCTAAATATGTCCTCCATTGTTTATTTCGGTGTCTCCGAAGATAAGATTTTATATGATTTCATATCAGGTCCAATGTAAGATTTCAGCCAATTTTGGTTTAAATTCATTAATCAATCTAGAGAGTTTCGATTGTACCAATTTCAGGTCTCATGGATTCCTAAGGTTGCAAGGAGTCTAAATATATACTCCATTGTTTATTTCGGTATCTCCGAAGATGAGATTTTATATGATTTCATATCAGACTCAATCTACGATTTTGGTTGAAATTCATTAAATGATTTAGAGAGCTCCGATTGCACTCATTTCAGGTCCCGTGGATTCCTGAGATTGCAAGGAGTCCAAATATATACTCTATTGTTTATTTTAACTTCTTCGAAAGTAGGATTTTATATTAGGCTCAATGTCATATTTTAATTAAATTTTCAAATAATATTTTAACACATCTAGAAAGCCGAAATAAACAATGGATCACATATTTGAATTCATTGTATCCTCAGAAATCCACAGGACCTGAAATGAGTGTAATCGGAATTCTCTAGGTCAATAAGTGTGTTTCGGTCAAAATCCACTGATTGACCTAGAGAGCTCCGATTGTACTTATTTCAGGTCATATGGATTTCTAAGGTTGTAAAGAGTTTAAATATGCTATCCATTGTTTATTTCAACTTCTCCTAAGATATTAAAATATTATTAAAAGAATCAGCTGATATCTCATATACGTTGAGACTGATATAAAATCCCACCTTCAGAGAAATTGAAATAAATAATGGAGGGCATATTTAGACTCCTTGCAATCTCAAGAATTCACAAAAACTAAAATGGATACAATCAGAGATCTCTAGGTCGATTAATGGATTTCGATTAAAATTCATTAATCGACCTAGAGAGCTTCGATTACATCCATTTCAGATCTTATGGATTCATGATGTTGCAAGGAGTCTAAATATGTCCTCCATTATTTATTTCGGCTTCTCTGGAGGTGATATTTTATATGATTTCATATCAGGCCCATCGTAGAATTTCGACCAATTTAGGTCAAAATCCATTAATTGACCTAGAGAGTTCTAATTGCACCCATTTCAGGTCCTATGAATTCTGATCCTGTCCGAAGACTGATCCAATGGACGCTAGGCACGTGGCGCTCTCCAACGGCTGATGTAGATCTCCTGACTGGTCGGACGGACCTCCAGCGAACTTGCACAGAAGTCGGGCCGGGAAGGGGTTCCCGGCGGCGACCCTCCGATGCTCAAGTCAGGCGAAGCTCAACGAGAAAGTGGCTCCCATAATCGTAGAATGCGTACCTCCGGCGAAGGGTGAGGGCCTTTATATAGAGCAGCAGAGAAGCGAGTGTACACATGTCCATGGCCCATACCCCAGCAAGGGCTTGTCAGTGAGCTTACCTGACCCATACTGCTACAGTCCAAGCATGTCCTCGATGGGACAGCGGAATCTCCTGTCATAAGATTTGGAGTATGGCTTACACGCGGAGCATACTCGCTATCAGACAAAGATGTCCCTTGTCCTTTTCCCTTACTCCCGATCTGGCGTCCGGCCGGCCGGCTTCCTCGGAGTCCGGCCGGACGTATACGGTGATTTATTTGGGGAGATTCTCAATCACGTGCGTTGTGGAGACTATTAATAGTATGCTACCTTATGACTTTGGCCGAGCGTGCTGTCTGCTCGGCTTTGCGATCTTTTCCATTGAGCGCCGGAACCCTGACTTCCTACAGGGCACCTTTAACCCTCATCCAGACACCGGGCGGTCGGACCCAGCCCTCTCCTGACGTTGACTCCACCGAACGGCCGGTCGGCCGTTCGGACCTCCCATCTCCGGACGGGCCTCCTTCCTCTTTGACTTTGTAACGACCCGCCTTCTACTACTAGGCTGTAAGGCGAATCGCTACAGTTATTGCTAAACTATGCTGTGCGGAAAGCTGGGCTAATGAAAATTTTTCTACTAAACTGATCAAACTTAATGCCCTGGGTGTACCTAGGAGTTGTACACTTGCTAGGGGAGACAACCTGTGACTCCCGAATGACCTGCTAGCTGTAATCAGGCATTTAAATCGATCCACAGATCGATTGGGCTGTCGGATCGATCACGGGATCGATCCAGCTTGATACTGGCACGGTAGGAGTCTCTGGATCGGTCGGCGGACCGATCCAAAAGCTTTCTCTTCTTCTTTAAGCACATGCGCCGGATCGGTGCAGGCCGATCCGGAGACCCGATCGATGCCGGCCGATCGACCTCACCGATCGGTCGGACCGATCGGTGAGCCTCCGTGCGTCTGCTGCGTTGGGCGTGGCTGGACGGTGATCCGGAGCACCACGATCGGTCGGTGACCGATCGACCTCCATGTCTCTGTGCGGGCGGTCGGTGGCGATCCATGAGATCTGATAGCATCTATCAGATCTGTCGGATCGGTCGGTGCCGATCGATGTCTGACCAGTCTGATCGGTGCGAGGCCGATCGAGTTGATTCGAATCGAACTCGATTTCTACAGGTTGTGCCAAACTCACCTATCAACTATCACATGCATAATAACTATTCTAACAACATGCAATAATAATTTTAGACTTAAGCTAGAGTAAGGTTCACTGGTTCATGGCATTTTAAGTCACTAAACACATTTAACAATTGGAAGTGTATGAAAGTAAAAATTGCTAGAGTTCTAATTGGTTAAACTTGCTAAGTCCCCTAAGGACCTTTGATTCCGGTTCCTGCCACACACACCATCCTTGCATTGCCCTCCAGCTTCCTCTGTTAGTCCATCTTTCCTTTACCTTTATCTGCAGTATAAGGAAAAGTAGAATCTGTAAGCTTAAAGCTTAGTAAGAAACCATCTACCTCACAAAATCATGCATTCGATGCAATATGCTTTTAAATCATGCTATTTGAAAATATGCACTGAACTAGCTAAGACATGGTATACTGAAATCGTAAGACATAACATATAAGCATGGCATAAGCACTGAATCATGGCAAAGCAACCAAATAAACACTGAACTGAATATAAGCTAAACTAACTGAAACTAAATCTATAACTGGAAACAACTCAACTAGCATCACTGATTTTGAGTTTTGAAATCTAATACATAATAAGTGAAAATACTAAACATCTTGTTTGGGCGCATCCCTACTAGACCGGGGTTGCAAGTCCCGAATTTAGCGAGGTTGTCTAGGCTATCTGAACCTAGGGACGATTGTGGGAGTCCAACCCAATGGATATCTAATCGATGCAGTGCCCTGAAAATAAAATCTTGATATCTATAGCTAGCGATATAACATGCTTCTAGGTTATCTCGAACCTAGAGGCGATCGTGAGCCCACCCTTGGACCGTAGTCCCATAAAAGCAACTAAACTAATGTGTTGGTTTAAATGCCTCTAATGCATTTAACTAAGATATTAAACATAACTGAGGTGGTATTTAGCTACACTAACATTTTACCGAACACTTGGTGTGCTCCAACTCTCTCCTCTAATAGGGAGATCACCTCTAGGCACCCGACAACGTCTAGAATCTCCAACTAAAGGAGAACAACGTGTCCGGCCCGTCTAGAGGTATTCAACTAGATCCCTAAATCCTCGAGGAGGGTTTAAACATACCCTATGTGCCGGAAAAACCTGCATAAAGCTAAAACTAATGCGTATGAAACCAAACGGAGCTATTATACCGCAGGTGAGGGGTTTCTTACCTCTTGATCGTAATTTCTTACGATTCTATTCGCTAGAGTTCCGGTGGAGATGATCCTCTCGACGATCCGATCACGTCTTCGCGTTCCTCTCGCGGAGAAGAACCTCTTTCGTGTTGGAGTCGTCGCCGGAAGGTGAACCGATGGACCTTGGGCTTGGTGTGCCGTGCGTGAGGAAGAGGAGAAGAAGAGGGGCGCCGGCGTGAGGGTTTGAGAGGAGAAGGTGCCGAACCAAAATAATAATAACCCAACTCCAACTTAAGTTTATTATTTATATTAAGTGGTTTACTGAACCCAACTCTAATATAAATATATTTGGTTCTCCTTTCTTTCAGCACGGCCCTGCTAATCTTATCTGTAAACCATAGGTCTCGGGTTCGATTCCCGCCTAAGCTATTTTACGGTTCTAATTATTTTTGCTACTTCCGATACTCGGAAAATTCCGGAAAAATATCTAAAAATTCCAGAAAAGTCATAGAATAATTCTAAAATAGTTTTGAGAATTTTTGGGCGTTACAATCCCCCATACCTTATAAAAAGTTCGTCCTCGAACTTAGAACAATTCTGGGTACTTCTGTCTCATGCTGGCCTCTGTCTCCCAAGTCGCCTCTGCTGCTGTGTGATTTTGCCAGCTGACTTTGACTAATGGTACTTCCTTGTTCCGTAATTTCTTTACTGCTCGGTCTATTATCTGAATAGGCCGACTGTCATAGCTGAGATCATCACGGACCTGTACCAACTGGGGCTCAATCACCTGGGTGGCGTCTGGGATATGCTTCTTCAGCATGGAGACATGAAATACGTTGTGGACGGCTGACATCTCCTGAGGTAGCTCTAACTCATATGCTACCTTGCCCACTCTCTTCGTGATAAGGTATGGTCCCACATATCTGGGAGCTAGCTTGCCCTTCTTCCCAAAACGCATGACTCCCTTCATGGGAGCTACTATGAGGAAAACTGTATCCCAACTGAAAACTCTAGGGGCGTGTATCAGCATAGCTTTTCTGGCGGCTCTGTGTTGTCTCTATCCTCTGGCGGATCTGCTGGATGGCTGCTGTGGTATCTGCCACTAGATCTGTCTGAAGCTCTAGTTCCTTCGTTCACCACTCTCATACCAACAGTTGGTGATCTGCACCTCCGCCCATAGAGTGCCTCATAAGGTGCCATGCCGATGGTGGCACGATAGCTGTTGTTGTATGCAAATTCTGCTAAGCTCGGATATTTGCACCAACTTCCTTGAAGTCTAGGGCACACGCTCGAGCATATCTTGAGTGATTTACTCGCTCCGTCGACCATCATGCGAGGATGGAAGGGCATAATTTCAATTTGGTGCCCAATGCTGATTGTAACACTCCCGAGTGTGATGTGAATCTGCTGTCTCTGAAATGATGGTTCGTGGGACTCCATGTAGTCAGCGATCTCGGAGATACAACCGAGCTAGCTTCTCCATGGAGTAGGATATCTTGATAGCTAAAAAGTGGGTTGATTTAATCAACGTCGACTATTACCCGGATGGCATCAAAACCATTCGTGGTTCCGGGTAGCCCCACTATGAAGTCCATCGAGATATCCTCCCACTTCCATTCTGGAATCTGATAGGTTTCCTGGTCGCTGATGTTTTGCCTTGACCCTCCGGCAGTGAGGGAGATGCTAACATATCTGGCGATGTCTCACTTCATCCCGGGCCACCAAAACGTTTCTTCGGTCTTGATACATTTTGGTGGAGCCGGATGCATCGCATAGAGTCCTGTGAGCCTCATCTAAAATCATCTCGTAGCTCCTCATCTGGAACACGAGTCTATCACCAAAATACAACACCCATTATCGGACACTCAATTCTCTACTTTACGATTACATTGCCCTTGCTTGATTTTAATTTGTGGTCCCGATCCGTGAGCCGATGAATATCACCAAGCAAGGTAGACTCTAAGGTCATAGTAGAGGCTGTCCAACGATGAGTTCGAGACCAAAATCCGCGATCTCCTTCGTAGGGGTGGTGACATGGCTGCCAGAGATAATAAGGTAGCGATTTCTGCTAAGTGCATCTGCTACCCTATTGGCTTTCCATGGGTGGTAGAGGATGTCTATGTCATAATCTTTGACTAGCTCTAGCCACTTGCGGCATATTCAGATCCTTCCGAGTGAAGAAGTACTTGACTCGATGATCTACACTGCGCTGAGCTCCATACAAGTAATGTCTCCAAATTTTGAGGCGAACACTCTGCTGCAAGCTCAAGATCATGAGTAGGTAGTTCTTCTCATAATCCTTGAGTTGTCTGAAGGCATAGGCGATCACCTTGCCATCTTGCATCGCACTGCTCCTAATCCCAATTTAGAGGCGTCACTATATATGTCAAAGCTGCGGCAGTGTCAGAATAGGTGCACTAGTCAATCTCCTCTTGAGTTATTTTCTCGATCCTCATCCTTTGAAATTTCTTGTTCTTCTGGTGAGAGTCGTTGGGAGGCTATTCTGGAGAAGTCCTCTACAAACTTTCTGTAATATCCTGCTAATCCCAGAAAGCTCCTGATCTCGCTGGCGTTCTTAGGTCTCCTCCAGTTACTTACTGCTTCTATCTTGCTGGGATCTACCATAATACCATCCTTTGAGATGACGTGACCCAGGAAGGACACCTGATTTAGCCAAAACTCACATTTCGTGAACTTGGCGTATAGCTGGTTCTGCTGAAGGGTCTGCAATACTAGTTTCAGGTGCTCTGAGTGTTCTTCCTGAGTTCCTGAGTAGATAAGAATGTCATCGATAAACACAATAACAAACTTATCTAAATACTCCCTGAATACTCTGTTCATGAGATCCATGAATGTAGCTGGAGCATTTGTCACGCCAAAAGGCATGACTACGAACTCGTAATGTCCGTATCTGGTCCTGAATGTTGTCTTCGGTATATCACCCTCCTTGACTCTGACTTGGTGATATCCTGATCTGAGGTCAATTTTTGAGAACACTGCTGCTCCCTTTAACTGGTCGAACAGGTCATCTATTCTGGGAAGAGGATACCTGTTCTTGATCGTGACCTGATTCAGTGCTCTGTAGTCTATACATAGCCGCATGCTTCCATCCTTCTTCTTCACGAACAGCACAGGTGCTCCCCATGGTGAGTGACTAGGGCGTATGAAGCCCTTGTCAAGTAGCTCCTGTAGCTGCTCATGAAGTTCCTTCAGTTCTGCTGGAGCCATGCGGTAGGGCGCTTTGGAAATAGGATTGGTGCCGGGGAAGAGTTCTATCTCAAATTCAATCTCCCTGACTGGTGCTAGGCCTGGTAACTCTTCAGGGAAGACTGCTGGGTAGTCACATACAACTCGGACCTCTGCTAGCTGTTGGTCCTCGTCCTGGCTGGTAGTGACTACATGTGCTAGGTACCCCGTACATCCCGAATCCATCAACTTCTGTGCCTTCATAGCTGAGAGAAATTTTCTGGCTTTTCTCTTTGGTTCTCCGATGTACTCGCTTCTACATTCGGTTGGAATCGACTTTCTATTTTCGGCACTCTATGGAAGCACCGTATTTGATCGAAAGTCCATCCCAAGGATGACGTCGTGGTCGATCATTTCGGCGGATCGGATCACAAAAGAATTCGATGCTGCTATAATGGTAGCCTTGCTCCGAGCGGTCGTTGATGCCATGACCTCTCACGAAGGTAGTGGTAGCCGAGAGTACGGGGTATTTCTAATTTCTCGGAGAACATCCGGCTATATATGAATGGGTTGCCCGATGTCAAATAAGAGACGGTAGCACTATCTTGAAAAATGCTAATCGACTGTGACGACTGCCGAGGCATTTGCTACGTCCTCTCGGTGAGTGAGTAGATCCTCGCATTCGCCATAGCGGAGGGGCTTCTAATCGGCCACAGCTAATGAGTGGACCTTCTAGAAGCTCGATGTAGCGGTGGTGGCTGCGTATTGGATCTGCTGTGGTGAGGAAGGCCGGTCTTGTTCGGGCTTGGCCATGTGCCCTTCTTGTCCACATTCAAAGCATCCTCGTGTGCCCTTGCGACAAACCCACGGGTGGAATCTCCCACAAGTGGCACACTTTGGATAACGGGTCGCTTGCTAGATGGTCCTCCTTTTGAGTCACTCCCCGATTTGCGCTTTGGAGTTCCCTTTCCAGTTAGAGCTGTGGCCTTGCTGTTTTGAGTGTGATAGTTTCCTTGGCCCTTGGACTCGAGGAGACTTGCCTGGCCTCATGCTCGTTCGTAATGCTCGTGGTCATGCTCACTAACTCCTCGTGGTTTATGGCCTATGTATGCCACCCGCCACATTCATTGCTATCTCGGCCTCGGCATCTTGAGCATCAACTGATTCGTTCCTTTGTGTTGACTAGCTCTCGGCATAGACGAGCCAACTGTTGAATTTCTTCACGGCTTCCTCAGCTGAGAGGTTGCCCTGAACTCGGTGAACTCGTCATAGTGGCGGTTTGTAACCCGCATATGAAAGAACTCCTCAAAGAATTCCTTCTCAAAGTCGCCCCATGTCATCTGGCTGCGCTTCGTTCGATTCTTTCCCACCACATGCGTGCGTCTCTGTCGGCCGAAGGAGGCACACTTCACCTTCTCGTGTTACGCCATCCGGAAGCTCCATCGTGCTCTCGGTGTTTTGAACCATGCTTGGGCATCACATGGTTCACTAGTGCCAGAAGTTCTCTGGCACCCGCTGCCACTGGATCGGATAGGCTTCCTTTCTTGGCTCATCTGCTGAGACTACTGGTCTGGTTGCTTGGTCTTTGTATAGGTGGAGTGGTGGAACCTCTAAGACTAACGGAGTCATCAAATTCGGTACAGTGGGGTGTTATGGTGATTAGCCTTTAAGGTGGCTATCTCTATTCTTTGATGGCGAGCCACTAGTCTTTGGGTCTGGAGGAGACAGCGAGCCGCCTCTTCTTTGGGCCTCGTTGGCTAGTGCCCTTCTAGCTGGGCGTCCTCGTGCCATTTCTAAAGACATAGAGAACATAGGTATAACTAACACTATCACAGTTATCTAACTACTGATATCATGTTTAAACTATCACATGCTAACAAGCAGTAGGTATATAAACATGAACATTATAATAAACAAGAAGCATAAATAAAGTAGAGGTGTTCTTACTTGGAAGCTGTAGGTACAATGCTGATGTGTTTGTAGGAAGTATGGAATACTGCTCTGATACCACTCTGTAACGACCCGCCTTCTACTACTAGGCTGTAAGGCGAATCGCTACAGTTATTGCTAAACTATGCTGTGCGGAAAGCTGGGCTAATGAAAATTTTTCTACTAAACTGATCAAACTTAATGCCCTGGGTGTACCTAGGAGTTGTACACTTGCTAGGGGAGATAACCTGTGCCTCCCGAATGACCTGCTAGCTGTAATCAGGCATTTAAATCGATCCACAGATCGATTGGGCTGTCGGATCGATCACGGGATCGATCGAGAATTACTCGCGACAGAGAGTCTTCTGGTTGCTCCGCTTTCTTCTTCTTCTTCGCCACATGCGTGCACGGATCGGTGCCGACCGATCCAGACCTCACGATCGATGCCGTCTGAGACCTCAGCGATCGGTCGGTGGCCGTCGGTGAGCCTCCGTCGTCTGCTGCGTTGGGCGTGGCGGACGGTCGACCGATCTAGGAGCACCACGATCGGTCGGTGAACCGATCGATTCACCTCCATGTCTCTGTTAAATGCGGGCGGTCGGTGGCCGATCCATGAGATCTGACATCTTAGCGGATCGGTCGGTGGCCGATCGATCTGACAGTCTGATCGGTGCGGAGGCCGTCGAGTTGATTCGAATCCGAACTCTGATTTCAGCCCCTGGGTTGTGCCAAAACTCCACCTATCAACTATCACATGCATAATAACTATTCTAACAACATGCAATAATAATTTTAGACTTAAGCTAGAGTAAGGTTCACTGGTTCATGGCATTTTAAGTCACTAAACACATTTAACAATTGGAAGTGTATGAAAGTAAAAATTGCTAGAGTTCTAATTGGTTAAACTTGCTAAGTCCCCTAAGGACCTTTGATTCCGGTTCCTGCCACACACACCATCCTTGCATTGCCCTCCAGCTTCCTCTGTTAGTCCATCTTTCGTTTACATTTATCTGCAGTATAAGGAAAAGTAGAATCTGTAAGCTTAAAGCTTAGTAAGAAACCATCTACCTCACAAAATCATGCATTCGATGCAATATGCTTTTAAATCATGGTATTTGAAAATATGCACTGAACTAGCTAAAACATGGTATACTGAAATCGTAAGACATAACATATAAGCATGGCATAAGCACTGAATCATGGCAAAGCAACCAAATAAACACTGAACTGAATATAAGCTAAACTAACTGAAACTAAATCTATAACTGGAAACAACTCAACTAGCATCACTGATTTTGAGTTTTGAAATCTAATACATAATAAGTGAAAATACTAAACATGCTGTTGGGCCCGGCAACTGTACTTGCTGTGCGCGCATCCCGAATTTAGCAGGGTTGTCTAGGCTATCTGAACCTAGGGACGACTGTGGGAGTCCAACCCAATGGATATCTAATCCAGTACAGTGCCACTGAAAATAAAATACTGATATCTATAGCTAACTGATATAACATGCTGCTTCTAGGTTATCTGAACCTAGAGGCGACTGTGGGAGCCCACCCCTTGGACCGTAGTCCCATAAAACTGAACTAAACTAATGTGCTGGTTTAAATGCCTCTAATGCATTTAACTAAGCTATTAAACATAACTGAGGTGGTATTTAGCTACACTAACATTTTACCGAACACTTGGTGTGCTCCAACTCTCTCCTCTAATAGGGAGATCACCTCTAGGCACCCGACAACGTCTAGAATCTCCAACTAAAGGAGAACAACGTGTCCGGCCCGTCTAGAGGTGTTCAACTAGATCCCTAAATCCTCGAGGAGGGTTTAAACATACCCTATGTGCCGGAAAAACCTGCATATAGCTAAAACTAATGCGTATGAAACCAAACGGAGCTATTATACCGCAGGTGAGGGGTTTCTTACCTCTTGATCGTAATTTCTTACGATTCTATTCGCTAGAGTTCCGGTGGAGATGATCCTCTCGACGATCCGATCACGTCTTCGCGTTCCTCTCGCGGAGAAGAACCTCTTTCGTGTCGTCGCCGGAAGGTGAACCGATGGACCTTGGGCTTGGTGTGCCGTGCGTGAGGAAGAGGAGAAGAAGAGGGGCGCCGGCGTGAGGGTTTGAGAGGAGAAGGTGCCGAACCAAAATAATAATAACCCAACTCCAACTTAAGTTTATTATTTATATTAAGTGGTTTACTGAACCCAACTCTAATATAAATATATTTGGTTCTCCTTTCTTTCAGCACGGCCCTGCTGGGTTCACCGGTTACTAATCTTATCTGTAAACCATAGGTCTCGGGTTCGATTCCCGCCTAAGCTATTTTACGGTTCTACTTATTTTTGCTACTTCCGATACTCGGAAAATTCCGGAAAAATATCTAAAAATTCCAGAAAAATCTTAGAATAACTCTAAAATAGTTTTGAGAATTTTTGGGCGTTACAATCCCCCATACCTTATAAAAAGTTCGTCCTCGAACTTAGAACAATTCTGGGTACTTCTGTCTCATGCTGGCCTCTGTCTCCCAAGTCGCCTCTGCTGCTGTGTGATTTTGCCAGCTAACTTTGACTAATGGTACTTCCTTGTTCCGTAATTTCTTTACTGCTCGGTCTATTATCTGAATAGGCCGACTGTCATAGCTGAGATCATCACGGACCTGTACCAGCTGGGGCTCAATCACCTGGGTGGCGTCTGGGATATGCTTCTTCAGCATGGAGACGTGAAATACGTTGTGGACGGCTGACATCTCCTGAGGTAGCTCTAACTCATATGCTACCTTGCCCACTCTCTTCGTGATAAGGTATGGTCCCACATATCTGGGAGCTAGCTTGCCCTTCTTCCCAAAACGCATGACTCCCTTCATGGGAGCTACTCTGAGGAAAACTGTGATCCCTGAAAACTCTAGGTGCGTCGTGTATCGGCATAGCTTTTACGGCTCTGTCTTTGTCTCTATCCTCTGGCGGATCTGGTGGATGGCTGCTGTGGTATCTGCCACTAGATCCGTCCGAAGCTCTAGTTCCTTCCATTCACCACTCTCATACCAACAGTTGGTGATCGCACCTCCGCCCATAGAGGTGCCTCATAAGGTGTCATAGATAGTGGCACGATAAGTTGTTGTATGCAAACCGCTAAGCTCGGATATTTGCACCAACTTCCTTGAAGTCTAGGGCACAGCATATCTTGAGCACCGATTTACTAGCTCGACCATGCCGAGGATGGAAGGGCTTTGAATTTCAATTTGGTGCCCAATGTTGACAAGTGTGATGTGAATCTGCTGTCTCTGTCCGAAATGATGGTTCGTGGGACTCCATGTAGTCGGCGATCTCCGATACAACTGAGCTAGCTTCTCCATGGAGTAGGATATCTTGATAGCTAAAAAGTGGGCTGATTTAGTCACTTTTACCCAGATGGCATCAAAACTATTCGTGGTTCGGTAGCCCCACTATGAAGTCCATCGAGATATCCTCCACTTCCATTGGAATCTGTATAGGTGCAGAACTCCTCTCGTTGATGTTACGCCTTGACCCTCGGCGTGAGGCGGATGCTAACATATCTGGCGATGTCTCGCTCATCCGGGGCCACCTTTCTTGGTCTTGATACATTTTGGTGGAGCTGGATGCATCGCATAGGGAGTCTGTGAGCCTCATCTAAAATCATCCTCCTTAGGAATGCACAGTCTATCACCAAAATACAACACCCATCGGACAGATTCTGCTATCCCTTGCTTGATTTTCTGAATTTCGGTCCCGATCCTGGTGACTGAATATCACCAAGCAAGGTAGACTCTAAGGTCATAGTAGAGAGCTGTCCGACGATGAGTTCGAGACCAAAATCCGCGATCTCCTTCTGTAGGGTGACATGGCTGCGAGATAATAAGGTAGCGCTGGATTTTCTGCTAAGTGCATCTGCTACCCTATTGGCTTTCCCGGTGGTAGAGGATGTCTATGTCATAATCTTTGACTAGCTCTAGCCACTTGCGCTGTCGGATCCTTCTGAGTGAAGAAGTACTTGAGACTCCGATGATCTATACACTCTGCACTGAGCTCCATACAAGTAATGTCTCCAAATTTTGAGGCGAACACTCTGCTGTAAGCTCAAGATCATGAGTAGGGTAGTTCTTCTCATAATCCTTGAGTTGTGGAGGCATAAGCGATCACCTTGCCATCTTGCATCTGCACTAATCCCAATTTAGAGGCGTCACTATATATATCGAAGTTGTCTTAGTGTCAGAATAGGTGCACTAGTCAATCTCCTCTTGAGTTATTTGCTGTTCTCATGATCCTCCATCCTTGAAATTTCTTGTTCTTCTGGTGAGAGCATCGTGGGGAGGCTATCTGGAGAAGTCCTCTACAAACTTTCTGTAATATCCTGCTAATCCAAAGCTCCTGATCTCGTTGGCGTTCTTAGGTCTCCTCCGGTTACTTACTGCTTCTTGGGATCTACCATAATACCATCCTTTGAGATGACGTGACCCGGGAAGGACATTAGCCAAAACTCACATTTCGTGAACTTGGCGTATAGCGGATTCTCGAAGGGTCTGCAATACTAGTTTCGGGTGCTCAGAGTTCTTCCTGAGTTCTGAGTAGATAAGAATGTCATCGATAAACACAATAACAAACTTATCTAAATACTCCATACCCTATTCATAAGATCCATGAATGTAGCTGGAGCACGCCAAAAGGCATGACTACGAACTCGTAATGTCCGTATCTGAATGCTGTCTTTGGTATATCACCCTCCTTGACTCGACTTGGTGATATCACGATCGAGGTCAATTTTGAGAACCTCTGCTCCCTTTAAGCGGTGAGCAGGTCATCTATTCGGGAAGAGGATACTGTTCTTGATCGTGACTGATTCATTGCTCTGTAGTCTATACATAGCGCATGCTTCCATCCTTCTTCTTCACGAGCACAGGTGCTCCCCATGGTGAGTGACTAGGGCGTATGAAGCCCTTGTCAAGTAGCTCCTGTAGCTGCTGAAGTTCCTTCATTCTGCTGGAGCCATGCGGTGGGCGCTTTGGAAATAGGATTGGTGCGGGAAGAGTTCTATCTCAAATTCAATCTCACTGGTGCTAGGCTGGTAACTCTTCAGGGAACTACTGGTAGTCACATACAACTCGGACCTCTGCTAGCTGTTGGTCCTCGTCCTGGCTAGTAGTGACTACATGTGCTAGGTACCGTACATCCCGAATCCATCAACCACGTGCCTTCATAGTGAGAAAATTTTTGGCTTTTCTCTTTGGTTCTCCGATGTACTCGACTGTGCTTCGGGTTGACTTTCTGTTTTCGGCACTCTATGGAAGCACCGTATTTGATCAGAAAGTCCATCCCAAGGATGACGTCGTAGTCGATCATTTCCAGCAGGATCAGATCACAAAAGAATTCGATGCTGCTATAATGAGCTGCTCTGAGCCAGTGCGTTGATGCCATGACCTCTCCTGAAGGTAGTGCCGGCAATGAGTACTCTGGGGTATTTCTAATTTCTCGGAGAACATCCGGCTATATATGAATGGGTTGCCCGAGTATCGAATAAGACACTAATCTGACCTGTAACAGCTGTCGAGGCATTTGCTACGTCCTCTCGGTGAGTGAGTAGATCCTCGCGTTCGCCATAGCTGGAGGGCTTCTAATCGTACAGGTGATGAGTGGACCTTCTAGACTGCGTCGATGTAAGCGGTGGTGGCTGCGTATTGGATCTGCTGTGGTGAGGAAGACCGGTCTTGTTCGGCTGCTTGGCCATGTGCCCTTCTTGTCCACATTCAAAGCATCCTCGTGTGCCCTTGCGACAAACCCACAGGTGGAATCTCCCACAAGTGGCACACTTTGGATAACTGGGTCGCTTGCTAGATGGTCCTCCTTTTGAGTCACTCCACGATTTGCGCTTGCTGTTGGGTTCCCTTTCCAGTTGTAGCCTTGCTGTTTTTGAGTGTGATAGTTTCCTTGGCCCTTGGACTCGAGGAGACTTGCTTACCTCATGTTGTTACAGTAATGCTCGTGGTCAAGAGCCGCTCACTAACTCCTCGTGGTTTATGGCCTATGTATGCCACCGCCACATTCACCGCTATCTCGGCCTCGACATCTTGTTCTTTCCGTCTTGACTAGCTCTGGGCATAGACGAGCCAACTGTTGAATTTCTTCACGGCTTCCTCAACTGAGAGGTTGCCCTGACGAAACTCGGTGAACTTCGTCATAGTGGCGGTTTGTAACGCATATGAAAGAACTCCTCAAAGAATTCCTTCTCAAAGTCAGCCCATGTCATCTGGGGCGCTTCGTTCGATTCTTTCCCACCACATGCGTCGTCTCCTGTCGGTGAAGGAGGCACACTTCACCTTCTCGTGTTACGGCCTCCGAAGCTCCATCGTGCTCTCCGGTGTTTTGAACCATGCTTGGGCATCCCATGGTTCACTAGTGCTGAGAAGTTCTCTGGCTTGACCACTGGATGAGATAGGCTTCCTTTCTTGGCTCATCTTTGAGACTCTGGTGCTGGTCTTGGTGCTTTTGGTGGAGGTGGAACCTCTAAGACTACCGGTCGTCAAATTCGGTTCGGGGTGACTGTGGGGTGTTCTGATTAGCCTTTAAGGTGGCTATCTCCTGTTCTTGTTCTGCTAGTGATGACCACTTTGTAGGTCTGGAGGAGACACTGCACGCCTCTTCTTGGGGCTTCAAGGGTGCCCTTCTAGGTGGGCGTCCTCGTGCCATTTCTAAAGACATAGAGAACATAGGTATAACTAACACTATCACGGTTATCTAACTCGATATCATGTTTAAACTATCACATGCTAACAAGCGGTAGGTATATAAACATGAACATTATAATAAACAAAAGCATAAATAAAGTAGAGGTGTTCTTACTTGGGAGGTACAATGTTGATGTGTTTGTAGGAAGTATGGAATACTGCTCGATACCACTCTGTAACGACCCGCCTTCTACTACTAAGGCGAATCGCTACGATTATTGCTAAACTGTCGCGGAAAACTGATCTAATTTTTCTACTAAACCGATCAAACTTAATGCCCGGTGTACCTAGGAGTTGTACACTTGCTAGGGGAGATAACCTGTGCCTCCCTAGCTGTAATCGGGCATTTAAATCGATCCAGATCGATTGGGCTGTCGGATCGATCACGGGATCGATCGAGAATTAGCCTCGGAGTCTCTGGATCGGTCGGCGGACCGATCCAAAAGCTTCTCTTCTTGCTACATGCGCTGGATCGGTGCTGGCCGATCCGGGATCGGTCGGTTGGCCGATCGGTGGCTCCGTCGTCTGCTGCGTTGGCGTGGCGGACGGTCTGGGCCGATCCGGAGCACCACGATCGGTCGGTAGACCGATCAGTTCACCTCCATGTCTCTGTTAATGCGGGCGGTCGGTGGCCGATCCATGAGGATCTGATAGCATCTTTATGTATGCGGATCGATCGGTGACCAATCGATGACGTCTGATCGGTGCCGAGTTATTCGAATCGAACTACGATTTCAGGTTGTGCCAAAACTCCACCTATCAACTATCACATGCATAATAACTATTCTAACAACATGCAATAACAATTTTAGACTTAAGCTAGAGTAAGGTTCGCTGGTTCATGGCATTTTAAGTCACTAAACACATTTAACAATTGGAAGTGTATGAAAGTAAAAATTGCTAGAGTTCTAATTGGTTAAACTTGCTAAGTCCCCTAAGGACCTTTGATTCCGGTTCCCGCCACACACACCATCCTTGCATTGCCCTCCACTTCCTCTGTTAGTCCATTTTCCTTTACCTTTATCTGCAGTATAAGGAAAAGTAGAATCTGTAAGCTTAAAGCTTAGTAAGAAACCATCTACCTCACAAAATCATGCATTCGATGCAATATGCTTTTAAATCATGCTATTTGAAAATATGCACTGAACTAGCTAAGACATGGTATACTGAAATCGTAAGACATAACATATAAGCATGGCATAAGCACTGAATCATGGCAAAGCAACCAAATACTGAACTGAATATAAGCTAAACTGAAACTAAATCTAATCTGAAAACAACTCAACTAGCATCACCGATTTTGAGTTTGAAATCTAATACATAATAAGTGAAAATACTAAACATCTTGTTTGGGTCCAGCAACTGTACTCTTGTAGGCGCATCCCTACTAGACCGGGGTTGCAAGTCCCGAATTTAGCAGGGTTGTCTAGGCTATCTGAACCTAGGGACGATGTGGGAGTCAACCCAATGGATATCTAATCGATGCGGTGCCACGAAAATAAAATCTTGATATCTATAGCTAAGCGATATAACATGCTTCTAGGTTATCTGAACCTAGAGGCGTTGAGAGCCACCCTTGGACCGTAGTCCCATAAAGCTGAACTAAACTAATGTCTTGGTTTAAATGCCTCTAATGCATTTAACTAAGCTATTAAACATAAGCGAGGTGGTATTTAGCTACACTAATATTTTACAGAACACTTGGTGTGCTCAACTCTCTCCTCTAATAGGAGATCACCTCTAGGCACCGACAACGTCTAGAATCTCCAACTAAAGGAGAACGCGTGTCCCGTCTAGAGGTGTTCAACTAGATCCCTAAATCCTCGAGGAGGGTTTAAACATACCCTATGTGCGGAAAACCTGCATATAGCTAAAACTAATGCGTATGAAACCAAGCGGAGCTATTATACTGCAGGTGAGGGTTTCTTACCTCTTGATCGTAATTTCTTACGATTCTATTAGCTGAGTTTCGGTGGAGATGATCCTCTCGACGATCCGATCACGTCTTCGCGTTCCTCTCGCGGAGAAGAACCTCTTCGTGTTGGAGTCGTTCTTGGGAAGGTGAACCGATGGACCTTGGGCTTGGTGTGCGTGCGTGAGGAAGTGGAGAAGAAGAGGCGGCGTGAGGGTTTGAGGAGAAGAGGTAAGTAATAATAACCCAAACCTCAACTTAAGTTTATTATTTATATTAAGTGGTTTCTTGAACCCAACTCTAATATAAATATATTTGGTTCTCCTTTCTTTCGGCACGGCCCTGCTGGGTTCACGGTTACTAATCTTATCCATAAACCATAGGTCTCGGGTTGATTCACTTAAGCTATTTGGTTCTACTTATTTTTGCTACTTCCGATACTCGGAAAATTCCGAAAAATATCTAAAAATTCCAGAAAAATCTTAGAATAACTCTAAAATAGTTTTGAGAATTTTGGACTTCCACGTGGCGTTGACCTCACGACGGGGTCCCATTCTTACCACGGATCACTTGCCTCCCCTTAAGTCTAGTCGGAGGCGGTGTCCGGTGATTGGACTACATCATCTTGACGGCTCTTCACGGTCTAGTATCCTCCGGTCGTGATGGCAGAGATTAAACAAATCAACAATGGCATTCATAGATCTCCTCGTGTTCGCCAATCTTGACAGAGCATGCTTTCATTAAATGCTCGAATGGTGAATGGTCGAATGCCCGCCGCGCCATCGCCATCTGGCCGGTGGCATGGTGTTTTGATGTGATCGAGATTAATGGACGGCGGCGCGCTTTGGTTCCGTGACACGGATCAGCGGTGGCAACGCCTCCACCCTATAAATCCTTCGTTTCCTTCTCTCCATCATTTTCCTCCGCGATTCGACCTTCGTCTCCAGCGTTTTGGTGCTCCGGCGATTTCCTTCTTGCTTTCCGGCGCTCCCCGGCGCCTCCTCCCTGATCTTTTCTCCTCACGGTAAGGCTCTGCACCTCTTCTTTCTTGTTTCCGGTGTTCACTCCACATCTCTTTCCTAGTTTCGATCCTTGAAACCTCCTTTCGCTTGCGGTTGTTTTCTCTAGCCTTTTCGCCTTTTGATTCTTTCCGGCCCATGGCTAGTTCTTCCCATCCAAAGGACCGGTCCCTTGGCCCATGGTACACCACCATGCGTCCGGTTCGACCACAGTGATTTTGATATTCGACCGACAATTTGAAATCGAAGATTCGAACTTCTTTTGGCGGTCCCTGTCTCGGACCACATGATGTGTTTCTGTGTCTCTTCACGACCAATTTATGCGATTGCGTTTCCTACATCCTTTCATCATTGATGTTTGTAATTTTTGGGTGCTACTGCGGTTTAGTACCAATACCTTAGTCTCCTCTGCGGTGTTGTTGTTTTGTTCAAGATTCACAACATCCCCTCGAGGAGGTCTTCTTTTATTTCTACTACCCCAAGAAGCCGGTAGGCACCTTCATGTTCCAAGCTCGACCGGGTTAGTCTTCTTCAACAAACTTCCTTCTTCCAATAAACATTGGAAGGATTATTTTCTACATCTGTGCCCGATCAGGCCACCTTCGACAAAGTGGCGGTTAGCTTTACCCAGTGAAGAAGTTCAAGACCACCGACTATCTCCATCATAAATATATATTAGCCTGCGACTTGACATCAATAAGCTTCTTCACGAAGGAGTGATGTACATCTTCGACACGAGTCTATCCGGACCCTCTTCCGAGCCGCTTGTAAGAACTCTACTTGGGCATTTGCTTTGATTGCTAACTGATTTCTTTTCTTTCCTTTATAGCGGACATCGTCATGGACTCGGTCATGGTCATAGCGGCGTGAAAGGAAGCGGCGGAGATTAGATAAGGCGAGTATCCGGTGGCCGGATCCACGAAGGAAGGAGGCGGGACTCTCAATGAGTCGCTCGGGCTTCTCAAAAATGTGGGAGCCACCCCTGGAGAACAAACAACGCCCCAGGAAGGTTCGCTCGGGAGCGGACCTCAACAAAAGCGCGGTCCCTCTCGGCGTTCATCCCGAGGTCCCAGCGATGGCTCACTGCCTCGAGTGCACCGCCGTAGCCAGCCGTCCGAGGCGGCATACACGAATACGAATTGAGTGTGCCGAGGCTATTTCGGTTAGCACCGCACTGCTCATCAATCGGTCAGCGGCTCGACCATTCCTCAGTTCTTCATCCCCGAATACGATCAATAGCGCTTGATTGGTCCTCTTCATCTTCAAGAAGGCTGCGCGCGAGCGGACGGCGAACACCCTCACGGGCCTCTAAAAGAAGAGGGGCGGGACGCCGGGCTGGCATGTCGATGATGATTCCCCTCACATTTTGTGCCACATCAGGAGTCTATCTTTTGAGAAGAAATTTTCATGCATTTTTTCCGATCGGCCCTTATCCATTTCTATTTTGCATCGGAGATGGGTGGAGATTGCGGTCTCCAGCGCTGCTATAGTGGATGAGGAGTAAAACCTAAGGCACAGGCGGTCCGTCCTGCAGTGGTTTAACTCCAGTTTGGAAGGGCTTAGAAGGCTCAAGATATCTTTGGCGGAACAGGAGCAGAGACCGGGCTCACCATGCGGCGAGGCTCGGCGGCAAGTCAAGTCCTTGACCAAAAATAGCTACCACTCGGAAGAACACGGCCATTTCGACTTAGAAGAAGAATGGAGGCTAGAGGCTTGGAGCTGAAGATCAAGGAGTTGATGGGCGGCTCGACCAAGAAAGTGAGCCGCGGTAGGCGCCGCCGCATAAGGATGGTGACCACTGCAAGAATCTCTTGCTGCGGCTTCAACGGCCTTCAGTAAGAGCCGAATCGGGTTGCAGCTCTAAGAAAAGGCTACATCCGCTCGCCCGATTTCTCGGAAAAAATCTGTGAGGGGATGTACACCGCCTTCGACTCGGCTATGACCGCCACCATGACTTATCTGAAGTCAAAGGGTCTTCTTCCTGAGTCCACCAATATTTCGGCCGGCGATCAGATGGCGCTTCTGGATAACATCCCCAAGACCCTGTATGATTATATTGAGTAGTTTCTGTACTTTGGCCACTCGGCTAAATATCATCCTTTTTGTAATTAGGCTGCCCGGCCTGAAGTCTGAACTTTAATGCAATGTTTTCCTTGTATTCACTGTCTTTTATATAACCAAAATATGTGTTTATCCGCTCTCCCATTATCACCCCTCTGGTATTCGAAAGGGATTTTTACTAAGTGTTTGGTGTTGCCTTTACGCCCGGCTTAACATGTAATACTTCGCCTACTTAATTTTCCGCTTTGATAGCAGAGATCACTCGCTAGATACCCCATGCCTTTGGGTTCTAGGCCGAGCGGAGCGTAGAGATGATTTAACGATATTGAGGGCGAGTTTCTGGGGCCATTGCATCCTTTTTGGCATCTTGGCTCGGGCGTTTATGCGCAGGCGTCTCGATATTTTCGGAGCTCGGCGGTCTTCCGGATGTTTATAGGCCGGCTCGATCTTCTCGATGTTGTCGGGCTTCTCTCGATCAGCGTTTGCCGGCTTCGGCTCGTCTATTTTATTCGATATTCGGCGGTCTTCCGCTTCGGGCGTTTATAAACTCGTCTCTCGAACGTCGGTCGGCGGTCTTCCTTCGGCGCCAGCCGTCTCTCGATTTTGCGAGGCTCGGCGGTCTTCCTGCTTCGGGCGTTATAAACCGGCTCGTCTTATTGCGTCGGGCTCGGCTCTTCGGATATTGTTTAAACCGGCTCGTCTCGACGTTTCGCGGTCTTCGGAGCTCTCGTCATGTTTCTTCGGGCGTCGGCGATATTGCGTCGAGCTCGGCGGTCTTCCGCTCGGGCGTTTATAACGCCGGCTGCCGTCTCGATATTTAACGGTCTTCCTCTCGGGCGTTTATAGGCGCGGCTCATCTCTCGATATTTAACGTCGGGCTCGGCGGTCTTCAGCTTCGGGCTTTATAGGCGGCCGGACGTTATTGCATGCGGAGCTCGGCGGTCTTCCGCTCGGGCGTTTATAGGCAACCGGCTCGTCTCGATATTTTTGCGTCGCAGGCGGTCTTCGCTTCGGGCGTTTATATGCGCCGGCTCTCTCTCAATATTTAATGCGTCGGGCTCGGCGGTCTTCCTCGGATTCGGAGGGAGGGCTCTCTCAATTTTTAACGTCGAGGCTCGGCGGTCTTCACTTCGGAGGTTTATAGATCTTAGGCTCGTCCTCGATTTTTAACGTCGGCTCGGCGGTCTTCCGCTCGGAGGGTTTCTCGTCTCTCGATATTTTAACGGGCTCGGCGGCCTCTAAAACTAATTTTAACACGGATGATATTACTCCTACGGCGGGTCTCTTCATGACTTGGCTCGGATAATTTTGTACGGAGGTCTCCAGTCGAGTTTTGACTCGTGTAACTATCCCGGCCGATCGGGGGTCTCCTCATCGAGTTAGTGGCTCGGATCTTATACATCATGGAGATAGGCCGCTCGTGGATAATGCCAATTAAGCTTTTAACATTTTGCTGCATTTCAAATATCGATAAGCAGCGAGTATCTGTATCATTTCATTGGCGCTTCCTCTTCGGAAAGTGGAGATAATTTGCGCTTTGTGGTTGATCAAGTCCCAATCATCTTCATCTTCATTGCTCGTGGTGCTCCCTTGAATACGGTTGGATCTTTGTCTCTGGGGGCGTCGCTCGGGGAGCCTGTGCTGCGACTGGAGGCGTTCGAGAATAGGGCCGATGAAATGCACAGTGGCGGTGGTGCCTCTCGGCCACGATCCTGACTTTGTTCTTATTCACGCTTTCGGCTTGCGACTTTTGCCTCATTCTACAAGCTTGGCTCTTGTCTCGATCAAAGTCGAGCTCCTCTGGAAGCATCACGAAGTTGTCGTCAACCTCGTCCATTGCTTGATCGGAGGAGGCGTTCCAGACGCCAGGTGATCTGTCAGAAGAATGATCCAATGGGACGCTAGGCACGTGGCGCTCTCCAGCGGCTGTAGATCTCTGGTCGACGGACCTCCGGCGAACACGAGTCGGGCGGTAGGAAGGGTTCGGCGACCCTCCGATGCTGTCGGTGACTCAGCGAGAAAGTGGCTCCCATAATCGTAGAATGCGTACCTCCGGCGAAGGGTGAGGGCCTTTATATAGAGCAGCAGAGAAGCGAGTGTACACATGTCCATGGCCCATACCCCAGCAAGGGCTTGTCAGTGAGCTTACCTGGCCCATACTGCTACAGTCCAAGCATGTCCTCGATGGGACAGCGGAATCTCCTGTCATAAGATTTGGAGTATGGCTTACATGCGGAGCATACTCGCTATCAGACAAAGATGTCCCTTGTCCTTTTCCCTTACTCCCGATCCGGCGTCCGGCCGGCCGGCTTCCTCGGAGTCCGGCCGGACGTATTCGGTGATTTACTTGGGGAGATTCTCAATCACGTGCGTTGTGGAGACTATTAACAGTATGCTACCTTATGACTTTAGTCGAGCGTGCTGTCTGCTCGGCTTTGCGATCTTTTCCACTGAGCGCCGGAACCCTGACTTCCTACAGGGCACCTTTAACCCTCAGCCAGACACCGGGCGGTCGGACCCAGCCCTCTCCGGACGTTGACTCCACCGAACGGCCGGTCGGTCGTTCGGACCTCCCATCTCCGGACGGGCCTCCTTCCACTTTGACTTCCATGTGGCGTTGACCTCACCGGACGAGGTCCCCTGTTCTTACCACCAGATCAAATTCCTAAGGCTGTAAGGAGTCCAAATTTCTACTCCATTATTTATTTTGGCTTTTTCGGAAGTGAGATTTTATATCAAGTCCAATGTCAAATTTTAGCCAATTTTTCAAATAATATTTTAACACATCCGAAGAAACCGAAATAAATAATAGATACTATATTTGAACTCATTGCAACCTCAGAAATCCACATGACCTGAAATGAGTGTAATCGGAGTTCTCTAGGTCAATTAGTGGATTTCAGTCAAAACTCACTCATTGAGCTAGAGAGCTCCAATTACACTCATTTCAAATTCTGTAGATTTATTATGTTGTAAGGAGTTCAAATATGTTATCCACTGTTTATTTTGTCTTCTCCGGAGGTATTAAAATATTATTGAAAGAATCAGTTGATATCACATAAACGTTGGACTTGATATAAAATCCCACCTTTGGAGAAGCCGAAATAAATAATGGAGGGCATATTTAGACTCCTTGCAACCTCAGGAATCCATAGAAACTGAAATGGGTGCAATCAAAGCTCTCTAGGTCCATTAATGGGTTTTGACCAAAATCGATCGAAATCCACTAATCGACTTAGAGAGTTCTAATTACACTCATTTCAGGTCTTGTGGAATCTTGAGGTTGCAAGGAGTCTAAATATGTCCTCCATCATTTATTTTGACTTCTTTGGAAGTGAGATTTTATATAATTTCATATCAGACCCAATGTGAGATTTCGGCTGATTTCAATCGAAACCCATTAATTAACCTAGAGAGTTCCGATTGCATCCATTTCAGGTCTTGTAGATTCCTGAGGCTGCAAGGAGTCCAAATATGTACTCCATTATTTATTTCAGCTTTTTTGGAAGTAGGATTTTATATCAGGACCAATGTCAGATTTTAGCCAAATTTTCTAATAACATTTTAACATATCTAGAGAAGCCTAAATAAATAATAGATAGCATATTTGAACTCCTTGCAACTCCAGAAATCCACATAACTTGAAATGAGTGCAATCAGAGCTCTCAAGGCCAATCAGTGAATTTTGATCGAAACTCACTAATTAACCTAAAGAACTTTGATTACACCAATTTCAGGTCCTATGAATTTCTAAGGTTGCAATGAGTTTAAATATGCTATCCATTATTTATTTTGGCTTCTCTGGAGGTATTAAAATACTGTTGAAAGAATCGATTGATATCTTATATACGTTGGGCTTGATATAAAATCTCACCTCCGTTGAAGCCGAAATAAATAATAGATTTTAACTGAAATCCATTAATCGACCTAGAGAGCTCCGATTACTTTCATTTCAGTTTCTGTGGATTTCTGAGATTGCAAAGAGTCTAAATATGTCTTTCATTATTTATTTCGACTTCTCTGAAGGTGAGATTTTATATCAGGCCCAATATTTGTGAGATATCAGCCAATTCTTTTAATAATATTTTAATACCTCTGGAAAAATCAAAATAAATAATGGATAGCATATTTGAACTCCTTGCTATTGGATCTATAAACACGTGAGAGGGGGCTGAATCACGTGATTTTCAAAAACTTGTTTTCTCATTTTTAAAATCACGAGTGCAAACACAGCAGAAAGTAAATAAGAAATCAAAAATAAAAATCACAAGAAAACATAGTTGGTTTACTTGGTTCGGAGCCTTCGGTGACTCCTACTCCAAGACCCAGGTCCCACAGGCCTACCGATGGATAATCCACTAAAAACCTCTTCTGATACCTCCGAAAGAGAGAATCGAGTACAAAAAGGATTAGAACAAGTGCAACACATTGCACTTGTCCTTTTATAGAAATTAAATACACAAACAAAATTTGTTACCGACACTTAAGGATCAAAATGGGAGCGCTTGTGTGTCATTGTTGGTCTACGGACAGTGATCGGAAGTCCTCGGAACAGTCGTCGGGCACAGTAGCTTTGCAGTAGAGTCCTAACAGAAGCCTGGAGCAGTCGGAAGCTCAAACGGATGCGCAATAGCTCGTATATCAGTGTTCTGTCAAAGCCTTCTCAAGACTATCTTATATAGGGCTTGGAAGGCGCCTTCCATAGTTGTTGAAAGTGCCTTCAACCTGGTAAATTTAATCCCAAGCAGCCCGCCACTTATCCGCGAATGCGTCCAAAATTTATCCTGCGAAATGCACCTTCCATGGTCATGGAAAGCGCCTTCTATGAACAGTACGAAGGCGCCTTCACTGCTTAAAGGTACCTTCGAACACTGTTCATCTGAAGGCAAATTTTCTCCTTTGTCCTGCAAAATAATGTTAGTTCAAATAACCTACAACACAAGTATTAGGAAAATAATAATTAATAATAAAGAGTAGTAATTAGTTCCTATTCTCCCAGAACCAGAAACTAGTCAAGGTCTCAATTTAGGGATCCCAAATGGACCTAAACTGGACTGACGTCTACTGTCCCTCAACAGGGACACGACCTCACAAGGTCACTCTCCTCCAGTGATTTACCTTAACTTACCAATTTGTCAGATATCCAGTTAGCCTATCGACCTATCTAGACTTCATGCCAGCAATCCGATCGACCCGTTGACCTAGCTGGACTTCTCGCCAAATATCTGGTCAGCCTGTCGACCTATCTGGACTTCGTACTAGATATCTGGTCGGCCCGTTGACCTAGCTATATTTCCTGCTAGATATCCGATTAGTCCATCAACCTATGTGGACTTCTCTTGCACATTTAATCAAGTGGCTAGATCACAACAAAATCTAACTTAACTTACTTGTCATTCATCAAAATCTGAGTTAGACCGTTATGTAAATTACACCAACAATCTTCCCCTTTTTGATGCAATGACAACCTGGGTTAAGTTAGGAAATAATGCAAACATAAATAGACAAATGATATGGTTTAAGTTATTTGGATTTCGATGTTTGCTAACTTTTCGGTGTTTGCTAACTTTTCGATTTAGTGTTTGCTAACTTAATCCCTAACCCTTTGACATTCATTAAAAACATGAATAGACAACAAAAAAAATGTGCTAAGTAAAGTAATCAGAAAAAAAATTTAATAATAGGATAATTTTCAGGATTACTTGGTGAAGTTAAAAAAAATTAATAATTAACATATGTTAAAATATGTTCAAAATAGTTTTGAAAACTCTTATCAATTTAAAATGATAAAATATAGAGAATAAATTAGAATTTTAGAAATATTTTTAAAATCAATCCTCCCCCTAAAATAATTTTAAACCAAATTTACTAAGTAAGAATTTCAAAGTTATTTAAAAAAAAACTTTTCTATGGGAAATTAGAAAAGTGATTTCTAATGTTTTAATACTTTTGTAGGAAATTATTTGCAAAGTAATTATAAAAAAACTTTTTAATACATATTTTTAAGGTAAAAGATAGTCAAAAAATTCTTCAAATAATTTTCCTAACATCTTAAGAGTAATTTTTACACAATAACTTCACAAAATATTCTAAAAATATTTTTCAAAGAGATTTTCAAATTATTTGCAAGGAACCTTTCAAAAAGCTTCTAAGGAAAATAAAAAATAAATTTTGAAATATGATTTTGAAAATAGTTTTTTTTTTCAAATGATGTATTTTCAACACATTTTTCAAGGTGATTTCTCAAAAACAAGTTCTGAGTAATCTGTTTCCAAAATATCTGAGTAATCTTTTTCAAAACTTTTTAAATAACTATTTCAAAATTTTTAAAATAACTTTGAAGAAAATTTTTTCTAAGAAAGATTGTTAAAATAATTTTATGATTTTTTAAAAAAATAAATAATAATGTTTTCAAAAAGTATTAAAAACATATTTGAATGCATAAAAATAATTTCAACAAATAAGTTAAAATAGTTTTCAAAAATACTATCTAAGTCATCCATTTTTAAAGTAATTTTATAATTTTTAAAGTTTAATCTCTTCACATTTTCAAACATATAATTTTGAAACTTTGTAATAAATTTTAAAAACATTTTCAAAGAGTTTAAGTAAATATATTTTGAAATTAATTATTTTCAAAATATTTTCAAAATAGTTGAACTCTTTCTCCCCCTTAAGTTAACACTTCCCTTTAATTTGTACTAGGGTTTGGGCATGTTAAATTGTGTAATATATTTTCAAGGCCCTTGTTCCCCCTTAATCTAACATTATCTGATTATCTTTGTTAACTATAAGAAGTTCTACTTGAGAGTTTTACAGAAAATAGTGTTAGTAATACTTATGTTCAACAAATATATTATTTACATAAGTATATTCTATATATCTATTATAATTTCTTATATAAGTTTGATAAGTTCAATTGTTCAAATAATAACCTTAGATTTAGGTGTATTAAGTTAAAATTAAGTTTTAGGTTAAATGAAATAATTTGTTATTAATTCAATAATAGTTAATTATTTTCAATGATTTATTGATTAACTTTTACTTAACTCAATTCAATAATTTAATACTATTTGATGCAGATGTGATTAAGGGGCAGAGGCGAGATTTGGAGGAAAGGGGAGGGCATTTTGGACATTTGAGGCCAATTAGATTTTGGTTTTAAGGGAGAGCACTGTTCACTTTGAGGGGGAGGGGTTCGTGGTTCCGCCACCGCACACAGGAAGAACCTTTCTTCCTCATCCTCGTCGGTGCTTCCCGCCGCTGGACTTGCGCTGCCACTAGCGACAAGCACTCACAGCTGCCTCCTCTCTGCCGCCACCGAGCCTGAGGGCTTCGTGTGTGGTTTTTCCGCTGCCGCCAAGGGGCCTTTTCCTCCTCCCGCCTAGCCGGCGCCGATGTCGGCCGACCCCTCTTGCCATCCCTCTTCTTCCTTCTTCTCTGGACACACAGCAGCGACGCCAAGAGAGGAGGATGCCACTTGTGCCGCCTTCGTCGCTGGCCATGTTGGCCTCTCGCCGACGCTGATGCCATGGAGGAGCCGCCATCTCCAGCGGGCGGGGCCACTGCCACCTTTTTCCGCAGCCGCTGCCGCTGCCTCCGGCGGGCGCTGCCGCCCCCAGCGGCCGTCACCGCTACCTCACGCCGCCTCCGGTGGCTATGGATGCCACCGCCGACGCCCCCAGCGGGCGTCGACACTTCTCCAAGCGATCACCGGTGCTTCCTGCCGCTGACACCAACGCCGACGCCTACAGCAGGTGTTGCCTTCAGCGATAGTCGTGACCACCTCTAGCGGGTGCTGTTACCCTCTGGACAGCCGTCATTTGGGTGCTCAGGTTAGTGTACTCCGACCTTTGAGTCGAGATGATGTTCGGCCTGCGAGCCGATGCGGTTCCGGCCATCGAGCCGACGTGTTTCACTATTTGCACCGTTATTATGCCTGTGGGTTATTGGTATTATCCGGCCTGCGTGTCGTGTTCCGGCCTGCGAGCCGTTGTGGTATTGCGGCCTACGTACTGCCTTTTGTATTCATGCCACACCGGATTCTGTGTCGCCGCCCTCAGATCCGGCTCCCCGGCTAACTCACATCCATCTACTTGTCAGAGCCGCGACGACTCGACCAACATCGTGATCAACTCACTCATCCATCCGAGGGCGCCCCCCCGGGCTAGGGTACGTCTTCGTATTCATTTCGTATTTATTGCACTGTTCTACTATTATTCGACTGCTCCTATATTTATGGGATTCGCCTCGAGTACGGGGGTACTAGAGACCAGGGCAACCCGGTCGCTGGTTGCAGGGATTATTGACCAGAGGACTTCAGGCGACTTGGTCAACGCAGAAGATAGCTCTCCACCGGGTCATGGGGATGCGGTCAACCTTCCAGACACATCACACCGGCAGGTCCGTCTTCTCAGCTTCTAGACAGGATCAAATTGGCCCCGTCTATGAGAACGCACCTGGTCGGGAATGTGAAGATGGAAGATGCCGAAAAATTCTACCATCCTCATGACCTCGGTCAGTTTTTGCGTTATCTTTCCTCTTTCAGTTATATGATCTGCCCTAGTTCCTCGATTGAGGGCCCCCGCGCCGATCGGCCAGGTGTATATTATCCGAGCCCCGAGCTCGTTGATGAAAACCCCGCGCAATAGGCCGGGTGTATATTATCCGAGCCTCGAGCTCGTTGATGAAGACCCCGCGCCGATAGGCCGGGTGTATATTATCCGAGCCCCGAGCTCGTTGATGAAGACCCCGCGCCGATAGGCTGGGTGTATATTATTCGAGCCCTGAGCTCGTTGATGAAGACCCCATGCCGATCGGCCGAGCGTATATTATCAGAGCCATGGGCTCGATGTCGAAGACCCCGTGCCGATCGGTCGGGCGTATATTATCCGAGCCACGAGCTCGATGTCGAAGGCCCCGCGCCGATCGACCGGGTGTATATTATCTGAGTCCTGAGCTCGTTGACGAAGACCCTGCACCGATCGACCGGGTGTATATTATCCGAGCCCCGAGCTCGTTGATGAAGACCCCGCGTCGATCGGCCAGGCGTATATTATCTGAGCCACGGGCTCGATGTCGAAGACCCTGTGCCGATCGGTCGGACGTATATTATCCGAGCCACTAGCTCGATGTCGAAGGTCCCACGCCGATTGACCGGGTGTATATTATCCGAGTCCTGAACTCGTTGACGAAGACCCCGCGCCGATCGGCCGGGTATATATTATCCGAGTCCTAAGCTCGTGGATGAAGACCCCGCGTCGATCGGACAGGTGTATATTATTCAAGCCCCGAGCTCGTTGACGAAGACCCCGCACCGATCGGCCGGGCGTATATTATCCGAGCCACGAGCTCGATGTCGAAGACCCCGTGCCGATCGGCCGGGTGTATATTAGTCGAGCCATGAGCTCGATGTTGAAGACCCCGTGTTGATCGGCCGGGCGTATATTATCTGAGCCGTGAGCTCATTGTCGAAGACCCCGTGCCGATCGGCCGGGTTTGAGTTATCCTAGAAGACCATCGAGCGGGGACGTCAAACCCTCGCATCATTGGCGGTCAAGCGACGACCTTAAACCCTCGCGTCATCGGCGGTTGAGCGGCGACCTTAAACCCTCGCGTCATCGGCGGTCGAGCGGTGACCTTAAACCCTCGCATCATCGGCGATCGAGCGGTGACCTTAAACCCGTGTCTTCACCGACCAACATATCATATCTTTCGTCTCCCCTGGTCGAGGTCGAGCAGTCGTCACGATCATCTATCTCCCCCGTTCGGGGTCGAGCTATCTTCGATGGTCGCGGACAAGAGTATCTCCACTGGTTTCGGACCAGAATATCTCATAGGCTATGCGCCCGTTCGGGTCACGACTTCCGCTTCCGTGCGCCTTCAATTCACGGGCTACACTCCAGTTCAGTTCACGTGCGATGCGCCTGTTCGGCTCACGACTTTCACGTCCCTGCGACTAACGGGCTACACTCCATTCCAGTTCACGTGCGATGCGCTCGTTCGGCTCACGACCTTCGTCTCTGCGCACTCGATTTCACGGGCTATGTTCCCGCTCAGTTTTCGGGCTCCACTCTTGCCCAGCGCTGCTTCGTCTCTTGCTCGGTATTTGTTTAGGTGCTCGCTTGGCGTTCACCCGATAGCTTGTCAGGCAGTCGCTCGGTCCTATTTTTTCATCGCTTGGTCAGCATTCTCTGGACCGCCTGATCCTACGCCCGATCGACCACTTAGCCACGTGCTTGTTTTGCTCTACATCCTGATGGTTGTCAGATCGGCATTCTACGGTCACCTGGCTGACATTTTCGAGTCATCCGGTCGTATTTCACGGCAATCCGATCGACATCCATTCGATCGCCCGATTGGTATCTTCGTGATCGTGCGCTCGGCATCGCTCGCTCGCTCTGTCTGCTCGGCACCCCACGTGTCACTCGGTCAGCTATCATTTTACATGTTGCACACTTAAACGTTTTGCCATTCGATCGGCATCGGTCCGGTTGTCGATGTGGACCCTCTCGTAGTTCGCTTGACATTGCTACCGTCTCTCCCGCGACGCTCTCTTGATTACTCGGTTCGCCTAATCGACATCTTCCCGATCGCACGCTCGGCATCGCTTGTTCGGTTGGTCTGCGTGTTACCTCGCTTGTCGCTCGGGCGACTATCATGTTACTCGCCGCTCGCTTGATACTGCGCAGCTCGCTCGACACTTGGCCGATTATCTGACTCGGTATTATTTTTTCATAGTTCACTCAACATCGTCACCCTCTCTCGTATGACACCATTAGGACAACAATCGCTCGTGTCTCATTATACGATGAGTTCAGTGATTTGACTTTGATATTGAGAGTGGTTCAACCCTTTGCGATAGACTGTCCAGTCAGTCGGACTTACACCTCCTTCGACTAGACTTGAAGGGAGGCTTGTGATGCAGATGTGATTAAGGGGCAGAGGCGAGATTTGGAGGAAAGGGGAGGGCATTTTGGACATTTGAGGCCAATTAGGTTTTGGTTTTAAGGGAGAGCATTGTTCACTTTGAGGGGGAGGGGTTCGTGGTTCCGCCGCCGCACACAGGAAGAACCTTTCTTCCTCATCCTCGCCGGTGCTTCCCGTTGCTAGACTTGCGCTGCGACTTGCGACAGGCACTCATAGCTGCCTCCTCTCCGCCGCCGCCGAGCCCGAGGGCTTCGTGTGTGGTTTTTCCGCCGCCGCCAAGGGGCCTTTTCTTCCTCCCGCCTAGCCGGCGCCGATGCCGGCCGACCCCTCTTGCCATCCCTCTTCTTCCTTCTTCTCTGGACACACAGCAGCGACAACGAGCAGAGGAGCATGTCCAGTAGAGGAGGGCGCTACTTGTGCCGCCTTCGTCGCTGGCCATGTTGGCCTCTCGCCGACGCTGATGCCATGGAGGAGCCGCCATCTCCAGCGGGCGGGGCCACTGCCACCTTCTCCCACAGCCGTAGCCGCTACTTCCGGCGGGCGCTGCTGCCACCGCTGCCTCCGGCGGCTCCGGATGCCACTGCCGACGCCCCCAGCGGGCGTCGACACTTCTTCTAGCGGCCGCCGGTGCTTCCCGCCGCTGCCACCTTCTCCCGCAGCCACTGCCGCTGCCTCCGGCGGGCGCTGCTGCCCCCAGCGGCCGTCACAGCTGCCTCACGCTGCCTCCGGTGGCTATGGATGCCACCGCTAGCGCCCCTAGCGGGCGTCAACACTTCTCGCAGCGGTCGCCGGTGCTTCCCGCCGCTGTCGCCGACACCAACGCCTACAGCAGGCGTCGCTTCCAGCGACAACCGCTGCCACCTCTAGCGGTCGCCATTACCCTCCAGGCAACCGTCATTTGGGTGCTCAGGTTCGTGTACTCCGACCTTTGAGTCGAGATGATGTTCGGCCTACGAGCCGATGCGGTTCCGGCCATCGAGCCGACGTGTTTCGCTATTTGCACCGTTATTATGCCTGTGGGTTATTGGTATTATCCGGCCTGCGTGTTATGTTCCAGCCTACGTGCCGTGTTCCTGCCTGCGAGCCGTTGTGGTATTACGGCCTACGTGCCGCCTTTTGTATTCATGTCGCACCGGATTCCGTGTCACTGCCCTCAGATCCGGCTCCCCGGCTAACTCACATCCATCTACTCGTCAGAGCCGCAACGACTCGACCAACATCGCAATCAACTCACCCATCCATTTGAGAGCGGGGGCCAGGGTATGTCTTCGTATTCATTTTGTATTTATTGCACTGTTCTACTATTATTCGACTGCTCCTATATTTATGGGATTCGCCTCGAGTACTGGGGTACCAGAGATCGGGGCAACCCGGTCGCTGGCTGCAGGGATTGTTGACCAGAGAACTTCAGGCGACCTGGTCAACGCAGAAGATATCTCGCCACTAGGTCATGGGAATGCGGTCAACCTTCCAGACACATCACACCGGTAGACTCGTCTTCTTAGCTTCTAGACAGGATCACTATTAAAACATCTTACATTTCATATTAACTGAATGAGTTAATTTTAAAATTTGAATATGTTTAACTTAAACAAATTATTGATTAACGTAAAATTAGGATTAACTAAATTGTAAGTTTGAATTAATTCAGAGTTAAATTTATTAAAGTTAGTAAACAAAGTTAAGTAAAGTTAATGTGCAATTCGAGAAATCTTTAATTAAGATAAATTATGATTTACTCAAAGTAATGTAAAGATTTTGATTGACGTTAAAATTAAAGTTTAATTAAGGTTAAGTTTTAATTAACTTTTTAATGTAAACTCAAATTTAATTTAAAGTGAATTGAGTAAAGTTAATGTTTTAATTTGATTAAATTAGGGTACTAATCAAGTTAAGTTAAATCTTAAATACTATTAGAATAAACAATTAAATTTTAATTATTTAATTATTAATTACATAATTGAGTTTAAAGTTTAAGTTAATTGAATTTTGATCGTTTGTTAATAAAGATTTAAGTTGTAAGTTAAGTTTTTTTTTAAAGGGTTTTTAAAAGATTTTTTAAAATATTTTAAAATAATTTTGTAAAGTATTTTTAAAATAAATTTAAAAATGTTTTTAAAATAAATTTTAAAATGTTTTTAAAATAAATTTTAAAAGATTTTTAAAATAAATTTTAAAAGATTTTTAAAATAATTTTTTAAAGGATTTTTAAAATAATTTTTTAAAGGATTTTTAAAATAATTTTTTAAAGGATTTTGAAATAATAATTTTTAAAGGATATTTAAAATATTTTTTAAAATATTTTTTTAAAATAAATTTTAAAGGATTTTTAAAAGAATTTTTTAAAAAATATTTTTAAAATTTTTTAAAGGATTTTTAAAATAATTTTTAAAAGATTTTAAAATAAATTTTTAAAAGATTTTTTTAAATAATTTATATATGATACATTAATTAAAATATGTTTAATTCAATTTAAATTTTAGTGTTTAATTAAATTAATATTGGTATTTAATTTAAATTAATTTAATCCTATTAAATTTAATTTATTTTAATTTAATTTAATTTTAATTTAATTTAATTTTAATTTTAATTTAATTTAATTTAATTTAATTTTAATTTTAATTTAATTTAATTTTAATTTTAATTTTAATTTAAAGTTTAATTTTTAATTTTAGGTTTAAGTTTAATTTTTAATTTTAGATTTAATTTTATTTGTTTTAATTTTAGGTTTAAGTTTAATTTTTAATTTTTTTTGTTTTAATTTTAGGTTTAATTTAAGTTTATGTTTAATTTTTGAGTTTAGGTCCTTAGTCATCTCACTCGATCTACATTATCAATCAGGGAATCCTATAATTTTGTGAGATTTGTTAAATTTAATTTCAGGGTTTAATTTAACTTTATGTTAGATTCAAGTTTAGCTTTGGGTTCAACAAACAAGCATTTCTTTAGATAAACTTTTGGGCTATGGTGAGTCACTTGGACATCATTAGAGTAACCATGTCTTCGAGGTTTTTCAAATAGTCTCATCCACTGAACTTAGTATAAAATCTTGGTTTAACTAGTTAGGATTTGTAAGGGGTAGCTTCAGTTAGTTCCATTAAGTCAAATGCACCAAGTCGAAGCCATATTTTCCTAGACATGCATAGACAGAGTTTCCCTAACCTACTATCATCCAAAACTTCACTAGTACATTTGTCAAGTTATACTGTTGTCCCTATTTTAGCTAGTCCTAATTATCCAGTCGGGTAAGTTATTATTTTGGAAGTGCTAACTAATTTGGAGCCTGCCTATGAATTGTTAAGTTTGATTTTTAAATTTTGGATTTGTGTCAATTACTTTTATAATTATAGTGTACTTAATGGTAATTTTATTTGTTTGATTTTATTTTATCTTTTGGATTTAGGTTTGATTTTGTTTTGTTTTTAAGTTTAGAATTTAGTTTTGAAGATTTATTTTGGTTTTAATTTAAGGTTTTAGTTGGATTTGATTTTATATAATGGATTTCATTCTTAGGTACATAATATTGGTTAATTCCTACTCGCGTGATTAGGCATACTTTTGGAACCCAAGCTTTAGTTTGGATCTTATTTTGATTAACTAAGGATATAAAGGATTTGTTGGTTGAGCTGGACTTGTATCCAAGTTCGGACTTATTGTACATAGCTCTTTGTGACCCAAGTTTCATGTCGAGGTACTTGGATCTAGTTGTGAATTTTTGTAGTAATTCTTTTAGTTCAATTATTTCATTTTTCAGTCTAAAATTATCCTTCTCAAGTTATGCAATTTGAGTTGGGATTTCAGCTTGAATTGGTTCAGTTGTTGAACTTGATTTTAATTGTTTACTAAGTTTGTTATTTTCTTTTATTAGTTTGTTTATGTAATTTTCAGAGTTAGTTAATTTCTTATTTAAACATGCAATAATTTTAAAAAAATCTTTTGCTTAAAGTAAAGTATACCTCATCGGAACCTTCGGAAATGAGTGTGGACTCGTGACTCGATTCGAGTTCGGATCCGTCTTTCGATTCGTTCTCTGATTCTGATTCATAAGCCATCAATGCAAGGTAGTTGGTGTGCTTCGGTTCTTCGCCGTCTGATTCATCTCCGGATGATTCGTCCCACATTACTTTGAGGGCCTTCTTTTTATTCAGATTTGGGCAACCGTTCTTGTGATTCCCCTTTTTGTTGCACCTAAAACATGTGACGTTTGTTTTGTTGCTATTTGATGTTGAGTTGATCTTCTATAGGTTCCTTTTTGAGAAATTCTTCTTTCTCCTGGTGAACATTTTTCTTGCCAAGTTCAACAGGTGTTCTTCATCATCTGAGTCTTGCTCAGTATCAACTTCTAATTCTTGTTTGGTTCTGGTCTTCTCTTTTGATATTCCTGCAATAAGAGCAATACCTTTCTCGGCTTTGGTGTTAGTCTATTCATGTAGCTCTAATTTGAAAAACAATTCATCTAATTTTAATTTAGACAAGTTCCTCGAAATCTTATAGACATTTACGATGGGTGCCCACAGTACATTTCGAGGAAACACGTTTGGCGCATACCTTATTAAGTCTCGATTCTCCATTTGATGGTCGATTGTATGAAGCCTGTTTAGGTTATCTTTTATTCTTGCATGTAGTTGACTCGTAGATTCTCCTTCTTGCATTTTTATGTTAAATAATTTATTCAAATAAAAATCCCTTTTTATTACCTTTGCATTGTTGGTTCCCTCGTGCAATTTGATGAGTTTATCCCACGGCTCCTTCACATTTTCGTGTGTGCCAACATGGTTCAGCTCTTCCTTCATTAGCCTGCACTGAATTGTGTTGAGAACCTTGAAGTTGATCTGAGCCTTCTTCTTCATTTCTGGATTCCAATGTTCTAAGTCCATTGGAATTCTGACATTATTGATGGGAGCCTTGTAGCCTCTGGTGATACTGAACCACTGGTCAAAATCGATCTTCAGGTATACCTCCATCCGCTTCTTCCAGTATGGGAAGTCGTCACCGTTGAAGAGGGGAGGACGGATGGTGCTGTATCCCTCATTTTGGGCCATGAATCTTGCAAACAAAGAGAAAAAGAGAAGGAGGTCCCAAGACTTGGTCTTGGATTAGTAGTGTTTGAGATAAAAAAAATAGAAGAACTCGAGAGGTGTTTGACCAACTTCGAGTTAAAACTAAACGAGCGAAAAAAATTTATCTGAATAGGTAAAGTTTTACTAATTCAGATAGAAAAAAAATTGAAAATGTTTTCCCCCGGCTTGATTGGTGGTTGTATCAATTCAGAGCAGAACCTGCTCTGATACCACTTATTGGATTGATATGCACATGAGGGGGGGGGGGGAGGGTGAATCACGTGGTTTTCAAAAACTTGTTTTCTCATTTTTAAATTTGCGAGTGTGAATGCAGTGGAAAGTAAATAAGAAATCAAAAACAAAAACCACAAGAAAACACAATTAGTTTACTTAGTTCGGAGTCTTCGGCGACTCCTACTCCAAGACTCAGGTCCCGCGGACCTACCGATGGGTGATCCACTAAAAACCTCTTCCGGTACCTCCGAAAAGAGAATCGAGTACAAAAAGGATTAGAACAAGTGCAACACACTGTACTTGCCCTTTTGCAGAAATTAAGTACATAAACAAAATTCGTTACCAACACTTAAGGATCGAAATGAGAGCGCTTGTGTGTCGTTGTCAATCTACCGACCATGATCGAAAGTCCTCGGAACAATCGTCGAGAACAGTAGCTTTACAGCAGAGTCATAGTAGAAGCCTGGAGCAGTCAGAAGCTCAAACGGATGTGCAGTAACTTGTATATCAGTGTTCTGTCAAAGCCTTCTCGAGACTGCCTTAAATAGGGCTTAGAAGGCGTCTTCCATAGCTGTTGAAGGCGCCTTCAACCTAGTAAATTTGATCTCGAGCAACCCGACACTTATCCGTGACTGTGTCCAAAATTTATCCTGTGGAAGACGCATTCTATAGCCATGAAAGGCGCCTTCTATGAACAGTATGAAGGCGCTTTCACTGCTTGAAAGTGCTTTCAGACATTGTTCATCCGAAGGTAAATTTTCTCCTTTGTCCTGCAAAATAATGTTAGTCCAAATAACCTACAACACAAGTATTAGGATAATAATAAAGAGTAGTAATTAGTTCCTGTCCTCCTAGGACCAGGAACTAGTCAAGGTTTCAGTTTAGGGATCCCAAATGGACCTAAAATAGACTGACGCCTACTATCCCTCAACGGGGGTGCGTCCTCACAAGGTCACTCTCCTCTAGTGACTTATCTTAACTTACCAATTTGTCAAATATTCGGTCAGCCCATCAACCTATCTGGACTTCATGCCAGCTATCCGATCGGCCTGTTGACTTAGCTGGACTTCTTGCCAGATATTTGGTCAGCTCGTTGACCTATTTGGACTTCGTACCAGCTATCCGATTGGCCCGTTGGCGTAGTTGGATTTCTTGTCGGATATTCGATTAGCCCGTCGACCTATCTGGACTTCTCCTGCACACTTAATCAAGTGGTTAGATCACAATAAAACCTAACTTAGCTTACTTGATATTCATCAAAACCTGAATTAGACCGTTAATGCAAACTGCACCAATACTTGCAACCTTAGAAATCCATATGACCTGAAATGAGTGCAATCAAAGCTCTCTAGGTCAATTAGTGGGTTTTGACGGAAACCCACTATTTGACCTAGAGAACTTCGATTACACCCATTTCTAGTCCTATGGATTTATGAGATTACACTAAGTTTAAATATATTATCCATTGTTTATTTTAGCTTCTCCAAATGTGTTAAAATATTATTTAAAAAATTAGCTAAAATTTGGCATTGAGCCTGATATAAAATTCTACTTTCGGAGAAGCCAAAATAAACAATGGAATACATATTTAGACTCCTTGCAACCTCAAGAATCCACAGGACCTAAAATGGGTGCAATCGGAGTTCTTTAGGTCGATTATTGGATTTCAACCAAAATCACCCAAAATCCCACGTTGGGCTTGATATGAAATCATATAAAATCTCACCTCTAGAGAAGCCAAAAATAAACAATGGAGAACATATTTAGAATCCTTGCAACTTCAGGAATCTACAAGACTTGAAATGAGTGTAATCGGAGCTATCTTGGTCGATTAATGACTTTTGACCCAAATCGACTAAAATCCCACATTGGGCCTGATATGAGTTCATATCAGTCCCACATTGAGCCTGATATGGGTCCATATCAGGCCCACATTGAGAACTTATATCAGGCCTATATTGGACCCGATATGAACTCATATTACGTCCACGTTGGGCCAGATATGAACTTATATTAAGCCCACATTGGGCCTGATATGAACTTATATTAGGCCTATATTGGGCCTAATATGAACTCATATTATGACCACGTTGGGCCTGATATGAAGGCCCAACATGGGATTTCGGTCGATTTCAGTCGATATCCAAATATGCTATCTATTGTTTATTTCGTCTTCTCTGAAGGTGGGATTTTATATGAGGCTCAACGTTTGTGTGATATCAACTCATTCTTTCAATAACATTTTAATACCTCCAGAGAAGCCGAAATAAGCAATGGATAGCATATTTGAACTCCTTATAACCTCAGAAATCTACAAAACCTGAAATCGGTATAATTGGAACTCTCTAGGTTAATCAATGGGTTTCGGTCAAAATTCATTGATTGACCTAGAGCTCTCCGATTATACTCATTTCAGGTCCTGTAAATTTCTAAGATGGTAAGAAATTTAAATATGTTATCTATTATTATTTTTGGTCTTCCTTGGTTGAGGTGTTTTGAAGAAAAATAAATTTGAGCAGAATAAATCAATAGGTGAGAGAGAGATTAACTTTTCATGAGTAGAGAAATTAGAGAGAGAAGAGAGATTGAAGTTGCATATAATTGATAGGAGGGGTGAAATAAGAAAATCAAATAATTAGTATGTCCTTTAGTAATTGACAAAGTAATACGTCTTTTCTTAAATTAAGAAAAAAAAAAAGCTGAATGCATTTTTTTATAAATTGCCGTTAATTTTGGATTTTTTTTTTTTTATTTTTATTTTTATTTTTATTTTTTCAACTGTTATAGTAAATATGCAGGATTCCTAATGGCTGCAAATATGAATAATTTAATTCGTATTGCAGCATAATTTTAATTTTATAGTAGTTATAATTCATAACTATTATAATATAAATACTCCTAGTTAATACTGATCTATCAACGTTAGAAATGGTAACAAGTCCGAAATTATAATTACTATAATTATATAGTAGTTACCGGATCATAAGGGTTATAATTGTATAATAATTATCCTTACCATTAATATATTTTAACATTGAAATTTTTTTTAATGACTTTTAACTTTTACCCTATTAATAGTTAGCATAAGAGTGTTATTTTAAATTAATAAAATATATTGAGACCTATGTAATATTGATCCTATTTGAAAGTTGAAGAGATGTCGTGCTAGACATGTAGTTTTGTTTTTTTATTAGGAAAAGACTTCGAGCTGGAGAAGAGACGACACCGAGCCTTCCTTTCAGTGCACACCAGAGAACTCAAACAAAATGTTAGAACAAGAATCAAAGAAGAGGTCCCTGACGTAGGTACTCCGACGTTCAAGTCAGTAAGGTAGTCGAGCGAAAAGTGAAGAAGATGAACAGTAGATGTGTATGCCCAAAAGAATATTATGTAACTCAACGAAGAGAACCCCTTTTTATATCACCTATCATAACCTCCGCAATAATGAGGCAACAAGGAATATTCGATATTAGAAGATATTGGATAATGGAAGGTGTACATTCTTCCTCCGAGGAATCTTCCGTTACATGTAAATGAACAGTCTTTTGTAACTATCGCAATAATGATGAAAACCGTTTAACCACTCTCAGAAGAAGGTTTTGTTACAAGTATATGTCGAATATCAGAATATTTTCTAGTGAATAGTCATTATTCTCTGACAAGTTGTTGCGATTCCATGACAATATTATCCCCTAGATCTAGCACGACCGGATCTTTTCCCGACCGAGGTATCCTGGCCGGATCGATAGCCAATCTACTATATACTGTGATGTCTATTTTTGGAGAGCGAGGGTCCAAGTCCCGAAAGATCCGATTGGGAAACTACTGAAAGATAGGGAGCTAAACCCCGTATGTCTAGTTGCGTTAGGGCCATTCGGGGTTATTCTATATATCTTGGCACTGAGTAGAGTGATGAGTCGTAATTCCGACCAGCCCTTCGGATCAACTGCTCGTATGCTAAGAGACTTGTGCTCAAGGAAAGGGGAACTAAGTCTGTTAATTTTGACCGGCTGTATGTTCCACCGATTATATCCTAGGTACCTTGGTACTAAAGTAGAGCATGTTAGATTTTGAGGGATGTCCTAAGACAATCGCCTTACGATTTTTACTAAATATAGATTCACTATTTGAGTGTATATTATATATTTGATTATCTTAAACTCATTTACTGAATACCCACAATACAATTCATAGTATGAGAGAAATTGTAATTGGATCATAACTACTGATTATCTCTACTGTGCAATTATGAACGTATTAAAATTTCCCTAGTCGTCAAATTGATGCATTCAGATATCATCAATTCTATAAGACTAGCACGAGTTATACTCCTTGGTTCGCCAAGTAGCTGTTTTCTCACTGGCTGGAGACATTAAGATGTCGAAAGTTAAACATGGATGCTAGTTATGGTAACTAGTTCATTGGAGTGACTCGCTATAAGACTTTACATAGTTATCTACATATATGGATATGTCTGTGAAGCTCTTACTATAGCTTGAGTGCAAGTTTCCTTAGACTTGAGGTATATAAGTCATTTTGGTTATGGAGACTTATACTTTAACATCTAAACCAAGCACCTTATTGAGATATGGACCCGGGATGATTGAGTATAAGTCAAAATGCCCGAAGATATTTGGATAGCCCACAGAGGATTCACCACTTCTTGCGAGGAGACGTATACCCTATATCTACTCGTTAGGATTATTACTTAAAGTCTTTGGCTAAAGCATCACATGTTAAGAGTGCGAGACTCTTAGACACATGTATGAGTAATTTGAATCCATAGAATGTGAAAGTATTACTTGGGATAAGTGTGACGTACTCAGTCTAGTAGGGACAGACATATAGATCATGTCCTGAACCAAGTGGGTATAAGACGAGTGAAAGGAATAAGACACGACTCACTATAGCTGCTGAAGAGTTTAGAATTAGTTCTAAGATTAATTATGATTTTCTGACTAATTGGGGATCATGATGTACTACTAGGTGCCACCCATGATCGTTCTATAATTAAGCAGTTAATTATGGGCGACCAAGATAAACCGAGAACCTATTGGGTTACACACACTAACAAGTCTCTAAAAGACTTAAAACAAGTTAAAAAATAGGATCCTTAGATCAAAAGATAAATATTTAGTTGGACTATACATAAGATAAATATGAAAATATTTGTCATAATGGAAGCACGGATGGGCTACATCTCTTATGGTAGAGTTGAACCATATTTTTTTCATCATGAATTAGTCATGGACCAACTTGGTTTAGTTGTAAACCAAACCAAGTGGTTAATGGGTTAATTTTTGATTAGAGGATAATAGGTTGGATTTGAGCTTTCTAATCTAACTCATTAAAGATGATTATATATAGATGTAATTGAGAGATAATTAGATAAAAGTTTCATTATTTAGTTGAATAGCTTTTGGAAACACAATCCTCTTCTCCCTCTCCTCTCTCTCTCGCCACCAACAAGAGGGTTCTCACTCTTATTGTTGTGACCACCACAAGGGAGAGAAACTCTCCCTTGTGTGCTTCTCTTCTTCTTCCTCTTGATCCCTCTTCTTCGCTCGTGGCTAGTAACTTCTGAAGGATAGACTTGTACTTAAGGAGTTGTCTTAAGGAGTTCAGCGTGGATACGAATAGAGGCGAGGTTCGATAATGTCATTACGATTGATGTCCTTCTCATTATAGATCATCCGTAAGGTATATCTAGCATAAATTTACTTCCCGTAAAATTTTAATTATGCGATCATGTTTGACATATTGTATCATTGTATGTGTGTGGTGTGTGTGATGTAATAATTAGGAATTATTATTGTTTTATTTTCCATTGCGAATGTTTATGAAACGTGTTTTAGCACGCACCCGCATCGGGCATATCCCAACAGAGCAACCCCTTAAGTCCGACCGACTCCTAAGGTTGGTCAACTTCATGTTGAGGGTTGTAGTGCCGAGTGAGGAGTCGAGCCCTGGTACATATATTTTGACTATAACTATCATCTCACCATGATTTTGACTGTCACATCACCTTGACTTTGATTGTCACATTACCTCTGGGTCTACTCGTGACACATCATATCACTAGCCTCCCTTTCAAGTATAGTCAAAGAAGATTTGTGGCTGACTGATTAGACCCGAGTCTTATTTCCACTTGATCGGTTGATTCGCTAGTCTGAGCGGACGACCATGTTTCTGCCCACTCATTAATGAAACAGTCAACTTTATCTTTCTTGGAAAAAGCACGTCAAACACTTGATATGTCTGATAATGTGATTATGATACGCGGGAGAGTGTTTTTCATCATAATAATTTGGTTGTCCATCATAAATGCTCATTTATTGGCAAGTGCCATGTGTCCCACTACCTCATTCTCTAAAGCAACAATTGATGCATGCCTTTTCGTACGGACCAGCTGCCTCCCTCTCCTCTGATCCAAGGGTTACCAATGACTAAGCCATTTTGATCGACCTATTGAGATTGAAAAATCTCTTATGGCTTACATTTAAAAACCCTAAGTGTCACAGATATGCATTACTTACGCTTCGTCTTCTTCGACCTTCTCTTCCAACGATTGTCTTCAACTACCTTCCCCCTCTTGCGACTTATAGTATTAAGTTCCTCCTCTGGCCTTCGTTTATTTTCCCTTCATCCATCCATGGCTCAAGAAACATTTGCTCCCAGGTACACCTTTACCTATTCTAACTTTGACAACTGTGATCTAGAAATGTTTTGCCTTGCTTTAGAGATCCCTAAATACTTTTGTATTTGCATTCTAACCTCCCAAGACAGTCCTCATCGTCCCCCTCCTGGATATGTTACATTCTTTAAAGACTAGCTTCTTGCGGGTTTACATTTTCTGATTCCCCATTTCTTATCTGAGATAAGGCGTTATTTTAACCTTCCACTCTAACAACTCGCTCCCAATGCCTTCCGTAGCATATGTGGAATATACATTTTGTTTCACCTATATGACATTCCTCTAACTCCCTGTATCTTCCACTATTTTTCTTACCCTAAGAAGTTGGAACCAGGGGTTTTCCTGTTCTAGTATTGCTCCAAGGCAATATTCTTTAAGGACCTACCTTCCTCGAATAAGGCATGAAAATTCCATTTCTTTTTTATTCAAATACTCGAGTTTGTCTCCTGGTCGACTTAATCACGGTCCGACCTTCCACCCATTCCTGACCTTGGCAACTACAAACATGACCATGCCTCATTTTTTTCACAAGGATGTTGGATGGTTTAAAATTCAAAGCTCTGAAATTGTTACATACAGGCTTGCTGTATTTGTTCGAATTGAGCCTAGTCCGACTGGCGTTTCCTTGTTCTTTTGGTGAGAATTGATAACTCAGCCTTCAAGGTCCTCTTTATTTTATGTAGTAGATATCTTTTACACGGCTCTAGCTTCCAAGTCTCTTCAATTGGAGGAGCATGAATGGATCAACAACAACAAACACTTTTAGCTGAACGAGTAAATTAGCCAGTCATCTCTTCTGGAGAGGCTTCTAGTAGCCGAGTGGATGATACCAGTATGATGCTCACTAAGGAAGAGGAGTTGTCTGTCGACCCTCTCTTAATGCCCAAAGATCCTTCTTCTGATCTAGAAGTGCCCCTGAAAAGAAGACGTAAGAGGCGCCACCTCGTCTCCACACAACCATCCGAGGGAAGGGTGTCTCTAACCACGACACCCTCCCCCCGTCTTACACCCATCTGGGAAGAAACCCCCATCTGAGAATAAATCTCAGCCTCGTCTTTAGAGCGGACACTGTCTGCTCACCCTCCTGGCAGTCTGACCTTAGAGGAAGTCACATAGTATCAGGGCGGTGTTAGATTTTGAATGATGTCCTGAGGCAATTGCATTATGATTTTTACTAAATATAGATTCACTATATTTGAGTACATATTATATGTTTGATTGTCTTAAACTTATTTACTGAATGCCCATAATACCATAGAGATACAATCTCATGATTAACGGATCAATTTTAAAGTTAAAGTGTTGATTTGTTGTACCAAAGCCATGATCAATGTGGATAGAGGTGAAGTTGGGTGATATGCATTTGATGTATACTTGTTAATATGTTAACAACCCGATGTTTATACGAAGATCAATCAGTTGTTAGCATAATGTGATAGTTGCATATAAGTGATATGTAATCAGTAAACTTGTTACCTACCTCTATAGCTAAGAATGACTTGTTGGCCAAAGTCAAAGTTATTCTTATCTGTAGAGGATATCAACCCCATTTGGAGAAAACCTATCATTTCTCGAATTCAAAAATAAGGGAATTTGAATTTGATAAATAAGCGAGGTTTTATATAAATTGTTTACATAAATAATATCATGTCTCTCATACATTCTCATTTTTGTATTTCTAAATTAATCATTTAATTATGACTTCTGTTAATCTGCATTTGATTTTATACTGGAATAAACTGACTGGGCTGAACTTCTTGGATTGGTTTTGAAATTTAAGAATTGTTCTCAAAGCTGATAAACTAGCTTATGTCCTTGATCAGCCTCTTCTCACAAGTTTTAATGCAGATGCAACTGCGGACCAATTGTTGGTCCTTCAGAAACATAAGGATGATTCTGTACTTATAAGTTGTATCATGCTGCTGCTATGACTCCTGAACTATAGAAAAAACATGAGTATTTGGATGCTTATGATATTGTCTATCATCTTCGTGAGCTATTTGATGAGCAAGCTAGATCCGAAAGGTTCTAGGTCTCTAAGCTTCTCTTTTACTCAAAGATACAAGAGAGTTCGTCTGCAGTACAATATGTATTAAAGATGAATGGCTACATAGAGCGTTTATCATCACTCGATTTTACAATGGATCATGAATTAAGTATTGACTTAATTCTACATAGTTGACTGAAAAGTCATTCATAATTTGTGATGAACTATCAGATGAACAATTTGGAATCGACCATTTCTGAGATGATTAATGTGCTCAAGACTGTAGAGCCTTCTGTTAAAGGTGAACAGAAAATTATGATGTTAGTAGACTCCTCCAAGAAAGGTTTTAAGAGGAAACCAAAACATCAAGATAAGGGGAAGAGAAAAAATGCCAAGACAATAGAACTAGCACAAAAGGGTGCATGCCATCATTGTGGCAGGATGGGACACTAGCGAAGAAACTGCAAGATCTATCTTGAGTCTGTGAAGAAGAATAAGACATCTGATGCCCCATCCTCTTTAGGTACTTTTATTATTGATTGTCATACTATTTTCTCAGACACTTGGATATTGGATACTAAGTGTGGCTCACATATATGTAATGACATACAGGAGCTAAGGAATAGCAGAAGACTCGTCAAGGGAGAAATATGTCTGCGAGTTGGGAATGGAGCAAAGGTTGCTGTAGTCACCATCAGAACATACTTGTTACAACTTCCTAGTGGACTTGTCTTAGAACTAAATAATTATCTTAGAATAATGATTTGCCTATCCTATTTGATATAAATGTGTCTCTCCTGTTCTTGACACGTGTATAACAACTTCAGTATCCCCAACATGATAGCTAGCACATAATTTCTCATACATGAGATGGTTCACCTTTCTTCTAATCCGATGATTATAGTAAGTAGCTGTTGGAGTGTATACTAAAAGCCTAGCTTTGTAAACATTTATTTTTAAAATAAAAGAATCACATTGGTCAATATCTACATTTATTTGTTAAATGTAATTGTTCAATTAATTTATATAAGTAGATAATATGGTGTGTGGTGTCACACTCAGAAGATCATGTTGTCGGTTCTTTGTAAATTATAAACAGTTGCTCATGACTAAGATGGAAAGGAACAAACCATCGGAATAGTCGTAGTGTAATTAAGTA